>NW_024061878.1:907500-2333333 GCF_006381635.1 Hibiscus syriacus | reverse complement strand
TGACAAAAGCACTTAATGGTTTAAAACAAGCTCCTAGAGCTTGGTATGAAAGATTGTCAAACTTTTTAATTGAGAAAGGTTTTTCAAAAGGGAAGGTTGACATTACATTGTTTTTAAAGAATAAAGGTAAAGATTTATTAGTAGTTCAAATTTTGTTGTGATATAATATTGGTTCTACTATGTTCTTTGCCAAGAATTTTTTAAGCTAATGCAAAGTGAATTTGAGATGAGAATGATGGGGGAACTCTCATTTTTTCTTGGGACTCCAAATCAAGCAAAGAAAAGATGGCATCTTCATCAATCAAGCTAAGTACGTCAAAGATATGCTAAAGAAGTTTGGACTGGAAAATGGGAAGTCACATAACACTCCAATGAGCTCATCGACAAAGCTTGACATAGATGAAGGAGGTAAATGTGTGGATGTTAAATTATATAGGTCAATGATTGGTTTTTTACTTTATCTAACTACAAGTAGACCATACATTATTTTTAGTGTTTGCTTATGTGCAGATTTCAATCATGCCCTAAGGAATCACATTACTAGCTTAAGAGAATCTTTAGATACCTTAAGGACACTCCTAGTTTAGGACTTTGGTATCCTAGACTCTACCTTTAGCTTGCATGACTTCTCTGATACGGATTATGGAGGTTGCAAATTAGATAGGAAAAGTAGCTCCGGTACTTGCCAATTCCTTGGAAATATGCTGATTTCTTGGTTTTCAAAGAAACAAAATTGTGTAGCATTATCTACCACTGCAGAATACATTTCAGCTGGTAGTTGTTGTGCACAGGTTTTATGGATGAAACAACAAATTTTTGACTATGGAATTGAAGTATGTACCATTCCTATCAAGGGTGACAATACTAGTGCTATTTGTCTCACTAAAAATACCATCCAACACTCTAGAACTAAGCAAATTGAAATTAGACATCACTTCATTAGAGACCATGTCGCTAAGGAAGATGTAGTTCTAGAATTCGTTGATACTTTTCACCAATTAGCGGATATCTTTACAAAACCTTTAGACAAGGAAATATTTTGGACACTTAGGATAGAATTAGGTTTAATTGACCTATCTTCACTTAGTGTTTAAAATAATTTTATCACTTTTAAGTATAAATGAAAAATGCTTGTAATAATAATTTTTTATTTCATTCTTTGCTATTAGTTTGGGGGAGTTTATGTTGCTTGATAAAAATTAATTTTATGTTGAAAAGTAGTTTAAGGATTAATTTGATTGATTGAACATGATTAATTTTCAATATATGAGTTGCCAATACCACTAGAGCCAATTAATTTAGCATTTTGAGTGTTTAAAACAGATTTTTGACATTTTTGTTCTTCATGCATCATTACACCTAACAGTGCATCGATGCATCCTTGAATATGCATCGATACACCATGAAGGCGCACCGATGCACACCTTGAAAGTGCATCGATGCATCCATCGGGTTTTGGTTAAAAACCCTGATTCTCTTCTTTGTTTCAAAACCCTCAAAAACACTCCCTTATCGCCTCTCTTTCTCTAAATCTCCTTTTGCTCAAAATCATCGAAAATTTGTCAGAATCTTTGAGCTTTTCATCTCTATATCTTGCCACTACCATTAAATCGTGCAACACAACATCTCATTCCTCTCAAATCTAAAAATTTCAAGGTATTTTTCTAAAAACCTCTATTTTATCATATTCTAATCTTAGTACTAGTTTTAATTAGTTCTAGGATGAACATTTTATCGAGCATTGATTGTTTGATGATTACAAACTAGATTTTACAACCAATTTCATCAAAAACTCAAAAATTTTCAAAGAAAATTTTGAATTTTAAAAAAAAATCAAAATTCGAATTTAATTTTTAAATTTGATGTTTTTGATTTAATTATGTTATTTTCATAAAAACTATACATATTATGATTTTACGAAAATTGTTTTCAAATAGTTTTCTAAACCTTTCCCATTAGGATTCAGTTTATAAACCTTGAATTATTGAGGACTCAATTGAGTTTTAGGATTGATTATTGTGCATACATGTGTTTCAAATTACAGGTTACTTTCCTTTTTCCGAATCTTTAAAACATGTCAAATCCCAAACGCCCTAGGACTTCATCGAGTCATTCTCGTTCAAACCAACCTCCTAATCATGTTCCTCCTCCACCTACATCTCTATTAGGATCTTGTTTTAACATGCCTGAGCGTCGTAGAGACGAATTATACTCTAGGTACAAAATTCTTTTCAATCTTATAGAATCCGGGAATAGCGTATTCCTTCTCTTCAAGCTATGATAGATATTGACTTTGAATACCTTCCGATTCTTAAAGCTTGGAAGTTTGATAAAATGTTTTAGCTCAAACCTATCGTTTATCAACAGTTAGTCCGCATTTTCTATTCCAATGCAGTATGTATTCAAAACAAACTCAATGTGGGACTATAGCCATTAGATCCTATCTTTTAGGCCAATATATTAATATTGACCCCGAGACTATAGCTTTTCATTTTGGGTTAGATGATGATGGGTTCTATAATGAGAATGAAAATGTGGAATATCCCTATGTTCCAAATTCTAGTGTTAGTACTCTATGATCTCATCACGATCGTTTTCTCCATTTGATGATCTTGGTAGTTTAAACCATCCGGAGGTAGGTACTCCACTCTTCGTGCTAGGGATTTATGGTGGATGCACTGTATTAAAAATAAGATCAAAATAAATCTGCCCCACATTTTTTTTAGTCAACTAGTGGATATCATAAACATTATTCCTTCAAAACATGTTGAAACATTGATTTATGGATG
This sequence comes from Hibiscus syriacus, assembly GCF_006381635.1. Lineage (NCBI taxonomy): Eukaryota > Viridiplantae > Streptophyta > Magnoliopsida > Malvales > Malvaceae > Hibiscus > Hibiscus syriacus. Next base: position 2,330,544 of record NW_024061878.1, on the reverse strand, counting down.
TCTTTTGAGTAACCTCTTTATCAAAATCGGTCTAAATGTCTCTCTCAATAATCATATCCCACTCCAAAATCAAATCAATCTTACTTCCTTGAAGAAAACGGATTGGAAACAAGACGAGGAAACCGATTTTTGGGTATTTCGACCCGATAAGCAAACCCCGGGAGCTAGTTCTTCACGAGCTGCTCCTAGCTCTTCTCGTGCTCCTCCTTCTCCGGCACCGGCTGATGACGATGATCTTGAGTTTCAACAACTTATGCAAGATATCGACGATCACATTCTAGACGATGAGCCTGCACCGGCACCAGCACGACAAGAAGATCAAATGCCACCATATTTTCGATCCTTCTTAGAGTCGTTTGATATGAGGTTTGCCTCCATGGAGTCTCAGATTACTGAGTTTCAGCGGGAGATGCGTGAACGTATGGACGCACTCACTCTTGAAGTTCGAGCTCATTATCCTCCTCCTCCCGACCCTCCGATGGATTAGACCTTTTCTCCATGCTTTCTTAGTATTTCAAACTTGGATTATTTTTTATGTTTCTGGATTGTTTGTTTTGGATTGTTAAATGCTTGAATTTGTTATGGTTTGGATGATTTGGTTGAATTTTCTTATTTTTGCATCATTAGATATATATGACCAAATATGCCATTTCACATTTGTTTATGAATATTGATTGTGGAACTAATGGCTAATCTCTCTTTTGATTGTGATCTTAATAGCTTAAGCTATATATATATTTAAAATCAATTGGCTAGGCTTTTCAAAACATTGTTTAAAACATTTTAATGTCTTTTTGATTTAACAAAAAAAGGGAGAAGTGTAAAAGTGTTAAAGGGGAGAAGTGTTGTAGTAAGGGGGAGTAATTTTTCAAAATTGATTTCAAAATTTTAGAAAATCTTAAAATAACACAAATGTTTTGTTATATCAAAAAGGGGGAGATTGTTGAAAACATTTTTGTGTTTCGATATAACAAATTAAGTTTAAATGAATTTTAAGATTTTACAAATGATTTTCTAAGTATATTCGATTTAATTAATCGAATATCAAATTATTACTCCAAGTCTTTCAAGTTCAAATTCAAACCTTACTAAATGTGTAAAATTGTATTTTATACTTAAACTATTTTTGAAACAATTTTCATAAAGTATTTTGAACCAAAATCAAGTCTAAAATCAATTTATCAAAGTGATGCACCAATGCACCAATCCATGCATCGATGCACCATGAATTAAATTGAACATCGAATGCATTTCATGTATCGATGCACATACCATGCATTGATGCACTAAGGATTTTATGAAAACATCGAATGCATTTGATGCATCGATGCAGCAACCATTCATCGATGCACTCTGGCTATTTTGAAACATCAAATGTACTTGATACATCGTTGCACTCTTAGTGCACCGATGCACTAAGGGTCCAACGGTCAAAATATTTGAATTTTACATTGATGCATCGATGCACCATGAGTATGCATCGATGCACTGACACTCCCAACTGCTTTAATTAATTGTTTTCACACTTAAACGGCTTTATTGACTCCACTAACCATCCCCAACATTCAGAATCATTTGAAGGAGTATTTAAAGAAGCTTAGAAGCCATTGATCAATAACAAGAAACAACAATCAACAAGAATCAAGAGAGAATCAAAGAGAAAGTATCAAACCTCAAGTTTGAGCATTTCAAGCCTATTTTTCATTCAATATTCATTTTGCTTTCAAGAACACTACTTGTACTCAATTGTATTTATTTTTTAGTGTTCTTTTCTTTATTCTAGAATTGTGCAAACAATCTACCTTGTGAGGATTTCCTTGTAAGTTTGCAAATTTGTAATCTTCTCTTTGAGAAAGAGTGTTCTCAAGAATTGGGGTATATTCTTGAGGGTATATTCTTGAGGGGTATATTCTTGAGGGATTGTAAGGTTATCTCTTTGGTCTCAAAAGAAAGAAGAAATTAGTGAATTTGTTGGAAAATCCATAGTGTGGATAGCTAAGGTAGTGGACGTAGACTTTGATTGAGAATGTCGAACCACTCTAAATCGATGTGCAATTACTTTCAATTTTCTGCAAAAGCTTCCACCAAAATTTTAATTGCCAATTCACCCCCCTCTTGGCCGATTCGTCGATCGATTAACTCAACATAAATATTTAATAATTAAAATTTAACAAACCAACAACCAGTTGGTCTAGTAGGATGACGCACTAAGTCTCTTAAATAAGTTTAGGGGTTCGAATCCTAGCGTTTGTGAATGGAGAAAACTGGGTTGGGAGGGTCGCCCTCGCCTTTTCAGTATCTGATCTAGATTAGTCGATCAATAGATCGGATACCGGTGATTGATTCAAAAAACTTTAACAAAAATATTTTACCATATTCAGTTGATGAGTCAAAATATGACTTTCATCCAATCATAATAAATTATCTATTTTAACTACCCATATTTTAAAAAAATAATTAATAACTAAAATTTAATTAATAAAAATTAAATAAAATGTTAAAAATTATCCAAAAAAATTAGTATACCAAAAAAAGAGATATATTATAAATTTTGGTATGATTTATGAAGGGGGGTTATATAACAGTGGATTAGACATGGGAGAAAGGGAGTAGGAGAAATAAACCTCTAAAAGGTGCTTTCTATAGAAAGTGCCTGAGGTGGATAACCACATAAGCAAAAGAAACTTTGTACACAGAGTGCTTTTACTGACTCAGATGACACCTTGATAAAGCACTTTTTGTATGCAACGCTTTATTATTATGTGATAAAATAGGGGCTAGATCATGAATTATTTTTTAGTGAGTGTTATTTAGGTAATTAAATTTTTTAGGCATATTTGAGTAAAAAATGATTTTAAACATAATAGGGTTCTATAATAATAATATTCTTCATTTGAAAATAAATTGTTAAACATAAAATTAAACATGCATATCCATTTTTTTGTTTGGACATCAAATAAAATAAAATTTAATTTTGGGTTAGATAGACATCAAATTTAGAAAACTCTAGATTAAGATTTTGAAATTCAAAATTCAATGGTGAAGTTAAAAATAAATTCGTATATCATCTTCAATTGACCAATAGAGGTTCTCACCAAAAATAAGTCAAATTTGAGTTAAGAGGTGCCACATAAAAGATAATTTATAGGTAACAATATTAATGTGTGCGTATGGATATGTTGCGTGATTTGGGTATCACAATTTAGTGTAAGTATACACGTCACAAGTTATACTACAAATTAAGATCGTCTCTACATAGATTGATACACTTCTACTCTTGATTCTTCGCATTAAAAAGGACAAATAGTTAATGTGAAAAAGAACTGCTTAAACTAAAAAGAGAACAAAAAGAAAAGTAAGATGCAATTGCCACGACGAGTACTACCTTAAGGAAGTGAGTTATAACGACAAGTTAAACTAAAGATAAGGAAATCACAACTGAAATTGGAGGCAGGGTTTTAAGGCTACTATGGTGCTTATGGTTGAATTGCCCATGACAGATTATGCCACTTTGAATGCTTGATAGAGTTATCGTTGAATCCTTTCTAGCTAAATCTAGTAAAAATCTCTGACAACAAGTCATATTCTAGTAAAAATTAGTGGTGATTCTTGTTTATAGGTGTTATAGATGATAGATGTGGGTTATATAATTGTCATTTGTAAGGTTATATAAGTCAACTTTTTATCATATCTAAGTTCACGTATTTTAGCTTCAATCTAACTTTTTTCTTACATTTGGTATCAGAGTCAAGTTATTGAGAAAAATAAATATATGAGTGAAGAAAGGAATGAAGGTAATATCACAAAGATTCCTCATTTTGATAGTCTTCACTACAACTATTGGAGTGAATTAATAGAGAATCTATTGAGATCTAAAAAATTATGGAGTCTTGTTGAGAGTGGAGCCTGAACCATTGATATAAAGATGAAGAATCACAAGATCAAGCAATATCTATAGCAAGTCATAGATCATGAATTTTTAAAAGATTTTGGATAGTCTAGCCTCCAAAATTATTTGGGATTCTTTGAAGAGAAAATTTGGTGAAAATAAGAGAGTGAAAATGTGCCTTCTCAACACCTTAAGATGATAATTTGAGGTGTTGAAAATAAAGAAATGGGAAAGGAACAAAGATTATTTTGTTAAAGTGATGGTTGGAACAAATCAAATGCATATAACTAGAGACACCATTCTTGACTCAATGATCATGGAGAAGATTCTACGAAAAGCGCTTTTGCTCACTTATATGACACCTCGATAAAGCACTTTTTGTATACAACGCTTTATTATTACGTGATAAAAATAGGTGTTATATCATGAATTAATTTTTAGTGAGTGTTGTTTAGGTAATTAATTTTTTAGGTATATTTGAGTAAAAAAACAAATTTTAAACATAATATGGTTCTATAATAATAATATTCTTCATTTGAAAATAAATTGTTAAACATAAAATTAAACTTGTATATCCAATTTTTTGTTTGGACATCAAATGAAATAAAAATTAATGGAGAATCTATTGAAATCTAAAAAAATTATAGAGTCTTGTTGAGTTCGACTTCGTGGGGCTTAGACCTTTGATATAAAGATGAAGGATCACACGATCAAGCAATATCTATATCAAGTCATAAATCCTGAATTTTTTAGAAGAGTTTGGATAGTTTAACCTCCAAAATTATTTGGGATTCTTTGAAGAGAAAATTTGTGGAAATAATAGAGTGAAAATGTCCCTTCTCAACACTTTAAGAAGATAATTTGAGGGGTTGAAAATGAAGAAATAAGAAAGGATCAAAGATAATTTTGTTAAAGTGATGGTTGTAAAAATCAAATGTAGAGCAATAGAGATACCATTCTTGACTCATTGATCGTGGAGAAGATTCTATGGACTTTGACAGAACATTTTACCTATGTGGTAGTATCTATCAAATAGGCTAATGATACATGTACCATGTTAGTTGGTGAATTGCAAAGCTCATTATATGTACATGAACAAAAGTTTAAAAGAATAGGTAGAGAATAAGATCATGCCTTAAAAGTTGTTACTGGTAATGAAAGGTTTGAAAGCAAATGACGTGGAAAAAATTCATATAGATGAAATGGAAGAGATAGAGGAAGATTATTAGACAAAAAACAAGTAAAATGCTATAAATGCTATAAAATGGGGCATTTCAAGTATGAATGTCTAAGGTGGAATAGTAAGTCCAACTTCGTGGAACTCGATGAGAACAAAAAACTACTCTTAATATCTTGTGCGGAGACACATAATTTACAACAAGATGGTGTATGGTTTCTTGATTTGGGATGCTCAAATCATATATGTAAGAACAAGAAGTAGTTCTGTCATCTTGATCAAAGCTTTTGTCTTTCTGTTAAGCTCAAAAATAGTACATAAATGGCGTTCATAGGGAAAGGAAACATTCGATTAGACATTAGAGGTGTACAGGTAATCTCTGAAGTTTTCTTTGTTAAAAGTCTAAAAATTAATTTATTGAGCATGTGACAACTCTAGGAAAAAGGGACAGATAATTTATTTGAGGGGTAAGTGCAAATTGTATTATCCACAAAGAGGACTCATTATAACATCCAAAATGACAAAATTAAATGTTTGTGCTTTTAAATATTTTTTTACCAAGCACATACTCACAATCACTAAGTTCTCCATGCTTCCAAACTATTACAGAAGATATTTCTTATCTATGGCACTACAAGTTCGGTCATTTAAATTACAAAAGCTTACAAATGATGCAGTCCAGAAGATTTATTTATAGCTTACCAACAATCAATATTTCAAACAAAGTATACTTAAGAAAATGAAATTACTACTTAATCTAGATAATGACAACACTAGCAAAATATGAAATTTTTGTTGAGGCTAAACATACTAGATCTATGGCACTACAAGTTCTCCATGCTTCCAAACTATTACAGAAGATAGTTCTTATCTATGGTACTACAAGTTCGGTCATTTAAATTACATAAGCTTACAAATGATAGTCCAAAAGATTAATTTATAGCTTTCCAACAATCAATATTTCAAACAAAGTATACTTGAGAAAATGAAATTACTACCTAATCTAGATAATGACAACACTAGAAAATATGATTTTTTTGTTGAGGCTAAACATACTAGATCAATCTTTAAATCGGCAACTAAAAGAAAATTTATACTCTTAGAGTTAATTGAAACTGATATAGCTTACTTCAAAAAACAAAGAAAATAAAAAAGGAAAACTCTACTACATAACTTTTGGAGATGATTGCTTTAGTTATACAAAAGTTTCTCTTAATGTCTAAAGATGAAGCTAAACAAATCTTCTTAGTTTTATAAGATATAAGCAGAAAATCGACTTGATAGAAAGATAAAACGAATTAGATCTAATAGTGGTGGTGAATACGGTTCTAACTTTCTTAAAGAAATATGTGAAAAACATGAAATTATTCATGAGTTCTCTTCCCCGTACTTCCCACAACAAAATGGTATAACTAAAAGGAAAAATAGTACACTAAAAGAAATTATGAATGCTCTTTTATTAAACTTGTGTTTATCGAATACTATGTGGGTGATATCATTCTTAGTGCAAATCATATTCTTAATAGAGTGTCTCATAAAAAAACTAGAATATACCCCTTATGAACTATGGAAAGGCTATCCCTCTAATCTGATTACATAAAAGTGTGGGATGTTTAGCTAAAGTGGGTTTACCTGTTTTAAAAAGAGATCTATTAATTATTAAGTATGTGAATCTAGATATTTTATCATCTTTGAAATATTTTCCCTTTGAAGAAATTTGTTTCAATGCTAAGGATATTGATCTTGCTAATGAACCCAGAGGATTAAAAGATAGAAAACTTCTTTTATTGTTGAACTTTAAGACTTAGACTCGATTAATGGATCAGACATTTCTAATAGATAATGATCCAAAAACATATGATGAATCTATTAATATATTTACACTAATTTTTAGAGAAATGCAATTAATGATGAGCTTGAATCTATCTTGTCTAATCACACTTGGGAATTAATGGACTTGTCTAAGGGCTATAAGCATATTAGTAATTGGGTTGTAAATTAGTTCACTAAAAAATTTGGAGTTGATTTTTTTGAAACATATTCTCTTGTTACTAAGATCTCTACTTTTCGAGTGTTATTTGTCTTAGCTTTTATTCATAATTTGTTGGTGCATCATATGGATGTCAAGGTAGCCTTATTGATTAAGACATCTATATAGAGAAACATTCATGACCATGACCATTGGGAATTAGGATTTGCATACTCAAAAAAAATCATTATATGGTCTAAAAAAGTTCCAAAATAGCGGCATGAATTTTTTTTTTACAAAACTATTCTTAGTTATGGTTTTGTTGTTAATGGTGTTGATGCATGCTATATACTAAAATGTTTGATTCAAACTATGTTTTTATTAGTCTAGATATTGATGAAATTGATTTTTAGTAAAAAGATCGAAGCCATTAAGAAAACTAAGAATACTTTATCTACCATATTTGAAATGAATGATTTGGGAGAAGTAAGATGTAATATGAAGGGTAAAAGTCAATAAATCCATCAAGGACTTTTCTTTAAATCAATCTCACTATATATAGAAAGTATTAAATAAGTTTGATAACTTTAATGTAAACCTTGTGAGAATCTCATATGATCCTAGCATATTTTAAAAAATAAAGGAAATTGTGTATCTCAATTTGAGTATGCTAAAATTATTTGAATCCATATGTTATTAATGAACTAAACTCATTCATAATTTGTTTATATTATTAGTAGACTGAGTAGATACACTCATAACCCAATTAGAAAATACGATAATACTTTCAAGCATTTATTAAAGTATCTTAAGGGTACTACAATTTATTGGTTATTCGGTAGCATTTGAGGGATATTGTGATACAGACTAGATAACTGACAATGATGAGGTCAGGTCTACTAGTGTATATGTGTTCACTTTGGAATAAGTAGAAATTTCATAGAAGTTTGCTAAATAGACTTGTGTTGCTTCCTTCACCATGGAATCAAAGTTCAAAACTCATGATTTAATCAAATACGAAGTCGAGTGACTTAGGAATCTACTTGTAGAGATTCTTTTATGGGGAAGGCCTAGCCTCCAATTTTCTTACTATGTGGCTCATAAACATCAACTTCTGTTGCTCAAAACCAAACTTAAAATGGTAAGAGAAGTTGTATCAGGATAACACATGAATGTCTGAGACACTTAATAAGTAATGACATACTTGCTTTAGAGTATGTGAAAGCTTAAAGAAACCTAATTGATCCATTAATCAAAAGATTATGTAGGAAAATGGTTCTTGATACGTCAAGGGGGATGGGTCTTAATTCCATTGGCTAAATATAATATACTCTTTCCTATCCATATGGTGAATTGTATACAATTGAGGTTGAGTTTCTGCACTCTTAATGTATTCATAGCCCAAGTTTTTGGTGGTCCTATTAAGAAATATTTGATGAATCCACCAACTTAAAAAAGGATAAGATTTATGCTCTTAATAAGTTAATAGCCCTGGATATGAGTGGTCATTGTGAGACAAACTTGAAGAATTCACCGAATTGATGAACCATTAAATTTTCATAATGAGTTCATATCACAAACTCTGAGTGGCCCTTCTGAGACGAACTCGATGAATTCATCGAATCTTAATTGTGGGGTTAAGCTTACCAAATGTTCTTAATGATTTTATATCCTCAATTTGGATGGTCTATATGGGGATAGACTTGATGAAATCATATACGTAAGTTTGAAAAACTAGCCACCTTCTAAGAAAAACGTTAGGATCATTTTTCTATAGCATTTAATAGCATCTCGATGTATACTTTCTATATTGTTGTTATATCGTGGAATTCAATTGATGAAGAAATTAGTCATGTTCTATGAGTTTGCTCTTATCTTAACATGTTCCAAATTTGTTCACTTGTTAAAGAAAAATGTTTGTTTCACTATGTATTAGTTCTAGATATATTCACTAATACTTAAGCATGTAGTTTTACATTGCTATTTTCTTATTTTAAGAAGTCCATTTTTTGAACAATGTTATTTATTTGCATTAGTGGGAGATTGTGAGTAATGCAAATGCACATCCCACAAACGGTTAGTTCGAATTTATTTAAAAGAATAATAATAATTTTTAAAAATTTATTTATAATATATATACTTTATTTTTTTTATTTTGTTAACGGATAAAAGGATAAATATATAATTTGAATTAATTTATTTTAAATTTTAAATGAGTAGTTGTGGTTAAACTATAATAAATAAAATATTATTTTAAAATTCAAATTTTAAATTAGTGGTTGTGGTTAAATCATAAGAGATTTTGTTATAATTTTTCATCCTTCTACTAGACCTTTTTGTCCCTGCCTCACACCTATAAAAAAGAGGCTAGTGTTCATTCATTTTCATTCATTCAATACTCTCTATTATTCGCTTCTTCTCTCATCATTTTTCTCAACAATAGATTTTTTTTGCTTCTTTGCTTTGGAAAACTATTTTAATTTTCGATTATTCTTTTTCCACTAAAGAAAAGAACAATCAACTAAGTTTCAACTTCCTCTTTCAGGTGTACATATTAGGAAACATTGGGTTAACCTTGGGGCGATCATGTTAGCATTAGTGTCCTAGGCATATTGTATGGATATGTTATTTTGATTATTATTATTATTATTATTATTATTATTATCATCATCATCATTTTTATACAATTTTATTATTAATATCCTTGAAGAATATTGTTATTCTGAATATCCCTAATCGGTTATTATTGTGGCAACAATAATAAAATAAGATAGGTATGAAATTTGATAGATATTTGTGAGATTAATAAGTGAATGAGATTCAAATCAAATTCATATGTATTTATTGAGAACAAATATTGGATCAACTTGTTTTGAGATTAATACATGGATTAAAGTTATATAACAATTTCAAACATTTATGTTATTACATTTTTAGACTTGAAATTACTACAATTCTCGACATGATGATTGTTATGTTTTAATATAATCAAATGTTGTCTTTAATCGAACAATTATAAAGGTTATGCTTGAACATGACATGAATCATGTAGTAAGATGTGAGTGATTAAGATGAAATTTACCCCTCTTATTTTAAGAGAGACATCTCAGGAGCCCTCGATAATTAAGACTGAGAAATGCATGGTAGTGCTCAAATGAGTTGATAGTAATCAATGTTATTTATTTAGTCAGTTCAATGTGGATCAAGAAATTGAAGAAAGAGTGACATAAGAATGACATTTTTCATGCCTTATATTCTATCAAGATGCCATGAGATAAAAGGATTATGACCTAAGTTGTGTTAAGGTTGTCTTGCATCCTGAGCTTTTCATTTAACTTGGATAGCCATAATGTCTTGCTAGAAACCATTTATGACTTGTAGGATCAACTATGATTTTATCTACTACCAAAGTTAATTGAACCTATTGGGCCGCACATTAAAAATGAATAACAATGGTTGTGGTTATTACTCTCCATAATAATTTATGATAATGAGAATATTTTAAATTAAAAGAGTTATTTATTATTTGAATTTAAGAAGTTAAATTTGTATTCTTTTGACAAAATATTTTATTTATTATTATTTCTTTATTTGATTTTGAAAATATTAAATAACATGTTTATTAAGTTTTGGTTGTAATTAAATTCCTTATCAAATAAGATATATGATTTAAATTGTTATTTAATTTAAAAGGAGTATTAAATTAATAATAATTTAATTAATTATTTAAAAAACAGAGGATTTAGTCTAACTTTAATGAAGCCATATATATATATACACACAAAACCAAAACCAGAAAAATTATGTTTTGTAAAAAACATTATAACTAGCATTCTATAATCATTTATCATTTTTTCGCGTGTGGATACTTGTAGAGGGTGATTGTTTTTCAAAAAGTTAGCACCTTTAAAGATTGAATGAAAATCATAGACATCATAGAAGGATTTTTTGAACCAAAGATTAAGGTAATCTCAAAACTTTATTTTTTTCGTAGTTAGTATGATATGCATGAGATCCTAGAATTAGTTGAGGTTATTTAAATTTTTGTTGCGTTTTTGTTACTCGATTTCAAACAATTCGTTCATTCTTACAATTACATCAATCGAGGTGAATTCGATTTTAAGGAAGTAGACTACCACGACATAGTATCATCCTTTAATTTATTTGTTGTTTTATTTTGTACTTGTCAATGCTAATCCTTCTATTTTGTACTACTAAGTTCTTAAAATATGAGTAATGACCTAATGAGGTCAGTGCCACAAAATAACTATACTACTATACTGAATGTATTCATTATATAAGTATGCCAACAAGTATAACAAATTACATCACACATGTAGGCATCATGTTGTAGTCTAGGGTCACCATAGCATCACAGGACTCAGACCCCTTTAGCCCACGACAAATGTACTTTGGATCAGACATAGGTCACTTATACATAAAAAAACATACACCTAAATGGCCCACACTGCCAAGTGCTTCAGGTGAGACCTAGGTCACACATGCATAAAACACATACACTCAACTAGTCTATTCCTATAGAGTATACGAATGAATCAAGGTTACATCAGCATTAGAGAAACATCTAACTAACATTTCAAGTGTCACGTCATAATAATTAGGATACTTGGATATTTCTTACAAAAATAAGACGATAGTCACACACGAGTAGCTTAGGTATTTTAATCGTTTCCTGAGAGTCAAACAAAGAAATAATTCTTATACAATCTGTCGACACCGTTTTTCGCCCGGGCGGGAAAGACCGATACCAATTCGAGAGTTTTCTCTTTGAAAATCATTTCGAAATGTGAGGAGTCGCCACCAATCATTTAAGGTGTGATTGGAACACCATAAAAACTGGGTGATTTTAATAAAATATTTTATTTTAATAAAATACCGAGTTTAGGGGTCTGCGAAAATCTAGAAATTAGGTTCGGGAGTCAGTTACGCGTGGGGAAGGATTAGCACCCCCACAAGTGCCCAAAAATTGGTACCTAGTTGAAAACCCTATATTTAAAATTTGAAATTTTGAGTTTGATCTTTATTTAATTTAAAAATCATTAAGGATGCAAAGTTTGAAAAGGGTATTCGTTTATTGAGACCGATAGCATTCGACCCCGAGCGTAAATACGGGAGATCAACTATTGTGTTTAATAACTGAACATTGCCTCATTTTTAGAAAACATGATGTAGTTTTGAAAAAGATGTCGACTTATTTAAGGAATTACCAATAGTCACCTCCTGAGCACGATCGCAGAGGATATACTATTAACTTCTTAATAAGTGAACAGTGCCTTAAGTCTTAAAAAACAATTCAATCAAGCAAAATCTTAATTAATCCTAATTAATCTAAAGTAAATTAAGGCATTTTCTAACATACGATGTCAAATTATGAAAATTGAAGAACTTAGGGGCTCAAGCCTAAAACGTAGGTTCTAATATTAACCCTTTTTAATTTTAGTTAATTATTGAATCGAATAATCGAGAAGGTCCCTCGAGCGTTTACGCGAGGGCCGACTCAAATTATCCCCTAAATTAAAAGACTAGTTTGAAATCTAAGCTAAAATGGAGGCTCTATTTTTATCCTGAATTAATTTTAAGATTCGAATAATTAAAAGGTTATTGACTAAATCTGAAAAGTGATCTATCAAGGATTAAATTAAAAGAATGTAAATATTAAAGGTAATTAAAATATGTAAAATGACTAAAATTAAAGTACTGAAAAATGAAGGGTAAAAATAAAAGATCATAAATTTAAAACACATAAAAGATAAGGACTGAAATTAAATAACGAAAAGTGAACGACATAAATTTAAATGTGCATAAAATCATAAAAGAAGAACCAAACGAAACCCAATTAACCAAAATTACATGCTAAATGTAAAAATAACATACAACTTAGAATAATCATAGCTAAGGACCAGATCGAAAGTCGTACTAAATGTAAAGGCACAAGTAGAAAATCGAAAAAGAACTTAACCTGAAGACTAAATTGCATCAAACAGAAAACTCTAATGACTCATATAGTAAATAACCCAAAAACTATAACTGAAACCTAAATCTGGAAAATGACAAAATCAGGAAAAATTCAAAGGCTAAATTCGAAAACATTTCTTATTAGTGACTAAAGTGGAACAAACGATAAAATAAGGATAAAAAATATTACCTCTAAGTTTAGGTGGCTAAATACTAATTAACCGAAAAGATTTACTATATATTCTAAAAAAACTAAACCTAAACTAACCATAATCCTAAATAACACCCAACAGTCGTTCTCTCTTATCCCTCAATCTCTCTCGGCCACTTTCTACCACACAATCGAGGCTTCAAAAGCCTTACAACCATCATCGGTCACCGTAAGTCGGTGGCCATTTTGCCCCAACTTCCGCATGGCAAGACTGCTTCCGTAATGAGAGGACCGACCATGAAGGTAAACGACCCCCTTTTCTCCTTTCCAATTTTTGCTTTTAAACGTTTTTAAAATCACATGCACACACATGAACAGAGTGAAAGAGAAAGAAAAACGAGAATTCGAAACGAAAAAATACCCATGATAAACATCTGATTGCTTAGAACTTCAAATGTTGTATTACAATTATTTTTTTTGTTTTTGAATCGGGTAGCAGAAATTTCTCTACAAATTATTTCCCCCATGTGTTGGTGATTTTTCTCTCCAATCCTTCTCTTACAATCGTTGCTTCCCTCCTTTGCATCCTGAAACTCAAACCCTAGATCATCCTCCCCTTTTTTGTTGTGCTCGAAAATGGTTTAATATGCTTCTTTGATTTGTGTATGGTATGGGCACGAGATGGGTGACAGGGCATGGGCACGGCGATGTGCTCGTGGAGCAGCCTCTGGAGCATGGCAGCAGCTTGGTTATTATGCTGCAGTGAGCATGGGCACGGTAGTGGGGCACTAGCATGGCCAGCATGTGGGAGGCAACTTCACGTGGGCAGCATGGTTTTTTAAAATATGGTGCTCACAGCTGCCCCTCTTTGCTCATTGCTGTGAAATGGGAATGAAGCAAAGATAAAAGAGCACCATTTTTTTTATCTTGGTCTCTTCTTGTCATGTTGCGAACTCTTCACTGGGAATGTCAATTCTTCTCTTCCTGCGAAATTCGTCGGGTTCTTGCTACAAATGATGTCATATTTGCTTCGTTCTCTTGGTTGAGTCTTCATCTTCAGTTCTTCTGGTTATGGGTTCTTCTCATCCTAGTCTTTCCACTAGAAATGTTAATCCCTCTAGCGAGGCGTTTTTGATTTGAGATGTCGTGAATCAAGAAAATGTTGAACAAGCTCTTCATTATGAATTCTCTACTGGTAATGTTGGCCCCTCGAGAGAGGTGTTGTTGATTAAACTCCATATGTGATAAATTGAGTGACGAAAATGTTGAAAACATCATGCTCGAAGGTCTTATGGATGGCCCGAAGGACTTACTCAATAAGAAAACCTTGAAAATCAAACTTAGTTTCTTATAAAATCTTTTGTTTCAAGAGAAACTATCTCAAGCGAGATAAAATCTTTTGTTTCGAGGGAAACTATCTCAAGTGAGATAAAATCTTTTGTTTCAAGGGAAACTATCTCAAGCGAGATAAAATCTTCTGTTTCGAGTGAAACTATCTCAAGCGAGATAAAATCTTCTGTTTCGAGGGAAACTATCTCAAGCGAGATAAAATCTTCTTTTTCGAGTGAAACTATCTCAAGCGAGATAAAATCTTCTGTTTCGAGGGAAACTATCTCAAGTGAGATACAATCTTCTGTTTCGAGTGAAAATATCTCAAGCGAGATAAAATCTTCTTTTTCAAGGGAAACTACCTCAAGCGAGATAAAATCTTTTGTTTCAAGGGAAACTATCTCAAGCGAGATAAAATCTTCTATTTCGGGTGAAACTATTTCAAGCGAGATAAAATCTTCTGTTTCAGGTGAAACTATCTCATGCGAGATACAATCTTCTTTAAAAACAATATTTAGTGAAATGAAATGTTTTCTTTCGAGTAAAAACCGTCTCAAGCGAGACAAAATCTTATTTTAAGAAAAACAATCCTGAGTGAAATAAATCTTCTTGTTTCAAGTAAAAATTGTCTCAAGCGAGACAAATCTTCTATTTCGAGGGAAACTATCTTAAGTGAGATAAAATCTTTTGTTTCAAGGGAAACTATCTCAAGCGAGATAAAATCTTCTGTTTCGAGTGAAACTATCTCAAGCGAGATAAAATCTTCTGTTTCGAGGGAAACTATCTCAAGCGAGATAAAATCTTCTTTTTCGAGTGAAACTATCTCAAGCGAGATAAAATCTTCTGTTTCGAGGGAAACTATCTCAAGTGAGATACAATCTTCTGTTTCGAGTGAAAATATCTCAAGCGAGATAAAATCTTCTTTTTCAAGGGAAACTACCTCAAGCGAGATAAAATCTTTTGTTTCAAGGGAAACTATCTGAAGCGAGATAAAATCTTCTATTTCGGGTGAAACTATTTCAAGCGAGATAAAATCTTCTGTTTCAGGTGAAACTATCTCATGCGAGATACAATCTTCTTTAAAAACAATATTGAGTGAAATGAAATGTTTTCTTTCGAGTAAAAACCGTCTCAAGCGAGACAAAATCTTATTTTAAGAAAAACAATCCTGAGTGAAATAAATCTTCTTGTTTCAAGTAAAAATTGTCTCAAGCGAGACAAATCTTCTATTTCGAGGGAAACTATCTCAAGCGAGATAAAATCTTTTTTTTCGAGGGAAGCTATCTTAAGCGAGATACAATCGTATGTTTCGAGTGAAAATATCTCAAGCGAGATAAAATCTTTTGTTTCAAGTGAAACTATCTCAAGCGAGATACAATCTTCTTTAAAAACAATATTGAGTGAAATGAAATGTTTTCTTTCGAGTAAAAACCGTCTTAAGCGAGACAAAATCTTGTTTTCAGAAAAACAATCTTGAGTGAAATAAATCTTCTTATTTCGAGTAAAAATTGACTCAAGCGAGACAAATCTTCTATTTCGAGGGAAACTATCTCAAGCGAGATAAAATCTTCTGTTTTGAGGGAAACTATCTCAAGTGAGATAAAATTTTCTGTTTTAAGGGCAAATATCTCAAGAGAGATAAAGTCTTCTTTATAAAAAACAATCTTAAGTGAAATGAAATGTCTTTTTTCGAGTAAAAACCGTCTCAAGTGAGACAAATCTGTTTTAAGAAAAACAATCTGAAGTTAGATAAATTCTCTGTATTAAATGAGACTATCTCAAGCGAGACAAAATTTATATTGGAAATGTTGAATCTGAAGATGATTGCTCTGTCTTGCTAAGGTCGCCTTGTTGTCTTTTAATCTCATTCTTTCCTGAAAGATTTGTAAAAATGTAGCTGGATGTAACTATCATGATGATGTATGATTGATGTAAAGATGTAAATTCATGTATGTATAATGCATGTTCTTCTAGATTAATAGCAGTGAGAAGGTGTTCAAGCAATCTTGGTTCTCTTCTTGATCTATTCGTCTTCATTCCTCTTTCTCACCAGGGTGTACCATCGCATTTCTTTGCAAATATATGTTTTCCCGACTCCTTAACATTCAAATTCTTTACCCCAATTTATGATTCTGAGCTTCTAGGTTTGAGGGACCTTTGTCAATTTCCAGGCTAAACTTTCCAGAGAGATTATCCTGTTTGAAAATGTTTTCTTTCTTTTTATTTTCAAAATATGGAAAGTTCATTTTAAGAAAAACTTAATTCTTTTAGGCTCACAATTGAAGCCAATCACAGAACATGAGTTCAGTAAATATCAAGAGAATCAACAACTCTTTTAATATTACAAAGTTATACCTATTTGATAAATGTCAAAATTGATAGGTTGGTTTCAAGTTAGCTCCTTAAAGTTTCTAAGGTTTCAGTCATCGAAATGTCATTTCTTCTTCGGTCTTTGTGAACCTTACGACATGCCCCTCTTCTTTGGCTTAACATTTTAATAAGATGCGAACAAAATGACGCAACTAGTATAATCAATCACTAGACTTTCTAGAACACTTATGTTTCGGTTCTCTGAAATCGTTCAATTGTTCAAGCTTCATAGGCTTCCTTTAACAAAGGTAATACAGGTACATCAGTCTAAACATAAAATTCTTGTGTGCTTGTGTGAGGTTGACTATAACAAGTGTTCCCCGATTCCCTTAGTCCATTTTCATCGAAACTCATTATTAAATCAATTTGATTTAATTTGACATTGTCTGGCTAGCTGAATTCAGCTTTATTTTATATACCTTATAATCGCCTTCTTTAGGCTAACTGAAGGGTTCGTCTCATTATAATATCTTTGACTTGACAATTATAGTGGAGCAAACACTGAACTGGCGAGTATCTGAATAATGTCATTGTTCTAATGCAATCTATTCATAAAGCCATGGCTTTTGAGTTGGCTCTATAACCAATTGCTTTAGCGGAATAACTCAGTTTTATTGTATAATCTATAGTAATAATTTATTATCTTTTTGAGCATTCAAATTTAAAATTTCTTAAGCTCATCGAGAAGAACCTATTATAGTCTATGTGTCATTGATTGTCAGGAAATCTCACATTTAGAGTTCAGTTCCCAAACAACTGACCTAAACTAAATTCATCTATTCAACTATTCCATTTATGAAGATTAGGATCATCATTGAACGTCCTCAACAGAAGTATAGTCTAGGCTGTTTTGCAATGTCATACACAAGAGATGCCCCATGTTGTCCGCTCCTATTCATACATGAATGCCAAGCCTTTTGATCATTTCCTCATGAGAGGAGAAGGCTATAGTGGTCCCTGTAAGATAAGGGTTTGGGGTTTAAGTGTATCATCTGTGGTAAGGTCAATGGTCCTTGTTTTATCAGTTTTCAATCTTGTGAATTTTTCAAAGATCTATAACTCTGATTCTTACAAGAGCTTTTAATCCATTGGATATTTAAAGAAGTCTAAAAAATATTCTTTGCTTATAACCTTAGAAGGTAGCATTTTCTTAAAATGTTCGATTGTCAAGTGACTTACAAACTTTTTAACGAAAAGAGAAAGAAAAGAAATTCAAACAAGTCAATATACGAGTGCATCAAAAGTTCGTAGTGGTTGTAGTGATTTTTCTTGATTCGCATCAGAATGCCATATCATCCTTCGAATGTCCATGCCCTTGAATCGATTAAGTGTTGAAGCTTGCGCTTCAATGCCCCATAATTCTTAGTAGTGTGCCCCTAGCTTCCCATGTGGTAACTACATACTGCATTAGCATCATGCCCCTCAGAAAATGGGGGTTCTTTCAGTTTAAACTTGACTGGAGTCACGAGATTCTTCTCAACTAGTACTGGGAGAAGCTCTTCATATGTCACCGAAATTTCACTAATAGGGGTCTTCTCTTGAGTCATTTCATAAGGTTTGGCCCCACGGTTAGCTAAATAAGAACTCACTATATTGACATCGGCTCCTTTCTTAACGTTGGTGTTGTCAGAGCCTCCTATCTTGCCATTCCTAATGGCGTTCTCGATTAATTCCCCGGAAATGACCAGGTCAGAAAAGTTCTTGGAAGCATTTCCTACTAGATGCCCCAGATATAAAGCCTTCAAGATATTCACAAAGATAATTGTAGCCTCCTTCTCTAGTAATGGGGGTTGTACTTGGATGCCACATCATGCCATCTTTGGGTGTACTGCCTGAAGGTTTCACTATGTCGCTTTTCCATGTTTTACAGCGTCCACCTGTCAAGTACCAAGTCAGTGACGTGACGATACTATTCTAAAGATGCTCGTGCCAAGTCCCTCCATGATTTGATCTGGGATCTGGTCAACTGATTGAACCATTTGACCGCCGACCCAGTCAGACTATCCTGGAAGCAATGTATTAGAAGCTTCTCATTTTCAGTGTAACCGCCATTCTCCTGCAGAACATGGTGAGATAGGCCGATGGGTAAGTGGTCCAGTTGTATTTTTCGAAGTCTGGTTCTTTGAACTTCGGAGGCAATATGAGATCAGAAACCAAGCTTAGATCTCTTGCGTCACTCCCATAGAATGTATTGACCATCTCATTGGATTTTACCATCTCTTCTATAATTTTTACTCTTTGGACAATCTTTTCCTTTTCAGCTAATTTGTTTAGGTCAGGACCACCGTATTTGTACAATGTTCACCTGGCTTCAGTCCAGACGCAACAGGAAAATCAATGGGGAATGAAGCTCCGACCTGATATTGTGGGTTCTTGACTGTGAAGCATACTTGTGATCTGACTTCTTGACGCGCAGAGGTGTGCTCCAGAATATGAATAGGCGTGAAACCCAGAGGATGTGTGGTGTCCTCCACAGTGGTCTTTCCAGTGGTCAAATGTCTCCTAAACATTTCTTCCACCTTCTTCAACAGATCTAGCTGAGAGTTAACGATATTAGCCTCAAGTTGTGCTAACTTGTTCTTCATTTCTTCTTGCATATCTTTTTGTTCTCTCTCAATTCTGGCTAACTTATCCTCTATTTCTTTAGGCATTTTCTTTTGTCAATGATGATAAGCACTCTTGGCACCAGTGTGAACCCGAATCATTACGATCAGAAACCTTATCTTATTATCATTACTTTAATGAATGAACGCTTTAATGCATGATTCGACAATGTATGCAAAATGAATGTATGAAAAAGACATTGATCCCAAAATAATTGTTCTTAGAACAATTCGTGAAAAACTGACAATGTCTAGGTAAACTAGGGATGAAAATCTGGTCCATCTATAAGTTGCCTAGCTCCTGCAAGCATCTGGTACTGCATCGTCTTCAAAGCTTCTACCTCATCTCTTTCTTTTGGAAGTCTTTTGATCTGGTTCGTGATCTTTAACTATTGGCTTCAGCGACGAATCTTATTGAATTAAACTTGTTACCTCAGCAGGTATATGTCTGGCTCGTCTCCTTGGTGGGTAAACTCCCTCTAGTTACTCGATCTACGTGGAGCATCTTCAAATTCTACCGATCCCAGAGAAAGGCATTGATGTGACATTGTTTTTCAAGAACCTTCTAAATGATTAGTTATTTAGAGAACAATACCTTTGAATGATATGTCATGTTCATGCAAAAATACAATAAGAGCAGACAAAAAGAAACCAATGTTAGTAGAAACAAAACAGAAATAATCAAGTTAGTTGAAATGATTAGTCCAGAAATGTAATCTTAGCAAAAATAAATAAATATGACTCAAAGTTGAGACTGAAAAAAAGGCATACAAAGAAAATTAATAATCCTAACCGCATGCGTTCAAGTTCTCCTAGGTTATCCACAGGCTCTAACAGGGTAGGCTTACTAAATTCTCTATATGAGGTTGGGTTCTAGCAGAGGTTCTCAAGCCCTCTTTATAACCTGCTAAGGTTTCCCCCGATTCTGGCCCATTACAGACTTGCGAATCGGGTTCAGCTCAGGGGATCACACCTCTAAAAGCATACCTCGTAATGGTATCCGGATAGGCAACGTAGGGTGCTTTCCAGAGATACTTTGTTAGACCCACACAAGGAAGCCCAATGCTCCTCGTGAGGTATGTTTCTCTCTACTTAGGTAAATCGGGTTTGAGCTCGGGTTTAGAGCTATGATATGCAATAATCCTAAATATTTCACAAAAGTGTAAGCATTAATCAGAGAGAAAATCTTTTTTTTTTGCTTTTTGAAATAACATAATAAACCGTAAATTAAACAAGACCAAACTCGTAATTTCCAAATAATAAATATAGGGTAACCAACTCGTAGCTCGACTCTCAATTTGTTTTAAAAATAAAAGTCCCCAGTGGAGTCGCCAATCTGTCGACACCATTTTTCGCCCGGGCAGGGAAAGACTGATACCGACTCGGGAGTTTTCTCTTTGAAAATCATTTTGAAATGTGAGGAGTCGCCACCAATCGATTAAGGTGCGATTGGAACACCATAAAAACCAGGTGATTTTAATAAAACAATTTATTTTAATAAAACATTTTATTTTAATAAAACATTTTATTTTAATAAAACATTTTATTTTAATAAAACATTTTATTTTAATAAAATTCCGAGTTTAGGGGTCTGCGAAAATCCAGAAATCAGGTTCGGGAGTCAGTTACGCATGGGGAAGGATTAGCACCCCCACAAGGGCCCAAAAATTGGTACCTAGTTGATTACCCTATATTTAAAATTAGAAATTTTGAGTTCGATCTTTATTTAATTTAAAAATCATTAAGGATGCAAAGTTTGAAAAGGGTATTCGTTTATTGAGACCTATAGCATTCACCCCCGAGCGTAAAACGAGAGATCAATTGTTGTGTCTAATAACTGAACATTGCCTCGTTTTTAGAAAACATGATGTAGTTTTAAAAAGGATGTCGTCTTTTTTAAGGAATTACCAATAGTCACCTCCTAAGCACGATCGCGGAGGATATACTATTAACTTCTTAATAAGTGAACAGTACCTTAAGTTTTAAAAACAATGCAATCAAGCAAAATCTTATTTAATCTAATTAATCTAAAGTAAATTAAGGCATTTTCTAACATACGGTGTCAAATTATGAAAATTGAAGAACCTAGGGGCTCAAGCCTAAAACGTAGGTTCTAATATTAACCCTATTTAATTTTAGTTAATTATTAAATCGAATAATCGAGAAGGTCCCTCGAGCGTTTACGCGAGGGCTGACTCAAATTATCCCCTAAATTAAAAGACTAGTTTGAAATCTAAGCTAAAATGGAGGCTCTATTTTTATCCTGAATTAATTTTAAGATTCGAATAATTAAAAGGTTACAGACTAATCTGAAAAGTGATCTATCAAGGATTAAATTAAAAGAATGTAAATATTAAAGGTAATTAAAATATATAAAATGACTAAAATTAAAGTACTGAAAAATGAAGGGTAAAAATAAAAGATCATAAATTTAAAACACATAAAAGATAAGGACTGGAATTAAATAACGAAAAGTAAACGACATAAATTTAAATGTGCATAAAATCATAAAAGAAGAACCAAACGAAACCCAATTAACCAAAATTACATGCTAAATGTAAAAATAACATACAACTTAGAATAATCATAGCTAAGGACCAGATTGAAAGTCATACTAAATGTGAAGGCACAAATAGAAAATCGAAAAAGAACTTAACCTGAAGACTAAACTGCATCAAACAGAAACTCTAATGACTCATACAGTAAATAACCCAAAAACTATAACTGAAACCTAAATCTAGAAAATGACAAAATCAGAACAAATCCAAAGCCTAAATTCGAAAACAGTTCTTATTAGTGACTAAAGTGAAACAAACGATAAAATAAGGATCAAAGCCTAATATTACCTTTAAGTTTAGGTGGTTAAATACTAATTAACCGAAAAGATTTACTATATATTCTAAAAAAAACTAAACCTAAACTAACCTTAATCCTAAATAACACCCAACAGCCACTCTCTCTTCTCCCTCAATCTCTCTCGGCCGCTTCCTCCCACATAGTCGAGGCTTCAAAAGCTTTATAACCATCACCGGCCACCGCAAGTCGGTGGCCACTTTCGCTCCAACTTCCGCATGGCAAGACCACTTCCGCGATGAGAGGACCGACCATGAAAGTAAACGACCCCCTCTCCTCCTTTCCAATTTTTCTTTCAAACGTTTTTAAAATCACATGCACACACACGAAGAGAGTGAAAGAGAAAGAAAAACGAGAATTCTAAATGAAAAATACCCTTGATAAACCTCTAATTGCTTAGAACTTCAAATGTTGTATCATAATTTTTTTTTGCTTTTGAATCGGGTAGCAGAAATTTCTCTCCAAATTACTTCCCCCCTGTATTGTTGATTTTTCTCTCCAATCTTTCCCTTACAATCGTTGCTTCCCTCCTTTGCATCCCAAAACTCAATCCCTAGATCATCTTCCCATTCTTATTGTGCTCGAAAATGGTTTAATATGTTGCTTTGGTTTGTGTATGGTATGGGTACGAGATACGCTAACAGGGCATGGGCACGGCGATGTGCTCGTGGAGCAGCCTCTGGAGCATGGCAGCAACTTGGTTATTATGTTGCAGTGGAGCATGGGCACGGTAGTGGGGCACTAGCATAGGCAGCATGTGGGAGGCAACTTCACGTGGGCAGCATGGTTTTTTAAAATATGGTGCTCACACAATCTAACCTCAAAACGTTTTATGCTTATCACATACATTCAATCCGAATTTTTCTTTCAAGCTTATTATTAATCAACTACAACATTTCTCCACTCCTCACTTAAGTCTCATTAGGGGTGCTTAATGAGTTGAGCAGCTCGTGATCAACTCGATCCCGACTCGATCAAAACTCGGTCAAAGTTTGACTCAGGTTGCTCGACTCAAACTTGAGATTGACTCAAGATATTAAAGAGTTGAGTCATGTAAAATCCAACTCGATTTAATAAGTTCGTGAGTGGCTCGTTAATATTTTTAATAATTTTTTAGTAGCTATCATAAAAATTTATTCCATTAAAAAAATACTAATTTATTGATAGATTTGAAGGTTACATGATTATCCCTAGTATTGATACCCACACATGGGTACCAATATTATTCTCAAGGGTATTGATACCTCTCTTAGGTATATGTATCAAATTAAGCCTTGATGTTAAATTAATTCATGCTATTATCGATACATCTATATAAATATTGATACTCACCTAGTAGGTATTCATACCAGCCTTAAGTATTGATATTGATTTAAGCCTCAAAATTTGAATATTAAGTTGGAATCGATACCATTTTCCTCACTATCGATAATGTAGGAACAATATTGATACCTTAAGGATATGGTATTGATACTTCCTTCATAAAAACCCAAATTTTAGCTTACGTATGAATAATATCGATATCAGTTCGTCCAATACTGATACTCAAACCTATAAATGTCATGTTTTTCAAAAATGTCTTACTATAACTCATCTGAAACACTTATTTAAGGCACTAGGATGATATTTTAATCTTATTAAAGTCAAATGGAGTCCTATTGCAATATTTTCATGCATGTTTAATATCTAATTCGTCCAAAACAATCTACAAACAATATAACACTCAATTATGCTTCAAACACTCATACAAACAAGCAAAACTAGCATAAAATAATCTACAAGAATTATAAATAAGTTAGAAGTGTGTTACCTCAACTAAAAAGAAGTTGGAAACCTTCTTAGGTCAATCAAGCTCTAACTTTTCCTTAGCCTTGCCTTTGAAGGTTTCTTTCCCTTCATTAACTAAACAAACAAGCAAGAAATAAGGTAATAGCTCATATAAGTACTCAAAGATATTAATAAATTGAATTTAAAAATTAAAACCACTTGATGAGCTCTAAGGATCAAAAATCCCCTTAATACCCTTTCGAGTCACCTCACCCCCAAGGGAGATATAGAGCTCAAATCTAAGCTCTATAGGTGTAGATTAAAACCATTACCTTTATAAAATCATCTTATGATTGCAGTACGCTAAAGCTTGCTCCTTTATTGCACCAACACTTGAAAGGGAATAGAGAAATGAAGGATGAAAAAGACAAGTTGGGACGAAAATGAGGAGATTTTCAGCTTTTTCCTAATAACATACTTGATTACATCATTCTATATTAATGAAACTCATCCCTTGAATATCTCAAAGGTAAAATTACCATATTGGTCCCTTTCTTTTATACCTCAATTAAAAACCCTCTTTTAAGATTATTCGTTTAACATCCCAAAATCAGAGCTAGTGACTAAAATGTGAATTTTGAAAGCTTTATGTTCAATTTCAAAATAAGTTAAAGTTCAGGGATTTAATTAGAGAATTTTGATTTTGGATTTAATAGTAAAGTTTGAAAGTAATAAGAGTAAAATGGTCTTTTGAAAGGAAAGATTTTATCTTCTCTTTATAAGAGAAGTAAACACGTGGAGAATGGAAAGAAAATTCTGGAGCATTGGGTTATCTTCTTCCTCTTCTCTCCCGTGGCTCCATTGGTAAGGTAAGTTGGTCTTCAGTTGGTTAATTCTTTCGTTTTAAAGTTGGTTTTGATTCTTGGAGTGACAGAAAAGATTAAGGAAAGTTTAAGATGGCTTAAAACTCAAAGAGGATTAAGTTATGTAAAATTGAAGATAAAGAGTTTATGAGGGAATTTTTGAGATTGGGTTAGCAAAAAAGTTTTAAAGTGAAAATTGACTTGTCATCAGCTAAACTAAGAAATTCGGAATGATAGAAATGAATTTCGAACATATTGATTTATTGGTTTAATTATTGAATCCAATCATGTTTATGGGATATGGGATGTTATGAAGAGTTAAAGTGAAATAAGTTGATTTGTGTAAATATAGTTAAGTCTCAAGGGTTAAAAGAAGGTTAAGGAATAAGAATTAAGTAGGTTTGAGTGAATTTTTAGCCTCAAAAAGTCTGTTATGGGTAGAGTGTATCGGTACCCTATGAACAGGTACATATACACTAAGACAAATTTTGAAGAACATCTTCATGGTGTATCGATACATTAAGGAGTGTATCGATACCCCCTTGAAATGTAAATTTCGAAAGTAATCTGTGTACCAATACATAGGTAGTGTACCGATATACCAGTAAAAGGATGTACCGATATACCAGTAAAAAGATGTACCGATACCTTATAGTTGTATCGATACACTTCAAAGGGAAAATGGAAATAGATCTTTCTTTTAGTTTAAGAAAGAAATTTTGAGTATGTCATTTGGAATACTGATATGTATAAATTTATGATTATGTAGATATCGAACGTAAGCAAGTTCCGGAATGATCACTGAATTAGGATTCGATCCAAAGAAGGAAATCATAGGGATGGATTTGGAAACTTAGTCAAGCCAGTTGAGTGCATTTTATTTTAATATTGGATTATATGGAAATTGGACTTGCGATAAGTCTATTTCCTATAATTGTAGTACATTAAGTCATGAATATAAGTATGTGAATTTCATGATTGTATGTACGCATGATTATATGTGTTGATATGTTCTTGTATGTGCTATATGATTTATGTAAAAATACTATTATGTGATACATGAAAATGTAATATAAACTACATATAAATGATAATACTATACGAATACATGTCTATAAGATAAATTAGGTAATACTAAGAGAATATGATAAAAGTAAGTTTATGAGAAGCGATATGAACTAGATAAACATGTATAAAAGTTATATGAATAATAGAAACATGAATTGGGTAAGTACATAGTTATGTGATCATTTATATGAATTAGTATAATAGAATTATATGATTTAATAAGAATTGAGATAAGTTAAATAAGATTGATCATAGAATGAAATGAGAATTGTGTATTAATTAGGAAACTTGAACATAAGTAATGATACTAACATATAAGATAAGCTATAAGGGGAAGATTCATGTACTTGAATAAAATTATGACACATAGGTATATGATAAAGATCTATGGAGCCATATGAGAAAGCCATAGGGATTATATGCAATTGAATTAAGTAAATAGATTAAATTGGTATATAAATGAAATAATAAAAGTGATATATGTTTATAGGTATGGTATATGTTACATGATCTAGGTGAATACAAGGGAATAGGGCATAAGTTATATGATATCATATAACTTATTATATACATATATGAAATAGGGTATTAAGCAATGTGATAAGTAATGTGAAATGACTTGAAAAGTTGATATAACCTATGCTAAAGTGATCTATGTGCATATATGTATATGTGATACAAGCTATATGATATGTTATCTATATAAAAATTGGCTATGAGGCTACTTGATAATGCTACATGATATGATATATGTGAAAAAGAAGAAATGAGATTACAAGTACAAGGATATGAGTATGTGATGATTTGTGTGATCATATGAATATGCGATAAGCATAAATAATAATGCCCATGTTATGTGTTATGAGAACTAGGGGTATAGTTGGCATGCCAAGAGTCGAGGGTTTTACATGGTCCTTCGGGACATATATGTAATCCCTTGGAACATATATATATGGTACTTTGGTACACTTATTTGGTCAATTTGAATATGTATATGGTTCTTAAGGAGTGGTCCTTTGGGATATATATGTTATATGTGGTCATTCGAGATATTTCTACGTGGTCCTTCGGACAAAAATCTAAGAGCCCTAGTGGGATTTTATACGAGCTGTGGTAACAGTATGTGCACAACCTCTATAGACTCACATATTTGTAGTTCTCACATATGTACATGGGCTAACAAAGAAATAACCATAAACATATGACATATGATGTATATGCTTTTGTGATATGAATTGTATTATATGATTTAAATGATGATATGTGTATTGTGTGGTTAAATGGGTCATATGTTGGTTAAAAACATTAGCTACACGATGATATGATTACAAGATATAAATGATAATAATATTGATAGTGAAATAAGATTAATGATGGAAATGATGAATGATGTGTATATATGTACATTTGATTATATGTAATGCTATATTTTTTTGTGTGATCGCATGATATGATATGTTCATGCATGGTTAAGTAGTTCGAGCTACCTTTATACGTTTAATGTCTCACTAAGTCATCGACTTAGCGTTAAGAGAAGCTAAGAGGAGCGAGACAAGTCAGCCACTCTTTTATGAAGTTCAGATTAGAAAATACTTGGAAATTTATGTATATTGTTATATTAATTATAGTTGGCATGTACTAAGAGAATTGTACTAAATATGCTCTGATAGGTTTTGTGAGATCAAATGTTTTAATTAATGAAATTATTCACTTTCTCGAATGGTGAATTTAATTTTTTAACCAATTTATAAAGAAAAATGTTTTGAAAAGTCAATAGGACACCTCGGACTTGGATCTGGGTCGGATACGGGTTGGGTGTTACATTTAATGGTATCAGAGCCAAGTTTTAGCCGATTCTAGGCTTAAAACGAAGGTACAAGAGTTTTAAAATGTGTACATGGAAACTCAAAGTGAAATTTCTTTGATCTGATAGTGTAAGGAGTGTGTTGTCTTGTTAATAGAATTAGATTATTACGTATAATAGAAGTATGATAGTGAGAATTCTAAATAAGTGAGAGGTGGTAGACCTAATGGTGATAGCAATTCACCTACCCTGGCCAGGAAGGATGAAGAGTGGACACCTTAGGAAGTGCCTCGTAAGATCAAAGGTTGATTTCAGAAAGTTGAAATCATATCTGAATAGTGATAGAAAGTTTTCACTGTTTTGAATCGAAAAAGTGATATGGAGTAGTTTTGTTATTTCATGGATAAGATAGAATATAGTGAATAAGTGTCACCATAAGAGCGTTAAAAGATCAAATGATGCAGTGAGAATTGGTAGAAGAGTTCAAGAATAAGTGTATCAGTGACAAGCGTATAAGATATATAAAGTCAGAGCTTATGAGTTTGAAACGAAGGGATATTATTGTGTATAAGCAAGAGTGTGGATATGATAAGGGTTTACAGTTAAAATAGAAAGAGTTAGCGTTGGCTAACAAGATTATGTGATGAAAATGTACTAGAATTATAAGATTATAAGATATTGTTAGGTTATGATAACCAAATATGAAAAGGATCTGGAAAGAATGTATATGAATTCGCTGAAGGTTTACGCTTTAGACTGGAATAGTTGGTACCGATTAACAAAATTATAAGATAGTAAGTGTATTAGAGTTAAAGAATTAGAAGATGATGTAGCGTAAGTTAACCAAGTATGATGTGGATTTGGATATGGCGGTGTATTCTAAGTATGGAAATATAAGGGAGTAAAGGAGATAAGGATTCAAATGATTGAGACAAACATAAGTACAAGAGATGATAAAGAATGAGGTTCTGTATAAGTAAAATTGACTATCAAAGTCATGAAAATGTGATAAAGAGTGATAGTTACGGATAAATATATGTGATATAAAAGAGCATGAGAGTATGAAGTATAGGATATGGTTTAGTTATGTATAAGGAGATCCTGATTATAAAAGGATAAATGGATAAAGAAATGAAAAGGGTTGAGTTTAAAGGATCAGATATGATAAAGGTTATATAGAAGTGTAGATGATAAGTTCGATATAGAAGTAAGAAAAGTGTGCAAGGTGATGTGAAAAGATTGTTTGATTCCGTAAAGTATATGTTTAATCATATTTGAAGAAGATTTAAGGTTGTGTTCTTAGTCAAATAATGATGGAATAAGAGTTTGGTTATTGTTATAAGGTAATTAGAGATGGATTTATGATGTTGAGTAATGAAAATGTATGTTACTATCTACGTGATGAGTGACATTATATGGATTTTAGAAAGGTCAAAGGAAAATACAGAATCGAATGAGAGAAAAGATAGAAATGGATTGAGGTTACTGGTTATTGTTTATATGATAAGTGACAGTAGATAAATGTATAAGGGAAAAAGGTAGTTGAAGAACTAAAGGAATGAAAGATTAAGTAAAGGAGGCAACAAGAGAACATTATAAGATATGTTCTTATCAATGCGTGCAATGAAAATTCGAGGACAAATTTCTTAAAATGATGGGAGACTTATAACATCCCAAAATCAGAGTAGTGACTAAAATGTGAATTTTGAAAGCTTTGTGTTCAATTTCGAAATAAGTTAAAAGTTTAGGGATTTAATTGGAGAATTTTGATGTTGGATTTAATAGTAAAGTTTGAAAGTAATAAGGGTAAAATGGTCTTTTCAAAGGAAAGAATTTATCTTCCCTTTATAAGAAAAGTAAACACATGGAGAATGGAAAGAAAATTTTTGAGATTGGGTTAGTAAATAAGTTTTAAAGTAAAAATTGACTTGTCATCAGCTAAACTAAGAAATTCAGAATGATAGAAATGAATTTGGAACATATTGATTTATTAGTTTAATTATTGAATCCAAGCATGTTTATGGGATATGGGATATTACGAAAAGTTAAAGTGAAATAAGTTGATTTGTGTAAGTATAGTTAAGTCTCAAGGGTTAAAAGAAGGTTAAGAAAGAAGAATTAAGTAGGTTTGAGTGAATTTTCGGGCTCAAAAAGTCTGTTCTGGGCAAGGTGTATTGGTACCCTATGAACAGGTACCGATACACTAAGACCAATTTTGAAGAACATCTTCATGGTGTATCGATACATTAAGGAGTGTATCGATACCCCCCTTGAAATGAAAATTTTGAATGTAATTTGTGTAGCGATACATAGGTAGTGTACAATATATCAGTAAAAGGATATACCGATACCCTATAGTGTGTATTGATACACTTCAAAGGGAAAATGGAAATAGATATTTCTTTTAGTTCAGGAAAGGAAAATTTGAGTATGCTATTATACTAATATGTATAAATTTATGATTATGTAGATATCGAACGTAAGAAAGTTTCAGAATGATCATCAAATTAGGATTTGATCCAAAGAACGAAATCATAGAGATGGATTTGGAAACTTAGTGAGGTCAGGTGAGTGCATTCTATTTTAATATAGGATTATATGGAAATTGGACTTGCGATAAGTCTATTTCCTATAATTGTAGTACATTAAGTCATGAATATAAGTATGTGAATTTCATGATTGTATGTACGCATGATTATATGTGTTGATATGTTCTTGTATGTGCTATATGATTTATGTAAAAATACTATTATGTGATACATGAAAATGTAATATAAACTACATATAAATGATCAGACTATGTGAATACATGTCTATAAGATAAATTAGGTAATACTAAGAAAATATGATAAAAGTAAGTTTATGAGAAGCGATATGAACTGGGTAAGCATGTATAAAAGTTATATGAATAATAGAAACATGAATTGGGTAAGTACATAGTTATGTGATCATTTATATGAATTATAGTTATGTGATCATTTATATGAATTAGTATAATAGAATTATATGATTTAATAAGAATTGAGATAAGCTAAATAATATTGACCATAGAATGAAATGAGAATAATATATTAAGGAAACTTGAACATAAGTAATGATACTAACATATAAGATAACCTATAAGGGGAAGATTCATGTACTTGAATAAAATTATGACACATGGGTATATAATAAAGATCTATGGAGACACATGAGAAAGCCATAGGGATTATATGCAATTGAATTAAGTAAATAGATTAAATTGGTATATAAATGAAATAATAAGTGATATAGTTATAGGTATGGCATAGGTTCCATGATCTAGGTGAATACAAGGGAATAGAGCATAAGTTATATGATATCATATAAGTTATTATATACATATATGATATAGGATATTAAGCAATGCGATAAGTAATGTGAAAGGACTTGGAAAGTTGATTTAACCTATGTTAAAGTGATCTATGTGCATATATATATGTGATACAACCTATATGATATGTTATCTATATAACAATGAGCTATGAGGCTACATGATAATGCTACATGATATGATATGTGTGAAAAAGAAGAAATGAGATTACAAGTACAAGCATATGTGTATGTAATGATTTGTGTGATCATATGAATATGTGAATATGTGATAAGCATAAATAATAATGCCCATGTTACGTGTTATGTGAGCTAGGGGTATAGTTGTCATGCCAAGAGTCGAGGGTTCTACATGGTCCTTCGAGACATATATGTAATCCCTTGGAACATATATGCGGTACTTTGGTACAATTATTTGGTCCATTGAAATATGTATATGGTTCTTATGGAGTGGTCCTTCGGGACATATGTGTTATATGTGGTCCTTCGGGACATTTCTACGCGGTCCTCCGGGATAAAAATCTAAGTGCCCCTAGTGGGATTTTATACGAGATATGATGACAGCATGTGCAAAACCTCTATAGACTCACATATATGTAGTTCTCACATGTGTACATGGGCTAACAAAGAAATAACCATAAACATATGACATATGATGTATATGCTTTTGTGAGATAAATTGTATTATATGATTTAAATGATGATATGTGTATTGCGTGGTTAAATGAGTCATATGTTGGTTAAAAAGTTATACGGGATATG
This sequence comes from Hibiscus syriacus, assembly GCF_006381635.1. NCBI lineage: Eukaryota > Viridiplantae > Streptophyta > Magnoliopsida > Malvales > Malvaceae > Hibiscus > Hibiscus syriacus. Next base: position 2,298,612 of record NW_024061878.1, on the reverse strand, counting down.
ATTACAAGATATAAATGAAATAATTTGATAGTGAAATAAGGTAATGATGGAAATGATGAATGATGTGTATATGTGTACATTGATTATGTAATACTATATTGTTTTGTGTGATCGCATGATATGATATGTTCATGCATGGTTAAGTAGTTAGAGTAACCTTTATATGTTTAATGCCTCACTAAGTCATCGACTCACACGTAGGTTCCGGGAAGCGTTAAGAGAAGTTAAGAGGAGCGAGACATGTTAGTCACTCTTTTACGAAGTTCAGATCAGAAAATATTGAAATTTATGTATATTATTATATTAATTGTAGTTGGCATGTACTAAGAGAATTGTACTGAATATGTTCTGATAGGTTTTGTAAGATCAAATGTTTTAATTAATGAAATCATTCACTTTCTCGAATGGTGAATTTAAATTTGTAACCAATTTGTAAAGAAAAATGTTTTGAAAAGTCAATGGGACACCTCGGACTCAGATCCGGGTCGGATACGGGTTGAGATGTTACAATTCGAGCTCAATTCTCTATTAATTAAGCTCAAACTAGGCCCAACCACTCTTATTAATCCAATAACTTGGTCCATATACCTCTCGGATCAATTCATCATCGTTGACTCAAAATCTAGGGTGTTACACAGCTAATAAGTTACAGAACCTATTTTCTCTAATACTTTGTACGACCTGATGATTCGATAATTGAGTTTTACTTTCTAGCCAAAAAGGAAAATGTATATCAATGGAGAGACTTTCAAAAAAGAATTTGTCTCCAATCTCAAATAAAATGTCTCAATGATTAACATCTGAGTAGGATTTTTTCCTATTAAACACATCTTTAGATTATCTCATATCAATTTAATCCTTTCCTTTATTTCTTAAATCAATTTAAAACCAATTGATCTAATTTCACATGCTACGTGGCATACTAAGAAATGCTAAAATTGATATCTAAACGGTGAAAATGAAATATTTTGAGTCATGATAATATTAACACTCTTGTAGATATAACTCACATGTCATATGATATGATTGTGGTGCCTTGAGGCGATGTGTTATATGTTTGGAAGTGAATTATGCTTCAATGTTGCCTTTAGACATTATGATATGGATCGCTGTTGCCCTTCATAAATGATTTGAAATGTGAATCATGAAAGGGATTTTAAGTATAAATGTGCAAAATAAGAATGCTGGTTAATCATATATGTTTTTTTGATAATGTGTAAATGTGAAAAATAGATTTTTTATATATTTTTTAATATCATTATTAGTATGAAATTTAAAAATATGTAAATGTGATGGTTAAATTTGTTAAAATTTTCAAAAGTATGACTAAATTGAAGAAATTGAATTAACTTTGTTAACTCTTTAAAGGGATTTTAAGTATAAATGTGCAAAATAAAATGCTGGTTAATCATATATGTTTTTTTTATAATGTGTAAATGTGAAAAATAGATTTTTTATATATTTTTTAATATCATTATTAGTATGAAATTTAAAAATATGTAAATGTGATGGTTAAATTTGTTAAAATTTTCAAAAGTATGACTAAATTGATAGAAATCTGAAGTTAACTTTGTTGAACTCTTTAAAATTAAGCTTAAATTGACAATTTATAAAAGTTGAAGATTAAATTTGTTATTATACCAATAAAAATATAGACATAATATTACAAAACAATTTGGACGACCTATTTAAAGTTTTTAATAGAGGTCTAAATTAAAATTTCAAAAAAATTAATATTTAAAAATTTAAAATTTTCAAAAAATTGACGATATAACTAAACTTTTTTTAAACAAAAAATTGAGACCAAATTAGAATTTTTAAACATTTGGGGAGGGACTTGATTAAAAAATAATGTAATAAAAATAAATTTTAAACAAACAAAATTAAAAGTTTTAAAATTTTTGAAAGATTAAATGTTAATTTTATAAAATTTTAGAGGAAAATCCCTCTAATCCATTGCCATCCAGCCAGACCAAAAAGTAAGATATCTAGAAAAACAAAAATATTATAATTAATTTTTTTAATTATTCCCTTTTAAATTTCATAATGAAAATTATTTTAATTTTTATAAAAATAATCAATTTTCTTAATATTACAATTGAAAATGAACCAAAATATTTTTCTCCAATATTTTTACAGGCGAAAAGTACAAATTTGAAGAAAATCACACTAAAATCTTCACTATTTTTTTCACAAATTAATTATACTTTAATTTGCTGCTTCTGTTTTGGATTATGTTCATGGTTCGATGTATCATTATTTCACCCACATCATTTTCCACCACCCTGATAAACAACGAGATCTTTAAATCGCCCAAAAACACAGTTTAAAATAATTGTTTATTTTTTGAATAGTAAAATTAATTGTCTTTATTATTTCTAACGAAATATATGATCAAAACAAAACTTAAATATGATTTGAAAAAATAATTGAATAATTAAAGTAAAATCGCAAAAATAAGTGGATAATATACATGTGCCTTCCCGTTTTCATTTAATTTATTTATAATGTATAGATAATGACAATAGGGAATAATAATATACATATTTCATTAACTGCTGATATAGGAAGATGTTTTAGGAGTTTATATTTATTTCTGAAATTAAATTATAAACTTTCTCAAAGTATAATTACAATTAACCATATAAAGCATGTATTTTACATGAGATTTCATGCAAGTTGACATGGCTTGAAGAATTTTCCCACTGAACAAGTTCCCTTATTCCTTCTTCAACTTTCCTCGTTTCTGTTGCTAAACCTTTAATGCAATACCCCAGGGCACTCAAAGTTAATACCATCTGGCTCATAATCTCCTTCTCAACCTCAATCCCTTGCATCACATCAACAGATGCATTTGAATGTCGAAGAAATGAATTCAAAACCATGTCCATTTCATCTTCATCTGAATCGGAAACCCTGAAAATATTCGGGTATGTTGATTTTCTGGTCTCGATATCGTAGGAAATGTTGTTCTTCTCGAGCTCCTTATCGAGTATAGAGATGGATTTGATCGATGTTATCTTGGAAAGATGATTTATTAATAACCCAATCGACTCTTTGAAGAGTTTAAGGTCATCGTCTAGTCTATTTACGGTTCCCTTCCATGGAGTTTCGAGTTTTTGCGAGTCTTGTTCGAGGAATCCTATTGCATGAGTACTGAATAGCAGGAGATCTACCATCTTTGACAACGACCCCAAAAGTTTACCGTAGCAAGCACTATGAAAAGGCAAAAACCAGAAATTGGGCTCCACCTCAGCTTCTACTATGAATTTATGTAACTGATTCACATGAAATTTCAATTTTTTCTGATTGTCGACATGGTTGGTTTCACTGGGTTCGATAGACATGTTGCTGATGCATTCATGCAATGTCTCCAAGCTTTTCGAGAGCTCCATTTTGGCTAAAGTAGAAGCTCTTTTGGGTTGGAAAAGAAGCTCCACCGCAATCGAACACGATAAACCAATGAACGTTTCGATGATTCTGGCGATGGCAAAATCACTTGGTGGACCGAAATTTTTCCTCCCCAATATTACTACGGCTCCGATCACAGCGGATATTCCACCGGCTTGACTGTACATCTTGCTTTGCCTTAGGAAAGTTGTGAAGATGAACCATGGAAGAATAGACAAGAACCTAATTGGCAAGAACCTTTCGAAAAGAAAGCATCCTATAACTCCATATACCATCCCTAACGTTGTCCCTTGTGCCTTAAGGTTTGCCACCTTAAATGTCGCCTCTCTCGTGGCGGCGAAACTGATAGCAACCGGGAGTCCCGACCAGAATCCATTTGGCTTACTGTACATCAGACCGAATAGAACCGCAAACCCTAATGAAAGCGAGAATTTGACAGCAGGCTTGATCCTATCGCTTTTTAGTCCACAACTGCTCCAAACCTCCTTGAAGGAGAAACGATCTGTTTCAGGCAAAATCTGTTCCGATTTCGCCGGAGTTTTAGTCATCGGCTTCGGCAACGACTTGCGGTGAAGGAGTTTCATGCAGAACAAGAAGAAAAATGTGGGTAAATCCTGGTGGGTTCTTGGGACTGATCGCAGTGTTTGGAGGAACTTCATAACATCTTCAGTGTTTGATTCAGGAACAGTGACTGAATCAGCATGGATGAAATTCTTGGCCTGTTTTAGGGTTAAGCTAATGTGATCTTCTAGCCTAAATAGACCATCTTTGAGTTCCCCACCATCCACCATCAATCCCACTGGAAATGAAGGAATACCGTCCAACGCAATTTCCATTCCTCTTAAAACCATCTCTATTTCCTGCAGTTTCTCCTCCGAGTTCAAGTAATAAGGTCTCAAAATCTTGAACGGAAGCTTCTCCCATTTCATACTTCTCTGTTCACAACAAGAAATACATGTTAAAATCAACGGTCAACAAAGAAAAACTTTAAAAGAAGATATGACAGATTGATGGGTCTTACATGGAAGCGTTTAATACTCTGATGAAGCTTATTTGCGGCGGCCTTCAATAGCTTTGCTTGAGAAAGGAAAGCAGACGCCGCTGCTTTTTCCTCTGCGCAAAGTGCCTTCACGAAAAGCTTCAGCCTCTCCGACCCGTTCTCCACCACTAGGTTGCAGCTTTTCTTCGCCTATTCAAACATAACCACCAAAATATTTTTTCATTTATTTTTATAATAAAAACTAGAAACCATTTTGAAGGAAATATGTAAACTTCAGAATATTTTGATAATAAAATTAGCGTTTATGATTTTAGTAAAATTCGTTAATTATTAAATAATGTTATGCATTTAATAAAAGTATTAACATAAAATGATGACTTTAGAGAATATTGACCTTGAAGAAAAAAGTTATCATCACTATGTGATGACTTTGAAAAAAAAATAACCATCATGTTGTGATAATGTTAAAGTTTGCAAATTAACAATGAACCGATAAATTAGTACGTACATATATGAAGTCGTTGACGAATGTTGACAAATATGTATTCTAAAAGTCATTGATATACGATGACAAATTTTTAAAATAAAAAAAAAATCCATTGTGTTTATATGAGGAAGATTTTATGCGACTTCTACAAGTACTATAGAAATTATCATAATTGTTTTAAATAATTTCAGAGTTAAATAGTTTTTAAAATAATATGTTAATTACTAAAAGGAGGGTTTTTCTTTCTTCTTCTTTTTTTCGCAACAATAACAAATGTAGTTCAAACGTCATAGTTCCAACACTAGCTGATGGATACAAGATTTTCTTGGGTACGGAATTAATGTACAAAATCCCTTCTAGATTTTGTCTTCAATGATCTGCATTCTTCCGAAATTATATTAATATAAATGTCTTGAACTTTTAGTAAATTTCCCAATACACCCTCTATGATTTAGTAGGAATAATTCTTATTTTTCTGAAATGTTTAAATGAATTATAACTCTTAAAATTTCAATTAAAAATATATGTCGCAAATACATATTTTTTAAAACATATAACTCTTAAATGAATTATAATTCTTATTTTTAGAAAATACATATTTAAATATACTTAATATCGCAAATTTTATTGGAAGATGTGGATTAGGGGAGATAGAAATGATAGTGAGACATAGTTTGGTATCACTAACCTCGAAACAAGCCAATCTTGGGTAAGGAAGCAATAAGGCTAAAACACAGGCCAAGACTCCGACCGCCGTGCTAGCCGCAACATGCACCGGATGCATGATCGGTTGGGCTTGGCCGCCATTAATGAAACCGATGACATATACGATAACGATTTGGCCCAACGCTATTCGCTTGCTAATCATGTGAGTCGATTCCGGCAACACCACTATCATCCCCGCCAAAGCCACCACAAGGGCCGTCATTCCATTAGTGAGCTTGGCCGGTCCAATCAACCACAGGCTCAGCATGGCGGGTCCAAGGCTCTGCATGGAGGCGTAAAGAGACAGCCAGCAGCCATGCACAGTGTCGCCCAACGTGGCGTCCGTGACAACCAAGATGACCGTCACGTAGGAAAATGCAGGGAATGCAACTTGATTCTGGAAGGAAGCCGGGCCGTACAAGGTGGCGATGCCTACTATGCAGCAGGCCAAGGCGGTGCGGAAGGAAGAGGCCAAGACGGCGCGCCATAATGCCCTGGATCGGTTCGGTTGCTTCCGTTGTGGTGGTGTTGGCATTGTGGAAAGACGAAGAAGAAATTAGAATGATGATTTTGGTACGGTGTTGGAGAGCAGAGCAGGCGCTTGGTTCTAATATATAGAGGTGATTACATGTGGAAATTCGGGGCCACGTGGAAGGTCGTGGGGCATTCCTTTTTAATGCTTGATACACTCATTCAAACAGTCGATTGACTAGATTGTGTAATAAATAATGCTGCCTCTGCTTTTTTCCCAGTAAATCCACGATATGTTTTATATGCAGGTGTGTATTAATAAATATAATACATAGAAAGTAGTTTTAGCAGTTCAAGTTTTTGGTATATTTAAAGTTTATATTACCTTTTCTATTTTTAAACGAAATGTTAATTCATGTATGTTTAGAGAAATGAATATTTTAAGTTAAATTATCAATTTATAATTAATTAAATCAAATATTTAATTTATATATTTAAGTTTGGAGAAATTTAAAAATTGTTAGCTCTTTACCCATTCATGATAAATTCTTTTGTTCAAGGATGGATTAAGAGGGTGTGGTCCTACCATTAGAAATTTTAAATTCTTTTATATTTAGGTATTTTTTGATATTTTATATGAATTATCTAATTTTTCATTTCTTTAGATTTTATAATTTTGCATATCTAAATTTTTTAATATAATTTCTTAAGATCACACCTCTGATATTGATTTTTGCGTCCGATACATGCTTTTGTTTATTTAAGCATCCAAAGATTCGATGTCTTATATGTTAAGGAGTATTTATGAACCAGCTACAATGCATATATAAAATTTCTGATAAGTCCAATTTATATATTAGAGAAAAATTTAAAATATAGTAATTATATCTATTTAACTCGTTGATTTACAAGTAATAGTTATAATTATCTTGTATATGCTAGACTTCATCATCCAGGATCATTATAAATATCCACATGACTCACGGAAAGATCTTAATCACTTCCTTCTACTACTTTACTATCATTTTTTATACTTTTATCTTTCATAGAGAAATACTTACAGGTAGCTATATTATCTTACTAATCATAATTCTCTATCTAAATAAAAAAAATAAAATTAAACAAATCAACAAGAATTATTTTAAATTATGCTATCTTGATTTTTATATGGTGTAGTCATTTCATTAATAATTTATATAATCATATTAATATTTTTTAGTTTGTTATTTTTATCTTACACATAATGTTAATTTTTTAAATATATTATATTTTTCTTGAATTTAAATATTTTAAAATTTTAACTCTTGAAAACAGTATAATATTTTGGAATATTATTTTTAACTTTTGTATTTATAATCGAAAGTCTACATTTATTATAATTAATTTTCTTATTGTATTTTTGTATATGAATTGGTTAAATTAAAATTTGAATTAATAAAAAGCCTTTTAATTTTTTATTTACAATTACATTAGCTTATCAATTGCTCCCTTTATCCCACTATTCAAAAGTCAAAATTTTCAAACTTGACTATAATTATTTTATATATTTAAAAAAATTAAATTTATAAAATATATATTTCAAAACTACTTAATTAAAAAATTTAAAATTTATTTTTCATATTTTTATCAATAATAAATTTTAAATAATAAAGAGTCAAAATTAAAAAAATTAATAATAGACAATTTAAATAGGACAAAGATAATACATAATTAAAAATCCGTTTTTATAATTTGACGAAATTATTTTTTTTCATATGAAAAAGTCGAGACAATGCAGTAAAAGGAAGCCATGAGGGTAATTTCCAACACCCACAACTTGTTAGACCGAAAGACAAGAACCGAAAGGAATCAAATCGAAGCCTAAGATGTAGGGATTTAATAAGCTTTATGATATTTTATTAAAACGCTGCCGCCGACAGGAATTGCAAAAGGTTAACATTTTAGGTCAAATATTTTTAGGTTATATTTTATAATACTTGGTTTGAATTTTGATTAATTTGATAAGCAAATCGCTAACTTTAGCGTGATCTATACTAATCTTTTGCCTATTTGGTTTGTCGAGGGAACGGTGTGTGTGTGTGTTTAATGGCAGAATAAATGGAATGTTAGCACTTCGCACTGCCTTTAAGACTCAAATTCTCTTAACTTTTTTTTTTAACTTTATTTATGTTATCCTCAAAATATATTTTGGTACTCTCATCCATTATATATTTCAAATCACTTGTCTTTTCTGAGTTTATTCTTCTTACAAAATTTTGGATTTTTTTAAACTAAAGTGTTTCAACATTTCAGAAAAAAATCATTTTAGGGTTGGTTTGTTTTAATGAAAAAGATTTTGAAAAATGAATTAGGTAAAATGAATTATATTTTTTGAAAAATATTTTCGGTAAAATACCTTACGGTATTTGGATGATGTTGTGTAATTCATTTTCCATTAGTTGGTAATTTTTTAAATTCTTTAATATAAACATCAAATACAATAAATAATATTATTTATTAACAAAATAAAAATATTACTTTTAAAATATTAGAATAATTTATTTAATATTATTTATAGTAATATTATTATTATTAAAATATTATGTCGATAATTTTATAAATAAAAATATTAAGATTATTATATTTCATTAAAATAAAATTCTTATAAATTATATTATTTATTTATGAAAATAAAAATGATATATTATTAATTATATTTTTTATATTATTAATTATATTAATTATTTATTAAAATAAAAAAATATTGTATTATATTATATTTTAAGAAAAAATAATTTAATAATTTATAATATTATTTTTATGAAATTAATAAAAATATATTCAATGTAATTCATTTTTGTGTTCAATTGAATTTTCTTTGTATTTTCTGAAAAATAACTTACGGTTTGATTTTTCATAAGTAATTTTATGAACTTTTTACTTCAAATCATAAACACTCAAAATATTATTATTTAATATTAATATATTATTTTACTATAATTTTAATAAAAATATTAATTATTAGATTATATTTACTGATAATTTTAATAATATAATATTATATTTTTATTGTTATAATTATATTATTATACTATATAATATTATACTTTTATTTTAATAATAGATTTAAATATCAAAAAGGTTCCCAACGTATTTCTTTGGTTCGAGTTTGGTCCCTAACATTTTTTCGTTTCAGTTTGGTGCCTAACGTTTAATTCCGTAACTCAGTTTGGGCCAGACCGTGATGGACCAATAATTTTGATCATTAAGTGACATGCTTCATACCCTTATAATTTTAAAATTTTTTATTTAAAATTAAAAAAATTAAAATTATATATATTTTTAAAGAGAAACACAAATTTTGAAATAAACCTAATACTTTGAAAACCTTCATTTCAACCACTAAACCCACACCGCCCGCCGCCTTTTGCCGTCGACGAAGCTCCACCCATCCTCCCCTCCCCTAAACATCCAAAACCCCCATGAAATCGTGACCGATCGACAGTGATCTGCCATCAGAATCACGTGGGATCATGATTTTCATCCTAGGGCTCGCAGGGGTATAAAACGTTGATTCGTTATCGATCAACCGCGATCGATCACAATTTTATGGGGGGTTTTTATCGTCGAGGGGAGGGGAGGTCGGGTGGAGCTTCGTCGATGGCAAAAGGCGGTGTCCGGTGTGGGTTTAGTGGTTGAAATAAAGGTTTTCAAAGTTTTGGGTTTATTTCAAAATTTGTGTTTTCTTTTTAAAAATATATATAGTTTTAATTTTAAATAAAACTTTTAAAATTACCAGGTTGTGACACGCGTCACTTAACGGTCGAAATTAATGGTCTTCACCCAAACTGAATTGCGGAATGAAACGTTAGACACCAAACTGGAACCAAAGACATACGTTGGGTACCTTTTTGATATTTAAGCCTATTATCAAAATAAAACTATAATATTACATAGTATAGTAATATAATTATAACAATAAAAATATATATTATATTTTTAAATAATCAATAAATATAATTTAATAACTAATATTTTTTATTAAAATGATACTAAAATAATATATTAATATTAAATAATAATATTTTGAGTATTTATGCTTTGAAGTTAAAAGTTCGTAAAATGATTTATGGAAAATTAGATCGTAAGTCATTTTCTTGAAAATGCAAAGAAAATTCAATTCACCAAGAAAATAAATTATATTGACCATCTGTTTTTCGTCAACCAAACCTGGAGAAAAGCATTTTCTGAAAACCAATTATAGAGAAACAAACCGACCCTAAGTAAAATCAAAATTACATTAATGTAAAAAATTTTATACTATAACAGTCACCGTGAGATTTCATTAATAAAAAAGTTATATTAATCTTTCCCCTAATTTAAAAGTTACATTAAATATAAAATATGTTTAAAGATCACATTATATATTTTTTTCAAGAAATTTGATAATATTATATATCATTATGCCTTCAAATTTTTAATAGTTGTTTTTCTATAAATTTCTAACTTTGCGTTGTTGAAGTATAACGATTAATAAATCAAATATAAATTCATCATTTATACCCTTCATTTAACAAGCATAAAAAATTACACAACTAAGTACACTAAAAAACTTCTATTTGTTATTTTTCCTACATTTCCTTTAAAGCACGAGTCGATTGCGATAATATCAACTGAATATGATAACTTCATAAAACCAATTTGGATAGATTCTTTGATTTCAGCAAATCTTAATTTGCTAGATTATACACACACATATATCCACATGTGATAAATAAAATTAAACATTAACCTAAATTCCCAATACAACAATAAAATCCATAAGCGTATGGGATAATCAACAATAATACTTATTTATGCATATCCAAACTTAAAAGGGAACGGTTTTTTTTGTCATACTCGAAAATCCTCCTTGGAATAACAATAAAAAAATGCCTTAATATAAAATGGTCTCTGACTTTAGAGTGTTATTTTATTAAAACCTCTTATTATTAGAAGTTACAAAATAATCATTTAATTATTCATATGTTTTAAACTCATCATTTTTCATTAACAAATTGGTGAATGTCTGAGTTGTTCGTTAACCTATTGACTGTGATATGATAAAATCTGATCTCATAACCGTTTGAGATGTATTTTATGGATCGACTCTCTGTTTACATTTTATCATGGAGTCAATGGTTGAAACATTATGTCATGGAGCCAGTGGTTGAATGCAATGACAATGCCAGTAGACATCATTAAAATATAATTTTATCATATCACAGTCTACAAGTTAAGTTCAACTCAATCAATAGTCAAAATTTTAACTGAAAAAGGACGAGTTTGGAACATATGAATAACCAAGTGATCATTTTGTAACTTTTAATAGTTGGAGAACTCAACAAAGCAATGATCTATAGTCGGGAGATCATTTGTCTACTTTACCCTTTATTTTTTTAGTATTTTAATACTAAACATTTCATTTTGGGATAAAAATATCTCTTTGCGGATAAAAACCATCAACAAACGATTAACGCTCTAAAATACGAGTTTCTTTGTCTTAATATGAAACATTACGTGCCAAAATGCTCAAAAAGTAAATATTAAAGTGATTATTTAGTTAAAAAAATATGAATCTTTTTATCCTAAAATAAAATGTTAGATGCTAAATACTCTAAAAATTTAAAACTAAAATAATTATTTAATCAAATATGAAAAATATGTTTTTGACATTATGTCATTTTTTTGTTGACGTTTGATTTTATATTTTATATTTTCTTTCTTTTGTGCAAAATTAAACAAAAAAAGCATATAATAAAATTTTTAAATACGGATAACATGTTCCATGTTAATCATATTTAAGTTTATTTTATTTTGTACGAATTAAGTGACTATGATAATAAAAGAATTGTTGTTATTTTTTGAGTTATCAGATTTGAGTACCATGAATGTCAAGAATATGAGTATTCAACGTCAAATGGTTGAGAATTATCTTTGAACAAATACTATCTTATGATTACAAAGATAATTAATAAAAAAGTTTGTTTTATTATTACCTAATATTATTATCTAATATTTGGTTAAATACGGTATTACATTTTCAAATATTAAGTTTAAAATTTCTAGGTCCAAGATTTGGGGATAACCTCATCTTCATTAAATTTAATTATTAATTACCAAGTTGGTAAACCTTATACGTTTCCCATTCTAGCTATCAGCTCTAGCCAAAGCTGACATGCCACTAAGTCGTCCCAAATAATGAAAAAGAAAAAACAAATAGTTTAAAAAAATACAATTGATATGATGTAAAAAAAGGAGATAAATAATTATACTACATATTGATTAGTTAAATATATAGTTGAAAAAGTTAAAGTGGGGTTCCTCTAGATTTCCACTTACCTTAATCTACTCGCTGTATTTTACAACTTGGGTGTTCTTGAAGGGATGGAAGGGTCAAGTGGGTCATTGTGCTACCCTCTTATCAAATTGACATTAGTGCTGTAAGTTAGTTAAAGCAAGAGCAAAGCTTCTCTTTGCACATAATATACATTTCCCCCACTAATTTTTTAATGATAAAAATCTGAACCGGAATGGTTTTAGGTTTTTAATAACAAAAGACATAAAATAAAAGATGATACTTTGTTCTTGGCTGTGATTGTATTTGGCTTAACCTGCTAACGCAGTTGGGTGTCGATGGTTTTATATTGGAAGACAGTTGATAGTAATTGCACGCTAGGGATGTAAAAAGCTTACCCACATGTAAAATTGACTAAAATTGACTCGAGTTAAATTGTTTGTGACTTGAGTGGTGGTGATTCGAAACCGACTCGAGACCAAATTAGTGTTGACCTGAACCCGAGTTAGACCTTAGAAATTGTGGATGTGAGTCCGACCTGCATCCGATTTGAGAATTACCTGAACCTGAATTGAACCGATAATCTGATAACCGAACCCGACCTGCATCCGATTAATATGAACATAAACTCGAGATTAACCTGGTAAATAACTAGTAATAGCCAACTTGTTATCAACATGACTTGTTATGAACATGACCTGTAATTGACTCAACCTTTAAATAATCCGACTTGGTATTGACCTAACTTGATATTTATCTGACTTATAAGTTACAATCGATGAAAATGTGAGATTTTGAATTTATAATAAAATATGATAATTAATATGATTACTTTTAAAAGTTAAAACAAATTATTAGTTATGATAATTAAATTAATAAATTTAGTTTTTATATTAATTATAATCTTTATATTATAAATCTTAATTATAATAATTAAATAATTTATTTATTTAACGTAATTTTATTAGATTATGTAAAATTAATTTAAATATTCATAAGTTTAAAATTTTTTTCATGTAATAATTAATTAATAATTTAAATATAATTTAACGTAAAATTTTAAAATATACATATAAGAATTTATTTGAGATTATATATATATATTCAAAGTGGGGTGGAGAAAGATTTTTAAAATAAAGATTTTTTTGTGTATGTAAAATTTTGATTTTATTTGGGGATTTAGAAGAAAATTGAAAAATTTTGGGAAGAGGAAATGGAAAGTTGGCGTCTGGGATGGGATAAGTGTCCTATAAATTTTTTAGGTTAAATAGGCTCGCTTCTCCAACAATCATTTTTTTATTTTGTAAATTGATTTTTCATTTTTTTTATTTTAGTCGATGAAATTTTCACGTAATGTTTAATTAAATTCTTTAATGTGGATAATTATTAAATGTAAATATTAATTTTAGAATCTTTTATTTTAGTCACTCATGTTTAATTATATACTTATATATGCTTATATATATATATACATATGTTTCTGTACATACATCACATATATATACTCATATATATACATACCTATGTATATATTTTATACTTATATATATATACTTATATATTACATACTTTATATATATGAGTATATATATGTGATGTATATACACAAGTATATATATAAAACTGTATATATATATATACACATACACAAACTAAACTTATGCATAATATATATTTATATATATTCTTATATATATACCTAAGTATATATGTATGATGTATGTACATAAGTATATATGTATATATAAAAGTGTATATATAATATTAATATATAAAAACATATATATGTACATGTATTATACATGCATCATACATACATCATACATGCATACTTCTATAAGTATATACTTATATTTTATGCGTAAGTATAATGTATATTATAATTTATTTAAAATTTAATATATATTATAATTATTTCAATTTTCCTCAAATTTTGAAATAAATGCAATTCAGTCTATTTTACAAATTTTCTTCATATTTTATAATTATTTCAATTTGATCCCTCTGTGTTGTTTAATTTATTTAAAGTTTAATTTGCAATGTCATATTTGTTCAATTTAATCCTTAAAATTATATTTGTATATGAAATTTGCTCATACTTATTTATATTTTTGTAATTAATTCATACCCTATAAGTCACATAATAAACTTTATTTCAAATTTTATAAATTATATTATATTCTCCAAACCCTATAAATTTTTGTCACCAACTTTTTTAACGGATACAATTTAGTCCAATTTTATATTAATTTCAGCTTCAATTTTAAAATTATTTTGATTTGATCCCTCGTCAATGCATGTTATTTAATTTATTTAAAATTTTGTTTGTAATTTCATGTTTGTTTAATTTAGACATTCAAATTATAATTTTATCAAAATCGATCCATAATCATTTATATTTTTTTTATAATTTACTCTAAATTATATAAAATTACAAATTACAATTCAACGTTCATGAAAGGCGAAAAAAATTAATCCAAAAATAAAAAATGACCCGGCCTGAAGTCAATCCGTATTGAGTAAGATCCAACCAGAATTTGTCTATCAATGATGTGACTTGATCTGAACAAGATCCGACTGAAGTCTATCCGAACCTGAATTAACCTGATATTTAATTGATTCGGACCTGAATCATTTTTAACTGAACTGACATTGATTCGAATTGAAACTAACCCGACCTGAACCCGATCTGAATCTAATGTCAAATCAACATGAAAATGACCTGAACTGATTTGATATGAACCCAACTTGATCTGAGTCAAACCATCAAATTGACCTGACACGACTTGTATCCTATTTTACCTGTTCTGACAGGATCCGTATCTTATTTTACCTGACCTGACAGGATCGAACTAAACCTTAACGATACCTGATTTTACATCACTATTGCACGCCGTCCTCCCTGCACTGAGCCACTAACACTTTTCTTTTTTGGTGTGGGCTGATGCCATTAAAGTTGGCAAATGTTTTAATTTCTTGGATAAATAGCAACAAGGATGGACAAAGTATTTTATGTTGGGAGTCGAATTTAAATTTAGGGGGCGAATTAAAATTCTAGAGGTGAAAATAAATTTTCAATAAAAATACATATAAAAATCTAAAATATATAATAATTTTAAATTTTTAGGGGCGACTATCCCACCCTCCCCATCCCTAGTAGCCACCTTGTATGGTGGGATACAATGTCAGGATGTTATATATTAATCCAGTTCTTTAATTTGGAAAATATTAAACAATTTCTATAGGACATAGAGTTGTGATCCAATATTAACAAAAATTAAGCTTATAAAATTTTATCGAAAATATTTAATTTAAAATAAATTAAAATATAATTTATTTTTTTAAAATAAAATAGCCCGAATTCCATCCTTGCTGTATAGGTTCGTATAATATTTTATCTAACGTGTATGCATTTATGTTTATTCATTATTTTAAATTGGACTATACAAAATCTTGAATTTTCCTGCAGCTAAACTACCGAGGGAGTTCCGGGAAGGGACTGTTCATTGTGATTGTTGTCTCACTTTTACTAAGTCTGATGCTCATCATCTTCAAGGTATAATTAAGCCTAATGTGAAATATTTCACGGTAACATTTTGAATAAATCTAAGATATTGAACGTGTTTGAGTACAATAAAGTAATTATATATTTATATAAAATATCATTATTACATTAGTAATTTCATTCTCTTGTAATTATAAAGAAATATAATTATCTTCGTTTTCTATTAAAAATTTTCTATGTCAAATATGATAGTATAAATCATAATTATATAATTACTTAAACTTAAAATTTCGAATAATATTAATTATTATAAATATTATCAGTAATTCTTAAAAAAAATTAATCTTTAAACATCTAAATATTCAACAGTAAAATTACTAATAAAAATGATAAAAAAATAAATATCTAAATCAGAATAAGAATTTGTATCATAGTAATCAAGAATTTTCTTTCTTTCATGTACTCTTCAAAGAAATTTTATAAAACTACACATTAATAATTGAGTCAAATATGTAAAATTTATAATTAAAAAACAACTCTAACGTGTGATTATATATATATAAAGAAGTTACTATTATAGAAAAGTACACATTGCATTAAGAATATTATTTTTATTATGAAATAAAGCAAGAAAAAGAATAAAAATAAGATATATAAAAATAATTAAAAAATTATAATATTTCCCACTATGAATCGTATATTGTGTGTAACACCCCAAATTATGGGTTAACAGTTTCTGGTTTAACTGAGAGGCATGTGGACCTCATGAATTTCATAAGTTAAGTCGTTGGGCCGAGTTGAGCTTAATTGGGTTAGATTGGAGTCCCAATTAGCCATAAAAAGAGGTTTTTGAATTTCAAAAAGATGATGAAGGACCTAATGTGCCATTTCACCATTTAAAAAAATATGAAAGCTTTTTACCTTTTTCATCTCTTCCTTCTATTCATTTTTCTTCTTTCCTTCTCATTTTCCCTCTCATACCTCTCCAAGCTCGCAAATCAAAGGTAAGCCATTTTAGTCATTTTCCACTTCTTTTAAGCTTCATTTATGTCGTAAACCCCTTCAACAATTTTGATTCAAAGCTTGAGTATTTTGTAGCTAAGAGAAAGTGGTGGTTTCCATCCAAATCTTAAAGGAAGAAAGTGTGGGTAAACAAGGAGCTTCATTTGGGTTTCCTAACATCAAGGTAGTGTATTTCTAATCCTTTGGAGTGTTAAGGCTTTCCTAAATATGAAGAATTGCTAAGATTTGTGTAGTTGAGGATTTTAGGGATTAGATTTGATTTGCAATACCCCAAATGATTTGAAATAGTATTTAGACTAATTTGTATCAATAGATAAATTAAGAGGGCACTTTGGTCTTTTAAGGGGAGAATGAATTTAAAAATATATTCTTATTAGGGATTTTAAATAGGAGAAAAAAGGAAAGTAAGGCATTTTTTATTCTTCTTCTTCTTCACGTGGGTAGTGCTCTCCTCCATGGTATAAGGTAAACTTCAAATTGTTAGTTCTTCCTTTAAATTATGGGTTGCTTTGGTAACATTAAGTGATATGTAAGCTTAAGGAAGGATTAAAGAAGATTAAAACTAAGTGGTGGAGGTTGTATGTGAGATTTAAGGAAATGAGTTTTTGAATGATATGTTGATATATGTGTTTTTACTGAGGTTTATTAGTAGAATTGACTTGTGAAAGGATTGAATAAGATATTAGAAGCATGAGATATGATTAAAAACATGTTTAGAAAAATGATATGATTCTTGAGTTGAGATGTTCCATGAAGATGTTAGATGTTAAAGGTGGCAAAATGAAGTAAAGTTAGTTGGGTTAAGTAAAGAGGAGTTTAATAATATTGTTGGAGGTAAAAGTATAAGATTAGAGCGAAATATTAAGTGACAATCGAGCTGAAAAATGGTAAATCTGGGCTATGGTATCTTTACTGATAGAACAATACTGATACTATAGGTGTAAATAGGTAGAAATGTGACGAACATTATCGGTACCGATGTAAGTGGTATCGATACTGATGGGGTATCGATACTAACAAGGGGAAGAATCAATACCATGGATCCAAAATGTCAAAATGGTATCGATACTGAAGGGGAGTATCGATACCATAATGTAGTAGTATCGATACTGATAGAAGGGTATCGATACCATGCAACACAGAATATATAAATGGTATCGATATTGAAAGGGGGTATCGATACCATAGTATAGAAGCATCGATAGGTATCGATACCAGGGTAGAAGTACCGATACTAATGAGCTTGGAACTATATGATAGATTGAAATTATTATAGAAATAGAAAGAATGGTACTTTTAAGTATTAAAGTATAAATGTTAGAGAATATACTAACATTTGGTATATTATATGTCCGGAATGGATGATTGTGTATATCATAACCAATCTCCTGAATCTAGAAAGAAAAGGGGGAAATATAAAGTTGTTGATTAGCCATGCATTCTACATCTTAATTGCGGGGATCATAGGTGAGTACCTAATTGTAATTATTTGATATGAAGAAAATTCAAATTAGAATTTTTAAATTTTTGTATGTTTTATAGTATTGACTATGTTATCATTATATGTATGGAAAGAATATTATGAATGAGTTTTAGAGTATGATCTGCTCTAAACAAATTCATAACTAAAAATGCATGAACGGATGCATTAAGGCATGAAAGGATGCCATAACTAAAAATGCTTGAACAGATGCATTAAGGCATGAAAGGATGCCATAACTAAAAATACATGAACGAATGCATTAAGGCATGAAAGGATGCATAACTAAAAATGCATGAAAGGATGCATTAAGGCATGAAAGGATGCCATAACTAAAAATGCATGAACGGATGCATTAAGGCATGGAAGGATGACATAGCTAAAAATACATGAACATATGCATTAAGGTATGAAAGGATACCATAATTAAAAATGCATGAACAGATGCATTAAGGCATGAAAGGATGCCATAACTAAAAATGCATGAACGGATGCATTAAGGCATGAAAGGATGCCATAACTAAAAATGCATGAATGGATGCATTAAGGCATTAATGGATGCCATAACTAAAAATGAATGAACGGATGCATTAAGGCATGAAATGATGTCATAACTAAAAATACATGAAAGGATGCTATGATAATAGTATGAATGGAGTATGGTTTCAATAAAAGGGACTTAGTTAATCCTAATGGATAATACGAATTTGTTTGAAATCAAATAACCATGATATACTTATGTATACCTTAATGTTCTTTACAATATTATGTCTCACTAAGTAAATGCTTAACGTGTATTGCTTCCACGCGTAGGTAAAGGCCGAGATTAACTGATTAAGGAGTGCAGCAGTAGCAACAGTGATTATCCATTCAGGTAGACTCATCAGTGACAATGGGACAATCTAGTTATTTTGGAAAACTTATTTGGCATGTAATTAAAGTATTAAAAGTGATCTGAATTTTTATTAAAGAGAACTTTGTAATAGATTAGAATCAATGTTTTGTTTTATCTTAAATGTTATGTTTTTAGAAATTGAAAAATAAAAATTTTAGGGGCTTTCAAATGAGGAACTATTTTAAAAAATGATGTGACATATGTATCTCGTGTACAGAAAGGTATACGGGAGATGTGTGTTACATTTATTGGTATCAGAGCTAATGGTTTAGCTAATTCTCGACTGAAATCAGTTTTATTTTAAAAATAGAAAGGGATTACATGCCATAAAGATTGTCAATGTTACTGGTATGGTGTCATTAGAGTGAAATTGATGACACTCCTTACTAATTGTAATGTTATTATTATGTATGTCATAATAGATGTCGGAATCTTTAAATTCGTGAAGGGCTGGGGAACAAGAGATGCAAGAAGGAACTGATAGTGAGAGTTATGAGGCTAATAGTGAGCAGCCTTTCCTCTCTAAAAATGCTAGTGCAGTAGCACCTCAGGGGATTAGTGTGCCTGAGTTTGGAACATTCATGCAAGCCCTTGACGCTATACTGACTCGGTTTCAACATTTCCCTGGTCCTCCAGCACCGAGAATGTTAATCCCAAAAGAGTTAAAGAGCTTGGGAGCTCCAGAATTTCGGGGAGAATAGAGGGAAGGTCCCATGGAGGTCGAATTATGGTTAAATGATGTTATAATAATACTCGAAAGTCTTCAATGCCCGAATTCGAAAAAGTTGGGAGGAGCTGTATCTTTACTTAGAGAATCAGCTCGAGTATGGTGGTCAAATACTATAATGTATGCATCACCGGAGCAAGTGACCTGTCAATTCTTCCTGGAAGAATTCAAGAACAAGTATGTGGGGGAACATTTTAGATGGGCAATGCTATTGAATTTCCTTAATCTGAAGCAAGGTGATCGAGCCGTACATGAGTTTAAGGCTGAGTACAACAAGTTAAGACATTTTGCCACTGAAGTCGTTTCAAATGATAAGGCAAGACGTGATTGGTTCATAGAGGGTTTGAGGCCAAAGTTGAAAGAGATGATGTTGGCTTTGAACTTATCGAGTTTACAAGAAGACATAAATCGAGCCAATGCTATTGAAAGAGCTCAGGATGAGACTTTAGCGGCGGAGAAGAGTGTACAGATGAGGAAAATAGTGGGAATGCCTTCCACACCCCATCATGTTAAAAGAGGCAAGGGCTCGAGTTCCAGATATACTGATAGAGGTAGTTCTGCAGTAGCTTCATAGAAAATAGACAATCTCAGTCTTTTGCTGGTAGCTCAGGTAGAGCCTCTAGGGAGAGAATTCCATGTCAAACATGTGGCAAATTGCACAGTGGAGCATGCATACTTCTCAGTGGAGCTTGTAATACCCCAAATATTAGGTTAGGGACTTTATTGAATAGATTTGAAATTGAAGATTTATTTGAATAAATGGTAAAAGATGAGGAAAATGATTTGGAATAGTGTTAGATTAAATTGTATCAATAGAGGAATAAAGAGGGCATTTTGGCCCTTTAAAGGAAAATGAATTTTAAATTCATTTTCTTTAATAAGGTATTAAATAAAGGGAAAGGGGAAATGAGGTTAGCTAAAAAGCTATTTCTCTTTTCTTCTTCTTTCTCGTGGAGCAAGCCTCTCCCACAACAAAGGTGAGGTTTTATTTGGATAGTTTCTCCTTCCATTTTTGGTTGGTTTTTGAAGCATTGAATATTATAGAAGCTTAAGGAAGGATTAAATAGGATTAAACCTAAAAGATGGATGAAATATATGAGATTTAAGGAAATGGGTTTTGTAAGGATATGTTATGATATGAGTATTTATTGATGTTTACTAGTAGATTTGACTTATCAATAAAGTAAATAAAAGATTAGAAGCATTAGATGAGTTTAAAAACAAGTTAGAAAATATTGTGTGATTCTTAGATTCAAGTGAGCTTGTGAGATTATAGATGTTTTAAGAAACTAAATGAAGGGAAGTTAGTAGGGATAAGTAGAGAAGCGTTTAATAGTATTATTTGGGGTAAACATAAATAAATTTGACTAAATTTGGATAATTTTCGGGCTGAAAAATGTTAAATCTGGGTAAGAGTATCGATACTGATAGAACAGTACCGATACTATAGGCTTAAAATCAGTAGAATTCACTGAGTAGTATCGATTCCAATTCAAGTGGTATCGATACCAAGAAGGGAGTATCGATACTATGAGGATGGTATCAATACCATTGTTAATAGAATGTAGAAATAGTATCGGTACTGTAATAGGGTATCGGTACTATAATATAGTGTATCGATTCCATGGTAGGGGTATCGATACCATTGAGTCAAAAATATTAAGATAAGCTAATATTATTATAGAAAATATAATAATATATACTCTTGAGTAACGTTTAAGTATAATTGTTAGAAAATATACTAACAACTGATATTGTACGTGTCTTTATTAGATGCTTGAGTAGATCGAAATCAAGCTCCCAAGTTAAGCAAAACAAAAGGCAAAGGCAAAGTACCTGAGTAATCAACTTTGCATTTTAGATATTATAGCAATCCAGGTGAGTGCATTTATTATGTACTTATATGTTATGATAGTCATAGATACATGCTGCTTAATATCTGTATGGTGATTTCCAAATGGCACTATGTGTACAAAACTAATAAATTTATAATAAGTTTATGAATTTCTGTATGGGCACTGTGTGTACTGCCCAAGTAAATTATAATAAGAATATGAATTACTGTATTGGTACTATGTGTACAAATTATAGAATTTATAATGAATTGAAAGAGTTAAGTGATATTATGAATAATTATTAGAGTAAAAATAGTTCTAAAATAAAAGATTAATGGCCTAACTGTGCATTTGGCAGAAATGTGTCAATTATGCCAGTTATATGAAATGTTAAATACCTTTGAGAAAACAATTAATGACCTAGCTGTGCATTTGATAGAAAGGTGTCAATTATGCCAGTTAGATGAAGGTTTAAATACCCTTGAGTAAAAGATTAATGGCCTAGCTGTGCATTTGATAGAAATATGTTAATTATGCCAGTTAAATGAACGATTAAATACCCTTGAGTAAAAGAAATGGCCTAGATGTGCATTTGATAGAAAGATGCCAATTATGATAGTTAGATGAAGGGTTAAATACCCTTGAGTTAAAGATTAATGGACTAGCTGTGCATTTGACATAAATGTGTCAATTATTCGAGTTAGATGAAGGGTTAAATACCCTTGAGTAAAAGATTAATGGCCTAGCTGTGCATTTGGAAGAAAGGTGTCAATTATGCCAGTTAGATGAAATGTTAAATACCTTTGAGTAAAAGATTAATGGCCTAGATGTGCATTTGACAGAAAGATGTCAATTATGCCAGTTAGATGAAGGGTTAAATACCCTTGAGTAAAAGATTAATGGTCTAGTCGTGCATTTGACAAAATGTGTCAATTATTCCAGTTAAATGAAGGGTTAAATACCCTTGAGTCAAAGATTAATGGCCTAGATGTGCATTTGACATAAATGTGTCAATTATGTCAGTTAGATGAAAGATTAAATACATTTGAGTAAAAATATTTATGGCCTAGCTGTGCATTTGGCAGAAAGGTGTCAATCAATGCAAGTTAGATGAAAGGCTAAATGCCTTTGGGTAAAAGACTAAAAGATTTATAATGCATTTTGACATAAATAGTGCATAATGGGATTGAAAGGATGCCCCAAATGAAAATACAAAACGGTGTGTTAATAATATTTAAGATGTTGCCCAGGATGATTATAAAAGATACATGATCAATTAACACTTTGATGCAATACATGTATAGTATTTACTCATTTAATGTATACATGGAAAATAAATAATAATGGGGAAAATATATAGAAGGATAGATATGCTGGGCCTACTAAGAATAATTTCGATAATTGTATGAAAGAATGATGGTTTAATTAAGAAAGGCGTATCTGGTCCTTATGTATTATGAAATTTAATTCGTCATTCAATAGTCATAAAATACTTATGTATAAATTGTGATACCTTTACAGTATTATGCCTCACTAAGTAAATACTTAATGTTTGTTGATTTCACGCGTAGGTAAAAGCAGAGATTAGTTGAGTAAGGAGTGCAGCCGTAGCAGAAGCTATCATCAATTAAGGTTGAATCATCAGTAACAATAGGACAATCTTATTCATATTGAAAACTTAGTTGGCATGTAATTGAATTCAAGTAAATATTTTGTAATATATTTAAAGTAATAGTTCTAGTATTATGATTTCATGAATATTATACTTTTATGATTTTAAAATTTAAACAAAATTTTATGGATTTCAAATAAATAAATGTTTTAATAGTGATGTGACATTTGTATCTTGTGTACGAAAGGTATACATGAGATGAGTGTTACATTTATTGGTATTAGAGCTATAGTTTTAACTGATTCTCGGCCGAAACTGAGTTCAATTGAAATGAGAAAAAGGGGATTACATGCCATTAAGATTGTCAAGGTTACTGATATGGTGTCATTAGAGTGTAATTGATGACACTCCTTAATAACTATAATGTTATTACTATGCATGTTCTAACAGATGTCAGAATCTTCGAACTCACGTAGAGCGGGGGAACAAGAAATGAGAGAAGGGACGAGTAGCGAAAGTTAGGAGGATAATAGTGAACAGCTGGTCCTATCTAAAAAATATAGTGAGCCTGCATATCCAGGGATGTTGGTACCAGAGTATGGAGCTTTTATGCAAGCTCTCAATGCTATATTGACCCATTTTCAACCTCCCCCCTGCTCCTCCAGCATCGATCCCAAAAGTGCTGAAGAGTTTGGGAGCTCTAGATTTCTAGGGAGAAAAGGGTGAAGGTCCTATGGAGCTCGACTTCTGGCTAAATGATGTTATAGTAATGCTCGAAAGTCTTCACTTTTCGAATCCAGAAAGGTTGGGTGGAGTTGTATATTTACTTAGATTATCATCTTGAGTATGGTGGTCAAATACTACGATGTATGCACCACCGGAGCAAGTGATCTGACAATTCTTCTTGGAAGAATTCAAGAATAAGTATGTGGGTGAGCAGTTCAGACAAGCAATGCTGTTAAAGTTCCTTAATTTGAAATAAGGTGATCGAGCAGTACATGAGTACGAGGCTAAGTATAACAAGCTAAGTTGTTTTGCTACTGAGGTAGTTCCCAATGATAAGGTCCGACGTGATTGGTTTATTGAGGGGTTGAGGTCAAAGTTGAAAGAAATGATGTTGACTTTGAGTTTACCTAACTTACAAGAAGTTATTAATCGAGCCAAGGCTATCGAGAGAGCTCAAGTGGAGACATTAACAGTGGAACAAAGTTTGCAGATGGGGAAAAGGGTTAGAACGCCTTCAAATCCCTATTATGTTAAGAGAGTCAAGGGCTAGAGTTCTAGATATACTGATAGAGAGGGTCTGCTGTAGTTTCACAGAAAACAAAATAGTTCCAATCGGTTGCTGCTAGCTCGGGTAGAGCAGTGGGAGAAAGAAATGTACTTCAGACATGTGGTAGAGTGCACCGGGGAGTACGCAGACTTCTCAGTGGAGCTTGCTTCAATGTGGCCAGACTGGTAACTTTGCCCGAAATTGTCTAAAGAAATTTGGGGACCATTCGGTGCAATCTGAAAGATCTGTGACAGCCTCTAATAGAAATAGCGGAAGGGAAAGATCAAGGGGACAAGATGAACCCTTGCAGCGACAAAAGACTCAGGTAGTCGCCAGAATCTATAATATTACGACCAATGAGGATCGGGATGACCAGGAAATCATAACAGGTATTTTCATCTTTTTGATGAGTCTATAATTGTATTAGTTGACCCTTGATCTGTGCACTCATACATTAATACAAGGCTAACTAGAGATAGAGGAGTTCCTATAGAACCAATCTTGAGTAAAATAATAGCCGTAAACCTTAATGGGTCATGGTGCAACTGTTAGTGCAAAGGTAGTAAGCAATTAATAAAGATTCCAGGGGCTATGTTCTTGGTGAATTTGATGGAATTACCAATTTATGAGTTAACATCATTGCTTAAAATGATATTGATAATGATTGTGAAGAGAATGATGTCAGATATATATATATATATATCTTTTGTAGTTAATGTGATAGATACTCAAATAATTAAAGTAAAATTGTTTGTTAATTTCACAAAATTGGGAAATTATAGACGTCTTTTTAGATAAATATCTTGGGTTACCTCTAGATCGAGAGGTGGAATTCAAGGTATTTGGTTATTAAAGTATTGAACATGTTTCTATGATTTCGTATCAAATGATCTAAGTGAATCAAGAGAATTAGGGGCTTAATTATAAGAGTTAATTGATCAAAGTTTATCAGCCGAGTATTTCATCATGACAAGTAATTGAGTTATTAACAAAAGAAAGATAAATCTATATGGTTATGACTAGATTTTTTGTGACCAAGATTTAATGAATTGGGTTGGTGAACTGGTTTGAATAGAGTCATCATGAAAATAGAAATTCGATAAGAATTGAATCATGAAAAAGAACCAATAAAGATTTGGACTAGAGAAATCCAGAGATTGTGTAGCAAAACGATTCCTCTAGTTGTAATATTGTAGTAAATGCACAAAGTCTTTAAATTCGAGGATGAATTTTCTTAAGGAAAGAATTGTAATATCCCAAATATTAGGTCAGGGACTTTATTGAATAGATTTGAAATTGAAGATTTATTTGAATAAATGGAAAAGATGAGGAAATGATTTGGAATATTGTTAGACTAAATTGTATCAATAGAGGAATAAAGAGGGTATTTTGGTCCTTTAAAGGAAAATGAATTTTAAATTCATTTTCTTTAATAAGGTATTAAATAAGGGGAAAGGGGAAATGAGGTTAGCCAAAAAGCTATTTCTCTTTTCTTCTTCTTTCCTGTGGAGCAAGCCTCTCCCATAGCAAAGGTACGGTTTTATTTGGATAGTTTCTTCTTCCATTTTTGGTTGGATTTTGAAGCATTGAATATTATAGAAGCTTAAGGAAGGATTAAATAGGATTAAACCTAAAATATGGATGATATATGAGAGATTTAAGGAAATGGGTTTTGTAAGGATATGTTATGATATGAGTATTTATTAATGTTTACTAGTAGATTTGACTTGTCAATGAAGTAAATAAAAGATTAGAAGCATTGGATGAGTTTAAAAACAAGTTAGAAAATATGGTGTGATTCTTAGATTCAAGTGAGCTTGAGAGATTTTGGATGTTTTAAGAAACTAAATGAAGGAAAGTTAATAGGGATAAGTAGAAAAAAATTTAATAGTATTATTGGGGGTAAACATAAAGAAATTTGACTAAATTTGGGTAAGTTTTGGGCTGAAAAATGTAAAATCAGGTAAGGGAATCGGTACTGATAGAACAGTACCGATACTCTAGGCTTAAAATTAGTAGAATTTGCTGAGTAGTACCGATACCAATTCTAGTGGATCGATACCAAGAAGGGAGTATCGATACTACGAGGATGGTATCGATACCTTTGTTAACAGAATGCAAAAATGGTATCGGTACCATAATAGGTTATCGGTAGTATAGTATAGTAGTATCAATACCATGGTAGGGGTATCGATACATTTGAGTCAGAAATGTTAAGATAAGCTAAGATTGTTATAGAAAATATAATAATATGTACTCTTGAGTAACATTTAAGTATAATTGTCAGGAAATATACTAATAATTGATATTGTACGTGTCTTTATTGGATGCTTGAGTAGATCGAAATCAAACTCTCGAGTCAAGCAAAAAAAAGGCAAAGGCAAAGTACCTGAGTAATCAACTTTGCATTTTGGATATAATAGCGAGGTAATCCAGGTGAGTGCATTTATTATGTACTTATATGTTATGATAGTCATAGATACATGTTGCTTAATATTTGTATGGTGATTACCAAATGACACTATGTGTGCAAAACTAAGAAATTTATAATAAGTTTATGAATTTTTGTATGGGCACTACGTGTGCAAAACTAAGAAATTCATAATAAGTTTATGAATTTCTGTATGGACACTATGTGTGCAACCCAAGTAAATTATAATAAGAATGTGAATTACTGTATTGGTACTACGTGTATAAATTATAGAATTTATAATTAATTGAAAGAGTTAAGTGATATTATGAATAATTATTAGAGTAAAAACAGTTATAAAATAAAATATGACCTAGCTGTGCATTTGGAAGAAAAGTGTCAATTATGCCAGTTAGATGAAAGGTTAAATACCTTTGAGTAAAAGATTAATGGCTTAGTTTGCATTTGACAGAAAGGTGTCAATTATGCAGTTAGATAATGGGTTAAATACCCTTGAGTAAAAGTTTAATGGCCTAGTTGTGCATTTGACAGAAATATGTCAATTATGCTAGTTAGATGAAGGGTTAAATACCCTTGAGTAAAAGATTAATGGCCTAGCTGTGCATTTGACAGAAAGGTGTCAATTATGCCAGTTAGATGAAGGGCTAAATACCTTGAGTAAAAGATTAATAGCCTAGCTGTGTATTTCGCGGAAATGTGTCAATTATGCCAGTTAGATGAAAGGTTACATACCTTTGAGTAAAAGATTAATTGCCTAGCTGTACATTTGATAGAAAAGTGTCAGTTATGCTAGTTAGATGAAAAGTTAAATACCCTTGAGTAAAAGATTAATGGCCTAGTTGTGCATTTGACAAAAATGTCTCAATTATGCCAGATAGATGAAGGCTTAAATACCCTTGAGTAAAAGATTAAAGGCCTAGTTGTGCATTTGATAGAAAGGTGTCAATTATGCTAGTTAGATGAAAGGTTAAATACCTTTGAGTAAAAGATTAATGGCCTAGCTGTGCATTTGGCAGAAAGGTGTCAATCAATGCAAGTTAGATAAAAGGCTAAATGCCTTTGGGTAAAAATAATAAAGGATTTATAATGCATTTTGAAGTAAACAGTGCATAATGGGCATGAAAGGATGCCCCAAATGAAAATATGAGACAGTGTGTTAACAATATTTAAGGTGCCACCCAGGATGATTATAAAAGATACATGATCAATTGACACTTTGGTGCAATACATGTATAGCATTTTCTCTTGTAATGTATACAGGGAAAATAAAGAATAATAGGGAAAAATATACATAAGGATAAATATGCTGGTCTACTAAGAATAATGTCGATAATTGTATGAAAGAATAATGGTTTAATTGAGAAAGGCTTATCTGGTCCTTATGACTATGAAATTTAATTCGTCATTCAATAGTCATAAAATACTTATGTATAAATTGTGATACCTTTACAGTATTATATTTCACTAAGTAAATACTTAACGTGTGTTGATTTCATACGTAGGTTAAAGCAAAGATTAGTCGAGTAAGGAGTCATGCCATAGCATCATCTATCATAAATTAAGGTTGACTCATCAGTAACAATAGGACAATCTTATTCATTTTGAAAACTTAGTTGGCATGTAATTGAATTCAAGTAAATATTTTGTAATGTATTTAAAGTAATAGTTCTAGTATTATGATTTCATGAATATTATAGTTTTATGGTTTTAAAATTTAAACAAAATTTTACGGGTTTGAAATAAGTAAATGTTTTAATAGTGATGTGACATCTGTATCTCCTATACAAAAAGGTATACGAGAGATGGTTGTTACAGAGCTTGTTTCCAATGTGGCGAGACTGGTCACTTTGCTCGAAACTGTCATAAGAAATATGGGGACAAGTCGACGCAATCTGAAGGATAGGTGGTAGCCTCCAATAGAAGTAGAGGAAGGGATAGATCCAGGGGACAATCGGATTCAATATAGAGACAAGAGACTTAAGGAGTCGCTAGAATTTAAAAAATCAATACTAATGAGGATTGGGATGACCCTGAAATTATATCTGGTATTTTCCATCTTTTTGATGAGTCTGTAATTATTTTAGTCGATCCTGGTTCTATACACTCGTACATCGATACAAAGTTGAGTAGAGTTAGAGGAATCCCTTTAGAAGCAATTGTGAGTGAGATGATAGTGGTAAACCCTATGAGTCACAATGCGAGAGTAACTAGAGTATGTAGAAAATGCCCTATAAAGATCCAAGAGATTGTGTTTCCAGCAAACTTGATGGAGCCACCCTTTGATGAATTTTAAATCAATTTAGGCATGGATTGGATGTCTTCACTTTATGGATGGGTCGATTGTCGTAAGAAACGCTTTTTTCCTAAAGGATACCAAAGGTTCAGAAATTGTAGTGAACGACGAAAGAGCGAAATCACCATCAAATGTGATATCAGCCATGACTGCGAGGAAAATGATGTTGAAAGGATGCATAGTTTTTCTAGCCAATGTGATAGAACTCGAATTCTAGATGTTAGAGTAAATGATATTCCCACGGTTAGAGAATTTCCAGACATTTTTCCTGAGGAGTTACCGGGATTGCCTCCAGATCGGGAGGTAGAATTCAGGATTGAGGTTTACCCAGGAACTGAACCTATTTCTATGGCTCCATATAAGATGGCTCCGACTAAATTAGATAATTATAAGCTCAATTATAAGAGTTATTTGATAAGGGGTTTGTAAGACCCAGTGTTTCTCTTTGTGGTGCACTAGTGCTGTTTGTGAAAAAGAAGGATGGGTCTATGCGATTATGTATCGATTACCACCAATTAAATAAAGTAACAATAAAGAACAAGTATCCTCTTCCGAGGATTGATGATCTGTTTGATCAATTGAAAGGAGCAGCGGTGTTTTCTAAAATAGATTTAAGGTCGGGGTACCATCAACTAAAGATCAAAGAGGATGATATTTCAAAGATAGATTTTTGGACTCGATATGGGAATTATGAATTTGTAGTGATGCCTTTTGGTTTAACTAATGCATCTTCCGCATTCATGGACTTGATGAATCGAGTGTTTTAACAATACTTGGATCAATTCGTGGTGATATTTATAGATGATATTTTGGTATATTCTAAGTCAACAGAGGAACATGATGCTCATCTTCGAGTAGTTCTTCAGACACTCCGCGAGAAGAAGTTGTATGCCAAATTGTCAAATTGTAAATTTTGGTTAGTCGAAGTTGCTTTCCTCTGTCACATAGTCTCCACAAAAGGCGTAAGAGTAGATCCAAGAAAGATCCAAGCTATAGTGGACTGGCAACACCCAAAGAATGTTTATGAAGTTTGGAGTTTCTTGGGACTTGCTGGTTATTATAGGCGATTTGTGAAGAACTTCTCAATGTTAGCTTTGCCGCTAACTAAGTTGTTACGAATGGATATGCCATTTTTCTAGACAGAGAAATGTCAAGAAAGTTCTAAAAGGCTAAAGAGGATAGTAACAGATGCCCCCATGCTGTACTACCTGAGGCAGGTAAAGACTATGTTGCTTTTAGTGATGCATCCCATAATGGACTGGGGTGTGTGCTAATGCAAGATGGAAAAGTGGTGGCTAATGCCTCGAGGCAGTTGAAGAATCATGAGGAAAATTATCTAATGCACGATTTAGAATTGGCAGCAGTTGTGTTTACATTGAAAATTTGCCGTCATTATCTGTATGGTGAGTGATGCCATATTTATACAGATCACAAGAGTCTAAAGTATTTGTTGACTCAGAAAGAATTGAATTTGAGGCAAAGAAGATTGATCAAACTTTTAAAGGATTATGATCTAATTATCGATTATCATCCCGGAAAGACGAATGTGGTAGCGGATGCATTAAGCCAAAATATTTTTGCCTCTTTTTGGGCTTTGGATGCACATATGTCATTAAAGGAAGATATGCCTTGATTGCTGATCTTAAGTTAAAGCCGATGTTTTGGATTGGATCAAAGAGCTACAAAGTCAAGATGAGAAATGTTTAGCGAGAATGGCACAAATCGAAAAGAACGAGACCAAAGACTTCAAAATAAGAGTGGATGGATGTCTATCTTATCAGGGAATACTTTGCATTCCCGATAATGATGAATTGAAGAAAGATGTTCTTTATGAAGTATATTATAACCCTTTGACAATGTACCCAAGCGGGAATAAGTTGTATAAGAATTTAAAAAGTCATTATTGGTGGCCTAGTATTAAAATAGATATATTGGAGTTTGTGGTAAAATGTTTGACATGTCAGCAATTGGAAGCTGAACATCAATTACCCTCCAAACTACTTCAACCGATATCCATTCCTAAGTGGAATTAGGAGTGAGTTACTATGGTTTTTGTTTCGAGGCTACCTTTATTGCCAGGAAAAAAAGACTCCATATGGGTAATTGTAGATCGATTGACCAAGACAACTCATTTTATTCCTGTTCGAGTAGATTACTCGATGAATAAGTATGCAGAGTTGTATATGAAAGAAATAGTAAGACTGCATGGAGTGCCTATATCAATAGTATCTGATCGGGACCCAAGGTTTACTTCAAGGTTCTGGAAGTCGTTAAATTACTCGATTGAACTTCAGCACAACTATTCATCCGTAAACAGATGGGGAGTCATAACAAGCTATCCAGATACTCGAGGATATACTAAGGGCATGTGTGATTGAGTTTAAAGGATCATAGGTAAGGTATTTGCCTTTAGCAAAATTTGCATATAATAACAATTATCAATCAAGCATTAAGATGGTCCCGTATGAAGCTCTGTATGGGAGAAAGTGCCGAACACCATTAAATTGGTTTGAATTAAATGAACGAAACCTAGTTGGAACGGAATTGATTAAAGAAATGGAGGAGAAAGTAAATATTATTCAGGGTAATTTAAAGATAGCATCCGATCGACAAAAATCTTATGCTGATTTGAACAGAAAAGAAATTGAATTTTAAGTAGGAAATAAAGTATTTCTAAAGGTGTCACCTTGGAAGAAAGTTTTAAGATTTGGGCACAAAGGAAAGCTGAGTGTGAGATTCGTTGGACCTTATGAGATCTTGAAAAAGGTCAGACCAGTAGCATACCAATTAGCTTTGCCTCCAGATATGGATAAGATCCATAATGTTTTCACGTATAGATGCTCAGAAGATACCGATCAGATCCGTCCCACATTATCACACCAGAGAAGATAGAGATCCGATCAGATTTAACTTATGAAGAAGAACCAATGCGAATCCTGGCTAGAGAAATCAAGGAATTGCGTAACAAAAATATTCCTTTAGTTAAAGTACTCTGGTATAATCATAAGGTTGAAGAAGCTACTTAGGAAAAAGAGAAGAACATGAGAATACATTTTCCATACCTCTTAATTCCAGGTATTTATTTAAATTTGAGGATGAATTTTTTAAGGGGAAGAATTATAATACCCCAAATATCAGATCAAGAACTATATTAAAAAGATTTGTAAATTTAAGATTTATTTGAATAAGTGGTAAAAGATGAGAAAATGATTTGAAATAGTGTTTAGACTAATTTGTATCAATAGATAAATTAAGAGGGTACTTTGGTCTTTTAAGGGGGAGAATGAATTTAAAATTATATTCTTATTAAGGATTTTAAATAGGAGAAAA
Source organism: Hibiscus syriacus (assembly GCF_006381635.1). Taxonomy (NCBI): domain Eukaryota; kingdom Viridiplantae; phylum Streptophyta; class Magnoliopsida; order Malvales; family Malvaceae; genus Hibiscus; species Hibiscus syriacus. The sequence continues at coordinate 2,265,818 of NW_024061878.1, read as the reverse complement.
GAGAAAAGTAAGGCATTTTCTATTCTTCTTCTTTTTCACGTGGGTAGTCCTTTCCTCCATGGTATAAGGTAAACTTCAAGTTGTTAGTTCTTCATTTAAATTATGGGTTGCTTTAGTAACATTAAGTGATATGTAAGCTTAAAGAAGGATTAAAGAAGGTTAAAACTAAGTGGTAGAGGTTGTATATGAGATTTAAGGAAATGGGTTTTTGAATGATATATTGATATATGTGATTTTACTAAGGTTTATTAGTAGAATTGACTTGGCAAAGGATTGAATAAGAGATTAGAAGTATGAGATATGATTAAAAACATGTTTAGAAAAATGATATGATTATTGAGTTGAGATGTTCCATGAAGATGTTAGATGTTAAAGGTGGCAAAATGAAGTAAAGTTAGTTGGGTTATGTAAAGAGGAGTTTAATAGTATTGTTGGAGGTAAAAGTATAAGATTAGAGTGAAAGTTTAAGTGAAAATCAAGCTGAAAAATGGTAAATCTGGGCAATGGTATCGGTAATGATAGAACAATACCGATACTATAGGTGTAAATAGGTAGAAATGTGACGAACAATATCAATACCGATGCAAGTGGTATCGATACTGATGGGTATCGATACTAACAAGGGGAAATATCAATACCATGGATCCAAGATATCAAAATAGTATCGATACTGAAGGGGAGTATCGATACCATAATATAGTAGTATAGATATTGATAAAAGGGTATCTATACCATGTAACACAAAATATATAAATGATATCGATAGTGAAAGGGGTATCGATACCATTGTATAGAAGTATCAATACCAGGGTAGAAGTACCGATACTAATGAGCTTGGAACTATAAGATAGATTGAAATTGTTATAGAAATAGAGAGAATGGTACTTTTAAGTATTAAATTATAAATGTTAGAGAATATACAAATATTTGGTATGGTATATGTCTTGAATGGATGATTGTGTAGATCATAACCAAGCTCTTGAATCTAGCAAGAAAAGGGGGAAAGATAAAGTTGTTGATTAGCTAGACATCTCTACATCTTAATTGCGGGGATCATCAGGTGAGTATCGAATTGTAATTATTTGAGATGAAGAAGATTCAATTCAGAATGTTTAAAGTTATGTATGTTTTATAGTATTGATTATGTTATCAATATATGTATGGAAAGAGTATTATGAATGAGTTTTAGAGTATGAACTGCTCTAAACCGAATTCATAACTAAAAATGCATGAATAGATGCATTAAGGCATGAAAGGATGCCATAACTAAAAATGCATGAACGGATGCATTAAGGCACGAAAGGATGCCATAACTAAAAATGCATGAACGGATGCATTAATGAATGAAAGGATACCATAACTAAAAATGCATGAACGGATGCATTAAGGCATGAAATGATGCCATAACTAAAAAATACATGAAGGGATGCACAAAGGCATGAAAGGATGCCATAACTAAAAATGTATGAAGGGATTCATTAAGGCATGAAAGAATGCCATAACTAAAAATGCATGAACGGATGTATTAAGGCATGAAAGGACGCCATAACTAAAAACGCATGAACGGATGCATTAAGGCATGAAAGGATGCCATAACTAAAAATGCATGAACGAATACATTAAGGTATGAAAGGATGCCATAACTAAAAATACATGAACGAATGCACTAAGGCATGAAAGAATGCCATAACTAAAAATGCATGAACGAATGTTATGATAATAGTTTGAATGGAGTTTGGTTTCAATAAAAGGGACTTAGTTAATCCTTATGGATAATACAAATTTGTTTGAAATCAAATAAACATGATATACTTATGTATACCTTAATATTCTTTACAATATTATGTTTCACAAAGTAAATGTTTAACGTGTGTTGCTTCCACGCGTAGGTAAAGGCCGAGATTAACTGATTAAGGAGTGCCGCTGTAGCAGTAATGATCATCAATTCAGCTTGACTCATCAGTGACAATAGGACAATATAGTTATTTTGGAAAACTTATTTGGCATGTAATTAAAGTATTAAAAGTGCTCTGAATTTTTATTAAATATAACTTTGTAACAAATTACAATCAATGTTTTGCTTTATCTTAAATGTTATGTTTCAGAAATTGAAAACCTAAAATTTTAGTGGTTTTCAAATCAGGAACTATTTTAAAAAATGATGTGACATATGTATCTCGTGTATGAAAAGGTATACGGGAGATAGGTGTTACATGATTCCATGATTAGATGATGAATTTTATGTAAAGAAGACGTTTTCATGACACCTTAAGACCCTAATTAACTCCCTAAAGCTTTAACACATGATTAAAAACTAAACTATGGACTTTCGAGTGATTTTAGGTGTTGTTTAGCCTAAATAAGACATTTATGGGTTTGAGTATGGATTCTGGATAAATAGTATTGATACTTGATGATTTAGGGACAAAATCAAGGGATTTTAAGCATGGAGTATCAATACTACTAGGAGAGTATCGATGCTACCTCTTTATTCTCGAGACTCAGAGTAACAGTATCAAGACCAGTTCTAAATTTCAACAACATAATGCATTTTTGGTACCGATATTCATAGGGTATCGATACTTGTCCTTAGGGCAGTATCAATACTGTAAGTAGAATATCGATACTACCCACTTTAGATGGTTAGATTTAACCTGTTTAAGGTCCGTAAAACTAAGGATAATCCGTAATGGTAAGACTTAGTCTGTGGGGGACATAAATGTCCAAAGATACGTAGGAACACTCGTGGAATAGGTTACAATATATGTACCCATACTAAGCATAATACGCCCATGTATCTTCAGTCGAGCATGTATCGAATAGTTGAGAACTAGGATCATTGTAGAGGATATACAGACAAATGGTACGATAAGTAAGTCAAATTTAGTAATAATGGAAAACATGTTCTTCGAGAACGTTAGTGAAAGAAGAATACATGAACCGCCTATCTAATTCAAGGGGTATTGGAGAGAAGTACAATAAGAGAGATCAGAGTGTTATGACCGAGTAATGAACCCGAGTTAGTTATCAAGCTAGCTAGTATTACGGCCAGTAAGAAGTAAACACAAAAATTGTTGTTAAGTCATGAAATGCGTAGAGACTTCTTTAGAGGCAGGGAAATACTAAAATACTCTTAAGTAATGAATGGCCATAATAGAACAACTTAACAACTAACAGTAGTATTAGACTAACAAACCTTCGTATAATGTTCTAGATGAGAGAACGTGTTAGATAACAACTAGTGAGAGGATGACTTCACTATAGTGTGTCCATCTATGATAGGGTATAGCCAAGGTACATTAGTTTCCCTAGTGAGACATTGTCACTGCGCGAGGCACTTTAGGAGCTAACTAGTAAGTTGGGCCTGAACAATCACGTGGAGAGAGTTAGTGATGTCAATGTTGTATGGAATTTGGGCTCTTAGATATGCATATATAGTTGCATCAGTGTAGTATAGTAGATATCCTTAAAGGTTGACTTGATGGCTTTGTGAGATCGAGCCAATTCTTTAGTTGAGCGGGAATATACTTACTATATGATGATGGGGTTCCCCCTTCATGATCTACTTGATTACTATGTAAGGACTAGGAGATCATTCAACAGCTTAGTGGGAATTCTACCGATGATATGTGACACTGAGTTCCCTCAGTTAACTTGTGTCTTATAGCTTTATGGCACCATATATTAGTCAGTAATGAATTTAGGTAACGCGCATAAGAGTTAGTGTTGCATTCTAACAACGTACATGAGTGTAAGTGCGCATTTAGATAATGCGTAGCAGTTATAGTTATTAGTGTTAGAGACCCTTTAGTGGTATACTCATGGCGAAGCCCTTAGGTGAGGATTAAGGGAGGCGAGAGACTCCCATTTCAGTGATAGAACAGTAAAACCATAAGTTTCTAGCTTAGGCCGTTCGTGCAGCAGAGTCTCAATAGGACTTTCAGCATCTCCTTCAGAGATTTGTATTGTAGCTTTAATGGGCATATGTATTCATAGAACCTTACTCATATATTGATATTTATAAGAAAGAGTTTGTAATATTTTGATTTAAATTATGCTATAGAGCTTCAATTTATAAATGTTTTAATACCTATATTGTATGTTGCATGATACCTTGAGTATGTTTTAAAAGAAAATGAACATATTTTGAAAATTAGGGATTACCTCGCTAGCCCAATGTGATACTTTAGGCTCATTTGGGCTTAGGGTGTTTTATTTAGTGGTATCAGAGCATCAAGTTGAGTCAGTCCTATGACCTATTGTCAGTTTTAGTAAGATGTCAGTGAATATATGCCCCTAGGTACTTAAAGTACTTCTATAAGTTTGGAATCATGATGGTGCTCCCTTTCTTAATCTATGTTATAGAGTTTTATGATGGCCGATAGTTCTAAGGGTGGTCTTGAGGATATGATAGAGAGTCGAAACTCTCATCTCGGCAGCGTTAGCGATGAGTTATTGCCTTTAACAAAAGACCATAGGTCCCATTAAGCGCGAGAGTCACAGAGGCGACTTTCTTCAGAGGTTTGACTTTCATTCTCAAGCAAATAGTGGATGCTTTTCCTAGAGCGCAGACTGTTCTACCAGTCATCCAGATTACGTTAGTACCGGTAGAGTCCCCACTAGAGAGACTGATGAGGTATAATATAATTGACCTCTATTGTTTAGGCGACGATGATCCGATTTCGATCGACCAATGGTTGAGGGAGACCATGAGGACATTGAAACAACTTCATCTTACCCATAGAGTAACTTAGAGTATGTCACCGCTTTACTCAAGGGTGATGCTATTGATTGGTGGGAGAATGTAGAGATGGCTCTATATCCAGAGGTACCTATATGAGATTAGTTCCTAAACGAGTTTAGAGGCAAGTATAACGGTGAGACATATATAAATGGTTTAAATATGCAGTTCTCTCAACTAATTTAGGGAGATTGCTCAGTATACGAGTATGAGAGAGATTTTCTTCGATTGAGCCATTACGCTCTAGAGTTAATTACGATTGATATCTATGAGTAGTTGGCGGCAGACCTGCCTAGAGTTTTTTTCAAAACTGACACGGCACGTTAAGGCCATGTAGAGGGTACAGAGTATGAGGAAAAACTTATTGGAAGAGTCATGCATCCCAAGTATGAGGACTTGTGTATCAGTAGATCTGCGTTAATCGATGGCCAAGAGGGCTCGAGACTCACTTGACCATAGGAGAGTGATGTCAACTTTTTCTATCTAACCGAGTCAGAGTTTAGATGCAAAGTCTCATAGAAGACTATCACCATCGCAGATCGTCCTAGGCATTGGGAACTCTAATAGAGTCTTGGTTTATTCAGAGCGCGAGCATTGTGGAAAGATGCATTGATGAATATGCTTTAGACTCTCTAGAAAGTTCTATAGATGTGGATCCTCAGAGCATATACTGAGGGATTACACTAGTTCAGATGGTGATATCTCAATTTGTCATAGGAGAGTGATTACAGTAGATCATCTTAGCGGATAGCCTACCTAGATATGTGTTAGTTTTATGCTTGGATGGGGAGTAGAGGAGCAAATCAACATGTTCCCAATTAAGCTATGAGTGACCCAACTTGTCAGATCGTAGAGAGGTAGAGCCAGGATTCTGATGCTACAAATGATATGTAAGATATGTTCTTAGCTATTTCAGTTTTTTGTGTTGCTTTAGTAGGCGTGAGTGTATTCATTCTGTGTGTCAAGTTAGCTAGGTAAGAAAAGTACTAGTGTAGAGGATCTTATCGTGAGGATCTAAGTAGTGAGAAAGTGGACCTTAGTAGAATAGGCAAAGTTTTCCTTAGATATTCTTCGAGGGTTGTGAGTCTAGAAGGTTGTGAATAGGTGTGTATCCCATGGTGAGTTAAAGGTCAACTCCAAAGAAATGTTGAGTCAGAGAATCCTTCACCCTTATGTGTTCTAAATGGGTATTCGTGTGGATTGTCAGAATTAGATATTAGACTTTAAGGATGTGTTTACATTACTAGTAGAGGGTTTGTGTTATCGACTTACAGAGAGTTAATAATTCCAACTTCAACATGGGAGATAAGACATCAATGAGAGTGTTAAAAATACCCACGTTGTAATAGCCAATAAGTCAATCACTTTGTTGTTAGAAATATCAAGATATACTTAGCTAGTTCCAAAGCACTTTAGTTATTAACTGGGTGCAGATGCCCCTAGTACTCATGAAGAGTAAGTTAGCAGGTGTATGTTCTGATGCAGCACTTCCGGAATTTAACCATAACTACCAAGGTTACTATAGGTAATATAGCGAGTTATGAGTCTCGAGGTACAAAAAACCCTTCGATTTCATCTTGATTCATTTATGCATGGTCAATAAGTGATTTAGCTAAGTGAGCCAAACATCGTTAGTGATGTCTTCGTGTTGGTATATGAGCGCAAGCTATATACAACAATAGCAACATGAATCAATACTTAGTATCGTGGATTTAAGTGCTTCAGACTAAAGGAGATCAAGTACGTTAAGCGTCGTTTGACTAACATTAGTCATTATCAGATAACTCAATGGTGGTAAGTGACAGTGAGTGTAAGACGTAGAGTCTAAGAACCCTCAAGTCAAAATATTATTATGAGGGATCTCTGTTTTGTGATGTGTACTCTATAAGAAAGCCATATGTTACTATTTTCGCTAGGCAAGTGTTCAATTTCCAATTGTGAGTACATTAGATGTACAAGCCAGTACGTAGCATCTTTGTGAGTTGTAAGGAAAGCGAGAAACAATCTTATAGCATAGATGAGTATTGAATCATAGTTACATAGAACAAGCTTAGAGATTGATGTTAGGAAGTCGAGAATTGTCATCATATCTCTAGTAGTCAATATCGAGACTGTGTTGGCAAGTTTCATAAGATCTCAACGTGTAGTATGACGAGTTGTCTATGTTCAGGGAGTGAAAGAGGTTATCGGGTTATGTAGTAAGTTAACATGATTGAGTAAGGTTATCTAATGAAGGGTTTAGTAATAGTAGTTGAGTCGTAGACTAGTGTTCTCCTTACAAAATGTTCCAAGCATTTAGTATCAGACGAAAAGAACGTGATTCATTGGCGTCGTGCCTCTCGAAGGCTATTACTTAAGGTTCGGCGCCAGTAACACTCGATAATAAAGAGAGTTATAGATAAGTTTTTGAGTTTTCACTTAACATTTATGCTTCAAGGTTTCTAAGTGTTTGACCTAAAGATAGGTCCTTGTTAGGACTATGTAAATTTCGAGGACAAACTTTTTTAAAGAGGGGAGAGTTGTAAAATCCAAATCATAGGCTAGTAGTTTTGAGTTTCTTGAGAGATATGTGGACATTATGAATTTCATAACTTAATTTATTGGGTCGAGTTGGGATTAATTGGGCTGGATTGGAGCCTAATTACCCATAAAATGAGGTTTTTGAATTTCAAAAAGATGAGGAATGACCTAATGTGCAATATTACCATTTTAAAAATGAAAGCTTTTTATCTTTTTCATTTATTCATTTTCTTCATTTTTCTTATTTCATTCTCATTTTCCCTCTCCTTCGTCTCCAAGATCCATAAATCAAAGGTAAGCCCTTTGAGTTATTTTCTACTTCTTTTAAGCTTCATTTCGTTCTACATCCCTGCAACAATTTTGGTTTGATGATTCAAAGCTTGGTTATTTTATAGTTAAGAAAAAGTGGGGGTTTTCATCCAAATCTTAGAGGAAGGAAGTGTGGCTAAGAAATGAGCTTCATTTCGAGTTCCTAACACCAAGGTAGTGTTTTCTAATCCTTTGGAGTGTTAAGACTTTCCTTAATTGCCAAGATTTTTGTTGTTGAGCATTTTAGCGTTTAATATTGATTTCATGATTAGATGACGAATTTGATGTAAAGATGACATTTTTATGACACATTAAGACCCTAATTAACTCCCAAAAGCTTTAACAATGGATTAAGAACCAAACTATGGCCTTTATATTGATTTTGGTGTTTTATTGACCCTAAATAAGACATTTCTAATTTCGAGTATCGACACTGGTTGCTTCGGGGATGAATATATGGATTTCAAGCAGAGAGTATCGATAATGTTGGGAGAGTATCAATACTTCCCCTTTAGTTTCGAGACTTAGAGTAACAATATCAAGAAAGAGTCTAAATTTATACACCATAATGCATTTTTGGTACTAATACTTGACCCTAGGGTATCAATATTGCAAGTAGAGTATCAATACTACTCACTTTGGATTTTGAAACTTGACTTGTTTAAGGCCGTAAGAGCTAAGGATGATTTGTAATGGTAAGACTTAGTATGTGGGGAACATAAATAACCGAAGATACATAGGAACACTCGTAAGAGTGGGTTACAATAGATGTAACCATACTAAGCATAATACATCCATGTATCTTCAGTTGTGCATGTATCGAATAGTTGAGAACGAGGATCATTGCAGAAGATGTATGGACAAGTGGTACGATAAGTAAGCCATATTTAGCAATAACGGAAATCACATGCTTCGAGGACATCAGTGAAAGAAGAATGAATGAGTCTTCTATCCAATTCAAGGGGTATTGGAGAGAAGTACAATAAGAGAGATCAAAGTGTCGCCACCTAGTAATGAACCTGAGTTAGGTATCAAGCTAGCTAGTATTACGATTACAAAGAAGTAAACATAAAAATTGTTGTTAAGTCACGAAATGCGTAGTCTTCTTTAGAAGCAGGGAAAGACTAAAACGCCCTTAATTAAAGAATGAACAAAATAGAACAACTTAACAACTAATAATATTATTAGACTAACAAACCTTCGCATATTGTTCTAGATGAGAGAACGTGCGAGATAACAACTAGTGAGAGGATGACTTCACTTTAGTGTGTCCAACTATTCTAGGGTGTATCCAAGCTACCTTAGTTTTCCTAGTGGGGTATTGTTAGTGCGCGAGGTACTTTAGGAGCTAACTAGGGCGCGAGGCCTGAACACTTGCGAGGAGTGGGCTAGTGATGTCAATGTTGTATGACATTTGGTCTTTTAGATATGCATGTATTGTTGCATCAGTATAGTATATATCCTTCAAGCTTGGTTTGATGACTATGTGACACCAAGCGAGTTCATCAGTTGAGAGGTAATTTACCTATTGCTATGTGATGACGGGGTTTTATCTCTATGATCTACCTGATGGCTTTGTGAGGACCAGAAGATCATTCAACAACTTAGTGGGAATTCTACCGATGCTATGTGACATCGGGTTCCCATAGTTCACTCGTGTCTTATTGCTATGTGAGACCATATACTAGGCAGTAATGCATTCAGATAATGTACAATAGAGTCAATGTTGTATTCATATAATGCACAACAGAGTCAATGTTGCATTCAGATAAGGCACATAAGTGTCTGTGTTGCATTTAAATAATTCTTAACAGTTATAGTCATTAGGGTTTGAGATCCTTTAGTGGTGTATTCATGGTGATGCCCTTACAAAGAATTAAGGGAGGCGTGAGACTTCCATTTCAGTGATAAAACAATGGAACCATACGTTTCTAGCTTGGGTCATTCGTAGAGCATATCCATAAAGGACTTCCAGCTTCTCCTTTAGAGTACTGCACTTTAGATTTAGTGGAAATATGTATTCATAAGACCTTACTCATGTATTCAAATTTATAAGAAAGATTTTGTAATATTTTGATTTAAACTATGTGTCACAGAGCTCCATTTATAAACGTTTTAATATTGTTTTGTATATTGTATGATACCATTGAGTATGATTTTAAAAAATTGAATAGGTTTTGAAAATCAAGGCTAGCCTCAACAACCCAATATGGTACTTTAGGCCAAATCGGGTTTAGGGTGTTACATTATGCTTTCTCAAAATTTGTCATTTATAAACATAAAAATAAATATTATATCAAACTCTAAATCTAATGCATGTCAAAGTCTTAAAAATAAAGTAAAATATTATATAAAAAATTCTAATTATTATGTGCATAAAAATAATTGATAAATATAACACTCTTCATTGAAGATAATATTCCTTGTTAATATCTTACTAAGATAAAAATCATGTGGAAAAATTCTTAATTAAATAAAATAGTACATTTATCTTTAATACACATAATATGTTACCTCATTAAAATTCTTGCAAACAAAACTTAGTAAGATAGAACTATTAGGACCGTCGGCGCACCCCATGGTGCAGCGGAAACAAAACTCGACGGTCTCACCAGCAATCCAAGTACGAAAAACTGAAATCGAGAGGAAAAGGATGCGAATACTTACAGCGGGTTCCTTGAAAAACATCAAGAACAACAGTGAATACTGGTGGTGTAGATCAATTCGAATCAAAAGCCTCAACGAAATCACATCTCGGCCTCTACTCAGTTCACCCAATTGAGAGCAATAATTGTTTTCCCCAAAACTATTTTGAGAGAAAACGACTGAAAGGTTTGTGTGTGTGTTGCAAAAAATGGCTGCTAGACCTAACACACCCTTTTATATCCATTACCCTAACATCTTAGGGTTTTTAAAGTTGTTTTGAATTAATAAATAAAATATTATTTAATTAATTCAACTTAAATACACATTAAAGATTTATAATCATAATTACAATCTTTAATGTTTACTTAAAACATTTATTTAATTATTCTGAATTATATATATATATATATATATCAATTAAAAGAGTGTAATATAAATTACATTCTTTTAATGTTTACTTAATATATTCGGGATAATTAAATTCATATGTATATAAAATATACATATCTTAACTTTAGAAATATTTTAGTAACGTACAACAAATTGTACATCTTTGCTCATTTCAATCCTAGGGTGTGACCCTGTAGGTTCTTGTAACGTTAGTAGTAATTATTAGAACAATTCTAAAATTACATACAATGAGTGACATCTAGCAATATATCATTGTCACCTAAGTTACAAGAAAATATGATTATACATATCATCTTGGTGATTAACTCTTTTATGTATTACATCCTTATGTCCTTTATATCTAGAATAGGCACAAGTCTTGGAATAGTCACACTTGTATAGCCTATCTATTGTTTCTTGATATCTGGAGTAGACTTTAATTAACGAATAATTTGTGATATCTCATATCAACTTATTCGAGCATGGCCATGAATTTCTATTCTCACTCAGTCAAGTGGCTTGTGATATATTTCCTATTATGTAGGAAGGACAAATCTTATCTTAATCATACACACCCACTACATATATTGAGATATATTCAATAACAGTCTTTATAGAGCAACCAATTACGAAGCTTGTTTAACTGCATCAAAACATACAACAATATATGTTGGGATAATATTGATCTCAAGTCTGAGGATCATACATATAGTTATCACCATGAGCAATGTTTTGACTGTCACATAATAATCCAAGACATATGCTCATGGTGGGTCAATCCAATACATTGTTCTCTAACAATATAATCATGTATCAATTCTGACATCTCTATGTCAATGACAACTCATTGTCATCAATCAATAACATGTTAGTCTTAAGCGTATTATTGTTGTCCATGCCCATAATAATACTTGACTAGGGATCTTTTAATAATAACAATTATGTTATTACATGGACTTTATTATCTTCCAGTTTATGTTAAACACATATATATAACTGAAAATAATAGTGCCATTGCCTTTATTTAATAAAATTGGTAAATAAAAGTATTATTACAATCATCATATGATTGGTCTTTGGGCATACTCTAACAATAACATCAATCTAGGAATGATAAGGGATAGTTGTAATGCCTCGGATCTGGGTTAGGAGTTCGGGCTAACCCGAGGTGGATCTTGTTTTAATACTTTAGTTTATAAGAGGCTTTGACCCAAGTAGAAAGAGGTTTTGGGCTTGGGTTTAGCTCAATAAATAATGAAAATGGGTGATTTTAATTTACATCCAGAATACGAGGGACGAAGGAAACGATTTTCCTATTGTTCAAAATAAAGGCTAGTCACCATAAAATTTGGTGGTCTCACGTCTGTTGCATGTCCCATTGTCTTTACAGAACTCGTCTCTTCTTCTCCTCTTCTTCATTCATTTTCTTCTTCACCAAATCATAGCAAAGGTTTAGACTTTCTAAATTCTAAGCCTTATTCAGGATTTTCAAGGTCAGATTAAAAATCTACCCACTCTAAGCTTCATTTCGAGCTCCAAAACTCAAAGTTTGGTTATGGTGTTTGAAAATGTGTTTTGTGGGATTGATAAGGCTAAGGATTTTAAATTGTTTCCAGAGATTTATAACCTTTAGAAGTGTTCTTCAAACCCTCTAAACCATTAAATTTATATAGTAACTCAAGTTTTGATTTTTTTTTCTAGTGAGAGAGCTTGGAGAAAGCTCTAGGGCTAAGAGGAAGGAGAAACTCTCCTTGGATTGAACCTGAACATTACAGTAGTAAATTTAGTAAGGTAACTCGCTTCTAACTCAGATATACCATGTATAGGTCATTTAGATGAAATGTGATATGTTGTATTAGCTTGAAGCATTTCCATGGTAGATTCATGATTTGGGTGTATCAACATGTTTTTAGACCTATTTATTACCCCTAATATCAAATAAAATACTTAAACATCAATTGGAGACCTCACTAGCGGTGTTGGGATAAAAAGATAAGACCTTTTGAGCTAAAACACGGCTTTTCGTATAAGGGTATCAATATTGTATGAAAAATATCGATATTGTTCTTAGTCAAGCTTAAAATATGTAATTTTAAAAGGGGAGTATCGATACTTATTCACAAAGTATCAATACAGGGATCCCGGTCTCGATACTGATTTGATTGGTATCGAGACTCATATTCCAGAATGTAAATTTGGTATCGATACTTACATAGAGTACAAATACCAAGATAAGGGTATCGATACTCAATTCAATATCGATACCCGAAGACAAAGTATAGATACTCAACACAGAGTATCTATACAACCTTAACCAGATAGCCTATGTCAGTTAGTGGGTATCAATACCAACAAGTGGGTATGGATACTAAGGGACTCAATATTGATACTAAATGACTCAATATCAATACTAAGGACCCAGTATCGGTACTAACAGACATTTTTGGATAAATAAACTAAGATGTATTAGAGTAGATATGAGATATCCTGAATACTTTAGAATAACAATAAATAAGACTTCAAGCAATAACAATAATATAATGGCAGAACAATAAAAACAATAAAAGCTAGGACCACATAAAACTAGCCTTGTTTGACACTCAAGAATTAGTCAGGACAGTTGAGTTTCTTTTAGCAGAATTTTGATAGTTAGTGTATATCTAAGTCAGTGCAAAGGCACTTCAACAAACGATTGGGAACATATGCCCTAAGGCTCGACGGAGTACATTGGCGTGTGTACGTTTTCGATGCAGCTCCGGATCTCACCCTAGATACCCAAGGGTGTCTCAGAATGGCTAAAGGGGTGCGTGAGCTCTGAGATACAAAACCCTCAGTCGCACCATGATTCCTTCTTTGTAGTTAAATCAGTAGCTCTGTATGTTCTGACCTGTGTTGTTAGCTATTTCATTTAGTGAATGCAAATAGTATAGTACAATTATTAGTAAGGCATTAAGCTAATAAACTCAGCGTTCGGAATGTGTTTTCATGCGCAGGTTCTTAGGGGAAGTTAGTGGGGAGTTATCGTCACCAAATACTCCAGTGAAGCAAACCATATTTTCAGAGACATCAAAGTACGTCTTGAGTCATCTTTAGATAACATGTACTATTTATGGACCGTTGTGTATTATTTAGTCATAACTTTGAATTGTACTTGGTATTGTATTATTTAGGATTTATTTTGGGAACTCCCAATCATTTTGTATGCCCAGATTATATTCAGGTTTTATTTTATTTTCATGGATATATTATTTTCAGGAGTTACAAATAACTTTTAAAGAAAATTTTGGGTCACTATTTCGGTAGTCCTATGTAACATTGTAATCCATGGATTTTTAGGTCAAACTGGATGATGCTGTTACATTTAGTAGTATCAGAGCGTCTAGGTTAGTAGTTCCTAGGAATCGTGGGTTAGAGTTAGTTAGTGTTTGTATGTGCACATGCTTCTAAGGAGTCCAGAGTACTATAACAACTGGAATGATGATAATGACCCTCTTTCTCTTTCTAATTTCAGATAGAAACCATGGCAGACTATTCAGTCTATAGTTAGAAGGGCAAGATGAGAGTCACGCCTCACTACCAACAGATTATGGTGACGAGTTCGTTCCGAATACAGTTCAAAGGTAGGCACCAGTAGATGCGAGGGTTGAAGAGGTGACCTTTCTGAAGGAACTCACCTCCGTACTTAGAAAAATAGCTAGGTCTCTCCCTAGTTCCTCAGCTGCACCACCTTCACCACCAATACCCCTTACGCAGCTAGTGGCCATACCGATTGAGCCTCCGGTAGAGAAACTTCGCAGCCACAAGACCACAGAGTTCCTCAGTATTGAGGATGATGATCATATCGTATGCAATCAGTGGCTCAGAGATATGCTATGCACCCTTTGAAAGTTGCATCTTACCCCATAGGGTAATCTTGAGTGCACACTTCCCTGCTTAAGGGTGACACCAGAGATTGGTGGGAGATTATCGAGACAACTATAGAGCCAGAAAGGCCAACATGGGAGAACGTCCACTCAGATTTTAGATGGAAGTATATCGAGCAGACTCACACTGATGACTTGATCGAACAATCCCTACATCTGACTCATGGTGATCACTTAGTGATGGAGTATGAGCGAGAGTTTCTCAGGATCATTAAATATGCCTTAGAATTGATTCTGACAGAGGAACACTGATGTCCCAAGTTCAGATAAGGCCTTTGATGCGACATTCTGAAACACCTTGCAGGCAATCTATCCAAGGTATTTTATTAGCTGACCTACCAAGCCAAGGCAGTGGAGAGGATTCTATATAGACAGTCCAGGAAGACCTGTGAGATTGCGGGACAGACTAGGAGAGCCCTGAGCCAGCGAGGCCTTCTCAGACTCTAGGTAAGAGGGCCAGAGACAGTTAGTGTTTGTCAAGACCTTCAGTCGTGCAATCAAGGAGGATTGGCCAGGGTTCTAGCCATGGATATAGGTCTGATTCCAGGAGGAGTCCACTGAACATAGCCTCTAGGGATGACGATAGTGGGTCGACCATAGTTTTTACTCATCCCATTTATGCTCAGTGTGGGAGGAGGCACTCAAGGACGTGCTAGCAGGGTTCAAGGGGTTGTTACAACTATGGCTCCTTAGACCACTTCATCAGATTCTACCAAGGAGCTCAAGGTGTAACGTCAGCAGCGACGCAGCGATCGACACTATCAGTATAGAGGGTCGAGGGCCAGCTAGAGGTGGAAGTGTAGTGTTGGGTAGTAGAGCCATGGGACAACAAGATTAGTGGTCGATGTAGAGCCGAGAGTGGCTTCCAGACAGTATACAGTGTGAGCCAATGAGGAGGTCGATACAATAGATGTGATATCAAGTACATTTACAGTCTTTTCCATTATATTTACCGTATTGATATATCCTAATTCCACCCACTCTTACGACAGCTCCAACCTAGTCCAAGAAATAGAAACCCCAACATATGATATTATGATAGGCATTCGAGTAAGAGCCCCTTAGGTCTAGATGTCCTCATGGATAAAATCTTCAGACGCTACCTAATGAGGATTCAGAATCTGAACTTCCTTACATATTTGATGGAATTACCCTTTAGGAAATTCGACATGATATTAGGGATGGATTGGCTAATCGAGCATAATGCTAGTTTAAGGTGCAAAGCCAGTGGCTTAAACTCAGAACGGTTTATGGACCAAGTTAGTAATGACTAGTGAGATATCCCGAAAGACAAGGATAATTTTGGGTTTGAAATCCCAAAGGATGATCGATAGTGGTTGTGAGGCCTTCTTGGCTCATGTGGTCGACACCCAAATCTCAGTCCCTACACTTGAGGATATTAGAATAGTGTGATACTTTTCCGATATTTTTCTAGAGAAATTGATAGGTTTGCCACTCAAGCGTGAATTAGAATTTGGCATCGAGGTAATATCGGGTTCGACTCCAGTGTCCATTTCTCCCTATCACATGGCACCGACCGTGTTAGAGTATGCCCAAAGACCAATCATGTGATCATTGTGCTGACATACTATCTTTACCACATTTATCGAATAAAGGTATTACCATTATTTTTTGATATATTTTTGTATACTAAATAAACTAAAAGGTAATAATGTCCCATATAATAATATGATTATAATTGAAAGATCCTTAGACGAGTATTATTATGGGCACTTGTTATTCTAGACGAAATTTTTCAAAACCATTTTTGAGAAAAGAAAATATTTGCTCTCAACCGGGTGAACTGAGTAGAGGTCGAGACGTCGACGTAGAGGCTTAGGATTTGAATTGTTTGTGACTGCACTACTGAATTACGGTTTTTCAAGGAACCCAATGTAAGTAATCATATATCTTCCTCCCAATTTCGGTTTTATCGTACATGGATTGTTAGTGTGACCATCGAGTTTGTTTTCACTGTGCCATGGGGTACGCCAACGGTCTCAACAGACCAAACTAAATGAATCAAAGACTCAGATACATGAACTGCTAGATAAAGGTTTCATTCGATCGATCATCTCATTATGAGTAGCACCATTTTTGTTTGTCAAGAAGAATTATGGGTAGATGAGGTTGTGCATTAACTATAGTTAGTTAAATAAGCTAACCATCTAGAACCAATACCCACTTCCTAGGTTAGACGATCTCTTCGACTAGCTGAGAGAAGCATGCATCTTTTCCAAAATTGATCTACGGTCAGGCTACTATCAGTTAAAATTCAAAGATGTGGATGTGGAAAAGAGAATTTTCAGGACTAGGTATAGTCATTATGAGTTCCTAGTAATGTCATTTAGACTCACTAATGCTCCAACGACATTCATGGACCTAATGAATCATTTTTTTCACCCATACTTGGATCAATTTGTTTTGCTATTTATATATGACATTATGGTGCATTTCCAATCAGAAGATGAGCATGATTAGCATCTCTGTAACATCCATCTGACTCTCAGAGAGATACAATTATATGCCAAGTTTAGAAAGTGCAAATTTTGGGTATCATAAGTTTTTTTTGGGTCATGTCATGTCGATAGATGATAATAGGGTCGATCCCCAATAGATTCAGGCCATAGTTTATCGGGAGTCACCCAAGAATATGTCCGAGGTGCGTAGTATGCTTGGCTTGGTTGGGTACTATCGTTGGTTTGTTCAGGATTTTTACCCTACTCGGCAAGCTACTTCAAAAAAGAGTCCCATTCGTTTGGGATGAAAAGTTATAGCAGAGCTTTGAGCAGTTAAAGGACATTTTGAAACAAGCCCATTATTGACCCAACTAGAGTTGGGTAGGGATTTTACAGTTTTTAGCGATGCTTCATTGAACGGACTTGGATGCATACTAATACAGGTGGGTAAGGTGGTATCTTACCCATCCCAAAATCTTAAACCTCATGAGTGTAATTATCCTACCCATGATTTGGAGCTAGCAGATTTAATGTTCGCTTTGAAGATTTGGCGGTACTACCTCAGACAATGTAGATGGGTCGAGTTGCTTAAGGACTACTACTGTGTGATAGATTACCATCTGGAAAGGCTAATGTTGTAGAAGATGCCTTGAGCAAAAAGTCAATATCTAAGTTGTGATCCCTTCTTGCATGATTGAGTTTATCCATCGATGGTGGGTTGTTAGTACAAGTTGAACCAGAACTAGTAGGTGAAACCAAGAGACTACAAATTTCGGATGACTGGTTGTGAACTCAGACTGAACAGGTCCATCATGGTGTGGATCTAGGTTTCGAGTTCTGCGATGGAGATGTGTTGTACCTTAGAGTTCATTTATGTATACCCTCAGATATTGAGTTGCGCAGTAAGATTCTCTATGAGGTGCATTATAGTCCCTTCACAGTGCCCTCAATTAGTAACAATATGTATCAGGAGCTTTGTTGATTATTTTATTGGCCGAGTATGGAAAGGGAAATATAAGACTTCGTCACTAGATGCCTAGTGTGCCAACAAGTTAAAGTGAAACACCAGGTTCCCTCAGGCTTGCTTTAGCCCATCCAAATTTGTTAGTAGAAATGGGGACAGGGTAACCATGGACTTTATTACTGGGTTACCAATGACCAGACAGAGGCATGCCATAATGTGGGTCATAGTAAACCATCTGACCAAACCTGCTCAGTTTCTCCCCGTTAGAATGGATTATACCTTAGAGAGGCTAGCTTAGTTGTACATCCATGAGATATTGAGATTACACGGTGTATCAAATTTCATCATCTCAAACAATGACCCTCGATTTACCTCTCACTTCTGGGAAACCTTCCATGAGTCATTGCGCACCAAACTACACTTCAACACAACTTTCCATCCTCATACAGATGGCTAATCAGAGTGAGTTATTCATATTATTGAGGACATGCTTAGGTGTACTGTCATTGATCTAATGGGTAGCTGGGAGGACCACTTTTGTTAGTAGAGTTTGCCTACAATAATTGTTTTTAGTCGAGTATTCAGATAGCTCAATATGAGGCCTTATATGGGCACAAGTGTAAGACTCGACTATAATGTACAGAGGTCGGTTAGGATAAGATAATGGGGCCATACTTGATCTGAGAGATAGAGGATAAAGTTTGACTGATCCAAAGTTGGCTAAAGGAAGCTTCAGACAGACAAAGGTCTTAAGTAAATTTGAAGCATAAGGACATCGAATTCATAGTTTGGGACAAGGTGGTCGTCAATGTTTCCCCTTGGATGAAAGTGCTTCACTTTGTGCGTAAAGGAAAGATGACTCCTCGTTTTATAGGACCATATGAGGTACTTGATAGAGTCAGACCAGTGGCTTACAAGCTATCCTTACCACCAGAGTTAGAGCACATTCACAACATGTTCCATGTTTCTATGCTCAAGAGATACCGTTTATATCCTTCTCACTTCATACCCCTAAAACAAATTGAGGTCAACTCAGACATAACCTATACAGAGGATCCAGTCAGAATCTTACCAAGAGATATCAAGGAATTAAGGAACAAGAGGATTCCCTTAATGAAGGTGCTGTGGAGGAACCATGGCATCGAGAAGCAACTTGGGAAACTGAAAAGGACATGCAACTTCAGTACCCTTACCTCTTATACTCATATAAATTTTGAGGATGAAATTTTAAATTAGGAAGGGAGAGTTGTAATGCCCCATATCATGGGTTAGGAGTTTGGGCTAACTCGAGGTGGACCTTGTTTTAAAATTTTAGTTCATAGAAGGCTTTAACCCAAGTTGAAAGAGGTTTTGGGCTTGTGTGTAGCCCAATAAAGAATGAAAAGGGATGATTTTAATTTATAAATAGAATTCGAGGGACCAGTAAATAATTTTCCCATTGTTCAAAATAAAGGTTGATCACCTTTTAAAATTGGTGATGTCACATCTGTTGCATGTCTCATTCTCTTTACAGAACTTGTCTCTTCTTCTGATATTCTTCATTCATTTTCTTCTTCACCAAATCATAGCAAAGGTTTAAACTTTCTAAATTCCAAGCCTTGTTCAAGATTTTCAAGGTAAGATTTGAAATCTACCGACTCTAAACTTTATTTTGAGCTCCTAAACTCAAGGTTTAGCTATGGTGTTTGAAAATGAGTTTCATGGGATTAAGAAGGCTAAGAGTTTTAAACCATTTCCAAGGATTTATAGGCTTTAGAAGTGTTCTTCAAACCTTATAAACCATTAAATTCAGCTAGTAACTCATGTTTTGATTTTTATCTAGTAAGAGAGCATGGAGAAAACTCTAAGGCTAAAGGGAAGGAGAAACTCACATTGGGTTGAACCTTCAATGTTATAGAAAAAAACTTTAGCAAGATAACTCACTTTTAACTCAGCTATACCATGTGTAGGTCATTTAGATGAAATGTGGTAGGTTGCATGAGATTGAAGCATTTCCATGGTAGATTCATTATTTGGGTGTTTTAATATATTTTTAGACCTATTTATAACCCCTAATATCAAATAAAATACTTAAACATCAATTGAGGACCTTACTAGGGTTTTAGGGTAGAAATATAAGACATTTCAAGCCAAAACAGGGCAATATCGATACTCGTTTATAGAATATCGATACTAGGGTCCTATAAAACGAGGAGTCAGTGGGTCCTATACCGATTGGATTGGTAATGAGACTCATGTTCCATAATGCAAATTTGGTACTGATACTCACATAGAGTACTGATACCAAGACTGGGGTATCGATACTGCAAAGGTGGTATCGGTACTGGATTATATTTGAAACATCAAACCTAAATTTGGTATCGATACTTAGTTCAGTATCGATACCCAAAGTCAGAGTATCAATACTCAACATATAGTGTCGATACTACCTTAACTAGATAGCCTATGTTAGTCAGTGGGTATCGATACCAAGGGACTCAATATCAATACTAAGGACCCATTATTTGTACTGACATACATTTTTGGATAAATAAACTAAGGCGTATTAGACTAGACCAGAGGTACCCCAAATAATTCAGAATAATAGCAAATAATACTTGGAGCGATAATAGTAATATAATGTCATAACAGGATAAAAAGCAAATTGAATTAAAATTTTAAACTAATTGAATTAGATAAGGGTTTAATTGAAAGAATTGAAGGAATAATGAGTGGTTTTGTGACACCCATTTATCATATATGTTTTCCGTACACACGTCACAGGTGTCACATGACTTTTTAAAACATTTCCTTATTCGTAAACCCATAAAATTTTGTTTATAAAAATAAACATTTTTATGTAATAATAGTAAAACGTTCATAAACTTTCAGTAGTTAAAATAATTCTTAAAATTATAACATATTACAAAAATTATAATTCAAATAAAATTCTAGAGCATTTTCATAAGTCCAAATATATGCCATCTAATTATCAAAAGTAGACATAAATGTCCTACAGTTACTGATAAGGCAACCTTTGATTGATGATATCTACTGCACTCTTCACTCCGCTAGTCTTTGCTATTACCTACGCGTGAAACCAACACACGCTAAGTATTTACTTAGTGAGGCATAATAATACAAATAAGGTGTAACATAAACATAAGTATATCATAAAATATCAAGATACAAATTTAATTCGTATAAGGCATATTAATACTTAAACTGGCTTAGCAAACCAAAGTTCATTCACATAACATGTGAAACTATACTTCGTATGTCCAACATACCTATCAATCAATATTCTTCCAATTTATCCATTATTTTCCCAATATATGTCAAATGAGAATGCAAGGTACATGCATTGCACCTAAGTGCCAAAATGGAAATTCACAAAATCATTATGAATTCCATGGATGCACCCATAGTGCCGAAAGTACATATAGTACTGATACGAAAATGCACCATTATGCATTAAACAAAATTGATCGATAACTTTTATACATAATTGTATGTCGAAATGGTAATTTAAAAACTCATTATGAATACCATGGTTGCACATCTAGTACTAATACGAAAAATGCATCATTATGCATTACTTAAAATTGATCGATAACCATTACATTGCATACAATTTATGTCGAAATGAACCTATGACTCTTAATGCACATACAATGGGGTTTTAAGTCAAATTCGTAGATTTAACATTCATTTCTGAATCATCGATACCAGTAAAACAACATAAAATATCATCTATTCATTTTAGATCAGTTCATCCTCTAAAATTGATCATAATATCATTTCCATACTTATTGCAAGTCATCCTCATCTCATATAAGTACAATAAATGCACTCAGCTGGTATGCCTCACTATTATGCCTTACTAATGTCCGACTATTCGACAACTTTATCCTTTCCCTTTTTCTTGCTTGATTCAGGAGCTTGATTACGATCTACACAAGCATAACCTTAAACTCATCATTAATCAAACCAACTGTCTTACATCCATAAATCTCCCTATAACATCCAATAACTCTGAAGAACCCTTAAAACTAAAAATCACACTCAAATTTAAAACATGTTTTTAATCACATCCCAGGCTCCTAATATCTTAATTACTTATTTGACAAGTCAAATATGCTTTTAAACTTCCATTAATGACCATATTTCATTAAATTATTTAAAAACTCAATTTCTTAAATCTCAAATAAATCATTCATCTCTTAGTTAATCCTTCTCCAACTTTCCTTAAGCCTCTATATCACTTAAGGCTTCAAAACCAGCCCAAAAACGAAAGGAAAAACTAACTATATGAAGCCTTACCTTTTCTATGGAAGTGGCACGAGACGAGAAGAAGAAGAAGAGAGAACTACTATCAGACACATCTTTTTATTTCCCCTATTCCCCACTTGAATATCCTTAATAAGATGATTATAAAATTCATTTCCCTCTAAAGGACCATAATGCCCTTCCATTCTTTCATTCTTACTAATTAGTCTTAAACATAATTTCCTAAATCATTTGATATACTTTGCAATTTACTCAATTAAACCCAAAAATTCTTAAATCCTTTCACTATGGCCACCGACCCGATATTTAGGGTATTACAATTCTCCCCCTTAGGAAAATTTGTCCTCAATTTTTAAGACGTACCTGATGCGAAGAGGTGTGAAAATTGTTTCCTCATGACCTCATCTCTTTCCCAAGTAGCTTCCTCGAATTTATGATTTTGCCAAAGTAATTTAACTAGAAAAATCTTCTTGTTACAAAGTTCTTTGTTTTCTCGAGCCAAGATCCTCACAGGTTCTTCCTCGTAAATCAAATCTGGTCGATCTCTATTTCCTCTGGTGTGATGATATGCGATGGATCTAATCGATAATTCCTGAGTATCGATACATGAAAAACAAAATGGATCTTATCCATATAGGGAGCAAACTAGCAGATAAGCTACTGGTACAACCCTTTTTAAAATCTCATAAGGTCCAATAAATCTCAAACTCATATTTCCTTTGTGCCCAAACCGCAACACTTTCTTCCAAGGTGATACTTTCAGAAATACCTTATCCCCCACATGATATCCAATCTTTTTTCTTTTTAGATAAGTATAAGATTTTTGTCTATCAAAGGCTACCTTAAGATTATCCTGGATAACTTTCACTTTATTTTCCATTTCTTTCATTAATTCTGAGCCAATCAGGTCTCGATCTTTTAACTCAAACCAATTTAAGGGTGTTCTGCACTTCCTCCCATACAAGGCTTCATACAGAGCCATTTTAATACTCGATTGGTAACTGTTATTATAAGCAAATTTCGCTAAAGGCAAATATCTTTCCCATGATCCCTTGAATTCAATCACGCATGCCCTTGGCATATCCTTCAATACCTGAATAGTTCACTCTGACTACCCATCTATCTACGGATGAAAAGTCATACTGAAATTCAATCGAGTACCCAATGCCTCATGCAAGGACTTTCAGAATCTCGAAGTAAACCTGGGATCTCTGTCGGATACTATTTATACTTGTACTCCATGCAGCCAAACTATCTCTTTTATGTATAACTCTGTATATCTATCCATCGAGTAGTATACCCGAACTGGAATGAAGTGAGCTGTCTTGGTCAATCTTTCCATAATTACTCATATCGAGTCCTTTTTACTGGGTGTCAAAGGTAGCCCTAAAACAAAGTCCATTGTAACTCGTTCCCACTTCCACTCGGGAATGAATATCAGTTGTAGCAATCTGGAAGGCACTTGATGTTCAGCTTTCACTTACTGACATGTCAGACATTTTGTAACAAACTCTGATACAACTCTTTTTATGCCAGGCCACCAATAATGACTCTTTACATCCTGATACATCTTATTACCTCTTGGATGCATCGTCAAAGGACTATAATGTGCCACATGAAGAATATATTTCTTTAGTTCTTTATTATCTGGAATACAAAGTCTTCCATGATAATATAAAAATCTATCAGTCCTCATTTCGAAGTCTTTGGCCTCACATTTTTCTACTTGAGTAATTCTCGCCAAGCATTTTTCATCTTGTTCTTGTAGCTCTTTTATTCGATCCATGAGCATTGTCTTTAACTTAAGCTTAACAATTAAGGCGCAATCATCCTTTAAAGACATATGTGCATCCAATGCTTGTAAAACTGCAAAATTCTTTCGGTTAAGTGCATCAACTACCACATTATTCCTTCCTGGATGATAATCGATGATCACATCATAATCTTTTAAAAGCTCGATCCATCTTCTCTGCCTCAAGTTCATTTCTTTTTTAGTCAACAAATACTTTAGACTCTTCTGATTTGTATAAATATGGAATCGTTCACCGTATAGATAATGATGCAAAATCTTCAAAGCAAACACGACTGTTGTCAATTCTAAGTCATGTGTCGGGTAATTTCTTTCATGAGTCATCAGCTGTCTTGAGTCATAGGCCACAACTTTCCCTTCTTGCATAAGCACACACCCCAATCCGTTATGAGATGCATCACTAAATGCTACATAGTCTTTACCCGACTCAGGTTGTACAAGTACTGGTGCCTCTGTTATAATCCTCTTTATTCTTTCAAAACTTTCTTGGCATTTCTCTGACCAAGGAAAAGGTACATCCTTCCATAACAACTTAGTTAGCGGTGAAGCTAACATTGAAAAGTTCTTCACGAACCATCTATAATAACCAACAAGCCCTAAGAAACACTGAGCTTTAGAAACATTCTTTGGGGGATGCCAATCCACTATAATTTGAATTTTTTTAGGATCTACTCTTATGCCTTCTGCAGAGACTATATGACCAGGGAAAGTAACGTCAGCTGACCAGTATACACCAAAATATAATCGATAAATACCACCACAAATTGATCTAGGTGAGGTTGGAACACTCAGTTTATCAAATCCATAAATACAACAGGAGCATTTGTCAAGCCAAATGACATCACCACAAATTCGTAATATCCATACCGAGTCTGAAAAAGCTATTTTTGAAATATCCCCTTCTTTAATCTTTAGTTGGTGGTATCCTAACTGCGAGTCTATCTTAGAGAACACTGTTGTGCCTTTTACTTGATCGAATAGATAATCAATCCTCTAAAGAGGATACTTATTCTTTATTATTACTTTATTTAACTGACAATAATATATGCTTAATCGCATAGACCCATCCTTTTTTTTACAAAACGTACAGGTGCGGCCCAAGGAGAAACATTGGTTCTGATAAATCCCTTCTTGAGTAGCTCCTGCAATTGGGCCTTGATAACTCCGTAAAAAGACTCAATTTCTAGTCTTTTCACTTAATTTATTGCTCGTCTAAACAAAGTATGCACTACATTTTTAGTTGCATTTAGTTGTATATAGGTTATATTAGCTTGTGGTGGATAAGTTTTGCTTAGGCAATATTTATTTGGCTTTACTGATGCTGTTGAGGAGAAAGGGTTGTTTGATTTATATTTGTGCAGGAATTCTACAAAGGAAGAACATTTCAGTCGTGGCAAAGAAAAGTTGCAAAGGTTAACGGAACAGAAGAGAACGTGAAGAGATATTTATCTCGCCGAGGCAAGATTTATTTGAAGAAGTCTGAAAAAGGTATGGCGAAACCGCCTATGTCACATGCCAGCTGGATGACCTACTTCACGTGCAAGCAAGCCTTGATTGTTCTGACAGCCGCTAGCCGCCTTTCCTTTTTAAGTTTGGGAAATTAATAACGGCTAAGTAAGGAAACTCCAAAAGCATGCAAAGCCCTAAGAGAGAAGATCTTTACCTAAGGCGTGAGCAAGCAACTGCAGTGCTTTCCCACCATCTACCCACCAATCTTCCTCGGTGTCCTCCATAGCCAGACGATAGCAGAGCGCTGATTAGGCCTCGAGAGAGGGTGATCACCAAGGCAGGCATGGTGTTGATCAGGATTGTCGCGATAGAGCCCCTAGTTTTGGGAGTCATTCTTCCTTTGTTCTTAATTTTTATTTTATTTAGGGTTGTATTAAACGGTTAAATCTTGGATGATCTTTGATAACATCATGAATGTTTTACTTGGTGTTAAACTTTGTTTTGCCTAAACAATATTTTTATGTTTACGAATGATGAATTATGTTTGCTTATGATTATTTTTCTCATAGTTTAAATATTTTTCCTTAACACTGTAAGAGCATCGAGATATCACCTGGGGTTTCGGTAAAACATGTCTTGGCATTGTGAGAGCAGCGAGAGATAGCCTTTTGTCTAGATAGTGATTCTTAGATTCGAGAGAATTCAGATAGATCAACATCAGAAAAGGAATGAATCCGGGATGGTGAAGTTCTAACTTGTCTACCTTAGAGATAAGGAGTGAGTTTCAAGCGACTAAAAGGGATAATTTCTAGAGTAGGTTAAGACAACGTCTATAGTTAACGCCTAGAGGTATTACCATAGGAACCGTCCAAGAATACCTAATAATCCTATCGGGCAGCTTAGTGAGGCATAATAATTCATTCAGAACTTAGAATAATTGTTGTCAAGACAATAGTTTAGCATCAGTGCTCTGTGACATGTTTGAATATGAGAGGTTGTTTGCATTATATTTAAACCAATACTTGTTTTGTTTTATTTGTTTGCATATTTTCTTTGTCTTGACTACATTATTCTGAAATCATTGAACCATTCTTCTTAGTTTATTTGTATTAGTTCTTAGTTCAAAAACTTAGTAGGATTTAGTTTGTGACATTAGTTCTAGTTGTGGTGAAAATATATTTATAATCCAATCCCTGTGGAGACGATACTCACTCATTACTATATTACTTGCATCAATTGTGTATACTTGCACAGATTTGCTTGCCTTAGCATATACATTTACAAGCGATCAAGTTTTTGGCACCGTTACTGGTGATTGGCAACTGACGATTTTTTTACCATAACAAGTTCTTTTTGTCATTTTATATATTTTTAGTCTAACATATTTTTATTTTCTTTTATAGATTTTTGTTATTGCATGACATGGAGATCTGCTAGTAAACCTTTGGAACCATTCGACCCCGAAATTGAGTAATCGTTAAGACAAAGGTTGAGTGCCCAAAAAACCATAGAACATTTGAATCAAATGCAAAATGACAATGGAGATCTAGGAGACCTATATGCAGCGATTAATCTCCAAGTTGCAAGACCAAGAGCGATACGAGATCATTTGAACCCAATTCTCGATGACCTCAATCCTGGCATAGTGGCACCCGAGATACAAGCCTCTTATTTCGAACTTAAACCAGTGATGTTTAATATGTTGAACTCTATCGGCCAATTTAGTGGTACACCCAATGAAGATGCTATACATCATGTACGTGATTTCCTTGAAGTATGTGATTCATTTCGACAACAAGGAGTACATTAAGATGTGCTCAAACTGAAGCTTTTTCCTTACTCCTTACGTGATAGAGCAAGAGCTTAGCTCAGCGGAGTTCCTTTCGGATCAATGGAGTCATAGGCATATTTATGCAAGAGTTTCCTACTCCGATATAATCCGCCCAAAATGAATACACAGCTTTGGAATGACATCGCGAGTTTTCGCCAAGTAGATGACGAATCAATGTACGAATGTTGGGATAGGTATAAAAGTTTACTTCTCAAATGTGTTAACCAAGAATTTCATGATTGGACGCAAGTGGTGATGTTTTACAATGGAGTTAACGAACTAACTCGAATGATGTTAGATGCCTCAGCGAATGGCACCTTACTAGATAAATCACCCGAGAAAACTTTTGACATTATCGATAGAATAGTAAATAATGACTATCAATTTCCAAATGCAAGATTGGGAACCGACAAAAAACCCCCTCGAGCATATGAATTAGAGAGTAAAGATTCTGTAGCAACTCAACTTTCTGCCATAACCAACATGTTAAAAATTTGCAATGTCCTAATGAGGTAAGAGAAGTCAAAGCAACCAATAATGTGTGCCTATTCTGTCATGGTAACCATCATGAGAGCGAATGTCCTGAAAACCATGAGTCAACCAATTTTGTGGGCAACTACAATCGGAACAAAAATAATCCCTATTCAAACACGTACAATCGTGGTTGTAGACAGCACCCAAATTTCTCATGAAATAATCAAGGAAACAACAATCAAGCCGCAAATTAGAAGCCACAGTAAAATAATTCCGACATCAACATTTTCAAAATCAGCATCATCAGCAGCCCTGGCATAACAATAAAGGTATAGCTTCTTCCTCTAACACTCATTCCAATACTAACTCCTTGGAATCATCTTTGTAGAAATTCATGGCCTCGACAAAAGATTTCATGGCTTCTACAAAGACCTTGATGCACAAACATTCTCCAACAATTAAAAATCAAGGAAATTTGTTACAAAGCCAAACAACATTGTTGCAAAGCTATATTTCATCTCTCAGAGCGCTAGAGAATCAAGTGGGACAAATTGCCACAACATTACATTCTCTCCCACATAGAAATCTCCCTAGTTATACTGAAGTCAGTAAGCATTATGGGAAGGAGCAATGCAATGTACTAATGATAAGGAGTGGAAAACATGTCGACCAAGAAGAAAAGTTTGGGGGAGATCACCTGAACAAGTCTTGCCAAGACGTAACACAACCTGATCAATCTGAGAATGTTGAACGAGAGAAAGTGCCTGAAGAGAAGGAAAAAAGTGAAGGCTCAAAAAAGCATTAACTAGATAACAAGAAATTCATGGTCACGGCCAGTGATTCCTCAGTACCATCAGCAGTAGATGTGAGACCTTCACCACCGTTCCTCAACGGTTGAAGAAGTATGATGATGACATCCAATTCAAGAAATTCATTGATGTTCTGGATCAAATGTGTATCAATCTACCCCTACTTGAAGCCATTGACCAAATGTATTCCTATGCCAAGTTTCTAAAAGAAATTGTTACAAAGAAAATAAAGGTAGAACGTGTCGCCACGGCAACAGAAATCTGCTCAGCAGTGAGAAAACTCCCACCAAAACAAAAAGACCTTGGCAGCTTTGTGCTACCATGTTCCATTGGTAATGATTCATAGGATGAGCTCTTATTGATTTGGGATCAAGTGTAAACTTGATACCAAAGTCCATATTCATGAAACTAGACGGATATCACGCCCATCCCACATCAGTCATCCTACAGCTGACTGATCGGTTTTATGTGCGATCCGAGGGCAAAATTGAAGACGTTGTAGTAAAGGTGGATAAATTTTTATTTCCAGTTGATTTTCTCATCCTGGATTGCGAAGCCGATGAAAACGCACCAATCATTTTTGGGACGTCCATTCTTAGCCACTGATAAAATTTTAATAGATTGTGAAAAGGGAGAATTTACCATGAGAATTGGAGAGCAAAGAGTCATGATCAATGTATTCAACTCTATAAAATATGCGAACGATCCAGAGGAATGCCAATGCATTAATAAGATTGAAGAAAAGGCAATCCTTGGACGAGGTGAATTCCTAAGGCTTGATGAATACAATACTTTGTACCATGAACCTACAACCGAGATGCATGAAGTATAAAACTTTGGCCGAAACGAATTATTTTCAGAAGACGATTCTAACAATTATGGCCCCAACCATAGAAATCTGAGCAATGAATACCCTGAAAGCGATACCAAGGCAATGTGCGAAGAAAAGAAAAATGACCAATTGAGATTTCTTCATATGTCAGGTATGAAATTTGAACCTTTATATTATGATGAAGTTAAGTCTCAAGAGTCATCTTCACAACATGCACCAAAATTGGAACTTAAAACTTTGTCATCACGCTTGAAATATGCTTATCGAGGAGTTGATGAAACCCTACCAGTGATATATTTAGCCAACCTAACCTCCGAATAGGAGAATAGTTTATTGAATGTTTTGTCACAGCACAGGAAAGCTATAGGTTGGACGATGGAAGATTTGAAGGGAATCAGTCCGACCATATGCATGCACAAAATAAATCTCAATGATAGCCACAACACCTCGGTAGAACCCTGAAGACGGCTCAACCCGTTCATGAATAAGGTAGTCATGAAGGAAATAATAAAATGGTTGGATGCAGGGTAATTTATCCTATATCTGATAGTTCATGGGTTAGCCCAATACAATGCGTACCAAAGAAAGGTGGTGTGACCGTGGTCAAAAGCGAGCATGATGAGTTACTCACCACGAGAACAGTCACGGGCTGGCGCATATGCATGGACTACAAGAAGCTCAACAAAGCCACAAAGAATGATCATTTTCCCCTCCCTTTTATTGATCAAATGTTGGATAGATTTATGGGAAAAGCATTTTATTGCTTCCTCGATGGATACTCGGGATATAACCAAATTGCCATAGCACCCGAGGACCAAGAAAAGACAACTTTCACATGCCCGTATAGTACATACGCATTTCGACGAATGCCGTTTGGACTGTGTAATGCTCCAACTACATTCCAAAGATGCATGATGGCAATCTTTTCAGATATGGTGGTAGAGTGCATGGAAATATTTATGGATGACTTTTCTGTTTCGGGTGATGACTTTGAACGATGTCCCCACCTACTAATGTGTGAGGTGTACGCAGTTTCCTGGACATGCAGGATTCTACAGGCGGTTCATAAAAGACTTTTCTCAAATCTCTAAACCCTTATGTCTTTTTCTTCAACAAAATTATCCATTTGAATTTACAAATGATTGTTTAAATGCCTTCACAGATTTGAAGAAAAAGCTTTCGGCAACACCAATTGTTATCCCACCAGACTGGAATGAACCATTTGAGCTCATTTGCTACTGTTCTTATTCCACCAAATGTATGTCGATCGATTTCATGGGACCTTTTCCAACATCATTCGGAGATATGTACATTTGTTGAGTTAATCGATCGACGAATGGCCAAGAGGGGGTGAATTGGCAATTAAAAATTTCAGTGGAAGCTTTTACAGAAAATTGAAAAGATTTGCACAGTGATTTAGAGTGGTTCGACTTTCTCAATCAAAGTCTACGTCCACTACCTTAGCTATCCACACTAAGGATTTTCCACAAATTCACTAATTTGTCTTTCTTTTGAGGACAAAGAGTAACCTTACAAACCCTCAAGAATTATACCCCAAATTCTTGAGAAAAACTCTCTCCCAAAGAGAACAATACAAATTTGCAAACTTACAAGGAAATCCTCACAAGGTAGATTGTTTGCACAATTCTAGAACAAAGAAAAGAACACTCAAGAATAAATACAATTAAGCACAAAAGTGTTCTTGAAAGAAAAATGAATATTGAATGAAAAATAGGCTTGAAATGCTCAAACTTGAGGTTTGATGCTTTCTCTTTGATTCTCTCTTGATTCTAGTTGCTTGATATTTCTTGTTGTTGATCAATGACTTCTAAACTTGTTTAAATACTCCTTGAATCAATTCTGAATGTTGGTGATAATTAGTGGAGTCAATAGAGCCGTTATTGTGTGAAAACAATTAATTTTCTGGGTGGGAGCGTCTCATGCATCGATGCATGACCATTATGCATCGGTGCATCAGTGTAAAATTTCAAATATTTTGACTGTTGGACTCCTAGTGCATCGGTGCACTAAAAGTGCATCGATACATGAAGTGCATTCGATGTTTGAAAAATAGCTTGGTGCATCGATGCATCAAATGCATTCGATGTTTTAATTAAATCAGAGTGCATCGATGCATGGAAAGTGCATCGGTGCATGGAATGCATTCGATGTTTCAATTTATTCATTGATGCATCGATGCATGGTATTGATGCATCAGTGCATGCCTTTGAAAAATTGATTTAAGGCTTGATTTTGGTTTAAAATACTTTGAAAAATTGTTTCAATAATAGTTTAACTACAAATCACAATTTTACACATTTAGTAAGGATTAAAATTGATCTTCAAAGACTTGGAGTAATAATTTGATATTCGATAAATTGAATCTAATATAAATTTTAAAATCATTTGTAAAAATCTTAAAATTCATTTAACTTAATTTGTTATATCAAAATATCAAAAATGTTTTTAACAATCTCCCCCTTTTTGATAAAACAAAACACTTGGGAAATTTTAAGATTTAGAAAATTATTTTTGAAATCAACTTTTGAAAAATTACTCCCCTTACTATGACACACATCTTCTCCCCCTTTTTGTTAAATCAAAAAGACTCTATAAAACGTTTTAAACAAGAATGTTTTGAAAAACTTAAGCCAATTGATTTATTAATTATAAGCTACTAAGATCACAATCAAAAAAGAGGTTAGCCATTAGTTTCATAAATCAATATTCCTATAACATGCAATGGATAATTGGTCATATATGTCTAATGATGCAAAAATAAGAAAATTTAACCAAACCAAATATATATATTAAGTTCAAGCATCCATAAATATAAAATAAGTCCAAACATTCAACAACCAATCAAAGTCAAAGTATCCAAAAACAAAGAAACCATAAATATCAAAATCAATCCAAGTTTTAAATTTAAGAAAGCATGACAAGAAATACAAATCTACTCCATCGGAGGATCGGGAGGAGAATGATAATGAGCTCGAACTCAAGAGTCAGAGCATCCATACGATCACGCATCTCCCTCTGAAACTCAGTAATCTGAGATTCCATGGAAGCAAATCGTAGATCAAATGCCTCTAAAAAAGATCGAAAATAAGGTGGTGTTTGATCTTCTTGCCGAGCGGGTTCCGGTGCATTAGCTGGATCGTCAATATCTTGAAATATCTGTTGAAGCTCGGGATCAACATTCGCAGCCGGAGGAGGAGGAGGAGCACGAGAAGAACTAGCTCCCGAGTTTATTTATTTGGTCGGAAGACCCAAAAATCGGTGCGTTCATCTTGAACCCAATCCGCTTTCTTTAAAGAAGTGA
Organism: Hibiscus syriacus; assembly: GCF_006381635.1. NCBI lineage: Eukaryota > Viridiplantae > Streptophyta > Magnoliopsida > Malvales > Malvaceae > Hibiscus > Hibiscus syriacus. The sequence continues at coordinate 2,233,070 of NW_024061878.1, read as the reverse complement.
GATTGATTTGATTTTGGAGAGGAATGGGAGTGTCGAGAGAAACGTCTAGACCAAATTTGATAAACATGTTACTAAGTAGACATCTGTAGGCTAATGTTTTAACATGTTTAGAAGGAACAATGTTTACGATGTCTACTATTTGACTAAAAATGACCTGTGGAAGATTTATTTTGATTTTATTTTTAATACAATCCACCATAAATCCCTAGCACGTAGAGTGGAGTACCTACCAGCAGAAGGACGAAACCACCAAGAAATAATAAAATGAAGGAAACGGTCGTGATGGGTTCGAAGGGTACTGACACTAGCATTAGGAGTATAGGGATAAGGCACAGATTCTTTTTCGTCAAACACACCATCATCATCTAACCCGAAATGAGAAACAATAGTTGTGGAATCAACAACAATGTACTATCATAGAAGATAGGATCTAATTCCGATGGTTCCACATTGGGTTTGATTTTGAATACAGACCGCATTGGAATAGAAAATGCGGACTAATTGGTGGAAAACGATAGGTTGAAGCGAAAAAAGTTTATCAAACTTCCATTGTTTAAGAATTGGGAGGTATTCAAAGTCAGTTTTGTTCATGGCTTGAAGTGAGGAAATACGTTCTTCCCGAATTCTATAGGATTGGAATGACTCAATGTATCTATTGTAAAAGTCGTTTCTACGATGCTCTGGCATATTGAAACAGGAACTCAATAGGCCACTAGAAGTTTGAGGAACGAGATTAGGAGGTAGAGGAACGGAAGGACGATGTGAACGACTAGAGGAAGTCCTAGGACGTTTAGGATTAGACATGGTAAAGAAGTCGGAATAAGAAATATAACCTGCAAATTGAAAACACATGTATGTGCAATAATCAATCCCAAAACTCAATTGAGTCCTTAATAATTCAAGATTCTCTAAACCGAATCCTAATGGGCAAGGTTTTGAAAAACTATTTGAAAATAATGTTTGTAAAATTATAAGATGTATCAAAAACATCAAATTTAAAAATTAATTTCAGAATTTCAATTTTTTTATTTCGAAAATAAAAAACCAATCTTGAAAATTTGTGAGTTTTTTATGAAATTAGTTGTAAAATTGAGTTTCTAATCATCAAACAATCAATGCCCGATATAATGTTCATCCTATAACTAATCAGAACTAGTTTTAAAATCAAAAATCAATAAAGTAGAGGTTTTTGAAATATTACCTTGAAAATTTCGGATTGAGAGGGATGAAGAGATGTTTTTCACGATTTGAAGATAAAAGTAGGTTTGGGAGATGAAAAACTTGAAGAATCCGACGAAATATCGTTGATTTTGAGCAAGAATGGAGTTTTTAGATAGAGAGGGACGAACGGCTGAGGGAGTGTTTAAAGGGTTTTGAGAAAAATAAAGAGAATCAGGGTTTTTAACCAAAAACCCGACGGATGCATCGATGCATGGTCTTGTGCATCGATGAACATTCAAGGCATGCATCGGTGCATTATGCGGATGCATCGATGCACATTCAAAGGGATGTATCGATGCATTGTTAAGTGCATCAGTGCATTAAGCACAAAAATGTCAAAAATCATTTTAAACACTTAAAATGCTAAATTATTTAGCTCTAGTGGTTTTGGCAACTCATATATTGAAAATTAACCATGCTCAATCAATCAAGTTTATCTCGTAAAAAAATATTTGAACATAAAATTAATTTTCACCAAATAACATAAACTCCCCCTAACTAATAGCAATGAATGCAATCAAAAATTACTATTATAAGCATTTTTCATTTATTCTTAAAAGTGCTAAAAATTATTTTAAACACTAAGTGAAGATAGGTTGGATAAACCTAATTCTCTCATAAGTGTCCAAAATCTTTCTTTGTCTAAAGGTTTTGCAAAGATATCCGCTAATTGGTGCAAAGTATCAACAAATTCTAGAACTACATATTCCTTAGTGACATGGTCTCTAATGAAGTGATGTCTTATTTCAATGTGCTTAGTTCTAGAGTGTTGGATGGGATTTTTAGTGAGACAAATAGCACTAGTATTGTCACACTTGAAAGGAATGGTACCAACTTCAATTCCATAATCAAAAAGTTGTTGTTTCATCCATAAAACTTGTGCACAACAACTACCAGCTGAAATGTATTCGGCTTCAGTAGTAGATAATGCAACACAATTTTGTTTCTTTGAAAACCAAGAAATCAACATATTTCCAAGGAATTGGCAAGTACCAGAGGTGCTTTTCCTATCTAATTTGCATCCTCCATAATCCGCATCAGAAAAAGCATGCAAGCTAAAGCTAGAGTCTCTAGGATACCAAAGTCCTAAACTAGGAGTGTCTTTAAGGTATCTAAAGATTCTCTTAATAGCTAGTAAATGTGATTCCTTAGAGCATGATTGAAATCTAGCACATAAGCAAACACTAAACATAATGTCCGGTTTACTTGCAGTTAGATAAAGTAGAGATCCAATCATTGACCTATATAATTTAACATCTACACATTTACCTCCTTCATCTAAGTCAAGCTTGTGGAAGAGCTCATTGGAGTGTCATGAGATTTGCTATTTTCCAGTCCAAACTTTTTGAGCATATCTTTGACGTACTTAGCTTGATTGATGAATATGCCATCTTTTCTTTGCTTGATTTGTAGTCCCAAGAAAAATGAGAGCTCCCCTATCATGCTCATCTCAAACTCACTTTGCATTAGCTTAGAAAATTCTTGGCAAAGAACATCATTAGTAGAACCAAATATTATATCATCAACATAAATTTGAACTACTAATAAATCTTTACCTTTATGCTTTAAAAACAATGTAGTGTCAACCTTCCCTTTTGAAAAACCTTTTTCAATCAAAAAATTTTACAATCTTTCATACCAAGCTCTAGGAGCTTGTTTTAAACCATAAAGAGCTTTTGTCAATTTAAAAACATGGTCCGGAAATTTTGAATCTTCAAAACCTGGAGGTTGTTCCACATACACTTCTTCCTTTATAAAACCATTTAAAAATGCACTTTTAACATCCATTTGATATAATTTAAATTCATGAAAGCATGCAAATGCTAATAACATTCTAATTGCTTCCATCCTAGCTAGGGGAGCATATGTTTCATCATAGTCTATGCCCTCTTCTTGAGTATACCCTTGAGCAACAAGTCTAGCCTTGTTTCTCACTATATTACCACTCTCATCAAGCTTATTCCTAAATACCCATCTAGTACCTACAATATATTTTATTACTAGGCCTTTCAACTAATGTCCATACTTTAGTTCTCTCAAATTGATTTAACTCTTCTTGCATAGCCATAATCCAATGTTCATCATTTAATGCTTCTTTAATATTCTTAGGCTCTATGCATGAGATAAATGCAACATAATTACAAATATTTCTAAGAGAAGATCGAGTTGTTACCCCTTTTGATGGATCACCTATAATTTCACCATCCTTGACATAGTTGTACTCTCTTGTATAAGATACTTCCCTTTCTTCAATGGTTGGATTCTCAAGAGGATCATGAGTTTCCTCATTTTTCGTTTCTTCCTTTGATGATGGTTATCCAACGTCATGTCTAACGTCATTTGTATTTATAACACCTACATCATCATTCACACAAGAATCCTTCCTCGGAAGGGGATTATCATCGAAAACAACATGTATAGACTCTTCTACAACTAAAGTTCTTTTATTAAATACACGATAGGCTTTAGAATTTAAGGAATAACCCAGAAAAATTCCTTCATCACTTTTAGCATCAAATTTGCCAAGGTTTTCTTTACCGTTGTTTAAAACAAAACATTTACATTTCAAAAGGATGAAAATAACTAGTGTTAGGCTTTTTATTTTTGAAAATTTCATATGGAGTTTTCTTTAAAATTGGCCTAATCATTACTCGATTTACAACATAACAAGCGGTATTTGTGGCTTCCGCCCAAAAATATTTTGGCAAATTATTTTCACAAAGCATGGTTCTAGCCATTTCTTCTAAAGTTCGATTTTTCCTCTCAACAACTCCATTTTGTTGAGGGGTTCTAGGTGCTGAAAAATTATGGCTAATACCGTTAGAGTTACAAAATTCAGTAAATCCAAGATTTTCAAATTCAGTTCCATGATCACTCCTAACACTAGTTATAGAGTAACCTTTTTCATTTTGGATTACTTTTGAAAACGTGATGAAATGTTCTAATGCTTCATCTTTAGTATTTAAAAATAGAACCCAAGTATATCTAGAATAGTCATCTATCAAGACAAATGCATATTGTTTTCCACCCAAGCTAGTAGTTCTAGTTGGCCCAAAAAGATCTAAATGAATCAATTGTAAAACTCTACTAGTTGATACATCATTAATGCATTTAAAAGAAACTCACTTTTGTTTTCCTTTAGCACAAGCATCACAGATTTTATCATTATCAAATTTAAGCTTAGGCAACCCTCTTACTAGGTCTCCTTAAATTAACCGTTGCAAAACACTCATACTAGCATGTCATAGTCTCCTATGCCATAACCAACTATCATGTTCATCCTTAGCAACTAGGCATAAATTAGTCATATCAAAAGAATCTAAATGCACCATGTATATGTTTCCTATTCTATGACCAACAAGCATAATCGAAAATATATGCAATGTCAATCAATTTTGTAATCATTTAAAATAAGACATTGTATCTTTTATCAAATTTATTTTTCAAAAGATTATGCTTTTAACTCATTCACATATAAAACATTTTGCAATGTTGATTATAGAGAGTAAGAGCACATGCATAAAGTTTTTGAAAATGTTATGCATTAAAACTTTATAATATTTAAACAAAAATCTATGCATAAACATTAAAAATTTCAGATCAAAATTTTGCAAAACCAAAGTTCTTGAAAAATCAATATCAATTATTAAAGAGATATCAATTACATTTTAAAAACAATTTTGACCAAAAATTAATATGATGAACTAGAGTTTATAAAAAAATTACCAAAAATTACCATGTTCATCATACAATATTTTTCAACATACATGAGACAAAACATAATCACTTAGAATTATTTAACATTTAAAACCTCATGCATGCATAGAATAAATGAGCAACCAAATAAAATAAAAAAATTAAGTTTAGAGGTTACCCATTACTTTTTCATGTGTGGCTAGAGCATCTTGAATATCATCAACTTCATCACCATTGCTCCCACACACCTACAAGAGACATTTAAGTAGATTTTGGTATCCAAATTGCTTTGGATCCTTGAACATTAGTTTCAATGCCTCTTGTTCCTTTTGGAACCCATACTTGTCTAATTTTAAATCGTTTTCCTTTCTTTAAAGGACAAGTATGTTCCTTATGACCATGATAATGACAATGTGAACATATTGTCATTATTGAACTAGATGAATTATTTAGAATGATCTCTTTTTCTTTTGTTAAACATTCAAGCTTATCTTTTAAATTGAAATTTTCTTTTTCAATACTTTCAAATTTCATTTTTGAGAGTTCTAAATCCTTCTTCAAGATTTCATTTTGATTTTCAAAATCCATTTTCATTTCTAGAAGAAGTTTGTTTAATTTGAAAATTTCTTTTTCAAAGTTTTCATATTTTATTTTTGAAAGCTCTAACTCCTTTCTCAACATTTCATTTTGGTTTTCCAAGTCTGTTTTAGCTTTCAAAAGAAGATCATTTTTAGTAATAAATTTAGAAATCAATTTATTGTATTTGGAGTTCATGGTCTCAAACTCTGAAAATAATTTATCATAAGCATCTTGTAACTCATTAAAAGATTTTGAATTTGATATATTTGAGTTAGAAGATACCTTTGGCTCTGTGAGAGCTAATAGAGACATCACTTTTATTGGTTCTTCTTCTTCCTTGTCTCTATAGATCTCCTCAAGCTTATGCCACATTTCCTTGGCACTTGAACAAGAAGAAACTCCTTTATATACATTAGGATCAATTGCACAACTCAACATGTGCATAGCCTTTGAGTTTTGTTGAGCTTCATTTCGTTCTTGAATACTCCACTTCTTTGCCTTTTTAGTTGGAGAATAATATCCTTTCTTGATTATCATCCAAGCTTCCATATCAAATGCTTTGATGAATATCATCATACACCTCTTCCAATGACAATAATTTGTTCCATTGAAGTGTGGAGGCACGTCAATTGGTCTGGATTCTTCCATGGAGAATGAACCGAAAGTGGACGCCATCTTTATCGATTTAACTCTTCCCAGATCGACTCAAGAGGCGATTAAACCTTCAAATGAGTTAGGCTCTATACCAATTATTGAGTTAATCGATCGACGGAATCAGCCAAGAGGGGGGTGAATTGGCAATTAAAAATTTCGGTGGAAGTTTTACAGAAAATTGAAAAGATTTGCACAGTGATTTAGAGTGGTTCGACTTTCTCAATCAAAGTCTACGTCCACTACCATAGCTATCCACACTATGGATTTTCCACAAATTCACTAATTTGTCTTTCTTTCATGGACAAAAAGTAACCTTACAAACCCTCAAGAATTATACCCCAAATTCTTGAGAAAAACTCTCTCCCAAAGAGAACAATACAAATTTGCAAACTTACAAGGAAATCCTCACAAGGTAGATTGTTTGCACAATTCTAGAACAAAGAAAAGAACACTCAAGAATAAATACAATTGAGCACAAAAGTGTTCTTGAAAGCAAAATGAATATTGAATGAAAAATAGGCTTGAAATGCTCAAACTTGAGGTTTGATGCTTTCTCTTTGATTCTCTCTTGATTCTAGTTGCTTGATATTTCTTGTTGTTGATCAATGGCTTCTAAACTTGTTTAAATACTCCTTGAATAAATTCTAAATGTTGGTGATAATTAGTGGAGTCAATAGAGCCGTTATTGTGTGAAAACAATTAATTTTCTGGGTGGGAGCATCTCATGCATCGATGCATGACCATTATGCATCGGTGCATCAGTGTAAAATTTCAAATATTTTGACCGTTGGACTCCTAGTGCATCGGTGCACTAAAAGTGCATCGATGCATGAAGTGCATTCGAAGTTTGAAAAATAGCCTGGTGCATCGATGCATGGATTGTGCATCGATGCATCAAATGCATTCGATGTTTTAATTAAATCAGAGTGCATCGATGCATGGAAAGTGCATTGGTGCATGGAATGCATTCGATGTTTCAATTTATTCATTGATGCATCGATGCATGGTATTGATGCATCGATGCATGGTATTGATGCATCGATGCATGGTATTGATGCATCGGTGCATGCCTTTGAAAAATTGATTTAAGGCTTGATTTTGGTTTAAAATACTTTGAAAAATTGTTTCAAAAATAGTTTAAGTACAAATCACAATTTTACACATTTTAGATTATGGATTAAAATTGATCTTTCAAATAATTTGATATTAATAATTTGATAAATTGAATCGAATATAAATTGTAAAATCATTTGTAAAAATCTTAAAATTCATTTAACTTAATTTGTTATATCGAAATATCAAAAATGTTTTTAACAACATTCTCTTGGCAGTGGATTACGTATCAAAATGGGTTGAAGCCATTGCAACACCTAAGAACGATTCCAAGATGGTGTTGAAGTTTATGCACAAAAATATATTCACCCACTTTAGAACACCACGAGCTATCATTAGCGATGAAGGCACACATTTCGACAATAAATTGATTGCCAAGGCACTTAAAAGATATGGAGTACGACATAGAATCGCTATGGCATATCACCCTCAGACGAATGGACAAGCCGAAGTGTCTAACCAAGAAATCAAGCAGATCCTTAAGAAAGTGGTCAACCCAAGACGAAAGATTCGTCGCCGAAACTAGATGAAGCACTATGGGCTTATTGCACAACATTCAAGACATCGCTGGGAATGTCCCCATTCAAGCTGATCTATAGGAAGAAATGTCATTTACCGGTTGAACTTGAACATAAAGCTTATTGGGCCATCAAAAAGATAAACATGGATGCTCAACTTGTTGGAGAAAGAAGACACTTGGAGCTGAACGAGATGGATGAATTTAGAGCACATGCATACGAGAATGCCCGCCTTTACAAGGAGAAAACAAAACAATGGCATGACAGAAAAATATTGTCGAGGTAATTTTATTCTAGATAACAAGTAATGCTCTACAATTCACGCCTTAAGTTATTCCCAGGCAAGCTAAAATCGAGATGGTCAAGACCATTCATTATTCAGCAAGTCCATGACAATGGAGTAATTAAAATCCAGAACCAAAACAATGGTTCTATCTTTAAGGTGAACAAACAAATACTCAAGGAGTACAAAGGAGCCCCAGTCATGCGCGAAAAACCGGCATCGTTGGCACATGGTTCCCAAAAGTTTGCTTTACTTAATTGAGGAAATATTCGTTGCCTAGGCAATGAAAATCTGAATTTTGTACATAAATAAGTTAAGTTATTTTTTGCTTTAATCCATTTTATTTTATTATTTTCTTCTTTCATATTGTAGGCAAGTAAGGAACACGTGGCAGCATGTGGAGTTGAAGCATGCATGAAAGGAAAATGACAAACTAGGGCACAAGGTTTTGGCGGCAAAATAAAGGGGGAAATAAATCTTTTCTCCTCCTTTATGTCAAATCATATATTTCTCATTTAATGAGAAATCTTTTCCCCACCGTGTAAAGACTAAAATACCCTGAAACCACCCATCACTTTCCAAGAAAAACTACCCACCCACCTCTTCTTCATCATGTTTCCCTCTTTCTCTATAAACCATATTTTTTTTCTTTCTCTCAAAAATACCTCCCCATCGCCACCACTAAATTTAACCAAGAAAAATAGTGAGATCAAGACCGACCCCAGCCCCCAAACAGAGTTTCAATCATTTCCAAACAGCCAAAGCAGAAGCACGCCTCAAAACATTCAGCAACGCCAAATATATTTGGAAGATGGATTTTTTTTCCAGCCAAACTTGAGGATCCGTTTGGACCCAAGGTGATGGATGTCAGAGAGAAGTATACCTAGGAGAAGTTTGCTCGAAATCCTTATGCCGCAGTACCAAAAATGGTGTGGTAGTTCTATGCCCATCTCGAGGACCCTCCAACCACACAGTAAATGTTCATGGAAAACTCATTAACTTCTCCCCCTCTGCACTCAATAAATACTTTAAGTTGGGGAAAGTGGATGACCAGCACAAGAGATTTGTGGCCGAAGCATATAAAGAAACGTACAGCGGAGTTCTACAAGATTTATGCTTTGGGTGTGCCAAGTTCGAAGGGAATGCCCCCACAAGGAAACGAGTAGATAGACGAGCCCTAAAAGCGCATGTGAAATTATGGAACAACTTTCTCAAAGGCAAACTGATGCCAACATCCCACAACACCATTGTCCTCGTCAAGCGACTGATGCTCTTACACTCGATCATATATGGTAAAAAGATCGACGTAGGCGAAATCATCTTTGAACAGATCCATGACTGTGCCAAACGAAACTGGGGTAACCTACTGATTCCAAACCTTATAACCGCGCTGTGTAGGAAGAAACAGGTTCCCGAAGAACCATTCGAAGATTTTATCAAACCCAAGGAGGGTATTGCAAAGTATAAGGTCCCCGAGTTGATGAGTTTCAAAGATGACGACCCGTAAGAAGGTCTGGAGCGGGGTGCAAAATCGGTTGTCGCAGCTAGAATGGCTGTTGTGGTCACGCATACGTGAGAGACGCGTGAAAATACCGGACGCTTCGAAGACCACATGAAAATTTACTTCGAGTATGCCAAGGCAAGGGACATGCAACTCAACGCCTTCATCAAGGAGTTGTTACCGACCACAATGATTAGAATGCCAATCTTTCCCAGTGTTATCTTCAACTACAATACATGTGGCAGCACATTCCATGCCTCGACATCTTATATCCCTCCAGACGTTCCACCAAATGTGTCCACCGATGTGCTACCACTGGCAAACCATGTCCTACCATTACCAGAAGAAGGCCAAGGCGACACAGAAGAGTTCCTCATCCTTTTTGACCACCGACAGCAGTGATGATAGTCCACCCCACTTCTTCACTGATGAAGATTTCACGCCAGCACCGAAACAGCCCCGAGCATGATCCTATTCCGTCCCCGATTCAATCAGCACCACCAGTCCCAACAGAAATTCCTAGTCCACTACCCATCCCAGCACAACAGACTCCTGCGATCGAGCAGTCCACTCAGTACACGCATTGTCTAGCAAGAAGCGCTACAAGAGAACAGTAAGACGTATACTTTAGCCATCTCTATCCCCAGCAACAGTAGACTCCGGATCCGAGAGTCCCTCTCCTCCCAAACGACGTTGTACGAGGGCGTCCAGCCAAGCCACCCCACCAAAGTTAGTTATTCTTCTTAGTTATCATTTTCTATTTAATTCTTTTTGCATATGCATATAAAATCATATAGTGTAGTTTTCATGCATTAAAGATAATGCACCCCTCAAGTTTGAGGGAGGTGTTGTACTATTCTGCCATACTTTGTTAAATAGTAATGATGTTCATTGGTTGAAATTTTTGGTTGTCATGACATAAGCAGGTTAAGATTATTGTTAGGAATGAATTAGGGATGCCCAGTGATGAAAGCATAATTTTATTGCCTAGGCCATAAATTATTGTTAAGACTGTCTAAATAAGAGAACCACTAGCCTTGATTCTTTGAAATTTGTAAACACGGTTGTAGGTTGTCTTTGCTCTAGGTAATCTGTAAAATTTTAGGAAAGAACTTTCTAATTGCCGAGACATCAAAAAATATTCTAAGGGTAAAGTAAAAACTCTCTAGTGTTTAAAAACTTGAAAAACTCGAAAAACACAAAGGGGCACTCCTCTATGCAAAGGCATGAACAAGAAAAACTCCAAAAGAAATAAGAGTAGCCAAGGCATATGAGTGAATGAAAGTAGTCACAGGATGACTCTGCCCGACTAGCTTGGGGGTGGAAGGTATGCTCCCTTTCACCTAGAGTGTGGAACGTTAGGTGTGATGAGCTGACTCCACTATAAAAATGTGTGAATAAAGAGAATAAAAGTTGATAAATAACTAGGAGTATAAACTAAGCCTGATGAATAGTTTATTTCCTTGACAACCTAGAAGTGCTTACTTTAAGTTTTCTAATTACCTCTATGCATAGACTGGTTACAATCACGCACACGCCATAGCAAAGGATCCTGACTAGGGAAGGGACTTGACTAATATGACTGTCAAACATGTTGAGGCCAAATATTTTTGCTGAGGGCTGAAATCTCAAACCTGATGATGTTCTTGATACTGCTTTGCCATTAAAATTTTGTTTTTCTTCTAGCTATTATCCATTGCTTGAGGACAAGCAATTGCTTAAGTTTGGGGGTATGATAACTCCATAAAAAGACTCAATTTCTAGTCTTTTCACTTAAGTTATTACTCGTCTAAACAAAGTATGCACTACATTTTTAGTTGATTTAGTTGCATATATGTTATATTAGCCCGTGGTGGATAGGTTTTGCTTAGGCAAGATTTATTTGGCTTGACTGATGCTGCTGAGGAGAAAGGGTTGTTTGAGTTGTGTTTGTGCAGGAATTCTATAGATGAAGAACATTTCAGTCGTGACAATGAAAAGTTGCAAAGGTAAGATTTATCTGAAGAAGTCTGAAGCAGGTGTGACGAAACTGCCTATGTCACATGCCAGTTGGATGACCTACTTCACGTGCAAGCAAGCCTTGATTGTTCTGACAGCCGCTAGCCGTCTTTCATTTTAAGCTTGGGAAATTAATAACGACTAATTAAGAAACTCTAAAAGAATGCAAAGCCCTAGGAGATTTTTCCTTATAAATATTTAGCCGTAACCGCAAAAAAAAGATGAGGCAAGAAAGAATAAGAGAGAAGAGCTTTACCTAAGGTGTGAGCAAGCAACTGCAGTACTTTCCCACAATCTACCCACCAATCTTCCTTGGTGTCCTCCATAGTCAGACGATAGTAGAGCGATGATCAGGCCTCGAGAGAGGGTGATCACCAAGGCAGGCATGGTGCTGATCAGGATTGTCGCGATAGAGTCCCCAATTTTTGGAGTTGTTATTCCTTTGTTCTTAATTCTTATTTTATTTGGGGTTGTATTAAACGGTTAAATCTTGGATGATCTTTGATAACACCATGAATGTTTTACTTGGTATTAAACTTTGTTTTGCGTAAACAATATTTTTATGTTTATGAATAATGAATTATGTTTGCTTATGATTATTTTGCTCATAGTTTAAATATTTTGCCTTAACATTGTAAGAACATCGAGAGATCGCCTAGGGTTTCGGTAAAACATGTCTTGGCATTGTGAGAGCATCGAGAGATAGCCTTTTGTATAGATAGTGATTCTTAGATTCGAGAGAATTAAGATATATCAACGTGAGAAAGGAATGAATCCGGGATGGTAAAGTTCTAACTTGTCTACCTTAGAGATAAGGAGTGAGTTTCAAGTGACTAAAAGGGATAATTGCTAGAGTAGATTAAGATAACGTCTATAGTTAACGACGAGAGGTATTACCATAGCAACCATCCAAGAATACCTAGTAATCTTGTTGGGCAGCTTAGTGAGCCATAATAATTCATTCAGAACTTAGAATAATTGTTGTCAAGACAATAGTTTAGCATCAGTGCACTGTGACACGTCTGAATATGAGAGGTTGTTTGCATTATATTTAAACCAATACTTGTTTTGTTTTATCTGTTTGCATATTTCCTTTGTCTCGACTACATTATTCTGAAATCATTGAATCATTCTTATTAGTTTATTCATATTAGTTCTTAGTTCAAATACTTAGTAGGATTTAGTTTGTGACATTAGTTCTAGTTGTGGTGAAAATATATTTCTAATTCAATCCTTGTGGAGACGATACTCACTCACTACTATATTACTTGCATCGATTGTGTATACTTGCACATATTTTCTTGCCTTAGCATATACATTTACAAGTGATCAGGCCTTTGATTCTCTTAACTTCGTTGGAACCATTCGATATGGAGCCATATAAACAGGTTCAGTATCTGGGTAAACATCAATCTAGAATTCCACCTCACAGTCTAGAGGTAAGCCCGATAATTCTTCCGGAAAAACATCTGGAAACTCCCTAATAATTGGAATATCATCTAATCTCGCTTATGACATTCTAGTTTCTATTATGTTAGCCAAAAAATTTATACATCCTTCCAACATCATTTTCTTTGCAGTCATGGTTGATATCACATTGGATTGTGATTTCACTTTTTCGTCGATCACTATGATTTCTGAGCCTTCCGTATCCTTAAAAAATAAACGCTTCTTGTGACAATCAACCTATCCGTGGCGTGGAGAAACCAATCCATGCCCAAAAATAATTTCAAACTCATCGAAAGGGAATTCCATCAAATTTGTTGGAAACAAAACCCCTTGAATCTTTATCGGGTGTTTTTTACATACCCTAGTTACCCTTGCACTATGACCCATGGGTGTACTGCTATCATCTCACTAAAAATTGGTTCTAAAGGAATTCCTCTAGCTCTAACCATCTTTGTACTAATATAAGAGTGTGTAGAACCAGGGTCAACCAGAACAAATACATGCTTATCGAAAAGATTGAATGTACCTGTTAGAATCTCCAGGTCTTCCCGATCTTCATTAGTCTTAATATTATAAATTCTGGCTATTCCACGAGTCTTTGGTTACGGGATTGTCTCAGATTATCATCTGAATCTACCTCGCCTCTACTTCTATTTGATGCTACCACTGATATCTCAGTTTGTACTGAATTATCTCCGGTTTTCTGAGGACAATTACGAGCATAGTGACCAGTTTCACCACACTTGAAACAAGCTCCACTGAGTACTCTACATACTCCACGGTGAAATTTGCCACATGTCTGACATGGAGTATGTCTTTCTTCATAAACTCTACCCGAGCTAGCAACAAAAGACTGTGACTGTTTACTTTTCTACGAAGTTGCAGCAGAACCATCTCTATTATTGTACCAGGAACTCGATCCCTTTCCTCTCTTGGCATGATGAAAAGTTGAAGATGTTCCAACTCTTTTCCACATCTGCATACCTTGCTTCGCTACTAGAGTCTCCTCTTGAGCTATTTCAATGGCCTTAGCTCGTTAATAATTTCTTTCAGGCTAGGCAAGTTTAAAGCCAACATCATATCTTTTAACTTAGGCTTCAAACCCTTAATGAACCAATCACATCGAGCTTTTTCATTGGGATCTACCTCAGTAGAAAAATGACTCCGCTTGCTGTAATCAGCCTCGTACTCATGTACTGCTTGATCACCTTGTTTCAGATTAAGAAACTTCAGCAGCATTGCATGCCTAAACTGTTCACTAAATTACTTGTTTTTAAATTCCTGGAAGAATTACCAGGTCACTTGCTCCAGTGGTGTATACATCATAGTATTGGTCCATCACAGTTGAGCTGATCCTCATAGTAAAGATACAACTCCACCTAACTTTTCAAATTCTGAGCAGTGAAGACTTTCCAACATCACCTTAATGTCATTTAACCATAAATCAACATCGATATGACCTTCATCCTATTCTCCCCGGAACTCAGTAGCTCCCAAACTTTTCAGCTCTTTTGGGATCAACAAGTGTGGTGTTAGAGGAGTAGGGAGGTGGAGGAGGTTGGAACCTAGTCAAAATGGCATCGAGAGCTTGTATAAAAACTCCAAACTCTGGCACAGGCATACGCTGATGTGCATGTGCACTAGCATTTTCAGATGGAATCAAATACTCACTATTAGCTTCACAACTCTTGCTACCCGACCCTTATCTTATTTCTTGGTTAGTCGCTCTCCACGAATTCATAGATTTTGACATCTATTAGAACATACATAATAATAACACTCAAGTTAGTAAGGAGTGACATCAATCATATTCTAACTATACCATATCAGTAACATTGATATATTAATGGCATATAAACCCCTTTTTAAAGTAAAATACACCTAGTTTCGGTCGAGAATCGGCTAAACTTGTAGCTCTTATACCAATAAATATAACACCCATTTCTCATATACGTTTTCGTACACAAGTCACAGGTTTCACATGACTTTTTAAAATATTTCCTTATTTGTAAACACATAAAATTTTGTTTCTAAAAATAAACATTTTTATGTAATAATAATAAAACGTTCATAAACTTTAAGTAGTTAAAATAATTCTTAAAGTTATAACATATTACAAAAATTATAATTCAAATACAATTTCGGAGCATTTTCATAAGTCCAAATACATGCCATCAAATTATTAAAAGTAAACATAAATGTCCTATAGTTACTGATGAGGCAAACTTTAATTGATGATATCCACTACTCTCCTTACTCCGCTATTTTTTGCTACTACCTATGACTGAAACAAACAAACACTAAGTATTTACTTAGTGAGGCATAATAATACAAAGAGGGGTAACATAAACAAAAGTATATCATAAAATATCAAGATACAAATTTAATTCGTATAAAACATATTAATACTTAAATTGACTTAGCAAACCTCACAACCTGCGAAACTATACTTAGTATGCCCAACATACCTATCAATTAGTATTCTTTCAATTTATCCATTATTATCCCAATGTATGTCAAATGAGAATGTAAGGTACGTGAATTGCACCTAAGTGCTTAAAATATAAATTAACAAACTTATTATGAATTCCATGGATGCACCCATAGTGCCGAAAGTACATATAGTATTGATACTAAAAAATATTGATAACCATTACATGCAATTTATGTCGAAAAGGACCTATGACTCTCAATTCACATATATTGACCTTTTAAGTCAAATTTGCAGATTTAACATTCATTTCTGAAACATCGATAACCAGTAAAACAACATAAAAGTTCATCTATTCATTTTAGAGCAGTTTATACTCTAAACTTGATCATAATATCATTTCCATAAACATTATGAAAGCATATCAAAATAATGTAAAACATACTTTTATCAAAACATTCGAGGCTAACTCGTCGCAAGTCTTCTCATTTCATATAAGTATAATAAATGCACTCACCTAGTATGCCTCACTATTATGCCTTACTGATGTATGACTATTCGATAACTTTATCCATGCCCTTTTTCTTGCTTGATTTAGGAGCTTGATTACGATCTACACAAACATCCATAATCACATAGACAATACAAATGTTAGTATATTTTCTAACATTTATACAAAATAATAATACTCAAAAGTACTATTATTCTCGAATTTTTTTAAAGTTCCTCATAACTCCAAATTCCTGGTTGAATAGTATCGGTACCATTCCTATGGTATTGATACTTCTATATTATGGTACCAATACTCCATTCAGTATCAATACCATTTTTTGCATTCTAGAATCCATTTTTCAATAATAGTATCGATACATTCCTCTTGGTATCAATACCCCACTTCAGTATCGATACTACTTGCATAAGTATTGATACTGTTCATCAGGTTCATCATTTTTCCTCAATTTTAACCCTATAATATCGTTACTATTCTTCCAGTACCGATACCCTTGCCCAGATTTTACATATTTCACTTCGATTTGTACCACATTTTCTCCTAAATCGCTTACTTTTATCACCAGCCATAACCTTAAACTCATCATTACTCAAGCCATCTTACATCCATAAATCTCTTTATAACATCCAATAACTCCAAAGAACCCTTGAAACTAAAAATCACATTCAAATTTCAAACATGTTTTTAATCACATACAAGGCTCCTAATACCTTAATTACTTCTTTGACAAGTCAAATATGCTTTTAAACTTCCATAAATAACCATATTTCATTAAATCATTTAAAAACTCATTTTCTTAAATCTCAAATAAATCCTTTATTTCTTAGTTTTAATCCTCCTTGAACTTTCCCTGAGCCTCTATATCACTTAAGGCTTCAAAACCAACCCAAAAAAATGAAAGGAAAAACTAACTAGATGAAGCCTTACATTTGCTAAAGGGGAGGCACAAGACGAGAAGAAGATGAGATAACCACTATTAGACATATCCTTTTATTTCCCCTATTCCCCACTTAAATATCCTTAATAAAATGAATATAAAATTCATTTCCCTCTAAAAGACCATAATGCCTTCCATTTTTCCATTCTTACTAATTAGTCTTAAACACAATTTCCTAAATCATTTCATATACTTTGCAATTCACTCAATTAAACCCACCAAATCTAAATCCTTTCACTTTGGTCACCGATATTTGGGGTTTTACAGGTTCAGAATGACATAATTAGAATAAAGGATTTACATTAAGATTGCATGCTAAATTCCTTGATTCCTAATTTTTCCCTTAAATGGTATAAAATGAAGCACTAAGTGAGGCTAAAGTAGACATTTCTATCTCCATTATCAAGGAATAAATAACATCATGTTATTCCTTACACATAGTAGCCAAATTGAAAGAAGGGAATAGAGAAATTTTTTTGAGAGAGTTAAGGAAGGGAAATCGACCATGCAAGCTTAATTTCAAGCTTGAAGTAAATAGGGAAAGTCATCTAGCAAAGCAAGTAAGCTTTTCCCATCTCCTTCTATTCGAATTACAAGGAATTTATTGAATTAATTCTTGAGAAATTGATTAAGTTTGACTATTGAATTAATTCAAATTGTTGGCTTACATGATACTAGTGATCATGGTGATCATGTTGAGTTAAGTTAATTGGTTGGGAACCTTGTTAAATTAGGCATATTGTTAACTCATGTGACCAAAATTGAGAAATTAGAAAATTTATGATTTAATTGGACAGTGTTGAGAACTATTAATACTAGTTGAGAATATAACATGAACTGGGAAGAATGTATAATAAAATTTTAAGGCTTAATTTGAGGAAATTTGATAGCTTGTAGGTGATACACTGGTGAGATAAGTCGAATTAGACATTTTTGGAAAAATTGTTAATTGTACAACTTAATTGGATTATTAAGGGTTAAGGTTGATATTAAAATACAGGTAAAGGAAAAATTAAACAATGCCAAAAAAATTTAAAACAAATCGGTAAGGATTCTAGGTAAGTAAGTTCACCAAAGTGCACCAAATTACAAAGGTGACAAAATACTCACTGGCGATTTTATCTGACTTTAAATACAAAATTGTAATTATGTAGAAGGAATTAAAATATGAGCCATATATGAATAGAAATATAATTAAATTAGCTTTCCAGGAGTGTCAATTAATTGAAAATATAATGAGTAAATTAAGAGTTATGGTCAGATTACTATAACATGTACCAATATGCCAGAACAAAAACTGTTTGGTACCATGTAGCTTAATTGAGTTCGAATTGCTATTGTATTGATTCTAATGACTCTCCTTTGTTTTCTATACTTTTCTAGAGTAAGAAATTGAGAAGTTGCTGAAGGAACTAAGGGAGGATCCTGCAAATATAGACAAAAAGGGATAGTGATTCAAGGCTAGCTTTGAGTATTATGAGTGTAACTATGTTAGCGTTGGAAATTAGGTTCCAACCACCCTTTTTTATTTATATGCTTAATTATTTATTTATTGGTATGCTAATACTGAAATTTAATCATATTGGTAATTTAAATTAAATGGGAATAATGGATTACTTAAAAATTTTAAGGTTATTGAGTGCAATATGCAATTAGATTGGTAAATAGATTATTGGGTGTTGCCATGATTGAAATGAACCACATGTGTGTAATCTTGGTGCTTGAAAAGCATGTTAATTTATGAAATGTAGCCTTGTTACCCTACTATTTTAAAGGCCTAAGGGCATATGGTGAAAATAAATGAATTACTTGTCATTGACATAGTATAACGTGGAAATTGCTACTTGAATGATCTTGGCATTTAAGTATTCTTGATAGATAAGTAAATTGAAATATGATATATTGACAAATATGACTCAGGTCCTTAGTTAATAGTTAGTCCAGGATAGAAGGGCATGCCTTAGAGTCTAGAGCTCATACATGTGGGGGACTACGGTCCAGTACTACAATACTTATTGGCGATAAATGGAGGGTAGGATATATTGGTCCTTGGTGACAGTAGGAGGATTGACCAGCACTACAGTGCAGCGCTATGGTGTAATTGTATGGAGACAGTTGGTTGGAGACTTGTTTATCTCGACTAAACTAGTAACCAAGACATAAATCGATTAATGAGATTAAATCAAGGAGTATTATATATATGTTTATATATGAATTGTATAATTCAATTACTATATAGATTGCATGTATGCATATGTTTGGAGTTGTTGCTTGTTTCAATGAAGGATATATTGATATGTATTATTGGTTGATTAAATTGGTTTCTATTTAAATATATATGGTTGTGATTATTTCTCCTTTTTTGAAAATGAAGCAAGATCAATTGGATTGTTTAAATTTGAATGTTATTCTAGTAGATTATATATTAACTCATGAAAATAAAATTTTAATTGAATGTTTAAGACATTTAAGTGGTAAAAGTTCAATAGAATTAAGTTTTACCTCAGTAAGTACTTTAAGTACACTATCATTTTTTCCTTCCCCGAATAACAAGTTCTAAAGTATTTCAAGCACAACCTTCTTAACCGGTCAACCCAAGGGAAGATTAAAAGTATGACTTGTTTTGTCATATTTATACTCAGTTGGTGGCTTTGATTTGAGTATTGTTGTTCAAATTTCATGCATATGGTGGGTAATTAAGTTGTTTATGAAATGTACCTAAGAACTTAATGAAATGTTATGGTCTATGGAGTTAATAGACCCGTTATATATATAATACAATGGCTATTTTGGTGTGTATAAAGCTTACTAGTATGATCTTTTATGCAAGCCATTAAGGTTTCCTCTTGGAATGTAAATATACAAGTTTAGTTATGAATTACTGTTATAAACAATGTTATCTCCATTAGATCTCTAAAATATCCCTATAAGAGTATCATTAGTTGTACAAAACTGATTTTTTTGAGTTCTATTGATCTTGATCATGTTTAATGGTCTTGGTAATGCTCCTAACCCTTCATTCGAGTTTGGGGTGTTACATTTCATGGAAATTAGAGCTTTTGGTTGAGTTTAGGACTAAATCGAGTCTCATGCATCATATAGGATTACATTGAGCACTTAAGAGTTGTATTAAAGCATACTTGTATTTTTACCTAACCTAAAATTTTTTTTATTGTATCATAGAATGTTAGAAACAAGAATAGCTAGGGATAGTGGAAGTCCTGTGGGATCCTTAAATGAAGAAGACATTGTAGGGATGAATAAGAATCCTATACAACAGGCTCAACAACGAGCCGAAGTTTCTAATCAACGGGGAAATCATGTTGTAAATCCAGTCTAACAAGAATGTCTCTTTAGCATGAAGGATATATTTGATCAACTTATAGTCAACCTTAGATGTGATCAGCCTGTTACCTCTCCTGTTATACCTAACAAGGCCCATATTGATAAGCTGGCCTAACACCGGACATATACTTTCACTGGTTCCAATGAAGATAAACCCAAAGAGGCTGAGTATTGGCTTGAGAATACAACCCTAATTATGAACAAGCAATTACAATGCTCGGATGAGCATAAACTCGAGTATGCAATGGCCCTGTTAGCAGATAAGGCACCGAGTTGGTGGGAAACCACTACCCTGACTGCTTCTACTGAATTTGTTAACTGCAAATTCTTTCTAGAAGAGTTCAACAAGAAATATATTAGTGAGACCCAGAAAGTATTTATTATACCTTAAACAAAGTGGTCAAACCATCAAGCAGTATGCGAGCAACTTCTTCAAATATTGCAACTACGGGTCAAAGTACATCAAGAAGGATAGCGAAAATATCATTTTTTTATCGATGAACTGAATGATGAGCTAATTCCTATATTCACTGCACTAGATATCACTGACTTCCACAGCTTGGTGAATCGGGCTATCACTACTGAGGCAAAGATGAAGGCTTCCAAGAAACAGAAGAGTGGCAATTCCTAGAAGGATAAATGACCCATAAGTGACGATAAGCCCCATTGGTACTCCAAGAAGTTCAAACACAGCTAGGGAAACTTGTCCAATCATATTTTTGCTCATAAAAGTAACTATATTCCAAAGCCTCAGTCAGTTTCTAATTTTGCCGCCCCGATGGTCTCTATGGATAGTACGGGGAATTACGGGAAGGTTGTTCAATATCCTACCTGCCAATTTTTGAAAATTATCATATCGGTCATTGAAGAACTCAACAGAACTTATGCTACTTGTGTGGAACCTTGGACCACTATATCAGGGGTTGTCTGTATAATCAAAATAAAGTATCAAATAGAAATTCTACTATTACAAGTTTTAATCATTCAATTCAAAATAAATCATTCAAATTCCCATACTCACATTCATCAGGAATCTTGAACCCCTTCTCGTATCTATCATATTCGGGGAAAGTAGGATGAAGAAGGTCCTGATGTTATCGCAGGTACCGTCGAGTTAAACTCAATACCTGTTTATACTTTAATAGACTCGGGATCGACTCATTTATTTGTATTCTCAATCTTGATAGAAAAATTGAAATTAAAGCTTGAAATGGTTAAAAGTAGTCTTGTAGTCTATATCCCATTAATGGGGAATTTCGAACATTAACTTGATTTGTAGAGATTGCCTCTTAACTATTCAAAATGTTCCCTTCTTTACCTATCTATACATTCTGTCATCTTGTTAGTTTGATTTAATATTGGGCTTAGATTGGTCAAACAAACATGAAACTTGGGCAGATTTCCAAAATAAAAGATTGTATCTTTGAGGTTAAGGGAAAGATTATATACTCCTAATTGATAAAAAGTCTACCTCTATTTTTTCTTCTATGGTCTTATAAGATCAAATCAAATATGGATTAATTGATACACCTAGTGTTTGTAAATTTATTGAGGTTTCTCCCGAGGAACTTCCTGGTCTACCTCCAACCCGAAAAGTGGAATTCAGAATTGAAGTCCAACCTTGAACGAATCCAGTGTCCATTGCACCATATCGAATGGTGCCACTTGAACTGAAAGAGCTACGAAAACAACTGTAAGAGCTCCAAAACAAGGGCTTTATTTGGCCTAACACTTCTCCCTAGGTTGCAGTTGTCTTGCTTGTAAGGAAAAAGGATAGTACGATGCATCTTTGCATCGACTATTTCTATCTAAGCAAGATCACAATCAAGAACCTGTCTGTAACATCCTCAATACCGGGTTAGTGACTAAATTGTAAAACTTCAGAATTTGGTGACTAAAGCATAATAATTGAATAGTATTGTAATTGGTATAGGGTTAAATTGCAAGGAAGAATGAATAGAAGGATAAAATGGTCATTTGCATGGGAAATAATTAAAAAATAGATATTTATATATTAATTCCACGTGGAAGAGAAGAAAGAAAAACAAGGTTCTAGAGTTCTCTTCTTCTCTTTTTTCTCCACACGTGAAGAAGGCTAAACAAAGGTGAGATCTTTTAAAAGCTAATGGTTTGCTGAAATTTAAGTCTGGTTTTGATCTTTAGATTCTAATTAAGCTTATGGAAGCTCAATTTGTTTTAAAGTAACAAGATGAAGAAGTTATAAGATATTAAAGAAAATGGGTTTTTAAATTAATTTATGGAAAAGAGTTGATAAGTTGAATTTGAAGATAAATTTGACTTGTCATCATGCTAATTAAGGAATATGAAGTGTTAGAATTGTATTTAGAACATACTGAAATTTGAGTATGATTCTTGAATCATATGAAGGATAGGATTTTGAGGTTAAAGATGATTTTCATGGATATAAGTTGGTTTAAGTAATGATGGTTGGGTTTAATGATATGATAGGGGTTTAAATAAAAGAATTAAGTGAAGAATTGCTGATTTTCGGGCTTAAAATACAAATTATGGGTTGTGTGCATCGATGCACATTCAATATGTATCGATGCACTATCAAATAATTGAACATCGAATGCAATTAGTGCATCGATGTACCTACTTAAAATACAAACTTCGAATGGGATTTATGCACCGATGCATAGATAGTGCATCGATGCACTCGTCAAGGGATGCATCGATACATGGTGTAGTGCATTGATGCATTCCTTTATTAAAATGTAAAAATAGCTTTCTTTTTATCCTAGGTAGTGATAGTTTAGAATATATTAATTAGTATACTGATATGTATCAATGTATTACTATGTAGATTTAGAACGTAATCTCGTTCCGGAATAATCGAGAGATTAGAATTGAGTCAAAGCAAGGCTAAGGTGAGTGCCCAATAGATAGAATTGTATGGAGAAAAGACTTGCGATAAGTCTATCTCTTATAGTTGAATTCCTGATTTCATATTCATGTACATGCATCCACATATATATATTGGATACAGTGATTTCATTTATAGTTCATTTATGCTTTACTATGATATTATATGAAAGAATGAAATTGTCAAAGGATCAATCCAGGTATGTGAAATAATGAAAGTGATCACATGTGTGTATATGAAGTGAAATACATGTTTCTATGAAAAGTGATGAGAAGATATGAAAATGAGAAATGTATTCATATTTAAGCCCATGTGAGTTAATATGAGAGCTGCAGGTATAATTGGCATGCCAAGAGTCGAGGGTTCTACGTGGTCCTTCGGGACATATATATAATTCTGTGGAACATATATGTGGTACTTTGGTACACTTATTTGGTCCATTGTATTATGTATATGGTTCTTAAGGAGTGGTCCTTCGGGATATATACAGTGGTCCTTCGGGACATAGTGGTTCTCTTCGGAACAATCAGTGGTCCCTCGGGATATAGTGGTCCTTCGGAACAAATATTCAGTGCCCCTTGAGGGAATTATACTAGCTGTGGTGACAACATAGTGCACAACCTCTATGTACTCACATACCTTTGTTCTCAATAATGTACATGGGCAATACAAAGATAAATTAAAGCAAAATCAGAATAAAAATATATGTCTTATATGTGCATACTATCATCATATATGTTATAGTATAATAAATATATGTAAGTTAAGATGTCATGATCAATGGTAAGGATGCATGATCATAAATTCATTGTTATACATGCGTATACATATATTTATGTTATGCCTCACTAAGTCTATGACTTAGCGTATAAGTGATTTACACGTAGGTACAAAGAATCGAGCAGAACTGAAATAGGAGTGGCAATAACAACAGCACTGCCAGAAGATCATATCAGAAGTAACTGATAAAGTATGTATTTTGTCGTGTATAATATGTTAGCATGTAAGTAAAGTGTCAGTTATAAATGCTTTGATTGATTTTGGTTGTTTTGGTTATTTTATGTAAATAAATTGCTTTTATATTAATGAAGGTTTTAAATTTTCCTTGAATTTTTGTCAAGAGTCAAAGTTTGAAAAGTCAATGTGACACCTCAGACTCGTATTCGGGTCGGATACGGGTTGGGGGTGTTACATTTAATGGTATCAGAGCTACAATTTAGTCGATTCTCGGCATAATCCGAAGTATAGAGTGTCCTACAAAGTATACATGCCAACAAAATAGAGAAAACTTCTGATCTGATACAATAGTAAGTATGTTGTTTTGATGATAGAATGATATGGGTATATTTTTATAGATGTCCGGAATGATAGCTCTAGAAGTGAAGCGGGAGATGATAGGTCCGTTGAAAGCAGTAATTCACCTGCCCTGGCCAGGCAGAGTGAAGATCAGACACCCTCTGGAGTGCCTATAAGTAATCAAGATGTGTTCTTCAGAACAGTGGATGCGGTATTAGTGTGTTTTCAACCTTCTGTTACTTCAACTCCGAGAATGAATGTTGTAAAGGAGTTGAAGGGTTTAGGAGCACCAGAGTTTAGAGGTGAGGTTGAAGAAGGTCCTATTGATGTGGACCTTTGGCTTAATGATGTAAAAATCATGCTTGAGGGACTTCATTGTTCCGATCTAGAGAAGCTGGATGGAATAGTCTCATTGCTCCGAGGGCAATCAAGGATTTGGTGGACCAACGTTACCTTGAGAATGCCCGGTGATCATGTAACTTGGTCTTTGTTTTTAGAAGAATTCAAGCATAAATACATCGGAGATCAGTTCATTCGACAAATGAAGCAAGAGTTCATGAACCTGAAGCAATGGAATCGTACAGTGTATGAGTACGAATGTGAATTCAACAAGTTGAGTTGCTTTGCTGTGGAATTAATTCCTATAGAGAATAATGTTTGCGATTGGTTTGTTGAGGGATTGCGTCCTCGTATGAAAGAGATGCTTATTATGTTGAATTTAACCTCATTTCAAGAAGTGGTGAATCATGCTAAAGCTCTGGAAAGAGCTTAAAATGAGAGGTTCGAGGATTCCTGAGTTCAGACTTTAAAAAGATCGGGCGCATCATCGAGTGTTGCACCGTCAAAAAGGGATAAAGATGTGAGTTCTCGACCCCAAGCGAGATCAGAGTCGTTGTATCTTCTGTAAGGGGATCAAATCAGATGAGGGGTCGACAAACACAGTCAGTGGGATCTGGAGCTGGGAGATCTAACCCAAGCCAAGTCAGACCATGTCCACATTGTGGAAAGAATCACTCGGGGATATGCAGGATAATTTCTGGAGCCTGTTTTAAATGTGGGGACACCAGACATTTTGTTCGAGATTGTCCCATGTTACCTGGTGAATCTACTCAGCCAGAGAGGTTCCCTCGGCTACCCATAGAGGAAGAGGTAGAGGCAGAGGAAGAAGTCAATCAGAGTTGTCAGTTCCGCAAGAAATACATTCTACAGCTTGTGTGTATAATCTCAGGAGTAGCGAGATAGAGATGACCCAGAGATAATAGTAGGTATCTTCCAATTGTATGACAAGAATGTGTTTGTATTGATTGATTCGGGGTCTATATATTCTTATATTTGTAGCAAGTTAGTGAAAGAATTGAATATTTCGTTAGAATCTACTAGCAATGAGGTAATAGTGACTAATCCGTTAGGACACAGTGCTCGAGTCAATATGGTGTGTCGAGGGTGTCCCATACGGATTTAGGGAATTGAATTCCCTGCTAAAATGATGGAATTACCTTTTGATGAATTCGAGGTGATACTGGGAATGGACTGGTTATATCGTTACTATGCTAATGTTGACTGTAGACTGAAAAGAGTAACGTTGAGAAGTTCAAAAGGTATAGAAGTTATTGTATTTAGTGAAGGATGGAACCTGTTGGCTAATGTAATATCAGTGATGTCAACAAAGAAGTTATTGCTACAGGGATGTCAAGGGTTTATTGCAAGTGTACTAGATGTGAGAGCAAAAGAGAGGGGAATTGAAGAAATTCCTATAGTCAGAGAGTTTTCTGACGTTTTTCCTGTAGAGTTACCGGGTTTACCTCCAGACAGAGAAGTAGAATTTTAGATTGAAGTCATGTCGGGGACTGTACCTATTGCCATGTCACCATACAGAATGGCCCCAAAATAATTACAAGAATTAAAGATTCAATTACAAAAATTATTGGACAAAGGGTTTATCAGACCGAGTGTTTCACCATGGGGAGCTCCAATTTTGTTCGTCAAAAAGAAGGATGGATCCATGCATCTTTGCATTGATTATATACAACTCAATAAAATGACCATCAAGAACATGTATCCACACCCCCGAATCGACAATTTATTTGATCAGTTAAAGGGAGCTTCAGTGTTTTCGAAAATTGATTTGCGTTCTGGTTATCATCAATTGAAGATTTAAGATAAATATATTCCAAAGACAGCCTTCAGAATGAGATACTGTCAATATGAGTTTATAGTGATGCCGTATGGAGTTACGAATACACCGGCTGCTTTCATGGATTTGATGAACATAATATTTCAACCCTATTTGGATCGATTCATTATGGTATTCATCGATGATATTTTAGTGTATTCAAAGTCAGAAGAATAGCATAGTTCATATTTAAATATTGTTTTATAGATTTTGAGAGAAAAGAAGCTTTATGCCAAACTCTCTAAATGTGAATTTTGGTTGAAGGAAGTGACTTTCCTAGGACATGTGATTTCTGCGGAAGGAATTCGAGTGGATCCTCAAAAGATCAAATCCATTTTAGAATGGGAAGTTCCAAAGAATGTATCCGAAGTCTGGAGTTTTCTAGGGTTAGCTGGCTATTACCGAAGGTTCGTTAAAAACTTTTCGATAATAGCATTACCCCTAACCAAGTTATTGAGCAAAGACAAAATTTGCTTGGACTCCAGAGTGCCATGCGAGTTTTGAAAAGCTAAAGAGGATTTTAACAGAAGCTCCAGTATTGATTCAACCCGAATCTGGAAAAAATTATGTAGTGTACAGTGATGCGTCTCATAATGGGTTGGGATGCGTGTTAATGCAAGCAGGCAAAGTGGTGGCCTATGATTTGAGGCAACTAAAACCGTACGAGAAGAATTATCCAATGCATGATCTGGAGATGGTTGTGGTAGTTTTCGCTCTTAAGATTTGGCGTCACTACTTGTATGGTGAACGATGCTATTTGCATACAGACCATAAGAGTTTGAAATACTTGATGACTCAGAAGGAGTTAAACTTAAGACAGAGAAGGTGGGTGGAATTCCTAAAGGATTATGATGTAGTGATTGATTTCCATCCGGGAAAGCGAACGTGGTAGCGGATGCCTTAAGCCGAAAGACGTTTGTATCCTTACGAGCTTTGGATGCCAGACTATTATTAAGAGGAGATGGTGGCATATGTGCAGAATTGACTCTCAAGCCATTATGGCTAGATCTAATTAAAGAATTACAAGCTGGATATGAAAAGTGTTTAAAGTAGTTACAGCAGATAAGGAATGGAGAGGCCACAGATTATGTAATCAAAGCTGATGAGACCTTATATTATCAAGGGAGATTGGTGATTCCAGATGATGATGAGTTAAAGAAAGACTTGTTAACGGAAGCTCATTGTAGTCCATTGACTATGCATCCGGGAGGAAATAAAATGTATATGGATCTCAAGAGTCAATATTGGTGGCCTGGAATAAAGAGATAGAATATCAAGTTGGAGTAAAGTGTTTCTCAAAGTATCTCCATGGAAGAAAGTTTTGAGGTTTAGACATGAGGGAAAACTTAGTCCTAGATTCATTAGACCGTATAAGATTGTAAAGAGAGTTGGACCAGGGGCATATCAACTGGCATTGCCACTTGAAATGGAGAAAATTCAGAATGTCTTTAATGTCTCAATGCTTAGGAAGTATCAATCTGATTCCTCCCATATCGTGACACTAGAAGAGGTTGAGGTTCAATCGATTTGACTTATGAGGAGGAACCAGTTAAAATCTTAGCTTACGAGGTTAAGCAACTAATAAACAAGACCATTCCATTAGTTAAAGTATTATGGCGAATCACAAGATAAAGGAAGCAACATCGGAACGTGAAGAGGACATGAGGATTTAGTACCCCATCTCTTCGCGTAATGAAAATTTGAGGACGAATTTTCTTTAGGGGGAGATTTGTAACATCCTCAATATCGGGTTAGTGACAAAATTGTAAAACTCAGAAATTGGTGACTAAAGCATAATAATTTAATAGTATTGTAATTGGTATAGGGTTAAATTGCAAGGAAGAAGGAATAGAAGGATAAAATGGTTATTTGCATGGGAAATAATTAAAGAATAGATATTTATATATTAATTCCATGTGGAAGAGAAGAAAGAAAAACAAGGTTCCAGAGTTCTCTTCTTCACTTCTTTCTCCACGCGTGAAGAAAGCTAAACAAAGGTGAGATCTTTTAAAAGCTAATGGTTTGCTTAAATTTAAGTCTGGTTTTGATCCTTGATGCTAATTAAGCTTATGGAAAGCTTAATTTGTTTTAAAGTAACAAGATGAAGAAGTTATAAGAGATTAAAGAAAATGGGGTTTTAAATGAATTTATGGAAAAGAGTTGATAAGTTGAATTTGAAGATAAATTTGACTTGTCATCATGCTAATTAAGGAATATGAAGTGTTAGAATTGTATTTAGAACATATTGAAATTTGAGTATGATTCTTGAATCACATATAAAGGATAGAATTTTGAGGTTAAAGATGATTTTCATGGATATAAGTTGGTTTAAGTGATGGTTGGGTTTAATTATATGATAGGGGTTTAAATAGAAGAATTGAGTGAAGAATTGATTATTTTCGGGCTTAAAATACAAATTTTTGGTTGTGTGCATCGATGCACATTCAATGTGTATCGATGCACTATCAAATAATTGAACATCGAATGCAATTAATGTATCGATGCATGAGGAGTGCATCGATGCACCTACTTAAAATACAAACTTCGAATGGGATTTATGCACCGATGCATAGATAGTGCATCGATGCACCCGTCAATGGATGCATCGATACATGGTGTAGTGCATCGATGCATACCTTCATTAAAAGATAAAAATAGCTTTCTTTTTATCCTAAGTAGTGACACTTTAGAATATATCAATTAGTATATGATATGTATCAATGTATTACTATGTAGATTTAGAACGTAATCTCATTCCAGAATAATCGAGAGATTAGAATTGAGTCAAAGCAAGGCTAAGGTGAGAGCCCATACTGGATAGAATTGTATGGAGACAAGACTTGCGATAAGTCTATCTCTTATAGTTGAATTCCTGATTTCATATTCATGTAAATGCATCCACATATATATATATTGGATATAGTGATTTCATGTATAGTTCATTTATGCTTTACTATGATATTATATGAAAGAATGAAATTGTTAGAGGATCAATCCAGGTATGTTAAATAATGAAAGTGATCACATGTATGTATATGAAGTGAAATACATGTTTATATAAAAAGTGATGAGAAGATATGAAAATGAGAAATGTATTCATATTTAAGCCCATGTGAGTTAATATGAGAGCTATAGGTATAATTGGCATGCCAAGAGTCGAGGGTTCTACGTGGTCCTTCGGGACATATATGTAATTCTGTGGAACATATATGTGGTACTTTGGTACACTTATTTGGTCCATTGTATTATGTATATGGTTCTTAAGGAGTGGTCCTTCGGGACATAGTGGTTCTTCGGAACAATCTGTGGTCCTTCGGAACATAGTGGTCCTTCGGGACAAATATTCAGTGCCCCTTGAGGGAATTATACGAGCTGTGGTGACAGCATAGTGCGCAACCTCTATGTACTCACATACCTTTGTTCTCAATAATGTATATGGGCAATACAAAGATAAATTAAAGCGAAATCAAAATAAAAATATATGTCTTATATGTGCATACTATCATCATATATGTTATAGTATAATAAATATATGCAAGTTAAGATGTCATGATCAATGGTAAGGATGCATGATCATAAATTGATTGTTATACATGCGTATACATATATTTATGTTATGCCTCACTAAGTCTATGACTTAGCGTGTAAGTGATTTACACGTAGGTACAAAAAATCGAGTAGAACTGAAATAGGAGTGGTAATAACAACAACACTGCCAGAAGATCAGATCAGAAATAACTGATAAAGTATGTATTTTGTCGTGTATAGTATGTTGGCATGTAAGTAAAGTGTCAGTTATAAATGCTCTGATCGATTTTGGTTGTTTTGGTTATTTTATGTAAATAAACCGCTTTTATGTTAATGAAGGTTTTAAATTTTCCTTGAATTTTTGTTAAGAGTCAAAGTTTGAAAAGTCAATGTGACACCTCAGACTAGTATTCGGGTCGGATACGGGTTGGGGGTGTTACACTGTCAAAATGATTTTTTCTTTTAACGTATATTTAAAAAACCACACATTTTTTTATTATCTCTTTATGATTAAATTTTAACTGAAAGTGAATGTGATTTAAAAAACCCTCTTTTTTCGAAAAATTTTGGATTCCTTTTAAAATAATAAAAAAATAT
Source organism: Hibiscus syriacus (assembly GCF_006381635.1). Classification (NCBI taxonomy): domain Eukaryota; kingdom Viridiplantae; phylum Streptophyta; class Magnoliopsida; order Malvales; family Malvaceae; genus Hibiscus; species Hibiscus syriacus. The sequence continues at coordinate 2,202,353 of NW_024061878.1, read as the reverse complement.
GGTTCGAGGAGTCGCCACCAATCTTTGATTAGGGTGTGATTAGACACCCAAAATATTTTGCCTTTAAATAAAAAATATTTTTTATTGAAATGACAAATTTGTGGTCTGCGTTACCAAAATCTGAGTTCGGGAGTCGGTTACACGTGCGGAAGGATTAGCAGACCCACAGCACCCTAAATCGATACCTAGTCGATTAATTAATATCTTTGCAATGAAATTTACAAATTCGAATTTAATTTGATTTATGATCCCAAAAGACAACAAATTATGAATTTTACAATGAAATATAATAATATTAAATTATTTCCTATCGAGAAGAAACAAATTCCTTAGAACTTGAGAAAATCAATTCTTACTCCAATCGAAATAAAAAAATATTATAATTTCATTATAATATTCAAATTCACTAAAATAGATTAAATTAAAATTAAAGATCTTTTTTGAAAGATGAAGAATATTCGATTATTTAGAAATATTTAAATAATTGATCATTTCTTTTTCTTTTGTTCCCAAATTTTAAGTGAAGAAACAAATTTTTAGGTGTCACTGATGAGATATACTTTTAATTCAAAATTATTGAAAACGACTCTCTAATAAGCTAATACAAGCCACCCAGAACAATTTTAAATTAAAAGGGTATAACCATTAATCCAATTATGTAATTTTGTCAAGTTATGCACATGAGGATAACATACAATTCTTATAAAAAATGTCATGCGATTTATAAATGACTCATTTTCATAATTACATACATATAACCATATTAGCATGCGAAATAAAGAAATGCCACTAATTAAAGAAAATCACTATTATAGACTAAATTAAAAGAAATTAACAAATAAATGATTTCATCTACTAAATAAAATATATTAAATTAAAATTAAAAAAATCCAAGACCTAAATTAAAAAAAACCTAACAAATAACTTTAAAAAAACACCAATCAATGACCATGGAAATACAAATGATTAAAATAAAATAACAAAAAAATATTTAATATGAAAGAAACTGAAATTCAGAATAACCTAACAAATGATTATAATGAAAACTGCATTAAATATGAAGACGAAATTAAAAACATGAAAATCTTAATTCGTGGACTAAAATGAAGTAAAGAAGAAAAATCAAATGACCCTTAACTTAAATAACCCAAAATTTTTAACTAAAACCAAAATCTAGAAAATAACAAAATTAGTACATATAAAAAAGCCTAAATTCGAGAATAGTCCCTACAAGTAACTAAAGTGTAAATAAATGCTAAACCTACGAGGACTAAACTATAATTCGAACCTAAAGCGTCAGTGACTAATTGAATAATTAACCCAAAACGTTTACTATATAATCTAACTAAAACTTAAACATTAACTAAACTAATTACCTTCAGCCGCATCAAACTCTTCTCCCCATCTCTTCCTCTCTTCGTACACTGCCAACACCAGAGAAGAAAATCGGTCGCCACTCCATTTCCACTCACCAGTGTTTCTCCTCTTTCCCCCTCACGAACGGTGTCGCCTCACACCAAATAACTAAAACCGCTGCTCCGACCACCTTTTACTTTTTCTCTAATCTTTCACACCCGTGCCTGCTTTACCCCAAACCACACATTCAAACACAGATTGTCTCATCATCTCCTATGTCCCAACAACTCTCATCGCTTCCACTCCCTTTCTCTCACTGACTTGGCCTTCGATGATGCGAGGAAAGGATGGCTTCGCTGGAAGATCGTAGCACTTATCCGATGAGAAAAGGTAAGAAATTTTATTTGATTTCTTTGATTCTCTAGTTGTCTTTTCATTTGTTTCGACATGAATTCCATACACTCACCCAACACATACTGGAAATCGAGAAAATAAAACCCGAGGAATACCTCAAAATTAACTTTTATTTCTTTCGAAAAAGATAGGGAAGACCCCTATTACACTTCTTGATCTTTGAATAAGGGGAAGGAATAATCCCCTTACCCACTGTTTTTTCATTTTCAAATTCAATAGCAGAAGAACCCCCGGTTACAATTCCTTCTGTTATTGATAAATGCTCTCCATTTGCTAATGACCCCCTTTCAAATGATGAATGTCACCCCTTTTATTTGCTAATAATCTTTCTGTTATGCATTCCTTGCTGGATATCTCTGCGTGCCCCCCCAAAGAATCTGTTTTGCTTATTGCTTTTTTGTTATTTCATTTTGCAGGTACTTTCAAATTGGTTGAGCAGGCGAGACAGCTGGCAAGCAGAGGCTCTTGTTATTGTTCAGGTGGCGCGCCTGCAATGCACGCGCGAATCTGAGTAGTTCGGGCGTTCTCCAATTGGGCATGGGTTAGGGTAATTTGTAACTGATGTGGGCCTGTAAAAATAAAATATTTAATCAGTATTTCGTTAAAGCCCAATCAATATACGTATATATTCAATATTAATTTATTTATTATCTATATAATTATAATATATGTAACATATAAACACAATAACAATTTATTTAATTAAACAATATTAATTAATAAATCTAACTAATATAAATATAATTACTAAAATATAAAAACCCAAATAAAACTCAAATAATACCCCAGACAAATCGAGCATTTACATCTGCCCCTCTTTGCTCATTGCCGTGTAACGAGAATAAAGAAAAGATCAAAAGATAGTGAAATTTATCAAGCCATGATAAATTAAAAACATTAATCTAATTCACTGTAACTTCAGAATGAGTGAGACTTGAGAAATCTTAGAAGGACGGGTTCACTCCCTCTTCCTTCAGGGAGTATAGGACTCGAACAATCTTCGAAAAAAAGTATGCTCCCTCTTCTATCAGGGAGTATATAACTCGAACAATCTTCAAAAAATGAGTTTTCTCCCTCTTATTTCAGGAGTATAGGACTTGAACAATCTTCGGAAAATATAGGGAAGACCCATATTACACTGCTTGATCTTTGAATAAGAGGGAAGGAATAATCCCCTTAGCCACTATTTATTCATTTTCAAATTCAATAGCAATAGACCCCCGGTTACAATTCCTTCTGTTATTGATAAATGCTCTCCATTTTGCTAATGACCCCCTTCCAAATGATGAATGTCACCCATTTTATCTGCTAATAATCTTTCTGTTATGCATGCCTTGTAGGATATCTCTGTGTGCCCCCCCAAGAATCTGTTTTGCTCATTTCTTTTTTGTTATTTCGTTTTGCAGGTACCTTCAAATTGGTTGAGAAGGCGAGACAACTGGCAAGCAGCGCCTCTTGCTGTTGTTCAGGTGGCACGCCTACAATTCACACGCGAATCTGAGTGGTTCGGGCGTACTCTAATTGGGCATGGGTTGGGGTAATTTGTAACTGATGTGGGCCTGTAAAAACAAAATATTTAATCAGTATTTCATTAAAGCCCAATCAATATACATATATATTCAATATTAATTTATTTATACTCTATATAATTATAATACGTGTAACATATAAATACAATAACAATTTATTTAATTAAACAATATTAATTAATAAATCTAACTAATATAAATATAATTACTAAAATATAAAAACCCAAATAAAACTCAAATAACACCCCAGACAAATTGAGCATTTACATTTTCCCCTCTTTGCTCATTGTCGTGTAACGAGAATAGAGCAAAGATAAGAAGATAGTGAAATTTGTCCGGCCATGATAAATTCAAAACATTAATCTAATTCACTGTAACTTCAAATTGAGTGAGACTTGAGAAATCTTAGAAGGACGGGTTCGCTCCCTCTTCTTTCAGGGAGTATAGGACTCGAACAATCTTTGAAAAACAAGTATGCTCCCTCTTCTTTCAAGGAGTATAGGACTCGAACAATCTTTAAAAAGTGGGTCTGCTCCCTCTTATTTCAGGAGTATAGGACTTGAACAATCTTTCGAACATCTTTGAAAAACAATATGCTCCCTCTTCTTTCAAGGAGTATAGGACTCGAACAATCTTTAAAAAGTGGGTCTGCTCCCTCTTATTTCAGGAGTATAGGACTTGAACAATCTTCGAAAAAAGATAGGGAAGACCCCTATTACACTGCTTGATCTTTGAATAAGAGGGAATGAATAATCCCCTTACCCACTCTTTTTTCATTTTCAAATTCAATAGCAGAAGACCCCCGGTTACAATTCCTTCTGTTATTGATAAATGCTCTCCATTTTCTAATGACCCCCTTCCAAATGATGAATGTCACCCCTTTTATCTACTAATAATCTTTTTGTTATGCATGCCTTGTTGGATATCTCTGCGTGCCCTCCCAATAATCAGTTTTGCTAATTGCTTTTTTGTTATTTCGTTTTGCATGTACCTTCAAATTGGTTGAGCAGGTGAGACAGCTGGCAAGCAGAGGCTCTTGCTGTTGTTCACGTGGCGTGCATGCAATGCACGCGCGAATCTGAGTGGTTCGGGTGTTCTCCAATTGTGCATGGGTTGGGGTAATTTGTAACTGATGTGGGCCTGTAAAAATAAAATATTTAATCAATATTTTGATAAAGCCCGATCAATTTACATATATATTCAATATTAATTTATTTATACTCTATATAATTATAATATATGTAACATATAAATACAATAACGATTTATTTAATTAAACAATAGTAATTAATAAATCTAACTAATATAAATATAATTACTAAAATCCCCTCTTTGCTCATTGTCGTGTAACGAGAATAGAGCAAAGATCAAAATATAGTGAAATTTGTCCAACCATGATAAATTTAAAACATTAATCTAATTCACTGTAACTTCAGAATGAGTGAGACTTGAGAAATCTTAGAAGGACATGTTCGCTCCCTCTTCTTTCAGGGAGTATAGGACTCGAACAATCTTTGAAAAACAAGTATGCTCACTCTTCTTTCAGGGAGTATAGAACTTGAAACAATCTTCAAAAAATGGGTATGCTCCCTCTTATTTCAGGAGTATAGGACTTGAACAATTTTTGGAAAAAGATAGGGAAGACCCCTATTACACTGTTTGATCTTTGAATAAGGGGGAAGGAATAATCCCCTTACCCACTATTTTTTCATTTTCAAATTCAATAGCAGAAGACCCCCAGTTACAATTCCTTTTGTATTGATAAATGCTCTCCATTTTCTAATGACCCCCTTCCAAACAGTGAATGTCACCCTTTTTATCTGCTAAAAATCTTTCTGTTATGCATGCCTTGCTGGATGTCTCTACGTGCCCCCCAAAGAATTTGTTTTGCTCATTGCGTTTTTGTTATTTCGTTTTGTAGGTACCTTCAAATTGGTTGAGCAGGCGAGACAGCTGGCAAGCAGAGGCTCTTGCTGTTGTTCAGGTGGCGCGCATGCAATGCACGCGCAAATCTGAGTGGTTCGGGCGTTCTCCAATTGGGCATGGGTTGGGGTAATTTGTAACTGATGTGGGCCTGTAAAAATAAAATATTTAATCAGTATTTCGTTAAACCCCAATCAATATGCATATATATTCAATATTAATTTATTTATACTCTATATAATTATAATACGTGTAACATATAAATACAATAACAATTTATTTAATTAAACAATATTAATTAATAAATCTAACTAATATAAATATAATTACTAAAATATAAAAACCCAAATAAAACTCAAATAACACCCTCGAAAAATCGACCATTTACATCTGCCCCTCTTTACTCATTGTCGTGTAACGAGAATAGAGAAAAGATCAAAAGATACAGAAATTTGTTCGGCCATGATAAATTCAAAACATTAATCTAATTCACTGTAACTTCAAAATGAGTAAGACTTGAGAAATCTTAGAAGGACGGGTTCGCTCCCTCTTCTTTTAGGGAGTATAGGAATCAAACAATCTTTGAAAAACAAGTATGCTCACTCTTCTTTCAGGGAGTATAGAACTTGAACAATCTTCAAAAAATGGGTATGCTCCCTCTTATTTCAGGAGTATAGGACTTGAACAATTTTTGGAAAAAGATAGGGAAGACCCCTATTACACTGTTTGATCTTTGAATAAGGGGGAAGGAATAATCCCCTTACCCACTATTTTTTCATTTTCAAATTCAATAGCAGAAGCCCCCCGGTTACAATTCCTTCTGTTATTGATAAATGCTCTCCATTTGCTAATGACCCCCTTCCAAATGATGAATGTAAACCTTTTTATCTGCTAATAATCTTTCTATTATGCATGCCTTTCTGGATATCTCTGCGTCCCTCCTGCATAGAATCTGTTTTGCTCATTGCTTTTTTGTTATTTCATTTTGCAGGTACCTTCAAATTGGTTGAGCAGGCGAGACAACAGGCAAGCAGAGCCTGTTGTTGTTGTTCAGGTGGCGCGCATGCAATGCACGCGTGAATTTGAGTGGTTCGGGCGTTCTCCAATTGGGCATGGGTTGGGGTAATTTGTAATTGACGTGGGCCTGTAAAAATAAAATATTTAATCAGTACTTCGTTAAAGCCCATCAATATACATATATATTCAATATTAATTTATTTATACTCTATATAATTATAATACTTCTAACATATAAATACAATAACAATTTAATTAATTAAACAATATTAATTAATAAATCTAACTAATATAAATATAATTACTAAAATATAAAAACCCAAATAAAAATCAAATAACACCCCAGACAAATCAAACATTTACGTATGCCCCTCTTTGCTCATTATCGTGTAACGAGAATAGAGTAAAGATCAAATGATAGTGAAATTTGTATAAATTCAAAACATTAATCTAATTCACTGTAACTTTAGAATGAGTGAGACTTGAGAAATCTTAGAAGGACGGGTTCACTCCCTCTTCTTTTAGGGAGTATAGGACTCAAACAATCTTCGAAAAACAAGTATGCTCCCTCTTCTTTCAAGGAGTATAGGACTCGAACAATCTTAAAAAAATAGGTGTGCTCCCTCTTATTTCAGGAGTATAGGACTTGAACAATCTTCAGAAAATGGGTCCGCTCCCTTTTCTTTCAGGGAGTATATGACTCGAACAATCTTCGGAAAATGGGTCCTCTCCCTATTCTTTCAGGTAGTGTAGGACTCGAACAATCTTCGTTAAACGGTTCTGCTCATTCTTCTTTCAAGGAGTATAGGATTCGAACAATCTTCGAAAAATGGGTCATCTCCCTCTTCTTTCAGGGAGTATAGGACTCAAACAATCTTCGGCAAATGGGTATGCTCCCTCTTCTTTCATGGAGTATAGGACTCGAGCAATCTTCGAAAATAGGTCTGCTCTCTCTTCTTTTAGAGATTATAGGACTCGATAATCTTAGGCAAAATTATCTGATCCCTCTTCTTTCAGGGAGTATAGGACTCGAACAATATTCGGTAACCGGACTCCCTCTTCTTTCAGGGAGTATATAACTCGATGATGATTTGCGTCACTACTCTTCCGTGAAGGCTTAAGATTGATTTGCTTCACTACTCTTCCATGAAGGCTTAAGATTAATTTGCTTCACTACTCTTCCGTGAAGGCTTATAGATGATTTGCTTCACTACTCTTCTATGAAGGCTTAAGATGATTTGCTTCACTACTCTTCCATGAAGACTTAAGAAGATTTGCTTCTAAGATCAAACCTGAAAATCAAACATTACCAATCATTAGTGTATGCTTGAAAATTTGAAAATATTATACTAAAAAAAATTAGAATTTGAGAGAATCCTTGAGAATCCATTTCTCTTTTGGGAGCTTGTCTCGCAACCATTTGATATGTGAATCTGCCTTGATTTAATTGCCATTCAAACCTCTCATTTCTTTGGACTTTGTATTGGTTAATGGCTCATGCTTATCATAAATCTTTAGTATTCTTGAAAAACTTTATGAATTTGTTTGACTTGCCCCAATCTCATGTGTGCAAGTCATTTTAATCGATTAATCTGCTTCTCTGTACCCAAGAATCTTTGCTTTCCTCCTACATCCGATGGCCCTCACTTCAAAGTAATACCTCTTCTTTCACTTTTTGGGCTTTTTTACATCATGAATCCTCTCTTTTCACTTGAATATCTGTAAAAAAACCATGTGTTTAAATGCAAATACAATTAAATGCACTAATGTAATGCATTTTCTTTTATGTAAATGATGTTTTCATGAATGCATAAATCATAATTCAATTTCCTTGACTCCAAAGTAGAGAACTCAATCTTCTTTCACTTGATCGCTTCTCTCTAGGTTTTACTCAGATATCAGTGTAGCAACTTAAGATTTCAAGCCTGCATTCTTTTGAAGATTTGCTCGATCATCTTGTAGTCTTTGTTTTCTTCTTTGCCTCCCGTTTGCATTAAAGTCTCAGAAAAGATGTTTCATTTTTGGAATTCTTGGTGCAATCAGAATTATGACCTTGTTGCCCTATTTTTTGAGACTACGTAAATGACAAACTTAGCAAAGATAAATGGAAGTGTAGCGTCTATTCTTATTTAACTCTTGAAACACATCACAGAGAGAATCTATCCTAATTTTTCATGTCACCACATCTAATCAGATATCAAATAAGGCTTTCTTATACCATATCATGTTGAGCGGTTTAACAATAGCCCATCATTCAACCTTAGTTGGTTCTACCAGTTTCTTACTGTTAAAATTACATCGCCCCTTCCGTGGAAAGAAATATTCATCATTTCTCATTTTTAACCTTGGGGTTGTAGACAACCTTCATCTTGGGTAATGGAAACAACATATGATTGCAATATTGACTAAATACCATATTTACTAGTTCGTAAAACATTTGACAACACATTCATCTTTTCCTGTGGGTTCTGCCAATATTTTCAACCAGAGAAGGTCTTTGCATAGTGTTTAGAGTTTTTGCATGCTATTACAAGGATACCAAAACTCAGTGGAAATTAAAGTGGGATGTTTTGGCTCGCCAACATTAATGCATGTGAAATCACCAGAATAATGCAACTGTATGATGGACAAAATGTTCATTTATGGTAAACTACATTTTCACTGTTTCACCATTTTAATTCTTGATACCTTTCTATCTCATTGGAACTATTTTTTTCAATTCAATGATCTTTCCACAGGAAGATATGGGCTTTCAAAAATGCCTCTCATTAATACTTCTAACTAAAACAGACCTTCAATAGTGCCCCAACATTATCTTATACTGGTACGGGCCTTCAAAATGCCTCAACATTATTTATACTGGTACGAGCCTTCAAAATGTCACAATGTTTCAAGTTGTAAGGCTCACTCTCAATGTCTATCTGATTTAGATCTTATGATCCCCGAAAGCTCTAGTTTTGGTAATGCCCCAATATAGGTACTCGTGGCTCTCTTCGTGCCCAAATCTCTTAATCTTGAATGTTATTATTCTGGTGTCACTAAACAACAATGTTGTCAAATAGCTTGAGGGCTTCTTTTCATAATGTCATAGACATTTAAGAAGTGATAAATCCTTCTAACAGAATGTCTTGCATTTTGATATGAATTGTGATATGTGCCCTTTCCGAATAATGAGATCATCTTCTTATTGACGGGTTACTGAAAACGTCACAAGGAAATCTTACAAATTTTATTCTACAATCTTTCAAATCTCTCGGACCACTTGCTTTCAATATTGTGGAATGCTTCATTATTCTAACATCACTTATTCTGTCTTCAATAGAGGTAGAATGGGCCTCACCAGCTTCAAGGACCTTTCACATTTGAGACTATCCTGTTTGAAAATATTTTCCCCTTTCTCTTATTTTAGGGATCAAAGAATAAAAGAATTTTATAAAACATTTCCCCTTAATTCAGTCTCACAATCAAATCATAAACATGAGTTCACAGAATATCGAAAGAATCAACAACTCTTTTAATATTTTCAAAGTTATAGCTCTTTGATAAGTGTCAAAATTGATGGGTTGGTTTCAGGTTGGCTTCCTATTTTCTAAAGTTTCGGCCACCAAAATTTATTTTGTCCTTGGTTTGGTGTGGGGAAGGAAAATCTATTTCACATATTGATTGACTGTAGATCTGCTTTGAGGTTTCAGAGTATTTTTTGTTCTTTGTGGAAAATTATATGACCACTCTATGCAGCCTTGATGAAGCTTTTCATTTTATTTTCAATAATTTTTGTACAGGTTCTATGAAAGTTCCATGGTTAACTTCGGTGCAAGCAACATTTTGTACATTATGGCTCACTCACAATGAGAAAATGTTTAATGACAAGAATGCGAAGTTGAAGGACTTGATATTCTATGAAAAAATGAGAGTTCTATTATGGTTGAAGTTTTTGGAAGGAATATGTGCTTATTCGAGATGAATTATAGTGGGATGATCCTATTTCTTACTGCTCTAAATGCTGCCCAATTAATATTATTTCATCTTGTTGGATTCCTCTTGAACATGGTAAGGTCAAGTTAAACGTGGATGGAGCTGCATCGGGCGACGTTGCTGGTTGGGGAGGTGTATTGAGAACTGATTCGGGGAAATTGAGAGCTATCTTTTCAGGCCCATAGAGAGTGTTGGAGCTGATTTTTTTTTGAACTTATAGCCGTCAAAGCAACATTTGATATATTTATTAAGGATAAATGGGTAAATAAGGTTGAATTAATATTGGAATCAGGTTTGCAGGTGGTTTTATATTGGATAAAAAAATCGTTATCTAGGCCTCAGCATTGGTGGGAGATCTTTCATAAAAATCGATCAATTATTCCGTGTTGTAGGGGGTGTGCAAATTGTGTATGCACCAAGATCGTAAAATAGAAAGACAAATTATTTAAACAAAGCATGTTTGAATCGATGTCAACCTTTCAAAGCGTGGTGGTAGTAGAACTCTTTATAGGAGCAGTTTTGGATTATAGGTTATCTCATACTTTTTTATTTTATTTTTGCATTGTATTTTATTATGTATCTAGGTGATTGTGACTATTCTTTAGATGGACGATGATTTTATCAGTATTTCTAGCTGAGGGTACTTTTTCCTCCATTAGGACTAGGAGGTTTTTAACTAGGCCTTCAATTTTGGTTTTGGCACTAAGATCTTATGAATAAAATCATATTTGTCGATAAAAAATATGAGATAAATGTTGAAATATCAACACCAACATGTTAATTAAGTTTATGCTAGAGTTCAATAAATGTTGGCAAATTTAACTTTTAAAATTTAACAGCTTATTTAATGTTGTGAGGGTCATGTGGTTCTTTACCTATATAAGGATGCTTCATGTAAGCTTTCAAAACACACCAAATAAAATCAAGCGTTCTCTTCCATTTGATTAGTTCTTTCTTGCTCTTATTGTTTTGAGTCTTTGTTAGCTTGCGGGGTGTTCAATAATTGGTATCAAATATTTGGTGAAGGTTATTCAGGTTGTTTGGTTATTATTAAATTAGTGTGGTAGTGTACCGGTGTATGTCTAGGAAAGTAATAGAAACAACTTGGTATTTAAGCGATCTGTGTGATCCACCTCTATTTCTTGGGAACTTATCTGGTATATATTCAGAAACTACTTCCACCATTTCATTTAGTTTTATGATAATACTTTATTGATAATGTGACTACTTACATGTCTTTGGTGGAATAAGGAAGCTTAAAAATGACAACTATAACACATGGTCAACTTAGATGGTTTCATGAATACAAGGGCAAGACCTATGCGAGATTGTCAATGGAAGTGAAGGGGAGCAACCAGAAGTAGATGATGCAAATGACATACTAAGAAAATAGAAGATAAAAGCAGACAAAGCAATGTTTCCCCTAAAGACAACACTGGAGGAAGATATGTTAGAACACGTTCGTGATGTCAAAACCTCAAATAAAGATTGAGAAACATTTTCCAATTTGTTCTCTAAGAAGAATTATATGAAACTAAAACCTATAGAGAACGATTTTTTTTTGTATATGAAGCAAGAAAACATGATGACCAAATAATACTTTCACAAAGTAAAGTTGTTGTGCTGAAAGATTTTTAAGTTAGATCCAACTACTCTTATTAGTGATACCAGGATTAAACGAATCATTTTTCATGGTATAAAGATAGAGTTCAAGAGCTTTGTAATTTTTATACAAGGATGGTAAAATCAACCATCACTTGTAGAATTTGAAAATTTGCTAGCTAGTTAAGAAGCTTTAGCTATACAAATAAGAGGAGTCTCTTTGAAAAGAAAAAGAAGAGACAGTCTATGTCAATAGAGGCAAACTAAATTTCAAACAGCATGACAATAGTATGTTCAATCGAAATCAAAGAGAATGGAGCTATAGTGAAGGCGGAGGTTCCAAAACTAATACAACAATAAAAGGTTTGAATGGTCACATGGCAAAAGCTTGGTGGTCGAAGAAAACACTCATGAAGAGTAATGTTGTTACTTAACAACAAAGAAGAAGAGCATATTCATTCTTTGTAGTCGAAGAGGAAGAGATAGCTCTCACGCTGACAACTTGTAAAATTAATTATGAAAACAATTGAATCATTAACTCATGTTGTTCAAATCATATGATAGGTGATAAAGAGAAACTATATAATTCGTCAAAATAGAAGGGAAGTCATGCGGTGATCACAAAAAATTACTCAATGTTGTAGATAGCACATATTTGTAATTCAGTGGTCTCTTCCTATAACAATGATATTGAGACGTCATTTTAAAATTTCTACATGTTCCAAGAATAAAGAAAAAAATATTATTTTAGTAGCACAATTGACATCTTCAGGACATCCTATTCTATTTGGTCCACAAGATGTGAAGGTATATCATAACCTTGAGATTGCAAAAGAGTCAGTGATGGAGAGAAGATTGGAGTCTATCTATGTGATATCGACAGAAACTATACATGTTGATAAAACAATAAGGAATGAGACAACATACTTGTGCCACATAAATCAAAAAGATGAATTTAAGGTTATAATGAATCAATAACACAAAAAGAAGAAGAAACGATGAATAAAAAATCAAAAGAAAAAAAGATAGCAACACTTAGCCAAATTAGCATTCTTAGCCGAAGAAACATTCTTCACACATATTCAAAGAAGAAAATACTCGTTATAAAGATAATGAAATAGGTATGATGAATATGTAAAAAGAATTATAGAAAGATAAAGAAAATAAGGAAAGAACTTGAATCGAAAATTCCCACTAGTATGTATAGTTTTTGGCGATAAGGTTGTGACCATGTCGTGTATAATGGTGATGATGATGGAAAAATTTCATATGAATCCTCATAGCCGCAATTGATTAGGGAAACTTGATCATGACTCTAACCAACCCTCTTAATCGTAATGAAGAGACAAACCAGAGTGTGAAGACTCCAACACAAATAACTTGAACAACTTTATGATGAAGAAGACTTCAAAGGCACAAGACTATCAACACTTGCAAAAAAGTACTCACATTCAAGAAAAGATGAGATTATAATGGTGAATGGAGGCTTCTTTATATAGGTGAGGATTTCCAAAGTCATAAGTAACTAGTGAATAAAATAATAATAAACTAGAGATAATATTTTATTGTAATTATTAATTATAGTCCTAAAATATAATGAAAATTCCTTTATTAAAGCATATTATAAATAATGAATAAAAATATTAAATTTTATAATATTTAAAAAATCATGTGTTAACCTCATATAAGAGTTTCTGCATGCATTGTCTTCACTAAATGAGCATACCTTGAGTTTCTTACATCAAATTGATACGATTCAAGTACCATTGGAAAGATAAGAGATAATCAGTCTTATCTCTAGAAAGCATGTTGACTCCTGGGTCCCATTCAAAAAGTCATAACAAGTCTATTGTTGTTTAGGCTTCTTTTCCAAGGTTTGGACGTGTAGATCAATTGGAAGAGTTAGTCCGTCTTTCTTGGATACGAGACATGTGGTGTTGTATCAGAGAAAAAACATCAATTATCATATGAAGAGTCCAAATAAAGAAAAAAATGAGTCATTAGAGTTTATCCACTCTGATGAGTTTGAATATTTTAAACAGACCCCTATCGGTGGGATGAAATACATAGTGACTTTCATTGATGATTTTTCCAAATATGCGTGGATCTATTTTATGAAGAAAAAATCTGATGCTTTTTCAAAGTTTAAATAATTTGAAGGAGTTATAAAAATAGAAGTTGAGAAAAAGATATGTTTTCTTCTCGTAAATATTAAAGGAAAGTATACTTCATAAATGTTTTTAGACTTTTTTCAAGAATGTTAAGTACGCCATCCATTGATATGTGTTTGTACTCTAAAAAATGATATAGTTGAAAGGAATAATAATCATTTGACAAAAATATGCCAAAGTATGCTTCAAGCAAGAAAGGTTCCAAGTCATTTTTTGTAGAAGCAATAAAAACTGTAGTTTTTTATTAAAATACTTTCTTAACAAAGGTTATTTTTTAATCTTTTGAAAATTTATGGAAAATGGAACCAACAGTTAGCTATTTCCATGTTTTTGAAAGTGTTCATTATGTATTTCTACCTGGCCACTTACGTAGAAAAATGGATAAAAAAGAAATTAAATGTATTATTTTAGGGTAGAACAACCAAAGAAAAGGGTAGAAATGTTGTGATCTTAAAATTGAAAAACGTTGTGTATGGAAATTTGGTGATTAATGAAACATCTTCATGGTGTTCCTTAGAAAAAGAGTTATTTACAAACTCATACTCTCAAAAGAGATTTACAATCTTTTGAAGTTCATTGAGTCTAGATGAATTCAAAATAGTTGATGATGATAGAGGAGAAGGCTTAACTCAAAGTCTATGGAAAATTGATATTCACCAGAAACCGATCAAAGATGGTAAGCCTAGTGAAATATAAGAACCAACACCATTTAGAATATCAATGAGGATTAAAAAGTCAAATCCAAATTACGCTAACGCCGCCATAGTAGAAAAATGAGATGCAAAAGAACCAGACACTTTTGAAGAAGCTTTTCAGAAGGTACAACACATTGAAGTAATGAGAGATGATATTATTACACTTGATCAGAATCAAACTTGGGAGCTTGTATCAAAGCCAAGAGATGTGAAGCATATTTGTTGTAAATGGATTTACTAGATAAAACGTCACACAAATGGATCGATTGAGAGACATAAAGCTCGATTAGTAGCTCAAAGATTCTCTCAACAATATAGACTAGATTATAATTAAACGTTTAGTCTAGTGATAAAACTTACAATTGTTTGAGTCATACTAGCAATATCAACTAGTAAGAATTAGAATCTATAACAAATGAGTGTGAAGAATGCATTTTTGCTTGGGGAGCTAGGTTGGGAGTTTTACAAGGACCAACCAATGGGTTTTCAAAATCAAGATAATCTTGATTATGTCTTCCAGATTTGGAAAAAAAAAGTTTTATGGATTAAAGCAAGTACCCAAGGCCTTGTATGGGAAGAGAGCTGAATTTTTAACTTATAGTGGATAGTATGTGTCTCCTTTAGATTCCAGTTTGTTCTTAAAATCATATGAAGGAAAATTAGCTATCGTGCTAGTATATGTGGATAATTTAATAATTATTAGAGATTAAGAGGAAGAAATTATTTGAATTAGGGATAATTTATTAGTTTGTTTCCAAATGAAAGAACTTGAACAACTTAGACAAGTTCTTGGTCTAGATATTGATCACACCGAGGAAGGAATTTTTCTTCATCAAAGAAAGTATTCCAATTTTTTATTGAAAAAGTTTGAAATGTTCAATTACAAGTTAATTTATCTATTAGATGGAACCAAATGCCAACATTTTTGCCAATGAAGGGAAAGTTTTGGAAGATGCTACAATGTATCAACAATTAGTTGGTAGTATTATGTACTTAACTTTAACAAGAATGAATATTTCTTTTGTAGGTGGCATTGCAAGTCACTGCATGCAAAATTCAAGGAAACCTTACTTGGAAGTAGTTCAACAAATTTTGAGATACATGAAAAAGTACGATTGATCAAGGTATTCAGTACAAAAAAAGTGAGATATCAACATGGAAGTTGGTGTTGAAATATCAACATCAGCATATTAAATAAGTTTATGTTATACTTCAATAAATGTTAGTAACTTTAACTTGTAAATTTTAACAATACAATGTTGAGTTGATTTTCTAAAGTATCAATTGAATATATTTATTGAATAATTATATTATCATTTTCTTGAGGAATATGATGAAAGAAACTTTTTGAGATATATGTTTCATTTGACCTCCTTTATAGATCCTCCTTTTGAATGAAACTATATATGTAATATGATTTGTCTTCATTGATTTCAATTGTTTATCGTGCTTAATAAATCATATCAAAGATAAAGAATAATATTTAACTGAGTTTTTAATAGTTTTCTTGTAGCATTTTTATATTTAATGTATTGAATATCTTAATATTTTGTTATATTTTATATTTTAACTTTAAGTAATATTTTATTTTTTTAAGAAAATAAATAATTCCTTAAACTTTCTAAAAAAATAAATAAGCTCTCGAACATAGCCAAATATCAATTAAGCTCATCTACCACACCATTGTCCATTATGTATTGTCACAATAATATCATAAACTATCATATCAATATTATAGATTACATGTAGCTTCATCAATTGTCCTGTAAGCGTCGTGATAGTTAAATTTTTTTTCCGTTAATCAAAGAATTAGATTAATTTTTTTCTCATTTTAATAGTCGCATTGAGTGTAAAAAACAAAGTTTAGGGGCTACACTAGTTTTTTATCCCCACAAAAGTTTAAGGGCCTTAAATAATACTAAACATATTTTTTTATTTTAATAACATTTTTATGCGATCTTGCTTATCATAATATTTTGTTGTATCTTTTTTTTAAAATAATTTATGACTAATATATATTAACATTATATTCTTATTATAAACTAAAATAATTTGTGTTTTGAATTTTTTTTGTCAACCTTATTGTTTTATATTTGCATAACCCACATATTAAATTTATGTAATGAAATTTTTTAATAGTTATATTTTAAATTAATTATTCAATAACTATTTGTTCATCTTTATTCTAAAAAGCTAGATATCAAATACATTTTCATTACTTTTTCTTTTTAAATTCTAGTTTTAATTTATATTAATCAAACATGTTTTCTAAAAAATAAAATATTTTATCGAACCAAACAGGCAGTTACTTTTCCTTTATTATTTCACTACATGTGAATTATCAATTATTTATATCACTTATAATATATAATAATAATTTATCTATACCTAGCAAATAATCTTACTTATAAAGCAAGAACATTTGGTCGGTTGATCAAATTGTTCATCTTTGTTCTTTTATATTCTCTCAGTTCATGTGTCCTAGACCTACTAGAAACACTCCTATTATTTTCCTTAGAGTCCACCATTCTCTCCCTCTACATGGGTTTAGGATTAAATTTAAAACTTATATAAAAAAATAATAAGTTGTTTGCACACAAGTAATAATTTACCAAAAGGAGAAGATTTTTTAAATTGCTTAACCTTTATGTTTTTTTAGTTGGTGCTAGTTTGGTAGATCACCAACTACCGCAGTGGGAAATGTAAAAATCAAACCCATACCCTAGTACCCAAAGCCCAACCCTAATTACCACAGCTCATCTAAGCAGCAGTCTAAACCCAAGCCTATATCATCATAGCCATTGAACTCGATTTTTTTGGCCCATTAGGGCTAATGGTATATTATTTGGACCATTAGGGAACAATGATTTTTAATTTAGAAAACGAGGAAAATGAACTCTCATCACCTTGATGAGCGGGCCTTTTATTTTTATTATTTGGTTTATCAAATATATTATTTTATTGGACCCATATAAGTGGGCTCCATATGGGTAGTTATTTTTATTTATTTAACATGTTTCGTCTTCTCGAGGTGACGAGTTCCATCAAATATATTATTTTATTGGAACCAGATGAGTGGGCCCCATGTGAGCCATTATTTTAATTTATTTAACGGGATTCGTCTCTTCGAGTTGATGAGTCTCTTAAAAATTATTTTTTAAAATAATTTATATTTATAAAATTAATTTAAAAACTTAAAAAAATAAAGTAACTTGTCACTTTGAGGAGACGAGTTCCTTTAAATGAAAAAATTAAAACTAGTCGTTGGGCAACGGGCAACAACAACTGTCAATGCAAAGAGTTACCATGGAATGATAATGGTGCAGGGCTCGTCGAGTACGTCGAGTACTTAACACACTGTAAGATCTACCTTCAAAATACGGTGATGGGATACTTATGGTATTTGACCCCATCATTTCCATTACTGAATCAATTTGGCTACCTTGTTTACCATATATGATATGATCACATTCACTCTCATCCGCATGTTCTGTTGAAGATCCTTGAACCTCTAACCAAAGTCGGCTGAGTCTCAGTTGAAGTATGATATGGAGGGTAGAAACTGAAACTAACCTGAGATGCATAGTAGTAATCTTGAGATACAGATGCTGAAGAAGATGATGACGATGACAATGATTTCTTCAACTTTGTTAATCTAGCCTTGTGTTGTTCCCATTCTACCTTTTGTTTCGATGACATGAGATATGGCTTCCCATTTGCTTCATAATATTATAGATAAGGAGAAAGATTGAAATCTAGGTCGATAGGTGTAATCTCGTAAAATTTGGGGACCAATAGGTGATGCTGATTTCATTGCACAATGTAGTAAGCGTACTTCCTCGACCAATTTGCAGTAGGTTTCCCATGCTTACCAATTTTATGGAGCTCGTCTATATCAAATATTTGTATAGGAATTGGTTGATGAGGCGTAAACTGTCGCAACACTCTATCAGCGGTGTGCATCTTAACAATCATAAAATGTAATAAAGGCGTCATGGTACACCATAACTTGAACTAATAAAAAATTATGGCAACAGTAACTGATAGATCTCTTCGTCATAATACGAAAGCCAAGAAAAACTGTAAATATTAATTATAAATGTTAGTATAAATAAAGCTAACAATTTAAAAAAATAATAAATAACTAATATTTGCAGCATGTCTACTGATGATGTCAATCCTCATTCATATATCTTTTCTTGTAGCACCCAATAACTTGGTATCCATTATTTTATGATGCCATCTAAAAAATATAAAAATAAAAAATGATTAAAATCATATAAAAAATGTAAATATATATTAGAAAAATTAGTTAAAAATTACCATGCATCCAGAGGAAACTCAACTGGGGCTGCTGTAATTGGCGTAAAAAACGAGAACCAATACCAAGCCCATGATTGTAGAAATATTAGATAGCCTGCTATATTTTCTTTTTGACCTCTCTCGATGATTTCAACCTTGCAAAGATCCAGATACGTTCGGGATGCAAAAACAATCTCCTCCTCGATAGAGTCGTCTATCACTGGAAATTTGGACTCCAACCACATCATCCGTATCCGATACTCGTCTAAGACCTCGGGTGGTCTCATCCTTCCCAAAACTTCATAGACAATACCGATGGGGTTGTAATCATTCCACCTCATGATGGCGGATCCATTAATGGGAACACCCAGTTGGTAAGTGTCTTCGTCTAAAGTAATCGTTGCTTCATCACTCGAGAAATGGAAAGTGTACATCTCGGGCCACCAACATTCAATCAAAGCCGAAATCAACATCGGGTTCACCTTAAAGTCATATAGAAATGTGGGTGGATACAAAACGGATTCTTGAAGATATATCATCATTCGCAGATGTAGATCTCTCGATGTCATTCTCCGCTGACGAATTCCTCGTTCTTCTTCCAGAGGGCATTTGAATGATAAAATAAGAACATTATCAAGGCGTAACATTTCTTGTTAGGAAGCCATTTTTGAGATTTCTTCAAAAAGTACGATTTTTCTCAAATTTGTTCAAACAAAAGATGGTAAAAACCCTAAACCCTAAACCCTATTTATAACCCTAATCATAATAGCTATAAACGACTAATTTTTTCAAAAGTTAGACCGAACTCATCACCTCGAGCTGATGACTTATGTGTTGACCGTTGGCAACAGACCATTGTTGTTGCTTGTCACCTCAAGGTGACAAGTTCCATTTTAAAAAATTTTGAGATTTCTTCAAAAGTACGATTTTTCTCAAATTTGTTCAAACAAAAGATGGTAAAAACCCTAAACCTAAACCCTATTTATAACCCTAATCATAATAGCTATAAACGACAATTTTTCAAAGTTAGACCGAACTCATCACCTCGAGCTGATGACTTATGTGTTGACCGTTGGCAACAGACCATTGTTGTTGCTTGTCACCTCAAGGTGACAAGTTCCATTTTTAAAAAAAACTTTTCAAATTTTTAAATTAATTTTATAACTTATTTAACAAAATTTTTTATGGGCCTCGTCACCTCTAGGATACGAGTCTCGTTAAATAAATTAAAATAATGACTCACATGGGCCCACTCATTTAGGTCCAATAAAATAATATATCTGATTCCCCCTTTAATGTATTTTCCAAAGTAAAAAAATATTGGGCCTCAATGGGCCAAATAATGTACCCGTTAGCGGTAATGGTTATAATGTAGTATATATTTATAATCTTTCTTGAGACATAGTTGCTTAAACATAGAACCTCAAGGGAGAATAATACTCATTTAACTATTGAAACCACTTAATTAATTTTAAAGAGAGAAATAAATAGTTTATAAAATATATATAAACGTTTATGGAATTGGTTGTATTATGCTAGGTATAATAATTTATGTATGAATATGTACACGCATTTTTCTGTCTATATAATATGTTTACATTGTATAGTATACGTATATATATTATGTAAATATATTACTATTAGTATTTTTATTAAACTAATATTTTTCATTTGTTTTGTTAGGAACAACCCAAATATCCCGAAGCCCATTACAAATCGCTGACCCATTACACACTGTAAACCCAACAAGACCAACCCAAAAGCAGAATGGATCCAAATGCAAATGGAGCCCCAACGACCCGAACCAGTCCAATCTCCAACATCGAAATAGTTAGGGTTTTAAAACCCTAACCCTTTTGCCTTTTCCTTTTCAGTATCGCATGCCTGGCCACTGGTGGATCAACAAGCCACGATCCAATGGTCAAGATGATAGCTGGAGAGCCCTCACTTTGATTGCATCACTGTAATACCCTAATTATTAAATGAGGGACTTTATTTAAAATATTTAACAATTGAGTATTTAAATACTTAAATTTTATTAGATGATAATGGATTTGAAATAGTTGTTTAGACTAAATTGGAATAAAAGATGATAAAATGGACATTTTGGTCATTTAGATTTAATTAAATTTAATAATCAATTATGGGGTATTAGATAAAGATATAAGAGAATGAGTGGGGGAAATGAAGTCAACTCTTCTCTTATTCTCTTCTTGGCCGTGAGAAACTCTCCTCCATAGCTCAAAGGTGAGTTTTCAATTTGTTGATTAATTATTTCATTTTTGGTTAGTTTTTGAAGCCTTGAGTATAATATAAACTTCAGAAATGATTTAATGGGAGTAAAACTATGAAATAGAGAAAATAATGGAGATTTAAGAAAATGGGCTTTTGAATGATATGTTAATATATGAGTGTTTATTGATGATTATTGGTAGATTTGACTTGTTAAATCAGTAAATAAGATATTAGAAACAATGGATGAGTTTAAAAACAAGTTAGAAATTTTGGTATGATTCATAGAATCAATTGATTTTGAGGGATACTAGATGTTTTAAGTGTTTAAATAAAAGAAGGCTAGTATGGATAAGTAGAGAAAAGTTACATAGCATTGTTGGGGATAAACATGAAGAAAATTGACCAAATTTGGGTATTTTTTGGGTTAAAAACTGGAAATCTGGGCAAGGGGTATCGCTACTTATTCATTAGGTACCGATACTTCAAGAGTAAATTAGGGAAGGCATTCAATGGGTATCGATATCTGGGAAGGGGGTATCAGTACCCTAGCATAGGGGTATCGATACCAGGTTAAGGATATTGATACCAGGGAAACATCGATTCTAATTTTGGTATCGATACCGGAAAGGGGGTATCGTAGCTTAGTAGGGGTATCGATACTACCAAGTCAAAGATGCTAAGATAGATTGAGATTGCTATGGAAATTTAATAATAAGTATCTTTGAATATTTCTTAGGTATAATTGAGAAGGAATATTATAAGAATGTATATTGTACATGTTTTGAATGGATGCTTAAGTAGATCGAAATCAAGATCCCGAGTCGAGTAAAGAAAAAGGCAAAGGTCTAGTCCCGAAATAATTATCTTTACATTTTGGTCATCAAAGCAAGGCAAGCTAGGTGAGTACCTTTATTGTATTCAATTTAGATAAAGATGATTGAGATTCGTCAAGTTACAATATTTGAATGTAATGTATGTTTTATTGAAATTACTATGTTTCTATTGATTATATGGAATTGATATTGTGAATGAGTTTTAGAGTATAAATTGCTCTAAAATGAATGAAAAATTAAAATGCATACAAGTGCATTATCAACATGAAAGGATGCTATACTTGAAATGTATATGGGTACATTATCAACAGAAAAGTATGCACTAGTTGAAAAGTATATGGTTACATTATCAATAGTAAAGTATATTATGGTTGAAATGTATATGGGTACATTATCAACAGAAAAGTATGCACTAGTTGAAATGTATATGGGTACATTATCAACAATAAAGTATACTATAGTTGAAATGTATATGGGTACATTATCAACAAAAAAGTATGCTATGATTTAAATGCATAGGGGTGCATTATTAACATAAAGGTATGTTATAAGTAAGAATGTATAACGAGGCATTATAAATATAGATTGGTATTGTTAATGAAAATAGAGAATAATGAAGAATGAGTATAATAATTGATAATGAAATGAGGTTTAAATGAAAATGATCATGGAATCCTTAAAGATCATACAATATTGTGACTCACTAAGTAAATACTTAACGTGTGTGTTTCCACGCGTTGGTAACAGTGGAGATCAATCAAGTAAGGAGTGCAGCAGTAGCAGCAAATATTATCCACTAAGGTTGACTCATCAGTAATATTAGGACAATAATGGTCATTGTGGAAACTTATATGGCATGCAATTAAATATATTAAATTATTTTATAATGTGTTTTGAACAAGTACTTTTTACTATTTTAAATTAAGGAGAAATCAACTTTAAAACAAAAAGTATTAAAGGGTTTTCAAATTATAAATAAATTTTAAATGATAGGAAATCTGTACTATTTATACATAAACGTATACGAGTTATGGGTGTTACAATCACTCACATCCCGGATTTGTAGAAGCCATCGTGGGAATCAAGCCAAAACAGAAAAACAAAGTCAGTTCTCATAAGACTCTCAACAAACCGAAAAGAAAGGAGCAATTTTAGTTCTAATAAGAGTCTAAAATCGAATGAAAAATAAAGGAAATCCTAGGACTATAAATATATGTAAAATAGTTTCTAAGAACGAACACAAGAATCGAGCAAAAAAACTTACTTGTAAACACAGAGAGATATAGAGAAAATACGAAGAAATATACAAGGAAATCAGAGAAAAAGTTGTAAACTTTCGAAAGAAAATTCGAAATAAAAAAGGTATCATTTTTTCCTTGCTTGGTTGTTCTATTTCTCTTTCATGTGGTTCTTTTGTTTAGTTTCTTGTTGTTTTTGACTCAAAAAAACGGAAAAGAGGAAGGAAAGTCAAGGATCGGGGGAGGGTTTTTGAGAATATTCTTCTCAGATCTAGTCCTCCTCGAGGCATTTTTGAAAAAAACCAAAGTCATTTTCGGAAGTAGGTCGAGAGCTTTCGAAAAATAAATTTTTTTCTGTTTCTCCACCGATCAACGGCGGCCGTCGAGGTGGTAGTGGCCGAAATGTGGTTTCTCTATGAGCCCAGGCGACCGTGTTCTTCATTCCTGAAGAACAGTTGAGAGAAAATAAGGGAAACTTTTTTAATCGAGTAGGGAGAGAAGGAAAAAAATGAATTTTTGTTTGTGAATGTTAGCTTTTATACGACCCAACGATCTGACCGGATCCCTTAGAGGATCCGCGTGTTTTCGTTTGGGTTGGGGTTAATTACAATTTCAGTCCCCCGTTTGATTTTAAAGCTCATTTTGCACCCTAAATTCAATTTTAACCCCGATTTTCTTTTTTAAATTACCATCTATTTTTTTAATTTGGTCATTCCCTTTGGTTTTTATTTAATTCACGTTTTGATCTAATTATTATTTATTTTATTTTATCCAACATTTTTTATTTTTATTTTTTTGTTTTGTTTTTGTTTTTGATGCTGTTTATTTTTTTATTTTATTTATTTTAAACTAGTTTGTTTTTACTTTTTTATATTATTTTTTAAATCATTATCCATTCCTTTATATATTTATTTTCTTTTTTAGCTATTTTAGGGGTTTTGATATTTTTTATTTTTTTCCATTTCTTTTATTTTTGTTTTAGTAATTGTTTATCTTTAATTTCACAATTAGTATTTTTTTAATTTTAATTCAATATACTTTTTTTTATTATTTTTCACTTGGTGTTATTAATGCATGATTTGTTTTCTTTGTCCTGTTTATTTCTTTTTTTCTGTTAATTTCATGACATGTATTTATATTTTTTCCTTTTTCCTTCTACGTTTAAAGTATCATAATTTAACATACATTCTTTCTTTTGATTCAATATTTTACTTTACCAATCTAACATTTTTTTTAAGGGTATGCTTTTAAATCGATCGGAGATAAGTAATTTTGATAAAATTTTACTTTTTAATTTAACTTACAATTCTCTTAATTAGGACAACTGAAAATTAGATTAGTACCAAAAGGGCAGTTCAAGGGTGGTAATCCTTCCTTGACTATAACCGACTCCCGAATTCAACATATCTTTGGTAAGATGTAGATCATGTAAGAAATCGAGGTATCCGATCAACCTATTTTTGTTCTTAAAATAAATGATCGGTGGCGACTCTAACCCACTTATTTAAGTCGAAGCTCAATTCTGAGCCCACCCGAAAGACGGTTGTGGTAGCTTGGCGACTCCACTGGGGATAGCTAAGTGAGTGAGGCTAAGGTTAATTTCCAGTTGTCTTCTTAAGTGAAAAGTGTAAGTTTAAATTTTAAGTTAATTTTTTGATCCTTATTACTTACCTTTGATTATCTTTTCAAGTAAATAGTTGTACTGACGCTTTCTTTCAATGATTTTAGCTTATTAAACATTTTCCATCTAAGGCTCTATACTTGAGCTCCGAACCCTTTTTAAGTGGGGGTAAAAGCGACGCCTTTGTGAGAATTTATTCTCCGTATAGGCCTAGCAAGTAACCTTCAGAATTCATATACCTTATGTATTCGTGTGAATTTATTCTCCGCATAGACATAAGGGAAGGTATCCTCTCGAGTTTAACTTAGTCCACATATGCTTGTAATGGGCTTAGGACTAAGAGTCTGGAAAGCCCAAGGGGGCACCAGCAAGGAGAACTCGAGTACCTACTTTAGAACCTAAACCGAGAGGCTACAAGGAATTAGAGCCTACCCTTAAACTCCATTTCAAAACCTATAATGTTTTTACTTTTATCATGCAATTTATCTTTTTTTACTTTTATCATTATTATTTTTATCTTACTAACTAATTTTTCTTTCATGTTTGCCTTTTTTTTTATCATTTGCATCATAAAAAGAGGTAATCGATCCACAAAAAGTGTTCGTTACATACAAATAATCTGTATTAATGGACAAAGGGGTTGTAATACAAGAGGTGAAAATGCTGAGGTACAACTGTGGTCTTAAAAAACTCAGGTTAGCTGTGCTTCTGTCAGCCTAAAGCAGAATGATGTTCAAGAGCTATGGAGCATTTGGGACAGTTGGAAGAGTGACCAGAAGCATAAGTTTAGCATGCGGTATGGTGATATCGCAGTCCCACTCTATGTCAAGATCGATGAGCCCCTAATAAGAGCCTTAGTACAATTTTGGACCCGGGGGTACAACTGTTTCACCTTTAACTAGGAGGACATGGTGCCACAATCGGACCCATATCAAGCAACTGATGAAGAACCACCCCGATGAATAGAAAGCAATAGATATTTTCCCGCTAGGTCTTTCTGGTTTGGTTATTGTTGGGTTAATCGATCGACGAAATAGCCAAGACGGGGTGAATTGGCAACAAACATTTTGGTGGAAGCTTTTGCAGAAAATAGAAAATAATTGCACAACGGTTTAGAGTTGTCCGACTTTCTCAACCAAAGTCTACGTCCACTACCTTAGTTATCAACACTAAGGATTTTCCACAAATTCACTAATTTGTCTTTCTTTTGAAGACAAAGAGTATCCTTACAAATTTCTCGAGAATTATACCCCAAATTCTTGAGAAACTCTCTCCTAAAGAGATAAATACAAATTTTGCAAACTTACAGAAAAACCTCACAAGGCAATGTGTTTGTACAATTCTAGAACAAGAAAAGAACACTCAAAGATGATTACAAATGAGCACAATATGTGTTCTTGAATAAAAATGAATATTAAAGGAAAATTGGCTTGAAATGCAGAAACTTGATGTTTAATGTTTTCTCTCTTGTTTCTAAATTGAATTCTTATTAATCAATGGCTTCATAACTTGTTTAAATACACCTTGGATTGATTCTAGCCGTTGTAAATCATTTGGGTGATGTTAGAGCCGTTGTAGTGTGAAAACCCTCTTGAAAAAGTCTGATGGGAGAGTGGGGTATCAGTACCTCTTCAAAGGGTATTGGTACCTGCAGTGTAAAATTCAAATATTTCGACCGTTAATGACTAGGGGTATCAGTACCCAAAGGGCATTCTGTTTTCTCGGAGCCAAAACTTACATAGGTGTATCGGTACCCTATGAGGGGTATCGGTACCCTTTGGGCAATATGTTTTTCTCGAAGCCCTTCTATCTAAAAATTATTTTTGGCTCGATTAAGGCTCGAAATACTTTGTAAAATTTGTTTCAAAAATATTTTAAGATTAACACACAATTTTACACTTAAGTAAGAATTGAAATTGACATTTGAAAATCTTGGAGTAATATTTTGATATTCGAATAATTTAATCAAAATATACTTAAAAATGATTATAAAATCTTAAAATTCGATAACACTTAATTTCTTATATTGAAACATCAAAATGTTTTCAACAATCTCCCCTTTTCGATATAACAAAAACATTTTAGTAATTTTAAGATTTTCTTTAAAAAAAATCATTTTTGAAAAATTACTCTCCCTTACTCTAACACTTCTCCCCTTTTTGCTAAATCAAAAAGACTCTAAAACGTTTGCAAACAAGGTTTTTGAAAAAATTAGACAATTGATATCTAGATATAGCGTAAGCTGCTAAGATCAAATTCAAGAGAAGATTAACCATTAGTTCCATAAATCAATATTCATAGATAATGTGTAATGGTATTTGGTCATATGTGTCTAAATGATGAAAAATATATATAAAATAATTAAAATGAAGCTCAAATAACTAGTAACCATTCAAATATCATTCAAACCAAAATAAACATCCAAACAAACAATTCAAACATCCAAAATCTAAAAACACAAATCCAAAAAATCCAAACATACAAAATGTTTTAAAGACAATGTTAGGATCCATTATGATTCAACCTAAGAAAACTAGCAAGAGAAGTTCAAGCATTCATAGGAGGATCGAGAGGAGTTAGATGTGCCCATATATTAGCCACATCTCATGTAATTGCATCGAGTCTATCATCCACAATATTGAATCGATTATTCATTGCTTCGCGGGTAGCTCGAATCTCTTGTTGATTCTCAAAATGTTGAGTTCCCATTCCAGTAAAGTGGGACTCTAAAGAGATGAAACTCATATCCAATGTCTCCATAAACGATTGGAAGTATAGAGGTATTTGACTTTCTTGCTGTGCCGACTCGTCGTCGATATCTTGTATAAGTTATTGAAGCTCTGGATCATCGTCCGCAGCTGGTGCCAGTGCAGGTGTAGCTCATGAAGAACTAGCTCCTTGTGTTTTCTTAGGGGATCGAACCCATTGATCATTTTCCTTCTTTCATCCCTATTTCTTTAAAGATGTCAGATTGATTTCGTTTTTGAGAGGGATGGCTACATCAAGCCGAACTTTAAGCTGGGCTTTGATAAACATGTTACTCAGAAGACAAACGTAAACTAGAGTTTCACAAACCTTTTTATTAGGGACAAGGTTTACGATTTCAACGAGTTCGGAAAAGATAATTTGAGGTAGGTTTATTTTCTTATTATTTTGGATACAATATATCCACCAAAGGTCTAAAGCTCTAAAAGTGGAGTATTTGTCTCAGGATGGTCTAAACCACCAAGAGATCATCAGATGAAGAAAATGATCATGGTGATCTAACACACTTGCACTTGACTTGACCTTGTAAGGAGTACCTACTACTTCTTTTTCATTATCTAAACCGACATTATCTAAATCAAATGCGTTAGCTATGTACCCCGAGTCAATATAAATAAATTGACCTAGAAGATAGGATTGAATTCCTATTGTTTCGGTTTTAGCTTGGTTTTGGATACAAATAGCATTTGAATTGAAAATTCAAACAAGTTGTTGGTAAACAATTGGTTCGAGTTGAAAAAGTTTATCAAATTTCCAAGCTTGTAAGGTAGGAAGATATCTAAAGTTCATTTCTACCATAGCTCGAAGAGAAGGAATACGTTCTTGCCGAATTTTATACGACTCGAAGAGATAGACAAACCTATGGTAAAGATTATCCCTACGGCCAGGTTCGTTAAAGCATGAGTTTCGAATAGTCATTTCAGGATTATCGAAATTAGGAATTGTTGAATAGGAGGTGGATTTGAAGGTGGGTTTGGTGGTCGGTTTGAACGACTAGAGGATGACCTATGGCGTTTATGAGACATGGTTCAAGAAATCGGAATAGGATAGATACCTGTAATTTAAAAACATATGTATGCAATATAATCAATCCTAAAACTCAAATGAGTCCTCAATATTTCAAGGTTCTCTAAAATAATCCTAATAGGCACATTTTGAAAACTATGTTTGAAAAAAATGTTTGGAAATCAATATGTAGTTTTCAAAACAGCATAATTAAATAAAAACAACAACAATTTTAAAAACAAAACAATTTTTTTTATTTCAAAATTTGAATTTTTTGATCAAATCTTGTGTTTTTGATGAAATTGCTTGTAGAATCTAGTTTAGAAACATCATATAATCAAAGCCTGATATATAATTCAACCTAGAATTAATTAAAACTAGTCATAAGTTCAAAAATCAATAAAATAGAGTTTTTAGAAAAGTTACCTTGAAATTTGAAGATTGAGTGAGAATGTGATGTTGTTTGCACAAAATTAATGATTGTAGCAGGAATGTTGTTGAAAACTGAACTAATTCCGACTTGAATCGATTATTTTGAGTGAAAATGAGAGTGGAGAGAAAGAGGGGTGAGCTGCTGTAAGGGTTTTAAGTTTGGGGTTTTTGAAAAATGAAGAAATTAGGCGTGTAATAACCAGAACCCGATGGGGGTATCGGTACCCTCATATGGGGTATCGATACACATTCAAAGGGGGTATCGATACCTAGTGCATAGAAAAGTTAAAAATCTATATTTAAACACTCAAAATGCTAAATTAATTAGCTCTAGTGATATTGGCAACTCATATATCGAAAATTAACAATGTTCAATTAATCAAATCTATCCTTAAACATTATTTGAACATATAGTTAATTTTCACTAAAGATCATAAACTCCCCCTAACTATTTCCAAAGAATGCAATTAAAAAATATTATAAGCATTTTATATTTCTAAAATGTGCTGAAATTATTTTAAACACTAAGTGAAGATAGGTCAGTTAAACCTAATTCTCTCCTAAGTGTGCAAAATCTTTATTTATCTAAAGGTTTTGTAAAAATATCTGCTAATTGATGCAAAGTATCAATAAATTCTAGAACTACATCTTCTTTAGTGACATGATCTCTAATGAAATGATGTCTAATTTCAATATGCTTAGTTCTAGAGTGTTGGATGGGATTTTTAGTGAGACAAATACCACTAGTATTGTCACACTTGATAGGTATGGTAATTACTTCAATTCCATAATCTAAAAGTTGTTGTTTCATCCATAAAACTTGTGCACAACAGCTACCGGTTGAAATGTATTCCGCTTCAGTGGTAGATAATGCAACACAATTTTCTTTCTTTGAAAACCAAGAAATCAACATATTTCCTAGGAATTGACAAGTACCTTAGGTGCTTTTCTTATCTATTTTGCATGCTCCATAATCCGCATCAGAGAAGGTATGCAAGCAAAAACTAGAGTATCTAGGATACCAAAGTCCTAAACTAGGAGTGTCCTTAAGGTATCTAAAGATCCTCTTAACAGCTAGTAAATGTGATTCCTTAGGGCATGATTGAAATCTAGCACATAAGAAAACACTAAACATTATGCTTGATCTACTTGCGGTTAGATAAAACAATGAACCAATCATGGACCTATATAATTTAACATCCACACATTTACCTCATTCATCTTTGTCAAGCTTTGTTAATGACCTCATTAGAGTGGCATGAGGTTTCCCATTTTCCAATCCAAATTTCTTGAGCATATCCTTGATGTATTTTTCTTGATTGATGAAGATGCCATCTTTTCTTTGCTTGATTTGGAGTCCCAAGAAATATGAGAGTTCCCCCATCATGCTCATCTCAAATTCACTATGCATTAGCTTAGAAAATTCTTGGCAAAGAACATCATTAGTAGAACCAAATATTATATCACAAATGAACTACTAATAAATCTTTACCTTTATGCTTTAAAACAATGTAGTGTTAACCTTCCCTTTTGAAAAACCCTTTTCTATTAAAAAATTTGAAAAAAACCCTTTTCTATTAAAAAATTTGAAAAGCTTTCATACCAAGCTGTAGGAGCTTATTTTAAACCATAAAACGCTTTTGTCAATTTAAAAACATGATTTGGAAATTTTGAATATTCAAAACCAGGAGGTTGTACCATATACACTTATTCTTTTATAAAACCATTTAAAAATGCACTTTTAACATCCATTTGATATAATTTAAATTCATTGAAACATGCAAATGCTAATAACATTCTAATTGCTTCCATCCTAGCTACGGGGGCGTATGTTTTAGCATAGTCTATGCCCTGTTCTTGAGTATAGCCTTGAGCAATAAGTCTAGTCTTGTTTCTCACTATATTACCACTTTCATCAAACTTAATCCTAAATACCCATCTAGTACCTACATTAGATTTATTACTAGGCCTTTCAACTAATGTCCATACTTTACTTCTCTCAAATTGATTTAACTCTTCTTGCATAGCCATGATCCAATTTTCATCATCTAATGCTTCTTTGATATTCTTAGGCTCTATTCATGAAATAAATACAACATAATTACATATATTTCTAAGAGAAGATCGAGTTTATACCCCTTTGGATGGATCACCTATTATCTCACCATCCTTGACATAGTTGTATTCTATTGGGTAAGAGACTTCCCTTTCTTCAATGGTTGGATTCTCGAGAACATCATGAGTTTCCTCATCTTTTGTTTCTTTCTTTGATGATGGTTCTCCAATGTCATGTCTAACGTCATTTGTTTTTACAATACCTACGTCATCATCAACAGAAGAATCCTTCCTCGGAAGGGGATTATATCGAAAACAACATGTATAAACTCTTTTACCACAAAAGTTCTTTTATTAAATACTCGATAAGATTTAGAATTTAAGGAATAACACATAAAAATTCTTTCATCACTTTTAGCATCAAATTTGCCATGATTTTCTTTACCGTTGTTTAAAACAAAACATTTATATCCAAAAGGATGAAAATAACTAATGTTAGGGTTTTTATGTTTGAAAAGTTCATATGGAGTTTTATTTAAAATTGGCCTAATCATTACTCTGTTTATAACATAACAAGCGGTATTTGTGGCTTCTGCCGAAAAATATTTTGGTAATTGTTTTCACAAAGCATGGTTCTAACCATTTCTTCTAAAGTTCGATTTTTCCTCTCAACAACTCCATTTTGTTGAGGGGGTTCTCGGAGCTGAAACATTATGGCTAATATCATTAGAATTAAAAAAATCAATAAATCTAAGATTTTCAAATTTAATACCTTGATCACTCTTAACACTAGTTGTGGAGTAACCTTTTTCATTTTGGATTACTTTTGAAAACGTGATGAATTTTTCTAATGCTTCATCTTTAGTACTTAAAAATAGAACCCAAGTATATCTAGAATAGTCATCTATTAATACAAAGAAATATTGTTTTCCACCCAAGATAATAGTTCTAATTGGCCCAAAAAGATCTATATGGATCAATTGTAATACTCTACTAGTTGGTATATCATTAATGGACTTAAAGGAAGCTCTTTGATGTTTTCCTTTAGCACAAGCATCACAGATTTTATCTTTATCAAATTTTAGCTTTGACAATCCTCTTACTAAATCTCCTTGAATTAGTCTTTGTAAAACACTCATGCTAGTATGTCCTATTCTCCTATGCCATAACTAACTATCAAGCTCATCCTTAGGAACTAGGCATACATTAGTCATATTAATAAAATCTAAATGCACCATGTAATTGTTTCCTATTCTATGACCAATAAGCATAATCCGATTAGATGCAATGTGAATGACTTTACAACCATTTATTTCAAATAAGACATTATATCCTTTAACTAACCATTTTTGTCTTTTAGCTCAATGAACCGGCTCTTGTCTCCGGTCATGTGTCTTGAACATCCACTATCAAGGTACCATGAGTTTGAACTTGTTTCTCATGCCTTGTTGCAATGCTTCTTTCCCTACAAACATATATTATTTTTTGATTTTTGGTACCCAATTTCTTTTGGGTCCATATTCATTAGTTTTTAAAATTCTAGTCCCCTTGGGTATCTACTTGCATAGGATCTACTTATCTTTAGTAGTAATGAGTTCTTTAGGAACCCATATACTTCTAACGATTTTTCTATTAGAGGTTCTTTCGGGACCTCTATGATTGTAGTTTTTAAAACTTTTTCTAACAAAGTTGGATTTTGAACTTTCTCCAATTTCAAAACGTTTTTTTCCAACTTTATCAAAAGAAGTTTTAAGATATCAATTTCTTTTTGATGATCATTGTTGACCTTTGAAAGTAAATTATGCAAATCAAAATTTTTCTTTTCAAACTCATCTTGTTTGATTTGCAAATCTTTGATTTTACTTTCAAGATCATTGTTGGTCTTGGATATAAGATTATTTTCGTTTTTTAATTTTGAAATATCATTTTTGTATTTTAAAAATAATTTCTCATAATCTGAAGCCAACCTAGTATATTCCTCTAACAACTCATCAAAAGAATAATCTTCAAAATTAAATGAGCTAGAGGTTACTTGAGAGCTTTCCCCGATGGCCATCAAGCACAAGTTTGCTACTTATTGTTCCTCTTCATCGGAACCTTCATCATCGCTCCATGTAGCCACATGAGCTTTGTGCTTTTCTTCGATTGACCCTTCTTCTTTAATTGTGGGCAATCGTATTTGACATGACCGGGTTTTTTTGCACTCGTAGCAAATAGTAGGGTCTTTCTCCTTCGGTTCATTTTTATAGTCTTCATTTCATTTAAATTTTCTTCATCGGTTGGGCTTCATCAATTTTCTGAACCGTTTTGCAAATAATGCCATTTCCTCATCATCGTCATCTTCATCCGAATCACTCTCATCTTTTGTGGATTTGAGAGCAATTCCAGAATTTTTCTTCTTCTCTGTCTCCTTCTTTAGCTCATCTCTTTTCTCAAGTTCTACCTCATCTTGAAGAATCATTTCATGCGTGAGGAGAGAATCGATAAGCTCATCGAGGGTCAAGGATTTTAAGTTTTTAGCCACGATGATCGCCATCTTCTTTGATGCAAAGATTTTGAAAGGGAGTAGACTAACTTCCTCATAAGCTTCTCATTTGGAATGATCTCTCCATATGATTTGAGACCATTAACAATCGTGGAAAATCTATCCGTCGTAGCTTTGATATCTTCATCCTGTTTCATCCTGAAATTTTCATAGCTATGAGTTAGAAGGCTAATTTTAGATTCTTTTACCTCGTTTGTGCCTTCATGAGTGACTTGTAGTTTATCCGATATCTCCCTGGCGGTTATATAAGATGAAACTCTTATGTATTCATCTGGTCCAAAAGCACAAAAAATAATATGGATAGCCTTTGAGTTGAGCTGGAACATTCTCGTCTCTACTTCACTCCACAATCTTGAATGAGTGGAAGGAATGAAGTATTTTTCTTCTATAATATTACATGCTCACATATCACTTGCTTGAATGAAATATCCAATAAGCATAATTAGCTCCATTGAAGAAATGAGGCTTGTTGATAGGCATAGAATCAAGACCGAAGTCGGAGTTTGAAGTGGAGGCCATTGATGAATTAAATATGGATATAACTCTTCCTGAATCGACTCAAGAGGTGAATAAACCTTCAAATGAGTGAGGATCTGCTACCAATTGTTGAGTTAATCGATCGATGAAATAGCCAAGAGGGGGGTGAATTGGCAACAAACATTTTGGTGGAAGCTTTTACAGAAAATAGAAAATAATTGCACAGCGATTTAGAGTGGTTCGACTTTCTCAACCAAAGTCTACGTCCACTACCTAAGCTGTCCACACTAAGGATTTTCCACAAATTCACTAATTTTTCTTTCTTTTGAGGACAAAGAGTAACCTTACAAATCCCTCAAGAATTATACCCAAAATTCTTAAGAACACTCTCCCCCAAAGAGAACAATACAAATTTTGCAAACTTAAAGAAAAAACTCACAAGGCAATGTGTTTGCACAATTCTAGAACAAGAAAAGAATACTCAAAGATGATTACAAATGGGAACAATATGTGTTCATGAAATCAAAATGAATATTGAAGGAAAATTGTCTTGAAATGCACAAACTTGATGTTAATGCTTTCTCTCTTATTTCTCAATTGAATTATTATTAATCAATGGCTTCAGAACTTGTTTAAATACCTTGATTGATTCTAGCCGTTGTGAATCATTTGCGTGATGTTAGAGCCGTTGTAGTGTGAAAACCTTCTTGAAAAAGTTTGTTGGAAGTGTGGGATATCGGTACCTCTTCAATGGGTATCGATGCTTGCAGTGTAAAATTCAAATATTTTGACCGTTAATGACTAGGGGTATCAGTACCAATAAGGGGGTACTGGTACCCATAGGGTATTTTGATTTCTCGGAGCCAAAACTTACATAGGGGTATCGGTACCCTATGAGGGGTATCAGTACCCTCTGGGCAATCTGTTTTTCTCGAAGCCCTTCTATTTAAAAATTATTTTTGTCTCGATTAAGGCTCGAAATACTTTGTAAAATTTGTTTGAAAAATATTTTGAGATTAAACACAATTTTACACTTAAATAAGGATTGAAATTGACATTTGAAAAACTTGGATTAATATTTTGATATTCGAATACTTTAATCGAAATATGCTTAAAAATGATTATAAAATTTTAAAATTCAATAACACTTAATTTGTTATATCGAAACATCAAAATGTTTTTAACAGTTATCTTCTCGAAGACTTTGGATTACATTGAGGCAGTTGTGGTGGAACTGTTCGAACAACTCCCGAGATGAGTAAATCTAACGCCAACCATTTTAGCGGAAAACTTTCGCTCTCTCAACCATTGTAGAAAGCCTGGCGGAGGAAGATTTATTGGGTGTGCACAGCTCCTCCAAGTTTGGATCCACAGTCATTTCTGGAAGACCAGTGGGATTTCTTATCGCTGATTTAACACTACTTATTCACCTTTGGGGGAATTTCTTACTCTGAAATTGCAAGAAGGCCACTCAAAAGAAAAGTGGATGAAAGTATTCTCACATATTTGGGATATGGATATTTTCTAGAGAGCCCTTGGTTATCCCTCAGGCACTATGACATTACTTGGATTATGGGGTAGAGTTGCATATTCTCCGCTTTTGGCACTTCGACAGTATGGGGCACACCATTTTGTCCTAACGGCACACGAGATATCCATATCGAATTTCATACCATGGGGATAAATACAAGAAAAAGGTCATATAAATAGCTGAGTCATGGAAGAAAGTGTTATGAATGGATGTCGTGGCTACCAAAGACATGCTTACTCAAGACTATTTGGAATGGTGGATGTTAAGGAAAAATGACAACATCCCCTTGCCAGATCGTGAATACACTCGAACCATGGAAGAACATCTTAACCCTGTTATTCTGAGCTAGATATAACAAGGAAAGAATTTGAAGTTGTAAAGAATGAGCTGAAACATAGCATGAGAGAACTCGAGGCTAAAAAGTTCTAGTGGAAATTAGACGTTGATACTCAGAATGATCGAGCAGACAAGTTAGAGAAGGAACAAAAGAAAATCTGCTTTGAGCTCGAAGACTTGAGAAAGGAATATCAAGAACAAGTTCAAAGAAATTCCAATCTGAAAAAGGTCTTATGAGTACTGGAAAGGTGAAACTAGCAGCCTGAAAAGGATGTTTAGAGGGCAAGATGAAAGAGAGACCTTGAAAGAACAACTTTAGTTAAAGGCCATTGTGGATGAATTTAAGAAACAAGTAAGCGAGCTTCAGATAGTACCCTTTGATGGAGGGTTTCAGTGGCATTTTCATTGGGAACAGACCCAGAAAAGGGTGAAAGCTAGAGACGTAGTCATCCAAGATTTATTGGAGCAAGTACAAAAGGCAGCTCGTCATTTTCATGGTTTAGCAAGAGAAGCCGGAGTGGTTCGACAAGGCATTCAACCAGTGACAAATGAAGGAAGAAGACTTGTCAACCTGTTAGAAGCTATTCGAGGTTTAGATAGTTAGAATATACCTTTAAAATATTTTTTATCTATTAAAAAATAAAACACTTTTGTCTCAATAAGGATTATTTATAATAACAGACACATTTTTGGATTAGTGCCTCTAATTCTCATGCATCATGCATTGTTTTTCGTACTTTGCATTTTATTTTTATTTTTCCATGTTTATTTTTATTTTCCATGTTTTTACATTCTCATTAACTAATAGAAAATGTCTCATCAGAAGAAAGAAAAATGGAAGCTAAAATTGTTCAACTCGAGGAGAACATGTTGAAGTTGCAGAGGGAGTTAGAAGAAAAGATATACCAGAACAATCAAAATACTCTGGATGAGACCACTACGAGTCAAGAGTCCTTGGTCAATCAGATTATAGCCAAGTTATTTGGCTTACATCAAGCAAGTGCACTTGGGGCAGGTTCGTCTGATGGGGTAGCTATGCCACCTACCCCGCAGGTGGTTATCTCACTTGGAATCTTACCAGGACTGTAAGGGGACTCATTTACTGCAAAAAGTGAAAGCCTCATCTGCTATGAAGGTACAAATCTCTGTATCTAACCCAGAATAATTCAGATGATTACCATATACCAGATTTTGATGAAGAAGATAAGACAAAGAAGATGGAAGAAAAGATCAAGCTATTGAAAGACCAAATGAAGGTTGTCAAAGGGGACCGTGATTATTATGGGATCGATACCTTAGAACTAAGCTTAGTCCCGGATTTGGTACTTCCACCAAAATTCAAAGTCCTTGAGTTCGAGAAGTTCAATGGAAACAGTTGCCACTCAGCTCATATAACAATTTTCTGTCGAATATGACAGGATATATAGGAAATAACCAACTCATAATTCATTGCTTCCAGGAGACCCTATCTGATTCAGACATCCGGTGGTATAATCAGCTTAACCGATCTCATATCAAGACTTGAAAAGATCTAGCTAAGTCTTTCTTGCAATAATAAAAACATATAAATGATATGAGACCAGACCGAGTTATACTACAAAGCATGGAGAAGATGCATAACGAAAGTTTCAGATAGTATGCATAGAGATGGAGGATTTAGATGTGTAAGTTCATTCACCCTTGGATGAAAAGGAAACCAAAAAACTCTTCATACAAACCCTGAAGGCCCCGTACTATGGGCACTTGGTTATAATCACATCAAGAAACTTTTTCAATTTAGTTATGGCCGGAGAGATGATTGAAATGACCATAAAACAAGGCAAGATCGAGGGAGGGAATCAAGAAAGAAACCTACCATGAAGAATAAAGATATAGAGATTAACAACATCAACACCTACAATGCCAATAAAGGTGTTACAATCTCAAACTCAAAAACAACTGTAACTGTACCGTCAAGTACTTCTAGACAAAATCTAAGGGAACCTAGGAAAGACAGAAAGAATGAGCAATTTGATCCTATTCCCATGTCATACAAGGAACTTTATCAACAGCTCTTTAACACTCATGTAGTGTCACCATACCCTGTGGAACCGATGAAGCCCCCTACCCCATATGGTATGATGAAAACGCTCACTGCGAATACCACGGTGGTGTGTCAGGGCACACAATTGAAAATTACCTCGCATTCAAGAGGATCGTACAAAGAATGTGTAACAAGAATTGGATCCACTTTAATTCAGGAACACTAAATGTTGCAAAAAAATCCTTTGCCTAATCAACAAGAGACCATGATTAATGTAGTCACTACCGATAAAGGCATGAAAGTTAAAACTGGTGTTTCTGAAAAAAAGTCTCATTTGGCTTGGGTATAGAGCCAGATGGTGAAAGCATGGCTTCTTGCATCGTATTTAGACACATCAAGGTGGGATCATGGTAACCACTATTGTTACCACAATGAAGAAGGGCATGAGGTGCAAGATTGCCCGGAGTTTAAAACTTGGATCCAGCTCATCATGGATAGAAAGAAGCTGCAATTCTATAAAGAAGTCTGAGAATCTATGGAAGCGGATGTTTGCGCTACCGGAGAATCATTAGAAAGAGGATATGGCAGGGGTAGACCTTTGATAATTACCCCTAAAGTGAAAATAGCAGAAAAACATAAGCAAAGGTGGTGATCACAACACCCGACCTTTTTCCTACAAGGACAGCCGACAAGTGCCATTGAAATACTAATGTCAATTGATCACCCTGAAGGAAGATGACAACTAACTGGGGCAGGCTGTGGGGAAACGCTACTTCTAAAAGACTAAGTCCCTCAAAGATCACTTGAACCCTTCAAAGAGGATGTTCTGACAATCAACGAGCCCATAAAAGAAGAAGAAGCTAGAGAGTTTCTGAAATTTTTATAGCACAGTGAGTACAACATCGTGGAATTACATAGTCTGTCGACACATATTTCAATGTTGGCATTACTACTAAGCTCAAAGGCACACAGGGGGCACTCTTGAAAGTCCTGAATCAGACATATGTACCACAAGATATACCAGTCAACAAGATGGATCGACTGGTAAACAACATTCAAGCTAATATTCTCATCTCATTTTCAGATGATGAGATTTCGTCTAGAGGAAGAAGTCGAGCTAAGGCATTACACATCACCACTATTTGTAAGGGGCACGCCTTTGTGTTAATCGACAGTGGTTCAACCCTTAATTTGATGCCTTTAGTTATATTGAAAAGGTGTCGATGGATACCTCTCACATGAGAACCCGCCAGAGCATGGTCCGAGCATTTGATAGGACCTAGAGGGAGGTAATTGGCAAGATTGAGGTGCCTTTAACCATCAGACCTGCTACTTACAACATTTAATTTTTAGTAATGAACATCATGCCTTCCTACAACTGCCTTTTGGGAAGGCCTTGGATTCATCAAGCTGGTGAATTACCATCCATGCTGCACCAAAAAGTCAAGTTTGTCATTAATGGGGCCCTCGTAATTATTAATTCCAAAGAAGATATTGTGGCGAGTGTTCCCACAGAGCCTCCATACATAGAAGTAGATGAGGAGAAAGTAGAATGTTCATTCCACTCCTTAGAATTTGTGAATGCCACATTTGTGGCTGAAGGAGGAAAGATTTTCGAACCCCGGCTCTCCGAGTGCACTAAGATGGAGATAAAACATACCTTGGGAAGAAGTTCCAAGGTAGAAAGAGGATCAGGGAATCTGCTGCAATGAAGGAGGATTAATCTTGTCATTCCTATAACAAAGTTAGATCAGTTTGGTCTTGGTTTTCAACCCAGTCAACAACAAAAGAGGAGGGGAATTCAGAAGAACCGAGAAAGAAGACTGGTCGTACTGAGTGGAAATGAATTTCAATGGGAACCCATGGTAGTCCTACCTCTTTATAACACATTTGAATCAGGTGTCTATGTGTTTTAGACCACCTCACCAGATTGGGAAACTGCTTTGAAAGACTTGAGTATCAACACCATAATCACTGGAGTATTGAAGATGCGGATAGATCTGGGATTCGCCCACTGCCACCCAAATTTGTGCTCAGCAACTGGTTGGCGGAAGAAGCACCTGTGATTTTCAAATTTCTTTCAGAGTAATATTCAAACTATCCCTATTCGCCTATACCCAGGGCAATAGGTGATCTTTTGTAAGGGTGAATAAATGTTTTGTTTTAAATTCAATAAAAGATACAATTTCTTTCATGACAAACTTTTTCTTATTTCATTTCTTTTGAATTCAATTTTCTTTCATTCAGTACTTCGTTTCATTCTCTTTTGAATTTAATTTTCGATTATTCCATGTGAGATATTTTCCTCTCACGCATACACATTTCCTTTCTCCTTCAGGTCTTAAGATAACGATAATACAGGCACTGATGATCTT
This sequence comes from Hibiscus syriacus, assembly GCF_006381635.1. Classification (NCBI taxonomy): domain Eukaryota; kingdom Viridiplantae; phylum Streptophyta; class Magnoliopsida; order Malvales; family Malvaceae; genus Hibiscus; species Hibiscus syriacus. Next base: position 2,161,897 of record NW_024061878.1, on the reverse strand, counting down.
GACCCAGAGGTGGATTTTGAATCATCCAATTGTCTCGGGGAAATTGATAAATATGACAATGAAGAGGAGTGCAACTTACCTACCGAATTGTTGAGGATTGTAGAAAGGGAAGACAAGCAAATACTACCACATGAATAGAAAATTGAAGTCTTGAATCTGGGCACCGAAGAGGAGAAAAAGTAGGTCAAAATTGGCATAACTCTTTCGGCTGAAGCAAGAAAAAACTTGATAGTCTTACTTCAAGAATATAAAGATGTGTTTGCATGGTCGTATCAAGACATGTCGAGGCTAGACACATATATGATAGTCCACAAATTACTTATCAAACGTGAATGTAAACCCGTACAACAAAAGCTAGGGAGAATGAGACCTGAAATGCTCATTAAGATTAAAGAAGAGGTCAAGAACCAATTCGATGTTGTTTCGTTCAAGTGTCCAAGTATGCAGAATGGGTGGCCAACATAGTGTCGGTTCCAAATAAAGATGGGAAAGTGCGTATGTGTGTTGATTACCGGGACCTTAACAAGACAAGTCCCAAAGACAACTTTCCTCTACCGCATATAGACACTTTGGTGGATAATACAACTGGGAACACTTGCTTCTCGTTCATGGACGGATTTTCAGAATATAACCAGATTAAGATTCACCCTGAAGACATGGAAAAGACCATATTTTTCATAATGTGGGGAACTTTCTGCTACAAGGTGATGCCCTTTGGATTAAAGAACATTGGGGCAACATATCAGAGAGCTATAATGACCTTGTTTCATGACATAATGCATAAAGAAATCAAAGTTTATGTCGACGACAAGATTGTAAAGGCATAAACTGAGAATGAACATGTCGAGAAAGTTCCAGCTAAGACTGAACCCTAGCAAGTCCACCTTCAGAGCAACATCTGGGAAGTTGTTATGCTTCTTGGTCAGCAAGAGGGGCATCGAAGTTGATCACGATAAAGTTAAGGCTATCCAGAATTTACCTCCCCCACAAACACAAAAAAAATTTCATGGTTTTCTGTACATATTGAATCACATAGAACGGTTCATATCTCAGCTAACCAATAAGTGCGACCCAATATTTTTCCTTCTTCGAAAGAACAACCTAGGAGCATGGGATGAAGACTGGCAGACTACATTCGAGAAAATAAAGGAGTATTTATCTCACAGTTATATCCTGATATCCCTCATCCCGGACAAACCTCTATTCTTGTATTTATCCATATTCGAGAATTCAATGGGGGTGTGTCCTGGGTCAAAATGATGTATCTGGGAGGAAGGAAAGGGCCATTTACTACCTAAGCAAGAAGTTTACTGATTACGAGGCTAGATATCCTCCAATCAAAAAGGTTTTATATGCTTTAGTCTAGGCTACGCGAAGTCTCAGACAATACATGTTGTACCACACCACTTGGCTGATTTCGAAGTTAGATCCACTAAAGTATATGATGGTGTGTTGACTCTTTCTGGAAGGTTAGCCCGATGGAAATGTTGTTATCCGAATTTGATATCAAATATGAGAGCCAAAAGGTGGTAAAGGGAAGTACCATATCATATTTCTAGTCAAGCATAACTAATAAAAATTATGAGCTGCTGGATTTTGATTTTCCAGGCGAAGACTTGATGGCCATATCCTTAGAAGAAACAAGTACCTCCACATGCGATTCCTGGAAAATGCATTTTGACGATGCATCAATTGCGTTAGGACATGGTATTGGGGTAATACTGATCTCCCCTAAAGGAAATCATTATCCATTCACTATAAGATTAAATTTTGATTGAACCAATAACATGGAAGACTATGAGGCTTGTGTTTTGGGGATTCGAGCTACTATGGGACAAAATATAAAGACCTTATGGTATATGGAGATTCGACCTTAGTGATCTATCAGCTCCGTGGAGAATGGAAAACCAAGGATGTAAAGCTGGTGGAGTACCGGAAGCTCATACTAGATCTACTGGAAGAATTCGACAAGTCACCTTCCATTATGTGCCTAGAGAAGAAAATCAAATGGCTGATGCGTTAGCTACCTTGGAAGTCGCATTCAAGGCTGGCGGGGAGTCTATTATGATGCCAATTGATATGCAGTCGTATAAGTACTCGACTCATAGTTACCAAATCGAGGAAGTAAAGGACACGAAGCCCTGTTACCACGACATTCTGCAATACATCCAGAACCGAAGTTATCCAGAGGAAGCCACCGAAAATGATAAAAGAACTATTAGAAGAATGGAGGCTGGATATATCCTTGATGGAGAGGTCTTATACAAGAAAAACCCTGATCAGGTCCTGTTAAGATGTGTAGATACACAAGAGCAAAAGATGATAGTGAAAGAAGTACATGACGGATTTTGTGGAACGTATGCGAATGGACATATGATGTCGAGGCAAATAATGAGATGCAGATATTTTTTGTGCACATTGGAAATCGACTGCATCGATTATGCTAGAAGATGTCACAAATGTCATATATATGGAAATAAAATAAATGTTCCACCTCAACCTCTTCATGTAATGATGGCACCATGTCCTTTCTCTATGTGATGAATAGATGTTATCGGGTAAATCCGTCCAAAGGCTTCAAATGGACATTGTTTCATTCTTGTGGCGATCGATTATTTCACAAATGGGTAGAGGCTGCATCTTATGCGAGTGTGACTCAGTCCACTATTTGTAAGTTCTTGAAGAAAGAGATCATAGTCGGTATGGTTTACCTGAAAGATCATTACCGATAATGCTACAAACTTGAAGAATAAGATGATGGATGCTGCTTGTTAACAAGTCAACAAAAAGCATCACAACTATACTGCTTATAGACCAATGATGAACGGAGCAGTAGAAGCAGCAAACAAGAACATCAAGCAGATATTGGAGAAAACAACTGAGACATACAAGGATTGGCACGAGAAATTGCCTTTTGCTTTATTTGCTTACCGAACCTCGGTATGAACATTGACTGAGGTAACCCCATTTTCATTAGCCTATGGGATGAAAGTCGTGCTGCCCATTGAGGTAGAAATTGTTTTACTCCAGGTCTTGTTGAAAGTTAAATTAGATGATGCAAAATGGGTGCAAACCCGATATATCAGTTGAACCTAATAGAGGAAAAGAGATTGAAAGTCATCATGGTCAACTCTACCAGAAACGAATTATTCGGGCATATAATAAGAAGGTACGCCCAAGAGTATTCTGTGAAGAACTTGTTCTAAAGAGAATTTGACCAATTCAAAAAGACTTCAGAGGAAAATGGATGCCAAATTGGGAAGAACCTTTTGTCGTGAAAAAAGCCTTTTTTGGATGAGCACTTGTCCTGGTTGAAATGGATTAGCCAGAACTACCTAATCCCATTAATTTAGATACAGTCAAAAAATACTTCACTTAGGATGAAAAACCGAGAGGGCATCCTAAGTCGGAAAGAAAAACGTTTATAGTGAAAACCCGAAAGGCGCCCTAAATTGAAAAAAAATTTGAAAAAGAAAAAGAAATAAGGTGGGTTCAAGACGAAAAACCACAAAAGGCATCTTGAAACCAAGGATGTGTCCAAGTTGAAAACCCAAAAGGGGTGATTTGGACAATGATTCAGAAAAGATCCCAAATTAAGACAGTAAAACGTCACAACGTCCAAATCCTCCACAGACTTAATGACTCAGAGAAATGTTGCACTCTCCAAACATTGTCACATTTTCAAGATCCCTTGACAAAGGTTGTATTCAAAAGTCATCCAACGTGTATCAGTTCAGAAGCGCCTACATTATTGAGATCTAAAGCATCTAATTATACTTCTTTTATGTATTGACTTTTCATAATGTTTATCATGTACTGTTATTGTTTTTTCTTCTAAATAAAGACGACAATTTCTCCAAATCAATTCCTTTTAAGCATCTTGGGTTGAATTTAAATCTAATGATTTATTCACTTTTGAAAAAGATAATTGCATATTACAATGCAAGGATTTTTTTTGAAAAAAATATAGATGCTCGGAAGCTGATCGAAGCTTAGGCACCATTCTTAAGATGATTGAAAGGCATTCCCAAATCAAGAATAAAAACAACATTTTGTACATCGGATTTAAGCATGTTGAAGAATCCAATATAAAAAAATCAGAAAATTATGATTCCAGAGTCAAGTTGTTAGAGTCAATTTCAACTTCACAACGAAGGATATTGAACTCGAAACAATGCAATTTACGAGATTGGGCTTCAACTTTACAACGAAGGACATCTAATTCAAAGCTCAACTTCACAACGAAGGACCCATCCACGATTTTAACTTCACAGAGAAGGATATTGTGTCCAATGGATTGACTTAATGTCACAGCAAACGAGTCATCTACAATGACAAGGGTTTATCTCCCAGCCTAGTACAACATAACTCAAGGCAAGAAGAGTTATCTATCAACAAGAACCTTCGAGTCTGATTCTATTCAGCTCGAAGACACATTTACCATAAGGTAGCAGCAAGGAATTACTCTCCAGTCAAATTTTCATGCCAAGGTATTTTAATCAAGAAGAAGACCAAGGTTGACCCAGATTGGCAACAAAGAGCCATTTTTCTTCATGACGAAGGATATCATACCCAAAATATTGACCCAACTTCACGACGAATGAGTCACCTGTAATACAGTAATGAAAAGCCAGTTTCATACAAATGTCTTCAGGCCAAATTTTAGCTTTACGAAAAGGTATATTGGGACAGAAGACAATCCAGGAACTACTTTCCAATGCTTTGAGCTAGGTTTCAACTTCACGAAGAAGCATATCGTGCTAGGGATTTTTCAGTTCAACTCAACCTCGCGGCGGGGGAGTCATCTATAATCGGATTTCAACTCTACGACAGAGGATATTCGATAAGATGGGATTCAATTCCCATAACAGGGGACGTTAAATGATACATTCATGATGGACGAAATTTGTGTCTTTTAATCTTTGCCCTATTTTCGTTACACGATAATGGGTAAAGAGGGGCAACTGTAGACAAACTTTTCTATCCATATAAGATGTTTACATTGTATAGCATATGTATATATATTATGTATATATATTACTATTATTATTTTTATTAAACTAATATTTTTTATTTATTTTGTTAGGTATAACCCAAATATCCCGAAGCCCATTACAAATTGCTGACCCATTACACAATATAAACCTAGCAAGACCAACCCAACAATAGACCCAAATCCAAATGGAAATGGATCCCCAACGACCCGAACCAGCCCAATCTCTAACACTAAAGCAATTAGGGTTTTAAAACCCTAACCCTTTTGCCTCTACCTTTTCAGCACCGCATACCTGGCCACCGTTAGATCAATAGGCCACGATCCGATAGTCAAGATGACAGCTGGGAGAGCCGTCATTCTGACCATATCACCCACATCCCGGATTTGTCAAAGCCATAGTGGGAATCAAGCCAAAACAGAAAAACAAAGTCAGTTCTCATAAGACTCTAAACAAACCAAAAAGTAAGGAGCAATTTTAGTTCTAATAGGAGTCTAAAACGAAAATAAAGGAAATCCTAGGACTATAAATACATGTAAAATGGTTCTAAGAACACACAAGAATTGAGCAAAAAAACTTACTTGTAAACACAGAGAGATACAAAGAAAATACGAAGAAATATACAAGGAAATCAGAGCAAAAGTTGTAAACTTTCGAAAGAAAATTCGAAATAAAAAAGTCACCGTTTTTACCTTGCTTGGTTGTCTATTTCGCTTGCATGTGGTTCTTTTGTTTGGTTTATTGTTGTTTTTGACTCAAAAAACTGAAAAAATAGGAAGGAAAGGCGAGCATAGGGGGAGGGTTTTCGAGAATATTCTTCTCAGATCTAGCCCTCCCCGAGGTAATTTTGAAAAAACCAAAGTCATTTTTAGAAATTAGAGGTCGAGAGCTTTCGAAAAATAAATTTTTTTGTTTCACCGCCGATGAATGGCAACCGACAACGATCAACGGTGTTTGGCGAGGCGGCGGTGGACGGAATCTGGGTTCTCTATGAACCCAGGCGGCCGTGTTCTTCATTCTTGAAGAACAGTTGAGAGAAAAGACGAGAAACGTTTTTGATCGAGTAGGGAGAGAAGGAAAAAAATGAATTTTTGTTTGTGAATGTTGGCTTTTATACAACCGACGACCCGACCGGATCCCTTAAGGGATCTGCGTGTTTTCGTTTGGGTTGAGGTTAATTACAATTTCAGTCCCCGTTTGATTTTAAAGCTCATTTTGCAGCCTAAATTCGATTTTAACCCCGATTTTCTTTTTAAATTTACCATATATTTTATTTTTCTTTTAATTTGGTCATTTCATTGGTTTTTTATTTAATTCACATTTTGATCTAATTATTATTTTTTTATTTTTTGTTTTTTTTTGTTGTTGTTTATTTTTTTATTTTTTTCTTATTTTCCTTTTCTTATTTTTAACTAACTTTGTTTTTACTTTTTTATATATTTTTTCATTTATATTTTTTTAAACATTATCCATTCCTTTATATTTTTTTCTTTTTTAGCTATTTTTTTGGGGTTTTGATATTTGTTTTTTATTTTTTTCCATTTCTTTAATTTTTCGTTTTAGTAATTGTTTATCTTTAATTTCGCAATTAGTATTTTTTAGTTTTAATTCAATATAGTTTTTTTTCACTAGGTGTTATTAATGCATGATTTGTTTTCTTTGTTCTATTTATTTATTTTTTTATTCTGTTAATTTCGCGACATGTATTTATATATATTTTTTCTTTTTCCTTCTATGTTTAAAGTATCATAATTTAACATACATTATTTCTTTTGATTCAATATTTTACTTTACCAATATAACATTTTTTTTACTTTTTAAGGGTATGCTTTTAAATCGATCGGAGGTAAGTCATTTGGATCAAATTTTACTTTTTAATTTAACTTATAATTTTCTTAATAAAGACAACTGGAAATTAGATTAGTACCGAAAGGGCAGTTCAAGGGTGCTAATCCTTCCTTGACTGTAACCGACTCCTGAATCGGACATATCTTTGGTAAGATGCAAATCATGTAAGAAATCAAGGTATCCAATCAACCCATTTTTGTTCTTAAAATAAATGATCGGTGGTGACTCTAACCCACTTATTTAAGTCGAAGCCCAATTCCGGGCCCACCCAAAAGACAATTGCGACAAAATGTTAGAAATCATTTAGAGAAAATTATAAATGCAATAATTCAAGTTACGGCCGAAAACAAATGAGCTTTCATGAAATTAAAATGTGATAAGCTTTCATGAAATTAAAATGTGATAAGCTTTATGATTTAATATCAAATAAAAAACCTTTTAATTTCAAAAATGCCAATATATGTCACTTGGATGCACACATTGCACTTATGTGATGTAATGGGCCAAGCTTTATATGAATTATTCAAAGTTCTTACGCCACGATATACTAAGAGAATGTTAATAAATTCAATGCTAAACTAGGAGTTTATGCTGAGAATGTGATATGCCTAACGAAGAGAGAATAATAAAAGTACACTTGTTTTCATATGTATTGATACTCTGTTGAAATATGATACTTGATGTAATGACTCAAATTTTGTAATTCACTTCGATTGATTTTTTGTCTAAATTTAACTAATGGTCAATCATTCTAATAATGATTCAATTTAAATATTTTGATTTAATCTCTTAATTTATGTTATTGATCTTTTTGTTAGTTAACTTTAAGACCAAATTTAGAAAATGTATTGACACTATGGGCTTAGTATCTATAGCATTCTTTATCTGTACAGCCCTGCATATCCTCCAAGTGAGCATCATGAACTTCAACAAGTAGTGGAGGGTCCACAAACTCAAAAATGAGGTCCAAAAATAAATATTGTAATATTCATTAAGAAAAATGTTGCATAATCCAAAATAACAATTCATTCAAAAAACACTAAATTATTAATAACTAAAAATAATTACAATTGTTATTGATGGGTTTTCATTCTTTGAAATATTTCATGATCTCTTCATCATTAATTTGGAGAAAACATCTCTTTCTATATTAGTGACCAAACACTCATATAGAAACTGATGAGCTATACTTCGTTGCAATATGCTCTTCACGATGTTCATTTTATAAATGTTCTTTACATGCTTGCAGTTGTTATTAGAGAATCAACACCAACTTTATGAACAAATAGACTTGTTGGTACACTTGATGCTTCTTTGTCTTGACTAGCTTCATAAAAAGTTCACCAATATCCTTAATACCCAAAATTTATTATCCCTCCATAAGTCAAAAATATAATTATCAAGTTGATCATCAAGCCTAGTCTACCGACACTTGTAAATCCATTGGGATACAATTCAACAAATCTAAGTATCTTTTGTTAGTTAAAAGAAGAAAACTTATCAAGTGGACTTAAAGAAGACATTCAAGTTAATAATGGGTTTTTGGCCCCATATGGAAGTCCGCAAAAAAAAAAGAAAAAAGAAAAAGAAAAAGGAATATATGGCTGTCAGACATTTATTTTGGGAACTACAACAATTTTCTACAGTACAGGGGAACTCGTCACCTTAATATAGGGCTATCAGACTTTTATTTTTGGAACTATGACACTTTTTACATTTGTCACCATGCTAATATTATTATATTTCTTACATATTATTTAATTATTTTTAAGAGTCTAGTCACCTTGAGGTGGATATTTCCATTAAATTAATATTATTTTTTAGGTTTTTAATTTAAATTGAAATTTGAAAATTGAAAAAAGTTGGAACTCATCACATCAAGGTGGGAGTTCCTTTAGTTTCAAATATATAGTCGTTAAGAGTAATCGTTGGAACTCGTCGTATGAGCGAGACTAGTTCCAATGTTCATTTTGAGAAATTTTAACTACAAATAGGAGTTGGGTTAGTTGATAGAGTTACATGAGAACCAAATCATACATTTGTAGGAAGAATATTTCCAATTTTCAAAAGACATTTTGGGTCTAATTACTCTAATATTGATTATTCGGATTCAAGCTCGTATTTAGTTGAGGAGTGGGTGAATGTGCCAGCAAAATCGATTCTTGATCAACATAAGGATATGAAAAGGGGGGAGGAGGAGGAGGAGAAGAATGAATACTTACCAAACTGACGCAGCAAACGACTTATTGAGAGGAATGAGAAAAAGGAAAATAGTAATGTAAAAATTAAGAGGAAAAGGAAGATGAAAAATTGTTTATTTTGTTAAGAATGTTTTAAATATATGTATGAATTTGAGTTTAGTTAAATGTTATAGTTTGCAATTATATATGAAAAATAAAAAATAAAGATGGTTATTGATCTTGATAAATTATCAAACATTGGTACAACAGATAACATGGGAATATAATTATGAATGATTTATTAGACCGTTCGATATTTTGGAAGATGTGGATAGTGCTTCATGTTGTGGTCTTCACCTATGCAGTGGCCATAAAGCTTTAGCAACCATATGGCCTTCACCTATACAGTAGCCACGAAGCTTTGCGGACCTTACTCTTGCTGAGGACTATCCATATCAGTATGAATTTGACTAGATTTAGGACGACCCTCAACTTCCTTAATAATTGTGGATTGAACAAACATTCTTCAAAAAGAGTCGGTGGCCAATATGAATCATTTGGGAGATACTTAAACTTGTAATTGCATATATTGCGCATAGTATGCAAGTTATAACAATTACTAGCGTATGAGTAAGGGTCTACATTCACATGCATGCATGTAGCAATCACGTGAGCGTATGGGTATATGAAGGCTTTAAATCAACCACAATCACACCATTTTCTATTCAGATTACTAGTGTATCTGGTAGAATTCCCACCCTCATGTGGTCGACAAGTGCTTGGACAATGTAATCATAAACGAGTCTGGAGAAATTACGAACATACATTGATGTTGTATGTTTTTTATTTTTGTTCATTGCTTTCTCCAAATATGAAGCCCAATTTCCACCTTCGTTGAGCATTGCCTCTACATGGCCACTTTTGTCTTCCCATACATTGTAGTAATGTGTACCTTGAAAATATTTAGATTTAAGTATAATAATAAATGAAGGCTATAAATGAAGGAGAAAAAAGAATAAGTTACCCATGTTGATAATCTCTTTCTTGATCTTCTTATTCTTAAACATCATCATAGAATTAGAATTAATATAATGTATGCAATAAGAAAAAAATACATGGGGAGGTGACAACTACTCCCCAGCCTGTCAATCGTGGCCAACAACTCAGGTAAATGGTATGAGATCATACAAACCCTATCTTGAGTGACAACATGGGGAGCACAAGTTTTACAGAAAGAAATTCCACTTTCCTCAGACTTATTTTTAATAATGGCAAAGGAAGTGGGGAAAATGTTTGTGTCACCATCTTGTGCAACAGCTATCAACATGACGTGTTTATATACGCCATACAAAAAAGTTCCATCCACTTGAAACATTTGTTTGCAGTAACGAACACTATAACACCCTTAATACATTCTGACCCAAAGATCCATGGATTACGATGCTACATGAGGCCATCGAAATGGTCAATCAAGAAATTTATTTTCAAAAAATTTATAAACATCAAAACCATTAATCATAATATAAGTGAAATTTAAGTCAAAGTTTACGAAATAGGGGAGTCTCCCAAATATGTACAAATACAACCATTGAGTTTAAATAAAAATAGAGTTATGACTCAAATAATACAATGTCCACATAAATACATGCCCTCTAACATACTCAAGGCATACTCTGATATGACTGGTATGGAATGTACTGGTGTGATAGGCTCCTCGTCGATCCTATATTGATATGCACATAGAAACACATTCCATACGCTGAGCTCACAAGCTCAGTGCCAAGAAAATACCGAAATACTACATACATTCATTACATGAACATATAGATATATACAGCCATAAACATGCATCATATACAAATAAACAAGAGATATTATGTGATAGCTTCAAGGTAAGAACTAAAATTTTACGTGCGTAGGAACTTAAAGCCCTAGTCTATCTCAGACACCCGAGAGGTTATAGTGAAGACTGAAATTTTATGTGCATCAGAAGTCATATCTTGAATCCATTGGAGCATAAATGTAAGATCTAAAATTTTACGTGCATCAAATGCGTACTTGATTAAACAATATCTGTATATTTCAAAATATAGAGGATTATTGTTATAATTCTAGAGTAACTTAGGTGTCCTGACCATTTCTCGAGAATCATACAAAGACCAATATTATGTCACCCTAACTCACTTGGTTTCTAGGTGTGTAATTAGTTACCTTAATTATTCCTACTTGTATTCGAATACATAAAGCACGTACGACCTTGAAACACCCAAACCCGAACACCCAAACCTATTATTAAAAATACCAAAACAACGATGATACTGATACTGGTATCATTACTCACCATAAGTATCGATACAAAAAATAACTTCGATGTTTTGAAAATACCTCAGTATCGATACTCCTATGGTGAGTATCGATACTCTACCCTTGTTATCGATACTCCCATGAGTATTGATACAAAAATTACTTTCTGTAATCTTTAAATTGTCACCGCTATCGATACTACCCCTTGAATATCTATACCCCAAGGACTATCGATACTTCATTCACAAATTGCCTTGTTTTTACCCTATACAGAGAACAATTTTGGTACTGTTGTTACAGTACGGATACAGACGCCTTGGAGTACCCGGCTTTGGGCACGAAATTACGTCTAAGTCTCACCCATTCACTCCCCTAAGACTAAAAAAGGTTGTTAAAGTATTATTTAAGGTCTTAGAGATCAAAAGATGCCATTTTTTATGCTTACAAACTTCGAATACAAAATTTACTATGGGTTTACTCTAGTATGCTTTCATGAGAAAAACAAACCATTCATGAAAATTTAATGACCTACACATGGTATGGACAAGTTAGAATCGTGTTACTTTGATATTAGGTGACTGAAAAATATCCTTAATCACCAAAGAGTTATCTTCTCCTTGCCCCTTACCTTAGAGTTCTCATCATTCTCTTTCACTAATCAAAACCAAGAAAATGAGTTGTTAACTGATTTTTGAACTTAAGGGAGTACTAGAAATGATTTGCACAACTCAAAACTCCCCAAGAACAGGTTATGAGGACTAGTTTATGAATCTTACCTTATAATTCTGAAGTGAGCTTGTAAAACTAAAAAGGTTTTCCCTTTAGCTTAACTTAGAGAAGAAGAATATGAGAAAGAAAATAGCAAGGAGACAAGCTTTTGGGTGAAAAAAGAGGAGTATAAATCAGATGTGAGATTATAAAAAATTAAGGGGTTTTTTTCTATTTGTTTCAAAAATTGGACTAATTACCCTCTAATTTTTTCTCCTTTAGTTTATATTCAAACACACCCTATTTAGAACCTATTGAGTGTATTGAAGGCTCAAATCAAATCCACTTGGGTCCAACTCTTCCTAAGATAAAAGAAAATTTATTCAAATCTCCAATCAATTAAACGCAGAATTTGGGGCGTTACGACTTTCCCCTCCTAAGAAGAAAATGTGTCCTCAAAATTGACTTGAATAGAAGTGGTGGGGATATTAAAGCTGCATATCCTCATCAAGCTCCCATTTCTTCTCCTCCGTGCCATGGTTCCTCAACAAGTCCTTAATTAAAAATATACTTATGTTCTTTAGTTTCTTGATGTCTTTAGCAAGGATTCTAATCAGTTTTTCCTCGTAAGTTAGGTCCCTTATCACTTCAACTTGCTCAAGAGGTATGACATGGGATGGATCAAATCAGTATCTCCTAAGCATGGATACGTGAAACACATTGTGGATGCACTCATGCTCTAGAGGAAAAGTAAACCGGTAAGCCACTAGTCCAACTCTCTCTAATACATTGTGGATGCACTCAAACTGAAATACCTTTTTCCTTGTTGAAGCCTTTAAAAATACCTTGTCTCCCACTGCGAACTCTATATCTTTCTGCTTTATATCGGCATGTGAACTCTTTCTGTTAGAAGACTTTTTTAATCGAATTTGAATCAATTGAACTTTTTCTTCAATTTCTTGAATCAAGTTAGGACCTATGATCTTACCATCACTAAGCTCCATTCAACACAACGGAGTCATACACTTACGCCCATAAAATGCTTCATATAGATCCATTTGAATGTTTGCTTGATAATTATTGTTGTACACGAACTCCACCAAAGGCAAGTGATCTTCCCAACTTCCCTCCAAGTCTAAAATGATGCACCTAAGCATTTGTTCCCAAATCTGAATAATGCACTTGGATTGTCCACTTATTTGAGGATGGAAGGCGGTGTTAAATGCAACATAATAACCAAAGCTCCATGTAGTGCTTTCTAGAACTAAGAGATGAAACATGAATCTCTATTAGATATGATCCATATAGGAAATTGATCGCTTTTAAATGTCTACGCTAAGGTAAGAAAATCTATACAAGTATACACAATCGATTCAAGTAATATAGGGTAAGTGAGTATTGTCTCCACACGGATTGGTCGAGAAATATATTTTCACCACAACTAGAACTAATGTCACAAACTAAGTCATACTAAACTGTTCACTTAAGAACTAATATTAATAAAACAAGGAGGTGATTTACTGAGTTCAGGAAAGTTCGGTCGAGGCAACATAAATATGCAGAATAATAAAACAAAACAAAATAAGTCCTACTTTAAATTTAATGCAAACAACCTCACTTATTCAGACATATCACAGAGCACTGATGCTAAACTTTTGATTCGACAACAATTATTTCTAAGTTCAGAATGAATTATTATGACTTACTAAGCTGCTTGACAGGATTACTAGGTATTCTTATATGGTTGCTATGGTTATACTACTCAGTGTTAACTATAACCTTTGGTTTTGTCAAACTGTTGTTGTAGCAATACCTCTCAATGGAAACTATAGGCGTTGTATATCCCTACATTAGCTTATATCCCTTATAGTCGATTGAAACTCACTCCTTATCTCTAAGGTAACAAGTTAGAACTTCATCATCCCAGATTCATTCCATTGCTCACGTGGATCTATCTTAATTTTCTCGAATCTAAGAATCACATCTAGACAAAAGGCTATCTCTCAATGCTCTTACAATGACAAGACATGTTTTACCAAAACCCCAGGCGATCTCTCGATGCTCTTACAATGTAAGGTAAAATATTTAAACAATGAGCAAAACAGTCATACGTAAAACGTAATTCATCATTCATAAACTAAAAAAATATTTTTCAGTTAAAACAAAGTTTAACACCAAGTAAGACATTCATGGTGCTATCAAAGATCATCCAAAATTCAACGTTTAGTACAACCCTAAATAGATAAAGAGTTAAAAATAAAGGAAAAATGACTCCCAAAACTGGGGGTTCTATCGCGACGATTCTGATCAGCACTATGCCTGCCTTGGTTATTGGTATGTTTGGAGGATATGCAAGAAATTTTAAGATTGAAGAGGACTCTGAGATCGTTAAATTTACTGATGACTCTAGGGTTTCTATAGGATGTCCAAAGGTTTGATAAATATATAAGTTAACTACTAAGTTGATTAGAGAGATGTTTGATTTGAGCTAATCTTTAGTGATAGAGTAAATGCTAAACCTTTTAGGTCAGAGGGTAAATTGTATTAGTAAAGATTGCCCAATAAGGATTCAAGGAAAATAAAAAGTGTCATGATAAGAATTATTGAATTGGAATAAGATTGAATTTGTTACCTTGGGCTTGAAGATATTAATTGTGAAATGAAATATGTTTATATGGGAACATATATAGATTATCCTTAGTTAAGTGAGATGATAGTAAAGGGTGAGTATCCTTCTAAATAATGGATGAACTTCTAGATTAGCTAAAAGACATTAGAACTTTTTAAGACTAATATTTGATTTGAATATCATTAGTAGAGATCAAAGAGCATATATTTTTAAAATGGTTATTAAGATATAATATGACTAAAATGAGTTTAAGAAATGCCATTCGGATTGACAACGCTTTTGTAGCATTTGTGTATTAGATAAATCGAGTTTCGACTGTATTTGGATCGTTCGGGTAATATTCTTAAATGGTATTTAATTTATAAAGATAAAGGAAAGATATGATACACATCTTTGTATAATATTTTGGAATTTTCTAGAGGAAATAAGATTAGTTCATTGGAAAGTCAAAGTTATAATGGAGTATGAACTTCAAATAATTTTTCTGAAGTTTGAAGTTTCTTAGAATTCTTCGTTATCCAAGATTGTGAAAATTTTCTTATAGATTCTATTCCCACTTATCAAGTTATGGAGAAAATATGAAATTTATATCGACTGATAAGTGTCAAGCAAGATAAAGATGCAGAATGGTGAAGTCTATCAAGATTCTATGATTTGAAGGATAAGTTTGGGGAAATCGCTATAAATTCTATAGAAAGCATTAGAATGTGATTTTTACACTTTTAGATTCTTCTATTTGTCTATTTTTGTGTAGAACAAGAATAATTTGATTCCGAATTATATACTAGATGATATGAAATTATAACCGATGATAGGCTAGAAATTGGAACAATAAATTCTGTTCAAATCAGATTTTGTAGGCTGGATTAGAAAATTCACCATAAAATTTACAAGTGGAACTAGAAAGAGTACTTTATATGGTTAGACTCGTATTCAAGTCTAGTTTTTAATGGGCCAAACAGATTACATTTTGAGTCATATATTAGTACAGAATATTATTTCTTTTCCAGTAGTGCAAACTACCAGAGTAAAGAGATTGTGATAATAATTGAAGGATTATATGTTTGATAGTGTCGCATTTCATAATTGTCTGATATGTGTAACAAGGCAAGAAGTAAAAATTGTAGCTGATGTTTTGAGAAAGCTTAAAGCTTATGAAAGAGAAATTTATTGAATAGTGATCAAGAGTTAACAGTTAATATGCTTATTTGAAGATTTAGTAGCGTAGCGAGAGCGTAGTGAGTGATGATACTATGATACTAATCATAAAGAAATGAAACTTTAAAGTATTGGTTAAATCAAAAGAATTTGAATTTGATATAAAGGATAACAATTGGATTTCTTAAATACTTTAAGATAGTTATTAACTATTGTACGAGATAGAATAGTGTGGAAGCTTATACGTTATGTCGAAAGACTTTTCTACAATGAAAGTTTTAGAAATGCTAGATGGTCAATGAAAGAAGATGAGAACTGTATAGTGAAATGGATCCAGAAGATGAAGATGGAATTAAAGATTTTAAAGTTAAGTTGAAGGGATGTTTATATCATAATGGTAAATTATATACGAAATAATAAGGACTTGAAGAAAGAATTTCTCTCCAAGGTGTATGGAAATATTTATACTATGTGCCCTAAAGAAACTAAGATGTATATGAAACAAAAGAGTTGACATTGATGGTTAAGCATAAAAAAAGTTATAATTAAGTTTGGTTTTATAAGCATGATATGACAACAAGTTGAAACAAGGTTGATGCAAGCACGTTTTCACATGCAAAGGGAATATTCTTGAACATTTCTATATTATACTTACTTTATATTAGTTTGATAATAAATGTTATAATAATGCATATCGTGTTAAGGTTACTAGTTATGTAGCTAAAGGATAATTAGCATGTACACATCTTTATAATTGATGAACATTGTTATTTAAGTATGTTAAGCATGTTAGAATAGTCTTGCATTCATATTAAGCGTGATTCATTACATTCATGAAATGACATCATGCTTATCATTCATTTGTTAGCTCATGTGCATTCATTTTAGCTCTTAGACCTTATACATTAGCTTACATATATTATATGATGATATACTTAGCGCATGTCATGCATTCATAGCTCACAATACCATAATCATGCACGACAACAAGGTAATTAGCTCATACAAGCTCAATGCCATTGAATTACCTTGTTTTCTTTGCACATGTAGGTACATTGGATCATGGCACACATTGAGATAGCTTGGTGGAGTATTTGGAAGCCATATGCAGCTCACATTCAGCTTACAAACATCATGGAAGCTCGTGGAACACTATGGAAAGCTCAAGCTAAACTCAGCTAGTTGGACTATTTGAAGATAAGTTGCTAAAAGTGACATCAATTGTAGTTGAATGTGCTGCTATGAAGCTTGGGAGGTCACGGCTAAGGAAATCATTCACTACTAGCATTTACTTTGCTAGCTAGCTAGGCACATGCAAGCTTGAAGGTAGCTCAACTCACACCCAAGGTTGCTGCCCATGCTTGGTCTTCATCCTATGCATAAGGTTGCACCACAAACATCCTATAGAGCCATGTACACGACTTGTAATCAGCCAGGCCATGTGCTATGTGTGTGACTCCATTTAGGCACCAAGATGAATGGCAACCTCACCATTCGGCCAAGCATCATTTCCCATCCAAATTGGCGCCAACTTGAAGGGATTAAAGTGCTATTCAGCCATGAGACATGCCCCTCCATTTCAACCGAACCAGCACCTATATTTTTTATGTTAATTATTAATTAATTATGTCATTATAGAGGGACACAAGGGCTGGTCGAAAAACCATGTACCCATTCGGCCAAGTCCCTTCAAAAACTATAAATAGGCTAGTCATATTCATTTGTAAACACACATTTCTTATCAATCTTTAGTCCTTATGACTTTTATCGACTTATCAAGTAAATTATTACTTGTGGCATTAACCCCTTCTTCCTTGATACATATGGATCCTATCTCCCTATAGATAGTGGGTCCAAGTCCTTTGTTACCACCACTTAGAAAATATTTGTAAGCCTGGGTCTTTGCTCTCTATAGCACTGGTTCTTCCTTGGTCATTTCTAAGATACTATCTTCACCAACCTTCCATTGTTACATCACCCATACCATTTCACCTTTACATCTACTACTAAACCATCTATTTGAGTCATTCACTTATGCATGTTGTTTTGCTTCCTTCCTAGATCCATAATCAATTAAAAAGTAGGAGTACCTTACATGAAGCGGTATTCAGAGCTTTGGTGGAATAAGCAACGTGCAACAACAAACAACAAAAATACAAAAAAAAAGTGCAAGTGAAGTGAAAGTGAAAGAATCAAAAATCAGCAGATAAAAATTGTGAGCACTCAAAAGAAGAAAAGAAAAAAAAAGAAAGAAAAGTTGAAGCAATCATCGACAAGTCTCATCACCAAGCCATTCAAGTAAGCCTTTAAATTTGATTGTGGTTATAGAAGGGTTGTGAAGTGACTTTGTGTATGTAACCCCTTTATTTTCTTCTTTCTATTTCTAATCCACCCTTTCATTATATTTTGATTTCCATTCCTATTAACCCTTTTGCAGCTGATGCACAACAAGTAAAATTTACTTGGAATAGTTTTGAGTAAAGTTACTTAGAAATTGAGATAAAGAGATTAAGAGGAAAAAGGCTTGAGCGTGTGAGATCAGAAGAGGACTAGTAAAAGCCTTAAGTCCTAGACTGCAAACACGAGCATTAGTGACATTCAAGTTTCCTTGGAGTGAACTCTTGAGGCTTTGTGAGAGTATTAATTGGTAAGGTCTTTTACACATTTTATTTTCTTAATTCACTAATCATGTCTCGGAGTCCAGCACGAACCCCTGAAAGAGAATCCCCTAACTTACAAACTCAAGCAATTATGCATGAGATGGAAAGATTATTAAAACTAGAGTTAGAGCCTTTGCATTACCAAATGGATCAATTTGAAGTATCTTTTTGTAACCGAAGGATAATTTGCCCTAGAATGGAAGAAGAATTTGAGGAGGAGGCTGAAGTAATCCCAGAAGCAAGAAGAGATGCCTATAGAAATCAAAATGATAATTTCAGCAACATCAAGGTAACCATTCTTCCATTTCAAGGACGAACTGATCCTGAAGTCTATCTTGACTGGGTAATCAAGATCGAGCATATTTTTGAATGCCAAAACTACCCGAAGAAAAATAAAGTAAGGCTAACTGTTATGAAATTTGTAGACTACGCCCTAGTTTGATGGGATCAATTAGTAAGTTCAAGAAGAATAAATGGTGAACGCACAATCAATACATGGGAAGAAATGAAGGCCATTATGAGGAAATGGTCCGTGCCTACACACTATCACTGAGATCTTTATCATAAGCTTCAAAATCTTAAACAAGGAAATTGGAGCATTGAAGATTATTTCAAGGAAATGGAGATAGCCATGATTCGAGCAAATGTTGATGAAGATAGGGAAGCAACCATGGCAAGGTTTTTATCTGGCTTAAATCCTGAAATTACTAACCTTATTAAACTGCAACATTATGTATTGATTGAGGAGATGGTACATATGGCCATGAAAATCGAACACAAATTAAAAGGAAGGTCTTCAACTGGAGTAGCCCAAATTTGGCCACCAAATGGAAACAAGAGCCTAATACTTTCTGAAAGCCAACTCCAGTCCAAGTGAATGAGCATGTTGAGGTAACCAAAACTATACAAGTGGGTGAATCCAGCAAGGGTAAAGAAAGGCAAACAAACACTTTTGAGAGGTCTAGAGAAATCAAATGTTTTAAGTGTTTTGGAAAAGGACATGTCGCCAGCCAATGTCCCAACTGAAATACTATGATAGTACTTGACAATAAAGATGTTGTATCAGATTCCAAAGAACCTATCTATGATGAGGAACCTGAAGTAATCCAATAAGAACCAAAAGAGAGTGCAGATAATGTAGAAATACTTGTTTTAAAGAGGTGCCTCCAATCACAATCATCTAAAGTGGATTTGCAAATAAACAACATTTTTTATACAAGATGTCATGTCAAGAACAAAGTTTTCACAATGATTATTGATGGAGGGAGCTGCACAAACGTCGCCAGTACTATTATGGTTGAAAAACTCAGTTTGACAACATCAAAGCATCCCACTCCATTTAAACTCCAATGGCTCAATGAAGGAGGTGAGTTAAACGTTACTAAACATGTTCTAATTCCTTTTTCAGTTGGTAGGTACAAAGATGAGGTACTTTGTGACATTGTCCCTATGCATGCTAGCCATATTTTACTTGGGAGGCCATGGCAGTATGACAAAAGGGCCATTCATGATTGTTATCACAACCAATATTCCTTTAAGCATAAAGGAAGCAAGGTAATTTTGGTTCCTTTGACCCCTAAAGAAGTTCAACAATATCGATTGCATATGTGAAAAAGTGTCCAAGCCTGGCGAAAAAAAAATTACCAATGAAAAATGAAGATAGACGAAACATGAAACCAAACTTCTTCATGAAGAAACATGATGGTTCATTGCTAAAAAATGAAAGAACTCCAATGAATAATGGTGATGGTTAGGATTCAAAGTCCCAACTCTTTACCAAGGGTTTTGATATTCAAAAGGTAAGCACCCCTTCATTTGAAACCTCATATCTCTTCACTTTTTAGGGCAAACCAAATGAAAGGTCACTTCCAAAAGGGATATCATTATAAGAAGATCATTCCCAAAAGGTACCTGTTGGTAATTTATATTCCAAAGAAAGGCCTAAAAGGAGATCTTGTGAAAGGGTACCTATTGGAAGAACACATTCGTTCAAAGGATGCTATCTTTTATCAAAGGAATGTAAAGCTATGCAAGAACAAAATGATAAACTCTTCAAGGTCTTTGATTTGAGGACAAATCACCTAAAGAAGGGGGATGATGCAAGCACTCTTTCACATACAAAGGGAGTATTCTTGAACATTTCTATATTATACTTACTTTATATTAGTTTGATCATATATGCTATAATATTACATATCATGTTAAGGTTACTAGTTATATAGATAAAGGATAATTTAGCATGTACACATCTTTATAATTGATTCACATTGTTATTTAAGTATGTTAAGCATGTTAGAATAGTCTTACATTCATATTAAGCATGATTCATTACATTCATGAAATGACAGCATGCTTATCATTCATTTGATAGCTCATGTGCATTCATTTTAGCTTTTATACCTTATACATTAGCTTATATATAATATATTATGATATACTTAGCTCATGTCATGCATTCATAGCTCACAAGACCATAATCATGCACGGCAGCAAGGTAATTAACTCATACAAGCTCAATGCCATTGAATTACCTTGTTTTCTTTGCACATGTAGGTACATTGTAGCATGGAACACATTGAGACAGGTTGGTGGAGTATTTGGAAGCCATATACAGCTCACAATCAACTTACAAACATCATGGCAGCTCATGGAACACTATGGAAAGCTCAATTCAATTGAAGGAGCTCAAGGCTAGCTAAACTCGTCTAGTTGGACTATTTGAAGATAAGTTGCTAAAAGTGACATCAATTGTAGCTAAATGTTTTACTATGAAGCTTGGGAGGTCATGGCTAAGGAAATCATTCACAACCAGCATTTACGTTACGAGTTAGCTAAGCACATGCAAGCTTGAAGGTAGCTCAACTCAGGCCCAAGGCTGTTGCCCATGCTTGGTCTTCATCCTATGCATAAGGTTACACCACAAGCATTCTAGAGATCCATGTGCACGCCTTGTGATCAACCAGGCCATGTGCTATGCATGTGATCAGCCAGGCCATGTGCTATGCATGTGACTCCATTTAAGCGCCAAGATGAATAACAACCTCACCATTCGTCCAAGCATCATTTCCCATCCAAATTGGCGCCAACTTGAAGGGATTCAAGTATTATTCAGCCATGAGACATGCCCCTCCATTTCAAATGAACCATCACCTATATTTTTCATGTTAATTATCAATTAATTATGTCATTATATAGGGACACAAGGGTTGGCCGAACAACCACGTACCCATTCTGGCAAGTCCCTTAAAAAACTATAAATAGGCTAGTCATATTCATTTGTAAACACACATTTCTTATCCATTAAAGTGAGATTATTCTCTTTTCTTAAGTCCTTGTGATTTTTATCGACTTATCAAGTAAATTATTACTTGTGGCGTCAACCCCTTCTTCCTTGATACTTATGGTTCCTATCTCGCTAATGATAGTGGGTCCAAGTCCTTTGTTACCACCCCTTAGAAAAGATTTGTAAAGTTGGGTATTTGCTCTTTATAGCACTGGTTCTTCCTTGGTCATTTCTAAGATACTATCTTCACCAACCTTCCATTGTTACATCACCCATACCATAACCATAACAACATACTTCCTCTTCCATTTCTCATAACATAAATAGCCTACTATTTCACCTTTACATCTAACACTAAAACATCTATTTTAGCCATTCACTTATGTAAGTTGTTTTGATTCTTTCCACAATCAATTAAAAAGGTAAGAGTACCTTACATCAAAGGAATTGAATGTTCTCGGGATTTCAGTAATTGATTTTCGTACCTTGCTGGAAATGGAAGAGAATTAATATGAACAATGTTATAAGATTTCTTTGGACACTCAACAAGAAGAATTTGATCTAAGTGATGTGGTTAAATTATGTAAGTCTATGCATTTTATCTCAATTTGAATTGATTATTCTATGGATAAGTATAATAAATGATAAAGTTAGTTATTTGATTATGAATTGCTTATCTTGATAGTTTTGATAAATCCAAGGTTTATCTAGAGAAATATTGGAAGTCTTTGTATTATTTCTTGAAAAATCAATTTAAAGTCATTGTTGTATTTCATTATTAGACGAATGAATAAATTGAAGGAACTAGTCAGATATCACGGGATGTATAAAGGTATATGAAGTTGGATTCGAAATAACAAGTGAAAGGTATTTTCCTTTAAGGAAGTTTGTATATAAGTATAGTTAATACACAAATGTCAAGAGAACTCACTCTGAAGTTTATTTGGACATAAATGATTAATGTTGTAGAAGTTTTATATATATCCAAGGATTAAGATATAAGTGTTATGAGATATAAAGGAAGTTGAGAATAAGGTAGACATTATTTGGAAAAATCATAAGATGGAAATCAATCGATGGAAATCAATCGATGGAAATTTTAAATGGACTTGAAAAGGAAAAGAGATTAAATATCAAGTTAAAGATAAAGTATTTTTCAAAGTATTATTGAAGGAAACAATATTATAATTTAGAGAACAAGGGAAGCTAAGCTAAAAGATTATTAGTCAATATGAGGTTATTAAAAGAATCGTTTAATAGCTTATTGATTATTTTATTTTGGAAAGGAACGAGAAATTATGAAGTATTTATTTATTAACATTTCAAAGGTAAGGTTTGGATTTTTCACTTGTTTTCATTTTGAAAAGTTTAAAATACAAATGAATTTGACAATGAATAAGAGTTATTAAGGATATTAGAGTAAGAAGTTAAAGTATTGAGAAAACAAGTGATGTTGAAGTTCTTTGAAGGAAATATAAGGTTAAGAAGTTACAAAGGAATAATAAGGATAAATGGAAAGATGATACTCTTATTGGTTGAATCAAGTGCATGTTGAAAATTCGAGGACAAATTTTCTTAAGGGGAGAATTGTAATACCCAAAATTTTGGTTAGTGACATAAACATAAATTTTGAAAGTTTAGTGGTCAAAGTATAAACTTTAGAGAAGTTCAAGGACCAAAATTGTAATTTTTAAAAATAATATATTTATTCTATTAACGAATAGTTTATTACAAAATTGAAATTTTTGTGGAAATCATAATTTTGATTCAGGATTTGTATTAAAAGCTATAAAGTAGTAAAGTCTGATACGAATTTGAATAATTGGATCGAACCGAAAATTTGAAGGATGAAAGAAAAAGGTTGGAAATAGTATTTTCATAATTTAGAACACTAGAATTTAACATGGATCAGTGGAATTAAGATCGATTTTCCATGTTAAGCCAAAATTGTGAATTTTAGTCACTAAATTGCAATTTTTCGAAAATTATATGGTCAAAGGTGGAAAGTTAATTTTTGTTGGTTCATCTTTAACTTTGGAATATTAAAATGGAGATAAAATGATTGCATGGGGTAATTATCAAGATTTATTAAGGGCAAATTTAACTTTTTGAACAAAATGAATTTTTAGTTGATTTTAATTTAGTTTTTAAAGTAAGAATTAAGAGATATTATGGAAGAAATTTCAAGAAAAATCTCGCATCTTCTACTCTTGAACCCATGGCCTCCATGGATGGGTAAGCAAGCTTTTCCTTTTTCATTTTCAAGCCAATTTACTGAGATTTTGGACTAAGTTGTGAAACAAGAAAATAACCTACACTAAATTCTCTTTCATTTGGTATAAGTTTTTCATGGTTTTCATGTATCAAGTGTTGAATGGGTGTTTGTGGTGGATGAAGGGGAGTGAGAAATAAATGAAATAAGATTGGATTTTGATGTTGGGGTGTTATGGAATCATATACAAGCTTAAAAGTTGATTAAAAAAACTTAGATGGACTTGTTTAAATTTTCGGCCACTTTGGGTGTTCATGAGGAAATGTTGATTTTTGATTTGTTTTGTTATAGAAATGATTATAAATGAATGAAAATGGGTTGTAGGTGATGAAATGAAGCTTTATTCAAATTTGGAGACCATTAGAGAAAAATCTCAAAACTTACATCCTACTGAAGAAGAATTAGAAAAAAATTATACAAAAATCTAATATAGTTTATATTTGATATTAGAATGATTCTACATGCTTTTGAAATTGATTTGGATCAATTTGTAACTTTGTGAAAGTAAAAGGATCATTTCATATGTTTTTGAAAAATTTAGGGTTGAAGTATAAATGTTCAATTATTGATGTATTATGCATGAAATTAATGTTTGGATGCTGAATTTGAGGTTAGAATAATGATTTGGGACCAAATTACAAAAATTGATTAAGTTTGGTGTTTTATTCAAAATAATGGAAATTTTAGGGGTTAAATGACAAGTTTGCAAGTGTGATTGTATTAGATTGAATATATTAGTTTACTGCTGCAAATTTTTGTATTAAGTTTAGATTGAATTAACTGGTGAAGGACCATTTTGAATTAATTGGAAAAGTTACTATGAATTCTAAATGAATTCATAATTGATGACTAAATTGTAGAGTTAATGAAAGTTGAGTAGTATGGTGATGAATATGAAAATATAAAGGATTGAAGTGACGTATTGGAAATGCTGAAGTTGTTATTGAATGGCAAAGTGAAATTTTATCGAATAAGTATCGAATATAAATTATGGATTTTATTATTGGATTTGGATTATGTTAGTATAATACTAACATATGTTTTGAATATTATGTGTTGTGTATATGATTTTATTTATATTGCATTACATATATCGTGAGCAAAGCGAATCAAAGTGAATGATAAAGTATGATACTAAAAGGTTATCATCGTAAAAGGTTCTGGTGAGGCAAATAAGTTGAGTGCATTTATTTATTTATTTATACTGATTGAGGAAGACTTGCGATAAGTCAACCTCAAATGATATTTTTTATAAAGATTTGAATCAAATTATGGAATATATCCATAATATTTACCAAAATGATTTATGATTTAATTTGGGTATGAATTACCCAATATGTTTTTATATGATATTTTTTTGAATGGATATTTGAATGGATTCTCTAAAATAATTTTAGGGCATGAACTATCTAAAGTTTTTTTTTTTGTAATACCCCGGATCCCAGTTCAGTAGGTTGGGTCAACTCGAAACCCATAAGTTGAGCCCATTAGATTTCCTAGACCAGTATGGACCAATTTTATAAAGGTATTGGGCTTAAGTTTGGCCCAAGAGTTCAAGGTGAGTGGTAGTTTTAAGTTGTGTTTCAAAAGAACGGGACCAAATTAGTAATTTACCATAGCTTTTTTTAAAGGATATAAACCCCTTTATATTTAGTGTTTTACGTGAAACCAAATTATCATCATTTTCTCTCTTCCTTTTCCTTCCCCATAGTAAGCTTAAAGGAGAAAACTTTTCAAATTCCAAGCCTATTTAGAATCAAGGTAAGAGTCTAAATCTTCATCCCTCGAGCTTCATTTCAAGCCCCAAATCTTAAGTTTTGGGTAAGGTTTCAAAAAATGGGTTTTTATGGTGGTTAAGGAATTCAAAGGATTAAAGTTTATTCTAGTAAAATTGAGTTGTTTAGAGTATCCTTAACCTTGTTTTAAGCCTTAGATAAGTAGTAGGAGGAGAAAGTTCAAAGTTAATGAGGAAAGAAAAAGTAAATCCTAGCTTAGTTGAGAGGGATTCTACCAGCTATAAAAGTCAGGTAACACACTCACAACTTCCTCATAGCAGTTGTAGATCATTAGAAATGAGTTTTAGCTAGAAAGTTTAGATTTAAGCAAGTTGAGAAGAATTTCATGGTAGATTCTTTAATAAAGTGTTTTAACATGTTTAAAAGCCCTATATATGCCCCTTAACATTACATAAGACATTAATCACAATTGGAAATCTCAAGAAAGTTAAAATGAGGAGTTTGAGTAGGATTTTCAAACCCAAATAGGATATTTTCGAGCAGGGGTATCGATATTGTATGAGTAAATATCGATACTGAATGTGCTTAAGTATAAAGAGAATATCGATACTCATGTAAAGAGTATTGATACTACAGGGTTGGTATCGATATCAATGGGGTGGTATCGATACTGGGATCACATTTCAGATTCCAGTATTCCATTTTAGTATCGGTACTCAAGAAAATATCGATAACCAGGGTAGAGTATCGATACTCCCCATAAGAGTATCGATACTACTTATATTCTTTTCTTTTCTTACAAGCTAGCATTAGAGTATCGATACCCTAGTGAGAGTATCGATACTCAAATAGTAGTATCGATACCGAAGGCTTGGTATCGATACCAAGGGTTGTGTTTGGGCAAGAAATTCAAAGGACTTTAAATAGAGTTGAGGTTTCTAAAAGCTTATAATTACTCCCAAATAAAACCACTAGTGAGAACATTAATAATGTTTAATTCAAACATAGAAATGAGATAAAGTAGGGTGAAATAAGACTAGCCTTGTTTGTATTCTCGGGAAACAATCAGGACACCCAAGTTCCTTTAGGAAAAGCTAGAGTAGCAAGTATAGATTCAGTTTGGATTTATCCTTCGGGAGTGCACGAGGCACTTTATGCTAACTAACTAAGGCCAAAGCCTGACACTCGTAAGGGGTGGGTTAGTCAATGGTGTGGTGTCTGATGTACAAATTTTGGGGGCCTCATCCTTGATAGACTTGAGGGGTGTGTGATCATTGAGATGCAGAACTCTCATTTTCACCATGTTGTCTACTATAGAGTAGAGAGTGAGTATAACTAAAGAAAAGTAGTAGACTTGATAGTTTGAGCGTTTCAATGATATACAGTTAGTATGATTTAGTTGTTAGTGTGGCACTGAGCTAGTTAGCACAACGTTTGGAATTTGCTTCCTTACGTCGATTAGGTGGAATTGTTGAGGAGCTTATAGTGACCGAGATCCAGGCCCATAGCAGATCAGAGTACGTCTCAAATTTTTTAAGGTCATGTATATTTATAAATCATGTTGTAAAGTTAAGTCGAAAAGTTATTTAAAAGTGGTATATATTATTTTGTATTCAAACAATTATTTTGGGAGCTCCCCTGATGTAAAGTTTCAATTATTTTATGGTCGATTTTATTATGAAAATGGTCATTTTAAAGTAAGAAAAAGTTTAGTCAGCCACTTCGGTGGTTCTGTGTAGCATCATAATTGGTCGACTGTGTGTCATACTGGTTTAGAGGTGTTATATTTAGTGGTATCAGAGTGAGGTTTAGGCGTTTTTAGGACCCGCGGGTTAGTGTAGGTAAAGAGCTTATGAGTATACATGCATTAAAGAGTTATGTTGTACTGCTATATCGGCAATAATAGTAGTAATTCATTATTTTCGTCTTAATATCAAATTTTAGAGATGGATGAGAGCCCTGGCCATAGTAGAGAGGGTAGGCAGGATAGTAGAGCTTCCTTAGCTGGTGATTCAATAGATGAGTTTGTCCAAGACTCCGAGCGTGGAGAGCTTGAAGACGTAGGGGTTGATGAAGTAACCTTCTTTAGAAATTTGACCGCTACCCTAAATCGTATAGCTAGAGCCCTTCCCAAGACGTCTGTTGCCCCACTTGTTCAACCAGCCCAGTCAGTTCCTCCAGTAGTAGACCTCAAGAAACCCTAGTAGAGAGGCTCTAAAGGTACCAGACCACCGGGTTCTTTGGTACAGGAGATGATGATCCTGTAGTAGTTGACCAGTGGTTGAGAGAAACCCTTAGAAATCTTCGTCAGCTGCATCTCACCCCCGAGGGTATGTTAGAGTGCATCATCTCCCTGTTGAAAGGTGGCACGATAGACTTGTGGGAGACTGTGGAGATGACGTTAGAGCCCGAGCGACCCACCTGGGATCAGTTCTTGGAGAAGTTTCATCAAAAGTATGTCGAAAAGGCTCATGTGGATATAATGAAAGATCAATTCGTTCAGTTTACCCAAGTGAACAAATTAGTATATGAATATGAGGTAGAGTTCTTTCAGTTGTGTAGGTACGTCCCAGAGTTGGTCTCAGTATAGTATCATCATTGTATATAGTTTAGGAAAGGTATTCATCTGGAAATCTTGACTCATTTAGCCACTAATCCACTGTGAGTTTTTATTGAGATAGTTCGTTAGGCAAAGGCAGTAGAGAGTTGTAAGAAGAAAAACAGCGAAAGAATGTGCCACCTCTGGTCAGAGTAGAGAATTGGCAGAGTCAGCAGAACCATCCCATTCGTCCAAGAGGTCAAGAGATTCTCAGGTGCCTCAGAGTGCTCCAGCCGACTAGACTAGCCGACCAGTGCAGTAATCGAGAGGAGATAGGGACAAGACCAGTCAGCATTGGAGGTCATTGTCTACCGTACTAATGGTTAGTTTTGGGGAATCACTGAGAGTACCTTCTTAGCCTAGTTTTTCCCTCTGTGGTAGAAGACACTTAGTAGTTTACAGGTATAGGACCAAGGTTTGTTACCGTTGTGGATTCATGAATCGTTTTCCCCGAGATTGCCCAGAATCTATGTATGTGACTTCAGTATCGATTCAGCAGTTAGCTATGATAGTTTAGAGGGGCAGATGATATTAGAGAGGAAGGAGTTCTTCTGGTCAGGCCAGTAGGGGAGTAGTTCAGTCTGGAGCTAATGTGGAACCTATAGGTGCCTTCCAATTGTATGTGATTCCAGCTTAGGAGGACGATGATGTAGCTGATGTGAACTCATGTATCCTTACCCTATTTCATATTCCAGTAACCGTCCTAATTGATCTAGTGTCCAACCCTTAGGATTAGATGTTCTAGTGGGTAAGATCTGTTATAGATATCTTGTCAAAATTTCAAAGCCGAAAATTCTTGTAGGATGGGAGAATTGTAATACCCCGAATCCCAGGTCAATAGTTCGGGTTAATCTGAGAAGCATAAGTTGAGCCCATTATTTCCTAGACCAGTTTGGGCCACTGTATAAGGGTATTGGGCTTATGTTTGGCCCAATAGTTCAAGCTAAATGGTAATTTTATATTGAGTTTAAAAGGAGAGGAACCAAATTATCAATTTACCCATAGATTGTTTTAAATGACAAAAACCCCTTTATATTTAGTGTTTTACATGAAACCAAACTATCTTCCTTTCCTCTCTTTCTTTTCCTTCCCAAGAGTAAGCTTAAATGGGAAAGCTTTTCAAATTTCAAGCATAGTTAGAAGTAATCGAGGTAAGAGTCTAAATCTTCATCCCTCGACCTTCATTTCAAGCCCTTAATCTTAAGTTTTGGGTAAGGTTTCAGAAAATGGGTGTCCCAACGGTCACTCGGGTAGTCTCGGGTTCACGCTCTGACTTGGAATCGATATGGAGCCACCATCAATCATTTTAAATGAGGTAGACTGAACACCTTAATTTCTCCCATTTACCAGATCTACACCTTACTAGATATGTGTCAGATTTGGAAGTCGTTTATGATCGGGGAATAATGATTACCACCGAATCGCCCTTTCGATACCAATTAATTACTTGGTTGTCCTAATCCCGAAAACTTACAGTTTAAATAAACTTAAAATTTGATCCTCAGTTACTTACCATTGATGGCCATTTTAAAAGTAAATTGGTCCCCTTAAAAGTTGAATCCGCTTACATCTTTCCCAAATAATAAAAGAAAACAAGTTAGAATGAGCAAAAAGAAAATCATGAACTTCCATTAGAGAGAACCTGAAAAATA
The DNA here is from genome assembly GCF_006381635.1 of Hibiscus syriacus. Classification (NCBI taxonomy): domain Eukaryota; kingdom Viridiplantae; phylum Streptophyta; class Magnoliopsida; order Malvales; family Malvaceae; genus Hibiscus; species Hibiscus syriacus. The sequence goes on along the minus strand of NW_024061878.1, from coordinate 2,131,874 downwards.
AACAAATAAAACATTAATATAAATTAATATAAATATGAACAAAAGTAAAAAAACTTAAATAAAAATTAAGTATCAACCTAAAAATAACAAAAAATGTATTAGTAAAAGTAAACTAATAAATTAGAGATATAAATAAATAAACAATTAAATAAAAGAAATGGCCAAAAATAAATAAATGTAATCTGCAAACCATAAATAAAAATAAGTTAGTTATTAAAATAATTAAAATTAAAGTTAGACGTTAGAAATAAGATGAAATTAAAATAAATGGAGTAAACTAAATGGCACATGAAACTTAGAGGACCACGAAATGGATTTATCCATAATGTTTGAGGGACTATAGAAGGAGTTTACCCATAAAATTCAAAAACATGCTAAAAGACCTAGCTTTGTTGTTTTTGTTCATTTGCGCGTGTTTCCAAAAAGCAAATTAGCCAGGCTTTCTTTCTTTATACTCGACCAGTCATTGTCGCCGATAGAGGTTGTTCATTACCAAATTTTACAGGGTGACTCGTCTCGATACCTGAATTCAAATTCGGTGGTCGTTTTTCCATAATACGTTTGGATTGTCACGAAAGAGCTAAAAATTGTTTGGTATTCTTTACTCCAATATGTCATCATCCACTGTTAGATCATCTCCATTTTGATATATGTTGTTCGTGATGGTATACTCTCCATCTTAACCGTCTGGATTCATGAACGGAGGCCTCCAACGCCGTGAACATCGTCGGTCGAGCGGGTAATAATCCTTTCTCTCTTTTGTTGTATTTTACTTCTTCCCTCACTGTTATTTTTTTACAGGTTACTCATTGAATGCTTGCTAGAAATTTTCTTTGAATTATGCGAAAGAAAAGAAGTAAAAAAAAAAGAAAGAAAGAAAAAAGGGAAGTATTCTTAAAAAATAACTCTTTTTATTGATGAAAGTAGTTGCAGTACAATGGTTGTGAATTCCCCCTCTATAATGTTTTTCGTGTGTTCCAATCGGACCCCCTGTTTTTTTTTCTATTCGCCCCTTCCTTATTCGGATTTTTTTCATGGGATTTATACCAGAAAATTTCTTTGTTTACAATCAATTAAAATTTTCAAAATCCCATTTACAATCAAAGACAATATTTCAAAATCCCCCTTTTTTTGGAGATTCTTTATTTGGTGACGATTTTTCTTGCTAAAAATGTTGGAACCAATCTGATGGGAGAGTTGCCATCGAAATTAGAGTGTGGTCACGTTAGGTTTTGAACCGATAGGCTTCCACTGCAAGACTTGAACTTTGACTTGTACCTATATAAATCCATATATAATTAATTATAAAAATAATAATAGATAAATATATTAATAATAAATATAATAAATACTAGTGGTAAATAGTATAAATTTAAATATATGTAATTAGGGAGGGACGGAACCAAAATTAAATATTAACAAAGGTCAAAATATTAAACTATTTAAGAAAAATATAAAGATTTATTAGGTATTTAAACTCGAAATTCAGCATGAATCAAACGACCATAGTGATTAAGGTATTGTTGTTATCCTTGACGTCCCAAATTCAAGCACGTATGTAGGGGTATAAGCGTTCATTATCAAATAGTTGAAAGTCTTTGTATATATATTATCTTGATTCACCCTAAATTAAAAAAAAACTCAAAACTCAAAAGACAATTTCTAATGTGTCTAATATTTAAACTTACAATGACTTAAATTGTAATTAGATAAAAAAAAATAATAACACAGACTTGAACGCTTTGGTAGACATATTTAGTCCCCAAACTTGATATCCTCTGCCACAGAATTAAAATTAACTTTGAAGCATTTTGTCAGCTGATAGTTCCTTGCTACTATCATGCGATCTATATGCTTTGAACTTGAACGCTTTGGTAGACATATAGCCCTTCTCAACTTAAGCTATGTTGTGAGCAACCTCTTTATCGCGAGTTAGTTTTCGACTATGAGGTAGCTCCTTATTGCTAAATCATAGTCGATATTGAGCCTTCTTCTAGACTTAAAGGCCTTGGTTTGAATTTTGACCGAAAAGTAGTTCATTGTTGCTACCATGCAGTCTATGCGCCCTCAAACTGAGTAGAATCAAACTCAAAAGCTTTGGTCGACAGATAGCTCTTCTTGCCTTAAGCTATGTCGAAATCTAACTAGGAAATGGTTCCTTGTTGTCAAATCGTATTCAACCTAGGTTTTCTTCTTGGCTTAAAGACCTTGGTTTGAATTTTGACCGGAAGGTAATTCTTCACTGCTACCATGTGATCGGTGTGCTATCGAGATGAGTGGAATCGAACTAGAAAGCTTTGCTCGACAAATAGCTCTTTTTATCTTAAATTTTATCTTAAATTATGTCAAAATTTGACTGAAAAGTGGTTTCTTATTTCCAAATCGCAGTCAACCTAGGTGTTCTTCTTGGCTTAAAGACCTTGGTTTTGAATTTTAACTAGAAGGTAGTTCATTGCTGCTACCATGCGGTTGATGTGCTCTCCAGCTGAGCGGAATTAAACTTGAAAGCTTTGATCGATAGATATCTTTTCTCGCCTTAAACTATGTTGAAATTTTACTGGAAATTAGTACATTGTTGCCAAATCACAATCAACCTATGTCTTCTTCTTAGCTTAAAGACCTTGGTTTGAATTTTGACTAGGAGGTAGTTCATCGCTGCTACCATGCAGTCGATGTGCTCTCGAGCTGAGTGAAAACAAACTTGAAAGCTTTGGTCGACAAATAGCTCTTCGCCTTAAGCTATGTTGAAATTTGACTAGGAAGTGGTTCCTTGTTACCAAATCGCAATCAACTTATGTCTTCTTATTGGCTTAAAGACCTCGGTTTGAATTTTGATCGGGTGATAGTTCCTCGGTGCTACCATGTGATCGATACGCTCTCTAGTTGAATAAAATTGAACTCGAAAGCTGTCGTTGATAGATAGCCCTTCTTGCCTTAAGTTATTCTATAAAATGTTCCTCCAAGTGAAGGATTGCTCCTCTTCACAGGTCTAAGCCGAACAATATGTTTTCCTTCATAGTTTAAGCCAGTCTTGATTCTTAAGATGACTCCCTTTCTCGGAAAAACCAAGTGAGATGACCAAAAAGTAGTTGTTTATTGCTACTTTGTGGTTGATGCATTCTCAAGCTGAGTGGAATCGACCAGGAAAGCTTTGGTTGACAGCTAGCTCTTTTTTTACTTAAGTTATGTTGTAGATGATTCCTCCAAGTAAAGGATGGCTCCTTTTGTGCAGGTCTAAGTTGAACAAGATGACTCTTTCACGATTTAATCCAATCTTGATTCTTCAGATGACTTCATTTCACGGGTCTATGTCAAATGAGACAAATCCCCTTCATGGGTCTAAGTCGATTTTAGTTTTTCAAATGAATCCCTTTCACTGGTCTAAGTCAAATGAGACGACTTCTTATATTACTTCCTTCACGGAAAAAATGTGAGATATCCTTCGAATGACTCCTCTTCGCGAGAAAGTCAAGTGAGATATTCTGTCTGCCGGATCTCCTCTGTCATGGAGTTGAAATCTGGTTTGAAAACTTCAATTGGAAACTAGCTCCTCCGTTAAGCTAGATTATAGTTAACTTGAGGTCTTCTTCTAGACTTGAAGACCTATGTTGGAAAATAGCCCTTTGTCATCGAATTGGATATGTTGTGGACGACTCCTATATTGCAAGTTAAGTCGATCCTAGGTGCTTTGTGTGCAATATATTTCATCATGAAGTTGAAATTGACTCAAACAACCTGCAAAATTTTCTATGTATGTATGATGTCATATATTTAACATCTTAAAGTATGCTTAAAATAGACATGTACATTTCTTGGCATTCTCATTTTTAAAGAGAAGTCTTCGATCTTCCTCTGTCAATCTTGATCTTTTCTCATGTTTCCTGGAGCTGATCTTTCCCTATATTTACGCAGTCATCTGATGACATTGCTTCTCCAAAAATAAATTGATCAATGTTCTGAACTCGAAAATTTTCTACTTTTGGTCGAGTGGGTTAACTTTTGATCTTCAAATCCTGAGGCACTCGCTCAACCTTGGATTCATTAAAAAGAGCAAAATCTTTGGTACTTTGATGGGAAACAAAATGATAGAAAATATAGGGATTCTAGAGATGCCACACTCTATTTCATGTTCTTCAATTGATTTTTGAAAAAACATGTCTTGTCTGAAATATGTATCTTTTTTGAAAGGTTTGGTGTAAAAATGATGTCGGAGTAATTGGAGCAAAGTATCAGTTCACTGAATATCAAATAAAAGAATCACACAAGTTGATTCCAAAAATTATAGCCCATTGACGTGTCAAGATCCATGGGTGTTCTGGGAGGGCAATGTGATTTAGTTTTGATTTTCAAGATTTTCAAATAGGTAGTGAAGAAAATAGTGCAACTGATGCACTCTATTGCAAGGCCCTTTAAAGAGCATTTCTATCTCAGTTCTCAGGAATCTTTCATTTATTCAAGTTTTGTAGACCCCTTAAGCAGAGATAGCGTAGAAATATCGATTTAAAAACAAAACCCCTAAGTTCTTTTGTTGAGTCAGCTATAACATATTGTTAGGATTCGATGAAGCTCAAAGATCAATCAAAAAATGTCAAGAATGAGTGAATTGGATTTTTGAGAGTTTAGGGAGTTAGGAGTAAAAGGATAGAAAATCTTGCACAACGATTTATAGTGGTTCGACTTCTCAACCAAGTCTACATCCTCTACCTTAGCTCCTCACAAAGGATTTTCCAACAAATTCACTAATTTGTTCTTTCTTTTCAGGGATGAAGAGATAACATTTATAAACTCACTAGATTTTCAAATGCTTAGCTAGAATCAAAACTCCTTTACAAAAGGAAAAGAAAGTAAAAAAAGAAACCTCTAAAAGGTAGGTGTTTATAAAATTAAAGCTCACAAAAATACAAATATTTACAAGAGAAAGAAAATAAAGAGTGAAAACGTTTCTCTTGTGTTTGACGGCTTGGATAGTGTTGGTGACCTTCTTCAAGTGTCTTGAACTAGTATTTATCATTTGGAATATGTTTGTGGCCGTTTCTAGCAATTGGGAGTGATTTGGAGCCATTGGGGATGTTTTCTCTACAAAATAAAATTGCCCAGGACAGGGAGTTTCGGTACTAGCTCCTTTAATGAGTATCAATACTTTCTTTATTAGTTTTAAATAAAACTGGTCGTTACCAGCCGTTGGATCTGACGGTATCGATACTATGCTCATGGTATCGATATTACTATGTAAAGTAGTATTGATACCACTTTGGGTATCGATACCTATTTTGCATTCTATAATTTGAGCAAGCTGGTAGTATCGATACTACCTTGAGAGTATCAATAGTTCTCTTACCTTTGGTACCGGTACCATATGAACAGTATTTGTACTTAGTACTTTGAAAATTAGTTTTGTGCTCAAATTCTACTTGATTCAACTTTGATTTTTTTTTTTTTTGAAAACTTTGAACAAATTCAATTAAGTCTAAGAACATTTTTTCCTTAACGTGTTATATCAAAACATTATAAAAAGTGGTTCAACAGAAATGTTTCCTGAATCTCGTAGTCCATCATTCGTCGAAATTTAAGTTCAATTCCACATTTATCTCAGGCCTTACCACCTTTCTTTAAATTATACTTTGTTAATCTATATGTCCTTGCTATAGATTTTATTGGGAGATTCATATCGATACATAGAGACTAGTTCAACTTGATAAACTTGAACGAAACTCACTTCATAAAGCTCAAATATTACCTCTATAGCTATTTCAAACATTACCTCCGAAGATTAACAACCTACTACTTTCAGCAGAGTGCCCCCAACATTGTTAAAATTATCATTCATTAATATCATATTAATTCTTGAGTTTTCGATTTCAAGATTTTCTAAGCTCATCAAGAATAATTTGTTATAGTCTGAGTGTTAGTGAAAGTCATGAAATTTCATCCTTAGAGCTGAATTTACAAGCAACCGATCTAAGCCAAATTTGTCTATTCAACCATTCCATTTGTGAAAATTGTATATCGTCACGGAACGTCCTTAACAAATATGCAATTTAATCAGTCTAGCAATGTCATGCATCAAGGATGCCCCATCTTGTCTACTTCCATACTTACATGAATATTTTATGGTTTCATTGTGTGAGGGAAATGTTTCATTTTTTGGAGGGGGTAAATGATGAATAAACCTTGTCTTTCTAGGAATTTGATCTCGTCATATGTCAAAAGGCTATAACATCGATTCCAAAATGTGTATATTCACTAAATTTCAGGAATTTTTATTGCTCTAAAAGATGACATTTATTGAAAAAGAGTTTTGACATAAAAAGATAGATTCAAACTGTAACACCTATAACTCGTATACGGAGTTACATATATCACATCATAAATTCAAAACATTTCTTTAATTGAACTAAGAAAAATTTTTGTTTCATTCAATCATCTCAAGTTTCATAACTTGAACAATTATTATAAAATAATTATTCAGAGAAAAACCGTAATATAATATTTTTGGTGACCAATTCAAAACTGGTTTCAAGAAGTGATAGACAGTTCTGTTCTATTTTCATAAAATAAATAAGAGTGTCTAACACGTTTGATTTAAAACCCAAATTAAATTTTACTAAGAATAGTTTAATATGATAATATTTATTTATAATATTAATTATATTTAATGCTAACTATATTAAGAAATTGAAGACATTTCATTCTCGTATACATGCCAGGTAGAACTTTTAGAACACACAGGGATGTCATCATTGTTACTTGTAATTATTTCCTTGGTGATTGATGCCAAGCTCAACTCCTTACTCCTTTTCCTCCTTTTTTCTATGCGTGAAAATCATCACACACTAAGTATACACTTAGTGAGGCAATCATATGAATATTTAAAGCAATGCAACACATAAATTTAAATGAATAACCATATTCAATGCAATATGATCACTTTACTTGTATTCCAACCATGTTACCATATATTAACATGATATAATCGGATATCAAGTTTCTTACCAATATACTTGCCATTCATTCCATAAGCTAGTAAGCTTATTTGCATGTTTACCAGTTATTGACCAATAAACCATAGCTCAATCTACCTTGAAGACTCATCAGGTTATGCCCACCACCTGCACCTAGTGTCCTTACACACTAGTGCTAATATAAACCTGTAGTTGCTATACTCTATGGCATGCGAACTATACCTTGTCCTTCAATGACTTGTTTGGGCATATAGTCTATTTTATTTGATTCATCCATGACAAAGTATATCAATACCCTTTAACCTTTGGGCAGTTCATACTCGAAATAACATTTTATGATAAACATCATATGTATTCATGATTACATCATGTGTAATAATCAGTGATCAATGCATTCTATATTCAACTTTGACATATCTAGAATATATCAATTATATAATAATTGTCATAATTATCATGACAATTAAGGTAGACTTATCGCAAGTCCTACCCAATGATGTGTAAACATCCATGTATAATATTATGCATGCATTGCACTCACTTTGATACTTTATATGCAAGTCAAAATATAAGCCTCACTAAGTTTTAACTTAATCCTTTGCTTCTAATTAGGTTAAATTCCAAAATTTGACATAATTTCATATCCTGGCATTTTGCACTACCTTTAAAGAAATATTATTATGTATTAATATACAGATATAAAAATTATTCAATTTGTACCAATGGAAACTATAATAAAATATGAATCTATCCATATAAGGAACTCCGTCTAGTTCGATTTGTACAATTTATAATGAATTTTGAAAGTTGACCGATAGAATCTATTTTGAGCAGAATCTGCCCCGTTTTCTGACCTATCCTCGATTAAAAATTCATAATTTTTTATATACCTTGAAATCAGTTTCCGTTTGTTCTAAACAAAACTAGACTAATATAATAATCAAATGTTATAAAAATCATTCTCTAATCATTTTTTATTAGAACTTATGGTGATTTCTCTAAACTTACTGCCCAAAACTAAATTCTAAGCAGATTTAAACAATTTACATTTTCAACTTGTTCACTAATTCTATTGGCTCACCAAATACACATATATTCATGCATCACAAATCACATAACATTTTAGGAGTCGCTCCTTACCATAGTAACTCTGTCATTGGCTCATCACAAGCCAATGTTTGTTTGATAACATAAGTACAAATCTTGCAACCTTCCTTAGAATTTCTCATTTCATCCTTAAGCTTCTCCTTACCTTTAATAATATTTGATCATGCTTTCAAGCACTCACTCTAAATGAACATCATTACCAAACATATACAAATTCAAACCAAATGTTAGAATCATACTAACATAGGCATACTTTGGAAAATAAATTCCTAACAAATTTTCCTATGCTTATCCGATACAATTTCTGTGTCACAACATAAATGTTGACCTTAATACTTCTAATTGACCACTAAAGTTCCTTTTATCCCAACTTCACATAACATTTTAACTTAAGCTCCCAACCTTTCCATGTTTTTTATTTAAACCTTAACTTTAAGAAGCTTTCCAAATTAATCCAATTTCACATCCTAACTTCAATTTCAACACTCAAAAATTAATTTCCAGCATAGTACATCAAATATTGAATAATTAAATAATAATCCACAACTTTCTAAAAATTACCAATTTGGTCCCTAACTTTTCAAAATTATAAAATGGTCCCCAAACATTTTCTAAGGCTTGTAGAATACTTCCTATATCATTTTCAGCCCTTACATAATTTTTCAATAATTTTTCTCATCCTCTATAGTTAAGGCCTAATGCTTTGTATGTTCAAGATTAGGTTTTTATGATCTTACTCGATTTTGATTCAAATCAAGCATGAAATCAACTTCGATTCAACCTTATACAATCTCTACAATCAAATCCCTAACTTAATTTCATCATAACACATATCTCCCCTAAAGCTAGGGTTTGGCCGAAACTTTATATGTTAATATGATCATGTAAAAGTGATTTTAATCATCAACCATGCTTGGAAATGATTCTACAACCTCAATAACATCAAAATCATTCATCAATTCCATAAACCCTAATCTAAACATAAACCCTAGAATTTAGGATCTTTGAACAAAAATCACATTAACAAACAATAATGGTACCAAAAGATAGCATTTTTTCGAATAGAACAATTTTCTGTTTCACAGCATGATCCAAAATCCGAAGCAAATTGCTCAAAAATGAAAAATAAAAATTCTCTTATCTTGTTCATGGGGAGCACGAAATGTTGGCTGAAAATGGCTAAGTTTTCATGAAATTTCTAATGAATTTCATGTTAATTTCACCTTTATTTAAGCTTAAATGAATAAAATATTCATTTAATGAGAAATGTCCATTTTGCCATTAATAAAACTTGATATTTACAATAATACCAAGCCACATAACCTTATCATCTTTCCAAATTCAAATATGAATAAAATATTTTACCCTTTTCCAATTTTACCAAGCAACTTTCAAAAAATTACAATCTTGCCATTTAAATCCAACGGTCCAAATTGAACATGGAAACAAATTCTCAAATCCATTTCTCCATATTATTTTCCATCATTTTAAAATGTGTAAATAATATTTCTAAGCTTAATTTATTATCCTTCAAATTTTTCTCAAATTTTTATTCGATTCGATTTACCAAATTTTTATCGGACTTTAACACTTTACAGTTTTTAACATAATTTCCAAATCAATAATCTGATTTCAATAAAACCCCACTCTCAAAAGTAAACTATCCATTTATGGAAAAACAAATTGGGAAAATTACCACTTAGGTACCTAAATTTTTTCCAAATTTCTACTTTGGACACTAAACTTTCAAAATTTACATTTTGGTCACTAACCAAAATTTTGGGGTATTACACAAACAATACATGTTATGCTCTAGAAAACACAACTCCATGATATCTTCTTGTCTCATCCCTGGATATCACATTCAATTTGCACCCCATTTCTTGACCAAATCTTGAATTATCACTTTGCTAGCAACGAGCTTCTCAATTTCCTCCATGATTAATATGTATTTTCTAGTGTAGTGATCGGATCCCCCATGTGAAATTCACACGTGTTGTTTGGATCATAACCGTGTTGTTTGAATTAGTTGAAACTCTTGACGGTTTAAGAATGAGATATCGACTCTTTATCAAATGTGGAAACAAATCTGGGATAGGCACTTAAAACACCTCGAGGGTCGTGTTTGCCTAAGACATCTTCTGTGGTGGATGTTGGCAAAGAGTGATTTTCTCTTCTTGTTTTATCTCCTCTATATTGCTTAAAAAGTGACTCTCTACTTGATTGATCTTCGTGATGGGCTGACCTTTGGCTTTCATATCCATCATGCTTGTTAACTCATCGATTCATCTTGGAACCTCATCAATTGATCACTCATTTCTCATTAAATTCTTGCTAGATTTTCTTGAGGCCTCTCTATTTTATTGATATGCGATATTATCTCGTTCATGGGATGCATGGGATGTCTGAAATGAAATCTCCTAAGAATTAATCACAATGTCTATATGTTAAATACATGTGGAATAATTAATGCAATTAAAATGCAAATATACAAGATGCAAAAAAACAAGGTGTTGATCCCAAAAATGCTTGCCATAATGTATAACCTTCATTGGTACAAAAGTGCTATTACAACGAGGACCAAAAACATTTAAAAGTATATTTGCTAGACTCTAGAAAGCTTCTAATAGATCGACAAGTCTCTCCGCTTCATTGGTCATTGGTTGGATATCATATCTTACTATCCAAGTGCCTCTCTATCAAATTCTACAATGGTCAGTGGATTTGTGCTAGGAACTCCAGGATAATTGCTTCACTTTCGTTAGGTTCGTTCCGTACTATGGTCCTCCATCGTAAGGACTATCTGAAGCTCACTTGCTTTTTTGTGTCTTCCCATTACGCTTTGTGTTTTTTCGAGACTCCATGTTTGATGCTTTCTTCTGTATTTGAAACGATTTCATCACTTTGTTTGACCCAATTTTATCGTAGTCTTGTCTGGTTTGAAAACTCGTGTATTCCTCGATAATGGACTTCGTGTTATCAGTCGTGCTTCAAAATTGTGTTAGAGTTATAACAGTTCTTCTCGTGCTTTCACTTGCGCCATATTCTTTACAACTCCTGGATGTCATTATGCTAGATTGAAGCGTAATCATCTAACGTAGCCCCCTTACATTTTGTCTCTTTATACGAGTATTCTTAGATCACAATCGTGCCCCTGCGTTTTTATTAACTTGCGTCACAACCCTTTTTCCATTAATAAAAGCTATTTAGAGTTTGACAAACACTTAGTGGATCAATACCTCTTATGAAATGATGCATATAACAGTAAATAAAAAGGGAAAGGGAAAATAAAACAAAATAAGCTAGTACGGTGAATTGATAATTATAGAAAGAAAACACAATAGTTCAATACTGACATGATATATACCCAAACATGCTTTTTTACTACCGGTCATGATTTCTATACCACATGTTTTTGTCGGAAATAAAATCCTAACCGTATATATCTCTAGTTTGCATGCTTTGAACAGTAAAATAAAACATGAAATAAAGCAACACCATCATAGGGTTTGCATGGAGTTTAGGGGTTTGCCTACGAGGAATAAATTCCTACAAAGACATAGGGCATATGAATCCCGAAGGCAAATTGCTAGGCTTGACACAGAGAATAAATTCTCACGAAGGCTTCACTTTCACCCCCACTTAAATGGGTTCGGAACTCAAGTACAGAGCTTGAGATGAAATTTTTGGAAAATCTGAAAACACTAAAAGCACACGTCAGTACAACTATTTATTTGGAAAAAATCAAAGGTAAATAAAATAAATTTAAATAAATTTAAAATTTAAACTTACAATATTCACTAAAGAAGACAACTGAGTAATTGATTTTGGTCTGACTCTCAAAGTCCAGTGGAGTCGCCAAGCTGTCGTAACGGTCCCTTAGATGGTCTCGGGTTCGCGCTCTGACTTGGAATAGTGATGGAGTTGCCACCAATCATTTCGAATGAAGTAGACCGGACATCTTAATTTCGTCCATTTATCAAATCTGCACCTTACCAGAGATGTGTCGAATTCAGGACTCGTTTACGATCGGGGAAAGATGAGCACCCCCGAATCTCCTTTTTGGTATCAATTAATTACCCGATTGTCCTAATCGCGAAAACTCAAAGTTTAAATAAACTTAAAATTTGATCTTTGGTTACTTACCATTGATAGTCATTTGAAAATTAAATTGGTTCCACTAAATGTTGAATTCGCTTACATCTTTCCCAAAATATAAAAGAAAACAAGTTAGAATGAGCAAAAAGAAAATCACGAACTTCCATTAGAGAGAACCTGAAAAAAAAAACAAATAAAACATTAATAAAAATAAAATAAAGATGAACAAAATTAAACAAATAATTTGAGGATTAAAGTGAATAAAATACAAATATAAAAAAAGTTAAATAAAAAATTAAGAATCAACCTAAAAAAATAACAAAAAATGTGTTAGTAAAAGTAAAATAATAAATTAGAGATATAAATAAATAAACAATAAAATAAAATAAATGGCCAAAATAAAATAAATGTAATCTACAAAATAAAATTAAAGTTAGACTTTAGAAAATAAGATGAAATTAAAAGAAATGGACTAAACTGAATGATGCATTAAACTTAGAGGACCACAGAAAGGATTTACCCATAATATTTGAGCGACTATAGAAGGAGTTTACCCATAAAATTCAATAACAGACTAAAAGGCCTAAGCTTTGCTGTTTTTGTTCATTTGGGCGAGTTTCTAGAAAGCAAATTAGCCAGGCTTTATTTCTTTATACTCGACCATAATTCACCGGTGATCTTCATCAGCCGGTAATCGCCGCCGACAGTGATTATTCGTTATCAAATTTACAGGGTGACTCGTCTCGGTCCCCTTAGTTTAAATCTGGTGATCGTTTTTTCATAAGACGTTTGGATTGTCACGAAAGAGCCAAAAATTATTTGGTATTCTTTACTCCGATCTGTCGTCATCCACCGTTGGATCGTCCCCGTTTGGATATATGTTGTTCGTGGTGATATACTCTCCATCTTCACCGTCCGGATTCATGAACGGAGCCCTCTAACGCCGTGAGCGTCGTCGGCCGAGCAAGTAATAATCCTTTCTCTCATTTGTTTGTATTTTACTTCTTCCCTCACTGTTATTTTTTTACAGATTACTCATTGAAAGCTTGCTAGAAATTTCCTTTGAATCATGCGAAAGAAAAGAAGGAAAAAAAAGGGTATTGATGAAAGTAGATGTACAATGGTTGTAAACCCCCCTCTACAATGTTTTGCTTGTGTTCCCATCGGAACCCCTATTTTTTTTGCTTGTTCGCCCCTGCCTCATTCAGATTTTTTTTATGGGATTTATACCAGAAAATTTCTTTGTTTACAATCAATTAAAAGATTCAAAATACCATTTACAATCAATGACAATATTTCAAAATCCCTTTTTTATTCTTGATTTGGTATCAATTGTTTTTGCCAAAACTTTTGGAACCAATCTGATGGGAGAGTTGCCGTCGAAATTAGAGTGTGGTCTCGTTGGTTTTGAACCGATAGGCTTCCACTGCAAGACTTGAAGTTTGACTTGTACCCATATAAATCCATATATAATTAATTATAGTAATAATAATAGATATATATACTAATAATAAATGTAATAAATACTAGTGGTAAATAGTATAAATGTAAATATATGTAATAAAATGTAATAGTAATAAATGCTAATGATAATAGTAATATATAATATGATGATGTACTACGTAATCTACATATTAATAATTGATAATAAAATATATAAAGAATAAATATAAAAAATTGACATATAAATTAAATTCTTAATGAAAACGGGTGTCTACAATAGGTTTTTAGACAGGTTAAGGAATTTGAAGGCAAGGGGGAAAGAAAAAGGGAATCCTAGCTTCTAGTAGCTAAGAAAGTCAGGTAACAAACTCACAACTTTCTCATACAATTGTAGACCATTAGAAATAAGTTGTAGCTAGAAAGTTAAGATTTAAGCATGTTGAGAAGAATTTCATGGTATATTTTTTAATAAAGTGTTTTAGCATGTTTTAAAAGTCTTATTTATGCCCCTTAATGTCGCATAAGACATTAATCACATTTGGAAACCTCAAGGAAGTCAAAATTTGAGTGGAATTTTCGAGCCTAAATAGGGCATTTTCGAGCAGGGGTATTGGTACTGTATGAGTAAGTACTGAAACTGTTCTTCAGCAGAGCAAGAATGTGCTTAAGTATTAATAGAGTATCAATACTCATGCAAAGAATATCGATAATACAGGGTTGGTATCGATACCCATGGGGAGGGTTGGTATCAATACCCATGGGGTGGTATCGATACCGGGATCGCATTTCAGATTCCAGTATACCATTTTAGTATCGATACTCAGGGTAGAGTATTGATACTCTACATAAGAGTATCGATACTATTTCCATTCTTTTCCTTCCTTATAAGCTAGTAGTAGAGTATTGATACCCTAATGGGAGTATCGATACTCAAAGAACAGTATCGATATTGAAGGCTTGGTATCGATACCAAGCGTTGTACTTGGGCAAGAAATTCAAAGAACTTTAAATAGAGTTGAAGTTTCCAAAAACTTATAATTACTCCCAAATAAGACTACAAGTGAGAACAATAATAATGTTTAATTCAAACGTACAAACGAGATAAAGTAGACTGAAATAAGACTAGCCTTGTTTGTATGCTTGGGAAACGATCAGGAAACCCGAGTTCCTTTAGGAAAAGCTAGCGGAGTCGCAAGTATAGATTCAGTCTGGATATATCCTTAGGGAGTACGCGTGTCACTTTAAGCTAACTAACTAAGGCCAAGGCCTGACACTCGCAAGGGGTAGGTTAGTCGAGGGTATGGTGTTCAATGCAGAGATTCCAGGGGCCTCATCCTCGGGAGACTAGAGGGGTGTGTGAGCTCCTAGATGCAAAACCCTCAATCAAAAGTATAGAAAAGCAGTAGACTTGTAGCTTGAGTCTTTCAGTAATATACAATTAATATGATTTTGTTGTTAGTGTTGCAATGAGCTAGTTAGATCAGCGTTTGTAATTTGTTTCCTTACGCCTATTAAGTTGAGCTGTTGAAGATCTTAGAGTGACCGAGGTCCATACCCAAAGTAGAGGAGAATACGTCTCAAGTTTTTAAAGGGCATGTAAATTTATAAATCCTGTTGTAAAGATGAGTCAAAAAGTTTTCTAAAAGTGGTACGTATTTTTTTTGTATGCAAATATTTATTTTTGGAGCTCCCCCGATTTAAAGTTTCAATTATTTTATGGTCGATTTTATTATGAAAATGGTCGTTTTAAAGTAAGAAAAAGTTTGGTCAATCACTTAGAAGGTTTCTTGGAGCATCCTAATCGGTCGATTATGTGTCGTACTTGTTTAGGGTGTTACATTTACATTATATCTGTATTTTAATTTTGGATGATTTCGGGTATGAATTGTCCAATGCACTGGTTTTGATAAAAATGTTTGAAAATGTCACTTACTAGAAATGTTGAATTTATAAATGACATAAATTTATAGAAAAAACCATTTGTATGTTGCATTGAGAGTCATAGGTACAATTGACATGCCATGAGGTGGAGTGATAAATGTTTAATGATAATGATATTGTACATTCATGTACATTATATGTGGCATCGTGGGTGCAAATGATATGACGTACTTAGAGTGCATATTTCTATTTATTGATGATAACACTTGAAGTGCTTATTACGCACACTCGTCTAACTCACGTATCTTATATTCTTTTTAAACATACATTGGCCATGAATCTAAAAATGAGTTATGAATCTAAAAAGAAAGAAAGGTGAAAGTACTAGTTATGAGAACCGAAAATGTGATTGAATGGAAATGCATATTTTATTGATTGTTGTGATCTAACATTTAATTATCATGATTTTTACAAATGTGTGAGATATTAGTTTTAACAGGTTTCAAAGATGAGGAAGTGGCTTATTAAAGTCGGTTTGTGAATTTCAAAAGTTTTATATAACAAATTATATTATTTTGATTTTATTAATTTGTTTTATATTTTATCTCGCCACAATTTGTTATAATGTTTCATTGAGTTATACTTCGCGTGTGATGATTTTCCCGCGTAGATAAAGAAAACGATAAGGACGTTAAGTGAGGAGCACCATGAGCATCTCTTCTAGGAAAATCATACCGACCTACAGTATCAGTAAGAAATCCATGATATTATTTTGACTTGTTAGTGACACGTATATTATGACTGTTCTGGTTGCTATACTAAAATTGCTTTAATATGGTTGGTAATAGATATAAGTAGTAGTGTAAATGAATAATATTTTATAATATTATGTTTTAAAAGTTAATTGATTGACTTTTAAATTAGACAGTGTTTTGACAGTTTTATAGATGTTATGAAACTGCATCGAACTACCTAGTTGCTGCCAAAAATGAAATTTAAATTAGACGATAAAATATTATTTTATGTTTTTACGCGATTAATTAAATTAATTTTAATGGATGAATTGAAATTTTAAAATGAAAAATTTTACGGGTTTTCGAGTATATAATGTTATAAAAAGTCAATGTGATATCTTTATCTCATAATTAAGTATGTATACGGATTAAGAGTGTTATAGATATAGTTTTTATTATATATAATATATTATATTTATAGTATATATAATATAGCATTATATATTATATTATATTATACATAGAATGTATTATATATTATAGTTTATATTATTAATATTGTTTTTGTTTTTGTTTTTAGATCCAAAGTCTAACAAGGTTCAATCCAAGTTCAGGGTCCAATTCGTAATGGTTCAAGAAGCCAATGATAAAATCTAGTTAAAGTCTAAGCCCAACTGAACAAGTAGGTCTGACCTAACAAGCAAACACGGTTAGGATCGAAGCATACAAGGCCCATTCCAACTAGGGTTTAAGTTTAGCGTCGTATATTTTTTTTCGTTAGATCAAGCTTCAATGTGATGGTCTAGATCATAAAGGATTTAGGGTTTCAAAACTCTAATGGAACATGACACCATCCGCAACTGAACAAAGGTCGTTATATTTGGCCCTTTTGATCTAACGGTCTAGATTGCACACCTGATGACGCCAAAGGTCAACGAAGGATATGCTAACAGTGCGTGAAGACCATAAACCGATGAAAACAACCCCAAATATAGAATACACGTCGATCAGAGTATAATCACTAGATTTTTTCGACTGTGTTTTCGGCAAACTTTCCCAGAACACGAAATAAACTAAATCGAGACCCACAAGAAAATGGAAACAAATTCGAAGCCAAATTAGAATCAAATCCAAACAATCACGACAAAAATTGAACTAAAATCAACATACAAAACGCAAGCCAACTAGCGACCGAAGTACAAAAGGCAACATATCACCATTTCAAAACAAAACAAAGAAAAAAGGGAAATAATCCCTCGTCGACATCTAATCCCGTGGTTTTCAAGATGAAGAAATCACCAGATCGAAGGAAATTATCCACTCGAACCCCTTATAAAAACGTGCGAAGAATTGAAAGAGGGATCAAGAATAATTTTTCAAAAACAAAAACCCACTAGAAAGTAAAATGAGAGAGAAGAATGCCACTAAACTTAGATATGTTCTCTGCCGAGGAGAAGGGGAACACCGTCGAAAAAGGTGAAAACCAAACTATTCTTGGCGTGATCTACGCCAGCGGGGGTTCTCTTTCGTTGACCGAAGTTCAGATTTGGGATCAGCGGGGAAGAGAAGTATTTTTTAGGTAGGGACATAGATCTCTGGCCACCGTGGGTGGTTGTCAGAGGAGCGAAGAAGCGGTGGTCCGGATTATGGTTTTATTGGAGGTTGGTCGAATTCTAGGTTTTAAAATAGGAGAGTGTTTGAAATAAAGGGTAAAAATGAATAAAAACTTAGATTTTAGGTTTATATAGGGGTGATCCAGCCAAGTCTAGTTTGATTTAGAGGAGGGTGAACCTCGTGTTCTGTCAATTCTGGAGTTAATCATTCCCGTAGTCTCCTCACGTTTCCATAAATGTAATTTAGTCACCAAATTTTGATTTTAATACAAATTGATCCCCAATTTGTTGCATTATGTTCCCTTTAAGTTCTTTATTCCATTTAAATTGATACATTAACTTATTTCTTTTGTTTTGTATTATTTATTTTTTATTATTTTTTATTTTAACATTATTTTTCATTTTTTAAGGAACTTTTTTATTTTTTTTTGAAACTCCTTCAAAGGTAAGCAATCAATATCGAACTTCTAAAATTTCACTTAAATTTCAAATTTCGTAACTAATACAACGAGTAGTCGTGTTGGTATCGAAAGAGAAATTCGAGGGTGCTCACTCTTCTTCAATTGTAATTGATTCCCGAATTCGACAAAATCTCTGATAAGATACAGTCACGGTAAAAATGATAAATTTAAGTTGTTCGATCTACCTAACTTAAAATATTGGTGGTGACTACATTATACAATCCAAGTCAAGAAAAGAACTCAAGACCACACAAAGGACTGTTGTGACACTTGTATCCCTCCTTTTACTTTTGATATTTTCAGGGGTCTTATAGAAGAAAACATTTCCCATTTGTTTACAATTAAACCCGTAGATACGGGGATTCAAAATCCCCTTTGTTTTGCAATTGATTATCTTCCTAAGAAAAAATCTTCAAAAGGCAAGTTTTTCAAACCAGAGGTTGATCGGCAGTGGGATGGCAATTATCGACGATTGGGGAATCGAATGGTGGCACGTGCAAGTTGGAGATAACCTCTTATAATGGCAACGATTGAACTTTGGTTTTACTAGACTTTTTGTTACCCTAAGTTGATGGACTTGTTGGGCCTTGGCTTGCTTATGAATTAGGGGTTTTTTTTGTTCAATAGGGCAACAACGGAACAATAGAAAAATAGGAGTATCACACATTTATTTTAGGATCTATAACATTTTCTATAATGCAAGTGAAAGTCTTCATCTCGAGGTGACGAGTTTTATTAAAATAATATTATTTTTCTAATTATTTACTTTAAATTGAAAATAAAAAAAAACTTTGGAACTCTTCACCACGAGGCGTGAATTCTAGTAAAATAATAATATTTTTTGTGGTTCTTTTTTTTAATTAAAAAATTCGTAATGCTTGAGTGACGAGATTTGACCGTTGAAACTCCTCACATTAAGACTTTCTTTTTTAATGGAAAAACAACTGGATATGACCACTCAAATCTCATCAGTCAAACATTATGACTTTCTTTTTTATTAAAAAAACCAACCACCAAAAAATTATCATTATTTTAACCTAAGTTTTTATTTTCAATTTAAAGTAAATAATTAGAAAAATAATATTATTTTAATAAAACTCGTCATCTCGAGGCAACAAGTTCTTTAGAAAATAATTAAATAATACACTCCAAATATAATATTAATATCTTTTGGAACTCGTCACCTCGAGTTGACGAGTTCTACCTATAATGTAGAAAATGTTGTAGATCCCAAAATAAATGTTTGACACCCCTATTTTGCAATTTGTTTTTCTTGTTGCCCTATTGGCAAAAAAAACCTATGAATTAGACATGTAAAATCCATAATAATATTATTAATATAATAATAAATACAAATGTAATAATAAATAATAATTTGTTAATAATAAATATAAATATAATATATTAACAAATAATATTCATAATAAAATATAATAATGAGATATAGTAAGAGTAAAAACTGATAATGATAAATAATAATAAATATAATGATAAGTGATAGAAATAATAAATAATGCACGAACCAACTAACATCGGTGGTTAAAGGAATCGTTGTTGTTCCTAGAGGTCACGAGCTTGAGCACCAACGACTGCAGCAGAGTGATTGAGCATTCATTGTCAAATGATTGAGAATATTTAGAACATATACTACTTTGTAATCACTTTAGCTTATTCAAAAAAAATATTAAATAATGTTATAGAATAATAATATAAATAGGTAATAATAATAATGAGAAAAAATGAAAAAAAAAATCAATTCAATTTTGGGCAAAAATGAAAAATGGGTAATACATAATATTTTGTGTCTTATAGTCTATCAATTCACTCCCTCTTTGTTTATTTCGATTAATTCATAGAGCATAAAAATCTTAACAAAATGTATAAATGAATGTTATAGTTTATTAATCCTTGCTAAAAAAATTAAAGAGAAAAGAATAATATTTAGTTAGTTCTAATCTAAAAAAAAAACTTTCGAGCATTTGAATAAGTATTTTGTTCTCTATCTAAATAAAGAAATACTATGATTTTTTTAAAAATAAAATTGAAGTATATATATATATATATTAAAATTAGAAAAAGAAAAAAAAATCTAAAAATTAATTACCAAATTTTAGAAACAAAAAATAAAGAATGTTTGATTACTTAAAAAGGTTAGACAAAGGGCCAGTTTGTTTCATTGGAATTGGTTTTTTGGAAAATGATGTATAATTTTTGGAAAACAAATTCTAGAAAGTGTTTGGATGATATAGTGCAATTCATTTTTCATTGTTTGGTAATCTTCATTGAAACTATTTTCTAAAATTTATTTGTAATAATATAAGCACATACTGTGAATGTTTTATCTTTTATTTTAAATGTTTTATCTTTTATTTTTAACTGAAATAATTTTAATATTTTATATCTATAAGTACGTCAAATTAAAATTTAATGTCAGTCATTGTTTTATACAAGTGTATATAATTTTTTTTGACATTATCAACCTAAAGAATCATTACATTTGTTATCCTATAATAACAATTCGAGACTAAATTGGAACCTGAGAAAAAGTAAAAGAAAGTATCATATTCTTTAAAAATAAAAGTGAATTAAAGGAATAAAATACTCTTTATAGTTGATCTTGTGATCGAAAACAAGTTGAGGTATGTCGCTATACAATTTTCTTAATAGAGATTTTCGGCCACTCCTTGGTGCTCGTGATCCTTTGGTTGTCTGCCTCCTATGATACAACAACTAGATGATCAACTACATTAGCACAATAGTAGAGATCACGAACTTTCCTTGTCTTTGACTATCATCGAAAAAACTAAGGGAAAAAGAATATTTTCTGAGAATGAGAGAAAATATTTCAAGAGAAGAAAACTTCTTGAATTATAAGATGTGAAATAACTGAGAGATTTGCCCAATGTTTATAGGGGAATTTCAAGAGTGTTTAAGTCCAATTAAAG
Source organism: Hibiscus syriacus (assembly GCF_006381635.1). Taxonomy (NCBI): domain Eukaryota; kingdom Viridiplantae; phylum Streptophyta; class Magnoliopsida; order Malvales; family Malvaceae; genus Hibiscus; species Hibiscus syriacus. The sequence goes on along the minus strand of NW_024061878.1, from coordinate 2,110,630 downwards.
CTCTTTTAATATCTAAATTTAAACAGATAAAAATATCTTTTAAATTTAAAATATTAAATCTGAGAGTTTTACTCCAACTGAACATCTTTTAATATATAAATTTAATCAGATAATAATATCTTTTATATTTAAAATATTAAACATGTATACACTCTTTTTTATTATTCAAACTTAAATAAATATTAATTTAATTTGAAATATACAAAAGTATATAATTATCTTAAATATTCAAAGTTAAAAAGATAACAAATACATTTTTAAATTGACATATTTAAAGAGTAATTATCCTACTAATATTCAAATTAAATAATATCTTTTAATTTGTAATATTGGAAAAGGACTCTAAATTTAATATAAATATTAAATTCATCAAAGTAATTCACCATTTTTCTAACAATCTCCCACATGAATGATAGTTGTATAGGAGATAGGTGTCCTCCTTCGAACCTTCCCTTATGACAACATATTTACTTTACTGGTTAAACAGTAGACGCGAAGTCTTTGAACTATTTTATCGTTTGTGTAAACGATGACATACTTCACACAACTACCCATCTGATAATAATTTAGTTCTCATGGGTATGTCCTTAAAGCCATGGGCATCGCTTGGTTCTGCAAGAGTTTGAGAATTATGCCCTAATAGTTTCCTTGAAGCGACCCCACTTCACTCTCACATAGGTGACTTATGTTTTCTCAACTCACCGCAACACACAACGGTCATTAAAAGATTTTGCTTAACCTATACCACTTTGATCACTATTTACATCATAGGAATGTTCTCAACTTGATATTTATTTAACCCTTTGGTTAGCGGATCCACAATGTTATCTTTTGATCTTATAAAACTAATAGAGATAACTCTATTTGAGATCAGTTATCTAATGGTATTATGTCCACGATGCATATGTCTCGATTTACCATTATACATGAAATTTTGTGCTCTAGCAATTGTTTCTTGGTTGTCACAGTATATACATACTGTGGCATGTTTCGGCCATTCTGGAATATCCTCAAGAAAGTTTCGAAGCCATTCTGCTTCTTCTCCAGATTTGTCTAGATCTACAAACTCAGTTTCCATTGTAGATCTAGTTATAATCATTTGTCTTGAGGATTTCCAAGACACAACTCATCCTCCTAAAGTGAATACATATCCACTTGTACCGTTGGTATCTTGAATATCAAATATCCAACTGGCATCGGAGTATCCTTCTAAGATAGTAGGATCTCTAGAATAATGTAAATCATAATCACGAGTATATCTAAGATATCTTAATATCCTTTTTATCACTTTTTAGTGATTTTCACTTGGATTGGTCGTGAATCTACTTAAACCCTCACAGTAAAAGCGATGGTTGGTCTCGTATAGCTCATGAGATACAGTAGGCTGCCTATGACCATTGCATATTCCACCTGGTCAACACTTTCACCTGGACTTTTAGACAAATCTGAACAAGAGTCTAGTGGAGTTATAGCTATACCATTATCACCCTTGTTAAAATTTTCAAGGATTTTGTTCATATACGTGACTGTGTTAATATAAGGCCTTCAGATGACCTTTTAGTTTGGATACTAAGAATCATCGGCCAATCCCATATCTTTCATGTCAAATCTTGAATTTAACATGTCTTTGGTACGTTTTACCATCTCATTATTACTTCCAACAATGAGTATGTCATCAACATATAAGCATAGAATAACATATCTTATACTTTTTGTTTTAACATATACACACTTATTACACTAATTTATAATGAAGTTGTTTGTCATCATGACAATATCAAACTTCTCATGCCATTGTTTTGGTGCTTGTTTAAGTCCATACAAAGACTTTACTAGCCTACAAACTTTCATTTCTTGACCTAGAACTACATGACCCTCACGTTGTTCCGTGTAAATTTCTTCGTCAAGATCCTCATTCCGAAAAGCTATTTTAATATCCATTTGATATACTTCTAGATTTCACAAAGCGACAATTGCGAGTATCACTTTTATGGATGTTATTCTTGATACATGTGAGTATGTATCAAAGTATTCAAGGCCTTCATTTTTTCGTTATCCTTTTATTACCAATCTAGCCTTGTACTTATCAATTGTTCCATCTGCTTTCATTTTCTGTTTGAAAATCCATTTAGAATTTAGTGGTTTAATCCCTAGAGGAAGATCCACCAATTCCAACGTATGGTTCTACATGATGGAATCTATTTCTCTCTTAATGGCTTCATTCCATAAAGTGCCTTCAGAGGATGTATAGCTTCACTATATGTTTGAGGTTCAGCCTCCAACATAAAGGTTAAAAAGTCTGGCCCAAAGGATTTTCCAACCGTTGCCCATTTACTCCTTCTTGGCTCTATTTTAGTTTCAGCCTCTTGTTGATCATCCAGACTATCCTCATTGTTAGTCTCTAAAGTTTGTTTTAAACTTTGATTAACCTCCTTAGATTTATAAGGAAAATATTTTCAAATAATGATGCATTCTTTTTTTCCATTATCATGTCCTTGTGAATCTCAGGATTTTTTTATTCATACACAAGAAATCGATACACATTTTTATGTTCTATATAGCAAATGAAAATACAATCCACAATTTTAGTAACTTTGATTAACCTCCTAGATTTATAAGGAAAATATTTTCAAATAATGATGCTTCTTTTTTCCATTATCATGTCCTTGTGAATCTCAGGATTTTTTTATTCATACACAAGAAATCGATACACATTTTTATGTTCTATATAGCAAATGAAAATACAATCCACAATTTTAGTACCTATTTTTATTTGCTTTTGTAATGGGGCCATTACCTTGGCAAGACACCCTCATATTTTAAATGGTTGGAAGAAGGTTTTTGATCTTTCTATAATTCATATGGTGTCTTATCTTTTTTTCTTTTGAGGTACCTTATTTTAAAATGTAATTAGCTGAAAGGACAACTTCTCCCCCACATGTTCTGTGATAACCCAAAACTACCTAACAAGGTGTTGAGTTAATCGATTGACGAATCGGTCATGAGGGGGTGAATTGGCAATAAAAAATTTGGTGGAAGCTTTAATAGAAAATTGAAAATATTTGCACAGCGATTTAGAGTGGTTCAACTTTCTCAACCAAAGTCTACGTCCACTACCTTAGCTATCCACACTAAGGATTTTATAATAAATTCACTAATTTGTTCTTTCTTTTGAGGACAAAGAGTAACCTTACAACTCCCTCAAGAATTATACCACAAATTCTTGAGACCACTCTCTCCCAAAAAGAAAATTACAAATTTTGCAAACTTACAGAAAAAACCTCACAAGGTAAGATGTTTGCACAATTCTGAAACAATGAAAGAACACTAAAAAATAATACAATTTAGTAAAAATGGTGTTATTGAAAGCAAAATGAATATTGAATGGATAATAGGCTTGAATTTTTTCAAACTTGATGTTTAAGGCTTTCTCTTTGTTTCTCTCACAATTGTTTTTGATCAATGGCTCCTAAGCTTATTTAAATACCACCTTGAATCACTTCTGAACGTTGGGGGATCATTGGTGAAGTTAATAGAGCCGTTATTGAGTAATTATCATTTAAAAATCTGGTTGGGAGCGTAGGTGCATCGGTACACTCTCAAGGGTGATTCGATACACTATGTGTAAAATTCAAATATTTCGACTGTTATAAGACCTAGTACATCGGTACACTTGGGGTTCATCGGTACACTAATTACATCGATGTTTCAAAAGAGCCAGGAGTGCATCGATGCATTATCTTTGCATCATTACACAAAATGCTTTCGATGTTTCAATAAAATCATGAGTGTTTCGATGCATGGTTGTGCATCGGTACACAAAAAGCATTTGAATTAGGATGTGCATCGATACATCATAGAGTACATCGGTACATCCCTTTATAAATTTGATTTTTGGCTCGATTTTGGTTCGAAATACTTTGTAAAAATTGTTTCAAAAATATTTTAAGTTTAAAACACAATTTTACACTTTTAGTAAGGATTGAAATTGACCTTTGAAAAACTTGGAGTAATACTTTTGATATTCGAATAATTTAATCGAATATACTTAAAAATGATGATAAAATCTTAAAATTCAATAACACTTAATTTGTTATATCGAAACATCAAAATGTTTTCAACAATCTCCCCCTTTTTGATATAACAAAACATTTAAGTAATTTTAAGATTTTCTTTGAAAATCATTTTTGAAATCAATTTTGAAAAATTACTCCCCCTTATTATATTCTCCCCCTTTTTGTTAAATCAAAAAGACTCTAAAACATTTTTAAACAAGGTTTTTGAAAAATTAGCCAATTTATATTTAGATAAAGCTTAAGTTGCTAAGATCATAATCAAAAGAAAGATTAGTCATTAGTTCCATAAATCAATAATCATATATAATATGTAATGGTAATTGGTCATAAATGATCTAAAATGTAAATGATACAGAATCTAACATAAAAATTCAATTTAATTTCAAAAAACTAATAATCATTCAAACAAACCAAACATCCAAAATATATTCAAAACAAACAATCCAAATTAAATATTCAAAATCCAAACAAACAAAGCCAAATATTCAAAATGTTTAAAACACAATGCTAGGATCTATTATGATTCAACCTGAGAAAACTTGCAAGTGAAGTTCAAGCATCCGTAGGAGGATTGGAAGGAGATAGATGTGCCCATATATTAACCACATCTCGTGTATTCGCATCGAGTCTATCGTCCATAGCATTGAATCGATTATTCATTGCTTCGCGGTTAGCTCAAATCTCTCATTGATTCTCCAATTGTTGAGTCCCCATATTAGTCAAGTGGGACTCTAATGATGCAAACCTCATATCCAATGTCTCAATGAATGAGCTAAAGTATGAGGCATCGAACTCTCTTGTTGTGTCAGTTCGTCCTCGGGTATGTGATCGTCAATATCTTGCATAAGTTGTTGAAGCTCTGGATCATCATCCACTGCCGGTGCCGGAGGAGCTCGTGAATAGCTAGCTCCTGGTGTTTTCTCAATGGATCGAACCCATTGACCCTAGTCCTCGGACCATCCCAATTTCTTTAAGGAAGTGAGATTTATTTGGTTCTGGAGAGGGATGGGAATATCAAGCGAAACTTTAAGTCTAAGTTTGATAAACAGATTACTAAGGAGACAACCGTAAACTAAAGTTTCAACATTTTTGGATGGGACAACGTTTACGGTATCTACTAATTCACCGAAAATGATATGTGGCAAATTTATTTTCTTGTTATGTTGGATACAATGTATCCACTATAAATCTAAGACTCTAAGAGAGGAGTACCTACCTCCTGATGGTCTAAACCACCAATAGATCATCAAGTGAAGGAATCGCTCGTGATGAGTTCTTAAGGTACTTACACTAGCCTTAGCTTTATAGGGTGTAGCCACAATCTCTCTTTCATTATCTAGACCCGTGTTATCTAACCCGAAGGTGGAAGAGATTGTGTCGGAGTCAATATAAAGGAATTGACCTAAAAGATAAGATCGAATCCCTTTGGTTTCAATTTGACGCTCGTTTTGGACACATATCGCATTAGAGTAGAAAATGCGGACTAGTTGATGATAGACAATCGGTTTAAGGTGAAAAAGTTTATCAAATTTCTACGATTTAAGGGTAGGAAGATATTGAAAATTCATATCAACCATAGCTTGAAGTGAGGGGATACGCTCTTCCCGGATTTTATAAGATTGGAAATAATTCTTGTATCTATGTTAGAGGTTTTCTCTACGACCGGGTTGGTTAAAACATGAATTGAGAATGGTCATATTTGGATCGTTCGGGTTTGGATTTGGATTGAGTGGAGGAATAGGAGGTCGGTTTTGAGGTTGGTTTGAAGACCGACTAGATGATGACCTAGAGCGTTTGGACATGATTAAAAATCAGAATGGGTAAGGTAATCTGCAAATTTGAAACGTGTATGCAATATAATCAATCTCAAAACTCAATAAGAGTCTGTAATATTCAAGGTTCTCTTAACCGAATCCTAATGGGCAATGTTTGAAAATAATTTTGAAAAAACAATGTTTGGAAAATTATTATACATATAGTTTTCATGAAAACAACATAATTAAATCAAAACAATTTTTTTATTTCGAAATTTTTGAAAGATTTTGAAAAATTGTGTATTTTTGATAAAATTTGTTGTAGAATCTAGTTTAGAAACATCATATAATCATTGCCCGATATATAGTTCAACCTAGAACTAATCAAAACTAGTCCTAAGTTCAAAAATCAATAAAACAGGGGTTTTTGAAATATTACCTTGAAAATTCAGATTTTGTGAAAATATGATGTTGTTTGCATGGATTTAATGAATGTAACAGGTTTAGGAGTTGAAAATCGAGTAGATTCTGACTTGAAACGTTGATTTTAAGGTAAAGTGAAGATTTGGGGCGAGAGAGGAGGTGACGATAGAGTGTTTTGGGTGTTTAGGTTTTGGCTAAAAATGAAATTTTAGGGATTATAAGCCTAAACCCTGATGAGTGTATTGGTACACTGCATAGTGTATCGATGCACATTCAAGGAATGCATCGGTGTACCTTCATAATGTATCGATGCATATTCAAGGAATGCATCGGTACACTTTCATAGTGTATCGATGCACAGTACACAAAAATGTTAAAATCCGTTTTAAACACTTAAAAAGCTAAATTAATTAGCTATAGTGGTATTGATAACTCATATATCGAAAATTAACAATGTTCAATCAATTAAATCTATCCTTAAATTTTATTTGAACATATAATTAATTTTCACTAAAGAATCATAAACTCCCCCTAACTATTACCAAAGAATTCAATCAAAAATATAATTTTTATAAGCATTTTTCAAAAAACTAATTAAAAGCTCTTAAATTATTTTAAACACTAAGTCAAGGTAGGTTGGTTAAACCTAATTCTCTCCTAAGTGTCCAAAATTTTTCTTCATCTAAATGTTTTGTAAAAATATCCGCTAATTGATGCAAAGTATCAATATATTCTAGAACTATATCTCCTTTAGTGACATGATCTCTAATGAAATGATGTCTAATTTCAATATGCTTAGTTCTAGAGTGTTGGATGATATTTTTAGTGAGACAAATAGCACTAGTATTGTCACACTTGATAGGTATGGTACCTACTTCAATTCCATAATCTAACAGTTGTTGTTTCATCCATAAAACTTGTGCACAACATCTACCGGCTTAAATGTATTCCACTTCAGTGGTAGATAATGCAACGCAATTTTGTTTCTTTGAAAACCATGAAATCAACATATTTCCTAGGAATTGACAAGTACCGGAGGTGCTTTCCTATCTAATTTACATCCCCCGTAATCCGCATCAGAGAAGGCATGCAAGCTAAAGCTAGAGTCTCTAGGATACCAAAGTCCTAAACTAGGAGTGTCCTTAAGGTATCTAAAGATTCTGCTAACGGCTAGTAAATGTGATTCCTTAGGGCATGATTGAAATCTAGCACATAACAAACGCTAAACATAATGTCCGGTCTATTTGCGGTTAGATAGAGTTAAAAACCAATCATTGACCTGTATAATTTAATATCCACACATTTACGTCCTTCATGTTTGTCAAGCTTTGTTGATGAACTCATTGGAGTGGCATGAGGTTTCCCATTTTCCAATCCAAATTTCTTGATCACATCCTTGACGTATTTACCTTGATTGATGAAGATGCCATCTTTTCTTTGCTTGATTTGGAGTCCCAAGAAAACTAAGAGCTCCCCCATCATGCTCATCTCGAATTTACTCTGTATTAGCTTAGAATTCTTGGAAAAGAGCATCACTAGTATAACCAAATATTATATCATCAACATAAATTTGAACTAATAATAAATTTTTACCTTTATGCTTTAAAAACAATGTAAGGTCAATTTTCCCTTTTGAAAAACCTTTTTCAATTAGAAAGTTTGACAATCTTTCATACCAAGCTCTAGGAGCTTGTTTTAAACCATAAAGATCTTTTGTCAATTTAAAAACATGATCTGTAAATTTTGAATCTTTAAAACCTGGTGGTTGTTCCACGTACACTTCTTCTTTTATGAAACCATTTAAAAATGCACTTTTAACATCCATTTGATATAATTTAAATTCATTGAAACATGCAAAAGCTAATAACATTCTTATTGCTTCCATCCTAGTTACGGGAGCGTATGTTTCATCGTAGTCTATGCCCTCTGTAGACACCCGTTTTTGACCGGGATTAAAAAATATTATAAATATTAATTATATTATTATTATTATTATATAATTTATATTATTATTACATTTTTGTTGCAGGCCCAATATAACCCGAGCCTAAACATCCATGATTGCAAGCAAGGAGGAAATGCTATGGTGAGGGACTTCCCGAAGCATTATGCTTGGTGAACCATATCGGATGGCGACGATGTATCCATCTTTGGCGGTAGCCATGTTTGGATGGATCATAACTCCTTGTCAAAATGTAATGATGGTCTGGTTGATTCCATTCATAGGTCCACCGCAATCACCATATCAAACAACTATATGACTCACCATGATAAAGTCATGCTCGTGGGGCACAGTGATTCCTACATTCAAGACAAGAACATGCAAGTCACAATAGCAAAGGGGAGGGGACAAAATATCATTAATAATGAGCCAACCACTACATTGAAAAAACGTTTAAAAAAACAAAATAAATCCCGGATAATTCGGGATTCAACCTGCTACAACCAGATTTCATCGATCAAAGTCATCACCAAATTATTGACTTGCAACCATAAAAGGACAGAGAACAACGAGCAATAAAAGGGGGGGTCTCAAACGAAACATGAGGTGGGGGGAAAAATAGATTCAACATAGAGGGGGGAGCAAATAAAAAAAACCCAAGCAAAAGCCAGAGATTAAAACGTGGGGTTTTTCTTTCTCTATTATTGAGGAGCAACCATTTGAACAGGGGGAGAAAGACAGTGTAAACGGGGGAGTTGATTCCTATTTTTTTTTGTAATTCGAGAAGGAATACAAAAGATGCCTCTTTTTTGGTATTTCTCATCTTCTTTATTTTTCAGTGTTTTGTGTGTATTTGGAAACGAAATATAAGAAGGAAATAAAATAGGAATTAGAATTTTACCTAGCTTGTTTGAGTCATCGGAGTTCCAAGCATCATTATCTGCAGCGTTTGGAGGTGTTTTAGACCCATCGGGGTCCGGATCTATGCTCGAAATGGAGACCTTTCGGTTGGTAGAGGTCTCCCCCTTTTTCTGACGCCGACGAGTGGTTGTCGGAGTCAACCCACGATGGAGACGTGGTTGAGGAACGATGGAGACCATCATTTTTTGGGTTTGGGATGAACCTGTGAAGAACTTTGTTTTGTGTTAATTTCAATTTGAAATTGGGGAATGAAATATGTTAAATATATATATATGTATTTTATATTCCTAAAGTGACTTGGAGTCTGGAGACCAATCTCGGTGGAATCCCCTTCAAAGGCTAAAGGAGCAAATGCTCTCCGTGATCCTTCATAGTTTTCTGGTATTTCCATTTTAGTCTCTCTTTTGATTTGGTACCTTTTAATGTTTGTTGATTTAGCTTGTAAATTTTTAGTTTACTTCGATTAAGTCCCGAATGCATGTTTTATTTACAGCTTCTATTGTTCGTAGATTTCACGCTTGGGGTTTTGGTTTATTTTATTTAGTCCTTACCTTTATTGTTTATTTAATAATCTGTTCGCTTAGTTAATCCCCTAAACTTTCTGCATTTATTTATTTGCACCTTACACTTTATGCACTAATTTTATTTAGCCTTTATGCACGTATAATTTAAGCTTAGTTTTGTTCATTAGAATTTGCATTTTAAGGCTATTGCATTTTTGTTCTTGCGTTTATATTTAAGTTTTCATACTTTGGCCAACCATATTCGTCGTTTGTTCATTCAAGTCATCATATTAGATTTTTTACTGTGTATGTGTTGTGTAATTTGTAAATATATACTTATATATGTCGCATGATGCACGTAATTTGGTATGGTATATATATCATATTTTATATTTGTGTATATGTGTTAAAAACATTATATATAAATAGTGTATATGTTTTTAATGTATCACGTAGTCCTTGGTTAAGTGACTTAATAAATGTATGTATATATATATATACTCTATATTATATTAATTGTAATTGCATGCTTATATTTATTCAAGGCAGTTTGTTTTTGATCAAATAAAGCCTTTGTTTTTAATCAAATAAAGCCTTTGTTTTTAAATAATTGTAGCATGTATGTATTTTGTAGCTTTCCATTAAATAGCTTAATACACGTTTTCATACGATTTTTTGATGTAAATTTATTTGCATATAGGATTTTCATATGACGACATATTCATATGTATGATAGCCTCTTGTGCATGACTGGACCAAATTACATAATTGGATTAAGGGTAATACCCTTTTAATGTAAAATCATTTTAAGTGGGTTGTCTTAACTTGTTCGAGGTCCGTTTTTAACGATTTTAAAATAAAAGTGTATCCCATCAGTGGCACCTAAGAAATTGATTCATCACTTTAAAATTTGAGAATGGAGGAAAAAGAAATGCTCGATTATTTAAATTTATCGAGAAGATGTTGTTATAACTATTTAAGATATGGGTTCTCGATATTTTTAAATAATCGAATATTCTTTATCTTTCTAAAGGCTGGATAATTTTAACTTAATTAATCTGGGTGTTTTTGAATATGGTGAAATTCGTATGTTGTTTTTTGTTGGGGATCATAAATTAAATTAAATTCAAATTTGTAAATTTCATTGCAAAGACATTAATTAATCGACTAGGTACCAATTTAGGGCGTTGTGGGGTGCTAATCATTCCCCACGCGTAATCGACTCCCGAATCCGTTTTAATCAAATCTTTGGTAAACGCAGACCAGTTTTTTGTCTTAAAAATGATTTTTCTCAAAATTGTTTTTAAAAGACATTTTTAGGTATTCGACCTACCTAACCCAAAGGTTGATGGCGACTCTTTTCAGCTTTACCCAAATTAATTCCAAATCACCGAATTTTCCAAAATTAAAGTCGTAACTTCTTTTAAAACTATAAAGAATTGTTCCCGCCGAAAAACGGTTACGACAACTTGGCGACTCTGCTGGGGACTTTTTTTAGAGAGTCATGCTATAAGTTGCTTATACGTTGTTGTTGTGGCGGAAATTATGAGTTTGAATTTTTGGTTAACTTATGATGCTTTCATTGAAGTTTTTAATTGCTTCATTTTATTATTGTCTTACTAACATTTTTCATTTTGCTTTCAGATTTGTCTAAGTTTTTGTCAAGAGGTTTCGTTTTTCTTTCGAGTAAAAGGGTTCCTCCTCACACACATCACAAACATTTGCATAACATAAGCTCTATACCCAAGCTCCGAACATTTATTCTCTGTGCAGGCCTAGCAAGTAACCTTCGGGATTCATATACCTTATGTCTTCGAGGGAATTTATTCTCGGCATAGGCATAAGGGAATGTATCCTCTCGAATTGAACTCATTCCGCTCGAAACATGTAATGGGTGAGGATCGAGGGTTTGGTAGCCCAAGGAGGCAATGACATCAAGGATAATTCGAGTACCTTTTCTTGATAGAATTGAAACCATGCATATAATGAACCGTAGAACGGTCACCCTAGGTATAACTATATTAAACCTCTGTCTGTCAATAGATACCCAAAATAAGTGTACACAAAGGAGGAGTGTTTCTGAACCTTTTTTTATGTTCATAGAATATATTTGTTCTTTTCAAACAAGTATGCGAATTAGACATCGTGCGGTTAGGATTTTTTTTGTAAATGACAAAGCATGGGGGTACATATCATGTTGGGTAGGATTTACTAAAGAATGATTGGGTAGTCAGCATGTGAGGGTACATTTTATTTACAATGCTTATTATTATGTGTTCTAACCAATTTTGGTTTTATGTCTAGTTTATTTTGGATTTATTGCATTTGAATCCTCATGTCATCCAAAGGTGTTAATTCACAAGTGATTGACTAATAAGAAGGTTGGTCATAATGAGACAAGAAATTCTTAATCATATAGTCAAAATTGGGAGATCCAAATATGTTCAAACGATCCATGAAGAAGGACATCCAATGAAGGAAGAAATTTGAAGCTGATTGAAGACTTCCTTTAAAAAAGCGAAGGCCAATATATTCCCTCAAGAGATAGATACAGTCATACTAAGGACGAAGAGACCCTTCACAGGACCGAGATGTTTCCTTAGAAGATAGATACAGTCATACCAAGGACGAGAAGACCCTTCAAAGGCATTAAGACCACTTTGCATTGAAAGTAAAGATGAAGGTTTCAAGATTCAATTTAAGGACATCCGACATCATCAAAGGTGATAAAATACGCCGACAACTTTTGGGTGTAATGTTAGATCCCATGAAGAGTACGGTTCAAGGAAATGAATAGTCGCAATTATATTTTGACTACATAGTATAATGAAATCTTGTTATCTAAATGAAGGTTGTTTTATGGTGGTCACTTTTGGAATTAACACCTTGTGCATTTTGCATTCACATTCTCGTTTTACATTAGCTTATTAATTTATTTAATTTGCTATTTGCTTTTATAATAATTCTTGTCATCTTTTTTGTACTAACTAGATTATATGTTGTTTTTTCCTTTTTGACTGCATTGCATGATCATGATATAATCAAAAGGTGTTGATTTGCGAGTGGTCATCATATTAAAAGGTTTTCATGATGGACAAAGGGTTTCATGATCAAGTAAACTATAACACAGCTAAGGAATGACATCTTGATGAAACTCCGAGAATAATGGAGAGTTATGTGTTCGAAGATCACATGGCTGAGGAAGAGCAAAAGGAGATAAGAGAGTTAAGTGAGCAGATGTCTAGGATGATGGATAGAATAGATGCTTTGGCCAAAGGAAGTGGGACTTCTACAAAAGAAAAGAAAAAGCTCAATAAAGACAAGATCGAGGTATCAAATACGCACGGGACTACTTTAGAACCTGTTGATTCTAGCCAGTATGAGAAGCCACGCATAATCATTGTTTGTATCAACAAACTGTAAAAGTCCAGAAGGATGAAAAAACCATGCAATCAAAACTCGTGGACATTTGAGAGTATACTTACAGCGTCAGGATAAATAAATCTGAAGACTACAGTTTCATCCAAGCCGAAAGGTGGCTCTCATTTTGATTCTATCCCTATATCATATAAGGAGTTATATGATAAGCTTTTAAAAGCCCGGGAGGTGTCCCCATAGTATGTGAAGCCTTTACAACCTCCATATCCAGAGTGTTACGATACCAATACCAACTTTGAATATCACGCAAGAGCTCAAGGACATTATATCAAGACTTGTATTGCCTTCAAACATTGAATTAATTGCTTACTAGAGCATGGAGTATTGGAATTTGAGAATGAGGGTCAACCGGGTTCAATAGTTGAACATCTGGTTGAGGCGAAACCGAGTGAGTCCAAGGACAAAAGAATCAGTAAGGGTATCCAAAACGAAGAGCGTCTATTGAAATATGAAGCTCAAATACTTCAATTGTAAAATGAAAAGGATATTCTGAACAGAGAATTGGAAGCCATGCAAGATGGTTTTCAAAGAATCAATCAAACCTTTCAAAGTGTTGGGTTAGGCAATACTCCATAAGAGTGGGCAAAAAAAGCCTTTAAATTAAAGAGTGGTGTCAAATAATGGAAACGAAATTGTAAAATGTATGAAGAACGAGCTAAGAGGTACTCTCGTGATCTACAGATTGCAGAAAATGAACGTAAAACAGCCTTACAAGAGTTAGGGACATGGAAAACAAAGAACAAAATGTTAAGAAAAGCCATTATTGACGCAGAAGCCTGGTTTCAAAACCATAATCGTAAGAAAGATATTGAACTCGAAACAAGTAGAGCCGATAATAAAACAATGATAGAGTTGGTACATGATTATAGAAATCTTGCACGAGAACTTCTTGATCGTATCAAGTCTCTTACTAGAGAGAATGGTCAATATTGCTTACAACTTCAAAGGTTGAAATGTAAAGTGGAGAAAAAAGACAATGCTATGAATGAGGCGGTGACCCAAGCAAGCAATGTGGCTCAACAATGGGTTGATTTAGCTGGCTTTGCAAGAGAATTGAAGCAAATTGACAACTCAACACCTGAACATGAGTGGGAATTAACTTGGCTTATGAGAAAAATAGAGAAGTTAGGAGTTAAACCTATTCCTTATCTGTAAAGTTTATTTGATGTACCTAGATCGTTGTGTTCAATGAAAGTTGTTTTAAGATGATCACTCTGGAATGACACCTTTTGTATTTACATTTAGCATTTGCATTTGCATTGTATGTATTTATTTAAGCATTTTGTATGCATTAATTATAAAAACACAAAAATAACTTATGGAAGATAATGTGACAGTAATAACAAGATCATTCATTCATACTACTTCCTCATTATCATAAACAAACAAATGGAAGTAATGGAGCAATCTAATGAGGAATCTCAAGATCAGTTGCAAGAGCAGTTGGTCGGGTTAAAACAAGGTACGAGGAATCAAGCATCGGGTTCTCCATCGAATCAAATGATCTAGGTGTTGGTACCACGAGCTGTTGGTAAAGAGAAAATGAAGGATAAAGGAAATCAATCTCATCAGACTGGTACGTCAAGAGTGATAATTTTCCCTGGAGTATCTAACTCAGACCTAGGGAAGAGCCTCGTCAATTATATGCAATTTGAAGATGAATTCAAGTGGTTGGAAGAAGCCATTAAAGATATGAATATTGTTAACACCTTTCAAAAAGAGTTACAAGCTAAACAACTCAGTTTGCTCCCTGATTTGGTTATCACATGAATTTAGGGTGCCTAATTTTGAAAAATATAATGGCATCAGTTGCCCCCTAATTCATTTGAAAATGTTTTGTAGAAAGATGGAATGTTACTTAAATGATGATAATTTACTGATTCATTTCTTTCATGATAGTCTTGTTGGCTCAGCTGTAGTATGGTACAATCATTTGAACAGAGAGTCGATCAAAACATGGGTCAACCTAGCTGATGCTTTTCTGGGCAATATCGATATGTTAAAGGCTTAGCCCCAAAATGTCATGACCTTCAGATGATAAAGATGAGAGCAACTGAGAGCTTTAAAGAATATGCCCTAAGATGGAGAGGAGTGGTAGCACAAGTTCAGCCTCCTTTATTAGAAGAAGAAATATCATGTATGTTTCACGATTCTCATCCAGCTTCTTTCATTGAGTTAATGCTGGGAAATTCAACGAATGGCTTTAAGGATCTTATGATAACTGGGGAATTAATTGAAGATGCAATTAACAAAAGAAACTTGAAAGTCGTTTCCAAAAGTCCAACCGATCAAAAGAAAAAGGTTGATGAGGTGAATGAATGTCATATCTAGAGCTCCCACAGCTACAAAAGAAAAGGGACAACAAGTTACTCGAGTCGTCCAAAGAAAGTCCCAAGATCAAAAAATACTTTGAAAGTATTCCAAACTTCTATCTCAGATCTATATCCCCATTTGGTTAAAGGTCAATACCTCACACCGAGGTCAGTAAAAGTGAAACCAGACCCTTCTCCTCACAGTTATGATGAAGAGAGTGTCTGTGATTTTTACTTGGAGGCATTGGGGCATTCTACAGGAAATTGTAGGCCATTGTTGAAGGAGATAGAGACATTTGTGAAAAATGGGATGTTGACACAAGAATTGGTGAAACAGTGGATGACGAACTCAAATGGGGCATCAGAGCGCAATATGTAACATCTGATCGAATCAAATGCCATTGCATCATATGAGTAATGGGGGCATCCTAGCTATGCAGAAATCATTTCATCCATCATGAAACTTCATGTCGTCAGCATCTTGTTTGAACATGTTTTTGTTCCTTTCTCTACCTTTTGTGTAATAAATAAATTTTTGTTGCTTTTAAGGTTATGAGCATTGAATCAATTTTGCAATCTTTCAGTTCTTTGAATATCAACAGGATTAAAAACTCTTTATGATTAGAGTTAAACATCTTTGACAAATTATCAAGATTGAAAACTGGTAAAACAAGGACCTTGACTTGACTTCAAATGAAATATACCCAAACATTATCCCCTTCTACAAATATGAGATAGCCTTCTCCAGCGCAAGGAATTAGATAAAAGGTTTGGTATTTATATATATGAGCGTACAACATGGGGTATCTTTTGTGTGACTTTGCGAAATTGTCTAGATTACTTTCTATTGATGATGTTCGATGATGAAATCTTCACAATTAGGTAAAGTCAGTTGCTTGGAAATTGAACTCTAACGATGAGATTTTCTGATTTCCACCAAAACACCTAGACTATAATAGGTTTTTCTTGACAAGCTTAAGAAATTGATTCGTGTACCTAGATTATAATATTATATATATATAATAAAGCTTGAGTTGTCCCTCTAAAGCAATTGGTTAATAGCCCCGGCTGTATGGATAATATTCAGCTAGCTTATTATACTATTATATACAATAAAGCTGAACTATTCCGCTAAGGCAATTGGTTATAGAGAAAACTCGAAAGCTCTGGCTTTATGAAAAGATTATATTCAAACCGTGACCTTGATCAGGTACTTGGCAATTCGGTGTATGCTCCACTGTGATTGTTAAGTCAAAGACTTTGTGATGAGATGAACCCTTCAGCTAGCCTGATAAAGGCAAATTATAATAAAGTTGATTTCAGCTAGCCAGACCATGGCAAATTTTATAAATAAAGAGTTTCGGTAAAGTTGGACTAAGGGAGTTAAGGAACACCTATTATAGTCAACTACACACGAGCACACAGAAATTTCATTTTTAGATCGATATTTTCGCATTGCTTTGGTTAAAGGGAATATTTCAGAGAAGTGAAATAGAGGTATTCTAGATGGTCTAGTAATTGGCTATGTTAGTTGCGTCATTTTGTCCGTATCCAGTTAAAATACCAACTCATAAAAGTGAGGCATGTGGCAATGTTCACAAAGAATGAGAGAGGAGTGACATCTTCAATAGATGTAACCATAGAAAATAGGAAAGCCAACCTAAAATTTACCCATAAATCTTGATACTTGTCAAAGAACTATAACTTTAAAACATTAAAGAGTTATTGATTCTTTTGATATTCTTTAAACTAATGCTTATGATTTGATTCTATTGTGAACCTGTAAGAAACAATATTTTACAAAATTCTTTTATTCTTTGATAAAGAAATGAGGAAAACATTTTCAAACAGGACAGTCTCAAATGAGAAAGGTTCTTAAATTAAGTTGAGGAATGTTATGCCTCTACTTGAGAAAAATAATGAGCGATGAAGCACTTCACATTCTTGAAAGCAAGTGGTCTAGAAGATCAAGAGGGCTGGAGGAGAGAATTTATAACACTCTCTCGTTATATTATCAGCAACCTGATAAGAAGATGATGATTATCTCGTTCGAAAAAAGATCACATATCCAGTGCATAACAAAAAAGGCAAAAATGCAACCAGTCAAGAAGAAGATGACCACCTTACTCAGAAGAAGTACATATCTCAGCCATTTTTGTTAGAAAGATTGATCACTTCTTAAGTTTGTGATAACATGAAGATAATACCTCGAAGTTACTTGACAACATTGTTGTTTAGTAACACCAAAATGAGAGTATTTAAGATAAACACATTTGAGCATGAATAAAGCCACAATGATCCATAAATGGGGCATTATCAAAGTTGACTTGAAGGTTGGAGGTTCATATTATCCATGTGGGCATCATAAAGGTTCACATCAGCATGAAAAAGACAGAAATGATCCATGCGGGGCATTTTGAATGCCCATTTTAGACAGAAATGATCCATGTGGGGCATATTGAAGGCTCACACTAGCATGAAAAGGTTGGAATATTTTAAAGGTCCACTTCAACCAGAAATATAATGTTGGGGCATTTTGAAGGCCCATCTCAGACAAAAAATGATTCATGTGGGGGCATTTTGAAAGTTCATTTTAAAGGCTCATATTAGCAAGAAACAATTTTGAATACATTTTGAACGTTCATATCAGCAAATGTTGGGGCATGCTAAAGGCCCATATCATCATGTGTCAAGATCATTGATTTGAGCAAATATTTCCAATGAGATAAAAAAATATGAAGAATGAAAATGATAAATCAGTGACAGTGGAGCTAACTATACATAATTGCTTTGTTCATCAGGAAGTTGTATTATTCTGGTGATTTGATGCTGGCAGTTAAAGTATCTCACTTGCAGTCTCACTGAGCTTTGTTCTTAAGTGACGTCCTACAAAAGCTCCAAACACTATGCAAAGAGCATCACTGATTGAGAAATCTGAGCAGAAGCTACAGGAAATGATGAATGTGTGTCAAATGCTTTACGAACCAGTGATTATGGTGCTGAACGAATGTTGCGATCATATTGTGTTTCTATTTATGAAGTTTTTCTTCTTCAACCCCAAGGTTAGAAGTGAGATATGATAAAGATTTCTTTCCACGAAAGATGTGATAAAATCTTAACAGCAAGAGACTAGTGGTATCAACTAAGGCTGAAAGATGGGTTGTTGTTAAAAATGAGCCCCATTTGATGTGTGACTAGATGTGGTGACATGGAATTTGGATAAGTCCTCCTGATGTCGAGTTTCAAGAGTCAAATCAGAATTGACGCAACTCTCCCTTTGATCTTTACGGAGTTTGGCATAGTCATACGCATAGTCTCTGAAAATAAGGAAACACAGTCATATTTCTGATCGTAGCAAGAAGTTGAGAGAGAAAATGTTTTCTCCAAAATGAAGAAAAAAAATGAAGACGGCAAGAAAAGAGAAGAAGATTAGATGGATCTTTAAAAATGCAAGTTGGAAATTATGAGTTGCTACATGAATATTTGAGTAGACTTTGGGAAGAAGTGATCAAGTAGAAGAAGACCGAGATAGCCACTTTGAAGTTAAATGAAGATTGCATCAACATTTTTTGCATTCATAAGAACATCATTTGCATATAAAAAAGTCATGCATTACACCTACATGAATTTGCATATTTGCATCAAACATTCATTCATAATAGTTACATTCAGCTACGTTTTGGCAGATCTTTCAGGAAAAAATGAGAGTAAAAGACAACAAGACATCCTTAGCAAGAGGGAGCAATCATCTTCAGATTCAACATTTTCTGACAATTTTGTCTCGCTTGAGACAATATCATTTAATAAAGAGGATTCAACTCACTGGAGATTGTTTTTCTTAAAACAGACTTCGTCTCACTTGAGACTGTTTTACTTGAAAGAAGACATTTCATTTGACTCAAGATTGTTTTTCCTTGAAACAGAAGATTTTATCTCACTCAAGATTGTTTTTCCTTGAAACATAAGATTTTATTTCATTCAATATTGTTTTTCCTTGAAACAAAAGATTTTATCTCACTCAAGATTGTTTTTCCTTGAAACATAAGATTTTATCTCATTCAAGATTGTTTTTCCTTGAAACAAAAGATTTTATCTCACTCAAGATTTTTTTTCCTTGAAACAGATAAATTTTATCTCATTCAAGATTGTTTTTCCTTGAAAAAGAAGATTTTATCTCGCTCAAGATTGGTTTTCCTCGAAACAGGAGATTTTATCTTGCTTGAGATAGTTTCCCTTGAAACAAATTTTGTCTCCCTTGAGACAATTTCTCTTGAAACAAAATTTTATCTCCCTTGAGACAGTTTCTCTTGAAACATAAACTTTAAAAATGTTTCCCTTGAAACAAATTTTGTCTCTCTTGAGACATTTTCCCTTGAAACAAATTTTGTCTCCCTTGAGATAGTTTCTCTTGAAACATAAAATTTTGAGAACGTTTCCCTTGAAACAAATTTTGTCTCCCCTGAGTCAGTTTCTCTTGAAACAAGTTTTTGAGACAATTTCTCTTGAAACAAAGTTTTGTCTCCCTTAAAATGGTTTTTCTTAAAATCAACTTCGTCTCGCTTGAGACAATTTTCTCTTGAAACAAAGTTTTATCTCCCTTGAGATGGTTTTTCTTTAAACCTACTTCTTCTTGCTTGAGACAGTCTCCCTTGAGACAGTTTTCATTTGAAAAAAATTTATCTCACTTGAGATGGTTTTTCTTAAAACCCTTGAGACAATTTTCCTTCAAAATAAAATTTATCTCACTCGAGAGAGCTTCTCTTAAAACAAGTTTCTTATTAATTTTCATCAAGTGTTAAATTTTTGACAGGAATTCAAGAAGCCAATAAAGATTTTATTTCACGACTTCAGCAAATAATCAATCCATATTTTTCACCATCGAAAGAAATGAATCTCAACAAAGATTCGAGAACCTTTAGGTAAATACCTTCAGGTGCTTCAAACACATTTATTACTGACACATGATACTCTTTTGCAGGTTTGAAAATCTTTAAAGAAAATATAATCAGATCAACATTTCCAGTGGAGAGTTCATAAAGAGAAGAACTCATCCGAAAGAGGAAGAAGAAGTTCATAATGAGAAGAGCTTCATAATGAGAAGAGCTTGTTCGACATTTTGAATCATGACATTTCGAATCAGTGACGCCTCGCTTGAGGAATCAACATTTTCAGTGAAGAGTTCATAATGAGAAGAACTCATCGAACGAGAGAGAAGAAGTTCATAATAAGAAGAACTTGTTCGATCTCATATCAGTGTTTCCAGTGGAGAGTTCATAATGAGAAGAACTTATCCGACAGAGGGAGAAGAAGTTTATAATGAGAAGAGCTTGTTCGAACTATCACTCGATTCATGACATTTCGAATCAGTCACGCCTCGCTTGAGGAATCAACATTTTCAGTGAAGAGTTCATAATGAGAAGAACTCATCCAACGAGAGAGAAGAAGTTCATAATGAGAAGAGCTTGTTTGACCTATCACTCGATTCATGACATTTCGAATCAGTGATGCCTCGCTTGAGGGATCAACATTTTTTGTGAAGAGTTCATAATGAGAATAACTTGTCCATAAGAAAGAAGAAGTTCATAATGAGAATAACTTGGTCAATTCAACAACGAATGAAGACTGGACAAAAACTGGTTGCCTTTTTCATCTTTGCCCATTTTTGTTAACACAAGAATACGCAAAGAGGGGCAGTTGTAGACACCCGTTTTTGACCGGGATTAAAAAAATATTATAAATATTAATTATATATTATTATTATATCATTAATATTATTATTACATTTTTGTTGCAGGCCCAATATAACACGAGCCTAAACATCAATGATTGCAAGCAAGGAGGAAATGCTATGGTGAGGGACTTCCCGAATCATTATGCTTGGTGAACCATATCGGATGGCGACGATGTATCCATCTTTGGCGGTAGCCATGTTTGGGTGGATCATAACTCCTTGTCAAAATGTAATGATGGTCTGGTTGATTCCATTCATAGGTCCACCGCAATCACCATATCAAACAACTATATGACTCACCATGATAAAGTCATGCTCGTGGGGCACAGTGATTCCTACATTCAAGACAAGAACATGCAAGTCACAATAGCAAAGGGGAGGGGACAAAATATCATTAATAATGAGTCAACCACTACATTGAAAAAACGTTTAAAAAAACAAAATAAATCCCGGATAATCCGGGATTCAACCTGCTACAACCAATTTCATCGATCAAAGTCATCACCAAATTATTGACTTGCAACCATAAAAGGACAGAGAACAATGAGCAATAAAAGGGGGGTCTCGAACGAAACATGAGGAGGGGGGAAAAATAGATTCAACACAGAGAGGGGAGCAAATAAAAAAAACCCGAGCAAAAGCCAGAGATTAAAACGTGGGGTTTTTCTTTCTCTATTATTGAGGAGCAACCATTTGAACAGGGGGAGAAAGACAGTGTAAACGGGGGAGTTGATTCCTTTTTTTTTTTTGTAATTCGAGAAGGAATACAAAAGATGCCTCTTTTTTGGTATTTCTCATCTTCTTTATTTTTCAGTGTTTTGTGTGTATTTGGAAATGAAATATAAGAAGGAAATAAAATAGGAATTAGAATTTTACCTAGCTTGTTTGAGTCATCGGAGTTCCAAGCATCACTATCTGCAGCATTTGGAGGTGTTTTAGACCCATCGGGGTCCGGATCTATGCTCGAAATGGAGACCTTTCGGTTGGTAGAGGTCTCCCCCTTTTTCCGACGCCGACGAGTGGTTGTCGGAGTCAACCCATTATGGAGACGTGGTTGAGGAACGATGGAGACCATCATTTTTTGGGTTTGGGATGAACCTGTGAAGAACTTTATTTTGTGTTAACTTAATTTGAAATTGGGGAATGAAATATGTTAAATATATATATATATGTATTTTATATTCCTAAAGTGACTTGGAGTCTGGAGACCAATCTCGGTGGAATCCCCTTCAAAGGCTAAAGGAGCAAATGCTCTCCGTGATCCTTCATAGTTTTCTGGTATTTCCATTTTAGTCTCTCTTTTGATTTGGTACCTTTTAATGTTTGTTGATTTAGCTTGTAAATTTTTAGTTTACTTCGATTAAGTCCCGAATGCATTTTTTATTTACAGCTTCTATTGTTCGTAGATTTCACCCTTGGGGTTTTGGTTTATTTTATTTAGTCCTTACCTTTATTGTTTATTTAATATTCTGTTCTCTTAGTTAATCCCCTAAACTTTCTGCATTTATTTATTTGCACCTTACACTTTATGCACTAATTTTATTTAGCCTTTATGCACGTATAATTTAAGCTTAGTTTTGTTCATTAGAATTTGCATTTTAAGGCTATTGCATTTTTGTTCTTGCGTTTATATTTAAGTTTTCATACTTTGGCCAACCATATTTGTCGTTGTTCATTCAAGTCATAATATTAGATTTTTTACTGTGTATGTGTTGTGTAATTTGTAAATATATACTTATACATGTTGCATGATGCACGTAATTTGGTATGGTATATATATCATATTTTATATTTGTGTATATGTGTTAAAAACATTATATATAAATAGTGTATATGTTTTTAATGTATCACGTAGTCCTTGGTTAAGTGACTTAATATATGTATGTATATATATATATATTCTATTTTATATTAATTGTAATTGCATGCTTATATTTATTCAAGGCAGTTTGTTTTTGATCAAATAAAGCCTTTGTTTTTAAATAATTGTAGCATGTATGTATTTTGTAGCTTTCCATTAAATAGCTTAATACACGTTTTCATACGATTTTTTGATGTACATTTATTTGCATATAGGATTTTCATATGACGACATATTCATACGTATGATAGCCTCTTGTGCATGACTAGACCAAATTACATAATTGGATTAAGGGTAATACCCTTTTAATGTAAAATCATTTTAAGTGGGTTGTCTTAACTTATTCGATGTCCGTTTTTAACGATTTTAAAATAAAAATGTATCCCATCAGTGGCACCTAAGAAATTGATTCATCACTTTAAAATTTGAGAATGGAGGAAAAAGAAATGCTCGGCTATTTAAATTTATCGAGAAGAGGTTGCTATAACTATTTAAGATATGGTCTCGATATTTTTAAACAATCGAATATTCTTTATCTTTCTAAAGACTGGATAATTTTAACTTAATTAATCTGGGTGCTTTTGAATATGGTGAAATTCGTATGTTGTTATTTTGTTGGGGATCATAAATCAAATTAAATTTGAATTTGTAATTTCATTGCAAAGACATTAATTAATCGACTAGGTACCAATTTAGGGCGCTGTGGGGTGCTAATCATTCCCCACGCGTAATCGACTCCCGAATCCGTTTTAATCAAATCTTTGGTAAACGCAGACCAGATTTTTGTCTTAAAAAATGATTTTTCTCAAAATTGTTTTTAAAAGACATTTTTAGGTATTCGACCTACCTAACCCAAAGGTTGATGGCGACTCTTTTTAGCTTTATCCAAATTAATTTCAAATCACCGAATTTTCCAAAATTAAAGTCGTAACTGCTTTTAAAACTACAAAGAATTGTTCCCGCCGAAAAACGGTTACAACACCCTCTTCTTGAGTATAGCCTTGAGCAACAAATCTAGCCTTGTTCCTCATTATATTAGCACTTTCATCAAGCTTATTCCTAAATACCCATCTAGTACCTACAGTAGATTTATTACTAAGCCTTTCAACTAATGTCCATACTTTACTTCTCTCAAATTGATTTAATTCTTCTTGCATAGCCATAATCCAATTTTCATCATCTAATGCTTCTTTGATGTTCTTAGGCTCTATGCATGAAATAAACACAACATAATTACATATATTTCTAAGATAAGATCGGGTTGTTACCCCTTTAGATGTATCACCTATAATTTCACCATCCTTGACATAGTTGTATTCTATTGGGTAAGATACTTCCCTTTCTTCAATGGTTGGATTCTCGAGAATATTGTGAGTTTCCTCATCTTTCGTTTCTTCCTTTGATGATGGTTCTCCAACGTCATGTCCAACGTCATTTGCTTTTACAACATCTACATTATCATCAACACAAGAATATTTCCACGGAAGGGGATTATCATCGAAAACAACATGTATAGACTATTCTACCACTAAAGTTCTTTTATTAAATACCCGATAAGTTTTAGAATTTAAGGAATAACCCAGAAAAATTCCTTCATCGCTTTTAGCATCAAATTTGCCAAGATTTTCTTTACCGTTGTTTAAAACAAAACATTTACATCCAAAAGGATGAAAATAACTAATGTTAGACTTTTTATTTTTGAAAGGTTCATATGGAGTTTTCTTTAAAATTGGCCTAATCATTACTCGGTTTATAATATAACAAGCGGTATTTGTGGCTTTCGCCCAAAAATATTTTGGCAAATTGTTTTCACAAAGCATGGTTCTAACCATTTCTTCTAAAGTTCAATTTTTCCTCTCAACAACTCCATTTTGTTGAGGGGTTCTAGGTGCTGAAAATTATGGCTAATACAATTCGAATTACAAAACTCAGTAAATCCAAGATTTTCAAATTCAGTATCATGATCACTCCTAACACTAGTTATGGAGTAACCTTTTTCATTTTGGATTACTTTTAAAAATGTGATAAATCTTTCTAATGCTTCATCTTTAGTACTTAAAAATAGAACCCAAGTATATCTAGAATAGTCATCTACCAATACAAAGCAATATTGTTTTCCACCCAAGCTAACAGTCCTAATTGGTCCAAAAAGATCTATATGGATCAATTGTAATACTCTACTAGTTGATACATCATTAATGGACATAAAGGAAGCTCTTCTATGTTTTCCTTTAGCACATGCATCACAGATTTTATCAATATCAAATTTTAGCTTTGGAAATCCTCTCACTAAATCTCCTTGAATTAGTCTTTGTAAAATACTCATGCTAGTGTATCCTAGTCTCCTATGCCATAACCAACTATCATGTTCATCCTTAGCAACTAGGCACACGTTAGTCATATTTATTATATCTAAATGCACCATGTATATGTTTCCTATTCTATGACCAACAAGCATAATCCGATTAGATACAATGTCAACAATTTTACAACCATTTGTTTCAAACAAGACATTGTATCCTTTATCGCATAATTGACTAATACTCAATAGATTATGCTTCAACCCATTCACATATAAAACATTTTAATTTGCATGGAAGAGGTATTACCTATAGTACCTATACCTTCAATGTGTCCTTTTGAATTATCACCAAAAGTCACCTCTCCTCCATTTTTATCGTTTAGCTCTATGAACCGGCTCTTATCTCCGGTCATGTGTCTTGAGCATCCACTATCAAGGTACCATGAGTTTGAATTTGTTTCCCGTGCCTTGTAGCAATGCTCCTTTTTCTACAAACATAGATTAATTTTTTATTTTTGGTACCCAAATTCTTTTGGGTCTATATTCATTAGTCTCCAAAATTCTAGTCCCCTTAGGTACCCATTTGTGTAAGATATCCTTATCTTTAGTAGTAATGAGTTCTTTAGGAACCAATATACTTCTAATGATTTTACTATTAGAGGTTCTTTGGGGACCTCTATGAATGTAGTTTTTAAAACATTTTCTAACAAAGTTGGATTTTGAATTTTCTCCATTTTCAAAACGTTTTGTTCCAACTTTATCAAAAGAAGCTTTAAGAGCATCAATTTCTTTTTGATGATCGTTATTTATTCTTGAAAGTAAGTTATGCAAATCAGAATTTTTCTTTTCAAAATCATCGATTTTGATTTGCAATTATTTGATCTTACTTTCAAGATCATTGTTGGTCTAGAATATGATATTATTTTAATTTTTCAAGTTTGAAAAATCATTCTTGTATTTTAAAAATAATTTCTCATAATCCGAGGCCAACTCAGTATACTCCTCTACTAACTCATCAAAAGAATAATCCTCAAAGTTGGATGAGTTAGAGGTTACCTGATAGCTTTCCCCGATGACCATCAAGCACAAGTTTGCTACTTCTTGTTCCTCTTCATCGGATTGTTCATCATCGCTCCATGTAGCCACGTGTGCCTTATGTTTCTTCTTGGATTGCCTTTTTCTTTAATTGTGGGCAATCATATTTAACAATCCCTGGCTTTTTACATTCGTAGTAAATGATCGGGTCTTTCTCTTTTGGTTCATTCTTGAAGCCTTCATTACATTTGAATTTTCTTTCTCTATTGGGCTTCATTAATTTTTTGAACCTTTTGGCAAATAATGCCATTTCCTCGTCATCATCATCTTCATCAGAATCACTCTCATCTTTTGTGGATTTGAGACCAACTCTAACGTTCTTCTTCTTCTTTGTCTCGTCTGTCTTTTTGAGGTCTGCCTCATCTTGAAGCATCATTTAATGCTTGAGGAGAGAACCAATTAGCTCATCGAGGGTCAAGGATTTTAAGTTTTTAGCCTCGATGACAACCTTCTTCTTTGATTGCCAAGATTTTGGAAGAGAGTAAACTAATTTCCTCATAAGCTTCTCATTTGGAATGATCTCTCCATATGATTTGAGACCATTGAAAATCGTGGAAATCTATCCGTCATAGCTTTGATATCTTCATCCGGTTTCATCCTGAAATTTTCATAATTATGAGTTAGAAGACTAATTTTATATTCTTTTACCTCGTTTGTGCCTTCATGAGTGACTTGTAGTTTATCACATATCTCCTTGGTAGTTGTACAAGATGAAACTCTCTCGTATTCATCTGGTCTAAGAGCACAAAATATAATATGGATAGCCTTTGAGTTGAGCTAAAACATTCTTGTCTCTCATTCACTCCACAATCATGAATGAGTGGAAGGTATGATGTATCCGTATTCTATGATATTCCATGCTCCTGTGTCACTTGCTTGAATGAAGCACCTCATTCTATTATTCCAATAAGCATAATTAGCTCCATTGAATTAAAGAGGCTTGTTGACGGGCATTGAATCAAGACCAAAGTTGAAGTTTGAAGTAGAGGGCATTAATGACTTGAATATCGATATAACTCTTCCCGAATCGACTCAAGTGGTGGTTAAACCTTCAAATGAGTGAGGCTCTGATACCAATTCTTGAGTTAATTGATCGAAAAATCAACCAAGAGGGGGTGAATTGGTAATAAAAATTTTGGTGGAAGCTTTTGCAGAAAATTGAAAATATTTGCACAGCGATTTAGAGTGGTTCAACTTTCTCAACCAAAGTCTACGTCCACTACCTTAGCTATCCACACTAAGGATTTTCCAATAAATTCACTAATTTGTTCTTTCTTTTGAGGACAAAGAGTAACCTTACAACTTCCTCAAGAATTATACCCCAAATTCTTGAGAACACTCTCTCCCAAAGAGAAGATTACAAATTTTGGAAACTTACAGAAAAAACCTCACAAGACAAGATGTTTGCACAATTCTAGAACTAAGAAAGAACACTAAAAAATAATACAATTTAGTACAAAGGGTGTTATTGAAAGAAAAAAGAATATTGAATGGAAAATAGGCTTGAATTTGCTCAAACTTGATGTTTAAGGCTTTCTCTTTGTTTCTCTCACAATTATTGTTGATAATGGCTCCTAAGCTTGTTTAAATACACCTTGAATCACTTTTGAATATTGGGAATCATTGGTGAAGTCAATATAGTCGTTATTAAGTAATTATCATTTAAAAATCTGGTTGGGAGCGTAGGTGCATCGATACACTCTCAAGGGTGCATCGATACACTATGTGTAAAATTCAAATATTTTGACCGTTATAAGACCTAGTGCATCAGTACACTTGAGGTGCATCGGTACACTAATTACATTCGATGTTTCAAAAGAGCCAGAGTGCATCGATGCATTATCTGTGCATCAATACATTATCTGTGCATCGGTACACAAAATGCTTTCGATGTTTTAATAAAATCAGGAGTGCATCGATGCATGGCTGTGTATCGGTACACAAAAAGCATTCGAATTAGGATGTGCATCGATACATCATAGAGTGCATCGGTACATCCCTTTATAAATTTGATTTTTGGCTCGATTTTGGTTCGAAATACTTTGTAAAAATTGTTTCAAAAATATTTTAAGTTTAAAACACAATTTTACACTTTTAGTAAGGATTGAAATTGACCTTTGAAAAACTTGGAGTAATACTTGTGATATTCGAATAATTTAATCGAATATACTTTAAAAATGATTATAAAATCTTAAAATTCAATAACACTTAATTTGTTATATCGAAACATCAAAATGTTTTCAACACAAGGCATTCATCATTTCTTTTAGAGTTTGATTTTTCCACTCGGCTACTCCATTTGATTGAGGATAATAAGGTGGTATTACTTCGTGAATAATACTATGTTCTGAACAAAATTCACCGTATGGTTCAACATATTCTCCACCATGATCACTTTTTACCATCTTAATCATTTTATTAAGTTGGTTTTTGATTTCCTACTTATAGAGTATACATTTCTCAATAACTTTATATTTGTTCTTAAGAAAAAATAGATAGCAATACTTTGTGCTATCGTCAATGAATGTAATAAAATATTAATTCCCTCATCTCTTTTGGACAAATTTCAAGTCACAAACATCACTGTGAATTAAATCAAGTGGTTCGATATTTCTTTCAACAATTTGAAAAGATGACCTTGCTAATTTTGCCTCAACATATATTTCACATTTATGATTATAATTTATATGAAACGAAGGAATGTGTTCAAAGTTAATTAATCTCCGCAGAGCATCATAATTAACATGTCCAAGTCTACCATGCCATAAATTAAATTACTCAAGATATATACAGAAGAAGAAACTTTATTCTTATTCATGTTTTTTTGGCTTTTACAGAGATAGCATTGAGTTTCCACATGTCATTCAATACATATCCTCTACCCACAAAAAATCCCCCTTTGGAAAAAATTAACTTTTGGGATTCAAACACCATTCTAAAATCGTGAACACTTAGGAGTGTTCCAAAAACAAGGTTTTTTTCGTATGTCAGGTACATACAACACATTCTGTAGCCTGAGTTCTTTGCCAGAAGTCATATTCAAGACTACAATACCCTTCTCCTTGATTTCAGAAATCACGACATTGCCCATGTAGAACTTTTCCCCATTGTTGCAATGTGTTAGTTCAGAGAAAGATTTCTTGTCACAACAAATATGGCTTGTGGCTCCAGTATCGAGCTACCATTCTCTTGGATTAGAGTTAACCAGGTTGACTTCAGAGATCAGAACATATAGATCTATATCCTCCATATCCTTAGCCATACTTTCCAAAACATTAGCCTCATGAGATTTGGCTTTCTTTGGATGTCTGCACTTAGAGGATTTGTGCCCCATATTTCCACAGTTAAAGCATTTTCCTTAGAATTTCTCCTTCTTGAAAATTCCACCTTTAGGTCCTATTTTTATGTTATTTCCCCTTCTTAGAGTCCCTGACTTCCATCACGTTTGCCTTAGCCTCTTTTATGTTGAACCTTTCGGCATTGATCCTATTGTCTTCTTCTATTCAAGTCTAACAACCAGTTATTCCATGGTCATTTCCTTCCTCTTATGCTTCAGATAATTATTGAAGTCACTCCATCTAGGAGGTAATTTCTCAATAACGACAGCTATATGAAAGGATTCACATATGACCATTCTTTTGGAAAGAATTTTAATGATCAATAGTTTGAATTTCTCTACTTGTTTTACAATTGGTTTAGAGTCAACCATAGTAAAATTCAAGAACTTGACAACTAAAAGCATTTTAGTTCCAGCGTCTTTAACTTTGTACTTGTGGTCTAATGCTTCCCACAATTTCTTTGATGTTTCATAACTAGCATACATGATATAATGAATCTTGAAGACAATTCAGTATTATATCCAACATATATAATCTGAATGCTTCCAAGCTTCAACAATGTTGAAGGCAATAACATTGTCTTCTCCATCTTTAAAAACAGGAGGATCTTCTTCCAAGAAACTTGAAAGGTTCTCTGTGGTCAAATAGAAAGCCATCTTTTATTGCCACATCTTGAAATTCTCTCCGCAGAATTTTGTCAACTTTTTGTAGTGGTTAACTACCACTACCGATTAACTCACATTCAGATTTGGATTCTGAACCGGTATTACCATCTTAGCATCCATGTTGGGTAAACCGGTAGAGTCTACTATCCCCATTTTCTGTAAAAGAAACATAACCAAATTAGAAATAATTCCAATAAACAAAAAATTAATTCTCGTTTATTTTAGATTTTGTTATCGGACATAATTAAAAACTCTGAAACAAAATCAATATTACTGTCACTTTCACTACAATTTTTGTTATATAGATTTTTCCACTATGAGATTTTAGTTAACCCGTTAAGACGACATGATAATTCTCGAAACAAATTTGTTTACTCTCTTATTTTCCCACAATTCCGAATTATCTCAGATCAAGAAAGTAGAAGATGAAGTCTGTCTCAAGATTGTTATCCGATAGTAACAATCCGAGACTAAATTGGAACCTGAGAAAAAGTAAAAGAATGTATCATATTATTTAAAAATAAAAGTCAATTAAAAAAATAAAATACTCTTTGTATTTGATCTTGTGATCAAAATAAGTTGAGGCCTATCGCTATATAGTTTCCTTAAGACAATTTTCGACCACTCATTGGTGCTTGAGATCCTTTGATAGTCTATTTCTCAGGATACAACAACTAGATGATCAGCTACAATAGCACAACAGCAGAGATCATGAACTTTCCTTGCCTTCGCCTATCACCGAAAAAACTAAGGGAAAATGAATATTTTCTGAGAATGAGAGAAAATATTTTCAAGAGAAGAAAACTTCTTGAATTCTGAGATGTGTATAGGGGAATTTCGAGAGAGTTTAACTCCAATTAAAACTCTTTTAATATCTAAATTTAAACAGATAATAATATCTTTTAAATTTAAAATATTATTATGAGAGTTTTACTTCAATTGAAAATCTTTTAATATATAAATTTAAATAGAAAATAATATCTTTTAAATTTAAAATATTAAACAGATATCCACTCCTTTTTATTATTCAAACTTAAACAAATATTAATTTAATTTGAAATATACAAAAATATATAATTATCTTTAATATTCAAAGTTAAAAAGATAATAAATACCTTTTTAAATTGACATATTCAAAGAGTAATTATCCTATTAATATTCAAATTAAATAATATCTTTTATTTTACAATATTTAAAAGGGAATCTAAATTTAATATAAATGCTAAATCCATCAAAGTAATTCACCCTTTTCCAACAACATTTTCTTTTTTTTCTTAACTTTGAAATGTAGAAAGGCTTAAGCTGAGAAATTTTCTTAGAAAAATATAAAAATCACATTAATTTGAATCATATTTTATAGTGATACATCAATAATCAAATGATGAAATACAAGTTTAAATGATCAAACATGCAATCAAGGATCCATCTTCGGATTTTATGATTAAACGTGCCCATCTTGGAGGTTTCGTGCTCGCTTGCTTGATTACTCATCGTGCTCTTTTCAACGTGGGAGTATGGAGGGGCAGTCATTGCATAGGATCCAAATCTTGTACCGGTCGTCCTCTTCCATATAGTTGCTTCGATCTCTTCGTCTTTCCTCTTCTGAGGTCTAGACTGACTTTGAGCATATTGAAGAACAATATTCGTCTCGCTTTATCATCTCATACTAACATTCGCAGTGCATCGTGCGACCACATTTCATTACAGTGGTATCATTCAAAAAATGGAACAGGTATTCGTAACATATGGGCATTGATGCTGCATCAAATTCTCCACGCAAAAAATGATTATTTTGCAACATAATGGAATAGCAAGATGCACACTTTTTGCAATGAAAAAAGTTATCTCGATCACCAACTCTGCAGATCCTACCCTCATGGCAATGAAAGTGCTCTACTATCATCACCACAAAACTTGCAAATTTCACAAAAAGTATTCTTCCATATTGACTCCACAATTTGAACAAAGTTTAGCAACTGGCTGCTCCGAGTCACAAATCAAACAAATAACTTGTTTCAGTGTATTTTTTGTGAAATTTTTATTAATATTAGTTTTATAAAAGTTGAAGATTTTTTAGCACTACAATTTTACTTAAATATGTTCAAGTCTTGATCCTTAAATATGCAAAATGATCATAATAGTTATGTCCTGTCACCAGTCCAAAGTGTTCTATAGCGAACTGCTACAAATTTGTTCAAATAAAAGCAGGGGCGGAACTAGAATTTTAGTTCAAGAGATAAATATAATTAATAATAGAAAATGGAGTTAAATCAAAATTTAAAGACCTAAATAGGTTATTATTCCTATACTTTTTAATGGTAAAAAATTGGGGGAGGGGGCAGTGGCCCCCCCAAGGGCCTACATGGCTCTGTCCCTAAGTAAAAGACATTAATAAGTTGTTTTACTGTGTTTCAACGCTTTTTTATTTTGATTGTAATTGATTTTCCTTTAACCGTAATTAATTTTCCTCAACCAAACTCCAAAAAAAGGAAAAGTATTTTCAGGAAAATGAATTCCTTCAAACAAATAGACCCAAAGTCTTTAGAACAAAACTAATTTTTTCTTTTTTCTCTTTTTTTGAATTAATCACTGGTAATCGATCTATTGATCAACTAATCCAAATAGGGTACTACAGAGGCGAGGGTGACCATCCCAACCCAGTTTGCTCTATTCGCAAACGCTAGAATTCAAACTCCTGACCTTGTTTAAGGGACCTAGTGCCTCATCCCACTAGACTACTATGATATAGCCTTAGGCTTCGCTTAGCTTCAATTTCGATCGATTATCAAAATAAATTTTTCTTTCGTGATGTACATCGGTTACAATCAACAAGGCCCAACCCATGCATCTAACTCTTCTCTCCAGTTAACCGAAATTTTTAAGTAGTCTATCTCCAAAATTCAATCCTTGTTGATCTAACTACGTCTTTGTTAGATCTAAAACAACTTTAGGTTCTAGTAAAATCCCGATTCAAGTTATAGCATCTCATCGTGTAACACCCATATTTTAGATGTCACCCGAATTTTTAAAACCATTTTTCAATTCAAAAGTAATTTAAATTTTTTTTTCTTAAACTGGTAAATGATATTATAAAAATATCATATCATATAAATTATGTTTCGTTATAACAAATTTAATTCAAAAGCTTTTTTTAGTACCGTGAACAGTTAACAGTGAGGGTATCGCTACACTGTAGTAGGGTATCGATACCTCTATAGCATTCTGGAAAAATTTTAACGTTGCTACAGTAATTTCAGCAAAATATATATAAAACTCATAAAAACTTAACCTTTCTTCACTATAAAATTTCCATTTTGTTTCTAAATTTGTTCAACAAAACAAATAAAACATTAATAAGTACATGCCACTATCTAAGTCAAATTCCATTATAGGATTTCTTACTGATATTGTAATATACTCCTCGATTCTTGATGTCACTTTGAACTCTTTATTCCACTGTTGGCTTTTTACCTACGTGTGAAAATCATCACACGCTAAGTATATACTTAGTGAGGCAATTAAAACAATAAACAGTGTAATACAATTTATGCATGAATTTCAATGTCAATTTCAAAATGCCATAAAATCATGTTACCAACATATCCAATATTTTACACTGACAAAAAATTATATAAAATTTCTTATCGTTTATCCTATAAGCTCGTAAACTTATTCTACCAATATACTTACCATTTATTCCATAAGCTCGTAAGCTTATTTTACCAATATAATTACCATTTACTCCATAATCTCGTAAGCTTATTTTACCAATATACTTGTCATTATTCCATAAGCTCATAAGCTTAGTTTCATGTTTACCATTTATTAACCAATAAATCATAACCCAAAGTATAATTGTATGAGGAACCCGTTATAGGAGTCAAATATTGCACCGAAGTGCTGAGGCCGAGCTTTGCTCACCTAATAATGCACCGTAGTGCAGAGGTCGGGCTTTACCTTACCCACCTGGTACACCGTAGTGTTTTGTACCGTGTCTTTGCTAGACACTTTGAGGCCTGCACTATGTGCCTTCTCTAGACACTCTAGTGCTACCTAATATGCAGCTGCTAGACTCTATGGAATGTCATTAATACCACTGATCCTCAATAACCTACTTGGGTATGTAGTTTATTTTTTTATTTGATCCATCCATGGCAAAGTATATCAATATCATTTAACATTGGGCAGTTCATACCCGAAATAATATTCATAGTAAATTATCACATTTTCTATAATCAATGCATTATAATTTCATACTTTGACATATCAATGTCATGTCAATTTATAAAAATATGACATAATATCGTGCTAATATAAACAAGGTCGACTTATCACAAGTCTTCCTGATGATGTATAAAACATCCATGTATAATGTCATGCATGTATTGCACTCACCTTGACACTTTATGTCTCCAAAATATGTGCCTCACTATTGTCCACAATAAACCCTTTTCTATTTGACTTGCTTCGATCATAATTCAACCACGATCTGTATAAATCACAAATTTCATAACGATACATATATTACTATTGTACTAACAAAAACATATCCCAAAATAACTCCATAATATACTTGAAACTCATTTTCTATCAAAATACTCAATACTTAATAAGTCCTTTTAACATTGGAACCAACTTTCCAATTTATATAAAATGGTCTTTCACCATTTTACCACTTAAAGTTTCAATACAAAAATTCCAGTATTGAAAGTATTATCAACCAATTACCCATACAAAGACATAATTACAATAAACACTCCCAACCATTCGAAATTTGCATTACAATCACTAACTTTCTAAACATCCCAAAATAATCAAATTTCACACTCTAACACTCATTTTAATTCTCAAACAACAATTTCCAGCATAGTACATCAATTATATAACACTTACACAATAACCCATCAATTTTCCAAAATTACCGAATTGGTCTCCCAACTTTTTAAAATTTATGAAATGGTCCCCAATTTTTCTAAGGCTTATAGAATACTTCCTTCATCATTTCCAACCCATATATAATTTTTCCATAATTTTTCTCACTCAAACAATCCATGGTTGAAACTTAAAGAACAAGTTCTAGAAAGGTTAAACATGTTCTAATCATCATTCATGCTTGAATATGAATCAACTACCTCACAAACATCAAGATCCATCATTAATTTCATGATCCCTTATATGAACACAAACTGTAAAATTTGGGATCTTTGAACACCAACAAGATTATCATGCAATATTGGTACCAAACGATAGCGTTTTTCACATATAACATTTTCTCTTTTACGGCATACTCAAAATCAAAAGGAATTTGCTTAAAAATTGAATTGAAGCTTTCTCTCACCTTTGGAGAAAACCCACGCAGCTTGGAGAAGAAGATGAGCAATTTGGGTGCATTTCATCTTAGTTTACAATAAATTCCACTATAAATGAATAAACTATTCATTTAATTGAGATAAGACCAAATCACCCTTAATGAATCTTCCTATTCACCTTAAAACCATGACAACTCATCCATATAATCTTCCAAAGTCAAATATGAATTAATTTGACTTTAATTTCTGAAATTTCCCTTGAATTTTTCAAATATTGCATTTTAGTCACTAAATTTCACTGTTTCGATTACATATGAAAAATTGCACATTTGTAAACCAAATTTCTCTGATCTAAAATATTAGAATAATATTTCCAACTATTTTATAACATCCTTCCAATTTTTTTAAAATTCCAATTCGATCTGAGTTACCGATTCCTTACAGGCTTTACCCCTTTGTAATTTTTCTTTACCAAAATTCCAAATTCAAAAATATGATTTCTATAAAACTCCACTCTCAAAAGTAAACTATCTATTAATGGAATAACATTCTTTTAGGAAATTATCACTTAATTCCTCAAACTTTTCCTAATTTTCTACTTTGACCATCAAACTTTCAAAATTTTCATTTTGGTCATTATCTGAATTTTTGGGTATTACACATCGAGTATCGAACTTGATTTTGAATCCCCTTAGCAAACTGCCACTAAGTTTATTTATAGAAATCAAATTACGACCAACCGATCGGACTTTCAAACTTCAAGCAAAAATAATCTTCAAATGAACGTGCACTTTTTGAGTTCAAGATGTGGTAACTTTTAAGGGAATGGTTGATCGTGAATCATAGATTCCATCCAGATAATCAAATAATACAATTTGAAGGTGTGATGAACAAAACTCAATTTTCACGATTAGAATTGAGCTTCGCAAAACCTTTGGCTAAGTGGAAGTTTAGCTAAGCGTGAATTTGATTATGCTTAGCATTGTGTAAAGAAAATATGAAAAGAAAAATGGAGATAAAAGAAAAACATAACTTCAATAAATAGTCAAGAAAAAATAAATTCTAATATATCTTTCATCTGTTGAAACTAAAGGTATTTATAACCTGAGAGTTCTAACTAAATAAAATAACTAATTCCTAAATTAAATAATCAAATTAAAAATCTTAAATTTAAAGGGTATATGACAAAAGATTAAAATAAATATTTAAATCTTATAGTTATGGTTAAATTATGCTTATCTTCTGGAAAATCTCATAATCTCATGTAAATTCCAAATTAAATATTCAAGATAATTTTGTTTGTCTTCTAGAATACTAATTGTACTTTCGAAATCTACTTTTTTTTTGGCTAATTAATCCAGCAGGACAATATTTAATTCAAAATAATTGTAAAGCCAAAGTGCAAGGCGAAGAGGAGCTTTCAACTGATTTAATCAATATTTAATATCTGCATCATACTCAAATTAGCTAAATCTCAAACTATAAAGTAATTAAGTGGAGGCATTTTTCAGTAACAGCTGAATATTGATTTGTCTACTGCTCCATTGACATTTGAACCCTCTTTTATACTTACCATTGAAGATTTCCTGCTACTAGTGCAGGAACTGTCAATTTCTATGTTGCTCCAACTTTAAGTCGTTTAAAATACCCTGAAGCTTGTGAAAAAATTAGGCAGAATTTAACATCTTCAAGCGATATGCATACTCGAATCCGATACTCTAACACGAATTTGAGTCGAAAATTCTTATTTATCATGATACATGTAATGTAATGAATATCCTTCTCATGATCATTAAAAGTGTTAATGGTGATGCTTAAAGGAAGCCACGAAAAGCCCTCTCCTAATGAGTGAAATAGAATATATATTTTTGGTTTCTCACCGAACTCCAGTTGGAGTTTTAAGATGGTAAAGCCTTTTGCTTCAATTGGCAGGTACCTAACTTTCATATAAGAAAATGTTCATCTTACCTTCCTGGCTTGTGGACTAAGGCTAATTTCATATCTCTACCCCCTCCCCCCCCCCCCAAAAAAAAAAAAAAAGCTTAAGAATGTAGGTTTGAAAGTCCCCATTGGACTTTGACACTTTTTTAACTGCTGATTTTGAACATAAAATTTTTATTTATACTCATTTATAAACGAATGATTCACGGACAGTTCCTCAAACGTTCTATATATTTACACCCCAAACTAAAACTAATGCACCATTCATAATTTTTCCCTACATACAATCAAAGACAACCATGTTAATTTAAATTCAATTACAAGCTAGCTTTTAAGGTTGTATTTTACATTTCGGCTTCTCTAATGCAAAATAAATTGTCTTTTTGAAAACTTACCGTCATCTCAGATACTTTTTGAAAGATTGACAGTTCATGATTGCTTAAGTTATTCCTTT
Organism: Hibiscus syriacus; assembly: GCF_006381635.1. NCBI lineage: Eukaryota > Viridiplantae > Streptophyta > Magnoliopsida > Malvales > Malvaceae > Hibiscus > Hibiscus syriacus. The sequence goes on along the minus strand of NW_024061878.1, from coordinate 2,072,565 downwards.
AACTTGTTTCTGGAAGAACAAAAAACACAAAACAAAACAAATACACGTTGTACTTCGAACTGTAACAGCGTGAAGCACCAACCTTGTTAGCAATCTAACATAAAAAGCCTGCTTAAAAGCCGACATTTCCAAACAAGCCACAATCAAATCTCTCTCTCTCTCTCTCTGGTCTTTCTATCTTTCTTTTTTTTCGACCCTTCTCTCCGGCGCTCTCGTTGTTGATTTTCCCGGTCTCGGCGTGCTTTCTGGTGATTTCATGGAGTTTTAGCAACCCATAATATTTGTAATTTGTATTCTTTCAAAGGTATCTCTCTCTTCTCTTTTTTCATTCTCATAATTTGTTTTTTATCTGGGATTGTGTTTGATGAAACTTCTTTTGCAATGTTATCTGAAGCAAAATAATGCCTTCTTTTTTATACAGTTCATTAGAGCAAAGTTCTTAAATGTTTTAAGAATATATTTCCATTTTGTACACTGCAAAACATGTTCTATATACTTGCAGTAAACTTCTTTCTAATGTTCTTAATTTTCTATTTTGTTTCACCAAAGATGGGAGAGATGTCAAGCTTCCAATTAGGTGTCATCGGGGCCCTGTTTCTTTCCGTTGCATCATCAGTCTCCATTGTCATATGCAACAAAGCTTTGATGAGCAATCTTGGCTTCCCTTTTGGTAATTTCTCTTTGTTTGAAATAGAATTTGCAATGATCATATTGTTTACCTCTATATTCAGTTGATGTTCTTCACATCTTCATTTCTCCTTGGTGCAGCTACAACACTCACTAGTTGGCATCTCATGGTAACATTTTGCACCCTTCACGCAGCTCATCGATTCAATCTTTTTGAGAATAAATCAATCGACATGAAGACCGTGATGCTCTTCGGCCTCCTTAATGGTGTTTCTATCGGACTTCTCAATCTGAGCCTTGGATTTAACTCCATTGGATTTTATCAGGTGAACTCCATATCTGCAAACATTAATAACACATCCTCATTAAAACCAATTTCAAAAGTGTATACATACATACCCTTATTCTTTGTGGTGACTCTTTTGACAGATGACTAAACTTGCAATCATACCATTCACTGTATTATTGGAAACAATCTTCCTGAAAAAGCAATTCAGGTTTTTATTCTTCTGACATTGCCATTAAGCTTCTGGTAGTTGAAGCACTTTTGATATTCAAAAGCTTTACCATAACTTTATATTTTATTCTGTGCAGCCAAATGATAAAGCTAACCCTCTTCCTTTTACTTGTTGGAGTTGGCATTGCCTCTATAACCGATCTCCAACAAAATTCTGTTGGGACAATCCTTTCTCTCCTTGCCATTGCAACCACCTGTGTTGCCCAAATTGTATCCTTTAAGGCCCATATTTCAAGAGAATGAAGCTTAACATTGAAATGGGTTTTCTGAAACGATCTTCAAAATCCAAGTTTGAACAGCAATTCTTTTTTGTTTTCTTGAAATGATCACTAAAAAGCTTATCCTTAACTTTGATGAATATAGCTGACAAACACCATACAAAAGAGGCTGAATGTGTCTTCAACCCAGCTGCTGTACCAGTCAGCCCCATTTCAAGGAGCTATTCTTTTTGTCTCAGGCCCTGTTGTAGACAAGTTCCTCACCAAGCAAAATGTATTTGCTTACAAATATTCCCCTATAGTCTTGGTAAGAAGAACCCAAGCCTTCCCCTTACTAGGCATTTCAACAAACAGTTTATCGACGATATTTTAGCAGACATTGATTTGCAGGCTTTCATCATGCTGTCATGCATTATATCTGTATTAGTCAACTTTAGCACGTTTCTGGTTATTGGGAAAACATCCCAGTTACATATCAAGTGCTGGGCCACCTCAAGACTTGCCTGGTTCTTACTTTGGGTTATACACTGCTGCATGACCCTTTCACAGAGAGGAATATCATCGGAATCCTGATAGCAATTTTTGGCATGGGTTTGTATTCATATTTTTGCACCCAAGAGAACAAAAGGAAACAAGCTGATCCATTGGAGTATCAGGTATAAGCCGATCCATGGGTTTCTATTCATATGTTTTGCACCCTATATGTGTATATATTTCTTCCCTTGTCTACATATCTTTGGAGAAGGGAAACTGACAATGTTTATTTATGTGCTGTTTTGCAGATGAAAGAGAAGGAAGAAACAATCTTTCCGGCTGTCGAGCAAAATGGCCATGAAGTTAAAAATTCAGACAAGGTTTCCCATGTCTAAAGCATAACAGGATTTTATGTAATTAAGATGTGTTGCAAACATTTTGTACCTTCCCGACCATAAATGACTTTTATTCTTTAAATAAACCACCTAAAATAAACCACCTATTTTTCTGTTCGTATCTTCTCACCATTACCTGTAATGTATGTCCTTATATATAGTAATTAATTAGTATTTTTTGCCATAAATTCAATTTCTCTTTTCAAAATCTTTTATCTGTGAAAAATTATTGAGTGGCGTTAGTAATAAGACAAAATATTATTTTTTTAAAAAAATTTGGTTTCGAGCAATTATATCTCAAGCATGATATATGCGTTATTAATAGGTTAAAAAAATTTAAACATATATTATTTTATAATCATTTTAAATTATTAAAAGAAAATCCAAATTTACTCTGAAAGTCTGAGGTCTAACTCTACACTTAACCTTTGTACTTTTTAGACTTGTTAAATTTAAATGTATCTTTAATTGTATCTTTAATTGGACTTTAATTCTTAAATCGAACATTTGAAAATTAGAATGCTACATATTCAATTTCAATTGGACTTCTTGAATTTTATCGGTTGTAAATATCACGAAACTTCTGTAAATTTCAGTCGTGTAGCCTACTTTGAATTTAATAATAATACCGTATTTTTATTATTACCGTGGAATTCATTACTTGAGAGTGAGATTAAAGACGAAGGAATTTTTAAGTGTCGATGCCGATAGTATGGAAGCAAATTATGGAAAATACGTGGAAAGAGGGATGTGGGTCGAAAGTATTTTTTTATGACACTTTGAAACACATGATATCTGCTCGAGATGGTTTGTCCTGAATATCGAATGTCACATTAATTACTGAAGTGATTTGATTTCGATTTGTTTTTAAGGGTTACGTTTGAGCGTGAATAAACATTAAAAAAATTATATATTTATATAGCATAAGAACATACATCATTATTAAACTTATAAGAATAAACTTGTAACATACAAAAGTTCCACAAAATCGAGAAGACATTGTTATATCAAGATATTAGAAAATTTTTGGCCAAGTTCGAGCTTATTTGTTTTGGAATTGAGCTCAAATAACCTTATAAGAGAGATTTTTAATTTGGGTTTAAAGGAAGGAGCAAGAAAATAATTAACTCATTTAGTATTTTAAAGGTCGATTTATCTTTATTATGATGACGTCAATGACTAGATAAGTGGGACAAAGATGCTCCATCTCCTTTTTATTTTCTTCACTCTCTTGCTTTTTTTTTTCTTCCTTCGTCTTTCTTCATCCTCCCAAGTAGAGAGAAGTCAAAGGACTAGTTTTATTGTCTAGCAACCATAGTCGACAGTTGTGGATGTAAGAACTACAATCCTCGTCCCTAAATTCCCATTTAAGCTTTCATCTTCAAGGTTTAGTCATGGTGGAGTTTGAGGGATTTTGAGTTTTGAGTTCAAGAGTGGTTCTAATCCGTTTCTAATGAATGGAAATGATTTTTCTATTTCTCTCCAGCCTTTAGTTGAGTTAGTAACTAATTTTTTTTTTATTAATTGATTAGTGAAAGAGGTGTGTGAGAGCCTTAAAGGCAATAATAAGGAGAAGCTTGTGCTTAGTTGAACTATAAATGATTTCTAACAACTTTCAAGTAAGATAACACAGTTCTAACTCATCTATGTCACTTCTAAATCATCATATGTGTTTGATTTGCTTGTGTGAGTGATGAAGCATGTGGGTGTTTTTTTGCTTGGGAATGGGTTGGGGTGAAATTGGTGTTATCCATGCCTGAAAATGATGTAATATGACCCCATGAAGTTCACATAAACTTTAAATGATACCCAGGACCTTAGGATGACTTTTAGGGTGTGTGGGAGTGAACTTCCCTTGAGAAATAGGGTAATTGTATTGGTATTGTTCCTGCAAAAGCTAGAAAATGAGGTTTTAGTTGGGTAGTATCAATATTGTTTAGCGAGTATCGACACTGGAGTTGAGTTGCAAATTTCAGTAACCAAAATTACTAACGATACTTTGGGTTGGTAATAATGCTATAAGGGTAGTAACGATACTCTAGATGGAGGTACCAGTACTAATGGAAACTTTCTAAACTTTGAGAGAAATTTTAGTATTGATTGTAAGGTTGTTTGTTTCCATGTAATTGGTTTACTGAAAAATATTTTTATTATTTTCTAATATTTGATTGACGAAAAACGGATGGTCAATATAATTCATTTCATTTATTAACAAAATTTTATTTGCATTTTTTGAAAAATGACTTACTAAATTTTCTTTGTATTTTTTGGAAAATGACTTACCATATGATTTTTCGTAAGTCATTTATCAAACTTTTCACTTCAAAATATAAACACTTAAAACAATATTATTTTATGTATTTGTAGACATTGATTTTTGTCCGAGACCTATCTCAAATTTTTATATTATATTAATTTATTATTATTATTATTATTATTTTATTAATTATTAATTATTAATTATATTTATTATTTTAGGTTCATTACTATTATTATAATTAAATATAAGAATACATGTTCAGAGTTAATCTTAATTATTATTTAATATATTTTTTTAGTTATTAATTATAATTAAACTATAAGTATATATGTTTATAAGCTTCGGTTACTAATTAAATGATCGTTAAATGTATATTGAATATAACTAATATTTTCATTTCATTTTTTTAGGTTTTACAATCCAGCCCATATATAAAATCCAGCACACCAAATCAAGAGCCCAATACAATCAGATCTGACTCAGCTACAAATCGAGCAAACACAAAGCATTGGTGCCCAAACCATTTGGTGGCATGTGTGAAGTAGCCTTAGAAACCATAGGCTTCCCTATGTTCAGTTGCCACCCAACGCAAACCGTTGGATCCAGGAGAGATCCAACATTCCAAGATTGAAGACGAGTTAGAGTTGAAAACCTAATCCCTTTGGAGCGCCGCCAACACGTTCAATATCTCATGAACTGCTGGTTCAGCTTCCATACGAGAAGTTTCAAAATCCCTACACATCGATGGTCCCTGCCAACAATCAACATCGTCTGCCACATCAATCAAGGGACCACTGGTCACCCTCCACAGACGCTCGTACGCCAACATTGGTCCTATCCTATACTCTTGCATGTCAAACACTAGCCTTTGATAGGACAACAGATAGAAGAGTGAAGAAAAAAACAAGAAAAAGAGAAGGGAGTATTGGCTTCCTTATTTATAACAAGCGAACGAAAGCAATAAAAGGGATTCAATAAAAAAAAATGATGCATTTTCATCAGCAAAGAGAAACAGAGCTGCCGTTGAACCCAATATCAACAAAAAATAACAATCACCAACAAATCCACCAGGCAAAAAACCAAATAACGAAAAAAGGGTTATGTTGTGTGTGTAATGTGATTCGCAAACTGTGTAAGTATACATGTCGCGAGTAATAATGTTGTAACACCCCTTTCTCATATTATTTCTGAACATGAGTAAGAGATGTCACAAAACATTTACAAACAATCTATATTTAAAAATTGATAAAATTTTGTTTCTTTTTAAAAATTTTGAATTTAACATTTATTATAAAATAATTAAATAAAAAATCAAAATACAATATTTCGACTTCTAAATCAAATCTACTTTCAGGCAGTGTCTAAAAACATCTGATTTAAAATCCAATTAATGTTTAAAACATCGTTTAATATCATAATATTTATTCATACTATTAATTGTATTTATAACTAACTATATTAAAAATTTGCAGACATTTCATTCTTGTATACATGCCAATTATAAAATTTAGAACACACTAGGATGTCATTATTGATACCGATAGATAATCTCTGATAATTGATGTCAAGTTCAGCTCTTTACTCCATTCGCTTTCTTTTACCTACGTGTGAAAATATCACATGCAAAGTATACACTTAACGAGGCATTTTCATAATTATATAAAACAAAATATGTCATATCAACATATGGAATATCATAATATATATATATATATATATATATATATATATATATATATATATATGAACGTGTAAAGCAGACTTATTAAAGTTATTTCTATCATCATAATGTATAACATCGACATTTCATTTATATGGCATATTATGCCAAACCAAGTATTCAATATGATATTTGCTTTCATTGAAAACACATAATTTGTACATGTCATATTTATTCAGTTCATAAATATGTATTTATTCATAATCAAGTCCTATAACGTAGACTTTTCACATATTCCAATTAAGCCCAATGTATATCAAATGAGAATGCATGGTATATAAGTCAGACAAGTGTGCACAATATGAAGTCAAACTGTCACATAGATCATATGCACTTTAAGTGCTAAACATGAGCATAGGTACTGTAGAACACAACATCACTATACTAATAATCAGGATGGTAGTTCACTCATCAAAACCTCATGAACACCGTAACTGCACATATAGTGCCAAGAGTACACGAATGTACTAACACATGTGTTGAAAACATTTTGATGTTTCGATATAACAAATAAAGTGTTATTGAATTTTAAGATTTTATATTCAATTTCAAAAATTATATTCGATTTAATTATTTGAGTATTATAAATATTACTCTAAAATTTTCAAATATCATTTTTACTCTTTACTTAAATGAAAAGTTATGTTTCACTCTTAAAATATTTTTAAACAATTTTTACAAAGTATTTCGAACCATAATCGAGTCAAAATTGAGTTTTAAGTAGGGTAGTACTGATACTTCCTTGGACAGTATCGATACCCCCAAACATCGAATACAAAAAATGTATTGATACCCTATAAGGTATCGATACCCTTATATAGTAGTACTGATACCATGGTTATAGGTACCGATACTACTTACGTGATTTTGACTCCAAGACAAACATCGAATGCAAAATGGGTACCGATACCATGAGAAGTATCAATATCATTAGTTTTGCAACGGTCGAAATATTTGAATTTTATACAGGTAGTATCAATACCCATATGAAGGAGAATCGATACCCATACGCTCCCAACAGACTTTTCAAATGGATTTCACACTGCAACGACTCTATTGACTCCATGATCATCCCCAACATCTAGAATTGATCAGAGGTGTATTTAAACAAGTCTTGAAGCCCTTGATGATTAAGAGAAGCTAGAGAAACAAAAGAGAAAGCCTTAAACATCAAGTTTGAGCAATTCAAGCCAACATCCATTCAATATTCATTTTGCTTTCAAGAACACAATTTGTGCTCAATCGTATTCATTTTTTAGTGTTCTTTCTTTATTCTAGAATTGTGCAAACATCTTACCTTGTGAGGTTTTTCTGTAAGTTTGCGAATTTTGTATTTTTCTCTTTGAGAAGAGAGTGTCTTTAGAATTTGGGGTATAATTCTTAAGGAGTTGTAAGGTTACTTTTTGTCCTCAAAAGAAAGATAAATTAGTGAATTTGTGGAAAATCCTTAGTGTGGATATCTAAGGTTGTGGACGTAAACTTTGGTTGAGAAATTCGAACCACTCTAAATCGCTGTGCAAATATTTTTATTTTCTGTCAAGCTTCCACCAAAATTTTTATTTGTCAATTCACCCCTCTTGGCTATTTCATTTGATCGATTGATTCAACAATTAGTATCAGAGATACACTCATTTGAACTTTGAAGGTTTTACCACCTCTTGAGAAGATCCAAGAATAGTTCAATCGATATTCAAGTCATCAATGGCCTCTACATCAAACTTCGACTTCGTTCTTGATTCTCAGCCCGTCAACAAGCCTTATTTCTTCAATGGAGCTAACTATGCCTATTGGAATAATATGATGAAGTTCTTCATTCAAGCTAGTGACATGAGAGGATGGAAAATCATGATGAGAGGATACTCCGAACCATCCACAGAACCAGACATGTGGAGTGAAGGAGAGACGAGATTATTCCAGCTCAAACTCAAAAGCAATCTATATTTTATTTTGTGAACTTGGACCAGATGAATACGGGAGAATTTCATCTTGGTCAACCGCCAAGGAGATATGAGACAAACTTCAAGTCACACATGATGGAACTGATGAGGTAAAATAAACCAAAATTAGTCTTCTTACCATAGCTATGAAAATTTCAGGATGAAACCAGATGAAGACATCAAAGCTATAAATGATAAATTCTCTGTAATTGTCAATTGTCCCAAGGCATTCAGAGAAATAATCCCAAATGAGAAACTTGTGAGGAAGATAATTTATTCTATTCCAAAAGCTTGGTAATCGGAGAAGACTGCTATTATCGAAGCTAAAGATCTAAAGTCTTTAACTCTCGATGAGCTTATTGGTTCTCTCCTCACTCATGAAATGATGATTCAAGATGAGGTAGATCATGAGAAGAAAGACGACACAAAGAAAGAGATGAAGAAAAATAATAACGTTGGTGTTGCTCTCAAATCCACCAAAGATGAGAGTAACTCTGATAATGACGACGATGAAGAAATGACATTGCTTGTCAAAAGACTCAGAAAATTAATGAAGCCCAATAGAGGAAGAAAATTCCAATGAAATGAAGGCTTCAAGAATGAGTCAAATGAGAAGGACCCAATCAGTTGCTATGAGTGTAAAAAGCCTGGGCATGTTAAATATGATTGCCCACAATTATAAAAGAAGGGTCTTTCAAAGAAGAAGCATAAAGCACACGTGGCTACTTGGAGCGATGACGAATCATCCGATAAAGAGGAACAAGAAGTAGTAAACATATGTTTAATGGCCTCGGGGAAGATTCTCAGGTAACCTCTAACTCATCTAATTTAGAAGATTATTCTTTTGATGAGTTATTAAAGGAATATTATGGGTTGGATTCAGATTATGAGAAATTATTTTCGAAATACAAGAAATATATTTCAAAATTGAAAAATGAAAAAGATCTCATATCCAAGACCAACAATGATCTTGAAAGTAAAATTAAAGAATTGCAAATCAAAATAGAAGATTTTGAAAAGAAAAATTCGGATTTGCAAAACTTACTTTCAAGAGTAAAAGATGATCATCAAAAAGAAATTGATGATCTTAAAGCTTCTTTCAATAAAGTTGGATCAAAACGTTTTGAAAAAGGAGAAAGTTCAAAATCCAACTAAATTAGAAAGAATTTTAAATCTTACAATCATAGAGGTCCCCAAAGAACCTCGAATGGTAAAATCATTAGGAGTATATGGGTTCCTAAAGGACTCAATACTACTAAAGATAAGGATATCCTAAACAAATGGATACCCAAGGGGACTAGTCTTTTAGGGACTAATGAATATAGACCCAAAAGAATTTGGGTATCAAAAATAAAAAATTAATTTATGTTTGTAGGAAAAGGAGCATTGCTTCAAGGCACGAAATACAAGCTCAAATACATGGTACCTTGATAGTGGATGTTCAAGACATATGACCGGAGACAAGAGCCGGTTTACTGAGCTTAACGAAAAAATGGAGGAGTGGTAACCTTTGGTGACAACTCAGAAGGTTACATTGAATGTATAAGTACTATAGGTAATACCTCTTCCATACAAATAGAAAATGTATTATATGTGAATGGGTTAAAGCATAATCTATTAAGTAATAGTCAATTGTGTGATAAAGGATACAATGTCTTGTTTGAATCAAACGTTTGTAAAGTTATTGACATTGCATCTAATAGGATTATGCTTATTGGTCATAGAATAGGAAACATTTACATGGTGCATTTAGATTCAATTAATATGACTAATTTATGCCTAGTTGCCAAGGATGAACATGATAGTTGGTTATGGCATAGGAGATTAGGACATACAAGCATGAGTGTGTTGTAAAGACTAATTCAAAGCAATTTAGTAAGAGGTATGCCAAAGCTAAAATTTGATAAAGATAAAATCTGTGATGCATGTGCAAAAGAAAAGCATAAGAAAGCTTCCTTTTAAATCCATTAATGATGTATCAACTAGTAGAGAATTACAATTGATCCATATAAATCTTTTTGGACCAATTAGAACTACTAGCTTGAGAGGAAAATAATATGGTTTTGTATTGGTAGATGACTATTTTAGGTTTACTTGGGTTCTATTCTTAAGTACTAAAGATGAAACATTAGAAAATTTTATCACTTTTTCAAAAGTAATCCAAAATGAAAAAGGTTACTCCATTTCAAGTGTTAGGAGTGATCATGGTACTGAATTTGAAAATCTTGGATTTACTGAGTTTTGTAATTCAAATGGGATCAACCATAATTTTTCAGCACCTAGAACCCCTCAACAAAATGGAGTTGTTGAGAGGAAAAATAGAACTTTAGAAGAAATGGCTAGAACCATGCTTTGTGAAAACAATTTGCCAAAATATTTTTGGGCGGAAGCCATAAATACTGCTTGTTATGTAATTAACCGAGTAATGATTAAACATATTTTAAAGAAAACTCCATATGAAATTTTCAAAAATAAAAACACTAACATTAGTTATTTTCATCCTTTTGGATGCAAATGTTTTGTTTTAAACAACGGTAAAGAAATTTTCAAAAATAGAGCTTTCATTTTTCTTGGGGCTCCAAATCAAGCAAAGGAAAGATGGCATCTTCATCAATCAAGCAAAGCACATCAAATATATGCTCAAGAAGTTTGGATTGGAAAATATCAAACCCCAAGCCACTCCTATGAGCTCATCTACAAAGCTTGACAAAGATGAAAAAGGTAAATGTGTAGATGTTAAACTTTATAGGTCTATGATTGGCTCTTTGCTTTATCTAACCGCAAGTAAACTTGACATTATGTTTAGTGTTTGCTTATGTCCTAGATTTCATTCATGTCCTAAGTAATCACATCTACAAGCCATTAAGAGAATCTTTAGATACCTTAAGGACACTCTTAGTTTAGGACTTTGGTATCATAGAGACTCTAGCTTTAGCTTGCATGCCTTCTCGGTTGCGGATTATGAAGGATGTAAAATAGATAGGAAGAACACCTCTGATACTTGTCAATTCATAGGAAATATGCTAATTTCTTGGTTTTCAAATAAGCAAAATAGTGTTGCATTATCTACAACTGAAACGGAATACATTTCAGCCTATAGTTGTTGCGCACAAGTTTTATGGATGAAACAACAACTTTTAGACTATGAAATTGAAGTTGGTATCATACCTATCAAGTGTGACAATAATTGTGTTATTTGTCTCACTAAAAATCCCATCCAACACTCTAGAACTAAGCATATTGAAATTAGACATCATTTCATTAGAGATCATGTCACAAAAGGATATGTAGTTCTAGAATTTGAAGATACTTTGCATCAAATAGAGGTCATTTTTACAAAACCTTTAGACAAAGAAAGATTTTGGACACTTAGGAGAGAATTAGGTTTAACCAACCTACCTTGATTTTGTGTTTAAAATAATCTTAGCACTTTTAATGATTAAGGAAAAATGTTTGTAAAAATGACATTTTTGAATGCCTTCTATGTTAATAGTTAGGGGGAGTTTATGATCTTTAGTGAAAATTAATAATATGTTCAAATAAAATTTAAGAGTAGATTTGATTGATTTAACATAGTTAATTTTCGAAATATGAGTTGCCTATACCACTAGAGCTGATTAATTTAGCATGCAAAGTGTTTAAATGCATATTTTTGACCATTTTGTGCACTTGGTATCGATACTGGTCACCCGGTACCGATACTCCTCTTACTAGTTATCGATACTACTAGCATAGTATCAATACTTCTTCAATAGGTATTGATATTGTTCTTAACGGTATCGATACTCCTTGAATGTGTATCGTACCCCTTGAGGGGTACCGATACCCCCTATCGAGTTTAGGCTTTAAAATCCCTAAAATTTCATTATTTTGGAAAAACCCCAAAATCACTCATATTTGTCGTTTCTTCCCTCTCCTCTACCAAATCTCAAAATTGCTTCATTCTAACATATATAAGTCAAAATTCAACTATTTTTCAACTCCTAATCCTGCCATGATCATCAAATTAGTACAAACAACATCATATTCCATCTCAATCTGATTTTTTCAAGGTTTACCATTCTGATTTCCTAAACCATGTCTAAACGAGCTAGGTCTAGTCGATCAAACCAGCCACAAAACCCACCTCCTATTCCACCTCAAAATCCTATCCCTAATGAACTCGAAATGACCATCCTTAACTCTTGCTTTAACAAACCTAACCGTAGGGGTCTCTACGAAAGGTACATTACCCATTTTGAGTCTTATAACATTAGGGAAGAACATATCCCATCTCTTAAGGCTATGGTAGAAATGAAATTTAAATATATCCCTACCCTCAAATCTTGGAAATTCGATAACCTTTTTAAGGTAAAACCAGTTGTTTATCAACAACTTGTTCGTATTTTCTATTCAAATGCCGCGTGTGTACAAAATGAGTCTCAAACTGTGACCGAAAGTATTCACTCCTATCTCTTGGGGCAATACATTAATATAGACTTGGATTATATAGCTAGTGCTTTTGGACTAGATAACCAAGGGTTAGATAATGAGAGAGATTTAGTATCGTCTCCTTAAGAAGTCAAGTCTAGTGTGAGTGTTTTAGAGTACCAAGAACGTTTTCTTCATCTTATCATCTCTTGGTGATTTAGACCATCCGGAGAGCTCTTGAGTTATGGTGGATACATTGTATCCAACATAATAAGAAAATAAATCTCCCTCAAATTATCTTTGGGGAACTAGTAGACACCGTAAACAACATTCCTTCAAAACAAGCAGAAACTTTAGTTCATGGTTGCCTACTTAGTAATATGTTTATGATAGTTGGTATTAAGGTAGACCTAGATGTAGCCATTCCACTAACCTCTGAAATCAACTTTACATCTCTTTGAAAATCTTCATGGATGGGTGACAAAGACAATTGGGTTCGTTCAACTAAGAAAACACCCGATGTTAGCTCAAGAGCTTGAATATCTCTTATGGGATGTTGATGATCCCGTAAATCAACCCGAAAATGATCCAGCTAGGCAAGACAATACAATGCCTCCATACTTTCAGTCTTTTATGGAGACATTGGACTTGAGGTTTGTATCCTTGGAGTCCCACTTGGCTGCTATGGAAACTCAACAGTTGGAGAATCAAAGGGACAATCGAGCTCATTGCGAAGCAATGCAAAATAGATTCAATGCATTAAATGAGAGGCTCGACGCACTCACTCGCGATGTTGCTTTCCTTAGAGCACATCGATTTGATCCTGATCATCCTACGGATGATTGACCAATCTTGCTAGTTTTTCTTTTAGTTGATCTTTGTTTTGAACCTAAACATTGTCTTAACATTTTGATGGATTTGTTTGTTTGGATATTTTGTGATTTAAATGTTTGACTTTGAATTATTAGTATTTTGATCTTAAGTGGATATCTATGTGATTTCTTAGCTTTTGTATCTTAGTACAAATATGACCAATCCCAATTTCATATTGTTTATGAATATTGATTATATGGACTAATGACTAATATTTCTCTTGGCTTGATCTTAGCAGCTTAAACTATACATCAATTTGGCTATTTTGTTTAAATTTATAGTCTTTTTGATTTAACTAAAAGGGGGAGAATATAGAAAGGAAGAGTAATAATAAATTTTTCAAAGTGATTTTTCAAAAGAAAATCTTAAAATTTCTAATTTTTTTTGTTATATCAAAAAAGGGAGATTGTTGAAAACATTTTGATGTTTCGATATAACAAATAAAGTGTTATTGAATTTTAAGATTTTATATTCAATTTTAAAAATTATATTCGATTTAATTATTCGAGTATTATAAATATTACTCTAAAATTTTCAAATATCATTCTTACTCCTTACTTAAATAAAAAATTGTGTTTCACTCTTAAAATATTTTTGAAACAATTTTTACAAAGTATTTCGAATCATAATCGAGTCAAAATTGAGTTTTAAGTAGGGTAGTACCGATACCTCCTTGGACAGTATCGATACCCCCAAACATCAAATACAAAAGAGGTATCGATACCCTTATATAATAGTACTGATACCATGGTTATTTTACCGATACTACTTACGTGATTTTGACTCCAAGACAAACATCGAATGCAAAATGGGTACCGATACCATGAGAGGTATCGATACCGTTGGTTTTGCAATGGTTAAAATATTTGAATTTTATATAGGTAGTATTGATACCCCTATGAAGGAGTACCGATACCCATACGCTCCCAGCAGACTTTTCAAATGGATTTCACACTACAATGGCTCTATTGACTTCATGATCATCCTCAACGTCTAGAATTGATCAGAGGTGTATTTAAACAAGTCTTAAAGCCCTTGATGATTAAGAGAAGCTAAAAAACAAAAGAGAAAGCCTTAAATATCAATTTTGAGCAATTCAAGCCAACATTCATTCAATATTCATTTTTCTTTTAAGATTACAATTTGTGCTCAAGCATATTCATTTTTTAGTGTTCTTTATTTGTTATAGAATTGTGCAAACATCTTTCCTTGTGAGGTTTTTCTGTAAGTTTGCAAAGTTTTTATTTTTCTCTTTGAGAAGAGAGTGTCTCAAGAATTTGGGGTATAATTCTTGAGGGAGTTTTAAGGTTACTCTTTTTCCTCAAAAGAAATACAAATTAGTGAATTTGTGGGAAATCCTTAGTGTGGATAGCTAAGGTAGTGGACGTAGACTTTGGTTAAGAAAGTCGAACCACTCTAAATCGCTGTGGAAATATTTTTATTTGCTATCAAGCTTCCACCAAAATTTTTATTTTCCAATTCACCCCTTCTTGGCTTTCATCCAATCGATTGACTCAACAACAAGAGTACCCAAAGGTACTAATACAGGAGTGCACATATGAACCTATACAGAAGTACACATAGGTACTAATATAGGAGTACATGATTGCACTATTACTAGAGTGCATAAATGCACTAATATAAGAGTGCAACAAAGGAACTAATATTAGAGTACACATAGGTACTAAACAAGATCGAGCGATAAACACTCCACCTCGTGACATGCCAATTGTACCAAAGACTCTCAGTGCACATATAATGAGCTTTTATGCCAGAATCTTATACCATTCGTTTATCAGGAGTATTCGTAGATACTAACATATCAAATTATCATATAAAAGTGCATTGGGAAGTTTGTACCCTAAATATCTCATTTTCACATAACAAAAGTATATCATAGAACATCACTTATCACTTTCCTTTTTGAAATATGAACATCATATTTCATTACATGATAAAATATCATTATTATCAAGCCAAGATAATAGAGTTGGCTCATTTCAAACATTTAAAATAACATATAACATAAGAGTAGTATAAAAAGCTTAATTTATGACAAACTTCATATTTTGGCAGTTTAAACTACCCTCAAAGAAATATTATTTTGTATTAATCTACAAACTTGAAAATTATTTTGTTTATACCTCCAGAAACTACACTTGAATATAAGTCTAAATATATGACATTTTTTCTAGTTCAAATAGCACATTTATAGTAAATTTTCAAAGCTAACTTACATAAGTTGTTTTGAGAATAATCTGTTGCCCTGTTTTCTGACCTATCATCGATTAAAAATTCATATATTTTTGCATACTCCTCGAAATTAGTAGCCATTTGTTTTAAACAAAAAAATACCAATATAAAAATCCAACGGTATAAGAATCATACTTTAATCACTTCAATAGAATTTATGGTGATTATCTAACTTATGTTCAAGTCACAAGTATAGGCAGATTTTACTATTTTGCATCCTTAGCTTATTCACTATTTCAATTAGCTTACCAAATGAACATATATGCATGAATCACAATTCACATAACATTTATGAGTCACTTCTTACCATAGTAAATCCATCATTGACTCATCGCAATCCAATGCTTACATGATAATATAAATACAAATTAAATATGCACTCACCTGATGTCCTTAGCTTGAAAACCTTCCTTTGAAATTCATATTTCATCCTTAAGCTTCTCCTTAGTTTTATTATTTCTTGATCTTGATTTCAATCATAATCTAAATGAGAATAATTACAAGACATATACATTTCAAACCACATGTTAGAATCTCACTAACATAGGCATGCAATAGAAAATAAATTCCTAAAAAACGTTTTGGTGCCCATTCAATACTAATTCCATGTCACAACATAAATGTTGTTCTTAACACTTCAAGTTGACTATTCAAGTCCCTTTTTATCCAAACATCACATAAAAGTTTCAACTTAAGTTCCTAACTTTTCATATTTGTGATGTGACCTTAACTTTTGCCAACTTTCCAAAATGGCCTAATTTCACATTCTAACATCAATTTCAACACTCTAACATTAATTTCTAGCATAGTCCATCAACTATTGAACAATTACACATTGATTTCATAATTTTCCATAATTACTGAATATATCCCCCAACTTTCACAAAATTGCAAAAGGATTCCTATAACTTTCTAATGCTTGTAGTTCCTGCATCATTTCCAACCTTTACATAATTTTCCATAATTTTTCTCACTTTCAAAAGCTTAGGTCGAATATCTTAGGGGTAGGGTTTCATGATTTCACTTAATTTTAATTTGATTCAAGCATGAAATCAACCTCTATTCAATATTTCCATGTCTCTACAATTAAACCCATAACCAAATTTCATCAAAACACAAACTTCCCCAAGTTTAAGTTTTAGGCCTAATACACAAGAAACATCTCTAGGTGGTTTTAATCATCAATCGAGCTTGAAAATGATTCTACAACATCAAAAACTTCAAAATCCATCATCAATTCATGACAACCTAACATGTAAATAAACCCTAAAATTTGGCAACTAAGCACTCAAGCAATATTAGCATGCAATAAAGGTATCAAATGATAGGGCTCATCGAATAGTTCATATTTCTATTTCACGCTTTAATCCAAAAACCTAAGGAAATTGGTTAAAATGAAAAATAAAATTTTTCTCCATACCTTGTGAAGCTCATGTCCATGGCTAAATTTGAGGAAGAAATGTCATGAAATTTCTAGTTAATTTCATGTTAATTTGTCATTTACTAAGCTTAAATGAATTTAAAATGCATTTAATGTGAAATGAAAAATTTACCATTAATGAAACTTACTAATTACATCCATACCAATCCAAATGTTAATTATCATCTTCCAAAGTCAAACATGAACTAATTATTTTGCCCTTCACAAATTTTACACATGCACTTATATAAAAAATTAAATCTTACAATTTTTCATACACTGGTCCAAAATGAACATGGAATTAAATTCTCAAATCCAATGATCTATATTATTTTCCATCATTTTAAAATATTGAAATAATACTTTTAAGATTAATTTAATACCTTTCAAATTTTCTCAAAATTTATATTCGATCTGATTTACCAATTTTTTATCATATTTTAACACTTTATAGCTTTTAAAACAAATTTTGGATTAAAAATTGATTCCCTTCAAAATTCATTCTTGAGGGTAATCTAATTATTTATGGGTCAGAATACCTAACTTTAAAAAATACCTTTTTAGCCCCTAAACTTTTCCAACTTAATACTTTGGTAACCAAACTTTCAAAATTTATGTTTGGTCACTAACCAAAATTGAGGTATTAAAAATGTGATGAGCGAGATCCTCTCCAATGGGATTGGAGGGAATTTAAGTAAAGAATATGGACTCGAAATATAAAAAAAATTGTGTTTGAGTTGATATGAACAAAGTAAAATAAATATTATAACATATGAATATAAATAAATGTTGTAGCAAAAGAATGTTGAGAACTAGTTTGCAAGATAAGATAACGATATGAGACCTCACACATGTTAAGTGTCGTAGTCGTCCCTTTTATGGGGCCACAACTGGGTAGGTACGCCAAGGCCAACCATGTATAGGGCCTGGTGGTAGGGTAGAATAAGCTTGTCATTTTTTAAGCATTTCAATGTTTAAGGTAGGGAATGAGGGTATGACTTAATGTACCCTTTTTGAGCATTTTAATGTATATATGTAGCATTTCTGTTATTTTCTTTTCACATATATGTAGGGTGTAGACAGCCGGTAGAGTTTGGGTTAATACACAATAAAGGTATGTGTCTTGTGAACACCATCAAGGGCCGCCCCTACGGCCTAATCGATGGTGTGGGTGATTCTTCTATAACCTGATGTTACTTTTTATTAATAAAACATTTTTTCGGAGAAGTACGGGGTCAGGGGTGTGCATCCACTATGCCCACAATATCGGATTATTGGTCGAAAGACCATGTGGCTACAAAGTCTAACGTGATGTTTATTTCTATTTGATCAGATATACGAGATAAAGGTTGACTTGGTTGAGAATCGTCCCTTTCGAGTGCCGAACGGATTAGCAATCGAACCAACTAGGCTAAGTCTGTGACACTTGGTATCAGAGCACAGAGGTGTGTATCTTTTGCTAGAAGCACAGATGCGCTAATTTCCTTGAGTAAAACATGATGATGCTTATTAGCTACTTGTTGCACAGCGGTGCAAAATTGCTAAACCTAGCACAGAAATGCTTGGCTGTCGATTGCAGCACAGAGGTGCTCGCTCGTTTGTAAAAGTATGGAGGTACTTGATTTTAGATTGCAACACAAAGGTGCTCAATCATCCTAAATGCACAGAGGTGCCAGATTTTATATTGAAGCACAGAGGTGCTCAATCATCCTAAACAACAGAGGTGCCAGATCCTAGATTGAAGCACAGAGGTGTTCAATCAATTAAAAACACAGAGGTGCCAGATTTTAGACTGAAATACAGAGGTTCTCAGTCATTTTTAACTGCACAGAGGTGTCAATTTTTGATTGAGGCACAGAGGTGTTCAATCAGTTTTAGCTACACAGAAGTGTCAACTCTCGATTGATGCATAGAGGTGCTCAATCGTTAATTCAAGCACAGAGGTACTATGAATTCAACACAGTGGTGGTCTTTTTCTTTTTAATTTAGGCACGATGGTTTTATTTGTGTTACAGGCATAGAGGTGCCAACGAATTAAAGAGAATGGTTCACACACGTAATGGTGGATCAACAAGCTCTCACAGAGGTGTAGAGAAAGAAGTGACCGAGCCGGTTGTACAAGAGATTGGTTCTGTTGATCGATGAAAGCTAGAAGAGATCGAAGTCGCACTAGCGTCCCCTAGAGCTCATATGATCTTTGGTGATCGTTTGAGGAGAGTCGAGGAAACTCAAGAGGATTTGCTCGAGACAGTGACTGATTTTGGCAACGAGGCAAGAGATTCCATAGGCGTTATACAACTTGGGTATGATGAGCTGAAGGCCCAAGTTAGTGTGCTTCAGGCAACTGTAGCTAGTTTATCTACAAACCCTATTAAAAGAGGGGGCGTACGAGCCAAGATCCCCAATCCTTAACACTTTGATGGAGCGAGGGATGCTAAAGAGCTTGAGAATTTCTTGTTTTACATATAGCAGTATTTTCGAGCCATGCGTACAGAGTTTAAGGAAGAAAAGGTAGATATGTCTTCGATATATTTAGGTGGTGACGCTAAGTTATGGTGATGATCCAAGTTCAAAGATGGAGTATGCTCTATTACGACTTGGGATGTGTTGAAGAATGAGTTGAAGACCTCATTCCTCCCTGAGAATGTAGATTACAATGCTCGTAAGAAGCTGAGGGAATTGTCCCATACAGGAACTATACGGGAGTATGTAAGAGAGTTGTTAACTCTGATGTTGGATATAAAGGATATGTCAGAAAGAGATAAGTTATTTCATTTCCTTGAAGGGCTCAAGCCATGGGCCAGGCTCGAGCTGCAGAGAAAGAAGGTGCAAGATCTAACAGTAGCGATAGCTACTACTCACTGCCTTAATGATTACAATGATCATCCTGGAAAGTGCAAGGCACCTTCTACGAGTGGAGCTAACACCCAACAGGTGGGTGGGAACAAGTTGGCTCGAGGGGAGAAGACATCGAGTTGGGGAGAAGATTCCCTGGAAGGGACCCGACTCAAAATAGAGTCCCTACTGGTCCTGAATTGAGCAATAGAGGGAATAAACCCTCCTTGAGGTGTTTTCTTTATAATGGACCTCATCGGGTTACATAGTGTCCACAACGAAGTTCTTTTAATGCCATGGTCGCGTCAACAAAGGACGGAGAACGAGTGAACACTCCCACAAGAGATAATGAGCCTGAGCTAGCTAGAATGGGCTCCTTCTGATTTATAACTGCTTTATAGTCTCAGCTGAGTAACTTAAGGAAAGAGCTAGAGAGGGGATTGATGTATGTGGACATCTCAATAAATGGGAAAACCTCTAAAGCTCTAGTCAACACGGGAGCCACATATACATTTATCTCTTTAGAGAAAGCTAAGAGATGTGGGTTGATTGTCACCAAAGAGGTGGGACAAATGAAAGCGGTTAACTCCGTTGCTTCAACGATATGTGGAGGTGTGAAGAGGGTCAGTATCAAAATTGGGTCTTGGGAAGGAAGTTGAGCTTCCATTGTTTCCCATATGGATGATTTTGATGTGGTCTTAGGCTCGATTTTATAATGGCAACCCAAGTGATTCCTATCCCACATCAAGTTTTTAATGTTCACGGGGGAGCAGCCATGTGTGGTACCAGCTATGATTCTCCCTCGTCCTGGGAAGAAGATATTGTCCGCTATACAATTTAAGAAAGGGTGAAAAAGGGGGAGCCTTCCTTCTTAGTTTTTCCAATTTCCAAAGAGGATACCAATCCTGGCACGGTTCCCAAGAATGTTCAAGAAGTGTTGATGGACTTTGAGGATGTAATGCCAGATGAATTACCCAAAGATTTGCATCCTAGAAGGTCAGTGGACCATGCGATTGAGTTAATCCCGGGTGTAAAACCTCCTGCGAAGTGCCCGTATCAGATGAGTCCTCCGGAGCTGGTAGAGATGAGGAAAAAATTGGATGGGTTGCTCCAAGCAGGATTTATTTGACCCTCAAAGTCACCTTTCGGAGCGCCTGTGTTATTCTAAAAAAACATGATGGGAGTTTGAGATTGTATGTGGATTATAGGGCATTAAACAAAGTGACTGCCAGGAATAAATACTCTATTCCTTTGATTGCAGATTTGTTCGACCAATTGAGTAATGCTAAGTATTTCATGAAGTTGGATTTCACGTCAGGAAAACATCAAGTGAGAGTGGCTGAAGGGGATGAGCCAAAAACGACATGTATAACTTGGTATGAGGAATTTGAATTTCTTGTTATGCCTTTTGGACTCACCAATGCTCCTGTTACTTTCTGCACATTGATGAACCAGGTGTTCCCTGACTACCTTGATAAGTTCGTTGTCATATAGTTGTATAATATAATGATATTTAGCGCTTATATGGAAGAGCATCAGGAGCATCTACGATTGGTGCTGGCGAGATTATGAGAAAATCAATTGTTTGGGAAGAAGGAGAAATGCGCTTTCGCCCAAACACAAGTCCAATTTTTAGGCCACGTCATTGAGAAAGGTTTGGCCAATTATTACAGATGATTCGTGGAAGGTTATTCTCGTAGAGTAAAATTACTCACTGATTCTATGAAGAAAGGTTGTGAGTGGGTTTGGTCCAAGGATTGTCAAGATGCCTTTGATGATTTAAAGAATATGGTAATCAGTGAACCAGTACTTACCTTGCCAGACCTTGAAAAACCTCTAGAAGTAGAGACAGACACGTCCGACTATGCAATTGGAGGGGTACTCTTATAGGAGGGACATCCCGTGGAATTTGAGAGTAGAAAGCTAAATGAAACTGAAGCGAGATATAAGTCTCCAGAGAAAGAACTTATAGCAGTAATTAATTGTTTGAGGATTTAGAGGCATTATTTGTTGGGTTCCAAATTTGTGGTAAAGACCGATAATACAAAAGTTAGCCACTTATTGACACAACCAAAATTGACAACAAAGCAAGCTAGATAGCAGGAGTTTCTGGCATGGTTTGATTTTAACTTTGAGCATAAGACGGGGAAAAAAAATCAGGTCTCGGATGCATTGAGCCGTAGGGCAGATTTGGCAGCACTCCAGTGTATGGCTCCTATATCCTCTAGTAGAGTGTCCAACAAAATTCGTCAGCTCATTGTGAACTTTTCCAAGCAAGATCCGCAAATGGTGGCCCTTATGGAGATGGTTAAAAAGGGTATTTCAAAAAGTTTTTAGATATAAAATGGCTTATTGATGACAAAGGGGGCACAAATGTTTGTTCCTCGAGCTGGGAATCTGCGATAGAAGCTACTAAAGGAATGTTATGATACCCATGGGTTGGGAATCCCGGTTGGAGGCGTACTGTTGCTTTGTTGGGACAAGGGTAATATTGGCCTCAAATGTGCCAAGATGTGATGGATTACACCAAGACATGTCTTATTTGTTAACAAGATAAGGTAGATCGACAGAGGACTACCGGGTTACTCGGGCCATTACCGGTACCCGCTCGACCTTGGGAGAGTATCTCTTTGGCACGCTTGCCTCAAGTAGGAGATCTTGGATCAATTCTGGTGGTAGTGGACATGTTCTCGAAGTATGCCACTTTTATACTAGCATCGGAGTATTGTTCGACAGAAGAGATTGCTAGGTTGGTGTTTAAATTCGTGGTGAAATATTGGGGTATTCCTCATAGCATAGTCAGTGGTCGAGATGGAAGATTTATTGGGAAGTTTTGGAAGGGTTTGTTCCAGTTAATGGGGACACAACTCAACTTTTCTTCGAGTTACCACTCTGAAATAAATAGACAGACTGAGTGATTTAATGGGCTCTTGGAGGAGTACCTGAGGCACTTTATTCAGGCCAATCAGAAGAACTGGCCTCCATTATTGGATGGGATGCAATTATGTTTTAATTCACAAAAGAGTTCATCTACTAATAAAAGCCCTTTTGATCTGGTGACATGTCAGCAACCAAGACTTTCTCATACTGTGGATGAGACCTCTCAAGGAAGATGCCCTCGTGCCTCAAATTTATGGGGGAGTGGAAGCAGAATATGGAGATTGCCAAGGCTTACTTGGAGAAAGCAATGAAGTGTATAAAAAAATGTGCAGATCGTAACAGAATAGACCTATACTTTCAGGTTGGAGATTTGATGCTAGTCAAGTTGATGCCAGAACAACTTAGATTCTTACACCAGAGGATCGTCGCTTGGTACGAAAGTACGAAGGTCCAGTCTCGATAATAGCAAAGGTGTGGAATGCTTCGTACAAGGTTAACCCTCCTAGTTGGAAGAGAGTTCACTATGTCTTCCATGCGAGTAATTTAAAGCCGTTTCATATCGATCCCACTGTCGCTAATCAGAGTATGCCTGCTAGAGAGTCTATTGGTACGAAACCACCCTCACAACCTCATATTAACGAGATTCTTGCAGGGAGAACTATTAAGGTAGGCAGAAAGCAAAGAAGGGAGTACCTAGTCAAGTGGGGAGGCTTTGATCAGGAAGAGAACACTTGGGAAATGGAGTATGATCTCAGGGTGTTCAAGCAGAAGATCGAGGAGTTCCAGCCCATGTAGTTGACGAGGACGTCGACAAATTAGGTGGGGGACAATGTCGTGGCCGTCCTTTTTATGGGGCCACAACCGGGTATGTACGCCAAGGCCAGCCATGTATAGAGCCTAGTGGCAGGGTAGAATAATCTTGTCCTCTTTTCAAGCATTTCAATGTTTAAGGTAAGGAATGGAGGTATGACTTATTGTCCCCTGTTCGAGTATTTTAATGTCTATAGGTAGTATTTCTGTTATTTTATTTTTGCATATATGTATGGGTTGGACATCCGTCAGAGTTTGGGTGATCCACAGGTAAAGGTATGTGTCTTGTGAACACCATCGAGGGCCGCCCCTACGGCCTAATCGATGGCGTGGGTGAGTCTTCTTAAACCTGATGTTGTTTTTTATTAATAAAACATTTTTCTTTCAGAAAAGTCTGGGGTCAGGGGTGTACATCCGCTATGCCCCTCGGTCTCGGATTATTGGTCGAAGGACCATGTGGCTACAAAGGTCTAATGCGATGTTTGTTTCTGTTTGATCATATATACGAGATAAAGGCTGACTTGGTTGGGAAGCGTCCCTTTCGAGTATCGCACGGATTAGCAACCAAACCAACTAGGCTAAGTCCGTGACACTAAGGACTCAAGAAAGATAAAAGGTTGGGCTTACAGTGGAATCCTTTGTCTTTTTCTAAAGAATTTCTTAACACCTTCTCTTAATACGTTGCTCGAAATAGTTTATCAAGTTGCTTCTAAGTTATCTCTAGTAAGAAAATGACAGTAAAAATGCTAAAGCAGTACATCTCGACATAAACCCTAGCTAGCTACTATCCATGAAATCCTACTCTTTTTAGTCATTGAAACCTTATCCTTATCTTTAAGGTTATTTAAGGTTTTTCTTCCTAACTCAACTCCATTGTCCATGTAGATCTACACTTAACTCTTTCGAATATTAAGCATCAAACATAGATTAAGGCTAACTCTTGAAAACTATTACTAATCTAAGCAAATAAAACAATGAACAAAGCAAGTATTAAACTAAAAATGCTTCAAAAATAATTTAACAAGTCATGATCATCCACAATAAACCCAAAATAATCTAAGTTCGTTCATGGCTAGGTGATAAACATCCATAATTATTCATCAAATGCAACCCAAAGAGAAATAATGGAGAACACAAGAGCAACTAAAGGAATAAGAAACTCTTATATGCCGTGAGCTACCGTGAACTACCTCAAGATTTGTTGACTTGACTAGAAGTCTATCTTGATATCCCCTAGGAGCTCTTAACAATGGAGGTCACCATGAAGAAAGAGAAAATAAAAAGTTAGAGTGGTCGCCTTTCTCTCTCTCTCTTATCTCATAAATTCCACTCTGCCTTAAATGTGGGTGTCCTTTGCTTTATATAGTTGGGGCTCCTAGGGTTTTGTCTCTTAATTCCTTGTGTGCCCTAGGGAAAAGATTCCCTTAACGTGTAGGTTACAAATGGTTGGGGGTCACGCGTACAACTACATACAAATATCTTCTTTTTGTCATTTTATGTGCCCAGAAATGTTATTCCAAAATGCTGCAGCAAATTTTCATCGTCCATCAGTTTTCCTTAACTGCACAATATAACACCAAAACACTACCATTCTCTCACAACAACAACATTTTATCAAAATTTCAAGATAATTAAGAAAACACCACCATATGAATGAATTATGAAACCAAATGAGCTTGATAACAAACAATAACCCAAGTAAAAAGGCATGAAATATACCATTCTAAACATCTTCGTTTTGCACCCTATAGATCGTTGTTTTAGAAAATGAGGTATTCGTGCTTTAGGTCCATATTTCTTGTAAACCTTTCGATTTGTCATTAAATTAAATTTATCCTTTTAATGCTTTGAGCCTTTAATTTAGTCACACTTACATTTTATTCCATATTTTTCTTTAGTGTAGTTTTGATAGTGTTGATAATTTGGGTTACTTGGTTTGATCGTCTTTTATTTCGTTCCTTGTGTTAATCTTTGATTAAATTTGTTTAAAGCATGATTTAGGCTTTAAATTTTTTTCTTGTGTTTATTTTAATCACTATCTTTAAGTTTAGTACTTAGGATCTAGTGGTTTTATTTCATATTTAGCCACTGTATTTTTTGTTTTATATTTTTAGTCCTTGTACTTTAGTATGTATATATATTTTTGTATCATTAGTATTAGTTTAAGATTTTTACTAGGTATTAAATGTTTATAATATATTATTATGTGTACATATTAAATATTTTTATTTCTTAGTTATTATACTTTGCTTGTATATTAGTATATGTGTTCATATATTAGATATATATTTTCATACTTTTTTACTGTACGTATATATAATATTTATATATTTATTACATATATTTTACTATTTATATCTTAATTTATACATTATGGTAACAAATACTCTTATACTCGGTACTAATATTCGTCAAGAATTTTTCACTCGTACTTTTTGGAGGACACTTGTCGTAAAATGGTTGTGGAAAGCACTACTTAATAAAAGTATTGTGATTCGATACAACATTCAAATGAAAAGTTAACCGGAGTAACAATCCGAGATGAAATTCAAAACCCGAGAAAATAAAAGAAGAAATTAAATTCTTTAAAAAATAAGAAAAATAAAAATAAAGATAAAATACTCTTTTTATTTTTTATCTTATGATCAGAATCAGTTGAGGTCTATCGTTACACAGTTTCCTTAAGACAGATTTTCAGTCACTCTTTGGTGCTTGAGCTCTTTTGGTCGTCTGTTTCCCAAGATACAAAAATTAGATGATCAACTATTGTAGCATGAACAATAGAGATCACGAGCTATTATTGCCTTCGACTATCACCTGAAAACTAAGGAGGAAAAATAATATTTTCTAAGGTGAAAAAATATTTTTTTCAAGAGAAGAAAAGCTCTTGAATTCTGAGTTATAAAGAATCTAACAGGTTTGCTCAATATTTATAGGGGGTTTTCGAGAGAGTTTTACTTCAACTATGCAAATTTTAATATCTAAGTGTAAACATATAATATTATCTTTTAAATTTAAAATATTAATAAGATATACACTTATTTTATTATTCAAATTAAATAAGTATATTTTAATTTGAAATATACAAAATTATATAATTGTCTTAAATATTCAAAGTTAAAAATATAACAAATACCTTTCTAAATTGACATATTCAAAGAGTAATTATCCTACTAATATTCAAATTAAATAATATCTTTTAATTTTCAATATTTTAAAGGACTCTAGATTTAATATATGTATTAAATCAATCAAAATAATTCACCATTTCTTCCAACAATCGCCCACATGAATGAAATTGATGATTTAATCACAAACATTTTGGCACGATGTGGTGATAGCCTCTACGATTGATAGTTACATAGGATATGTATGTGTCCTCCTTTGAACCTTCCCTTGTGAAAGTATATATACTTTACTAGTTAAACAATATATGTGATGTCCTTGAACTGTTTTGCCATTTATGTAAACGATGACATACTTCACACAACTACCCA
Organism: Hibiscus syriacus; assembly: GCF_006381635.1. NCBI lineage: Eukaryota > Viridiplantae > Streptophyta > Magnoliopsida > Malvales > Malvaceae > Hibiscus > Hibiscus syriacus. Next base: position 2,045,439 of record NW_024061878.1, on the reverse strand, counting down.
TTTCAGAAGAATTTAGTTTTCATGGGTATGTTCTTAAAACCATGGACATCCTCTTGATTCTACAAGAGTTTGAAGGAACTATGCCCAATAGTCTCCTTGAAGCGACCCCACTTCACTCTCACATAGGTGACTTATGTTGCTCGACTCACCGCAGCACACAACGGTCATTAAAAACTTTTGCTTAACCTATAACACTTTGATCATTGTTTACATCATAGGAATGAACTTGGGATAAGAAAACTCCACAGTGACCATACACGGGTTATGCAATTAGGTTGTCCCTTTGAACCTGTATCTTGGGATCTTCAGTCAACAAGTTAGGGTTTTACTTCACATAACACCTTTAAATTTCACGGGCTTTAGTCTCATTCCTTTAGATATTTTCTCAACTTCATCTTTATTTAACCCTTTGATTAACGGATCCATATTGTTATCCTTAGATTTTACAAAATCAATAGATATAACTCCATTTGAGATCAGTTGCCTAATGGTATTATGTCAACGACGCATATGTCTCGATTTACCATTATACATGAAATTCTGTGCTCTAGCAATTGTTGCTTGGTTGTCACAGTATAAGCATAATGTGGGCACATGTTTAAGCTATTTAAGAATATCCTCCAAGAAATTCCAAATTTATTCAGTTTATTCTCCAGACTTGTCTAGAGCTTCAAACTCAAATCCCGTTATGAATTTTGTTATAATTCTTAAGGATTTTCATAACACGACTTTTCCTTCCATTGTGAAATATATTCACTTGTGTCGTTGATATCTTGAATATCAAATTCCAATTATCATCGGTCTATCATTCTAAATAATAGGGTAGTTAAAGAAATACAATATATTATTTAAGACCTATTTTAATTTGTTTTGGTAATATGGAAATTTCCTTCTCAAGACACACGCAACATTTTTAAGTTTTTGTATGACATAGGTTTTCAACCTTTTCATAACTCATATTATGTATTGTCATTTTTCCTTTCCCGATAATCTTAATTAAAAGGTAATTAGTTGACGAACAACTTCTCTTTCCTTACATGTTCCGTGACAATTCAGAACTTATTAGCATTGTTTTTATTATTTCCTTTAAGGTTTTATTCTTCCACTTTGTTACTCCATTTATTTTAAGAGAATATAGTGATGTCACTTCATGAATAATATCATGTTGTGCACAATGATTTAACATATTCACCATCACTATCACTTCTTACTATCTTAATCTATTTATTAAGTTGGTTTTCAACTATATGTTTATAGAAAACAACTTTCTCTATAACATCACTTTTTCCCTTTTAGCAATTACACATAGCAATACTTTTGCTATCATCAATGTAGGGAATAAAATATTTATTCTCCCTCGTTGTGTCGTTATTATGAATTTTAAGAACTTAACCACTAAAATTTCTATAGTGTCAACATCTTCCGTCTCATATTTATGGTCCAATGTATTTTCAATTTTATGGTCCTCGTTGGTCCAATTTTAAGAACTTCTTTTATCACCTTATTGATACTATACACCTTATAGTGTATCCGATAATACATTCAAGATGTTTTTCAAACTTTAGTGAATCCATTAACAATGTTTACCTCATCCTCTCAAATGATAGGAGCATCATCCTCTGAAATAAAACATCTTATGTTGTCATATCTTGAAATTCTAACAATAGATTTTTTCAAGTTTCTCATTATGGCTTACAACCATCAACACTGTTGATTTTTTTTAATTCAAAGTTTGAGTGGGAACCAACGTTCCAAATGACGAATTAGGTGAATCACTTAGATTACCCATTAATTCGTTTAATTATGAAATTAATAATTTCAACAATAAACCAAAATTAAATATTGATTTATTCAAGCAACATAATTTAGCTATGAACTAAAATTCTGAAACAAACCAATAACATAGTTGTTACTTTCTCACAATTTATATTAGTAGAAATCAAACAATTCTATTACACGACATAATTAAAATCCCAATTGATTTCAAATACGAAAAGATTCCAATAAATAGAAAATTAATTCTCGTTTATTTTCGATTTTGTTATCGGATAAAATCAAAATTCTGAAACAAAATCAGTAACCACAGTTACTTTCACGAAAATTTATGTTATACAGATTTGTCATATTTGTGATTTTAGTAAACCCATTAAGATGACAAGATAAATCTCGAAACAAATTTGTTTACTTTCTTGTGTTTCACACAATTCCGAATTATCTCAGATTAAGAAAGGTAAAAGTTGAATTTTTTCTTAAGATTGTTTCCCGGAGTAACAATCCGAGATGAAATTCAAAACCTGAGAAAATAAAAGAAGAAATTAAATTCTTTAAAAAATAAGAAAAATAAAAAGGAAATAAAATACTCTTTTTAATTATTTTGATCTTGTGACCGGAATCAGTTGAGGCATGTCGCTACACAATTTCCCTAAGCAAGATTTTTGGTCACTCCTTGGTGCTCGAGATCTTTTGGTCATCTGTCTCCCAGGATACAACAACTAGTTGATCAACTATAATATCACGAATAGTAGAGATCACGAACTTTCCTTGCCTTTGACTATAACCAGAAAAACTAAGGAGGAAAAAGAATATTTTCTAAGGAGAGAAAATATTTTTTCAAGAAAAGAAAAGATATTGAATTTTGAGTTATAAAAAGCCTAACAAGTTTGCTCATTATTTATAGGAGATTTTTCAGAGAGTTCTACTCTAACTAAACATCTTTTAATATATAAATTTAAACAGATAATAATATATTTTAAATTTAAATTATTAAACAAATATGCACTCTTTTTTATTCAAAATTAAATAAATATTCTTTTAATTTGAAATATACAAAAGTATATAATTATCTTTAATATTCAAAGTTAAAAATATAACAAATACCTTTTTAATTGACATATTCAGAGAGTAATTATCCTACTAATATTTAAATTAAATAATATCTTTTAATTTCCAATATATAAAAGGACTCTGAATTTAATATAAATATTAAATCTATCAAAGTAAACCCTTTTTTCCATTAGTAAAATGGTTGTGGAAAACACTAGTTAATAGACGTTTTACGATTCGATACAACATTCGAACAAAGAGTGAACTTGTAATAAATCGAGACTTTTTTAATAAAATGTTATTTTTATAAAGTAAAATGTTTTTATCTTCTTTGCAAGCATGTCTAAATGTTTCTATCATTCGATATTTTATTTCATTTATATTCGATTTGTGCAATTTTGTGATCATAAATAAAAATGGGACATTCTTGTATAGAAAAAATCGATGAGATAGACTTCCTATTGGTGGTTATGCAAATCTTGTGGTTTCTTCTCAAAATGGGGAATGACCCTTTAAATCAAATCTTCGGTAAAGGTAAACCAATTTTTATATTTAAAATATTTTTTCTTAAATTTGTTTTAAAAGACGTTATGAAGTATTCAACCAACCTAACCCAAAGGTCGATGGTGACTCTTATTCAATTTTTATAAAAAACATGTTTTCTCAAAATAAGTGATAAATGTAAATTAGGGTTTTCTTTTTAAAAAAAGGTAAATTCATTTTAAAAACATTAGGACAGCTTAGCGGCTCCGCTAGAGACTAGTTAGAGAGTTGGGTCGTTGGTTGCTTATACATTGTCTTAGTGGTGGAAATTGTGGATTCGAGTCCAATTTAGCATAAGATCATTTTTCTAAGCTTTCAATTATTATGCATTTTTATGTAAATAGTTATACTAATGTTTATACTCGTGTTTTCGGCTTCACTGAAATTTCCTTTTCGAATGTTCTTTTTATATTTGCTTTGTTCTTTTGTCAAAGGTTTGTAAGTTCCTTCTCACACACGTCACGCGCACTGGCATGACATAAGCTCTATACCCGAGCTTCGTCCTAAGTAAGTAGGGGTGAACGCTCAACTTTCGTGGTGAATTTATTCCCCATATGAGCCTTAGCAAGTAACCTCCGGGGCACACATGCCTTATACCTTTGTGAGAATTTATTTCTCGTATGGGTGTCGGGAAGTGGATTTTCTCAAATTGAAATCATTCCGTTTAATCCTATAATGGGTGAGGATCGAGGGTTTGGCAGCCCAATGGGGCATCAACATCAAGGAAAATTCAAGTACCCTTTTCCCATAGAGCCGAAACCATGCATATTGTGAACCATAGAATGGTCACCCTAGGTAGAGCCATATCGAACCTCTGTCCCATAGTAGATACCAAAATAAGTGTACACAAAGGATGAATGACTCTGAACCTTTACCTTATATTTTATATTCGTATAATAAATTTCTTTCTGAATAAAAACATATGAACTTGATACCATGTGGTTAGTGTTGAGAAAGCTGGTACATCACATGGCACAACGAAAACATTATTCGATGATCACACCAGTGATCCAAGTACAAAAACTCAGATTTGGGAGAAAGAGATATGAAATTCACCTCGGGTTCTTGGAAAAACAACAATTCGTCTATGTAGTCACGAACAATTTGAATCCAAAGCCTCCACGAAATTGTCTCGGACTCTATGCAGTTCTCCCAGTTGTGAGCAGTTTTTCCTTTTTTTCCAAAAATGTTTTGAGAAAAATATCCAAAAGATTATAACGTATGGTAACCATTATAATCATTTTATACGGCAAAGAAACTCTAACCCTTATGTTTATTCCGTATTAAATGATTATTCTAAATTTATATTTATTAAAAGAAATATAATCATAATTATATTTTTCTTTAATATCCATATATATATATATATATTCAGGATTATAAATTTAAATATAAATTAAATATATATTAACTATAATTATAGACATTTACATTAATGAATAATTAAATTGTACAATTACAATTCGTTTAACATCTATTCATTTCAACCCTGGGGTGTGATCCTGTGAGTTCCTGAAACATTAGTAGTAATTATTAGAACCATTCTAATATTAAAAACAATGAGTGCCATCTAGCAATATATCATTGTCACCTAAGTTACAAGAAGTCACGATTCGGCATAACATATTCATGACTAAATCTTTTATGTATTATATCCTTTTGTTCTTTATATATATAATAGGCACAAGTATTGGAATAGTCACACTTTTATAGACCATCTATTATTTCTTGATAGCTAGAGTAGACTAAAATAAATGAAAAACTTATGATATATTGTATCAACTTGTTCAAGCATGGTCATGCATTTCTAGTCTCACTCAATCAAGTGGCATGCGATATATTTCCTAATATGTAGGAAGGGAAAATCCTATCTTAATCATTCACATCTCACGACATATATCATGATATGTTTAATATCAGTCTTTATAATGCAACCGTTACGGAGCATGTTTAATTGTATCAAAACATACAACAATATATGTGTTGAGATAGTAAATATCTCAAGTATGAGGATTATACATATAGTCATCACCATGGGCAATGTTGTAACTGTCACATAATAATCCAAGACACATGCTCATAGTGGGTCAATCCAATATATTGTTCTGTAACAACATGTTCATGTATCAATATTGACATCTCTTTGTGAATGACAACTCGTTGTCATCAATCAATTCCATGGTAGTCTTAAACGTATTATTATTGTTCATGCCCATAATAATACTTGACTAAGGATCTTTAATAATAATCATATTATTATATGGACTTTATTATCTTTCAATTTATGTCAGACGTAGAAATACAACTAAAAATAATTGTGGCAATGCCTTTATTCAATAAAAAGGGTAAAGGAAAAGTATTATTACAATCATCTTATGATTGGTCTTTGAGCATACTCTAACAGTTAGGATCAATTTATCAAAATTGAATCATGTTAGGTAGAAAGCATATTCCGGTCGGATTGTTATTTAATAAAATCATGTTTGGGTCGATACCATGATGGGGAAGGTGTGTTATTCATCTATGAATATCATTTTTCTTGTATCAATTATCTTACTTGTACCAACTCATTTCTTCTCATTTTTTGTCATTTTTTCACCATTTTACATTATATCATCATGAGATAATGTGAAGGTGTTGATCTACAGTTGACTATCTAGTGGATTGTTTTTCATAAGTAGAGAAAAAGTTTTCAATCAAGTAACTGCATAGACAGACATGAATAGATGGCTAATGAAATCTCAAAGAGAACAAAGAGGAAGTTCACTTGAAGATCAAACATCAAATTGACTGAAAGATTGACATCTAAGATTTGAAAGGTGATCGCTTGATCGAAGTAATTGTGCAGTTACAGAATCTCACTTACAACCATTCCACCTTAAATTATCAAGGCATGATACACAAATCCAACATTGTAGGGGCATGATCCGAAATGGGGATCATATTTAGAAAGGAACCTTTACACAAGCCCAAGTGGTCATAAAGAGCTTGAGGGGCATATTTTCAGAGGATGAAGCCCTGAGATAAAGCATCGACCTACTTTAGACCAAGCAACCAAGCAAAACCACATCTATGAAAATGGACTATCTTGTAAATATTGGAGGCTTTTATCTCTAGTGAAACTTATTCTATGATATTCATCGTAGGTATCAACATGTTTTGCATTTGAATCTTTGTATTTCGTATTTGCATTGCATTTATTTAAGCATTTTCGTCTGCATCATTCATGAAAAGATGGAGTTAATCTATAAGAACTCTACGGAAGTGGTTTTAATAACACCTTCTCATTCATAGTACTAAGAATTGTGGGGTACTGAAACTCTAGGTCCATAATTTAATTAATTTAGGGGCATGCACATTTGACGAATAATTAGGGCATTCTGCGACGAACCGAGAAGAAGTCATGGCATCCAACATGAAGCTTTGTTGTACTTTTATTAAGAGCATATCGTTTTGTTTGAATTTTTTTGTTCTTTCTTCAATATTTACTTAAATATTTAAAGAAATATTTGATGATTGAACTTATGTTGCTTCTAAGGTTATGAGCAATGGATCAAGTTTTAATCTTGTAGTTTTTTTAATATCAAATGAATTAAAGATTCTTTTAATTCTTCAAGAATTGCATATCTTTGATATGTGGCAAGATTAGACCTTTCGTATCCTGTCCAAAGCCAAAAATACAATCACTCTATTATTTACCCAAAATGATTTATGATCACTACCAAAGAACCAAACTTTGACATTACCTCTCTTTGAGACACCAAAGTCATACCCTCGCCTCTTCGGAGGCACCAAAGGAATACTCTTACCTTTTCAGGAAAAGTCAAACTTATCATGACATTAACTTTCTTAAAAGATATGGCTTCAAAGTCACACCAATGTCTTCTCAGACGCAAAACCAACATTTTTCAACCATAATAAAACTAAAGGCATTAATTTTGAGATGCCCTTTCATACATGAATCTTCCTACAAGGAAAACAAGATAATGCATCCTAGATCAATTTTTTAAAGATAAACATGAATAATTGGGGTATGTTGGAAGTAAGAAGAATAATAAATAAAGGAAAAGTATTTGAAATGATTCTATCATGCATTAATTACATTGTTTAAACATGAATAAAAGTTAATCCTGAATATCTATCCCCTTTGGGATACCACTTTTGCAAGGAATTTCATGTATGAAATGATAGACAACCTTCTTTCATTATCCCTTCATAAAAGGAAAAAATATATCACTTTTTGTCCCTATTTGAGCCTAGAATATTTTTCATCAAAATCAATTTTAACCAAGGATCACTCTCCACACTGGGGGCAAGGTGAAGGAAATCTACTCGCATGAGTGAAGGTCATTAATCCAGGTTTTATTACAAGGACAAGTCCTTATGAAATAAGGTAGTAATAATAAGGTACCGTAAGGTGGACCAAATACAAAGTGCTCGAAGATGAAATCAAATCAAGAACAATAAAGGATGTTCCAAGCACAACAAATAATTGATGAGTAAAGAGAAAAATAATGTGTTCGAATCAAAGTGAAGTTCAAAATTCATCAATGAAAATAACAAAAAGCACATGCAAAGAGTCCCTCAAAATAAAATGACTCATTGCTCCTAAACCACAAGGTTGATCAAGCACGACTGGTTCAAAGATCTAGATTCAAGAAGAAGATCAAGAAATACTAAAGGGATAGAAAAATAGAGATGAATTCTAGGATGAAAACCCATAAGTTGACAGTCTAGAGAGATCCAATAAAGGGAAAGAAAATAAAAGATAAAATTGCAAGCAGATTCAAATCGAGCAAGGAAATATTGAAGGACTCAGAATGAATTGATCCTTCGTTCAATCACCCTTAAACACTTGTTTGCGCCTATTTATCCATTTCTTTCATAACCATGAGCTTTGGCCTACATTACATGCCTGAAAAGTCTCTTCTAATTATACATGGATTTCTAAGTAGAAGAGACTATCTTCATATTTTATTCCACCACTTAGGGTTAATTTTTTTATTTGTAAAAAAGTTTTCTAAAATCTTTAATGCATGATAGGAAAAAATAACAAAGGGGTAAAGACAAAAATTTCGAATGACATCTTGAAACCAAAAGATGATTCAAGTTGAAAACCTAGAAAAACGGATCGAATATAAAGATTGTGCAGCTATTGCATAGTAAGCAATCTTATACATCTCTTGATAAAGAGTCGTACCACCTAAACATACTCACGAGAGCTGGGAACCCATGCAAATTTCTAGGAGATGAACATAATGACTACTTCGTCAAATTGATGAACATCAGATATCGAGAATGCTATATGTCGGCCAAAAAATCCAACTTGAGACACCTTACCTTCCCAAATCAACCTAAGCCTCAAATTTACCATTAATATTGACACTTATCAAAAGGCTATAATTTTTGAAGGATTAAAATAGTAGTTGATTATTTGATATTTAATGAATTTTTTTTTACAATTCGTTTCAATTATGAGCCCAAAGTAAAAGGCACCATTTTCAAAACCTCTTCATTTAAATTTTCACATTTTGAAAATGAAAGAGGAAGAAAAACGTTTTCAAATAAGACAGTCTCTTTAAGAGTAGACCTTGGAAATTTACAAATGTTTCTAAGACATATAAGCTCATGATCAAAACTGAGGCAAGAACGATAATTTTTTTTAGCAAAATTAGTTGTGGCAAGAAGAACAAGTTGACACAAGTCAAGAATTACAAGAGTACAGTCAGGCATAGACAAGAATGAAGACTGGTAGTACACTTAACCCTAACCATTGATTAAGAAAACATGCATCAACATAGACATACATTTTACATGAGTTTGCATCTTTAAATCAAGCATTCATCATCACATTCAACATATGAAACTTGAAAGAGCAATGTCGTTTTCAAAATCAAATTATCTCTAAGCAATGAGACCTCTTCAATAAGAAGGAACAATGTTGTCTTCAGATGATCAATCTTTTAAAAGCGACTAATCATCCTCAGTACGAAGGAACAACGTTGTCAACAAACCTAGCATCCTCAAATGAAGGTACGAATCACCGAAAAACAACTAGGCTTCTTCAACAGGAAGGAACATGTCATTTTACCTCGCTCGGGACATTTTCTCTTGAAACAAAAAGATCAAAATAGTTTCACTCGAAACAAGATTTTTATCATATTCGAGATTATCCGCGTGGAAATAATTTTTTTCTCGCTCAAGAATATTTCCATGGAAACACAAACTTGGAACATTCGAGATGGTTCCTTTTGAAACAAAATTTTGTCTCCCTTGAGACTATTTCACTTGAAATAAAAATTGTAATAAAGCTTTTGTTAAAAATTATCTCTAGAAAATATTTCTCTCGAAACATGAATTTTAAAATTGTGTCTCTATATAATATCATCTCCCTTGAGATTCGAGATACAAACTTTGAAAATATTCCTCTTGAAAAAGGTCCTCTCTCTTGAGATAAAGATTATTTATATAATCACTTAAGGCAACATTTAATTTTTGAAGCTGAAGATAGAATCTGTAATACCCTAAAATTTTGACTAGTGACTAAAATATAATTTTTGAAAGTTTAATAGCCAAAGTATAAATTTGGGAAAAGTTTGGGAACTAAAATGATATTTACCTACAAATAAAATTTCCCGTAAATGAATAGTTCACCCCCAAGAATGATATTTTCATAGGAATTAAATTTTTCATCCGGAATGTGTATTAAAAACTATAAGGCGATAAAGTTCGATAAAATATTCGGGTAATCAAATCGAATTAGAAATTTAGGATAATCTGAAGGATGATAGAGAAATGTTAAAAATATTATTTTTATATTTTTAATCAGTGGAATTTAACATGGATCATTGGATTTAAATTGATTTTTTCAAGTTAAATTGGGACCGTTGGAAGATGAAAAAATCTTTGTTTATATTTGACTTTAATGATTTAAAGATTATTGAAGATGAATTTTTTAAGTGTTAGTAGATATATCAAGAAAAATCAAGAGAGTTGTTCTTCTTCCTCTCCATAGACGTGAGGTCTCCCAAAGGTAAGAAAATTTTTATTTTATATTTTTCAAGCTAATTCCTTAAGTTTTTGGATTAAGGTATGAAATACAAATTTGATATGCATCAAATTCTCTATTATTTGGTGTAATTAGTTCATGTTTTTCTTTCCTGGATCATTGATTTCATGAAAAGGGTAGATGAAGAGGATATTTAATTTCAAAGAATTAAAGTTATATTATGATGTTGTGGATGTTGTAGAATCAATTCCATGCATGAAAGTTGATTGAAAACTATTAAAAATCATAGCGATGGTTCGACTATGATTAGGGTTCATGGAGAAATTTTGAATTTGGATTGTTTTTATGTGAAATTGGATGGAATTGCATGGAAATGATGAATAGAGGCGAATTCATGTTTGAATCAAGTTAGAAACCATGCATAAGAAACCCTATAAGATTCGACCATGATGAAGAAGATAAGAAAAGTTTTGGAAAAATTTCCCTAAGCCTAGAAATGATGTGAATGACTCTACATGCTTTGAAATATGATTTGGACCAGTTTGAAAGTTTGTATAAGTATGGGGACCAAATCAAAAATATTATAAAATTTGGGAGTTAAATGGAAATTATGCAAATGTTGATGTACTAGTTTGAATAAATTGTTAGAATGTTTGAATTTAGTGATTGGTATTGAATTTAAGGTGAAATGGCAGGGGTCATTTTGAATAAATTTGAAATATTGGGATGAATTTTAAAGGAATTTATATTGGTTGTTGAAATGTGAAATTTTGAAAAGCTATGTGAACTATTGATAAAGATGATTATTTGAGGGACTTGAAATGTTATTTTGAAAGAGTTAAAGTTAGCTTTAAGCATGTGAAATGGAATTTATATTGAATATGCATTAATTACATTTTTAGCAATTTTTATGCTAATATGTACCTATTATGTTAGTGAAGATACTAATATATGCTTTAAATTGTATTGTTGATAAATTTTACTCGTATATATTGTAATTGAGATCGTGATATGAGTAAACTTAAAGCTAAGGAAAAAGTACAAGAATAAGACGTATACCAAAATAGATGTTTGCTAGTGAGACATTATCAAGTGAGTGTATTATTATTTTTAATTATAATATAGTATATGAGGTGAGAATGACTTACGATGATCAACCACAAATGATTAAAAAGAAAATAATTTAAATCGTATTTAAACTATTTCATACTCTTTTACGAAACAATATTTAGATGATTTTGGATATGAATGACCCTTTATATGAAATTTTACTAAATGATTTTGGGATATGATTATTCAAATGCATTTTTATATGATACTTATTAAATGCTTATGGATGATCTCGGGTATAAATTTGCCAATGCACTTTTATATGATACTTTTATATGTTAGTTTCTATGGATATATACTTGTGAAAAAGGAATGTTATCTGATTTGATAAGAAATGCCCAATGTATGTACACTGAGTTTGTCTGGTATCTAAATTAAATTCAAATAAAATGGAAAACACCCATGGAAACCCTAATGCAAGCCTTGTCGCTGACCCTAATGATAGGGTGATCAAAAAACCTCGCTATCACCGGGATTAACCGCCGGATGGTTCTCCTGATGCAACTAAAGTTCCCTCGGCCATTGATGGAAGCTCGCCTGAGACTACTTCTTACCGTGATAGACTTATGACAATGCCATTAACCAAACTGAAGATGAAGACATAGAACTTGTCGACGATGATATCGAGATTCATGAAGTAGATGCGAAGAGGTCTATGATCAATGGTTTAATATCCATCGATTTCTTTGACAAAGTTCATGACCCTGCCATAAAAAGTTTGAGTCAAACGGTAGTTGTGAAACTTCTTGGTCGTCGAATCAGATACAATGCGCCACACAACCGAATCTATGATCTTTGGAAACCATCGCATGCATTACATATTATGGATATTGAAAATGGTTATTTCATTGTCACTTTTCGCAACCATGCCGACTACCTCAAAGTTCTAGCAGAAGGACCTTGGATTGTTTATGGCCATTGTTTGACAATCAAGCCTTGGACTGAAGATTGTTCAACATCCCAAACCCACTCGCGTAAGGTTGTCCCTTGGATCCGTTTGCCGAGATTACCTATCACCTTATATACAAGTGTAGTCTCATCACCGAGATTGGTGAATGTATTGGTCTGGTGATTAAGATAAACTACAAACTATATAGTGGTAGAAGGGGCCGTTTTGCACGAATAGTGATAAAAGTTGACTTGAACAAACCTCTGATTTCAAAGCTTGTGATCAGTGGTAGGACATAAACTGTTGAATATGAATCCTTGCCCATCGTTTGTTTCTACTGTGGCACATACGACCATACCTTGGATTCATGCCCAGCTTCAAAAACACCACCAGTTGATGACACAAGTAATGCCACTACTTCACCACCTCCTATGCCAGCAAGCGTAAATTCCCCATATGGCCCATGATGCTTCTAAAAAGGTGCCAACGTCGTCCACAAAAAAAGACCGATGATTCAATTACTCGTGCCACCCCCTCAACACTGCAAGTATCTAGATTCAATGTCATCACAGTCACTGAGGAACAAAATACCAAGCCACCTATCGTCCATGACGTTGAGGCCTGACCAGCTGATGTATCTCTCCCCACTGGATAGGTTAATCTTGTAGCTTTCGAAGGTAGAGGGAAAGGGAAAGCTCAAGATTCCTCTAAGGCGAGCAAACAAAAAGGGAAGATTCCTTTGAAAATCAGTATCTGTTCAATCCTCGAACCTGTCATCCCACCATCACCCATCATCTACTCTAAAAACTGGTGCTAGCTCTTCTATATGTGAAAGACAGGTAAACCTGGATAAAACGAAACACTTATGTTGTTATCTCAGAGAATTTGGATCCTAATATCCCCTTCCAAGTGGTCATGTGGTCCGAGTAGATGTGCTTCTTGGCAATGGTTCATGACAATCAAGCTTTTCTAACAACTACTTATGCTAGACCTAATGCTTCTAAACGGAAGCTCCTTTGGCATCATTTGCGTCACCTAGCTCCTACGATTTGACAACCTTGGATCCTCTTGGGAGATTTTAATGTAACTTTAAATTTTGTTGATCGAATGGGTGGGACTGGTGCTACTAGTCCATGTGTTGATTTTCACGACTTCATCATGAGTTTCAAGCTCAGAGATATCAGCTTCCATGGCCATACTTTTACGTGGACTCGTGGCCTAACTCATGCTCATCTTGATAGATCCCTTTATAATAGTTATTGGGATGAGTGTTTTCCCGATTCTAATCTTCATCATCTTCTCCAGATGCGTTCATATCATCAGTTTCCATGGCCATGCTTTTACGTCGACTCATGGTCTAACTCATGCTCGTCTTGATAGATCCCTTTGTAATAGTTATTGGGATGACTGATGAGTGTTTTTCCAATTCTAATCTTCATCATCTTCTCCAGATGCTTTCAAATCATCGGCCCATCCTCATCCAACTTAGCAGGGCCGATCCAATGAGTTTAATGCCTAGGCGAGATAATAATTTTATGCTCCTATACTTGTTTTACAACTCAGAGAAATTGATGCTTGGACCGAATTTTCTCGATGCGATTTAGTGGTGGAAAGGAAAGGTTCATACCCATCCCTAAAGTGATTCATGTTCAATTGGCTGCTGCTCATATCTTAGAATACGTCGAATCCGTGTTTGTAATCTGATGATCTGATTCAGCTCGAGGGTTTCTGATTGTATGAGTCAATCGAAACATTTTTGAAATGAGTCAGCTTCTGTACAACAGCAAATGCTTCATACGGCTTCTCGTCTGTCATGGATATCTCATATACGTTAAAATCATTACGAATGCTGTTGCTTCAATCCACTTCCTTTTACTTCTGTTTTCGTATGTCCCTTTATACTTCACTGCAGAAGACTACAGATCTGCAAGCATTTCAAGCTTTATTTTGCGGGAAAAATAAACATGTTTATTATTGGTAATTGTATCTTGTTGAAGCATATTAGGTTTAGTTAACTGGGATGAAAGTGCGGAAGTGCTATGTAGAGAGATGTATTATTGTAATTATATTTAAATATTTAAGATATTATTATACTATTATCTCGAGTCATATCAGATTAATTTTTTACCTTTAAGTCTGAGATCCAATCTTTTTGTTCAAGTTTGAGTGGAGCTTCCTAAACTTTGGTCGGTCGACGATGAAGGTATTCAGTTCAATACAGATCCAAAGGCCAATTGTTGCTGGCGTCCCTTGACAATAGTTCGGTGGCTTCATATGGTTAATGCAGACAGACTAGAGTCCTTAAATTTGTTTGGTTTCATATTAATCAAAATTATTTCTCCCAATTATAGTACCCTTCTTGCAGAGCAGATTGCAGCGGCCCTGATTAATATAGGAAGACATGTATTGGAGCCCTGATTAATATAGGAAGACATGTATTGGATTGGCCCAATTACATTACCCTTCATATGGTTAATGCAGACAGACTAATATATAGTCCAGGCCTATCCTTATGACTCAGAGAAATGAAGCTGTAGAACTAGTTTTAATGTCCCGGTCTCAAAACTGATGCTGATGCCCTGGGCGAAGGCCATATGGCACATGTATTGGGCCGACCCTGCAACTTAGTCATTTTCAGTAAAGTTCTAGACCCCGACAATTTCTCTATTTTACAGAATGACACATGCATGAAGACTTTCTTCGCATGGTTCAGGATAAATGGTTGAATGAAGGTAGTATCACAGAGTCCATTACTAATTTTACCAAAGAAGACGATGCTTGGAACAAATCCGTCTATAGTTTTATCAACTCCAAAAAAGCGATGGTCATGGCTAGTTTGTGGGGAGTTCAAAGAGCTTTGCAATCTCGTTACTCTTCTTCTCTTCTTGATTTGGAATATACCCTTTCAGTGATCTTGAATCCCTGCTTGATCAAGAGGAAATTTTATGGTGTCAACACTCGCGAGCTGACTGGATTTACTTTGGCGACCGAAACTAGTTTCTTTCATTGCAAAGCCAAGGCTCGTAAACAACACAAGTACACAACCATATATTATCTATTAAACTAGATGGAGAGTGGACTGATGATCAATATATGCTCAAAGCTGAGGCTGTCCACCATTTTCGGAGCCTTTTTTCAATTGATAATCAACTTACTGATACTTACCCTTTTCGGGAAAGCTTTCCTACAATTGACCAAAATACATGGTCTTCCTTGGATCAAAAGCCTTCTCCAAAAGAAATTAGATTGGCTTTGAATGGGATGGCTCCCCTTAAGGCCCCGAGCCGTGATGGACTCCATGCCGAATTCTTCCAAACACAATGTATGGTGTATTCTTTGTAATTCTATCAGTGCATTGCATCTAAGCCATTTTCCAAGGTGGAGTCATTGAACTAGACCTGAATTAGACTATTATTGTGCTCGTCCAAAAGGTTGATAATCTGAAATCGTTCCTGTATTTTTTTCCAATCAGCCTTTCTACCGTTATCTATTAGATGCTCACAAAAATTATTGTGCGCCGCATGAAGCTCATCATGCCTTTGATCATCTCGCCAAATCAAACTCGTTTTATTTTTGGCTGCTCCATTACTGAAAATATCATCCTTAACCAAAAAGTAAGCCATTCCATGCGACAACTAAAAAGCCAAATAGGGATGGATGGCCATCAAAGTCGATGGAGAATGGAACACGACCATTCTTACTTGTTTTCTCCATCAAGATGCTATACCCCATATTCTTGGTTTCTTACCCCCAAAACGGTAATGAAACTGACAGTTGCATCTGGAGGTAAGGGCTCTAAGCATCAGTTCACTATCTCTTCCACTTATAACGCCACCGCCTCTTGATCTTGGTCTAGCCGCAGCAGTATTTGGAAAGATATTTGGAGCATCCAAGCTCCCCAACCAATTCACATCTATCTCTAGACTCTACTCCATGGAAGACTTATGACAAACATTGAGCGTTCCCGACGTCGCTTCTCTTCTTATGTCTTTTGCAGGGTTTTAAAAAACGGCCCGCGACCGTGATTTCGGCCGCGATATAGCGGTTTCGCCGCCGTCCGAGTTACCCGCGACGGCCGTAATAGCGTCCGCGACAGTCGCAATAGCACCCGTGACGGCCGCAATCACGATAAATTTGAAATAACCGAAAACGCGACCGCGACCGCGATTTGAAACCCTTATCTTTTATTTTTTTGTAGTGAACCAGAATCCATTTTGCATATTTTAAGGGATTGCACTGAGACCAAAACATTATGGCTTCGCATTGTCTCATTGACCTGGCTATCAAATTTCTTTCTTCTTGACTTGGAATGTTGGATCCTACAGAACCTCCATTTCATCTCCTACCAAACAATTGGTCTTGCCTTTGGTGCCACTTTTTCTTTCTCTTATCTGGCAGCTTTGGAAACGAAGGGACAATTTGTTTTTTTCTCAGAATTGCTCTTCAACAAACATAACTCTTTCTATTGATGTTGCTTGGGCAAAACAATTTTTTTATAACTCTAATCCAAGGCTAGATTCAGATCAATGCTTTCATAGACTATTCAATGAATGAAACCAACTTTGGGTTGGGTTTGTTTAAACACAGACGGAGTCGTTTTAGATGACTTGTGTCGGAGTTCTGCATGAGGAGTGTTGCGAGATTGCGATGGAAAATGACTCCTTGGATTCAACCGTTTGACTGGCTTTTGCTCCATCCTTCAAGCAGAGCTCCATGGCATGCTTCTTAGTCTGAGGCTTTTCATGGGATAATGGCTTTAGACACATTCCCCTCCAATCTGATTGTCTCAAGGTAGTTCGTATTGTCAATGAAGCTCACTATGGAAATTTCTCCTTGGTTCGATCAATAAACGAATTCCGCGGTCGCCAATGGATAACACGAGTTGAATGGATGCCTTGAGAAGCCAACAAGGTTGCGGATGCCCTCTCCCAATGCCGAGCTGCAAACCTCGTTGGTTTACAAGTATTTCACAAATCCCTCAGTTTGTGTTTGGGCTCCTCATGAGAGACTCCTCATGAATGGATGCTTTCGATCATCATCTTTTTCTTCCCTGTCGCTAGCGAACATTGGTCAGCGTCGATCAATGGCAGTATTTGTGATGAAGGTGCACCAGAGTCTGGAAAACCATGAACGTCGATTGCTCTCTCTTAACTAAAACTGGCTGTGAGAGCAAATGAACAAAAATATGGTTTAATTTGCTAATAAACCCCCTTTCTAAATGTCTTCGTTTTAGCCCCTAGAGCTAGTGTGTTTTGGGAAACGGGGTATGCTCGATTTAGGTCCATATTTCTTTTAAACCTTCCGATTTGGTCATTAAATCAGTTTTTTCCTTTTTATGTTTTGAGACTTTAATTTATTGACACTTACATTTGAGTCCATATTTCTTCTTTAGTATAGTTTTGATAATGTTTATACTTTGGTTGCTTGGTTTGATCGACTTTTATTTCGTTCCTTGTGTTTATCTTTGATTAAATTTGTTTAAAGCATGATTTAAGCTTTAAATTTTTTTCTTGTGTTTATTTTAAGTTTAGTACTTAGGATCTAGTGGTTTTATTTCATATTTAGCCACTGTATTTTTTTGTTTTATATTTTTAGTCCTTGTACTTTAGTATGTATACATATTATTGTATCATTAGTATTAGTTTAAGTATTTTTACTAGGTATTAAATTTATAAAATATATTATTATTTGTACATGTTAAATATATTTTATATCTTAGTCATTATACTTTGCTTGTATATTAGTATATGTGTTCATATATTAGCTATATATTTTCATAGCTTTTTACTTTACGTATATATAATATTTATATATTTATTACATATATTTTAGCATCTATATCTTAGTTTATACATTATGGTAATAAATATCCTTAAACTCGATACTAATGTTCGTCAAGATCTTTTTTCCTCGTACATTTTCGAGAACATAGGTCGTAAAATGGGCATGGAAAACACTACTTAATAGAAGTAGTATGATATTTCTCTCTTTTTTTTTCTCTCTATAATTCGATATTTTATCACATTTTTATTCAATTTGTACAATTTTGTGATCATAAATATAAATGGGACATTCTTGTACAGAGAAAAATCGATGGGATAAATTTTCTATTGGTGGATGTGCAAATCTCGTGGTTTCTTCTCAAAATGGAGAATCCCCTAATAAATAATTCGAAATAAATTAGTCAATGTTTAATAAAAGGGTCATATTTTATATTTGAATTTGAATTTGCAAATTCTTCTACTACGACAACGTATAAGCGATTAAGTATCAATTTTGGGCGTTGTGTGGGTGTTGACCATTCTACACGTGTAATCGACTCTCGAACCATTTAAATCAATTTTTTGGTAAATGTAGATAATTTTTTATCTTTAAAATGATTTTTCTTAAATTTTTAAAATATGTTTTTAGGTATTCGAATAACTTAACCGAAAAGCCGATGACAATTACAATTCAAATTTTATTAAAAATCAAGTTTCCCCAAAATAAGTCGTAAACGTAAGTTAGGGTTTTTTTTAAGAAGGGAAAATTGTTTTAAAAAACGTTACAACAGTATTAAATAGTAATGTATTATTTGAATACTATTTTAATAAAAAATATTATTTATTAACGTATATTTATTAATATTTTTAATAATATAATATTATATTTTTTAATGAAGCAAAAGCTAAAAACAACAAATCAGTGGGATCGTAAGAAGGGAGGACCCTGAGGATCCCTTCAAAGGATAGGATCAGGACCATCAGGAGTAGTACTGAAGACAACCAATGAACCATCAATTCTGGAGGTAGATTTTGCCATGAAATTTGCCGTGCCATTTACTTCTCGCTTGATCAAAACTGAAGTCAACGTGCCAGGCCTTATATAAAAGAGACGAGATCATACGTAGTTGCGAAAAAGGGATGTCCAGGGAAGCATGGAGGAGGTGGTGGCATGCTTCACTATTGACGGTTTGAATCAAGATTCTTTCAAACCCTTGAGGTCAAACGATATAGAGGCCCTGTATTAATTTTTAAAATGAGGCCTCTAACATATTTTATAATAAAACGAAATTATAAAATATTAAAATTTATCATATTACTAATGTTTTTGTCTCTGTAAGTTACATTTAGTGACGAAATAGAAACTGTGACAAATAATTCTTGTTACCGCATGTATTTTCGTCACAAAAACTCTTTATATTTGATGTTAAAATATAAGTTAATTATGACAAAATATAGTTCTCGTGACGAAATGATTGTGACAAATATTTTATTGCGATAAGTTAATTATAGTAACAAAATTTCATTGTTACAATAAATACTATACAATGGTAACGAATACAATTTTGTCACAATATACTTTACATGACAAAGTTATTCTAACAAACATGGTAACAAATAAAATTGGCCAGAATAAATATATCGTGACAAATTTAGTACTTTTAGTAATAAATAATTTTGTTGAAAAAATCAAATTTTCTTGTAGTGTGGTATGAGTTTAAGGATAGAGACATAGTCGACCCTAATCTAATTAAGAAGTTAGAGATAAAGTGAAGATTATTTAGCATTTTTAGGTTCATGTTTAGATTATTTTA
Organism: Hibiscus syriacus; assembly: GCF_006381635.1. NCBI lineage: Eukaryota > Viridiplantae > Streptophyta > Magnoliopsida > Malvales > Malvaceae > Hibiscus > Hibiscus syriacus. Next base: position 2,025,489 of record NW_024061878.1, on the reverse strand, counting down.
GCATATTTTGCATGATTTGTATATTGGGAGAGAATTATTCGCGTGTGGGCTTATTTTAATTTTTTGCTACAAATTGATATACTATTGTTGTGACATTGTTAATGTTGTAGTTGTTGTAGTGCGCCGATGGTGGACTGCATTACCGAGTCGATTCTGCAACAACTACCGAGTCACAAGACAATTAGAGAAATTTTAGAAATTGATAAAGCTATGGAAAAAAGACTGAAATTTAAAGTTAAAAAAATGATTTTTCAGAAGAAAAAAGGATTTCCTAGTGGTAGAAAGCTTGAGTTTAAGGGATATAAATATAATATTTTATACACACTTTATACATTATTGAAAACCCTAATTTTCATAACCGTTTTTTATTTTTCTTTTCTACCGTCTTCATGGTAGCATAAAAGACTTTGGGAAAACAAGACTTGGACGTGACCAAGCAGCAACCGTGAGAATGGTGGCTTACATTCGATTGGGCATCAACATAGCGTTTTAGATCAAACTTGAGAAGAGGGATTCATTTTATTTAAGATTATTTATTTTTATTTTATGATGAGAAGTTAAATTTGGATCTTTTATTTTGAATATATTTGAGGAATTTCTTGTTTATTCCCATTGCCTTAGTGTCATTATTGGTATTGCTTGAGTTTAATTTTCGACTTGTTTGTAGTGATATACACTACCTAGTAATGCTGCGAGAGTAGGTTACATCATAAATAGCATCGGCGTTTGTGAGAGAAACATTTAGCATAAAATAGATTTTTGCTGACTGTTTTGTCGTAGCATTCTTAGTACTCTTATCTGAATTATTATAAAGATATGTTCATTCTTCTAAGTTGTTGGTGAATATTTTTAAGAGAAGAATAATGTAACACCCTTAACCCGTAAATGTATACTATTACAAGTTAAAGATGTCACATCAACTATTCAAAACATTTCTTAACCCGAATGGCTAAAATTTTGTTTCATATTAACAAATTCCATATTTTAACATTTATTATAAGATGATTAATCCAATAAAATCAAAATAAAATATTCTGACTTTAATTTCAAATCCGATTTCAAGCAGTAATAGGCAGTTCTGATCTGTTACATATATTAAATAAAACTGACTAATTTAAAATCCCATTAAAATTAATATTTAAAACATATTTTAGTATAATAATATTTATTCCTACTAAATTATATTTGATACCATATTTTAATAATTTGCAGACATTTTTTACTCGTATACATGCCAGCTAGAAAATTTAGAACACAATAGGATGTCACCACTGTTACTAGTAAATATTCTTTGGTGATTGATGTCAAACTCAACTCCTTACTCCTCTTGCTTTCTTTTACCAACGCATGATGATTTTCACATGCTAAGTATATACTTAGTGAGGCAATCATAGAAATATTCAAGGAATTCAACGCATAAATGTAAATAAGTAATAATGTTTAATGCATTATGATCACTTTACCTATATTTTCAATCATGCTACTAATATTAACATGATAAGAACTGCATATAAATTTCTTACCAATATATTTGCCATTTATTCCATAAGCTCATAAGCTTATTTGCATGTTTATCATTTATTAACCAATAAACTATAGCCCAATTTAAACCATGAATACCCTGGGTACTCAAGTCAAACTGCACCGAAGTGCTTGCACATAAGGTCGTGCTTACCTCCTGCACTACGTGTCCTTACACACTATAGTGCTATGACACATACGATTGTACCCACCTCTTGTACTAGGTGTCCTTACACACCCTTGTGCTAATATGAAATTGCGGGTGATTGACTCTATGGTATGCCAACTATACCTTATCCTTCAATGACTTACTTGCGCATATAGTCCATATTTATTTAATCCATCCATGGCAAAGTATATTAATATAAATTAACACTGGGCAATTTATACCCAAAATAACATTCATGATAAACATCATATATAATAACCAGTGATTAATGCATTTTATATTCAACCTTTGACTTATTTAGAATATGTGAAATATATGATATATGGCATAAATATCATGCCACAATAAACAAGGTAGACTTATCACAAGTCCTACTCGATGATGTAGGAAACATCCATGTATAATATTATGCATGCATTTCACTCACTTTGACATTATATATAAGTCAAAATAAAAGCCTCACTAAACTTTAACTTGATCCTTTGCTTTTGATTTTGTTCAATCCCATTTTTTATCATCATTTTATTTTTCGATAGTTGCACTATCTTCAAAGAAATATTGTTTTGTATTAATATACACTTTTATAAATTATCCCATTTATACCACTGGAAACTAGAATCAAATAAAAATCTAATCATATAAGACACTTTTTCTAGTTCAATTTGTGCAATTTATAGTGAATTTTCAAAGTTGACCGATAGAATCTGTTTTGAGCATAATCTGTTGTCCTGTTATCTGACCTATCCTCTATTAAATATCTTTTTGTATAATCCTCGAAATCAATAACCGTTTGTTTAAAAAAAAAACTAGACTGATATAAAAATCCAATGGTATAAAAATCTTCCTCTAATCATTTTTTAGAGTTTATGGGGATTTTCTAAACTTACTGTTTAGAACACAACTCTAGGTAGATTTCACCAATTTGCATTTTCAACTTATTCACTAATTTTATTAGCTCACCAAATGAACATATATATGCACGAACCATAAATCACAGAATAATTATGAGTCACTTCTTACCATAGTAGCTCCGTCACTGGCTCATCGCAAGCCAATGTTTGTTCGATAACACAAAAACAAATTAAATATGCACTCACCTGGTGTTCTTAGCTTGTAAACCTTCCTTAGAGATTCACATTTCATCCTTAATCTTCTCCTTAGCTTTAATATTTCTTGATCTTGATTTTAATCACACAATCTAAATGAGCATCATTACAACACATATACAATTTAACCACATGTTAGAATCTTACTAACATAGGCACACATTAGAAATTAAATTCCTAAAAATCGTTCGATGCTTATTCGATACTAATTCAATGTCAGAATATAAATGTTGACCTTAACATTTCAAATTGACCATTCAAGTTTCTTTTTATCCAAAATTCGCATAACATTTCCACTTAAGTTCCCAACTTTTCCATATTTGTGATTTGAACCTCAACTTTACCAACTTTTCAAAATAATCTAATTTCATATTCTAACATTAGCTTCATCACTCTAACATTAATTTCCAACATAGTACAACAACTATTAAATAATTACACATTGATCACATAATTTTCCATAATTACTAAATAGGTCTTCCAACTTACACAATGTTACAAATTGAACTAAACAATATTCTAAAGCTTGTAGAATCCTTCATACATCATTTCCAACCCTTACATAATTTTTCCATAATTTTCTCACCATTTAAAACCAAGGTTGAATGTTTAAAGATTATGGTTTTATGATTTTCACTTGATTTCAATTTATTCGAGCATTAAATCACCCTCTATTCAACATTTTAAAACCTCCACAATCAAACCCTAATTCAATTTCATCAAATCACAAACTTCTCATAATTTAAAGTTTAGGCCGAAAATCATAATAACCTTTCTAGGTGTTTTGATAATCAAATAAGCTTGGAAATGATTCAATAACCTCAAAATCCATCATCAATTCATCAAACCCTAACATGAACACAAACCCTAAGATTTGGGATCTTAGCACTCAAGCAAGATTAGCATTTAATAATTGTACCAAATGATAAAGCTATTCGAATAGAACAATTTTATATTTCACGGTTCGATCCAAAATCCAAAGGAAATTATCAAAAATGAAAAATAAAATTTCTCTTACCTAGGTTATGGGGAGCACGAAATGGAGTTTGAAAAGGCCTTATTTTCATGAAATTTTATGTTAATTTGTCATTTATTAAGCTTAAATGAACATAAAATTCATTTAATGGGAAATGACAAATTTACCATTAATGAAAATTGATAATTACATCAATACCAATCCACATGTTGGTTATCATCTTCGAAAGTAAAAAAATGAACAAAATATTATACCCTTGCCAACTTTATCCATGCAATTTTCCAAAAATTTCAATCTTGCCATTTTCATCAAACAGTCCAAAATGAACATGAAATTAGTTCTCAAATCCAATGTTCCATATTATTTTCCATCATTTTAAAATGTGGCATAATATTTTTAAGCTTAATTTATCATCCTTCAAAATTTCTCAAAATTTATATTCGATTCAATTTATTGAATTTTTACCATACTTTAACAATATATAAACAAGCCCCTGAACCTTTTGATAATATAAATTTTTGAAACAAAAAAGTGGAGAAAAATATTTATCACAATATATGTTATCACTATAATTAAGATTTATAACTACACGTATAATTTGCCACAAAAATGAGAATACCATTATGTTTTGTGATAATGTTTTTTTTGTAATAATTATAAACACTTATAGTTACGAAAATTGTTACTATATGAATTTTTTGGCACAAAAAATATGGAGGAAAATCTTTATTACAATATATTTTGTTACTATATAACATTTTTGGCACTAAAAAAGGGAGAAATGGTTCTGATAGTATAATTTTTCATAAGAATTAAAATATATAAGTACAAAAATAATTTATTACAAAAAACTTGAATTTGATTATTTGATGTGATAATTTTTTCTATAACAATAGCTATAAATTATAATTATAAAAATTGTCAAAATAACTTTTGAAACAAAAAAGTTGAGAAAAAATAGTTATGACAATATATGCTATCACTATAGTTAAAATTTAACTACAAATATTGTCACAAAAACGTGAATAACATGGTTTTTTGTAATAATTATTAACACTTATAGTTACAAAATTTGTCACTATATGATTTTTTGGGTGCAAAACAATATGGAGGGAAATCTTTGTAACAATATATTTTTTTACTATAATTAAAACATATAACAACAAAAACTGTTTTTTACAAAAAACTTGAATCTCATTATTTGTTGTGACAACTTTTTTTGTAACAATAACTATAGCTTATAGTTACAAAACATGTCAATATATGATTTTGTTTTTGTACGAAAAAATTGGAGATAATCATTTGTGACTATAAGTTTTGTCACTATAATAAATATATTAAAACAAAATTTGTCACAAAAAATCTAAATCTCATTATTTGTTTTGCCAATTTTTTCTGTCATAGTTACTAAAACTTTTAGTTACAAAATTTGTCACTATATGTCTTTAATTTGGCGCCAAAAAATGGAGGGAAACATTTGTGACAAAAATTTGTAATAAAATTTATTTTGTCATCATATTTTACACATGTTTGCTAATTGTGACAAATTATTGTGACGATTTTAAACTTTGTCATAATCGTATATCTTTTTTTAATTTAATGCGACGATTATTTATTTTGTCAGCAAAAAGCTACTAACAGTGACAAAATTAAATTTATCATAATAATAGAAATTTCTTGTAGTGGGCCAATTCAAAGGCATACGATATTTTCTTCCATATAAGGCTTCATAAGGAGCCATCTTGATACTTTCTTGATAACTGTTGTTATAAGCGAATTCAGAAAGGTAAGTATTTCTCCCATGATTCCTTTGAATTCAATTCCACATTCCCTTAATGTGTCTTCCAAAATCTTGAATAGTTTGTTCATATTGCCCATCCATCTAAGGATGAAAAGCAGTGATGAAGTTAAGTCGAGTCCCCATGGTTTTGTGCAAGGATTTCGAAAATCTCAAAGTGAACATATCAAAAACTATCGAAACATGTACTCCATATAGTCGAACATCTCCTTAATGAAAAATTCAACATACCTTATCATAGAGTAGTTAGTTCGAACTAGAATAAAATGCGCTAACTTGGTTAATCTATCCATAATAACCCAAATTAAATCCTTTTTGTTCAGTGTCAATGGTAATCTTATAACAAAATCCATAGTAACTCGTTCCCATTTTCAATGAGGAATGAAAATCGGTTACAATGATCTCGAAGATACTTGATGTTCTGCTTTAACTCGATTATAGCACTTTTCATGCCTGACCAATAATACCGACTCTTTAGATCATGATACATCTTGCTTCCTCCAGAATGCATAGTCAAAGGACTATAATATGCCCCGGGGAGAAGTCCTTTCTTTGATTCCTCATCGTTTGGAAAAGGCATCCATTTGACTTAACAACAAAGTCTTTGGTTTCACATTTTTCCACTTATTAGATCCTTGAAAATACATTTTTCATCCTTTATTTGATCCAATATTGTAGGCTTTCTTTTCAATTTGACAGTCAATACACCATCTTCATTTAATAACAATCACACATTCAAGGCTCACAAATGTCTTTCAACTTAGCACGCCAACTGCCACATTAGCTTTCCCTAGACGGTAGTCGATAACCACATCATAGTCTTTAAAAAGTTCTTTTCACATTCTTTGTTTCAAGTTTAACTCCTTTTGATTTTAAAAAATACTTCAGACTTCTATGATTGATATAGATGTAGCATCATTCAACATATAGGTAATGGCACCATATTTTCAAAGCAAGCATAACTGATGCCAATTCCAAATCATGAGTAGGATAATTCCTTTTATGTGTCTTAAGTTATCTCGAAGCATAAGCCACAACCTTTCATTCTTGTATTAGTACACATCTCAAACCATTATGAGACGCGTCACTATAGGTAACATATTCCTTTCTAGATTCTGGTTGATCTAGCACTGGTGCTTCTGTCAATATCTTCTTTAGTGTCTCGAAGCTTTCTTAACAATTATTAGTCCAAAAAATGGCACATCTTCACTCAATAGCATGATAAGTAGGGAGACAATCATCGAGAAGTTCGTTACAAGTCTTCGATAATAACTAACAAGTCCTAAGATACTCCGAACCTCATAAACATTATTTGGAGTTTTCCATTCAATATGGCTGAAATATTCGATCCATAAAAGTCATATGGGCATTTGTCAATCCAAACAACATCACCACAAACTAAAAGTGGTCATATCAAGTTTTTAAAGTTATCGTAGAAATATATTCTTCTTTAATCTTTAATTGATGATATCCAGATCAAAGATCAATCTTGGAAAACACAATTGTGACTTTCAATTGATCAAAAAGATCATCGATCATTGGGAGAGCATACTTATTCTTCATTTTCAATTTATTTAGCTGACGATAATCTATGCATAGTCGCATAGACCCATATTTCTTTTTCATAAACAATATCGATGCTCTCTAAGGTGACACGATTGGTCTTTTAAAACCATAATCTAACAATTGTACCTTTAATTATCGGAGCTCAATCAGAGCCATTTTATACGGGCCATAGATATAGGTGTAGTACCCAGTAATACTTCAATCTTAAATTCTACCTCTTGAGCTGGAGGTAATCCTGATAACTCATCTATAAATACATCTAGATACTCTCGAACCGTTGGAATATCTTCCAACTTAACTTTTAAAGCTCGAGTATCCACCACATTAACTAAGAAAGGTTGGCAATCTTGTCACAATAACCTTTTGGAAGTTACTACTGAAATCAAATTAAATAACAAATTTACTCTTTCACAGACCACTATGATCTTAGAACCTTCCAAGCCTTTCAAAATTAATCAATTTAAGCGACAATCCATGTCTAAAATTTGTGAGTACTAAATATGGACGTGAAGTATGTGCAAGTATACACATTCGAACAAGTAATACATTGATGAGTGAATATCGTCTCCACAGGGATTAGAGGAAATTTATAAGTTTAATCACAACAAAGAACTACTTTATCTAAGAATTGTTAGTGTGATGGTATGTCCCAATGAGAATGCTGAGGCAAAATGAAATGTATGCTGGTAGAGATGGAATGATAGTGTAATGTAATGTGGCATCAAATGAAGATGTCGTGGCAAAGTGAATTGTGTATAGTGAGGATCAATTCAGAATGTAAAGGCAAACCAAAATGTAAACACTGTACTTAAATAAAATGACATGACAATCCTCATACAAGAAGATACTATAGGAATGAATGATAGGATTCACTTAGGAAACTTAAGTCTACATTCTCAAGATGCTCTTACTTCTATGTCTTACTTGCCCGATAGAGTTTACTAAAAGTACCCAATGCTATCTCTAGTCAAGGGACTCGACAGTTTGAGAATGCCTTGGTAATACCTCTCGGCATTAGCAGGTGCATGTATCCTATTGGTTTAGATAAACATAATATGTCACAGTAATACCACTCGATGTTAGCACTAGCATCTAACCTCTCAACCGAGCACTACTCCTTTTAGTTGATTAAAACCTATCCTTATGTCTAAATGTGGATTAGGTCTAGTTACTATCTAAAACCCATTGAATATGTTGATCCTCCTTAGTTTCTCTTGAACACTAAAGATGATATACTTAGTTTCTCTCAAACAGTAATTATTTTCCTAAGGAATAACTACTCTCATAGCTCCTATAACCTTAATACATTAAACACCGAAAGTAAAAAAAAATAAGAACATAAAGAAAAATAACCATCCATTAAAGAAAAAGCTTAAACATTCATATTGAACTCCCATAAAATAAAACTTGTTTATGGTGTGGTTCTAATATTCTAAGCAATGAGGAATAAAGATCATTCGTTCCATACAACCCAAAGATTATAAGTGATAAAAACAACAAAGCAATAGAGGAAAATCCTTCGACGTGCACTGTCGGAGCTCCCATTGGCCACCACGAACTACGTTAGCTTGCTAGCTCCTCTCAGATGTCTAACTCGTAACTCCCTCTAGCTTGTTAATGGAGGAATGCCATGACAAAAGAGAATGATGGAAAAAGGAGGAACCTTTTTCTTCCAGGCACCTCTTCACACTTTGCTCAAGAATTTTAGCTTAAAATGGTGTAAAATCCAGTCTTTTTAATCTGATGGCTTCATCTCCTATTTATAAATAGGAATAAACATATGGATTTGTGACAAAATTCCCATTATACCCCAATATTATTCCTTTCATGTGGGGGTGGTACAGAGGTGGCAGTGGTCCCCTCATCGGAAGCTTATAGTTGGGTGTAAGTGTAGACAATGTTAGTCGACCAAGGTGACAGATGTTTTCTCTTAGGTGTATGACAGCTAAAGATACGTGAAGATAAGGACAACTGGCTGAAAAATATATTCCTTTATCTTTTCTCTTAATAAATATCATCCGAGTCGGCATTTGCATTTGCTCAGCAGTTGGTTTCAACATGCTAAACTAATTTGAGAAATCAAGTATTGTCCCCTAGGGCAAGATCCTTTGTATGTGTGTGCGTGATTGTATCAAGTCCATGCTTAACAAATCTAGAAAATTTCTAAGCAAGTTCTCTTGTTTCGCCATGACATTTACAAGTTTACTCCCACATTGTTTTCTTCTTCTTCTTCTTTAACACTGCTACGAGGGGAGCCAGCTCATCACACCTATCATTCAAGACTTGACAAGGAGGTGGAGAAAACACTCCATTCCCTAGCTTATTGGGCAGAGTCATCCTGTTACTACTTTTATTCACTCATATGATGTGGCTGCCATTTATTTAAATTCAATATCCTATCAATGTCATGGCACAACGAAGTGTCCCTTTATAGTTATGCCAAAACATTTATTCATAATTTTATTTTTTATCATTTTTCATTTCAATTTTTTTCATGAATATGGGGTTTTCATCATTCAAGGATATTGACAAAATTTTAAGCCTAGACATACAAGAGTTCTCTTATAAAAAATTTCTAAGTTCCTTAAGCAAGGAAAACATACAATCGTGTATCAAAAAGTTACAAAGAAGCAAGTCCTAGAGTTGGTTCCATAATTCTAAATAGTCTTGTATATTCAATTATAGCCATAAAGAGTTCATCATCATCAGGCATCATTAATTTATTACAACGAACTAACTCGAGCACTTACTAATTTCATGGCATATTCATTCTACTATTACTATCATGCAATGACTAGAGAACCCTACCTCCCCCAAACTTGAGACAAACATTGTCCTTAATGCTAAATAAAAACTAAGTAAAAACTAGACTACATGCTATGTAATGCACTACAATACAAGGTACCTTGACTATTTATGGTGGTGGTGTATGGCTGCTGTGTGACGCTGGCGCTTGTGAAATGGTGTGTGGCTGGAGTGTTCAGAGTCCGTTGGTGGTATAGTAGGGGGTTCTAACGTCTTTCAGGATCGGGGTAAATTAAGGTTCCTCACGTTCAAACACATTCTTTAAATGGTGTCGACTCTTGTGTAAAGAAAATTACTGCGACATTTCTGATTGTTCTTTATCGTGTGGCTTCGTAGGCTACGATGGAACTGTTAGAGTTAGTAGTTGGTTCTTAGTATCTTGTCGCTCAGTTGCAGACACTCTATGTATTGGGTTAACATCTTCCAGCTTATTCTCATTATCTGGCTGTTGAGGATTCGTTGATGTCGTGGCATTTATAGATATTCATAAAAGTGCATCAGGGAAGACTAAAAGATCAAGAGCTACATGCAGAAGGAGCTCCATGAAGGTTGTTTCAACATCCTCATCCCGTCGCTTGATATAGGCAAAGAAGGTCACCAGGTTTCCGGTTAGATTTGTCACTTGGTCCTGGGTCTGCTTGGGCACAAGTGTTGCAATTTACCATGGTATTTTTTCAAATTGGTGGACATCATCAGCAATGTCATAGTTTCTGCCAACACCAATTTTGTTTTCTTTTTAAGTTGGTACAAATACTGTAAGGGCTTTAACCTTGTCCACATGTTTCGAACTATGTTCTTTTCACATCTTGAATTGTTATGGTAGTTTTTTCGTGTTCGACTGGAACACTAATACAAACCAAAATTCCCCACACATATAATAGTTCCACCTTTAAAATATTTTACCCTGACATTTTGTGTCTTTCACATCTGAATTGTATGACATTTGTAGCAGTCCTTTATTCTTTGAAGTGCTCTCTCCATGAAGCTGAATGGTAATGGAATGAGATCTCTTTTCGTTCCTCTTTGCTGTGGCAACTTGTAATCGTTTGGGCAGTAAATTATTTGAAGAGTTAGGGTCATCTCAATGAAAATAACCACCATTGTGTATGATCTTGTTCATTCCCTGGCTATTCAAGTAAGAAAGCAAAACACCAATAATGAGAAAATTGACAATGTCATCATACCATAAAAATTGCCGTGGCAAATAATAATATCTCATTAGGGAATTTTTCCTTAATCTCTATTTCATTCCTTAATTCTTTTAGAATTTCTAGCATAGACAGATAGGCAATTACTTAGGGTTTAGGATGAGTAAATTCAATGAAATCCAAAGGTTTAAAATTCGTACCTGATCTAGCTATGAGTAAACTTGACTGACTTATCTCCATTGGAATATCCTCAAGCTCCTCTTCGTCTTCTTGATTGAGCTTCAAGCGATTATCATTACATAAAACTGTTACGGAAAAATTCTGCAGCTTTCCTTTAGTCATCAACTCTTATTGATGGGGCATATTCTTTTTCCTTGGTAAAATTTTCTTGTCTTCATTGGTTGCATTCTTTGAACCCTCATCCTTATTTTCCATCAAATATGAATCATCTTGCATCTCCGGATCTTCGTGTACAATCTCATGATTGGTCTTTCCGAGTATCTCACCCTAAAACTTAGTATCTTTGTAGGTTTTAGTGCCACTCCTTAAGGTGAATGTACCACAATGTTCCCTATCTTGAGCCTTAGTGACTTCAGTATCACTAGGTAGATTGCCCTATAGGCGAGAATGTAATGTTGTGGCAATTTAGGTAACCTGACCCTCTAAGGCCCTCAAAGATGAGCTATGGCTTTGAAGCAAAGCTCATTGATTGTGTAATAAGGCTCTATATAGTTTGATGGATATAGCATGGTCTTGTAGCATGATCTTCGTGGTTGTTATAGAGCCTTGAATTGTCGCCTCCAAAGAGCTTCTATTGGATGAAGATGGTACTCCCTCGTTAGAATTATGCCATGACATATTCATTTGAAAACCTTGGGAGTCATTAAAATTCTGTGCCTAGAGGACTGACTAGCATTGCTGGTTCCTTGATTTCCCCAAGAGAAATTTGGATGCTGACGCCATACAGGATCGTAGGTGTTAGAATTTGAAACCTTGGGAGTCATTAAAATTCTGTTGCCTAGAGGACTGACTAGCATTGCTGGTTCCTTGATTTCCCCAAGAGAAATTTGTATGCTGACGCCATACAGGATCGTAGGTGTTAGAATAGGGGTTGTTATTTCCTCTTTTGTAGTTCCCTACATAGTTGATGCACTCCTGTCAGGTCTCACTGGGAGTCATTAAAATTTCCGTGTTGCTGGTTCCTTGATTTCCCCAAGAGAAATTTGTATGCTGACGCCATACAGGATCGTAGGTGTTAGAATAGGGGTTGTTATTTCCTCTTTTGTAGTTCCCTACATAGTTGATGCACTCCTGATTGGTCAGGTTCTCACTCTCATGGTGATTTCCGTGGCTCCTTCACTTATTTCATCTCACTTGATCGTTGAAATGTTTTCAACATATTGGTGATGGCAGAAAGTTGGGTAGACATAGAATCCTTGTTATCCAACTCGAATGTCCCAGGCGCTTTTCGTCTAGCTCAAAGCCTTGAAGATAAGAACTGATAATCATTGTTTGCAATCTTATCCAGGATGTTAAATGCTTCATCGAGTGATTTTTCAAGTAGCGTACCATTCACTGAGGCATCCAACATCATGCAAGTAGGTGCGTTGACTACATTATAGAACATCACAATTTGATCCAATCGTGGAATCCATGATTGGTGCACTTACAAAGCAAACTTTTGTATTAGTCCCAACACTCATACATAGACTCTTCATCGCCTTGGCAAAAAGATGCTATGAAATTCCTAAGATGGTTGTTCATATTGGGTGGATTATGATATAGCAAATTTTTTTTCACAAGTATACCCAGAACCTTATCGAGCTTAAATGTATTCCATTAAGCCATGCTCTAATGTGATATTTCAAAGAATTCAGAAATAAATTCAATTTTAGCACATTTTCATGCACACCTTGTTGTCGAAAGGAGTCATAGACCTAAAACAATGCTCGAACATGTTGCCTTGCATCCTCATGAGGAGCACCGCCAAATTGTCCAATAAAGTCCAAAATGTCAAACATAACCAATTTGAGCTCGAAGTGGGCTACCTAAGTCTTGGGAGCTATGATAGCATGTTTCAGGCCATCCAAGGTAGGGTTTAAATGATCTCAAATAACACGAGGCCTAGCTATATTCCAGTATTCGGAATTACCTCGATATTATGATCTTCTTCTTGACCAATTCCTTAATTTCTAATTTGATACATGTTTTTTTGAGCACGTTGAGCACATCTTCTTTACCTAAAAAGCCTCTCAATCTAATGTTCAATTGGTTCTAATAGCTCGTCAGAATGTCTTCCGTTATACACCAAGAAAAACCTGAAATAGATAGAAAATAACAAGTAAAACTATACAAAAAATGAAGATGTAAAAAGTGATATGACAAAACTAATTAACTTCCAATTGTTAATCCCTAACAACGGTGCAAAAAACTTGTCAGTGTTTTGTGAGTACTAAATATGGACATAAAGTATGTGCAAGTATACACAATTGATCAAGTAATACAATGATGAATGAGTATTGTCTCCATAGGGATTGGAGGAAATTTATAGGTTTGATCACAACAAATAACTACTTTATCTAAGTATAGTTAGTGTGATGGTATGTACAAATAAAAATACTGAGGCAAAATGAAAAGTATTTTAGTGGAGATTGAATGATAGTGTAATGTAATGTGGCAGCAAATGGAGATGTCGTGGCAAAGTGAATTACGTATAGTGAAGATCAATTTAGAATGTAAAGGCAAAACAAAATGTAAACACTGGACTTGAATAAAATGACTTGACAATCCTCATACAACAAGATACTATGAGAATGAATGATAGGAGTCACTTAGGAAAATTAAGTCTATCTTCTCAGGATGGTCCTACTTCTATATCTTTCTTGCCCGACAGAGTTTACTAAAAGTGCCCTATGCTATCTATAGTCAAGGGACTCGACAGGTTGAGAATGCCTTGGTTACTATCATCTAATCTCTCGACCGAGCACTACTCTTTTTAGTTGATTGAAATCTTAGCCTTATGTCTAAAGGTGGATTAGGTCTGGTTACTATCTAAATCTCATTGATTCTGCTGATCCTCCTTAGTTTCTCTCGAACACTAAAGATGAGCTACTTATTTTCTCTTGAACACTAAGTATTTTCCTAAGGAATGTCTACTATCATAGCTTGTACAACCTTAAGGTATTAATCACTATAAGCAAAACAAATAAGAACATAAATAAACCAACCATCCATTAAACAAAAAACTTAAACATCCATAGTAAACTCCCACCAAGTAAAGCTCGATCATGGTGGGGTTTGAATATTCCAAGCAACAAGGCATGAAGATCATTCGTTCCATACAACTCAAATATGATAAGTGATAAAAATAGCAAAGGGATAGAGGAAAAGCCTTCAATGTGCACTGTTGGAGCTCCAATCGGCCACCATGAACCACCTTAGCTTGCTAGCTCCTCTTTGATGTCTAGCTTGTTAATAGAGGAATGCCACGACAAAAGCGAATGATGGAAAAAAGAGGAAGCTTTTTCTTCTAGCGACATTTTCACTATTTTTTCAAGAATTTTAGCTTAAAATTGTGTAAAATCCAGCATATTTAATCCGGTGGCTTCATCTCCTATTTATAGTGGGGAATAAACCTAGGGATTTATGTCAAAATTCCCATGATACCCCAAGTTTGTTCCCTTCACGTGGGGGGTGGTACAGAGGTGGCAGTGATATCCTCCTGGGCAGTTGGCAGTTGAGCGTACGTGCAAACAAGGTCAACCGAACAAGGTAGCAGATGTTACCTCTTAGGTGTCTGGCAGCTGAAGGCACGTGAAAATAAGGACAACTGGCTGAAAAATATTTTCCTTTATTTTTTCGCTTCTGAAATGTCGTCTAAGTCGACAGTTTCATTATGTTTAGCATTCCCAATATGTTACGGTAATTCTCCTCACTCATCCTTGCTCCCAAATCCTGCACATCATCAAACAAAGCACCTCCTACATAACGTAACATCATTTTCAAAATTAAATTCCATGACAAAATATATTTCCAGTACATCAACTATATGCTCTAAAATGCATCTATATAATCATATACGAGCTCTTAGGCAATCAATAACTTAAGTGAAAAGACCTTAAATATGACCTTTTTTTTACGGAGTTATCAATCCATAATGGCATGATAAAGGGATAATTGTAACACCCATAACCCATATACACGAACCAATACATGTTACAGATGTCACATCAGAAATTCAAAACATTTCTTTAATTGAACTGAGTAAAATTTTGTTTCATTCAAGCATCTCAAGTTTCATAACTTGAACAATTATTATAAAATAATTATTCAGAGAAAATCATAATATAATAGTATTTGTTACCAATTCAAAACCAGTTTCAAGCAGTGATAGATAGTTCTGTTCTATTTTCATAAAATAAATAAGAATGTTTAACACGTTTGATTTAAAAACCAAATTAATTTTTAAGCATAGTTTAATATCATAATATTTATTCACACTATTAATTATATTTAATACTAACTATATTAAGAAATTGAAGACATTTCATTCTCACATACATGCCAGCTAAGACTTTTAGAACACAGTAGGATGACAACATTATTACATGTAAATATCTCCTTGGTGATTGATGCAAAGCTCAGCTCCTTACCCCTTTTCTTTCATTTTCCTACGAGTGAAAATCATCACATGCTAAGTATACACTTAGTGAGGAAATCATATGAATATTTAAAGCAATGCAACACATAAATTTAAATGAATAACCATATTCAATGCAATATGATCACTTGTATTCCAACCATGTTACCATATATTAACATGATATAACCAATATTAAGTTTCTTACCAATATACTTGTCATTAATTCCACAAGTTCGTAAACTTATTTGCATGTTTACTATTTATTAACAATAAACCGTAGCCCAATTTAAACTCTGAGGACCTTGGGTATTTGAGTCAAATATATGCATCGTAGTGCTAAACATGCACTAAGTTTACGCTCTAATTCTAATCCGGATATGACACATAAGGTTGGTCCTCCACCTGCACTTAGTTTCCTTACACACTAGTGCTAATATAAACTTGCAACTGCTATACTCTATGGTATGCCAACTATACACTGTCCCTTAATAACTTACTTGGGCATATAGTCTATTTTTTTATTCCATCCATGGTGACATATGTTAATATAATTTTAACATTGGGCAATTCATACCTGAAGTAACATTCATAAAAAACATCATATATATTGATGATAAAAATCATATATATAATAACCAATGATCAAAGCATTTTATATTCAACCTTTGACATAATTTGTCAATCATATGATAAATGACATAAATATCATGCCAATACGAACAAGGTAGACTCATAATGAGTCTTCCTAATGATGTATAAAACATCCATGTATAATGTCATGCATAAATTGAACTCACTTTGAAACTTTATTTAAAAATCAAAATATAAGCCTCAACAAGCTTTAACTTAATCATTTGCTTCTAATTAAGTTAAATCCCAAAATTTGTCATAATTTCATATCCTGGCAGTTTTGACTACCTTTAAAGAAATATTATTCTGTATTAATATACACCTTTAAAAATTATTTTGTTTATACCAATGGAAACTAGACTCAAATAAGAATCTATCTATATAAGGAACTTCTTCAATTTGTACAATTTATGGTAAATTTTTAATGTTGATCGACATAATTTGTTTTGAGCAGAATCTGTTGCCCCGTTTTTTGACCTATCCTCGGTTAAAAATTCATATCTTTTTGTATACACCTAGAAATTGGTTTCCGCTTGTTCTAAACAAAACTAGACTGTCATAATAGTCCAACGGTATAAAAATCATCATCTAATCATTTTTTATAATTTATGGTGATTTTCTAAACTTACTGTCCAAAACATAAATTTTAATCAGATTTCACCAATTTACATTTTCAACTTTTTCACTAATTCTATTAGCTCACTAAATGCACATATATGGATGCATCACTCCTTACCATAGTAACTCAGTCAGTGGCTCATCAAGCCAATGTCCGTTCGATAACATAAGTACAAATTAAATTTGCACTCACTTGGTGTCCTTAGTTTGCAACATTCCTTGGAATTTCCCATTCCATCCTTAAGCCTTTCCTTAGCTTTGATATTGCTTGACATTGATTTCAAACACACAATCTAAATAAGCATCATTACCAAATATATACAAATTCAAACCAAATGTTAGAATCTTAAAAACATAGACATACTTTGGAAAATAAATTCCTAACAAAATTTTTTATACTTATTTGATACAATTTCCATGTCACAAAATAAATGTTGACCTCAATACTTCTAATTGACCACTCAAGTTCTTTTTTTATCCCAACATCACATAACATTTTCACTTAATCTCTCAACCTTTCCATATTTGTGATTTAAACCTCAACTTTTACAAGCTTTCCAAAATAATCCATTTTCACATCTTAACTTCAAAAATCAATACTCAAACATTAATTTCCAGGATAGTACATCAAATATTGAAAAATTACAAAATAATCCATAACTTTTGCAAAAATACTTATTAGGTCCCCCAACTTTTATAAAATTATAGAATGGTCCCCAAATTTTTTAAGGCTTGTAAAATACTTCCTACATCATTTTCATTCCTTACATAATTTTTCCAAATTCTTCTCATTCATTCAAGCCAAGGATGAATACTTCAAAGTTCCAAGACTAGGGTTTTCATGATTTTGCTCGATTTTACTTAAATTCAAGCATTAAATCAACTTCGATTCAACCTTATACAATATCTAAAATCAAAGCCTTAAATTAATTTCATCAAAACATATCTCTCCCCTAAAGCTAGGGATTGGCCAAAACTTTATATGTTCATATGATATTGTACAAGTGATTTTAATCATCAATCATGCTTGGAAATGATTATACACCCTCAATAACATCAAAATTCTTCATCAATTCCATAAACCCTAATTGAACATAAACCCTAGAATTTGGAATATTTGAACACAAACCAAATTAACAAACAATAATGGTTCCAAATGAAAAATAAAAAATCTTTTACTTTTTTCATGGGGAGCACGAAATGTTGGCTGAAAATGAATAAGTTTCATGAAATTTCTAATGAATTTCATGTTAATTTACCTTATATCAAAATGGTTGTCCCTTGTTCCCATATGTAATGGGGTAAGGGGGAGGTAAGATAGTAGATTACCCTCAATACCAGGTTGAGAGCATCTTCCGTAGAAGACCTCCGAAATATGAAATGCCCTTCGTGGGACTCGATCCCACGACCTCAAGGTTAAGAACCTTGTGCTCTACCAACTGAGCTGGATAGTCATCTTCCAAATGAATTAAAAATTCATTTAATGTAAAATGTCCATTTTACCATTAATGAAACTTGATATTTACCATAATACCAAGCCATATAACCCTTATCATCTTCCAAATTCAAAGATGAACAAAATATTTCACCCTTTACAACTTTGCCCATGCAATTTTCCCTGATTTCAATCCTGCCATTTTTCATCCAATGGTCAAAATTGAACATGGAAATAATTTCTCAAATCCAATGGTCCATATTATTTCTCATAATTTTATGATGTGAAAATAATATTTCTAATCTTAATTTATTTCAAATTTTCTCAAAATTTTTATTCGGTTCGATTTACTGAATTTTTACCGAACTTTAACATTTTCTAGTTTTTGACACAATTTCAAGTTTTCTTAATATATGTATGGTGATTACCAAATGGTACTATGTGTGAAACCCAAGGAATTCATCATATGTTGATGAACAACCGTTCGGCACTATGTGTACACCCCACGTAATTCATCATATGTTGATGAATAACCGTTTCGACACTATGTGTGCAACCCACGAAATTCATCATATATTAATCAAAAACCGTTTCGGTACTATGTGTGTAACCCACATAATTCATCATATGTTGATGAACAACCTTTTTGGCACTATGTGTGCAACCCAAGGAATTCATCTTATGTTGATGAATTACCATTTTGGCACTATGTGTGCAACCCACGGAATTCATCATATGTTGATGAATAACCGTTTCAGTACTATGTGTGCAACCCACGGAATTCATAATAAGTTTATGATTTCTCGTATGGGCACTTTGTGTGCAAAACTAAGAAATTGATAATAAGTTTATAAATTTTTGTATTGGTAGTGGGTGTGCAACCCACGTAAATTACAACAAGTTTATGAATTACTGTATTGGCACTATATGTGCAAACTATAGAGTTTATAATGAATTGAAAGATTTAATTGATATTATGAATGATTATTAGAGCAGAAACTGTTTTAAAATAAAGGACTAATGCCTAACTGTGCATTTGCAGAAAAGTGCCAATAATGCAAGTTAGAAGAAAGGTTAAAGGCCTTTAGAATAAAAGACTAGTGTCTAACGGTGCATTTTGGCAGAAAGGTGCCATTAATACAATTTAGATGAAGAATAGTGCATAATTGGCATCAAAGGATGCCATAAATGAAAATGTATAACAGTGCATAATTGGCATGGAAGGATGCCACAAATGAAAATATATAGCGGTATATAAATGGATATAAGGTGTCACTCATGATAATTATAAAAGAAAGGACCATTTGGCACTTTGGTGCAATACATGTACCATACTTTCTCATTTAACGTACATAGGGCAAATAAAGAATAATTGGGAAAAATATATAGAAGGATAGATATGCTGAGACTACTAAGAATGATTTTGATGATTGTATGAAAGAAAAATCTGGTTTAACTGAGAAGGATTAATCTGATCTTTATGGAGTATGCCATTTAGTTCGTCATTAAATAGTCATTGGATACTTATGTATAAATTGCAAATTCTTTACAATTATGTCTCACTAAGTATATACTTAACATGTGTTGATTTCACTCGTAGGTAACAACAAAGACTAGTCGAGTAATGGGAGCAGGAGAAGCTATCATCAATCTAAGGTTGACTCTTATCAGTAACAGTAGGACAATCATGTTATTTTGAAAAAAATTATTGACAAGTAATCGAAATTAAGAAAAATTACTCTAGAATGTATTTAAAGTGATAACTTTGGTAATAGGTTTCAACGATTGTTTTCTTATTGTAAAAAGTGTTTTTGGTTTTACATTTCAAGATAAAATTTTAAGGGTTTTCAAATGAAAAACTGTTTTAAAAGTGATGTGACATCTATATCTCATGTACGGAAATGTATACGAGAAATGGGTGTTACACAAGGCCCCAGGTTTCAAGTTACGAGATGAGGACACATTATTCTTTAGAGGTCATTTGTGCATAATAGAAAATAAACAATTGTGAGTTGTAGACTGTTGACCAAGTCATCCCATTTTCTCTAAATTTAGATTGACTACACCTTGGAGAGGTTATCTCAGTTGTACGTACGCAAAATAGTGAGGTTGCATGGAGTACTGACTTCGATCATCTTCGATAGGGACCCTTGTTTCACCTTACAGTTTTGGAAAGCACTTCATGAATCCTTAAGCACCAAATTACACTTTAGCACTATTTTCCATCCTCAGATAGATGACCAGTCTGAGTTTGTCATTTAAATCTTAGAGGACATGTTCATGTGCATTATCATAGACCTCATGGGTAGTTGGGAGAACCACTTACATTTGTAGAGTTTTCCTACAACAAAAATTACCAATCAAGCATTTAGATGGCTCCGCATGAAGCATTTGATGGTCTTAAGTGTAAGACTCTGTTATGTTGGATAGAGCTTGGTGAAGGTAAAATAGTGGGTTCTAATTTGATCAGAGAATTAAAAAAGAATGTTCGGTTAATTTAGGGTTATTTGAGAGAAGCTTTTGAAAGATAAAGGTCGTATACGGATTTGAAGCACATGGATATTGAGTTTTCAGTGGGGGATAAAGTGTTCCTTAATGTGTCTCCTAGAAGAAGGCACTACCATTTGGAAGTAAGAGAAAGTTGACCCTACGTTTTATAGGACCATATGAGGTTCTTTAGAGGGTTGAACCTGTATCATACCAGTTAGCTTTACCGTAAGAGTTGAAGCACATCCATAATATGTTTCATGCATCCATTCTTAGGAGATACCATTCTGATCTTTCACACATCATAACTTTAGAGCAAACTGAAGTGATCTAGGATATGACCTATGATGAATAGCCATAAGGATTTTATCGAGAGATGTAATAGAGTTGACGAACAAATGGATTCCACTAATGAAGGTTTTGTGGAGGAACTATGGTACTGAGGAGGCCATTTGGAAATTGAAGAAGACATGTAACTTCATTATCTGCATCTATTATATCTGTAATGTTCTTAAATACTGGTTAGGATTTTTGGGTTTACTTGATTTAGACCTTATAATAAGTCCTCTCATCCCATGATGAGTTCAACCTATGTCACATTTGATTTAGGCTTAGGATGAGCCCAACAAGTATTAAAATGAGCGTTTTTAATCTGGACCAATATGTGGAGGGACTAAGGGAACAATAAACCCCAATATTTAAACCAAAGCTGATATCCCATTAAGAGGGATGAATTTATGTATGAAACACCCCACCCTTGATATCTCATTTTCAACATTTCATTGTTTTTTTCCTCTTGCTTCAAACTCTCTTTGCTCCCTAATATTTTAAGAAAAAGGTGAGAACTTTATTCCATTTAAGACCTCATTCAGTTACTCTAAGTTGAATATCTTAGTATGCTCCTTCTAAGCTCTCATTAAAGCTCAAACTTGCAAATTTTAGCTTTGATAACCAAAAACGGGTTTTGTGGGGGTTTATGGAACCTTTATTTCAAATCATTTTATGAGGCTTGAGTTGTAGGGAAATGATTTTAGTATCATCCTAATGCTTAAAATGAGTTAGCAACTCATTTTCATGGTTTTGGTTTAGTGCAAAAAAGAGGTGAGAGCTCTAAGGCAAGGGACAAGGAAAAACTAACTCTTGGGTAACTCAAGGTGTTTTCAGTCACCTAGCTTCAAGGTAACACGATTCAAACTTTTCCATACCATATGTAGTTCATTAAATGTGCATAAATGGTATGTTTTGTTCATATAAGCATGTTAGAGTGATTTCTTGGTAATATTCCTATTTTGGTGTTAAATGTATGAAAGATGGTACCTTCTGACCTCTAAGACACCAAATAAACCTTTAAAAATGTTTACAATTCTTAGGGGAGTAATTGGTTGAGTTTTGGGTATGCTTTTCTGCTCAAAATAGAGCACTCAGTTTCGTCGGTATCGGTAATGAAAGAACAATACCGATACTTTTATTCGTGAAAGGAAAAAATCAAGTGATTTATAAGGTCAATACTAATACCCCTTCAAGGAGTATCAATACTCGGGGTCCAATATCGATACTCAGAGGATTGGTATTGATAATAATACATGTTTAAAACATCAAAGCCAAATTTGGTATCGATACTCACAAGGGTATCGATACCCAGGGTAGAGTATTAGTACTCCCCATAGGAGTATCGATACCTAAATATTTTGCAAAACCTCAAAGAAAATTTTGGTATTGATACTCAGGTGAGTATCTAAACCCATGGATGAGTATCGATATTGCTGACCCATTATCGAAACCCACAATGATTTAAGCAATTTTGGTTCAATGTTTTTGGGTGTTTGAACTTATGTGTTTTAAGTCCATATAATATGCAAGTATCCAATACAAGTGAAAATAATTAAGATAACTAATTTATCACCTAGAAATCATGCAAGTTAGGATGACATAAGATTTACCTTGTGTAACACTCTAGAAACGGTTCTAACACCGGAGTTACTATAGTATTATGATGATCGTCCTTTGTTTGCAAAATATTTTGATATTATCTGATGGTACACATCTGATGTAATTAAATTATAGGTTGTACCGATACAAATTCTAATGCATGTAAATTCCATAATCGTACGTTATGCTCGACTAGGTTCAGGATGTGAGCTTCCAATGCACGTAAATTTTGAAGCGAACCTCGACCTATTTGAGGTAGATTAAGGGATATAAGTTAAGACGCACGTAAATTCTGGTTCTTACCCTAAAGCTATCATATTCTAGATAGTCTAGTGTGTTTTCCAAGATGCACTTAAATTCCTCTGACCACACCACTTGGCCTATCTCACGTTTGATATGTACTTATGCATGTTTATGATCTTGCACACCAGCATGTTCATGTAACGAAGGTATATAGTATTGTATAGTTATTCCCGTGGCACTGGCCTTGTGAGTTTCCTTATGAAATATATTTCCATGCACAAGTTAATAGAGGGGATCGTTGAGGACCCTATTACACCCGTGCATTCCAGACTAGAATATTTACAGAGTATGTCTTGAGTCTATTTTAGAAGGCATGTATTCTAAATTGACATTGTGTATTCGAGTCATAAATCTATTTTGATTTAAAACTCCATGGTTATATTATATATACTTTAAAGGACTCCTATATTTTGTAATTGTTGAATATGATTTTCGCTGCAAATATGATGAGTCATTTTGATGATTATAAATTCTTTTAAAATAAAATTTTTGGGTTGACCATTTCGGTTGTTCCGTATGACATTGTATCCATGGATCTTCGTGTTAGACTGGATTAGGGTGTTACATTTAGTGGTATCAGAGCGTCAGGTTTAGTCATTCCTAGGACCCGTGGGTTAGAGTCAATAAGCGTCTATGTGAGTACATACCCCTAGAGTGTTAAGAATACTTAAGATTTTGGATCAGTGATAATGACCTCTCTTTCATTTCTAATTTTATATTTATATTATGGCTAACAACGACGTTCTTAGTTATAAGGGCTAGGATAAGAGTCAC
This sequence comes from Hibiscus syriacus, assembly GCF_006381635.1. Classification (NCBI taxonomy): domain Eukaryota; kingdom Viridiplantae; phylum Streptophyta; class Magnoliopsida; order Malvales; family Malvaceae; genus Hibiscus; species Hibiscus syriacus. The sequence goes on along the minus strand of NW_024061878.1, from coordinate 2,001,582 downwards.
ACCTCCTTGGCCGAAGATTTTTTTGACGAGTATGCCCCCAATTTTGATCATGAGGTGCCTGTGGACGCAAGAGTCGATGAGGTGAATTTCTTTTACGATCTAACCTTAACCCTTAGGAAGATCATCCGATCCATTCTGAATCCATCTACGATTCCCATCCCCCACTTGTATCCCTAGTGCAACCTGCTGTGGTGTCTCAGGAGTCTCTGGTCGAGATGTTTTACTGCTATAGGATGGTCTATTTCTATGGATCTAGACATAATTACCCTATCTTTATGGATCAGTGCCTTTGGGAGAAGCTCCGTACCCTTTGTCAGTTGCACCTTAGTCCTTTGGGCAAGTTGGAGTGTATCACTACCCTTCTGAACGGTGATTCAATCGACTAGTGGGAGACCATGGAGTTGGTGATGGATCCAGAGTTGCCCACCTAGGATCACTTCCTGATAGAGCTCATATCTGTAAGGCTCACATTGATGATTTGCACGAACAATTTCTGCACCTGACCCAGGGTGACCAGACAATACTCGAATATGAAAAGGAATTTCTCAAGTTGAGCAAGTACGCACTAGAGCACATTTTCAACTAAGGCTCATCAATATAGGAGGTTTAGGGATAGCCTCCACTTGGACATCAAGATTTATCTGGCAGTCAATCCTTGTTGCATCTTCGTAGAGCTTACCCGATAAGAAAAATCTACGGAGGGAATTCTGAATTAGAAAGCTCAAGCGGCGAATGACTCACTGGGTCAGAGTTGAAGGCTTTTAGAGATTGCCAATCCATCTCAGTAGGTCCGAGTCTCATAGGAGACCTTCATCGTCAACTTTTAGGTCTAGTACTGGTAGATCGAGGAGGGCACCAAATCATCTGATGTGCCCAATTGTGGTAGGAGGCACCCAAGGATTATTATCGAGCGATTGGAGGTTTTTCACCGGTGGGTCATTGGACTATTTTATCATATATTGTCCCATATCACAAAGTTCGACCCCCATATTATCGCATAGATATGTCTCATTTGTTCAGCGAGATCGAGGGTCCTCTTGTTGGGACCGTCGACGCACCCCACTAGTCAACGGAAACAAAACTCGACGGTCTCACCAGCGATCCAAGTATGTAAAAATGAAATTGGGAGGAAGGGATGTGAATACTTACAGCGGGTTCCTTGAAAACCAGTAAGGAAATCAATGGCTGATGGTGGTGTCGATCGGTTCGAATCGTAAGCCTACACGAAATCACCCCTCGACCTCTACTCAGTTCACCCGATTGAGAGCAATATTTGTTTTCCCCAAAACTATTTTTGAGAAAAATAGCTGAAGATTATCTGTGTACCAAACGACTGCTAGACCTAACATATCCTTTTGTATCCGAATTACCCTAATCATATTAGGGATTTTTATTATTTTAAACTAATTACATATTTTTTAATTATTTGGAATTAAATATTAGGGATTATTAAAACATATGTCTATAAAACATACATTTATTAACTCTAGATATATTTCAGTAACGTACAATAATTGTACATCCTTGCTCATTTCAATCATAGGGTGTGACCTTGTAGGTTCTTGTAACGTTAGCAGTAATTATTAGAAGAGTTCTAATAATACATACAATGAGTGACATCTAGCAATATATCATTGTCACCTAAGTTACAAGAAAATATGATTCGTCATATTATCTTGGTGATTAACTCTTTTATGTATTACATCCTTATGTTCTTTATATCTAGAATAGGCATAAGTCTTGGAATAGACACACTTTTATAGCCCATCTATTGTTTCTTGATATCTATAGTAGACTTTAATTAACGAATAGTTTGTGATATCTCATATCAACTTATTCGATCATGGCCATACGTTTCTAGTCTCACTCAATCAAGTGGCCTGTGATATATTTCCTATTATGTAGGAAGGACAAATCCTATCTTAATCATAGACACCCACTACATTTATTGAGATATATTCAATAACAGTCTTTATAAAGAAACCCGTTACGGAGCTTATTTAACTGCATCAAAACATACAACAATATATGTTGGGATAATATTGATCTCACGACTGACGATCATACATATAGTCATCACCATGAACAGTGTTATGACTCTCACATAATAATCCAAGACATATGCTCTTGGTGGGTAAATCCAATACCTTGTTTTCTAGCAATGTAATCATGTATCAATTCTGACATCTCTATGTCAATGACAACTCGTTGTCATCAATCAATAAAATGTTAGTCTTAAGTGTATTATTATTGTCTATGCCCATAATAATACTTGACTAGGGATCTTTTAATAATAACAATTATGTCATTATATGGCTTTATTATCATCCAGTTTATGTTAAACACATATATATAACTGAAAATAATAGCGGCAATGCCTTTTTTCAATAAAATCGATAAATGAAACTATTATTACAATCATCAGATGATTGGTCTTTGGGCATACTCTAACAATCTCTCACTAGCACTAAGATCAATCACTCACATATCTAATATTGAGCGACTCAGTGTGACGATCATGCATCTGTTATGTAAGAGGCTTCGTCAAGGGATCATCAAAGTTATCATCCGTGTGTACTCTACATATTTCCTCATCTCCTCGATCTATGATCTCTCGAATGAGATGAAAGTGCCTAAGAATATGTTTGGATCGTTGATGAGATATGGGTTCCTTTGTTTGTGTAATGGCTCCATTATTGTCACAACGGAGTTCTACAACATCTGATATGCTGGGAACAATCCCGAAATCCAATATAAACTTCTTGATCCAAACAACCTCTTTTGCTGTTTCACTAGCTGCAATGTATTCAACCTTTGTTGTAGAATCATCTACTATCTCTTGCTTTGAACTTTTACAACTTACAGCACCAACATTAAGACAAAATACAAAACCCAATTACGATCGTGAGCCATCCTTGTTAGTTTGGAAGCTGGCATCAGTATAACCTTTTATACTAAGTTCTTCCTCTCCTCCACAGAGAAGAAATTTATCCTTAGTTTTCTTAAGTACTTAATGATATTTTTAACCGTAACCCAGTGATTTTCACCAGGGTTTGCTTTATACCGACTCGTCATGCTTAGAGCATACGAAACATCTGGTCGAGTTCATATCATGGCATACATTATATAACCAATAGCCAAAGAATGTGAAATCTTATTCATCTGTTCTCTTTCTTGTGGAGTTGAAGGACACATTTCCTTCGAAAGAGAAATGCCTTGTCTTATAGGTAAAAATCCTTTCTTGGATTCTTCCATACTTAATTTTTCAGCACTTTGTCTATATATGTACTTTGACTCAGACCTAGAAGTCGTCTTGATCTATCTCTATAGATCTTAACTCCTAAGATATACACTGTCTTACCCAAATCTTTCATAGAGAAACAACTATCTAACCAAGTCTTAACAGACTGTAAAGTAGGTATATAATTTCCTATAATGAGTATGTCGTCTACATACAAGATTAGGAAAGAAACAATGCTTCCACTAGCCTTCTTATAAATACAAGGCGCATCTTCATTTCTAATAAAACCAAATTCTTTGATTGTATCATTGAAACGAAGATTTCAGCTTCGAGAAGCTTGCTTTAGTCCATAAATAGACCTCTGTAGCTTATAAACCTTTCTCATATTTCCTGGAGCGACAAAACCTTATGGTTGTGTCATATACATATCCTCTTCAAGTTTTCCATTAAGGAAAGCGATTTTAACATCCATTTACCAGATTTCATAATCATGGAATGTAGCTATTGCGAGCAAGATTCGGATGGACTTAAAAATAGCTATTGCAGAGAATGTTTCGTCATAGTCTACACCATAAACTTGTAAAAAACCTTTAGCGACTAATCACCCCTCAGGTGGTTCAACTAAAGTCCATACTTGGTTTACTGACATGGAATCTATCTCAGATCTCATGGCTTCAATCCATTTCTTATAGTATGGGCTAGACACCGCCTCTTAATAAGTCCTAGGCTCAACTTGATCCATAAGAAGAACATCTCCATGTACAATAACAAGAAATCCAAATCTCTCAGGTGCACATCGTTCTCTTGTGGATCTGCACAGTGGTTGTTTTTCTAAATCTGTTAATTGTTCCTCAACAACTTGTGATACAAGCTCTACTTCAGGTTCATTGATTTGTTGTTCTTGAACTTATCCAAGTTCAATATTTCTACCCTTTCATTTCTTTGAGAGAAATTATCTTTCGAGAAAAACTCTTGTTCGAGCACTAAACACTTTGTTCTCATTAGGGTTGAAGAAGTAGTATTCTTTAGTTTCTTTAGGATATCTAAAAATATACACTTATGAGATTTAGGTTCGAGCTTTGTATACATATGATGTTTTACATAAGCTTCACAACCCTAAATCTTCAAAAAGACATACTAGGATGCTTTCCAATCCATATCTCGTATGGTGTCTTTTAAATCGATTTAGATAGAACACGATTTAGTGTGAAAGTAGGTGTTTCAAGTGCATGTCCCCAAAAAGAAGTCAGAAGATCATTATGACTCATCATCAATCAAAACATGTCTAACAGTGTTCGATTCATTCTTTCAGAAACTCAATTCCACTGTGGTGTATCAGGTGGTGTAAGTTGTGAGACAATCCCACATTCTTTCAGGAGTTCATCAAACTCTATGGTTAAGTATTATCCACATCGATCTGATCGAAGTGCCTTAATACTATTGCCTAGTTGATTTTCTACTTCATTTTTAAATTCCTTAAACTTTTCAAGGGCTTCAGATTTATGGCGCATAAGATAAATTTACCAATACCGACTGAAGTCATCGGTGAAAGTAATGATGTAATGGAATCCACCTTTGGCTTATGTATTCATCGATCCATATACATCACTATGTATTAACCTTAATAAATCACTTGCTCGCTCACCTTTACTTTTAAAAGGAGCTTTAGTCATTTTTCCCAACAAGTATGATTCACATACATCATGTTGTTCGAAAACAAATGAATCTAAGAATCCATCTTTATGGAGTTTTGATATGCGTTTCTCACTTATATGGCTTAAACGACAATGCCAAAGATAAGTTTGATTCGAGTAATTTGTTTTTGATCTCTTAGTATTTATGTTATAATCAGTGTTTTCTTGATCCAAAATATAGAGACCATTAACCAATTATGTTGAACCATAAAAAACACTATCGAGATAAAAAAACAATAATTATTCTTAATAATAATCTCAAAATCAATCTTATCCAAAAAAGAAATAGAAATAATTTTCTTAGTCAAACTAGGCACAAAATAACAATCCTCTAAATTTAAATCAAGTCCATTAGGCAAAGATAAAACCTATGTCCCTATAGCTAATGCAACAACTCTTGCTCCATTTCCCACTCGTAGGTCTACATCCTTTAGCCAGATTCCTTCTCTTTTGCAGTTTTTTTACGGAAGTACAAATATGAGAACCACAACTGGTATCTAATACCCAAGAAGTAGATGTTGACAAATTAACATCAATAACATAAATACCTGAAATAAACGTTCCATTTTTTTCATGTTACATTCAACAGTTCGTAACATGCCAATTAACTGTGGCAAAGTCTTGTTAATTTCATTCATGTTGAAATTAAGGACAAATTAGCTAAAGCTATCTGTCAACGGTTGCAGGATAACATCGGTAGCCAATTCATCTTTGAGAGGAAATCCTAACTTTTCCAACGTTTGGATGTAGCCCATCATCTTTATGACATGAGCTCCTATAGGAGTTCCCTATGCCATTTTGAATTGAAATAGAGCTTTAGAGGTCTCATATCTCTCTTGACCTGCTTGCCCTTCATATATTTCTTTGAGATTTTAAATCATCTCATATGCAACCATGTCCTCATGTTACTTCTGAAGCTCAGGAGTCATGGTGGCAAGCATTAGACATCCAACATCTAACAGATCATCCATATGTTTCTTGAATTTATCTTTGTCAGCTCTTGAAGCATTAACATCTGATTCATCAGGAACAAGTTCTTCAATGACATATTCATTCCTTTCCTGTTTAAGAACAATTCTCAAATTATGAAACGAGTAAGGAAATTTATTCCATTAAGTTTATCCTTCTCAAGGAGTGATCGTAGTGATAAAGTGTAGTTGCCATTAAATCTACACTAATGGAAATATTAAAGTAAGTAAATTTACCGAATTAAAATTTATAAATAAGTCTTTATTTACAAATTACTCCCATAATTTTATTCAAAATTAAAAACCCTCTCTGTTTTAATTTCGAAAAAATTCAACGAAATATTTTCTAGTGGGTGAGTATCCATAATACATAAAATTCCTAAATCAGCTTTGGCTTTTCTTTTAGGATAGTGATTATTTAGGTAAGTAACACTTTACTAGTTACATCTTATGTAACTCCTCCTTTTGGTGAACAACTCTTGTTCAAGTCATCTCATGACTTATCCAAATATTTAACCTCTAGGTTTCTAATTATATTAGAATAACCTAGCTAAGTTATTACCAATATCTCAACCGGTGAATATCACTTGCTTATTCATCGAGTTTAACCAAGATGGATTTATGTGCTATTGCTTTGGCAAAGCCCACACAATATCGATCGAATCCTTAACGAGGGTAATTATTGGACGGTTAAGTTAACTTAGATTATAAAGAGGGATTTGCGTAATTATCTCATCATTGTTCGTTTTAATATTAAGCCTTTATTGATCTCATCAATATTCATTCTTATTTTATCATTTGATGCATTACATACATAACAAATATAACAATAAATATGATGCAATGGTTATAGCCCAAATATAATGACTAAGGTGGCTCATCCCAAGCTAATGGGAGAACCAAAAAAACCTAAAGCCTAAGACTGCTCTCTGGGTATCTTCTCGCCATTCTTTATTCTTTGTGAATCTTCATAGGATTACAATTTTAAAAGAAACTCGTTTTACATACAAGGGAGTAAGATGAGAAGAGAAATACAACTTAGATATAGAAAAGGCACGACTCGGAGACCGTATTTCAAATTAAACCTTTGTAAAATTAAACAAGGGCTATAACCATGCAAGTCAAACACCATGCAAAACAAACATATCATATATATATACACGTTGTTATGCCTTTGTTAAAATATTAATATGGGCCTTTAATCTGTACTATTTTTTTGAAAAACAATACTTTCGTTTCTATAGAAAAACTTCACGATTTGATAACACTTATCAACAAAATCGTGTTTTTGGGATTTTTAATCCTGAAGGTTTTCTACATCGGAACAACCATTGTTCCGCTACCAAACGTGATCTGCTATCGTACACTCACAGATCATCATGTCAACAATTGACATATGGATTTCGTAAAATCCTTGCAGCAACACATAGGTTGTAAAAACAGATTAACAAGTTAATGTATATTTATAGTTGTGGTTATCGAATAGAACAATGATATCATGCATATTTGCCGAAAATGATAAAACTAGAACAATCATCTCATACATATCGCATCAACCAAGAATTTAACCCGAATTCGGATTGTACAAGTGGCTCTGACACCACTGTTGGAACCGTCAGCACACCCCACGATGCGTTGAAAACAAAACTCGACAGTCTCACCAGTGCTCCAAGTACGTAAAACCGAAATCGGGAGGAAGGGATTCGAATACTTACAGTGGGTTCCTTGAAAAATAGCAAGGACAACAATGACTGATGGTAGTATCGATCAGTTCGAATCGTAAGCCTCCACGAAATCACATCTTGTCCTCTACTCAGTTCACCCGATTGAGAGCAATATTTGTTTTCCCCAAAAACTATTTTTGATAAAAATGACTGAAGATTATGTGTGTACCAAACGGCTGCTAGACTTAACACATCTTTTTATATTTGAATTACCCTAATCATATAAGGGTTTTTTTATTATTTTAAACTAATTAAATATTTTTTAATTAATTGGAATTCAATATTCGGGATTATTAAAACATATGTATATAAAACATACATATATTAACTCTAGATATATTTAAGTAACGTACAACAATTGTACATCCTTGCTCGTTTCAATCCTAGGGTGTGACCCTGTAGGTTCTTGTAACGTTAGCATTAATTATTAAAACAATTCTAATAATACATACAATGAGTGACATATAGCAATATATCATTGTCACCTAAGTTACAAGAAAATATGTTTCGACATATCATCTTGGAGATTAACTCTTTTATGTATTACATCCTTATGTCCTTTATATATAGAATAGGCACAAGTCTTGGAATAGTCACACTTGTATAGCCTATCTATTGTTTCTTGATATCTAGAGTAGACTTTAATTAATCAATAGTTTGTGATATCTCATATCAACTTATTCAAGCATGGCCATACGTTTCTACTCTCACTCAATTAAATGGCCTATGATATATTTCTTATTATGTAGGAAGGATCATATGTTAATCATACACACCCAACTACATATATCGAGATATATTCAATAACAGTCTTTATAGAGCAACCAGTTACGGACCTTGTTTAATTGCATCAAAACATACAACAATATATGTTGGGATAGTATTGATCTCAAGTCTGACGATCATACATATAGTCATCACCATGAGCAATGTTGTGACTGTCACATAATAATCCAAGACATATGCTCATGGTGGGTCAATCCAATACATTGTTCTCTAACAATGTAATCATGTATCAATTCTGACATCTCTATGTCAATGATAAATTGTTGTCATATATCAATAACATGTTAGTCTTAAGAGTATTATTATTGTCCATGCCCATAATAGTACCTGACTAGGGATCTTTTAATAATAACAATTATGTCATTATATGGACTTTATTATCTTCTATTTTATGTTAAACACATATATATAACTAAAAATAATAGCGACAATGCCTTTATTCAATAAAATCGGTAAATGAAAGTATTATTACAATCATCATATGATTGGTCTTTGGGCATACTCTAACACCTCTAGGGGTGGCGGAGTTGATTCAGGGAAGTATAGTAAGGGTACCACCAAATCAAAGTTCGTTCAAGAGCCTAGACTAGCATCATGCTCGTATGTCGTCGTGCCCATGAGGAGTGCGATGCTGCTGTAATTTTAGGTATATTCATGGTTTTCTCTATTCCTGTTATTGTATTAGTATATTCAGATTCCACCCAGTCCTATGTTTGCTATGACCTTGTATAAGAGAGGAATATCCCAGTCGAGGATATAGAATAGGGGTCAGAGTGTCTATTCCTCTAGGATTAGATATTTTGATTAACAAGGTTCATCGCTGTTGTCCTGTAGAGCTTAAGGTGAGGTAGTTTTAGGTGATATGATGGAGCTACCGTTTCAGAAGTTTGATGTTATATTGGGAATAGATTGGGTTACCTAGCATGATGATAATTTAAGGTGCAAGGTGAGGCAACTTAAACGTTGCAAGGACGATGAGACTTAGGTTATGATGACCAGTGGGAGTTCAGGTTGCTCTACTAAATTGATGTTGGCGATTAAGTCTCAACGGTTATTTAGTCAGGCATGTGAGGCCTTCTTGGCTCATGTTGTGGATACGTAAGTTTTCATCCTAACGATTGAGGACATCTGTACCATTTGAGAGTTCTCCGAAGTATTCCAGAAATATTTTTGATAACTCCGTAAAAAGACTTAATTTCTAGTCTTTTCACTTAAGTTATTTCTCGTCTAAACAAAGTATGCATAGCATTTTAGTTGCATATAAGTTATATTAGCTTATGGTGGAAAATTTTGCTTAAGAAAGATTTATTTGGATTATGTTTGTGTAGGAAACTTACAGCGGAATAACCTTTCAGTCGTGACAACGTAAATTTGCAAAGGCCAACGGAATAATGAGAACGTGAGGAGCATATTTATCTCGCCGAGGCAAGGTTTATCTGAGGAATTTTGAAACAGGTGTGACGAAACCACCTATGTCACAAGCTAGCTGGATGACCTACTTCATGTGCAACCAAGCCTTAGTTATTCTGAAAACTGCCTTTCTTTTTTAAGTCTGGACATTTATTTGACAACGGTTATTTAAGGAAACTTCAAAAAGCATGCAAAGCCCATGGAGATTTTTCCTTATAAATAACCAGCCGTAGCAGCCAAAGAAAGAAGGCAAGGAAGAAGAGAGAAGAACTTTACCCAAGACGTGAGCAAGCAACTGTAGTGCTTCCTCACCATTTACCCACCGACCTTCCTTGGCGTCCTTCATAACCAGATGTTAGCAGAGTGGTGATCAGGCCTCGAGAGAGGGTGATCACCAAGGCAGGCGTAGTACTGATCAGAATCATCACAATAGAGCCCCCAGTTTTGGGAGTCGTTCTTCTTTTTTTTAACTCTTTATCTATTTGGGGTTGTACTAAACGTTGAATTTTGGATGATCATTGACAGCACCATGAATGTCTTACTTGGTGTTAAACTTTGTTTTGCCTGAACAATATTTTTTAGTTTATGAATGATGAATTATGTTTTTCGTATGACTGTTTTGCTCATCGTTTAAATATTTTACCTTACGCTGTAAGATCATCGAGAGATCGCCTGGAGTTTGGTAAAACATGTCTTGGCATTGTAAGAGCATCTAGAGATAGCCTTTTGTCTAGATAGTTATTCTTAGATTCGAGAGAATTAAGATAGATCCACGTGAGTAATGGAATGAATTTGGGATGGTGAAGTTCTAACTTGTTACCGTAGAGATAAGGAGTGAGTTTCAATTGACTAAAAGGGATAGACGCTAGTGTAGGATAGCCAACACCTATAGTTTACGCTGAGAGGTATTGCTACAACAATAGTTTAACAAACCAAGGGTTATAGTTAACACTGAGTTGTATTGCCATAGCAACCGTCTAAGAATACCTAGTAATCCTATCGGGCAACTTAGTAAGTCATAATAATTCATTCTTAGAAATAATTGTTGTTGAAGCAAAAGTTTGTCATCAGTGCTATGTGATATGTCTGAATATGTGAGGTTGTTTGCATTATATTTAAAGTAGCACTTATTTTGTTTTATTTTATTATTTTGCATATTTATTTTGCCTCGACCGAACTTTCATGAACTCATTAAATCACCTCCTTGTTTTATTAATATTAGTTCTTAAGTTGACAGCTTAACAGGACTTAGTTTGTGACATTAGTTCTAGTTGTGGTGAAAATATATTTCTCGATCAATCCTTGTGGAGACGATACTCACTTACCCTATATTACTTGAATCAATTATGTATACTTGCACAGATTTGCTTGCCTTAGCGTATAGATTTACAAGCGATCAAGTTTTTGGCATTGTTGCCGGGGATTGACAATTGGCGAATTTTTTTAGCCATAACAAGTTCTCTTTTTCACATTATATTTATTTAGTCTAACGTAGTTTACTATTTTTTTGGTTTTAATTATTGCATAACCTTGAGATCTTCTGGTAAGCCTTTGGAACCATTTGACCCTAAAGTTGAACAATCACTCAGACAAAGGTTACGAGCTCAAAGAACCAGAGAACAATCAAATCAACTCTAAATACAACATAACATCGGAGATTTAGGACCTGATGTAGCTATCAATCTTCAAGTTGCAAGACCAAGAGCAATATGAGATCATTTGAACCCGATTCTTGATGATCTTAATCTAGGCATAATGACACCTAAAATACAAGCCACCCATTTTGAACTCAACCGGTGATGTTCAACATGCTAAACTCTATTGGAAAATTTGGTGGTTCACCTAATGAGGATGCTAGGCAACATGTTCGTGCTTTCCTTGAAGTATGCGACTCGTTTTGACAACAAGGAGTACATGACGATGTGCTCAAACTGAAACTTTTTCCTTATTCCCTACGCGATAGAGAAAGAGCCTGGCTCAACGGAGTTTCTTTCAGCTCAATGGAGTAATGTGCAGATTTATGCAAGAGTTTCTTACTGCGATACAATCGCCCAATATGAATACACATCTTCGTAATGACATTGATAGTTATCGCCAAGGAGATGATGAATCAATGTACGAATGCTGGGATAGGTACAAAAGTCTACTTCGCAAGTGTGTTAACCATGGCTTTCACGATTGGACACAAGTGGTAATGTTTTACAACGGATGGCTTTCACGGTTGGACAAATCAATGTAAAATAATGCTAGATGCCTCAGCAAATTGCACCTTACTGGAAAAATCACTAGAGGAAGCTTTTGACATCCTCAATAGGATATCAAATAGCGATTATCAATTTCTAAATACAATATTGGGAACCAGTAGAAAAACATCTGGAGCATATGAATTAAAGGGTAAGGATTTGGTAGCCGCTCAACTTTTTGCCATAACTAACATGTTGAAAAATTTATAACATCCTAATGAGGAAAAAGAAGTCAAGGTGACCAATAACGCCAATCAACACTTTTGCAAAGCAACAATTCATCCCTAAGGGCATTAGAAAATCAAGTGGACAAATTGCTACGGCATTACACTATCGCCCACAAGGAAACCTCCCTAGTGATACATAGATTACTAAACATCATGAGAAGGAACAATGCAATATGCTTACATTAAGGAGCGAAAAATAGATCAACCAAGATGACAAGTTTGGGGGAGAAAACTCCAACATTTTTGCCATGACATAACACAACAGAGGTTCGAACTGAAATTGTTAAATGAGAGGAAACACCAAAAGAGAAGGAAAGAACTGAAGGTGCAAAAATGCATAGCTCAAACAATGAGAAACTCATGGTCGATGCAAAAAAAATTTCAACAACAACAGCAGACAATTTGAGACCTCCACCACCATTCCCTCAATGGTTGAAGAAGCATGATGATGACATCCAATTCAAAAACTTCGTTGATGTTCTGGATCAGTTCTGTATTAATGTGCCTTTACTTGAAGCCATCGAGCAAATGCCTACATATACCAAGTTTCTTAAAGACATTGTTACGAAGAAACGTAACGTAGAGCGTGTTACCATGGTAATAGAAATCTGTTCAGCAGTGAGCAAACTCCCACCAAACCAAAAAGACCCTGGCAACTTTATATTAACATGCTCAATTGGTAGTAACTTCATAGGACGAGCTCTTGTTGATTTGGGATCAAGTGTGAACTTGATACCAAAATCCATATTTATGAAACTAGACGGGTATCATGCCTGGCCAAATTCTGTCATCTTACAGCTAGCCAATCGGTCATATGTGCGACCAGAGGGTAAAATAGATGACATCATCGTAAAGGTGGATAAATTCGTCTTTCCAGTTGATTTCCTTATCCTGGATTGCGAGCCGATGAAAATGCCCCGATCATCCTGGAACGACCATTTTTAGCCACTGGGAGAATGCTAATAGATTGTGAAAAGGGAGAGTTCACAATGCGAGTAGGAGAACAAAGTGTCACCATCAATATATTCAATTCCATGAAATATGTGGACGATTCATAAGAGTGCTAATGCATTAGAGAAGTCGAGGAGAAGACAATCCTAGGACAAGGTGAATCTCTATGACTCGATGAATACAACGCTTTATTTTATGACCCTACAACCGAGATGCACGAACAAGATATATTTGGCCCAAGCGAATTAAACTCAGAAGAGGAATCATAAATTCATGGCCCTGGCAACAAAAATCTGAACAATGAACAGCCTGGAATTGACACCAATGCACGATACGGAAGAGAGACAAAGGATCAATCGAGACTTCCTCATAATAGATCAGGTATGAAATTCGAACCCTTAGAATATAGTGAAGTAAAGTCTCAAGAGTTATCCTTGCAACATTCACCGAAATTGGAACTTAAACCTTTGCCATCACATTTGAAATATATTTATCTAGGAGTTGATGAAACTCGACCAATGATAATTTTTGCCAACCTAACCTCCGAACAGGAGAATAGTTTGTTGAATGTTTTGTCACAACACAGGAAAGCTCTCGGATGGACAATGACAGACTTGAAGGGAATCAGTCCGACTATATGCATTCACAAAATTAACCTTGAAGAGAGCTATAGAACTTAAGTGAAACCTCAAAGAAGGCTCAATCCAATCATGATAAGGTAGTCATGAAGGAAACCATAAAATGGTTGGAACAGGAGTAATATATCCTATATCCGATAGTTCATGAGTAAGCCCGGTACAACGTGTACCAAAGAAAGGGGGTGTGACCGTAATTAAAAGTGAACATGACGAACTCCTCACCATGAGAATAGTCACGGGCTGGCGCATATGCATTGATTACAGGAAGCTCAACAAAGCCACAAAAAAGGACCATTTTCCCCTTCCTTTTATCGACTAAATGCTTGATAAACTAGCGGGAAAAACATTTTACTGCTTCCTCGATGGATATTTGGGTATAACCAAATAGCCATAGCACCGGAGATCAAGAGAAAACAACTTTCCCATGCTCGTATGAAACCTATGCATTTAGAAGAATGTCGTTTGGATTGTGTAACGCTCCAGCTACATTCCAAAGATGCATGATAGCAATATTTTCAGATATGGTAGAAGAATGCATGAAAATATTTATGGATGATTTCTCTGTCTCGGGTGATGATTTGACCGATGCCTAGGCAATTTATCTAAGGTATTGAAACGATGTAAAGAAGCCAACCTAGTGCTGAATTGGGAGAAATGCCATTTTATGGTGACCGAAGGAATAGTGTTGGCTCACAAAATTTCATGTATAGGCATTGAAGTCGATAAAGCCAAGGTGGACATAATTACAAACCTACCCTCATCCACCTATGTGCGAGGTGTACGCAGTTTCCTTGGACATGCAAGCTTCTACAGGCAGTTCATAAAAGACTTTTCTCAAATCTCTAAACCCTTATGTCTTTTGGTTCAACAAAATCATCTATTTGAATTTACTAATAATTGTTTGAATGCCTTGACAAATTTGAAGAAAAAGCTTTCAGTAGCACCAATCGTGATCCCACCAGACTGGAATGAGCCATTTGAACTCATGTGCGATGCCAGTGACTATATAGTCAGAGTGGTGCTAGGGCAACAAAAAAGTAAAATCTTTCATGTCATATACTATGCGAGACGTACTCTTAATAATGCACAAATAAACTATACCACCACTAAAAAGGAAATTTTAGCATTAGTATTTGCATTCGATAAGTTTAGGCAATACCTAATAGGCATTAAGGTAATTGTGTATACAGATCACTCAACCATTAAATATCTGATTAATACAAAAGATGTGAAGCCTAGACTAATTCGATGGATATTATTACAACAAGAGTTTGATTTAGAGATTAAGGATAGAAAAGGTATAGAGAATCAAGTGGCAGGCCATTTGTCTAGGCTAGATAAAAAACCTGATTGTCTTGACACAACAAAAATTAAAGAGGATTTCCCTGATGATAAAATATTATTTGTCACGGCTGCGCCGTGGTATGCTGACATTGTTAACTTTCTTGTTAGTGGTATTGTTCCTCCTGATTTATCTAACAAGGGCAGAAAAAAGTTTCGACATGAAGTGTGACATTACTACTGGGATGAACCGTTTCTATTCAAGCAATGCAGAGACCAAATAATCGAAGATGCATTCCAGAAGAAGAGCAGAAAGATATTCTACACCAATGCCACTCGTCACCATATCGAGGGCATTTTGGTGGAATGAGAACAGAAGCAAATATTCTCCAATCTGGATTTTATTGGCCAACCTTATTCAAGGACGCACATGAATTTTATAAGTCATGTGATAGATGCCAACGAATAGGAAACATATAAAAAAGGCATGAGATTCCATGGCAAAATATCATGGAAATTGAACTCTTCGACGTATGGGGAATATACTTCATGTGACCCTTTCCCATATCTTTCGAAGATTTGTACATACTCTTAGCAGTAGATTATATATCAAAGTGGGTTGAGGCCATCACAACACCTAAAAATGATTCCAAAACGGTGCTAAAGTTTATGGATAAAAATATATTCACCCAATTTGGAACACCACGAGCTATCATAAGCGATGAAGGCACTCATTTTGAGAATAAATTGATTACTAAGGTAATGAAGCGATATGGAGTACGACATATGATTGCTATGGCGTATCAACCTCAAACGAATGGACAAGACGACGTGTCTAACCAAGAAATTAAACAGATCCTTGAGAAAGTGGTCAACCCAAATCAAAAGGACTGGTCGCCGAAGCTAGATGAATCACTATGGGCTTATCGTACAACATTCAATACACCATTGGGAATGTCAACATTCAAACTGGTCTATGGAGAAGAATGTCATATACCTGTTGAATTAGAACATAAAGCCTCATGGGCCATCAAAAATCTAAACATAGACGCTTAGCTTGCAGGATAAAAGAAAACGATGGCATGAAAGAAAAATATTGCTGATGCAATTCTATTCTGGACAACAAGTACTGCTCTACAATTCATGTCTTAAGTTATTCCTAGGCAAGTTGAAATCACGATGGTCAGGACCATTCATCGTACACCAACTCCATGACAATAGAGCAATTAAAATCCAGAACCAAAACGATGGTTCCATCTTTAAGGTGAACAGGCAGAGACTCAAGGAGTACAAAGGAGCCCAGTCATGCGCGACAAATCGACATCGTTAGCACATGATGCCCAAGAGTTTACTTTAATTTCTTGAACAAATCTCATTGCCTAGGCAACGAAAATTTGAATTATGTACATAAATAAATTAAGTTATTTTCTGCTTTCATTATGCATTTATTTTATTATTTTTATTTCATTGTAGGCAAGTAATGAACACGTGGCTGCATGGGGAGTTAGAGCAAACATGAGAAGAAAATAAACCCTAGGACGCATGGTTTTGGCGGCAGAATAAAGAGGGAAAGATATTTTCCCCCCACTTTATGTCCAATCACATATTTCTCATTAATGCAAAAATATTTTCCCTCCAAAAAGGAGAAAACTGCCCCGAAACCACCCATTACTTTCCAAAGTAAGAAACTGCCCAACTTCTTCTTCTTCATCGTGCCTCACTCTCTCTTCACTAAGTAATAAATGTTTTTCCCATCACCACCATTGATTTCAACCAAGAATAATGGTAAGAACAAGGAAAGCCCCATCCCTAACACAGAGTTTCGAAGGTTTCCAAACAACTGAAGTAAAAGCACGCTTCAAATTTTTTTAGAAACGTCAAGTATATCTGGAAGATGGATTCATTTTCCCAGCCATGGATGAGGAACCGTTTGGACCGGAAGTGATGGACGTGATAAAGAAACACAACTGGGAAAAGTTTGCTCGCCATCCCAACGCCATAGCACCAACGATGGCACGGGAATTCTACACCCATATCGAGGACCCGTTTATCCACACAGTTTATGTTCGAGGAAAGCTCATTCAATTTTCCCCCTCTACGCTCAACTGATAGTTTAAGTTGGGAAAAGTGGAGGAGCAACACAAGAAATTTGTAACTGAGGCCGATCAAGAAACATACGATTGAGTATTACAAGATTTATGCTTTGGATGGGCCAAGTTTGAAGGAAATGCCTCAACGAGGAAACGAGTAGATTGTCGAGCACTAAAACCACATGTGAAGTTGTGGAATCACTTTCTCAAAGGCAAGCTGATGCCAACGTCCCACAACACCACTGTCCTCACGAAGAGACTTATGCTTTTGCACTCGATTATACACGGGAGGAAGATCGACATTGGAGAACTCATCTTCGAGCAGATCCATGAATGCGCCAAGAGGAACCGGGGTAACCTATTATTTCAAACTTGATAACCGCACTGTGCAAGAATAAGAAAGTTCCCAAGGAGCACTTTGAGGATTTTATTAAATCCAATGAGGGCATCACAAAGAACAAGGTACCCGAGTTGATGAGTTTCAATGACTATGATCCGCATGAAGGTTTGGAACGGGGAACAAAATCGGTTGCCGCGGCTAGAATGGCTGTTATGGTCACACACACTCGAGAAATACGTGAAAATATCAGACGTTGGAGGACCACATGGAAATTTACTTCGAGTATGTTAAGGCTGGGGACATGCAACTCAACGCCTTTTTCAAGGAGTTCCTCTCGAAGACTAACACCAGACTGCCGACCTTCCCTAGTGTAATCTTCAAATACAATGTGGGCGGCAGCACATTTCATGCCTCGACATCACATGTCCCTCCAGAAGTTCCCCCACAAGTCCCACTGATGTGCCACCTTTAGCCACCCATGTCCCACCCGTACCTGAGGAAGGCCAAGGCGACACAGAAGAGTTCCTCAACTCCTCATCTTTTTCAACCACCGAGAGCAGTGATGATACACCACCACATTTCTTCACCGATGAAGATTTTACACTAGCATCGAAGCAACTCGAGCATGACCCTTTCCAGTCCCCTGTCTATCAAGCTACACCAGTCCCAACAGCAGACCTTTGTCCAGTACAAGTTCCAACATAACCAACTCCAACTGTCGAACAGTCAACTCCAGCACGCGCCTCATCCAACAAGAAGCGCTACAAGAGAACGAACATATGTATACTTCAGCCATCTCCCTTGCCAGCAACAGTAGACTCGGGATCCGAGAGTCCCTCTCCTCCCAAACGACGTCGAACGAGGGCGTCAAGCCAAGCCACCCCACCATAGTGAGTTTCTATTTTATTTTTAGTTTTTCTTTTTCGCATATGCATATAGATTCATATGGTTTTAATTTCATGCATACAATGCATCCCTCAAGTTTGGGGGAGGTATTGTACCATATTCTGCCATACTTTGTTAGAAAGTAATTGATGATAATTGATTGAAAATTTTGATTGTCATGACATATGCAGGTTAAGATTATTATTAGAATGAATTAGGGATGTCCAATGATGAATGCATAGTTTGATTGCCTAGGCCAGAATTTTTGTTAAGTCTGTCTAAAGAAGAAAACCAACCTTAGGTCTGATTCATTGAAGTTCATAAATACGATTGTAGGTTGTCTTTGTTTCAGGTAGTATGTAAAATTTTTGGAAAAGAACTTTCTGCTTATCGAAACTTCAAAAATATTTTAAGGGTGAAGTAAAACTCTCTAGTGTTTGAAAACTTGAAAAATAAGAAGGGAAACTCCTCTGTGCGAAGGCATAAATAGAAAAACTCCATAAGAAATTAAGAGTAGCCATGACATATGAGTGAATGAAAGTAGTCACAGGATGACTCTGCCCGACTAGCTTAGGGGTGGAAGGTATGCTCCCTTTCACCTAGAGTGTGGAATGGTACTTGTGATGAGCTGACTCTCCTGCGTAAAAAAATATAGTTGATAAATAATTAGGAGTATAAACTAATCCTGACAAATAATTTGTTGCCTTGACAAACCATAAGTGCTTACTTAAGTTTTCTAATTACCTTTATGCAAAGACTGGTTCTAATCACGCACACACTATAGCAATGAATCTTGACTAGGGAAGGGACTTGACTTATATAACTGTCGAACATGTTGAGGCCAAACAATTTTTGCTGAGGGTTGAAATCTCAAAGCATATGATTTTTTTAACTCTGCTTTGCCATGAAAAGTTTGATTTTCTTCTAGCTATTGTATATTGCTTGAGGATAAGCAATAGCTTAAGTTTGGGGGTGTGATAACTCCGTAAAAAGACTTAATTTCTAGTCTTTTCACTTAAGTTATTGCTCATCTAAACAAAGTATGCGCAACATTTTAGTTGCATATAGGTTATATTAGCTTATGGTGGATAAATTTTTCTTGGGCAAGATTATTTGGCTTGACTGAAGTTGCTGAGTATAAAGGGTTGTTTGGATTGTGTTTGTGCAGAAAACTTACAGGGGAAGAATATTTCAGTCGTGATAACGTAAATTTGCAAAGGCCACAGGAATAGAGAACGTGATGAGCAAATTTATCTCGCCGAGGCAAGGTTTATCTAAGGAAGTCTAAAGCAGGTGTGACAAAACCTCCAATGTCACAAGTTAGCTAGATGACCTACTTCACGTGTAAGCAAGCCTTAGTTATTCTGACAACCACCATTCCTTTATAAAGTCTGGACATTTATTTGAAAATGGTTATTTAAGAAAACTCCAAAAAGCATGCAAAGCCCTAGGAGATTTTTCCTTATAAATAACCAGCCGTAGTCGCCAAAGAAAGAAGACAATGAATAAGAGAGAAGAACTTTACCCAAGGCGTGACCAAGCAACTAAAGTGCTTTGTCACCATCTACCCACCAACCTTCCTTGGTGTCCTCCATTGACGAGCTCCAAGGAGTGATAAGCTAGGCGTACGAGAGGAGCTAGCAAGCTAAGGCGAGTCCTAGTGGCTGAGGAGAGCTCTGACTGCACGCGTCAAAGGCTTATTCTTCCTTCCCCTTTGCTGCTATTTTTCTATTTGATATTGGGTTGTTAGGAACAGATAAATTTCATACCTTGTTTCATGGATATTCGAACCCTACCATGAACTAACCTTATTTGGTGGGGTTGTTTTTATGGATGTTTAACATTATTTTAATGGTAGATATATATTTATCTTTTCTATTTAATTGTTTTACTTATGAATGCTTCATCGTCTACATTTGTAGGAGGTGTGAGAGTGTCCATTACTTAGATGATGGCTAGGTGTTCGAGAGAAACTTAGCTAATAATACTTGTAGTATTCGAGAGAAACACAAGTAAGATCCATATTAGCAACGGGTGTAGTATTTTCTTAAGCTTTGAACCGACCTAGTAATACTATATCCTAATCCCTTAGTTCTTGAGAGAGACTAAGATAGGATTTCAACGACTAAGAGGGGTAGCTTTTATCAATAGTGTAGGCTTCCATAGCTAAGACAGAGAGGAGATGTCGTGACATTCTATTCTATTAGGTTCCTTTGACTAGAGATAGAAGGAACATTTTCAGTAAACCCTATCAAACAAGTTAGTTCTGATAGATTAAATCTCCCTGAGAGATAAGTTTTAGCATCAAATCCCTACTATTCATTCCCGTGGAAGCTTGTTGTGTGAGGATTATCAAACTATCATTTATTTGTTGTTTTACAGTTTTTCATTTCCTTGACATTTCCATCATTTTCATTATTATAATATGCTCTTGCTACTACATTACCATTTTCTACCCCATCATACTTTCAATCCATATCCACTAACATACACTTTCCATTGGCGTGACATTATCCATTAGTACATATAAACACTAACTACACTTAGATAAAGTAATGCTTTGCTTTGGTCAAACTTTGTAATTTCCACCAATCCATTTGGAGACGATACTCACTCATCACTTTATTACTTGAGCGATTCTGTATACTTGCACATTATTTGCGTATAATTTATAGTACTCACAAAATGCAACAAGTTTTTGGCACCATTTCCAGAGATTGGCAGCCTGAAGTTATTTAGTTTTGCCATAACATTTTATTTTTACATCTTTATTTTTTGTGTGTATAATTTACTTGATATTTTTTCTTTATTCTTTTTTCAGATTTATTTAGTGTATGCCAAGAAGACATTCTGAAGAGCCATTGGAGCCAATAGAACATGAGATTGAAAGACTCTTTAGACAAAGGAGACATGCTCAACGTGCTTGAGGAAATATATATCAAATTCGAAATCAGAGGCATTGGTCAAGATGACAGAATTATGAATACTGAGGTATTACAAAATGTTGGACCTGTTGATAGGCCTCGTGTTATTCGTGATCATTTAAATCTGATGCTGGATGACTTGAATCCTGGAATTGTGGCACCCGAAATTCAAGTAGCACTTTTTAAGCTTAAACCAATCATGTTTAATATGTTGAATTATATAGGGAAGTTTGGAGGCAGGCCAATTAAAGATGCCATGCAACATATTAACAATTTTGTAGAAGTTTGTGACTCTTTCCTCCAAGAAGGAGTGCAAGAGGATGTGCTGAAATTAAAGTTGTTTCATTATTCTGTGCGTGACCGAGCAAGGGCTTGGTTGAGTGGTGTTCCATCTGGTTCGATGGAATCATAGGCTGATCTTTGAAAGAGTTTCTTATTTTAGTATAACCCACAAAATATGAATACTCAGCTAAGTAATGACATAACATCCTTTCTTCAGGGTGACGACAAATCTATGTATGAGTGTTGGGATCATTACAAGAGTTTGCTTCGAAAGTATTCAAGTCATGGTTTTCACGATTGGAATCAAGTAGTTATATTTTATAAAGGACTTAATGCACCCACGGGGATGATAATGAATGCCTTGACAAATGGGACATGGATGGATAAATCACCTACTAAGGCGTTTGCTATTTTGGATAGAATTGCTAATAATGACTATCAATTTCCTTCCTCAAGGCTTGGGAGTGGGAGGAAAACACCTGGAACATTTGATTTAGATACCAAGGATTCGGTTTCCGCTCAACTCTCAACTACTACTAATATGCTAAAAAATTTACAACGTTCCACTAATTTGAAGGAAGTGAAAGCATCTAGCTTGGCATGTCTGTTATGCCAAGGCTATCATCACGAGAGTGAATGCCCGACCAACCATGAGTCCATCAACTTTGTAGGAAATTTTAATCGAGGTAATAATAATCCTTATTATAACACTTAAATGCAGGATGAAGTCAACATCCCAATTTCTCATGGGGAAATCAAGGAGCCCACAATGCTAGTCAGTCCACTCGACAGCATAATCACAATGAATCTCAGTTACAAAAATTCTATTCCATGGCATAATACGAACAAATGAGCTTAATCTTCATCGAGCATCAGTTCATTGGAAGCTACAATTCAATATTTCATATCTACTATGAAGATAATGCTGTAATAACATTCTAATTTAATTAATAATCAAGGATCTTTACTTCATAGTCAAGGCGCCTTATTTCAAAACATAGCACGTCTTTGAGAGGTTTGGAAGGTCAAGTTGGTCAGATTGCTACGACATTGCAAGAGCGTCGGTAATGATGTTTTCCAAGTGACATTGAAGTCACTAAAATACATGGAAAATAACATTGTAATGTATTACCTATTAGGAGTGGAACACAAATTAACCAACAAGTCAAGGTTAGTGGGATACAACATGATGATTCTACTACCACTACTGAAATGGGTGAAGTTGAATTACATGATGATATCATTTTTGAGAAGGACAAGAAGGAGGGTTCTACTAATGAGCTTGCCAAGGCACAAAATTCTAATGCCAAGGCAAAAACAAATTCTATTCCTGCAGTTAAGGAAGCTAAACCCCACCACCCTTCCTGCAAAGATTAAAGAAGCATAATGATGAAGTTAAGTTCAAGAAGTTTGTGGACATTCATGATCAACTTCATAATAACGTACATCTCTTGAAAGCTATTGAATAGATACCGACGTATGCCAAATTTCTTAAGGCAATTTGTACCAAGAAGAGAAAAGTAGAGACTTATGAGACAGTTGCCACGGTAACAGAATTTTGTTCTTCATTGAGTAAGTTGCCACCAAAGGAAAATGATCCGGACAACTTCATTATTCCCTATTCTACAGGAGCTAATTTTGTTAAAAAAGCACTATGTGATCTTGGTTCAATTGTAAGCATAATGCCAAAATCTATATTCTTAAAGCTTGGCATCGGAGATGCAAGACCCATATCAGTTATTTTACAACTTGCCGACAGATCCCATGTTAAACCTAAAGGGAGAGTCGAGGATGTCATAGTAAGGGTGGATAAGTTTGTGTTTCCAGTTTACTTTTTAATTTTGGATTGCAAAGTTGATGCCAAGGCACCCATCATTCTGGGAAGACCTTTCCCAGTCACTGGTAGTGTTTTGATAGATTGTGAAAAAGGTGAACTCACTATGAGAGTGGCTGATCAGTGTGTAACTGTCAATGTGTTTCGAACTCTCAAGTATGTCGATGATACTGAAGAATGCAAAGACATTTCTTAATTGAACTCAGTAATTGAAGAAGAAGCTGAACAACTTTGTCAGAACAATTTTACTCAGCTAGCAGAAAAAAACTATTGGATGGATAATGAAAGCTTAGTGGAATACGAAAATTTCCGAATTTTGGAGGAGCAATCTAGCTTACTACTAGCTAGATCATGTATGAATTTTGAACCTTTGAATTTTGATGAATTTATTCCTCCTAAGCCATCATTATTGTATGCATCTACCCTAGAACTTAAGACTTTGCAAGGGCATCTTAAATATGTTTATTTGGGAAGCGATAAAACTTTACAAGTGATTATTTTCGCTAACCATACTGCTAAGTAAGAGCAAATTTGTTAAGTGTTTTGATGCAGCATAAGAAAACTCTTGATTGGACTATGGCTGACTTGAAAGGAATTAGTCCCATGATTTGCATGCATAAGATTTTGTTCGAAGATTTCCACGACAATTCGATAGAACAACAAAGAAGACTCAACCATGTTATGAAGATAGTGGTAATGAAAGAAATTCTGAAATAGCTTGATGCTGGAGTGATTTACCCTATATCAAATAGCTCATGGGTGAGCCTTGTATAATGCCTGTCGAAGAAAGGAGGCATGACTGTGGTTACTAATGTGGATAATGAGCTATTACCCACTCACACTATTATTGGATGAGGATATGCATTGATTATTGAAAACTCAACAAAGCTATAAAGAAGGACAATTTTCCTCTGCCCTTCATCGACCAAATGTTGGATCGATTGGTAGGCGAAGCATTCTATTTCTTTTTGGATGGGTACTCAGGGTACAATCAAATTGCCATCGCACCAGAACACTAGGAAAAGACTATATTTACTTGTCCCTATGACACTTTGCCTTTAGGAGGATGCCTTTTGGACTCTATAATGCATCGACAACATTTCAACATTGTATGTAAGCTATATTTTCAAACATGGTTGAGGATTTCCTTGATATATTCATGGACAACTTTTCTGTTTCTGGAGACTATTTTGAACGATGCCTTGACAATTTGCCAAAAGTTCTCAAGAGATGCGAGGAAGCTGATTTGGTTTTAAATTGGGAAAATGCCACATCATGGTGAATGAAGGCATTGTGTTAGGCAAAAAAATATCTAACAAGGGCATTGAGGTATACAAAGTGAAAATTGAAGTAATTTAAAAATTGCCACCACCAACTTCGGTCAAGGGTATAAGGAGTTTTCTTGGACATGTTGGATTTAATAGAAGATTTATCAAAGATTATTCCAATATTTCTAAGCCCTTTTGCACATTGTTTCAACAAAACTAGCCCTTTATGTTTGATGAGTTATGCCTTAACGCGTTCACTGAGCTGAAACAACAATTGATCTCGGTACCTATTGTAGTTCCTCCTGATTGGACATCACCATTCGAGCTAATGTGTGATGCAAGTAATTATACTGTAGGAGCTATTTTGGGGTAGCGTCGAAGTAAAATTTTTCATGTTATATATTACTCTAGCAATACATTGAATAAAGTACAATTGAGCTATACTACCACTGAGAAAGAATTACATGCCGTGGTATTTGCTTTTGATAAATTTAGACCATACTTAATAGGCATTAAAGTTATTATTCACACTAATCATTCGGCTATAAAATACTTAGTGAATAAAAATGATGAAAAGCCTAAACTTATTAAGTGGATCTTACTTTTGCAAGAATTCGGCTTAGAGGCTGTAGATAGAAAAGGTACTGAAAACCAAGTTGCTGATCATTTATCTAGGCAAGAGAATAATTCTGAATTCCATGACACTGTAGACATTCAAGAGGAATTTCCTGATGAGAAAATCTTATATTCCACAGCAGTCTCGCGGTACACTGACCTTGTTAATTTTCTTGTTAGTGGAATACTGCCTTTTGATTTGGACAGCCAGGGTATAAAGAAATTCAAGCACAATGCAAGGTATTATTTTTGGGAAGAGACATATATGTTTAAACATTGTGATGATCAGCTCATTAGACGATGTGTACCTGAAGAAGAATAATGAGACATTCTATACCATTGTCATTCAGCCCTAAGTGGAGGCCATTTTGGAGGAGCAAGGACTACTTATAAGGTCCTATAATAAGGCTTTTACTGGCTAACTCTGTTCAGAGATGCTCAGGCATTTTAAAAATCTTGTGATCGATGCCAAGACACTGGAAATATATCTAGACGACACGAAATGCCACTGCAAAATAGTTTTGAAATATAGTTGTTTCATGTTTGGGCATCGATTTCATTGGACCATTCTCATCTTCCGGAGAAGATCTATATATTTTGCTTGCTTTGGATTATGTATCCAAGTGGGTAGAAGCAATAACAACATTAAGGAATAACTCTAAAACCGTACTCAAGTTTTTGAACAAACATATTTTCACTCATTTTGGAGTACCTCGAGCTATAATTAGTTATGAATGAACCCATTTCGATAACAAGTTGATTGCAAGGCATTAAGGAGATATGGAGTTCGTTATAAGATTGCCCCAGCATATCATCCACAAATAAATGGTCAAGAAGAGGTATACAATCGTAAGATAAAGCAGATTTTTAAAAAAGTGGTAAACCAAAGGCGAAAGGATTGGTCACCAAAGTTAGATGAAGCACTTTGGGCGTATAGAACAACGTTCAAAATTCCTCTGGGCATGTCACCATTCAAGCTGGTATATGGGAAGGCTTGTTATCTCTCAATTGAACATGAACATAAGGCATAATGGGCCATTAAGAAATTGAATTTTGATGCCCAGTTAGCTAGGGAGCAAAAATTACTGGAACTTAATGAAATAGAATATTTTAGAGCACAAGCATATGAAAATGCACAAATATACAAGGAAAAAACCAAGAAGTGGAACGACCAAAAACTGATTCCACGTCATTTTCATGTTGGTCAGCAAGTATTGTTTTACAATTCCAGACTTAAACTTTTTCCTGGGAAGCTTAAATCTCTATGGTCAGGACCATTTGAGGTGCATTATGTTTATCCCCATGTAGCCGTTGACATCAAAAATATAGATGATGGAACGATTTTCAAAGTCAATGGCCAGTGCCTGAATGCTTATAATGGAGTTCCACCTCTGTACGACAAGCCAATGTTGTACCTACACGATGTTGAAGTGTGCCCAGCTACCAAATTTCAATGCCAAGGCATTAAATTCTGTTGACTGTGCATAAATGTTAAATTTATCCTTTCCTTTATTTTTATTTTTATTTTTATTTTGTTTTGTGTATAATTCTGGTTTGTTTTGTGGGGACCCATAATACTACACCCGTGCATGAAATAGGGTTATCAAGGGAGGAAAGAACAAAGCAATTAAAGCGAAAAGATTCTTTTTGATTTATTCTTTTCTTTTCTTTTATTTCCTTATTTTTACTTTTCTCTCTCTATTATCTTTTTACATCACATTTAATTTTACAATTTACTTTTACTTTTTCCCACCTACCCATTTACTCCATCCACTCATTTCTTTGTAACCGTTCACTCACTCCATTTTTTTTACTTTTTCCTTTAATCTTTACTCACATCTTCTTCTTCCCTTATTTTCCTCCATAGCCGAAACTCCTCAAGTTTTCCAAGCACACAAACTCATTCTTTTTTCATTTTTCTTTCTTCAAAACACTGAGAAAAAAATGGTGGTTTCAAAACACGAGACCCATAGAGGTAGAGGCTCCTTTTACTCAGTAATTCAAAAATGAAGAAGCAAAAGCAAGGTTTCAAAACATAAAAAATAAGAAACTTTTCTTTGAGTTAGGGTTCATCTTTATAGATGAAGAGGATGGTGGTTTTGGACCAAACATAATGGATATAGTTATTCCACACAAGTGGCACAAGTTTGCAAAACACCCTGGTTTAGTGATTGCATCATTGGTGAAAGAATTTTATGTTAATATTTCCAAGCCGAACAAGTATGCAATTTTTTTGTGAGGTAAGTATTTTCGGTTTACACCAACTGCATTAATCATTACATTCATTTGCAATGTGTTGAAGACCAACATGCAATGTTTGAAAATGAAGCTGACAATGCCACTTATGATGGAGTTTTAGAGGATTTATGCTTTGTAAATATCTCCTGAAATGTCTGCCAAACTAGTCGCTACTCGATTAACCATGAGCACGTCGAACCGTGTGCCAAACTGTGGAACCATTTCTTGAAGCACAAGTTAAAGCCCACAACCTACAATATAACGATATCTTTTTCTCGATTAATGCTCTTACATTCTATTATGGTAACCCATTCTATTAATGTTGGTAGGATTATTGTTCAACAAGTACATGAATGCTTAGGTAAAAAGGCCCAGACTCAACTGTTATTCAAGCTAAAAAAACCCCCAGTCCAGTTCTTGTGCCTGAACCCTCTCCTACATGACACATCAACCGACATATAAAACCATCGACTGGACGTATCAATATCTCGCATTACTATTCTACATCTTCAGATTCTAGCCTTGCACCAGTGCGCAAGTGTACAAGACGAGGAGCTGCCAACACATCTACGACAACATTACCATAGAAAACATGAGGTACCTCCATTTACATTCATTTTGAATGTCATTGCATGACATATAGTTTTATTTCTTTTAGTTCTCTTTAAGCATTGAGGACAATGCTTCCCTTAAGTTTGGTGGAGGTAGTGTTCTTTGTAGAACATATGCATAATACTATTAGCATAACATTGTGCCATGGTATCAGTAATTAGTAGGAAAATTAGATAAAATGTCTTGATGATACCCGATGATGATGAACTTTTTAGGCTAGAAATTGAATATAAATGACTATTGAGAATGATATAATTAACTTTATGGCTTCATACTTTGTGAATTATTCTTACACGATTTGTATGTTCTCTATACTTAGGAAATTTAGAAAATTGTTATGAAAGAACTCTAGTTAGTATTGACATCGAAATGTAGTATTGTGCTTGAATGCTAAATAAAAAATAACTCCTTTATATATGAGATTGTGAAAAATGCTTCGGAATAGATGTAGAGGGACACTCCTCTTTACCGTGGCATTGCATGGAACTATCTTTAATAAATGGCAGCCACATCCATATGAGTGAATGAAAGTAGTCACGGGATGACTCTACTCAACTAGCTTAGGGGTTGAAGGTATCCTCTTTTCACCTAGAGTGTGGGAAGGTAGGTATGATGAGTTGACTCCCTTCGTAGCAATAATTTTTGTAAACAAAAATTAGTAAGTAAAAGGGGAGTATAAATGTGCTTAATGAATGCGTAAATGTCGTGGTAAAAACTAGGGGACTTGATTAGAAATTGTTTAAATTTGTTAAATATAGATTGAATACAATCAAACACACACACTGCCACAAGGACTCTTGACCTAGGGAAAAGTACTTGAATTCTTGATATGTCTAACATGTTGAAGCCAATTTTTATGAGGGTTGAAATTCAATTTTTTTCCTGCTGTCCTATTGTTGAAAATTGCCATCACGTTTCGATTGTGTTAATTGTTATACATTGCTTGAGGACAAGCAATAACTTAAGTTTATGGGTGTGATAACTTCCTAAAAAGGTTATTTTAAGGACTTTTCACTTAAATTATTGATTGTTTAAAAGCTCATTTTAGTCATTTTAGGATCATGTAGTTGCATACAGTTGCATTAGTGGTGGTATTGCTATTTTATCTTTTAAAGATGTTGTGTGAGAGAAAGGTGCAGTTTTTTATGGTGTGTAGAAAATAAAAACCAAAAGGTTGCATTGGGAAGGAATGACGTGACATCAAACGTTGCTAAAGCAGAATGAAATGCCTTGGTGTTTTTGCTGCAAAAAAGGACAAAAAGATATTCTTATGAAAGGACAAATGGTAAGGTAGGTGTCTGATGGTTATAACCGCCTGTTGGGGACCATTGCCACCTAGAGGATAATACTCACACCCAAGGAGTGACTCTAGGGGTATGATGGGTATTTTGAGTTCAAATTCCCATTAATACCCTTAGATATTTATATTATTTAATACATCTCACATGAGAGAGAAAAAATTGAAGAACCTTCAGCTGAATTTTCTTACCTTCTTCTTCGTATCCTTATTTCCATTCTCTAGTGGTGTTCCTCCATTGACGAGCTCCAAGGAGTGGCGAGCTCGGCGTCCGAGAGGATCTAGCGAGCTAAGGCGAGTCCCGGTGGTTAAGGAGAGCTCCGACTGCACGCGTCGAAGGCTTCTTATCCCTTCCCCTTTGCAACTATTTTTTGGTTTGATATTGGGATGTTTGGAACAGATTCATGGATGATTTGAACCCCACCATGAAGTAACCTTATTTATTGGGGTTGTTTTTGTGGATGTTTAACATTATTTTAATGGTAGAGTTATATTTATCTTTTGTATTTACTTGTTTTGCTTATAAATGCTTCATCGTCTAAGTTTGTATGAGAGTGTCCATTACTTAGATGACGGCTAGGTGTTCGAGAGAAACTTAGTTAATAATACTTGTAGTATTCGAGAGAAACACAAGTATTGTCCATATAAGTAATTGGTGTAGTATTTTCTTAAGCTTTGAACCAACCTAGTAATACTATATCCTAATCCCTTAGTACTTGAGAGACTAAGATAGGATTTCAACGACTAAGAGGGGTAGTTTTTATCAATAGTGTATGTTGTGATCGCTGAGACTGAGAGGAGATGCCGTAGCATTCTATTCTATTAGTTTCCTTTGATTAGAGATAGCGGGAGCATTTTCAGCAAACCCTGTCAAACAAGTGAAGTTTAGATAGATTAAATCTACCTGAGAGATAAGTTTTAGCATCCTTAAATCATTCTCTACCATTCATTCACGTGGAAACTTGTTGTGTGAGGATTATCAAACTATCATTTATTTGTTGTTTTATTGTTTTTCATTGCCTTGACATTTCCATCATTTTCATTACTATAATCTGTTGTTGCCACTACATTTTCATTTGTTACACCATCAGACTTTTAATCCATATTCTCCAACATACACTTTCCATTCCTGTGATATTGTCCATTAGTACATATCAACACTAACTATACTTAGATAGAATAGTGCTTTGCTTTGGTTAAACTTTGTAATTTCCAGTAATCCCTATGGAGACAATACTCTCTCATCACTTTATTACTTGAGCAATTCTGTATACTTGCACATTATTTGTGTATAATTTTATATTACTCACAAAATGAAACATGCAACATTACATAACCCGAATGGAATTCTTCGAAAAGAAAATGTACCATATGGACATGTGACTGTTGTTTTTTCCTGGTCTTTCAGAGTTGTATCAATTTGGTTGTAATCACTATATCCATCCAAAAAGCAATAAAAAGCATTGTCCATAAGTCAATCTAACATTTTATCTATTAAGGGCAATGAGAAGTGGTATTTCCTTGTTGTTTTGTTAAACTTCCTATAGTCCATACATATTATCCAACCAGTAGTGGTCATTGTCAGCACTAATTCTTTTTTATCATTTTCACCATAATAATGTTGCATTTCTTGGAAGCACATTGCATAAGACTTACCTAATTGTTGTATGAAATAAGGTATATAATCTTGGTATCCAACCATTTGATAATCTCTTTTCTAACCAGTTCTTTCATGATCGGATTTAATCTTCACTAATGTTCAATTGAGCTACTATTGGGATCCTCCAAAGAATTTTGTGCATGAAAAATGATGAACTAATGCCTTTTATATCAAAAATGCTCCATGCAGTAGCTCTCTTATGTGTCTTCATCACATCAATTAACTGAGCTTCTAGTGATGTTGTAAGTTGTGCTACCACAATGACTGGCAATGTCTAATTTTCTCCAAGATAAGCATATTTCAAATACTCTGTAAGAGGTTTCAATTCAAGCTTCGGTGATTCTTAAATAGAAGGATTAGGTGCTAGAATGATATGATCATATACTTGCAAAGGTTTAGAATGCTATAGATATTTGCTATAACATTTTTCTGCTTCGTTAGGAAAGAATTCATCAAATGCTTCTGAATCCTATAAAGTTTTATATGTGCTATAGCATTCATCCATATGCTTATTTGAAAAAAAAATCAATTAGATCAAGTGAAAATGGTTGAATTGTCATTGATGTAAAAAATATTATTTAAGAAAGTAAAAGTAATGTGTTCATCATTCAAACGCATGGTTAGCTCTCCCTTTTCAACATCAATTAAAGCTCAGCCTGTGGCAAGGAATATGCGACTGAGAATAATTGGTACATCTTTCTCCGCTTCACAATCTAAAATAATAAAGTCCCTTGGAAATATAAACTTGTCCCTTCACATAAGAATGTTCTTCACAATACCACTAGGATGTTCGCAGAGTGATCAACAAGTTGCAAATTAACGGTAGTGGGCCTCACTTTGCTTCCAAATTTCCTAAAGATTGACAACGGCATTAGATTTATGCTAGCACCCAAATCATATAAAGCTTTACCTAAGAATGTGTCACCAATGTTACAAGGAATAGTGAATCTCCCTAGGTCCTTAAGCTTCATTGGAAATTGACATATAGCTATAGCGCTACAGCGTTCGGTAAGAGCGACTGCATCAAACTGTCCAAGTCTTTGTTTCTTCGAAAGGACTTCCCTCATGAATTTGATATAGTTCATTTTTGTTATAAAGCATCAATCAACAGAATGTTAATTGTAAGATGGTGAATAATATCAATAAAAGCTTGTGAGATTTCAATGCGCGTAAATTCTGGACTGCCTTGACCTCTCAAGGATCTGAGGTAGACTAAGGGCTATAATTTCATACGTACGTAAATTTTAGTTGTTACCCCAAAGCTATCACGTTCTAGATAGACTAGTGTGTTGTTTGAGATGTGTATAAATTCCTCTGACCACACCACTTGGCCTATCTCATGTTTGATATGTACTTAGGCATTTTATGATCTTATACACTAGCATGTTCATACAATGAAGGCATGTAGTATTGTATAGTTATTCTCGTTGCACTATGCTTGTGAGCTTAATGTATGGAATATGTTTCCGTGCCCAGGATAGTAGAGGGGATCATTAAGGATCCTACATCACCCATACATTCCAGACCAGAAGATTTGTTGTGTGTATTGAGTCTATTTTAGAGCATGTATTCTATTTGGACCTTATGTATTTGATTCATAACTCTATTTTGATTTAAAACGCCATTGTTGTATTGTACATTTTTGAAGGACTCATATATTTTGTAAATGCTTAATCTAATTTATGTTAAAACTATGATGAGTTATTTTGATGCTTATAAATGTTTTTAAAAAAAATTGGGTTGACCATTTCGGGGGTTTCATACAACATCGTAATCCATGGATCTTGAGGTCGGGTTAGATTATAGTGTTATACTATCCAAGTAAATTTGAGGACATAATTTCTTCTTAGAAGGGGAGAGTTCTAAAGCCCTAAGTCTCGATTTAGTAGTTTTAGACTAACTTGAAAGGGTTTTGGATTAACCTATTTGCGTTATAGGAAAACTTGACCTAAGTTTGGGTTCGATTGGACTTGGTTTAAGCCCAATTGGAGATAAAAAAAGCATTTTTAGTTGACACAAAAACTTCAAGGATCAAGGGAGTAAATATACCATTTCTAATTTGAAAGGCTAAATTCTGTTATATTGGAATGAGGTCACTCTTGAACCATCTCATTTTCCTTCCACTCTTTGTCATATTCTCCTTACTTAAAACTTCATCTCTTCTTGTTCGTTGATTGAACAAAGGTTGAAACTTTGTTACCCTACATTTCTAGTCAAGTTTTTCAAAAGTAAGAACTGAAATCAACATCTTTAGAGCTTCATTTTAAGAGAAGAAAGTTAAGTTTTAGCTATAGTGGCCATAGGTGGGTGTTTAGAAACCATTGCCAAGATAGTCCATTTTTATTAGTTTTGAGCCTTAGAAAACCTTCTTGACATCCTTATAAGCTCTCAAAAAAGTTAGTAACTCATTTTTTATCCTTATTTAATGAGTGAAGTTAGATAAAGCCCAAAAAGGAAGGGAAATGAGAAGCTATCACTTAGTTGGGCCTTGAGTGTTTCCAGTAGCGTAGGATTCAAGGTAACATATTTCAAACTCATCTATACCAATTGTATATCACTAAATATGGTAGGTGGTTTGTAAGAGTTCATGAAGCATATAATAGGATTCATGGTAAATTTCATCTTATGATTTCGTTCAGTATGAAAAATGACTTATTATGATCATTTTTATCCTACATTAGACTTAAACAACTCAAAAGGCTTCTGATGGGTGAATGTGTGACATGAGATGTCATTTTCATACTCAAATAGAGCATTTATGGGTTTGGATATCAATATTTTATGAATTATACTGATACAATTCCTTAGACAGTAAAACAACAAAGGGTTTTGATTGGTGGTATCGATACCTTGTTCATAGAATATCGATACTACTCGTTGGGTATTCATACCCAAGGATAGAGTATCAGTACCATCTTTAGATTTTAGATTCCAGTAACCAATATTGGTATCTGTGTTAGAGAGTATCAGTGTCATTTAAAATAGGAGAATCAATACCCTAAGTAAGGATATCAATTTTGAAGTTAACTTCCCAAATATGGTACCATAAATTAGAGTATCGAGACCACAAATTTTCCTCAGATTTTAGCATCCAGTTTTAATATTGATGCCAAGGTTGGGTATCGATATTGAGGGTTCAATATTAATACTAAAAAGCTTAGTATCACTACTATCATCCTGAACTGGATAAGAAACCTAATTCAATTAGGAAGGGGGTATAAGACCATTAGAATTCCTTTAATAAGACTACAAGTGATACCAACAAATGAATATAGCTATAACTAAAAGCAATATGATTTAAGATAACGTGTGTGACACTCAGGAAATAGAAATGACACATGACCATCATGTGAGATTAGAATATCTCGATATATCTCAACTAGTGCATTTGTACTTTAGTTGTTGGTTGTTCATAGATGCCCTAAGTACTTTTATGGAATAATTTGGTCATGTGTACGTTCTGGTGTAATTTTGGATCTTACCCTTATACCCAAAGGTATCATAGGTAGGCTATAAGGCTGTGCATGTCGAGATGCAAAACCTCTAACCATACTATGATACAAACCTTAGCTTTTTATGTCAGTGTTTTTGCATATTCGTGCATCTACCTATTAGCATGATTATGTAGTGAATGCACATAGTACAATACATTTATTCATATGGCACTGAACTTGTGAGCTAAATGCTAGGAATTTGTTTCTGTGCGAAGGTTCTAGGAGATCTCTCAAAGAATGTTATCGTAGATAGTGGTTACAGATTAGTCGAGGCACCAAAGTATGTCTTAAGTATTTATAAAGGGAAGTTGTAAATCTATTTTGAATGCACTTGATATGTATTAATTTGAGATGTAATGGGAGCTCCACATTTTCAAACCTAAATATTATGTTTTCATGTATGGCTTTATTTGATGATATATTTGAAATGATGCTTTAACATTGGTTTCAGAAGGAAAATTTTGGATTATCAACTTCGTTAGTATCGTGTAATACACTAGTCCAATGATCTTAGTCGGATTGAATTAGGATGTTACTTAAGGAGTCATACACTTTCATCCAACACGAAAAGAGTCATACACTTCCATCTATATAACATCTCATATGGAGACATATGAATGATAGATAGCTATTGTTGTTCGAAAACTCAATCAATGGAAAATGATCCTCCCAACTACCCACAAAGTCGATAATGTAACACCGAAGCATATCCACTAAAATTTGAATTACCCGTTCAGACTGACCATCTATTTATGGATGAAAAGAAATAATAAAGTGTAAGTTCCCCAAAGCTTCGTTACTTTCCAAAACTTTGAAGTGAAACGTAGATCTCTGTCGGAAATGATTGACGTAGGCACTCCATGAAGTCTCGATATCTTTTGAATGTACATTTGAGCTAATCTCTCATGGGTGAAATCCATTTTCACTAGGAGAAAATGAGATATCTTGGTCAAACGGTCCACTACTACCCATAATACATCGTGCTGATGGTGCGTTATCAATAAACCAACCACCAAATCCGTAGTCATCCTATCTTATTTCCATTGTGGTATCTAAATGGGATGGAGCAAACCTAAAGGAACCTAATATTCTACCTTAACTTGTTGGTAAGCCAAACACTAAGACAAAAAATTAGATACTCCACTCTTTAAACTTGACCACTACTACAAATGTCAAAGTTCTTGGTACATCTTGTTACTCCCGGGGTGAACTGTGAACAGAATGAAATGCAATTCATGGAGGATCTTAGTTCGTAGTTTCTCAACAGCCGACACACAAAAACAAACTAAAAAATATAGCATGTCCTCACTTCTTGACTCAAAACTAGGTTCCTTGCCTTAGCGAATTCACTCTACTCTATACATCAAAAGACCATTCGTTATCTGTAATTATTTTATCTCAATAACTAACTCCAGTTCAACTTGCAACTCATCTATCAACCCGCCATCTAAGTTCACACTTAACCGTGTAAACATCGCTCGCAGATCTGATATTAACTTGGGACTTGTAGTATTTTTCACCATATTTGCTTTACTCAAATGGTAATCTATAACACAATTGTAGTCCTTTAGCAGCTCCACTCAGTGATGATGTCTTAAGTTTAGGTCTTTTTTAGTGAGAAAGTAAATGAGGCTTTTGTGATTGGTGAAGATATATTACTTCTCTTCGAAAGGATAGTGTCTCCAAATCTTCAAAGTAAAGACCATGGCAGCAAGCTCTAGATCATGAGTGAGGTAGTTTCATTTGTGTAGTTTGATCTATCAGGAAGCATAAGAAACCACCATGCCCTATTGTATCAAGATACACCCTAACCCTTTTAGTGAAGCATCACAAAAGGAAGTATAGTCCTTACCGAATTCTAGTTCACTTAACACGAGGTCCTAAGTCAAAATCTCTGTAACTGTTCAAAGCTCTACTAGCGTTTCTCGTCCCAAGCGAAAGGCACACCCTTTTGAAGTAAATTTTTCATATATGCGGTGATCTTCGAGAACCGCTTAAAAAAGTAGAGGTAGTATCCATATAGCTCTAGGAAACTACAAACTTCTGACATATTTCACAGTGGCTCCCACTAAACACGACACAGATTTTCTACGAGTTTACCGAGATACCATCTGTGGCTTCCACATGACCCAAGAAAGATACCAAGATTAACCAAAACTCACACTTGCTAAACTTGGTATACAATTAGCCCTCTTTAAGTATCTGAAGCATAATACGAAGATGATTGTTGTGATGTTCTTCTGACTACGAGTAAACTAGTATATAGTCGATGAAAAGTACAATAAACTGATCCAAGTAAGGGTGGAAGTTTCAGTTCATTAGATCCGTAAATGTTAATAGTGTGTTGGTAAGTCCAAACGACATCATTAGGAACTTGAAGTGACCATATCGTGTCCTACAATTTATCTTCGTTATGTAGGTCTCCTTAGTTTTCAATAGATATTGCCCTGATCTTAGATCTATCTTAGAAAACATTTTCGCTTTTTTTGTTTGTCAAACAAATTGTTAATCCTTGGGAGCGGATATCAATTCTTTATCATCAACTTGTTCAATTACCGATAGTCAATACACAACCTCATTGACCATCCTATTGTTTACAAAAAAAGTTCGGTGCTTTCCACGATGATATATTTGGTCGAATAAAACCTTGCTCTTGTAACTCTAGAATCTAGGCCATAAGATCTTTTAACTCGATCAGTTTCATGTGGTAGGGACCGATGGACACCTGAGTAGATCTTGACACAACTTCAATCCTAAATCCTAACTCGCGATTTTGTGGTAATCCTAGCAATTCTTCTAGAAATACTTCGGGAAAGTCTCTTATAGTACAAATATCCTTGAACATTAGGCTTAGAACTCTAGTGTCTATTACATGAGCTATAAATATAATATCCCAAAATTTGGTTAGTGACGAAAATGAATAAATTGAAAGTTTAATGACTAAAGTGTAAAAAGGAAAAAGTTTCGAGACCATAGTGATAATTCATCCAAAAATATATTTTATACCATAAATGAATATTTTAACTCCAAGAATGTCATTTTCGTGTCATGAAGATTTTTCGTACGGAGTTTCTGTTAAAAGCTATAAGTCATAAAGTCCGAGAAAAATTCAAATTATCGGATTGAATCAAATTTTTGATATATTTTTGAAGGATGATAGGGAAAAGTTAATAATTTCATTTTCATATTTTAAAATGGTAAGATTCAACAAGGATCATTGGATTTAAGAATGATTTTACATGTTGAATATGTAGCACTGGATGCAAAATGGTAAGATTATAATTTTGGAAAAGTACAAGGGCAAAGTTGGAAGTTAATGATATTTTGGTTCATATTTGACCTTTGGATGAAAAATAATTGACATGTGGCTTGTTAATAAATATGATATTATATCAGCAAAATTGTCACTTGGAATTAAATTGATTTTTAATTCATTTTAGCTTATAAAATGACAAATGGCTTAATATTTTAACATAGAAAAATCAATAGAATTCTTCATCATTATCCTTCATGCCGTGAGTTTCATCCAAGGTAAGGAAACATTTTTTTTCTTTTTTTTTTCAATCCAATCTATTAGGAATTTGGATGAAAGCATTAAATACGTAATTATTTTGCGTGAAATTCTATATTATTTGTACTATTTGTTCATGTTTTCCATGCTTGAAACCCTAAGTACTTAAAATGGATGGATAAAGAGGATGTTAGGTTTTAGTGTTATATGGTTTGATTATGATGTAGTTGATGTTGTTGAATTATTTCCATGCTTGAAAGTTGATTTAAACCATTAGAAATGGTGTTTAAAGCATTCAACCAGGTTATGATTTTGTATAAAAATGAAGTTGAATAGAAATTGACATGGGATTGTTTGTAAATGATTAGAAATGATGTTTATAAGATTAATTCATAATTGAATCACGTTGGAAATCATGTCTAATGTGACCCTTGGTATTCGACCTATGTATAAAAACAGGGAAAATATTGAAAATTTTCTCGAAGGCTATAAATGATGAATGAATGATTTTACAAGCTTTAGAATGTTGTTTTGATCAATTTAGAAGTTTTTAAAGGTTAATTGTCCTAATTAAAAAGTATGAAAACATTTGTTTGAAATGGAAATTGATTGAAAGCTTTGTGCAATGATTAAATGGATGATTGGCATGCTTGATATGTTGTTAGAAGCTTGAATTTGAAGTTAAATGGCAAGGACCATTTTGAATAAATTGGAAATATTATGATGAATTCCTAAATGAATATATTTTGATGATCAAACTGTTACATTAGAGATGTTTTTTGAATCATTGATTGAATTGAATTTTGAGGAACTTGAAGTTGTATTTTGAAGTGTTAAGATTGGCATTGATAGTATGAAATGGAATTAAATCGAATAAGTGACGCAATAATTTTTAGTTATTTTTGCGCTAATATGCGCCTATATTAGTAAGATACTAACATGTACTTTGAAATGTGTAAGTTTTGTAAATGATGTTCGTGTAGATAGTGATTGATATCGAGATCGAAGCAAGCTAAAAGCAAAGGAAAAAGTGCAAGAGGAAAGCATATTAATAATGAAGGTTAGCAAGTGAGGCGTACTAGGTGATTGCATTCTAACCTATATTATATATATGATATAATGAAGACTTGCGATGAGTCAACCTCAAATATTATAGAAATTTAAAAGTTTTGAATCGTATTATGATATATATTCATAATATTTTTCTAAATGATATCTGAATGATTTCAGTTATAAATTTTTAAGTGCACTGAATTATGATAATTGTTATATGTGAGTATCTATGGATACTTCTGATAAATGGTTGATATATGATTTTGGATAAAAAGCCCATTGTGTATGCATTGAGAGTTATTGGTACAACAACATGCCATGAGGTAAAATGATTCTTTATTGGTACGTTCATTTACATTTTACTGTCACTACATGTGCATTATGTGATTCATGATGTTTTGATGCTATAAGTTTCCATATATGTTTACTGATTTCCTATATAGTGATGTTTTTTCTTAAGTTGATGCTTGCTGTGACTACTATAAACTGGACACAAAATATGTGCAAGTACCCACAATTGTACAATTAATAAAGAGTGAGTGAGTATCGTGCCCACGAGGATTGGAGGAAATTGCAAGTTAAGTTAAAGCATAAATACTAAACTATTTAAGTATACTTAATGGTATGCACAAATAAGTATGCTGAGGCAAAATGAAATGTAAGCGAGTGAATTGGGTTGGTGGTGTGAATGTGTAGCAAATGGAAATGTCGGGCAATTTGAATAAAAAAATATTAAGTCGAGGTGAAATGATAACTTGGGAATTAACTAAAATGACTTTATAAAACTCTCACAAACAAGCTATATGGGAATGATTGATGGGGTCACTAAGGAATCCCAATGATGGTAATATAGAATGGTCTAAACATCTGTGGTTCACTTGCTCAACAGAGTTTATTAGGAGTGTCATATGCTATCTCTAGTCATGGAATCTGATAGACAAAAATGCAACGAAAAATCCTCTTGGTCTGAGCAACAACATTTAAACTATCGAATAAGCTCAACTCTTATTTGTCGTTGAAATCCTACCTTAGTTTCTCTTGAACACTAATGTTGGATTAGGCTATAGTTATTAGCTAAAACCCATTGTTCATATTGATCTTCCCCTAGTTTTTCTCGAACACTAAGGATCTTTAACTTAGTTTCTCTCGAACACTGTAACATCCCAAATATCAGGCTAGGGACCAAATTGTAAGATTTTTAAACTTGATGAT
Organism: Hibiscus syriacus; assembly: GCF_006381635.1. Lineage (NCBI taxonomy): Eukaryota > Viridiplantae > Streptophyta > Magnoliopsida > Malvales > Malvaceae > Hibiscus > Hibiscus syriacus. The sequence goes on along the minus strand of NW_024061878.1, from coordinate 1,961,104 downwards.
TAAATTGTGATAATTAAAAAGTTCATGGGCTTAAGTAGAATTTCTTTATGTATGATGGGTTAACAAAGATTGAATGATGGGGGAAATGGTTTTTAGGCAATAAAATAATTTAAAATTCATTCTATTAGATATTTAAGCAAAGAAGTGGGGAATGAAGAAGTTTTTGGAAAAGTTCTTATTTCTCTTCTTATTCTTCCTTTCGCCGTGAAGTTTCATTTCATCAGTGAGTCCCTTACAAGTTGATTGTTTCTTTAATTTTAAGTTTAGTTTTTGGTATTTGGGTGATCTATAAGCTTAAGGAAAGTTTAGGGTTTCTTAAAACTAAAAGATTGATAAGTTATGGATGATTAAGTAATGAGGGTTTATGAGTGAATTGTTGAGAAAGAGTTAGTATGAAATTTGACTTGTCATATGTTGGAATAAAAAATCTAAAGTGTTAGAAATGATTAAGAACAATGTTGATTAATTGGAATGATTTTTGGTTTCAAGTATGCTAGCGACATTTTGTATCTTTAGGAGTATTAAAGTGAGATAAGTTGGTCTGGGTGAGTATAGTTAAGTTTCAAGTACTGAAAGGAGTTAAAAGTATGGAGTTTATATAAGTTTTGGTAAACTTTTAGATTAAAATAAGTATGTTATGGGCTAGGGGTATGAGTACTATATGGACAGTACTGATACTTCAAAGCAATATTAGTGAAACATGGGTTTGGGGTATCGATACTGGAAGAACAATATCATACTAGAAGAACAATATCGATACCATAAGTTAAAAACCTGATGAACCCTTTAAAGAGTATTGATACTGAAGGAGTAGCATCGATACCAAGGGTACTAATACCAATATACAAGTAACATTACCATTTTTAGAGTCAAATTCCAGAATGGGTAAAGGGTATCGATACTGAAGAATAGTATCGGTAATGTAGTAAGGAAGTATCGGTATTGGGACTAGGTACCGATACTGTTCAGATTGAAATTTTGAATTAATATTTTTTCATTTAGCTTATGTTATTCAGGATTTTTTTATAGTGAAAAGTACTCATACATTTATACCAAACTTATTATTGTGTAGATATCGAACGAAGGCAAGTACTCGACAATTCGAAATTATAGGACTAACCAAGAGTGATAAGTGTGTTGCTTTGAGTAAGTGAGGCCAAGGTGAGTGCACGCTACTATGTTTATGTTGTTTTATGGAAATAAGACTTGTGATGAGTCTATTTCCAATGTTTTGATTGCATCATTCCATAAATACAAGGATATTGTTAATATGATTTCTATGTGTACATGAACACAATTATATGTTTATGTGTTACATGCATTATTATACATGAGTTATGTGTTACATGTCATAATATGTGCTAAACGATCAATGTGATTATATGAGAATATAATATAAGCAATGTGACAATGATCTATGAGTTTAAATGTCTATGTGATTTAAGTTATGTGAAATATATAAATGGTAAAGCCTATAGTATGTGATATGAGAGCTGAGGGTATAATTGGCATACCAAGAGTCGAGGGTTCTACGCGGTCCTTCGGAATAATTCTATGTGGTCCTTCGGGATATTCTATGTGGTTCTTGGGGACAATACTATATGGTCCTTAGGGAGTTTTTTATTGGCACTTGAGTGCGTATTTTACGCGATACTTCAATGCAATTTATAGGAGTCGTGGTTACAACATTTGTGCACAACCTCAATGTACTCTCACACCGTAAGTTCTCAATGATGCACCATGGGCTATTAACATAAATAACATAAATGAATAGTACATGATATTATATATGTCTTTTTTGATGAAATGCATACTGGTTTTTGTATACCATGTTGTTCATGGATAATAAGTATATGATTGCATGTTTTGATGTTTCGTTCATTCATATATGCCTTACTAAGTCAATGACATAGCGTGTGAATGCTTTACACGTAGGATTAAAGAAGCCATAGGGGCAAAGATAGGAAGTCAGAACAACATATCTTTACCAGAGATCAGATTAGAAGCGATTTAAACAGTAGGTTCTTTTGTTATATTAACTATTGTTGGCATGTAATTAAAGGTTTGAATCGCATATGCTAATCGGTAGAAACATTTTTAGATTTATCAATTAAGATTTAAAAGTTTGAATTTTATTTATAAGTATGTTGAAAATGTAATTAAAGGTTTGAATCGCATATGCTCTAATCGGTATTGTAAACATTTTTTATTGTATTTATCTAAATTATTTAGTTTTTATTTTAATGAAAGTTTGAATTTTCAACTATCTTATAAAAGTAAATGATTTGAAAAGTCAATGTGACACCACAGATTCGTATTCGAGTCGAATTGGGGTGTTACATTTAATGGTATCAAAGCTAAGGTTTAGTTGATTCTAGGCATAAACTGAAGTTAAATGTGTTTTAAAAAGTATGTATGCCAATGGAAAAGTAAAAATTCCTGATTTAATCAGTAATGAGTATGTTGTCTTACTAATAGAATTAATTGGTTATGTTTTATTAGATGTCTAACCACGAGAGCTCTCGAAGTGAAACGGGGGATGTAAACAAGAAGGTAGTAGTAATTCACTTGCCCTGGCCAGGCAAGGTGAAGAAAAGTCACCATAGGGAGTGCATGTACAAGATCAAGGAGCATTTTTCAGGACATTGGATGCTATCCTGACACCTTTCCAAACTCCTCATTCGGCTACTCGAATGAATGTAACGAAAGAATTGAAAGGTTTAGGAGGACCCGAATTCAAGGGTGAAGCGAGGAAGGTCATGTGCTGTGGAACTTTAGCTTAATGACATGAAGATAATGTTAAAAGGCCTCCACTATTCTGAAGTGGAGAAATTAGATAGAGCAGTTTCGTTGCTACGCGGTCAAGCTAGAGTATGGTGGACAAATGTAATCATGAGAATAACAAGTGACCTAGTGATATGGTCCTTTTTCTTAGAAGAGTTTAAACGCAAGTGCATTGGAGATCAGTTCATATGGAAAATGAAGCAAGAATTCATGAGCTTGAAGTAAGGGAATCACACTGTGTATGAATATGAGTGCGAGTTTAATAAGTTGAGTCTATTTGCTGTTGAACTAGTTCCGACTGATAATGATGCTTACGATTGGTTTGTTGAAGGTTTGCATCCTATATTTAAAGAGATGTTAATAGTCTTGAATTTGTCATTTTTCCAAGAGGTGGTCAACCGTACTAAAGCTCAGAAGAGTGCTCAGAATGAGAGGTATAGAGAACCAAAAGTTCAGATGTCCAAGAGAGCTAGTGCTTCGTCAAGTTCAGTACCATCAAAGAGAAGCAGAGATTCTGGTTTCAATCTCTGGTAAGATCCGAGTCAACTGTATCCTCCGCCAGAGGATCAAATCAGATGATAGCCCCTCAAACGCAATCATTAGGTTATGGTGCGGGGAGATTGAATCAAGGTAAATCAAGAAATTTTATTATTGTGGGAAAAATCATAACGGAGTATGCCGAGTAGCCTCCGGAGCCTGTTTCTGATGTGAGGATATTGGACATTTTATCCAGGATTGCCCCATGATGACAGGAGAGATTGCCCAGTCTAAGCGATATGATTCAGTATCTCAGAGAATAAGAGTAAGAGGTAGAGAAAGAAATCAGTATGAGTCCTCTACTCAATAGGAAGTGCACTCAATTTCTCGGGTTTACAACATAAAGACCAATGAAGATCACGATGATCTGGAGATCATTGCAGGTATTTTCCAATTATTTGATAAAAAATCGGTATTGATTGATTCAGGTTCAACTTATTCATACTTTAGTAGAAAGTTGGTGGGAGAGTTAAGAACCCAACTAGAAGCAACAAGTAATGACGTGATAGTGACTAACCCATTAGGGCATAATGCTCGGGTAAATTAAGTGCGTTGAGGGTGTCCTATAAGGATTCTAGGAATTGAATTCCCTACTAATCTGATATAATTGCCCTTTGATGAATTTCAAGTGATATTGGGAATAGATTGGTTATATCATTATCATGCTAATGTTGATTGTAGACTTAAGAGAGTAACTTTGATAAGTCCAGAGGGATTAGAAGTGATAGTGATCAGTGAATGATTAAATCCATTCGGAAATGTTATCTCACTGATGTCGGTTAAGAAGTTATTGTTACAAGGATGTCAAGGTTTTATTGCTAATGTGATAAATACTCGGGTTAAGGAAAAGGTAATAGAAGATATTTCGACAATCAGAGAATTTCCTGATGTTTTTTCGCCTGAGTTTCCAGGATTACCTCCAGGCAAGGAACTTGAGTTTCAAGTTCAGGTAATGCCTGGAACATCACCGATTTCAATGGCTCCTTACCAAAATGGCTCCAAAAGAATTGATTGAGTTAAAGATTCAGTTGTAAGAATTGTTGGATAAGGGATTCATCAGACCTAGTGTGTCACCTTGGGGAGCTCCAGCATTGTTTGTAAAGAAGAATGATGGCTCGATGTGTCTCTGCATTGATTATAGACAGCTTGATAAGGTGACAATTAAAACAAGTATCATCTCCTTAGGATTGATGATTTATTTGATCAGTTGAAGGGAGCTTCATTTTCTCTTAGATCGATTTATGATATGGTTATCATCAATTGAAGATTTAGGAAAGAGATATTCCAAAGATGACTATTAGAATGAGATATGGTCTTTATGAATTCATTGTTATGCCGTTTGGGTTAACTAATGCGCCTGCTGCATTTATGGATCTAATGAATAGAGTGTTTCAACCCTATCTCGATCAGTTCATGATCATTTTTATTGATGATATTCTAGTATTTTCAAAGTCCAATGAGGAGCATGATGCTCATCTTAGAATGGTTCTACAAACTCTACGAGATAATAAGCTATATGCTAAACTGTATAAGTATGAGTTTTGGTTATCTAAAGTGGCATTTCTTGATCATATGGTATCTGCAAAAGGAATTCGGGTGGATCCTCAAAAGGTAAAAGTCGTATTAGATTGGGAAATTCCAAAGAATATGTGTGACGTTCAAAGGTTCCTAGGTCTTGCAGGTTATTATCGAAGGCTCGTTAAAAACTTTTCGATGATAGATTTGCCTTTGACTAAATTGTTGAGGAAAAATGTATATTTTTCCTTGACCTCTGAATGTCAAGAGAATTTTAAAGCGTTAAAGAGAATTTTGACTGAAGCTCCTATATTGGTACAACCCGAATCTGGAAAGAACTTTGTGTTGTACACTGATACGTCCCATAATGTATTGGGATGTGTTTTGATGCAAGAAGGCAAAGTGGTAGCATATGCATCGAGACAATTTAAACCACACTAGAAGAAATATCCGACGCATGATTTGGAGTGGGTAGCAGCAGTGTTCGCTTTAACGGTATGGTGTCACTACTTATATAGTGAACATTGTTATCTTTATATGGATCATAAGAGTTTGAAATATTTGATGACTCATAAAGAGTTAAATTTGAGACAACGAAGATGGGTTGATTTCCTCAAAGATTATGATGTGATAATTGGTTTTCATCTTAGGAAATAAAATGTTGTTGTTGATGCTTTGAGTCGAAAAATGTTCCTAACTTTGGGAGCTTTCAATGTGAGATTCTCAATGAGAGGAGATGGTGCATTACTTACAGAATCAAAGCTTAAGACAACGTTGCTAGATCGAATCAAATAATTATAAAGTAAATAGAATAGATGTTTGAAAATAATGGAGCAAGTGAAGAATGAAGGAATTAGGAATTTTGAGGTTAAGATTGATGGAAATTTGTATTATCGAGGGAGGCTTGTTATTCCGGATGATGAGGAATTGAAGAATGACTTATTGACAGAAGCTCATTACAGTTCGTTAACTATACCCTGGTGGAAATAAGATGTATATGGATCTTAAGAGATGATATCAGTGGTCGGGAAAGAAAATAAACATTAAAGAATTTGTGTCCAAATGTTTGACGTGTCGGCAATTAAAAGCTGAGCATCAAGTCCCTTCAGGATTATTGCAACCAATCTCCATTCCTCAATGGAAGTGGGAGAATGTGATAATGGATTTTGTGACGGGGTTACCTTTGACACCAAATAAAAGAGATTCAATATGGGTGATAGTGGATCGATTAATCAAGTCAGTAAATTTCATTCATGTTAGAGTTGATTTTCGATAGAAAAGTATTCCTAGTTGTATATCAAAGAAATTATTCGATTGCATGGTGTTCCTATTTCAATACTATCTGAGCGAGACCCTCGATTCACGTTGAGATTTTGGAAGACTTTGCATGGAGCATTGGAACTTGATTAAACTTTAGCACAACTTTTCACCCTCAGACAGATGGACAGTCTGAGCAGACTATCTAAATCATGGAAGACATGCTAAGAGCATGTGTTATCGAGTTCAAGGGATCATGGGAAAAGTATTTTCCACTTGCCAAATTTGCTCACAGAAATAACTACCAGTCGAGTATTAAGATGGTTCCCTACGAAGCTTTGTATGGGAAGAAATATCGTACACTATTGAACTGGTATGTGTTGAAGGATCAGGAAGTGCTTGGTCTTGATTTGATCAAAGAAGTAGAAGAGAAAGTTCAAATTATTCAGAATAATCTTAAATTAGCATCAGATAGATAGAAGTCATATGCCGATCTAAAGAGAAAGAGATTGAGTTTGAAGTTGGAGATAAAATATTTCTGAATGTATCCCCTTGGAATAAACTGTTACGATTTGGTCAAAAAGGAAAGCTTAGCCCCAGATTTTTTGGTCCGTATGAGATTGTTTAGAGAGTGGGACCAGTGGCATATCAATTAGCTTTGCCACCATAAATGGAGAAGATTTATAATGTGTTAAATATCTCTATACTTCAAAGATATCGATCCGGTACTTCTCACATCGTTGCACCTGAAAAGATAGAAGTTCAATCTGACTTGATCTATGAGGAAAAACTGGTGCAACTCTTGGCATATGAAGTTAAGCAGTTAAGGAATAAAGAGATTCCACTGGTCAAAGTTTTGTGGAGGAATCATAAAATAGAAGAAGCAACATGGGAACGTGAAGAAGATATGCGTAGACAATTTTCCCACCTCTCTGTGCAGTGAAAATTCGAGGATGAATTTTCTTAAGGGGATATTTGTAACATCCAAAATATCAGGCTAGGGACCAAAGTGTAAGATTTTAAAACTTGATGATTAAATTATGATAATTAAAAAGTTCAAGGACATAAGTGGAATTTATTTGTGTATGATGGGGTAGCAAAGACTGAATGATGGAGGGGCAAAATGGTTTTTAGGAAAGAAAAGAATTTAAAATTCATTCTATTAGATAATTAAGCAAAAAAGTGGGAAATGAAGAAGTATCTGGAAAAGTGTTTATTTCTCTTCTTCTTCTTCCTTTAACCGTGAAGTTCCGTTTGAACAATGAGTAACTTACAAGTTGATTGTTTTTTTTATTTAAGTTTGGCTTTTGGTCTTTGGGTGATCCATAAGATTAAGGAAAGTTTAGGGTTTCTTAAAAGTAAAAGATGGATAAGTTATGGATGATTAAGTAAAGAAGGGTTTGTGAGTGAATTATTGAGAAAGAATTAGTAAATGAATTTAGAAATGAAATTTGACTTCTCATATGCTGAAATAAGAAATCTAAAGTGTTAGAAAGGATTAAGAACAATGTTGATTAATTGGTATGATTTTTGGTTTCAAGTATGCTAGTGAGATTTTGTATGTTTAGGAGAATTAAAGTGCGATAAGTTGGTTTGGGTGACTATAGTTGAGTTTGAAGTATTGAAAGGAGTTAAAAGTATGGAGTTTATATAAGTTTTGATAAATTTTTAGGATAAAATAAGTATGTTATGGGCTACAGGTATCGGTACTATATAAACAATACCATTTAAAGAGTATCGATACTGAAGAAGTAGCATTTATACCAAGGGTACTGATACTAATATACAAGTTCTGGTACCATTTCTAGATTCGAATTCCATAATGGGTAAAGGGTATCGATACTGAAGAATAATATCGATACCGTAGTAAGGAAGTATTGATACTGGAACTACGGTGCCGATAATGTTCATATAGAAATTTTGAATTATGTGCTTCATTCAGCTTATGATATTCATGATTTATTTATAGTGATGAGAACTCAGGCATTTATACCAATCTTATGTTGTGTAATATCGAACAAAGGAAAGTATTCGACGATTCAAAATTATAAGACTAACCAAGAGTGATAAGTGTGTTTCTTTTACTAAGTGAGGCCACGGTGAGTGCATGCTACTATGTAGATGGTGTTTTATGGAAATAAGACAAGAATTATTATACATGACTTATGTGTTAAATGTCATACTATGTGTTAAATGATCTATGTGATTACATGAGAATATGATATAAGCAATGTGATAATGATCTATGAGTTTAAATGTCTATGTGATATAAGTTATGTTAAATATATAAATGGTAAAGCCCATAGTATGTGATATGAGAGCTGAGGTATAATTGGAATGCCAAGAGTCGAGGGTTCTACGCGGTCCTTCGGGATAATTCTACATGATCCTTCGGGACATTTCTATGTGGTCCTTTGGGACAATACTATGTGGTTATTCAGGACATTTCTACGTGACACTTCGGTCTGTATTCTACACGGCACTTCAGTGCAATTTATGCGAATTGTGGTGACAACATTTATGCACAACCTCAATGCACTCACATACCTTAAGTTCTCAATGATGTACCCTGTGCTATTAACATAAATAACATAAATGAATAGTACATGATATTATATATGTCTTGTTTGATGTAATGCATAATGGTTTTTGTAAACTATGTTGTTCATGGATAATAAGTATATGGTTCCGTGTTTTGATGTTTCATTCATACATATTTGCCTCACTAAGTCAATGACTTAGCGTGTGAGTGTTTCACACGTAGGATTAATAAAGTCAGAGGAGAAAGAATATGAAGTTAGGACAACATATCTTTACCAGAGATCAGATCAGAAGCGATTTAAACAGTAGGTTCTTTTGTTATATTAACTATTGTTGGCATATAATTAAATGTTTGAATTGAATATGCTCTGATCGGTATGGTAAATGTTTTTTTGTATTTATGTAAATTATTTAGTTTTTATTTGAATGAAAGTTTGAATTTTCAACTATCATGTAAAAGTAAATGATTTGAAAAGTCAATATGGCACCTCAGATTCATATCCGGGTCAGATAAGGGTTGGGATGTTACAAACACTAAGTAATATACTTAAGAAATGATCATTGTCATTCCTCGTAGAATCTCAAATAAATCTAAAAAATGAACAAAACAAGTTATAAACATAAAAACATCAATCATTATTTAAATAAAAACATTTAGTCATCTATCATAAACTCCACCAAATAAGGTTTAGTTTATGGTAGGGTTCAAATCATCCATAAAAATAATATGGTCCACACAACCCACGCAAAGAAAGTTTTGAGATCACCACTTATGGCCTATAGCTGGTTACTCGTTTGTTGTGCTGAGTTTTCATGAGGATCCAACTTTTCTGTGACATATTGGTTTGCCTCGAACTCTGAAGCCTCCTTATCATTTTCCTTGGCATTTTTCTTAGTTAACCCCAACAAAGCGGATATCTTTTCTTTCCTGTTACCTTTCAACCTAGGCAAGTTTTCACTAAATTAATCGTCCATGACCTTTTTCTTACAGCAAAGAGTCATGATGAGGTTAGGAAAGACTAGGCACTAGCCAACCATTTCAAACGAGCATGCACTTGCCTGACAATAATGTTAGCCATATTAATCGATCGCCTTACAAGTATTGAGCCCAAGAGCATCATTCGAGGCAGTGAGATGGTAATATTGTGGGAGGTTGACAGTAGCTTGTGCTTTATAAATTGGTTTCATAACTTTTCCCTTGGTTGAAGCTTTCTCTATCCATCGAGCATTGACTTGCTTGTCTTTCATTCTATTTGGAGTTTAAGAAACTCAAGTTTTTTATCACCCCCATGATAGGTCACATTGTCAGCCTCATCTTCACACTTAGTATGGTAATCAACGGCATCCTGCAGTTTAAAGTATCGATTAACTGCATACGATGTAAATGTATAGAAGTACCTCGCATGAAAAATGAATGTTGGTTAGGGTTGGAGATATTAGTATAAAACTCTTTGACGAGGGTATTGTTGAAGTTCCCAGGATGCCTTACGAATTTTTGCTAGTGGTGTTGAGTGACGACCTCTATAACATTGGGTCCAAGGTTCTCATTGATGTCCTTGGAGAAATGCATCTATTCTCAAAGAAAACTCGTCAGCTTTTTTGTCATTTTTAAACCGCTCTATTAACGCATCATCTTGGAATTTCTAAGGATCTTTGTTTGCATGACGATTACACACCATTTAGTCATATGAGTGAAGAAAAATTAAAATGCTTTGAGCTTTAATGGATATGGACATTATCAACATGAAAGAGAAAAAGAGGAAGATGAAGTGGTGAAAGTAAATAAAAAAGAAAGAGAATAAAAAAAAATTGGGGATGGTTATCATAAGTAAAATATGGATGGGGTTTTGCAAGGTTAGAATGATGAAAAGTAATTAATGAAAAAAAAAGAAGGAAAGAGAAAATACTACAAAATGGTTTTTTTAAATGAAATTCTGAAAAAATACTTCTCTCTCTCCTCTTGTCATTTTTTGCCCATTCATGAGAATTAGAGTTGTCTTTCCTTTTTGTCCTTATGTACTGTAGCCGCCACCCTCATGCATGTAACCTTTGTGTACCCTAAAACAAGAGGAACATAATTAAAATAACTAAAAATAAATTAATAAATAATAAAATAAAATAAATGACACATGTTAATTATGTATAGTAGTAAATCCAAAATGTCATGGCATTTTCAATACGCTTAAAAGGAAAATTCAGATGTCTCACAGATAGAACTTTGACTTGTCAAGAAAGGGTGGGGCTCCATTATATGCTTTTAATAGTTGGTCATTAACTTTGAAAATAGTCCCATTGTCCATGTTCTTGATGTCTACAACTCCATGAGGGTAGACTTGGTGCACTTCAAAGGGTTCATACCATCTCAATTTAAGTTTACCGGGAAAGAACCTCAATCTTGAGTTATGAGGAGGACTTGATAACTAATATGAAAAATGTCATGGAAAAAGCATTTGATCATGCCACTTCTTGGTCTTCTCCTTGTATAGCTTGGCATTTTCATATGCATGTGCCCTAAACTCACTATTTCATTGAGCTCTATAATCTTTGCTCACTAGCTAATTGTGCATCAAAATTGAGCTTTTTGACGGCCTAATAAGCTTTGTGTTTTAACTCAACAAAGATATGGCAGACTTTTACATACACTAATTTCAATGGGGATATTCCTAGTGGAGCTTTAAATTCTTTGCGGTAAGCCCATAGTGCTTCATCAAGCTTTACCGACCAGTACTTCAGTCTAGGGTTCACCAACTTCTCAAGGATTTGCTTGATCTCGCGGTTTGACACTTCAGCTTACCCATTGGTCTGTTGGTGATATGTCAGGGTAATTTTGTGTCGTACACCATAACTTTGCAACGCCTTAGCAATCAGCTTGTTGTGAAAGTGGGTGCCTTCATCACTGATAATGGCTCTAACTGCTCCAAATCGTGTAAAGATGCAGGAACTTGAGCATAGTCTTAAAGTCATTTCTCGATGTTTCTATTACTTCAACCCACTTGGGCTTATATTCCACAGCTAGTAAAATATATAAGTCACCAAACGAGGATGGGAAGGGTCCTATGAAGTCCATGCCTCATACGTCAAAAAGCTTTATCTCTAAAATATTTTGCAATGGCATTTCATATCATCTGAAAATGATCCCAGTGCGCTGGCATCTATTGTAAGCCTTGTAAAACTCATGGACATCTTTGAATAGTGTAGGGAAATAAAAGCAAGATTGAAGGACCTTTGTAGCAATCCTTGCTCCTCCATAGTGACCTCCACAAGGTGTCGAATGACAATGGTGTAACATGTCCTTTTACTCCTCCTTAGGGATACACATTCAGATCATCTGGCCTGTATATTGTTTGAAGCAGTATGGCTCATCCTAAAAATAAAATATTGCACCTTGTATAAATTTCACCTTTCCCTGGCTGTTCATGTCATAAGGCAAAATACCACTAACAAGAAAATTAACAATGTCAGCGTACCATGGATTTGTCGTGGCATCTAAAATTTGCTCATCAGGGAATTGTTATTGAATTTCTAAGTTGTCATGGCATTTTTAATTGTTCTCCAGCCTAGAAAGATGGTCAACATTAGTACATTTCCAATCTACAGCCTCTAAGTCAAATTCCTGCAGAAGTAGTGTCCATCTAATAAGTCTAGACTTGGCATCCTTCTTGTTTACTAAGTAGTTTATAGTTGAATGAACAGTGTGAACTATACTTTGGTACCTATCAAGTATGACCTAAACTTGTTGAATGCAAATACCAGGACATGTAATTCTTTCTCAATGGTATTATAGTTAAGTTGTGCATCATTCAGCGTACGACTAGCATAATATATGACGTGAAATGTTTTACCTCAGCGTTGCCCTAGCAGGTTCTCCCACGACATAATCACTCGTGTCACACATAAACTCGAATGGTAAAATCCAATCAAGGGGAACAATAATAGATGCTGAGATAATGCTCTACTTCAACTCTGTGAATCCGTCATGGCAACATTTATCGAACACAAAAGGCTAATTTCACTGTAGTAATATACACAAGGGCTTTGAAATCTTGGAGAAGTCCTTGCTCTTCGCATCGGTTAATAACCTTCTCCATATTGCCAAGACATTTTTTAAAGCAGTCTCAGAAAAAAAAATTTATCCATGAATATTTCCAATAAATCCTCAACCATGTCAGATAAAATTGCTTGTATACATCATTGAAAAGTTATCGGAGCATTACATAGACCAACGAGCATCCACGTAAAAGCGTAAGTGACATAGGGGCATGTAAATGTTATTTTCTCTTGGTCCTCAGGTGCTATGGAAATTTGGTTGTACCTCGAATATCCATCTAGAAAGCAATAGTGTGCCTTGCCCACCAATCGATCAAGCATCTAATTGATGAAAGGTAGAGGAAAATGGTCCTTCTTGGTAGCCTTGTTTAGTTTGCAGTAGTTTATACAAATCTCCATCTAGTGACAGTACATGTGGGTAGGAGCTCATTGTCTTCATTGCTTACCACAGTTGTGCCTCCTTTCTTGGGAACGCATTGCACCTGGGTTACCTAAGAACTATTGGATATCAGGTAAATATCTGCAACATCAAGCCACTTAATAAACTCTTTCGTCACCATCTTTTCCATGACATGGGTTAGCCTTTCTTGTGGCTTTATGGAATTGCCATTACATTAACAGAATTTTGTGCATGCATACGGTTAGACTTATCCCCTTCAAGTTTGCCATGGCCCTTCCTAACTCTTTCGTATGCTATTACAAAATGGTTACCAAATGCGTTCTTGGTTAGAATTAAGGCTTAGGGAGATAATCAATGGCAATGTCTCATTACTACCTGAGTAAGAATATTTAAGATGTTGTGGCAAAGTTTTTAGCTCTAAGTTAGGTGCATATTGTAGTAAAGGCTTATGAGGAATATATTCATCAAAATCAAGAGGTTTAAAGCACGTGTATGGTCTAGCTGAAAGTAAGCTAGATGTTGTACCTCCAATGGAAATTCTCAGCCTCCTCTTTGTTATCCTCATCAGTGTGCTTTTCATAATCATCCAGCTGTATGATATTGAAATGGAAAAGTTGTTCTGCTTCACTTTTTATATTGGATTCCATTTTAAAAATGATCTGACATTCTTTAGAATCATCCACATACTTGAGAGATCAATAGACATTCAAGGTTACCTTTTGGTCGGCTACTCGTATGGTGAGTTCACCCTTCTCTCAATCAAAAAGATACAACATGTGGCTAGGAAAGGTCTCCACAAAATAATTGGTGCATTGGCACCAACCTGACAATCAAGTATAAGAAAGTTGGTTGGGAAGACAAATTTATCAACCCTCACTATGACATATTCGATTCTTACCTTTGGACGAACATGGGATCGATTAGCTAGTTGCAAAATAATAGAGGTGGGACTTGCATCACCCATCCCAAGCTTCACAAATATTGACTTGGGGATTAGATTCAAACTTGATCCATGGTTATATAGTGCCTTCCAAACATAATTGCCTCTTATAGAACATGGAATAATGAAGTTTCTTGGATCTTTTTGCTAAGGCAGGAACTTGCTTAATGTTGAGCTGAATTTTTTTTTACTGTGGCAGTTGTATCAAACTTCTCGACTTTTCTCTTCTTGTTGAAAATTTCCTTCATAAATTTAAGGTATGTGGGCATCTAATCAATGGCTTCCAAGGGTGGGACATTAATGTATAGCTAGTCAAGTATGTCTATAAACTTCTTGAACTACACCTCATCATTGTGCTTCTTTAGCCTTTGAGGAAAAGATAGTGGGGGCCTAACTTCTTCTACTTATGGTGTGGGAAATAATTTTGTTATGGCATTTCTGTCTGCTCTCTCAATAAGTGAATCAGTTGAACCTTTGATGTGATCCAATTAAGCTTCATATTCATCTTTTTATCTCCAACCTTTCATAAGATTAAAAGTGGATTTTCTATAACTCATTTTTATTTTGCATTATGATCATGATGATTACATTCATAATATATAAATTATATTTCATTTGTTATGACATTGATATATATATATTTATATAACATATATAGCTATGATAATAATATTTCTCTCATTATTATGTGAGGCATGAAGTTATTATTATAACTATAGTCCACATCCTTATATTATAGACAGTGTTATTTCTTAATATTTCATATACTTAATTTAATTTCGTTGTCCTTGAATGAAGGTACATTCGGCCACACCTAAGGGGGTTGATTTGAGATAAATGATGAAGGATAAAGTAAGGAGACTCATATAGGAATACTCGGGAGAGCATAAGGAATAATCGGTGAAAAGTTATCTGGTGACAAGTGAGTTCATAGCTGGATTGAGCTGAAGATTTGAGCAAGAAGATTACTTCATATCAGCTGGGGAGCTGCACCATCAACATCGCCATTCAAAATACTTCAAATATGGTCATGTCAGACTTTCATAATTCGTACCTTTTCACGAAAAGGTGTCTTTCCCGTAGATGACTTTTCACAAGGAGCTGCCAAAACGCTCATCATAATACAACTCACCTATGGTTAGCTCACCTCTAGCTCAATCACCTTAGAACAACTCAATCATGAAGGGTTACCTTTTTAACCATTTTTTCCATTCATGAATATTGATGTCCATGAAGAAGCCATAACATCTAAGTGAATGTTGGTGAAGAGTTTTCATCAAAATAAGGCCTAAATATCGAAGAGATATGAGATAAGCATCATAACTATTCAGCCAACCCCCACACGTCATGCACAAGGAGTCTTTGGCACCAATATGAACCAACATCTCAACATTCGACCAAGGAAGGTTCCATGCATGTGTTAGTCGAATCATTACGTTCACTTGTGAATAGATAGCCTAATAAACATGAAGTGCAAGAGACTTGTTCATTTATTTCAATAGTTATGCATCTTCATTAAGACATGTACTTAGCCGAATGGGCACAAATCTATTCGGCCAACCCTCTGAACTCCTATAAATAGAGAGGCTTAATTCATTTGTGACACACCTTTTATATGTAAAACTTATTTTGTAAGAAATCTATCTTCAAGTTCTTTTAAGAACTATATCGATTAAGCAAGTATAATTCTTTATACTTGTGGCGTCACTTCTTTCACTTGATACTTATAATTCCTAGTTTCCATAACTAGTGGGTTTAAGTCCTAAACACCACTCCTTATTCAAGTTTGCAAAGTTTGGGGTTATACTCTCTATAATATAGTTTATTTTTTAACTTGTATAAGACACTATCTTTGTTCATCTCCATCAACATCCTTTTATTTAATTTTCAATTACTATTATCTCATCAAACAACCATCTTCAGCAACCTACATTGTCATGCACTCAACTATAACAGGGCCATATTCAACAACAACATCATTTGAAGACCATCATTGTCATGCTTCTTCCGCAGAAACTCTTATCATTCTTCATCCCTATTTCATTTTGTTTCTATTTGATTTCCTACTTATCATTCATATATTAATCCATTTCATTTCCTTGTTTAATTGCAACCATACTTATCAAGTCAAGTGTAATATTTGATATCGTTTCGTAGATTAGGACACCAATAAGGCTATCAATCATCTTCTTCATTGAGGACGTAGATAGGCTTACATCAAGTTGTATCAGAGCATAGTTGGAAGTGATTAGTAACTGCATTTTGGTGTGCAACATCAAAGGCAAAACAAAAAAAACAATGGAAAAAAGGAAGCAATTATCCTGAATCAATTCAAAGGATTAAAAAAACGCAAGAGAAAAAGAAATTTCCAACAAACAAAATCAAAGGAAATGTACATTACAAAATCAAAACAAGTATGGTGGAGGTCTATTGCCAACCTTACTGAAGAGATAACCTTATTGTGTCTCGTAAATGAAAGGTTGTAAGTATTTTTATTGGTTTGTAAGTCACCCTTTCACTTTTTTTTTCTTTCTTATCAAAACCTTTTCTTCTTTCTAATCTTTTCTTCTTTCTTTTATTTACATTTGTCTTCATTGCCTTCTATTTTATTTCCTCTCCTAATCAAGTTATTGCAGTGACACATAAGTTGAAGGTTTGTTTTCCATAATCTTGAGTTAGTTCTTTAAAGGACTTAACAAGAGAGATTGAGAGGTAAAAGGAAAAATTGAGTGGGTGAGACCAACAGGGAAATTGATAAAAGGCAATATATATATTCTTGAGTGCAAACACGAGAGTTGAGTGGAATGACCTATCAACTTTCTTTGGTGTGAAGATTGTGAGGCTTTGTGAATTTACAAGTAAGGTTTTTCTAAAAATGTCTTAAAGTCCTCCTAGAGAAATTGCAGGTTAACCAAATTGATACGATACAAACTAGCTCCAACTTTCTCCATGACTTGAACACACCATGGATGTTCTTCAAAGCTGTTTCTAAAGAAGTTCTT
Organism: Hibiscus syriacus; assembly: GCF_006381635.1. Classification (NCBI taxonomy): domain Eukaryota; kingdom Viridiplantae; phylum Streptophyta; class Magnoliopsida; order Malvales; family Malvaceae; genus Hibiscus; species Hibiscus syriacus. The sequence goes on along the minus strand of NW_024061878.1, from coordinate 1,944,081 downwards.
CAATACCCTATCTTATACTATATCATTTATACATTATATTCTATCATAAGCATGCATTCACATGTTAGTATAAATTATCATATTACTATTTCTATCCTATGCTTATTTGATCATGTTTTTCATATTATTCAAATATATGTTATATTACATATCATTTCTTAGGATACTATTATTACATGTTTCCATTTATCATTTATGAATACCATGTTATATGATATTCATGCATACAACATATACCCATATCTTTATGATTGATACACAATATTATAAGCATGTTAGGATAGTCTTATAATCATATTAAGCATGATTATCATATATACATCAAGGCAGCATCATTATAAATCATTTCATTAGTTCATATGCATTCATATTTGCTCTTAAGCTTCATGCATTATCTTACACATAGTTTGAGATGATATAATTAGCTCATTACCTTCAAACATAGCTCACATCACCATAATCATACATGGCAGCAAGGTATTTAGCTCATAACAGCTCAATATCATGGACTTACCTTGTTTCCTTGCACATATAGGTACATTGGAGTGTGATGTACAATGAGGCAGCTTGGTAGAGTATTTGGACGTCATATGCAGCTCACAAATAGCTCACTCTTCTGGAACACTAAGGAAAACTCAACTTAGCTGGAGGAGCTAGCATGTAGCTGAACTTAGCTGGAGGAGAGCTTTGGACCAAAGTGCTGAAAATTGGACTAAAGGTAGCTGGGAGAGTATCTGAGGAGCTGAGAAGACCAAAGCTAACTAGCTTGAGTTTATCAAGCTATAACTCACCTAGTTAGCTACCAAGACACTCATCTAGCTTACCTTAAAGCTAGTTCATCTCTAGGCTGCCCAATGGATGCCATGTCATCTAGATACACGTTGGGAGCTAATTCACGCCTAGTTGTTGCCTATCTTCATTCCATGGACTTCAAGACATCATCCTATGGTTGCAACCTCATCAAAGCATATCAAGAAGACCCATGTGCATTCATGTAGGCTACCATGTGAATCATTCAAGCATGTTCACTTCATGTGACATCAAATTGGTGCCAAAACACCAAGGGATGCTTTCTATTCGGCCAAAGACTCTTTCCTCTTCATTTTGGCGCCCAAATAACTTCCAAATGCATTCAAATCATCCTTAGGGCCGAACCAACTCATAACCATTCGGCCAAGAGCATGTATTTTCATTAAAGTCTTGTTTTTACATTAAAAATCATGTTATTTCAGGAAAGTACAAGGGCTAGCCGAACCAACATGTACCTATTCGGCCAAGTCCCTTCAAAAACTATAAATAGGCCATTATATTTCATTTGTAATCAGACTTTTTGATTAATATAAGTGAGATTATTCTCTTCCTTAAGTCATGGTGACTTTTATCGACTTATCAAGTATATTATACTTGTGGCGTCAACCCCTTTTTTTCATCTTGATACTTCTAGTTCCTAGTTCATATAACTAGTGGGTCAAAGTACTTAACACCACCCCTTGAAGAAGCAATATAAAGTATGGGTCTTTGCTCTCTATAGCATTGGTTCTTCTTTGAGACTTCTTCAAGATACTATCCTCACTTCCATACTCTTTGTTTCATTGCCATAACCATAGCCATATCAACCATCTTCCGCTTCCATCTCTCATTTTTAAACAGCCCACCTATTCACCATACGTTTACCACCCTTAACCATCTCTTTTTGAGCCATTCACTTGTGCAGGTTGTTTTGCTTTCTTCCTAGAACCATAATCCATTTGTTAAGGTACAAGTGCCTTAAATCAAGCGGTATCAGAGCTTTGGTGGAAGAAAGCAACGTGTAAAAACAACAAAAAGAAAAAAACAAAAAGAAGTGCAAAGTGAAGTGCAATGTCAAAGAAATCAAGAAAAAATCAGAAAACAAAGTGAATCACTCAAAAGAAAGAAAACATCCAACACTCAAAAAAGAACAAAAGCAAAGAAAAGAAAAGAAAAGAAAGAAGTTGAAGCACTCATCAACAATTCTCATCACCAAGCAAGTCAAGTAAGCCATTTAAATTGATTGTGGTGATAAAAGGTTGTAAAGTGACTTGCGTAAGTATCCCCTTTTGTTCTTTTCTTTCTATTTCTAAGCCACAATTTCATTATATTTTGGTTTTCCATTCCTACTAACCCATTTGCAACCAACGCACAACAAGTGAAATTTACTTGATACGGTTTTGAGTAAAGTCCTCTAGAATTTGGAACAAGAGAATCGAGAGGAAAAAGGATAGAGTGTATGTGAGAATAGAAGAGGACAAGTAAAAGCCATTAAAGTCCTAGAGTGCAAACATGAGTCGATTGAGTGAAATTCAAGTTTTCTTGGAGTGACACGTTAGGCTTTGTGAGAGCAATATTGGTAAGGTCCTAAACACATTTCTTTTTTTTTCTTATTTGCTAACATGTCTCTTCCATCCAACATCTTTGTAGTTAAAAGGACTTTGAACGTCCAAAGTCAAGAAGATGAACAAAGAGAGAATATTTTCCATACACAAAATGTCACGTGGGAGATAAAGTTTGTGTGGTGATCATTGATGGAGGGAGTTGTACAAACATAGTAAGTACTTACATGGTGGAAAAGTTGGGTCTCAAGACTTTTAATCATCCTCATCCATACAAACATCAGTGGCTCAACGATGTGGGTGAAGCCAAGGTAACCAAACAAGTTGTTGTACCTTTCTCAATTGGAAGATACAATGATGAAGTCCTTTGTGATGTGGTTCTCATGAGTGCAAGCCACCTCATACTAGGACGTCCTTGGCAATTTGACAAGAAGGCTACTCATGATGGATTTTCGAACATCAAGGAAAGAAAATCATATTGGCGCCTCTGCTTCCAAGTCAAGTTCATAAATGCCAAGTGACCCTTAAGTCACGCATAGAAGAATGGGAGAAAAATAAAGCCATGAAAAGAAACCTTGAAGAAGAACGTTTTGAGGAGACAAGAATAATTGTAAATGAAACAGTTAGTGTTGAAAGAGAAGTCTTGCAAGAGCATCAAGTAGAACAAGTGGAAAATCTGAATGATACGAGAAACATTGGAAAAAAAAGGGAGAATGGAGAGCATGATTCACCTAACAACTATTTTCCTCCAATTATTACTTTTGTTTTGCAGGACAATCCAATAGACATATCACTTCAAATTGAAGACTCAGAGAACATGTCTTTTGAAGAATCAATAGGCATGACTTGTGGTGATCTACAAGACATGTCCTTTGAGGTTCCAACAATTATGTCTCTATAAGTTCAAAAAGATATGTCACTTGAACTGCCACAAGTTGTGATCATTGAGGCTCCAAGTACATTACAACTATTGAAGAGATTTTAGCAACCAATGGAGTTTTCCATCATCAAGCAACCAATGCCCATTAAACATCCACCCTGGTTTGCTATTTCCATTCACCTTGTTAATAGTTTTCCATTTACAAACTTTGATTTAGTTTGTAGCAACTTGTTTCATCCTTATGGTGAAGAAATCATACCAACCTTCAAGGCAATAATTTGGAGAGGCACGATGGTGAAAGGACATGATGATTTAAATCAGCCCCAATGAGTCATTCAAAGAACACTAATCTTCACCAAGCGACGTGGTGACTCCAACCAAGAGACAAACCTTTTCACCAACAAGCATGGTGAATTAAAAGGAGGAAATGTAGATATAGAGGTCCTTTCCAAGCATTATGATGATTCAAAGAATAAAGAAAAAGGATCAAATTGGTTCGTGAAGGGATTTTTCTCTCCTGTTCAAATGACATGTGATGGTTCCCAAACATTGTTTCCTCCCATTAAAGGACGTGAAGTTACCAGATTTGAAGCCAAGAGGTTGAACATATCGTGTGAATCATCTGTTGGAGGAAAACATAAGGATTCAATCCTTCCTACATCAAGAAGGTCTTTAATGAGAAACTACTTCGATTTGAGGACAAATCACCTAAAAGAAGGGGAGGATGATACGATCCAAACTAGCTCCAACTTTCTCCATGACTTGAACACACCATGGATGTTCTTCAAAGTTGTTTCTAAGGGAGTTCTTCATTACCCTATCTTATACTATATCATTTATACATTCAATTCTATCTTACATATCATTTCTTAGGATACTATTTACATGTTTCCATTTATCTTTTATGAATACCATGTTATATGATATTCATGCATACAACATATACCTATATCTTTATGATTGATACACAGTTATAAGTATGTTAGGATAGTCTTATAATCATATTAAGCATGATATCATATATACATCAAGGCAGCATCATTATAATCATTCATTAGTTCATAGCATTCATATTTGCTCTTAAAGCTTCATGCATTATCTTACACATAGTTTGAGATGATATAATTAGCTCATACCTTCAAACATAGCTCACACCATAATCATACATGGCAGCAAGTATTTAGCTCATAACAGCTCAATATCATGGACTTACCTTGTTTCCTTGCACATATAGTACATTGGGTGTGATGTACATGAGGCAGCTTGGGTAGAGTATTTGGACGTCATATGCAGCTCACAAAAGCTCACTCTTCTGGAACACTAAGGAAAACTCAACTTAGCTGGAGGAGCTAGCATGTAGCTGAACTTAGCTGGAGGAGAGCTTTGGACCAAAGTGCTGAAAATTGGACTAAAGGTAGCTGGGAGAGTATCTGAGGAGCGAAGACCAAAGCTAACTAGCTTTTATCAGCTATAACTCACCTAGTAGCTACCAAGACACTCATCTAGCTTACCTTAAAGCTAGTTCATCTCTAGGTTGCCCAATGGATGCCATGTCATCTAGATACACGTTGGAGCTAATTCACCTAGTTGTTGCCTATTTCATTCCATGGACTTCAAGACATCATCCTATGGTTGCAACCTCATCAAAGCATATCAAGAAGACCCATGTGCATTCATGTAGGCTACCATGTGAATCATTCAAGCATGTTCACTTCATGTGACATCAAATTGGTGCCAAAACACCAATGGATGCTTCTATTCGGCCAAAGACTCTTTCCTCTTCATTTTGCGCCAAAAACTTCCAAATGCATTCAAATCATCCTTAGGCCGAACCAACTCATAAACATTCGGCCAAGAGCATGTATTTTCATTAAAGTCTTGTTTTTACATTAAAAATCATGTATTTCAGGAAGTACAAGGGCTAGCCGAACCAACATGTACCTATTCGGCCAAGTCCCTTCAAAAACTATAAATAGGCCATTATATTTCATTTGTAATCAGACTTTTTGATTAATATAAGTGAGATTATTCTCTTCCTTAAGTCATTGGTGACTTTTATCGACTTATCAAGTATATTATACTTGTGGCGTCAACCCCTTTTTTTCATCTTGATACTTCTAGTTCCTAGTTCATATAACTAGTGGGTCAAAGTACTTAACACCACCCCTTGAAGAAGCAATATAAAGTATGGGTCTTTGCTCTCTATAGCATTGGTTCTTCTTTGAGACTTCTTCAAGATACTATCCTCACTTCCATAATCTTTGTTTCATCGCCATAACCATAGCCATATCAACCACCTTTGGCTTCCATCTCTCATTTTTAAACAGCCCACCTATTCACCATACGTTTACCACCCTTAACCATCTCTTTTTGAGCCATTCACTTGTGAGGTTGTTTTGCTTTCTTCTAGATCCAATCCATTTGTTAAGGTACAAGTGCCTTACATTAAGCGGTATCAGAGCTTTGGTGGAAGAAAGCAACGTGCAACAACAACAAAAAGAAAAAAACAAAAAGAAGTGCAAAGTGAAGTGCAATGTCAAGAAATCAAGAAAAAAAATCAGAAAACAAAGTGAAGCACTCAAAAGAAAGAAAACATCCAACACTCAAAAAAGAACAAAAGCAAAGAAAAGAAAGAAAGAAAGAAGTTGAAGCACTCATCAACAATTCTCATCACCAAGCAAGTCAAGTAGGCCATTTAAATTGATTGTGGTGGTAAAAGTTTGTAAAGTGACTTGCGTAAGTAACCCCTTTTGTTCTTTTCTTTCTATTTCTAAGCCACCCTTTCATTATATTTTGGTTTTCCATTCCTACTAACCCATTTGCAACCAACGCACAACAAGTGAAATTTACTTGATACGGTTTTGAGTAAAGTCCTCTAGAATTTGGAACAAGAGAATCGAGAGGAAAAAGGATAGAGTGTATGTGAGAATAGAAGAGGACAAGTAAAAGCCATTAAAGTCCTAGAGTGCAAACATGAGTCGATTGAGTGAAATTCAAGTTTTCTTGGAGTGACACGTTAGGCTTTGTGAGAGCAATATTGGTAAGGTCCTAAACACATTTCTTTTTGTTTTCTTATTTGCTAACATGTCTCTTCCATCCAACATCTTTGTAGTCAAAAGGACTTTGAACGTCCAAAGTCAAGAAGATGAACAAAAAGAGAATATTTTCCATACAAAATGTCACGTGGGAGATAAAGTTTGTGTGGTGATCATTGATGGAGGGAGTTGTACAAACATAGTAAGTACTTACATGGTGGAAAAGTTGGGTCTCAAGACTTTTAATCATCCTCATCCATCCAAACTTCAGTGGCTCAACGATGTGGGTGAAGCCAAGGTAACCAAACAAGTTGTTGTACCTTTCTCAATTGGAAGATACAATGATGAAGTCCTTTGTGATGTGGTTCTCATGAGTGCAAGCCACCTCATACTAGGACGTCCTTGGCAATTTGACAAGAAGGCTACTCATGATGGATTTTCCAACAAGTATTCTTTCCAACATCAAGGAAAGAAAATCATATTGGCGCCTCTGCTTCCAAGTTAAATTCATGAATGCCAAGTGACCCTTAAGTCACGCATAGAAGAATGGGAGAAAAATAAAGCCATGAAAAGAAACCTTGAAGAAGAACGTTTTGAGGAGACAAGAATAATTGTAAATGAAACTGTTAGTGTTGAAAGAGAAGTCTTGCAAGAGCATCAAGTAGAACAAGTGGAAAATCTGAATGATACGAGAAACATTGGAAAAAAAAAGGGAGAATGGAGAGCATGATTCACCTAACAACTCTTTTCCTCCAATTATTACTTTTGTTTTGCAGGATAATCCAATAGATATATCACTTCAAATTGAAGACTCAGAGAACATGTCTTTTGAAGAATCAATAGGCATGACTTATGGTGATCTACAAGACATGTCCTTTGAGGTTCCAACAATTATGTCTCTATAAGTTCAAAAAGATATGTCACTTGAACTGCCACAAGTTGTGATCATTGAGGCTCCAAGTACATTACAACTATTGAAGAGATTTTAGCAACCAATGGAGTTTTCCATCATCAAGCAACCAATTCCCATTAAACATCCACCCTGGTTTGCTATTTCCATTCACCTTGTTAATAGTTTTCCATTTACTAACTTTGATTTAATTTGTAGCAACTTGTTTCATCCTTATGGTGAAGAAATCATACCAACCTTCAAGGCAATAATTTGGAGAGGTACGATGGTGAAAGGACATGATGATTTAAATCAGCCCCAATGAGTCATTCAAAGAACACTAATCTTCACCAAGCGACGTGGTGACTCCAACCAAGAGACAAACCTTTTCACCAACAAGCATGGTGAATTAAAAGGAGGAAATGAAGATATAGAGGTCCTTTCCAAGAATTATGATGATTCAAAGAATAAAGAAAAAGGATCAAATTGGTTCGTGAAGGGATTTTTCTCTCCTGTTCAAATGACATGTGATGGTTCCCAAACATTGTTTCCTCCCATTAAAGGACGTGAAGTTACCAGATTTGAAGCCAAGAGGTTGAACATATCGTGTGAATCATCTGTTGGAGGAAAACATAAGGATTCAATCTTTCCTACATCAAGAAGGTCTTTAATGAGAAACTACTTCGATTTGAGGACAAATCACCTAAAAGAAGGGGAGGATGATACGATCCAAACTAGCTCCAACTTTCTCCATGACTTGAACACACCATGGATGTTCTTCAAAGTTGTTTCTAAGGGAGTTCTTCATTACCCTTATATACTATATCTTTATACATTCAATTCTATCATAAGCATGCATTCACATGTTAGTATAAATTATCATATTATTATTTCCATCCTATGCTTATTGATCATGTTTTCATATTATTCAAATATAGCTATGATTACATATCATTCTTAGGATATTATTACATGTTCCATTTATCTTTTATGAATACCATTTATATGATATTCATGCATACAACATATATATCTTTATGATGATACACAATGTTATAAGCATGTTAGAATAGTCTTATAATCATATTAGCATGATTATCTATATACATCAAGGCATCATCATTATAAATCATTTCATAGTTCATATGCATTCATATTAGCTCTTAACTTCATGCATTATCTTACACATAGTTTGAGATGGTATAATTAGCTCATGACCTTCAAACATAGCTCACAGCACCATAATCATACATGGTAGCAAGGTATTTGGCTCATAACATCTCAATATCATGGACTTACCTTGTTTCCTTGCACATATAGGTACATTGGAGTGTGATGTACGATGAGGCAGCTTGGTAGAGTATTTGGACGTCATATGCAGCTCACAAACAACTCACAAATATCATGGCAGCTCGTGGAATACTAAGGAAAGCTCAACTTAGCTGGAGAAGCTAGTATGTAGGTGAACTTAGCTGGAGGAGAGCTTTCGACCAAAGTGCTGAAAAGTGGACTAAAGGTAGTTGAAAGTAGTTGGGAGAGTAGCTGAGGAGCTGAGAAGATCAAAGCTATTTATCAAGCTATAACTCACCTAGTCAGCTACCAAGACATTCATCTAGCTTACCTTGTAGCTAGTTCATCTCTAGGTTGCCCAATGGATGACATGTCATCTAGATACACGTTGGAACCTAATTCACGCCTAGTTGTTGCATATCTTCATTCCATGGACTTCAAGACATCATCCTATGGTTGCAACCTCATCAAAGCATAGCAAGAAGACCCATGTGAATTCATGTAGGCTACCATGTGCATCATTCAAGCATCTGCACTTCATGTGACATCAAATTGGTGCCAAAACACCAAGGAATGCTTCCTATTCGGCCAAAGACTCTTTCCTCTTCATTTTTGTGCCCAAATAACTTCTAATTGCATTTAAATCATCCTTAGAGCCGAACCAACTCATAAACATTCGGCTAAGAGCATGTATTTTCATTAAAGTCTTGTTTTTTCATTAAAAATCATGTCATATTAGGAAAGTACAAGGAGAGCATGTATTTTCATTAAAGTCTTGTTTTTTCATTAAAAATCATGTCATATTAGGAAAGTACAAGGGCTGGCCGAACCAACATGTACCTATTCGGCCAAGTCCCTTCAAAAACTATAAATAGGCCATTATTTTTCATTTGTAATCAGACTTTTTGATTAATATAAGTGAGATTATTCTCTTCCTTAAGTCATTGACTTTTATCGACTTATCAAGTATATTATACTTGTGGCGTCAACCCCTTTTTTTCATCTTGATACTTCTAGTTCCTAGTTCATATAATTAGTGGGTCAAAGTACTTAACACCACCCCTTGAAGAAGCAATATAAAGTATGGGTCTTTGCTCTCTATAGCATTGGTTCTTCTTTGAGACTTCTTCAAGATACTATCCTCACTTCCATACTCTTTGTTTCATCGCCATAAACATAGCCATATCAACCACCTTCCGCTTCCATCTCTCATTTTTAAACAGCCCACCTATTCACCATACGTTTACCACCCTTAACCATCTCTTTTTGAGCCATTCACTTGTGCAGGTTGTTTTGCTTTCTTCCTAGATCCATAATCCATTTGTTCAGGTACAAGTGCCTTACATCAAGCGGTATCAGAGCTTTGGTGGAAGAAAGCAACGTGTAAAAACAACAAAAAGAAAAAAACAAAAAGAAGTGCAAAGTGAAGTGCAATGTCAAAGAAATCAAGAAAAAAATCAGAAAACAAAGTGAAGCACTCAAAAGAAAGAAAACATCCAACACTAAAAAAAGAACAAAAGCAAAGAAAAGAAAAGAAAAGAAAGAAGTTGAAGCACTCATCAACAATTCTCATCACCAAGCAAGTCAAGTAAGCCATTTAAATTGATTGTAGTGATAAAAGGTTGTAAAGTGACTTGCGTAAGTAGCCCCTTTTGTTCTTTTCTTTCTATTTCTAAGCCACCCTTTCATTATATTTTGGTTTTCCATTCCTACTAACCCATTTGCAACCAACGCACAACAAGTGAAATTTACTTGATACGGTTTTGAGTAAAGTCCTCTAGAATTTGGAACAAGAGAATCGAGAGGAAAAAGGATAGAGTGTATGTGAGAATAGAAGAGGACAAGTAAAAGCCATTAAAGTCCTAGAGTGCAAACATGAGTCGATTGAGTGAAATTCATGTTTTCTTGGAGTGACACGTTAGGCTTTGTGAGAGCAATAAGTTTGTGTGGTGATCATTGATGGAGGGAGTTGTACAAACATAGTAAGTACTTACATGGTGGAAAAGTTGGGTCTCAAGACTTTTAATCATCCTCATCCATACAAACATCAGTGGCTCAACGATGTGGGTGAAGCCAAGGTAACCAAACAAGTTGTTGTACCTTTCTCAATTGGAAGATACAATGATGAAGTCCTTGTGATGTGGTTCTCAGAGTGCAAGCAACCTCATACTAGGACGTCCTTGGCAATTTGACAAGAAGGCTACTCATGATGGATTTTCGAACATCAAGGAAAGAAAATCATATTGGCGCCTCTGCTTCCAAGTCAAGTTCATAAATGCCAAGTGACCCTTAAGTCACGCATAGAAGAATGGGAGAAAAATAAAGCCATGAAAATAAACCTTGAAGAAGAACGTTTTGAGGAGACAAGAATAATTGTAAATGAAATTGTTAGTGTTGAAAGAGAAGTCTTGCAAGAGCATCAAGTAGAAAAAGTGGAAAATCTGAATGATACGAGAAACATTGGAAAAAAAAGGGAGAATGGAGAGCATGATTCACCTAACAACTATTTTCCTCCAATTATTACTTTTGTTTTGCAGGACAATCCAATAGACATATCACTTCAAATTGAAGACTCAGAGAACATGTCTTTTGAAGAATCAATAGGCATGACTTGTGGTGATCTACAAGACATGTCCTTTGAGGTTCCAACAATTATGTCTCTATAAGTTCAAAAAGATATGTCACTTGAAGTTCCACAAGTTGTGATCATTGAGGCTCCAAGAACATTACAACTATTGAAGATATTTTAGCAACCAATGGAGTTTTCCATCATCAAGCAACCAATGCCAATTAAACATCCACCCTGGTTTGCTATTTCCATTCACCTTGTTAATAGTTTTCCATTTACTAACTTTGATTTATTTTGTAGCAACTTGTTTCATCCTTATGGTGAAGAAATCATACCAACCTTCAAGGCAATAATTTGGAGAGGCACGATGGTGAAAGGACATGATGCTTTAAATCAGCCCCAATGAGTCATTCAAAGAACACTAATCTTCACCAAGCGACGTGGTGACTCCAACCAAGAGACAAACCTTTTCACCAACAAGCATGGTGAATTAAAAGGAGGAATGAAGATATATAGGTCCTTTCCAAGCATTATGATGATTCAAAGAATAAAGAAAAATGATCAAATTGGTTCGTGAAGGGATTTTTCTCTCCTGTTCAAATGACATGTGATGGTTCCCAAACACTGTGTCTTCCCATTAAAGGACGTGAAGTTACCAGATTTGAAGCCAAGAGGTTGAACATATCGTGTGAATCATCTATTGGAGGAAAACATAAGGATTCAATCCTTCCTATATCAAGAAGGTCTTTAATGAGAAACTACTTCGATTTGAGGACAAATCACCTAAAAGAAGGGGATGATGATACGATCCAAACTAGCTCCCACTTTCTCCATGACTTGAACACACCATGGATGTTCTTCAAAGTTGTTTCTAAGGGAGTTCTTCATTACCCTATCTTATACTATATCATTTATACATTTAATTCTATCATAAGCATGCATTCACATGTTAGTATAAATTATCATATTATTATTTCCATCCTATGCTTATTTGATCATGTTTTTCATATTATTCAAATATATGCTATGATTACATATCATTTCTTAGGATACTATTATTACATGTTTCCATTTATATTTTATGAATACCATGTTATATGATATTCATGCATACAACATATACCCATATCTTTATGATTGATACACAATGTTATAAGCATGTTAGAATAGTCTTATAATCATATTAAGCATGATTATCATATATACATCAAGGCAGTATCATTATAAATCATTTCATTAGTTCATATGCATTCATATTAGCTCTTAAACTTCATGCATTATCTTACACATAGTTTGGGATGGTATAATTAGCTCATGACCTTCAAACATAGCTCACAGCACCATAATCATACATGGTAGAAAGGTATTTAGCTCATAACATCTCAATATCATGGACTTACCTTGTTTCCTTGCACATATAGGTACATTGGAGTGTGATGTACGATGAGGCAGCTTGGTAGAGTATTTGGACGTCATATGCAGCTCACAAATAACTCACAAATATCATGGAAGCTCGTGGAGTACTAAGGAAAGCTCAACTTAGCTGGAGAAGCTAGCATGTAGCTGAACTTAGCTGGAGGAGAGCTTTCGACCAAAGTGCTGAAAAGTGGACTAAAGGTAGCTGGAAGTAGTTGGAAGAGTAGCTGAGGAGCTGAGAAGATCAAAGCTATTTATCAAGCTATAACTCACCTAGTCAGCTACCAAGACATTCATCTAGCTTACCTCATCTCTAGGTTGCCCAATGGATGACATGTCATTTAGATACACGTTGGAACCTAATTCACGCCTAGTTGTTGCATATCTTCATTCCATGGACTTCAAGACATCATCCTATGGTTGCAACCTCATCAAAGCATAGCAAGAAGACCCATGTGCATCATTCAAGCATCTGCACTTCATGTGACATCAAATTGGTGCCAAAACACCAAGGAATGCTTCCTATTCGGCCAAAGACTCTTTCCTCTTCATTTTTGTGCCCAAATAACTTCTAAATCCATTTAAATCATCCTTAGAGCCAAACCAACTCATAAACATTCGGCTAAGAGCATGTATTTTCATTAAAGTCTTGTTTTTTCATTAAAAATCATGTCATTTTAGGAAGGTACAAGGGCTGGCCGAACCAACATGTACCTATTCAGCCAAGTCCCTTTAAAAACTATAAATAGGCCATTATATTTTATTTGTAATCAGACTTTTTGATTAATATAAGTGAGATTATTCTCTTCCTTAAGTTCTGGTGACTTTTATCGACTTATCAAGTATTTTATACTTGTGGAATCAACCCCTTTCTTTTCATCTTGATACTTCTGGTTCCTAGTTCATAAAACTAGTGGGTCAAAGTACTTAACACCACCCCTTAAAGAAGTAATATAAAGTCTGGGTCTTTGCTCTCTATAGTATTAGTTCTTCTTTGAGACTTCTTCAAGATACTATCCTCACTTCCATCCCCTTTGTTTAATCACTATAACCATAGCCATATCAATAATTTTCTGCTTCGATCTCTCATTTTTAAACAGCCCACCAATTCACCATACGTTTACCACCCTTAACCATCTCTTTTTGAGCCATTCACTTGTGCAGGTTGTTTTGCTTCCTTCCTAGATCCACAATCAATTTGTTAAGGTACAAGTACCTTACATCAAAAACTTACAAATGCAAGCATTTATTGGCGAAATGTTACGAATGTTTCGTGAAGAGTTTGATGCACTTCATGAAAAGATTGATCAACGAAAAGGTCTACAACAAGCTCAAAACAATTATGCTCTAAGGAGACAACAACCTTTTCAAGAGGATGAAATTCAAGATAATTATGAAGAGTAAGAACAAGCAACATTACAATGACCCAGGCATGCTAATGTTGATGACAAAATGAGTAACATAAAGATCAAAAGTCCTTAATTTCAAGGGAAAAATGATCTCAATGCCTATCTTGAATGGGAAAGCAAGGTTGAACATGTTTTTAGTTTACACAACTATTCAAAATTAAAGAAAGTAAGATTGAAGGCCATGGAATTCATAGATTATGCTTTGATATGGTGGGATCAAGTTACTATAAGAAGAAAAAGGAATAGTGAAAGACTAACCTCATCTTGGCATGAAATGAAAGGTATAATGTGAAAACGTTTCATTCCTGTTCATTATCACCGAGATTTGTTTCAGAAATTGCAGAATATCAAACAATGCCATAGGAGTGTGGAGGACTACTATAAAGAAATGAAGTGGCAATGATTTAAGTCAACATTTAGGAGGATCATGAAGCAACAATGGCTAGATTTCTTGCAAGACTTAATCCAGAAATTGCCAACAACCTGGAGTTATACCATTACATTGAAATAGTTGAAATGGTACAAATGGCGATGAAGATAGAAAGACAACTATGGAGAGCGCATACATCTCGTAATGTCATGTCTACACCTTCAAAATGGGGCCAAAATAATTTGAATAAATCCACTCATACTCTTAGCAACGTGCAATCCAAATCTTCCAAGGCCCAACAAGTGAACAAGGATAAAAACTGAGGAAAACAAACAACTGAACGTTCAAGGGACATTCAGTGTTTATATGTCTTGGGAGAGGGCATGTCTCAACCTAATCCCCCAATCGGAATACAATGCTTCTACTTGCGAATAGTGACATCAACTCTGAGCCTAATGAAAAAGGAGAAACACAAGAAGATGCCAATAAAAAACAGAGATTGAGGCTCCAATTGAAGGAGAAATCTGGTGATTAAGCGAAGTTTGAGTACACAAGTGGCGGAGGACAATGCACAACGAGAAAATATCTTTCATACCTTATGCCATGTGAATGCAAGGTATGTTTTATGATTATAGATGGCGAAAGTTGTACCAATGTAGCAGGCTCAACGAACGAGAGAACTCAACGATAACAAACATGTGATAGTTCTTTTTTAATTGGAAAGTGTAAGGACGAGGTTATGTCTGATGTAGTCCCTATGCATGCTAGCTATCTACATTTTGGGAGGACATAGTAGTATGAAAAAATAATTATTCTTGATTGCTTCACCAACCAATACTCGTTCAACCATGGAGAAAGAAGATTGTTCTTACCCCCTTGACGCCGAAACAAGTTCAGAGTGATCATCTCAAGATGAAACAAAGAATTGAAGACATGAGGAAAAGGAAGGCGTCATCAAGCATGGAAGAAATAAATCAGAAAACAAGTGCTTATTCATCTAAGTACTTTATCCAAGAGTGCTTATCGACAAGACGTAAGACTAAATATGATTATTCTAACTTTGAAAATATAGAATTTTACTTTGACTTGCAGGACAATTCAACCAACACAACTTGTCAAAGGGAAGAACCAAGAGGCGTTATTCATAAAGATTTAAAGGTTGTGTCTATTCAAGAGCCTAAAGTTGTGACTCTTAATAATTCAATGGACTTGACTTTTGGAGAACCAAGGAACACATCTTTTGCGATGCCAAGAGATATGATCATAGAAGGCATTATGACTTCAAAAGACATGACTCTTGACCATTCAAAGGACATACACAAGGAGTAATCTTTCATTTTTTATAATTAATCATTCTTTTACTTATGAGAGTTTTCATTTTCTTAAGACATGAACGTTCACAACACTTATTCAAATTACATGACTTATGAAAAGAATCTTTCAAAAGAGTACCTGTTGGTATGCTACTATCCAAATAAAGGCCTTTAGAGAGATATCTTTTCAAAGATGAATGTCTTGAACCAGTGACTTTTGAGGAGATAACTCTTGATAACAAAGCAACATCTATTGGATGGAAGAACATTAGGGAGAATTCACCTTTCGATTTAAGGACAAATCATTCAAAATAATAGGAGATGATGTGATCCAATTCAGCACCATATTCATCCTTGTAACTACAACCTTTCACAAGATTAAAAGGGGAATTTTCTATAACTCATTCTTATTTTACATTATGATCATTAGATTACATTCATAATATATAACTTATATTTCATTTGTTATGACATTGATATCTTTATATATACATATATATATATATATATTACATATATAGCTATGATAATAATATTTCTCTCATTATTATGTGAAGCATGAAGTTATTATTATAATTATAGTTTACATCCTTATATTATACACAATGTTATTTTATAATATTTTATATACTTAACTTAATTTCGTTGTCCTTGAATGAAGGTACATTCGACCACACCTAAAGAAGCTGATTTGAGCTAAATGATGAAGGCTAAAGCAAGGAGACTCATATAGGAACACTCAGGAGAGCATAAAGAACAATTGGTGAAAAAGTTGTACGGTGACAAGTGAGCTCAAAGCTAGATTGAGTTGAAGATTAGTGCTAGAAGATGACTTCATTTCAGTTGGGGAACTGCAACATAACCATTCAGAATAATTTAAATATAGGTCAAGTCAAATTTTCATAAAAAATACCTTTTTGCGAAGAGGTGCCTTTCCCGGAGATGACTTTTCACAAGGAGCTACCAAAACACTCATCATTATACAACTCACCTATGGCCAGTTCACCACCAGCTCATTCACCTTAGAACTAGCTCAATCATGAAGGGTTACCTTTCAACCGTTATGACATTTCATGAATGTTGCTATCCATGAAGAAGCCTTAACATCTAGGTGCACATTAGTGAAGAGTTTTCATCAAAAGGAGGCCTAAATCTCGAAGAGGTATGAGACAAGAAGCATGGCTATTCAGCCAGCCCCCGCACGCCATGTACAAGGAGTTTTTGGTGCCATTATTAACTAACATCTCACCATTTGGACAAGGAAGGTTCCATGCATGTTTGTCGAATCATTAGGTCCCTTTGTGAAGAGATAGTCGAACCAACATGAAGGCCAAGAGACTTGTTCACTCATTTTAATAGTTATGCATATTCATTAAGACATGTACTTAATTGAATGGGAACATATCTATTCGACCAACCCTCTCAACTCCTATAAATAGAAAGGATTAAATCATTTGTAACACACATTTGATATATAAAACTTATTTTGTGAGAAATCTCTCTTGAATTTCATTTAATAACTATATCGATTAAGCAAGTATAATTCTTTATACTTGTGGCGTCACTTCTTTCACTTGATACTTATAATTCCTAGTTTCCATGACTAGTGGGTTTAAGTCCTAAAGAACACCCCTTATTCAAGTTTCCAAAGTCCGGGCTATACTTTCTATAATTTAGTTTCTTCTTTAACTTATCTAAGATAGTATCTTTATTCATCTCCATCACCATCCTTTGGTTTCATTTTTTATTACTATTTTCTCATCAAACAACCCTCTTCAGCAGCCTACATTGTCGTGCACTCAACTACATGAAGGCCAACTTCAATAAAAACATCATTTGAAGACCACGATTGCTATACTTATTCCAAAGAAACTCTAATCATTCTTCATCCCTATTTCATTTCATTTATATTTAATGTCCTACTTATCATTCATATATTAATCCATTTTCATTTCATTGTTTAATTGTATCCATACTTATCAAGTTAGGAGCAATATTTGCTTTTATTTATTATATCGGGACATCAATAAGGCTATCCATCATCTTCTTCATTGAGGGCGTAGATAGGCTTACATCAACCTTCATCATTTTCCTTCTCCTCGTGTATCTCTTGTTGCAATTCTGGTTCTGCTTGCACATTCATGGGGGTGGAATTATCCAACTTCCTTCCTCCAAACTTATCTTGTTGATTGATTTGGATGCCACTCATTAGAGTGAGTGCACTATATTTATCTTTCCCATGAGGTTTAGTGACTTCAATGTCACTGGTAGTCAACCTGGCTAGCGTTCTTATAAAGCTACAGCAATTTGATAAACCTGACCATCCAAAGAGTTCTTATAAACTCAGTGTTCTTTGCATCCAAAGCAATCCCTTATATTGGTCCCAACACTCATACAGAGATTCGTCTTCAGCTTGATGAAAATATTGTATGTCATTTCTAAGTTGACTGTTCATGTTCGAAAGATTATACCACAACAAAAAAGTTTTGAATAGATCGGTCCATGACTCCTTCAAGCCAAATGGAATTCAACTCGACCAAGACCTTCCTCAATCATGGAAAGAATAAGGAAATATTTGAGCTTCAACACATCTTCTTGCACTCCTTCTTCCCTAAAAGAATCACAAACTTCCAAGAAAGCAAGAATGTGTTGCATGGCATCTTCATGAGCCATGCCACCAAATTGTCCTATCGAGTTCAACATATTGAACATGACTGATTTGAGTTCAAAGTGGGCTACCTGAATCTGAGGAGCCTAAATCCCTGTATTGAGATAATCCAAGATAGGTGCTAAATGATCTCTAATAGCATGAGTTTAAGGTACAAGTCCATCATTCCAATTTGTCGTAACATTTTGATCTGTTGGATCTTACACTTACAGAACTCCTTAGTTTTGATCGTTGTTCATGACTCTATTAGCACGTTAAGCATGCCAATTTCGATGGAATAAGTGGTCAATTTTAGGTACAATAGGATAAATAGGTTCCTCAATAGACCTTCTAGTCTTGCGATGGTAAAGCCTGAAAGAAAAAAGAAAATAACAAGTAAAACTATACTAAAAATAAACAAAAAAAGAGCAAAATAAAATGCTATTACAAAATTGTTAAACTTCCAATTGATAATCCCCAGCAACGGTGCCAAAACTTGTTGTGTGTAATGAGTATTATAGATTGGACACAAATCATGTGTAAGTATACACAATCACACAAGTTATAAAGAGTGATTGGGTATCGTTCCAATGAGGATTAAAGGAAATTGTAAGTTAAGTTAAAGCACGAATACTAAAATATCTAAGTATAATTAATGGTATGCACAAATGAGGTAAAATGAAAATTTTGTGGGTGAATTGGTTTAGTAGTGTGAATGTGTAGCAAATGGAAATGTCGGGCAATTTGAATAAAAAATGTTAAGGCGAGATGAAATGTTAACTTGGGAATTAACTAAAATGACTTTATATTCCTTTCACAAACAAGTTATTATGGGAATGACTGATGGGGTCACCAAGGAATCCTAATGTTGGTCTTTTAGAATGGTCTAAAAATCTATGGTTCACTTGCTTGAAATAGTTCACTAAGAGTTCTCCTATGCTATCTCTAGTCATGGAAATTGATAGACAAATACCACGATAAATCCTCTCGCCTGCGTAGTAACGTCTAGCCTATCGAATAACTTCAACTCCTATTAGTTGTTGAAATCCTACCCTAGTTTCTCTCAAACACTAATGTTAAATTAGGCTATAGTTATTAGCTACAACCCATTGTTCACATTGATCTTCCCTAGTTTCTCTCGGACACTAAAGATCTTTAACTTAGTTTTTCTCAAACACTAAGTAATATACTTAAGAAATGGTCATTCTCATGCCTCATACAGTCTCAAGTAATTCGAAACAATGAAGAAAATAAGTGATAAACATAAACGCAAAAACCATTCATTAAATCAAAAAACTTAATCATCCATCATAAACCCTACCAAATAAGGTTTAGATCATGGTATAGTTCAAATCATCCATAAAAATAATATATTCCATACAACCCATCAAATAAAAAGATAAATAAACCGAAAAGGGCAGAGAAAAACTCCCGATGCGCATTGTCATGAGCTCCTTAGCCACCAAAAATTGCCTTAGTTACATTTACTCCCTACGAAGGCAAAGTTTGCCACTCCCTCAATCTTGTTTATTAAAGGAAAACCACGAAGAAATAAAATACAATGAAGAAATTAATAGCTTTTCAGCCACCTCCTTAGATCAAAAGGTGGAAATTAGAAGATTATGGAAAAGCTCTCTTCCTTTGTAGTGTCATAATCTATCTATACCAAGGGAATATACTTATGTTTTTGTGCCAAAATTCCAGTGGTACTTTATATCACATTTCCCACATATGAGGGGTAGTACAATAATTGGTAGTGGGGCCCTCATACGTAGTTGGCAGCAAAAACACGTGATGAAAAGACAGATGGCCTTGTGTGAAAATATCTTCAATTTCTTTGTCCTATTATGTGCCCAGAAATGTCGTAGCATTTTTATTTTATTTGCTACGACAATTCTCCTTGCACACAACCAAGAAATGCCACGACTTTTTCATCCAGTTTTCCACAACAATTTTCCTTGCACACCCTTGCTCCTATAACCTGCGCATTAATATCCAAACCAGACCTTCCCCATAAAATAGCATCATTCACAAAATAAAATGCCAAGGTAAAACAAATCCACCAAATGAAATTACATGCTCCTAAATGTATCTATATGAACCTATATGTTCTTTAAGATATCCAATAACTTAAGTGAAAAGCCCCTAAATGTAGCCTTTTTACAGAGTTATGAACAATACGTATGCATTTTTTCTTGCACTAAAAGTACAATTTATTACTGGCAACAAAGTTGTATATTGTACAATTACATGCTCCTAAATGCATCTATATGAACCTATATGTGCTTTAATATAGCCAATAACTTAAGTGAAGAGGCCCTAAATATAGCCTTTTTATTGAGTTATCAACAATGCCTATGCATCTGTCTGACACTAAAAGTGCAATTTATTACTGGAAACAAAGTTGTATATTGTAGATAGTCATCTAACTTACATACCTTGCATTCTCGTTTATCAAACATTAGGTTATGGTTTAAATGAAACTGATTCAATGAAAAGTAAAACTTTTATTAAATCTTTTGATTTGCACAAATAAGCTTTACATGAGAACTATTGTTGTATAGGTCATATGATAAAAGAAAGACTTTAATAAGTCTTTTTTATATGTTTATATATTATTACACGATATTTTCATGTACTTGGTTTATATTGTAGTACGTATACCTAGGGTCCGAAGATTTTCACGCGTAGGTAAAGGAAATCGAGTGGAGTAAGGAGCTTAGCTTGGAATCACTTATCGAGGATTACCTATCGGTATCAATAATGACATATTACTATTTTTTATTTTCTAGTTGGAAAGTATACATATAATAAGTGTCCATAATATTTTAATATGGTCATATTCTAAAATGGGTTTGTAGTGGCCAATATGTATGGATTTTAAATAAGTAATATTTAATTATATTAGTTATGAATATGGATTTTTTTATTAATATTTGGTGAATTAAATTTTTATTACTATCGAGATGAATTTTATTTCAGTAGTTTTTAGGTAATTTTACTTATTATATGATACAGTATTAAATTGGTAAGTTTCTTACTGAATAGGAATGTGATTTGGATGTTAAAATATTATAACTTGATTTTACGCGATTAAACAATTTTTAGTTATTAAAGTTAAATTTGATGAAGAGACAAAATTTTACCGATTTTTGAATAAGAATTATTTTAAATGTTTCATGTAACATCTCTGACTTGTATTCAAAGATGAATACGAGAAAGTGTTATTACATTTATTGGCATCAAAGTTGTAGGTTTTACTGATTCTAGGCCTAAATCGAGTTTCTTTTGAGTTGAAAAGTATATACATGCCACTAAGATGTCATTATTACTGATCTGACATTTATTTGATTGATGCCACACCTTACGAATGAAAGTTGATAAATGTAAGTATTAGATATATAAAAGAGGGTTTGAGAAAAGTGTCCGAACAAGAGGTCCGAAAAAGCGAGTAGTAGAAGTAGTGAACTTAATCACAATCTTCATGTTCAGTCTAGCACCAGAACAATAGGAAGTTCCAATGCAAGATTAAGGAACTCTCGTTCATATATAAGCACTGAGATTATTAAAGAAAGATACATTTTGTTAGAAATAATCTCAAGTGACTTAGTAGCGACTAACCCTTTAGGCCAGAGTACGAGGGTAAGTCGTATTTGTAGAAATGTCAGTTGAAGATTCAAGGAAATAAGTTTCTGGAGAATCTAATAGAGTTGCCATTTGAGTAATTTTAGATAATATTATGCATGGTTTGGTTATTATAATACCCCAAAATTTTGGTTAGTGACCAAAATTTAAAATTTAAAAGTTTGGTGGCCAAAATATAAAGTTAGGAAAAGTTAGGGACATAAGTGGTACTTTTCTCAAAAAGAATTTTTATTCTATAAATGGATAGTTTAATATTGAGAGTGGGGTTTTACTGAAATCAGATTCTTGATCAACATATTTGATTATCATCACATATATGTACATAATAAATGCACTCACCTGGCTTGCCTCGCTATTATATCTAAAACGAAAATTCTGATTACTCAGCTACTTTTCCTTTACCTTTCATTTTTCTTGACTCTGCAGCTTGATTTCGATCTATTCAATCATCCATTAAAGATATGTACAATATCAATTGTTAGTATATTTCCTAACAGTTAGTATATTTCCTAACATTTATACTTTAATAATATTCACAAGTACTATTATTTACATTTATATAACAATTTCAACCTATCTTATAGTTCCAGGCTCCATATTATCGATACCCCAACCATAGTATCAATACTTTTATATTATGGTACCGATACCTTTCTCTTAGTATCGATACTATTACACTATGGTTTGATACCACCTTTCGGTATCGATACCATTTTGGCATTCTGTTATCCATGGTATCGATACTTTACCTTTTAGTGTCGATACCCCATCAGTATTGATACCACTTGTATAGGTACCGATATTGTTCGTCACATTTCTACCCATTTAAGCATGTATTATCGGTATTATTCTATCAGTACTGATACCCTTACCCAAATTTACGATTTTTCAGCCTGATTTTTACTAAATTTTTCCCTTTAATCTCTTACTTTTACCTCAAACAATACTATTAAACTTTTCTTTACATAACCCAATTTACTTTACTTCATTTAACTTCTTATAATATCTAAAATCTCCATAGAACATCTCAATTCAAGTATCGTATAACTTTTTTCTAGCATGTTTTTACTCATATCTAAGGCTTCTAATCTCTTATTTACTTCTTTGAGAAGTCAAAAATACTAATAAACATCAGTAAAAACTCATATTCCAACATATCCTTCAAAAACCCATTTTCTCTAATCTCCAATAACTCATCCATCTCTTAGTTTAAATCTTATTTAACCCTTCCTTAAGCTTACAAATTCATTCTTTCACTCTTAAAAAGTAGTCTTAACAAAATTCCTAAATTATTTTTTTATACTTTATCATTTAATCAAATACATCCTCAAATTTCAAAACTTTTCACTAAAGTCTCTGACCTGATATTTGGGGTATTACAAGGCTCCCCGCTTAAGAAAATTCATCCTCGAATTTAAAGACTTTATGCTTCTACCACAACGCTTCAACTAGTGCAATCGTTTTGCTACGTAGTTTCTTGATTTCTCCATTCCAAATCCATATTGGTTCTTTTTCATAAATCAAATATGATTGAATCTCTATTTTCCCCAATATAAGAACATGTGATGGATCTGATCAGTAATTAATAAGCAACGATACAAGAAAAGCATTATAGGTCTTGTCCATTTCGGTAGACAAAAGCTAACTCATAAAATCTCATAAGGTTCAATAATTCTCGAACTCGATCCATACCGCAATACTTCTTTCCAAAGTGATACTTTCAGAAAAACTTTATCACCTTATTTCTATTCAATTACTTTTCTCTTTAGATCAGTATAAGACTTTTGTCAATCAGAAGCAATCTTAAAACTTATCTTAGGTAACTTTCATTTTATAATCCATTTATTTCATTCATGAATCGAGATTGATTGAAACAATTTAAAAGATACTTGATGTTAAGCTTTTTCTCTAATAGTACGTCAAACATTTTGTTAAAATTTTCGTGATGTCTCTTTTCAAACCAGGCCACCCAACCAATTCTTTAAATCTTGGTACCTCTTGTTTCCACCTCAATGCATAGTTAAGGGACTTAATGCCTCAACAAGAATATCTTTCTAACTTTTAAATTGTAGGGAATACAAAGTCTCCCATGATAATACGAACATCTGTCAAAGAAATTTTTATCTTTTCTTTGTAATTCTATTATAGCTCTTACAAAACATCGGTGTCATCTTTAATTCTTTCCACATTACCATTTTTATTCAACACTAATTGCACATCCATAGCTCGCAAAACTTAAAAAGGTTTTGAGCAAGTACCTCCATAACTCAGGTTCACTCTCTGCATTTCCACTAGTATTTTATGCTTTTGTAATTAGCACCAGTATAGCATCGCTCACTATACAGATAATGACGTCAAATATTTTAAGGCAACACGACTACTGTCGACTCTAAACCATGCGTAGATAATTCCTCTTGTGAGTCCTTAACTTTATCGAGGCATATGTTACAACCTTACCTTTGTGCATAAGCACACTTCCTAAATCATTGATAGACGCATCAGTAAAACCACATAATCCTTACCCAACTCAAGTTGCATAAACACTGGTGCCTCTATTGCAATCCTCTTTAGCATTTCAAAACTCTCTTTACTCTTCTTTTCGTTCTACAAAAGACATATATTTCTTTAAAAACATGGTTAGCAGTAAGACTAACGTCGAAACATTTTTCACTAACCTTCGATAGTAACCAGTAAGCCCTCAAAGAGATTCGAACTTTGGGATCATTCTTTGGGAGTTTCAAATTACTACAACATGAGTTTTCTTAGGATCTCTTCTTATACTATATGCTAAAACAACCTGACCAAAGAAAGCCATCTCTACTAACCAGAATTTCACATTGGTATAGTTTGGCATACAAGTTCTTCTCTCGAATAGTATTATTTAACTATCAAAATCTATGCATAACAACATAGGTTTATCTTTCTTTTCGCTAATAACACAAATATTTTCCAAGATGAAATGCTCAGAGTGATAAAATTTTGATCAATCAACTATTATAATTGATCCCCTAATTCTTTTGGCTTACATAAGTCATTTGATATGAAATCATATAAACATGTTCCATACCTTAATAACCATCAACTTTGAATTCCACCTCTCGATCTGGAGGTAACCCCAATAATTTATCTGAAAATACATCTATAAATTCCCAATTTTTTGAAATTATCTAACAATTCTACTTTAATTAATTGAGTATCTAACACGTTAACCAAAAAAATTATATATATATCTTTCTGACATCTTTTTGTTCACCACCATTATCGATATCACCTTGAGCGATGATTTTACTTTCTCTCCAAAAAGTATAATTTCTATACCCTCTGAATCTTTCTGAACTAATCATCTCTGGAGACAAATAAATTATACTCAATATGATTTTAACTAATAAAATAACAATTCCATCAGATCCACCGAAGCATAGCCCCGTAAATCTTTATTAAATGTTTATTAAATGTCCAACTCACACTTGTACCATGACCCACTAGGGTTTACCATTATCATCTCACTCGAGATTAAGTTGAATAGAATATTTTTATTTTAAAATCTTTCATTTCTTCTTGAGGTAATCCGTGTAACTTTTCTGAATCCATTTAAAATATTCTCTAGCATTTGAAACATTGTATATCTCAACTATGGAAGTCTACTTAACCAAATCATTTGATAAGAAGACTTAACAACTTTGTAGCAATAACCTCATAGCAGTTAATGCTAAAATTACACTATTAACCAAATTTTACTTTTTTTCCTATCATTACGAACTTGACACTTTTCCAAGTTCTCGAGAATTAATCTCTATTTTAAATAATAATTTATTAAACTATGAAATGGGTAGAAAATCATTTTCACAAATTGCCTTCTACAAATAACTCTATTAGGTCCATAAAACTTTACATTTATTCTTAACAAACTTATAATCAGTTGATCCACTAATATCTCCTCTTTCTATAAACTTTTAGAAGTCAATGTATTTATCACTTACTCATTTCCTCAATTATTTAAGCTTACATGAAGAAACCTCGAAATCATCTCTAGATTCAGAAATCCTCATTTGATTCAACTTCTCTTGGGTAAATTTTTATCTCGACCTTCTTTTCAATATCATATGCTTTCCTATCTTTGTCCTTAGTTTCTAACATCTATTAGGACATACATAATAATAACACTTAAGTTAATAAGGAGTGACTTCAATCATACTCTAATTAACACTATATTAGTAACTTTGACAATCTTAATGGCATGTAATCTTTTTTCTCAATTCAATTAAACTTGATTTCGACTGAGAATCGGCTAAACCTGTAACTCTTATACCAATAAATATAATACCCATTTCTCGTATACCTTTCCTTACACTAGATATAGATGTAACATCAATTTTAAAACAATTTTTCATTTGAAAACCCTTAAAATTTTGTCTTGAAATTTAAAACAAAAAACATTTTTGTACAACAAGAAAACTGTTATTGAAACCTATTACCAAAGTTATCACTTTAAATACATTCTAGAGCAATCTTTCTTAATTTATACATAAGTATCTCATGACTATTTAATGACGAACTAAATCGCATACTCCATAAATATCAGATAAATCATTCTCAGTTAAACCAAAATTTTCTTTCATATAATCATCGAAATCATTCTTAGTAGTCCCAGCATACCTATCCTTCTGTATATTTTCCCCAATTATTCTTTATTTTCCCTATGTACATTAAATGAGAAAGTATTGTACATGTATTGCATCAAAGTGTCAAATGGTCCTTTATCTTTTATAATTATCATGAGTGACACCTTATATACCATTAATATACAACTATGTATTGTCATTTGTGACATCATTTCATGCCAATTATGCACAGTTATGTATTTTTATTTATGGCATCCTTTCATGCCAATTATGCAATATTCTTCATCAAACTTGTATTAGTGACACCTTTCTGCCAAAATGCACCGTTAGACATTAGTCTTTTATTCTAAAGACCTTTAACCTTTCTTCTAAATTGCATTATTGGCACCTTTATGCCAAATGCACAGTTAGGTATTAGTATTTTATATTTTAAAACAGTTTCTACTCTAATAATCATTCATAATATCAATTAACTCTTTCAATTCATTATAAACTCTATTGTTTGCACACTTAGTGCCAATACGGTAATTCATAAACTTATTATAATTTACGCGGGTTGCACGCCTACTAGTAATACGGAAATTCATTAGCTTATTATGAATTTCTTAGTTTTGCACACAAAGTGCCCTTACGGAAATTCATAAACTTATTATGAATTCTGTGGGTTGCACACATAGTGCCAAAACAGTTGTTCATTAACATATGATGAATTCTATGGGTTGCACACATAGTGCCGAAACAGTTGTTCATCAACATATGATGAATTTTGGGGGTTGCACACATAGTGCCGAAACGGTTGTTTATCAATATATGATGAATTATGTGGGTTGCACACATAGTGTCGAAACGGTTGTTCATCAACATATGATAAATTCTGTGGGTTGCACACATAGTGTCAAACGGTTGTTCATCAACATATGATAAATTTCGTGGGTTGCACACATAGTGTCAAAACGGTTGTTCATCAACATATGGTGAATTTAGTGGGTTGCACACATAGTGTCGAAACAGTTGTTCATCAACATATGATGAATTATGTGGGTTGCACACATAGTGCCATTTGGTAATCACCATACATATATTATGAAATGATACATCTATGACTATAATCACATATATGTACATAAAATTTGCACTCACTGGCTTGTCTCGCTATTATATCCAGAACGAAAATTCTGATTACTCAACTACTCTGCTTTAGCCTTTCATTTAGCTTGACTTGGGAGCTTGATTTCGATCTACTCAATCATCCATTAAAGACACGTACAATATCAATTGTTAGTATATTTCCTAACATTTATACTTTGATAATATTCACAAGTATTATTATTTACATTTCTATAACAATTCCAACCTATCTTATAGTTCCAAGCTCATAGTATCGATAACCCTACCATGATATCAATACTTCTATACTATGATACCGATACCTTTCTCTCAGTATCGATACTACTACACTATGGTACCGATACCCCCTTTCGATATAGATGCCATTTTGGCATTCTGTTATCCATTGTAAAGATACTTTCCCTTTTAGAATCGATAACCCATCAGTATCAATACCACTTGTATCGGTACCGA
This sequence comes from Hibiscus syriacus, assembly GCF_006381635.1. Lineage (NCBI taxonomy): Eukaryota > Viridiplantae > Streptophyta > Magnoliopsida > Malvales > Malvaceae > Hibiscus > Hibiscus syriacus. The sequence continues at coordinate 1,916,064 of NW_024061878.1, read as the reverse complement.
TACTGTATGTCACATTTATACCCATTTAAGACTACAATATCGGTATTATTCTATCAGTATTGATACCCTTACCCAGATATACCATTTTTCAGCCTGATTTTTACTAAATTTTCTCCTCTAATCTCTTATTTTTACCTCCAACAATACTATTAAACTTTTTTTTACATAACCCAATTAACTTTACTTTATTTAACCTCTTATAACATCTAAAATCTCCATAGAACATCTCAATCCAAGAATCGTAGCACTTTTCCTAGCATGTTTTTACTCATAACTAAAGCTTCTAATCTCTTATTTACTTCTTTACAAGTCAAAAATACTAATAAACATCAGTAAAAACTCATATTCCAACATATCCTTCAAAAGCACATTTTCTCTAATCTCCAATAACTCATCCATCTCTTAGTTTAAATATTATTTAATCATTCCTTAAGCCTACATATCACAAAGGTTGCAAAAAAACATAATCGAAAGAAAAACTAATTATATGAAGTTTACCTTATCTATAGAGAAGGCCAACTGAACACGAGAAAAAAAAGAGAAGATAACCAAAATACCCCTTTTTCTTTACTTTAATACCATAATTCATATCCTCTATAAATGACCAAAATACCCCTTTCATTCTTTCAATCTTTGAAATTAGTATTAACCAAATTCCTAAATTATTTTCTTATACTTTATCATTTAATAAATATATCCTCAAATTTTAAAACTTTTCACTAAAGTCCCTGACTTAATATTTGGGGTATTACACCTTGTCTTGACAGAATTTTTAAACTCGAGTCTTTAAACAAATGTTAACCCTTTAAAAATCTTGAATTCACCTATTAAATCAATCTCAACCCATAACTTATCTAATAATCCACCCTCACTAGTTAGAATCAAGAACACTAGTAAGGCTCGCAACTTTTTCCTTAACTTCCTACTTAAGGCATCTACAACCACGTTAACCTTTCTTGGGTGATATTCAGTCACATAGTTGTTGTCCTTCATTAACTTAACCCACGTACACTGTCTGAAGTTCAATTCTTTGTGCATGAGTAAATACTTAAGGATCTTATAGTCTGTGAAGATGTGGCACTTCTCTCCAAACAAGTAGTGCCTCTGGATTTTTAGCCTAAAACAACAATAGCGAGCTCTAAGTCATGTGTAGGATAATTTTACTCATATGGTTTGAGCTGAGCGCATATGACATAATATTTCCTTTCTACATCAAGACGCACTGAAGCCCATTTAAAAAAGCATTATTGAATACTGTGAAGTCATATTTGACTCTGACTAAGTTAAAATAGACTTCAACTGGCCAAAGCTCTTTAGTCCCTTCTCGTCCCACAGAAAGGGTACTCAATTATGAATTAGTTTGGTCATAGGCGAAGCTATCATTCAGAAACCTATAACAAATCGACGATAGTACCTAGAAACACCCAAAAAACTATGCAGCTCAGACACATTCTTAGGTGAATCATATTCAACTATAAATTAAATCTTTTGAGGGTCATCTTGGATACTGTTGGTTGTTATAATATAACTCAAAAATAAAACCTTTGACAACTAAGACTCGTACTTCCAAAACTTGGCAAATAACTATCGCTCCTGGAGCATTTACGAAATAGTGCATAATGTTAGTCGTGCTTCTCTTCTTATCGTGAAAACACAAGAATGCCATCGATGAGTACAACCAAAAACTGATCAAAGTATGAGTGGAAGACTTTGATTCATCATATCCATAAACTTGATCGAGGCATTGGTGAGTCCAAACAACATTACCAGTAACTCACAGTTGTCATACATCATCCTAAATGTCATCTTCGCTACATCCTCCTCCTTAACTTTCAGTTGGTAATATCCTAACCTTAAGTCAATCTTGGAGAAAATGTATTTTCCCCTAAGCTAATCAAAGAGATCGTTGATCCTAATAAGGGGATAGTAGTTCTTTAGATTTAACATGTTCGACTGTCGGTATTCGATGCACAACCTCATCAACACGTCTTTTTTCTTAACAAACAAGACTGGCGTTCCCCATAGAGAGATACTTGGTTGGATGAATCCTTTTCTAACAACTATTGGATTTAGTTTCAGCTCTTTCAACTCTGTCGGTGTCATACGATAGAAAACAAAAGAAATAAGAGTTGAACCCAACATTACTTCAATATCAAACTCTAACTCTCAGTCAGGTGGTAACTCTGGCAACTTGTTTTGAAACATGTCTGGTAAATCATGTCCGATAGAAATATCTCTGAGTGTTGGAAGTAAAGTTTTCGAATATAACACGTGAGCCAAGAAAGCTTCACAACCTTGTTCGATCATTCACTAAGCCCTTATGATTAAAACAAACTTTGAAGAACCACTTGACCTCTCAATGTTCATTAGTAACATAGTACCATAATTCGTCCTAAGCTTGAGCTACCTAGATTTAAATCCCAAATTAGCATCATGATTGACTAACCAGTCCATACCTAAGATCATGTCAATTTCTCAAAATGGAAACTCTATTATATCTGCTAAGATAATCTGGCCCTGAATTTGTATTAGGCACTGCCAGTGAACCTTGTCTACAAAATTTATAAACCTAAAGAACAAGATCTTAGACTCATATCTCTATGTTCTCTGTTGGGATATTTTCCTCTCGAACTAGATAATAATAGATGTAGGAGTGGGTGGAACCTAGATTTATTAATAGGGTAGCTAGAATAGAAAATATTATAAATGTACATGAGATCATGTCTAAAACATCACACTCCTCAGGGGTCTCACAACAAACTGTCTAGAAGTCACTCTCGGCTAGACTCTGGCTATCAATCTGGTTGTCCCTCTACTATACTGCCCAAATGCAATATAGCCACCTTTTGAGGAACCCTAGCCTCACTGAATAGATGGTACGAATCTCTAAGTTAATACAGGGGTTGCACTCTAAACCTCTTGGCAATCCTTGATGAAGTGATCCAATGAAGTGTAAATAAAATAACCCCTCGTCCAACGTTAACATGTCCCTGAGTGTCTTCTCTCATAGTTCACACAAATAGTGATTGGAGATCCTCTTTTCACCACTATTATTCATCCCATAAGCTGATGATAAGGGCCCCCTATGACACTCAAATCTACACCCTAGGTCCGCACTCTACCCTCGTCTGTTGGGGACCTCCACAATCACTAAGAAACCCTGGCCCTCTTATTTAACGTCTAATAGGACCTTACTAACTCTTAAACTCTCTGGGTGTGTTCGTTGATCCACATGTTTGCTTGACCCTTGGATTCTAGATTCTCCCAATTGTATTCACCTGGTGGATCAACTCGGCTAAGACCCTAATAGGGTGGCTACTAGATGTGAAAGAATATCAAGGTTTAATCCCTCTCAAAACCTTCAGAAGTAATGGTTCTCTGTTAAAACCAACTCTAGTGCATACTTACTCAAATGGAAAAACACACACTCGTACTCGTATATTGTCCGGTCCCCCTAAACAAATTATAGAAATTGATCTCTCAAGTTATCTGTGTGGGCCTATCCAATACACTGTCAGTGGAACTCTAACATGAAGTACTCCCACGACAATCTCTTTGTCTCTACTGTCAGCTCTACTGTTTCCCACTAATCTATGGAGTCACCTTTTAGTAGGGTATTGATGCACTCGAGCTTACCCTCAAGGGTAAGATGCTACTGATACAGCACATATGGTCTATTTATGCCACTGGTTGGTTACTATAGGGTCGTTATCCACAAAACTGAAGAACTCTCTGGTCTTGTACCTACAGAGCCTTTCAAAAGGAGACTCCTACGATATTAGTACGGGTGGGGGCTGAAGGTACTGGTGAGTTTGATGGAATAGCTAATGCCATAAGGATGACATGGACAATATGTCGAAGAACTAAAGTCAGGTCCCTAAAGAATGTCGCTTCCTCAATTTATGCATCTAGCGTAACCTCGTATTCTAAATTTGAGACAAATTATCACCAGTGTCACCAACTAGAGAGGCAAACTATTATCCCTACCTTGTGACTGGCTGAAAAATCATTGGCCATGGGTCTTTGTCTACAATTTAAAAAAGGGATATAGAACATTACCGTCATTCCCGATATTTAAGAATTTTTGACACTATAAAGGCATGTACATAATAGACTCTTTGTCCGCAGTTTGTGAGTACTATAAATGAGTGTGGATATGTGTACAAGTATACACAATCGAACAAGTAATAAAGTGATAAGTTGAGTATCGTCTCCATAGGGAATTGGAGAAATCAAATAGATTTGTAAAGGAACTTTACTTTGTCACCTAAGTAAAGTTAGTGATGGTATATACAAATGAGAATGTTGTGCAAAATAGAATGACTGATACGGAAATAGAATGATGGTAGTGCGGTAGCAATTGGATATGTTGTGGCAATTTAAATTGTGATATGTGCAATAAAATGGAAATATCAAGGCAAAATAAAATGCAAATATTGGATTTAATAGATATAGAACTTTAGCTTTCTCACACGACAAGCATCAATGGGAATGAGTGATGGGAGTCAATCTGGAAAACCTAAGTTTACTTCTCAGAATGGTTTTACTTCTGTGCCTAGTCTGCCCGATAGAGTCTCCTAAGGTGCCCTAAGCTATCTCTAGTAAGGGACTCAACAGATTGAAGATGCCTTGGCAAAACCGATTGACGTAAACTCCTGCAGTAATCCTATTGGTTCAGATAACAGAATTTGTCTTGGCAATACCTTTTTGCGACAGCATTAACATCTAACCTATCATTTTTTTACAGCTCCTTTTAGTCGAATGAAATCCTAGTCTTATCTCTAAGGTGGATTAGGCCTAGTTACTACCTAGAACCCTTTATTTATGTAGTTCTTCCCTAGTTTATCTCGAATACTAAGAATATTTTGCCAAGGCATTCTCTCGAACCCTAAAAACCTCCTAAGGAACGACTACTCTCGTAACTCCTACAACCTTAAGGCATTAAGTTTCATAAACAAAACAGAATAAAGCATAGAAAAAACAACCATTCATTGAAATATTACTTAAATATCTAAATTAACTCCCACCAAATAGGATTAGTTCATGGTGGGGTTCGAAATAAACAAGCACAAAGCAATTATCATTCGTTCCTTACAACTCGAATAAGAAAATATGAAAGCAAATAACTAAGGGAAGGAGGAAGAGCCTTTAACGTGCACTGTTGGATGCTCTCCTCGACCACCATGAACTGCCCCTAGCGAACTAGCTCCTCTCGGATGCTTAGAACACCACTCCCTCAATCTTGTCAGATGAGAAATGCCACGGTAAATCGGATTGACGAAGATCTTTTTCTCTAAATTTTAGGCTCTTGAAGGCTTGTATATATCTTCTTTAACATTGTGGCTTCATCCTCTATTTATAGGGGGAGAAAACCCTAAATGTTAGTGTCAAAATTCCAAAGATACCCTAAATCATGCTTAATTCACGTGAGGATCGGGCAGAGCTGGAAGTGATCCTGCTGGGCAGCTGGCAATGGTCCAGCCTGGGTGGTTGACTGGGCAGGTAAGGATCTGCACTGATCCAGGCGGATTTCTCGATCATGATCAGAGATCCGAAATTCTCGATCATGATCAGAGATCCCGTGAAAATAGGGACAGTTTGCTCCAAAAATATCTTCTTTCATTTTGTTCGCTCTCGAAATGCCAATCCAGCTCGGCATTTTCATTCTGCTCAGCAATCTCTTATGCCACGGCATTTTCTTTTTTTCTTTTCCTTGTTATCAAATCCTGCACATCATCAAACAAACACCTTCCCCATAAAACAGCACTGATAACAAAATAAAATGTCACAGGAAATAGAATTCCACCTCATGCAACTATATGCTCCTAAATGCATCTAAATGATCCTAAATAGGCTCTTAGACATTCAATAAATTAAGTGAAAAGGTCCCAAAATATGACCTTTTTACGGAGTTATCACACCCCCAAACTTAAGATATTGCTTATCCTCAAGCAATTGATAGTATTAAGCAAAATAAAAATACCATGGCAAGTTCAGAAGCAGAATAGTTGTATGGGATAAAATTTCAGCCCTCAGCATTTGGCTTCAACATGCTAGACTAGTTTGAGAAATCAAGTATTGTCCCCTAGGGCAAGATTCTTTGTGTGGGTGTGTACGTGTTTGTATCTAGTTTATGCTTAACAAATCTAAAAGTTTTCTACGCAAGCTTTCGTATTTTGCCACAACATTTACAAGTTTACTCCCACATTGTTTTTTTCCTTTTTTTTCGAAAGGGAGTCAGCTCATCACACCTACCATCCCACACTCTAGGTGAAAGGGAGCATACCTTCCACCCCTGAGCTAGTCAGGTAGAGTCATCCCGTGACTACTTTCATTCACTCATATATCACAGTTTCCATTTATTTATTTGTAGTTTCCAGGCAATGCCATTACATAGCGGAGTGTCTTTCTGCAGATATGCTGAAGCATTTATTCACAACTTCATTCTCTTTTTTCTTTTCTTTTTTTTCTTTTTTTTTACAAAGTGGGGTTTTCATCATTTATGCCAAGACATGCAAGAATTCTCTTATAAAAAAATTCTAAGTTCCTTAAGCATGGAAAACATACAATCGTGTATTGAAAGGGTTCAAAGAAGCAAGTCTAGAGTTGGTTCTATCATCCTCATCAGTCATGTACTTTCAATCCTAGACATAAAAAAATTCATCATCATCGGGCATCATTAATTTACTCCAGAAAACGAATTATACCTTACTAATTGTCATGGCATATTCATTCTACTAATACTATTATGCAATGATTTGGGAAACCTACCTCCCCCAAACATCAGAGAAGCATTATCCTCAATGCTTAATAAAAACTAAGTAAAACTAAACTACATGCTATGAAATGCAATGCAAATGCAAGGTACCTTGGCTTCATGCTTGTGGTGGCGCGGCGATTGTGCGACGGGTGCGCTTTCGCAGTTGTGTGGGGCTGGAATGTTCAAAATCTAATACTGGTACGATTGAAGGTTGTGTGGACCCTGACCTTGTAAAGAAAAACTAAATAATAATTAAAAGGAAACTCAATAAAAAACACTAACAAAATAAACATTTATTTATGCACAGGAGTAATTGTAAAATGTCACGGCATCCTTAAGATGCTGGGCCAGTATCAACTTCATGCAAGAGAAGTGCAGTCTTGTCACGCAATGGTGGGACTCCTTGGTAAGCCTTCCGACGCTGTCCATTGACTTTAAAATGGAACCATCATTCATGTTCTTGATATCAACATCGCCATATGGGTAAACATGGTGGACTTCGAATGGTCCCGACCATCGTGACTTCAGTTTTCCAGGGAAGAGTTTGAGCCTAGAGTTAAATAGGAGCACTTTCTGGCCAACATGAAAATGCCGTGGCAAAAGCATTTTGTCATGCCACTTCTTCGTTTTTTCCTTATAGAGCTTGGCATTTTCATATGCTTGCACTCGAAACTCTTCCATTTCATTAGATCGAGCAATCGTTGCTCCCCAGCTGCTTGTGCGTCGAAGTTCAGCCTCTTTATCGCCCAGTATGCCTTATGCTCTAGCTCGACTGTAGGTGGCAGGATTTTCCATATACCATCTTGAAGGGAGAATTGCTAGAGGTGTTTTGAATGTCGTCCGGTAGGCCCAGAGTGCTTCATCTAGCTTTGGGGACCAATCCTTCCTTCTGGGGTTCACCACCTTCTCAAGGATCTGCTTAATTTCATGGTTGGACAATTCAGCTTGCCCATTTGTTTACGGGTGGTATGTCGTGGCAATTTTGTGTCGCACTCCATATTTTTGTAATGCCTTGGCAATTAACTTGTTATCAAAGTGGGTGCCCTCATCACTGATGATGGCTCTTGGTACTCCAAATCGTGTGAAGATATTCTTATGAAGGAACTTGAGTACCGTCTTAGAGTCATTACTTGGTGTGGAAATTGGTTCAACCCACTTAGACACATAGTCCACCACAAGGAATATATATAAGTCTCCAAAAGAATATGGGAATGGTCCCATAAAATAAATTCCCCAAACGTCGAAGAGCTCTATCTCTAAAATATTTTGCAACGGCATTTCGTGTCGTCTGGAAATGTTCCCAGTGCGCTGGCATCTGTCGCACTCTTTGCAAAATGCATGGGCATCTTTAAATAATGATGGCCAATAGAAGCCTGATTGAAGAACCTTGGCAGCAGTCCTTGCACCTCCAAAATGCCCTCCACAAGGTGCTATGTGGCAATGGTGTAATATGGCTTGTTGCTCCTCTTCTGGGACACACCATCGAATCATTTGATCGACACATTGTTTGAACAAGTACGGTTCATCCCAAAAGTAGAACATGGCATCATGATAAAACTTCTTTTTACCCTGGCTGTTCAATTAATAAGGAAAAATACCACTAACAAGAAAATTGACAAGGTCAGCGTACCACGGAATTGTCGTGGCATATAAAATTTTCTCATCAGGGAATTCATCTTTAATATCAAAAATGTCATGGCATTCTGAAATGTTCTCTAGCCTAGAAAATGGTCTGCAACCTGATTTTCAGTACCTTTCCTATCAATTACCTCTAAGTCAAATTCCTGTAGCAGTAATATCCACCTAATAAGTCTAGGCTTGGCATCTTTCTTGTTCACTAAGTACTTTATAGCTGAGTGATCGGTGTGAACTATGACTTTGGTGCCTATCAAGTATGGCCTAAACTTGTCAAATGCAAAACCACGACAAGTAATTCTTTCTCAGTGGTAGTATAGTTCAATTGTGCATCATTCAAGGTACGGCTAGCATAGTAAATGACATGAAAAAATTTACCTCTTCGTTGCCCAAGCACAGCTCCCACGGCAAAATCACTTGCATCACACATCAACTCAAATGGTGATGTCCAATCTGGGGGAACCACGATCGGTACAGAGATAAGTCTTTACTTCAGCTCTTTGAATGCACCATGGCATTTCTGATCGAACACGAACGGTGGTTCTGTTGCAGTAAGGTGCACAAGGGCTTGGATATTGTGGAGAAGTCCTTGATAAATCTTTGATAAAATCCAGCATGTCTAAGGAAACTCCGAATGCCCTTGGCAGAATTTGGTGGGGGTAGCCTCTCGATAATCTCGATCTTGGCCTTGTCTACCTCAATGCCCTTTGCAGAAATCTTGTGGCCTAGAACAATGCCTTATGTTACCATGAAGTGGCATTTTTCCCAGTTTAGCACAAGATCAGCCTCTTCGCATCGCTTCAGTACCTTCGCCAAATTGCCGAGGCATTTTTGAAAGTCGTCTCCAGAAACAGAAAAATCATCCATGAAAATTTCAAGAAAATCCTCAACCATGTCAGTGAATATGGATTGCATACAGCGCTGAAAAGTTGTCGAGGCATTACAGAGTCCAAACGGCATTCTTCGAAAAGCATAAGTGCCATAGAGGCACGTGAATGTGGTATTTTCTTGGTCCTCTAGTGCGATGGCAATCTGGTTATACCCAAAGTAACCGTCCAAGAAACAATAAAATGCCTTGCCGGCAAGTCAATCCAATATTTGATCGATGAACGGCAAAGGGAAGTGATCTTTCTTGGTGGCCTTGTTGAGCTTGCGATAGTCCATGCATATTCACCATCCGATGACCGTGCGAGTAGTATTAACTCATTGTCTTTACTCGTCACCACGGTCATGCCTCCCTTCTTTTGCAGGCATTGAATGGGAATCACCCATGAACTATCCGAAATAAGGTAAATTACTCCAGCATCAAGCCATTTGAGAATTTCTTTCATCACAACTTGTTTCATGATTGGGTTTAATCTTTGTTGTGGCTCTATGGACTTGTCGTAGCATTCTTCCAGTAGGATTTTGTACATGCAGATTGTTGGACTTATTCCCTTGAGATCTTCCATCGTCCACCCTAACGCTTTCTTTTGCTATGACAAAACACTTAGCAAACTAGATTATTGGTTAGGAGTAAGAGCAAAGGAAATAATCACATGCAAAGTTTCATTACTACCCAGATAAACATATTTAAGATGTTGTAGCAAATTTTTAAGTTCAAAGGTAGGCGCATATTGTAATGAGGGCTTGGGAGGAACAAATTCTTCAAAATTCAAAGGTTCAAAGCGTGTACCTGGGCTAGCTTTAAGGAAGCTAGCCTGCTGCTCCTCGGATGAAAAATTATTAGGCTCTCCAGCCTTTAAGTCTTCCAATATCCCCTCATCAGGTCCCAGCTGAATGAAATTGTCGTGGCAAAATTGATCGGCTTCTTTCGTGATTATTGTATCCACTTCTAAAATGCTCTGGCATTCTTCAGAATCATCCATGTACTTGAGAGATCGGAAGACATTCACAATGACATGTTGATCAGCCACTCGCATGGTTAACTCGCCCCTCTCGCAGTCGATGAGAATACGGCCGGTAGCTAGAAAGGGTCTCCCCAAGATGATGGGTGTTGTGGCGTCAACTTCACAGTCCAGAATCAAGAAATCAACAGGAAAAACGAATTTGTCAACCCGCACGATGACATCTTCAATTCTCCCTTCAGGACGCACATGTGAACGATCGGCTAATTACAATATGACAGATATGGGTCTCAGATTTCCTATCCCAAGCTTTACAAAAATTGATTAAGGAATCAAGTTTACACTTGAGCTAAGGTCACACAATGCCTTCCCATGAACTTGTCTCCTATCGAACATGGGATGATGAAACTACCCGGATCATGTCTCCTCGGTGGCAGCTTGCTTAAGGAAGAGCAAAATTATTTTTCCGTGGAAATTGTATCGTGATGCTCAACCTTTCTCTTCTTGGTAATAATCTCCTTGAGAAATTTAGCATAGGTGGGCATTTGTTCCATAGCCTCCAAAATAGGAACATTGATTTGCAGTTGACTCAGAATGTCAACGAGCTTTTTTAAACTGGATATCTTCGTTATGTTTCTTCAGTCTTTGCGGAAAAGGAGGTGGGGGTCTGGCTGCCTGCACTGATGGGGTGCGAACATAAGTTGTCGCGGCATCTTTGGTTGCCCCTTTAGTTTCTTTACTTGATGAACCCTCCACTTTATCCTCTTCCTCTGGTGCTTCTTCTAGCACTTCTTGATCAGTGTGACTGGTCTTAGGGGGTGAATCATCCTTCAGTGTTCCCCCAAATTTATCTTCAATATTAATTTGTGTACCACTTCGGAGAGTTAGCACACTGTATTGCTCTTTGCCATGAGGTTTGGTGACTTCAGTGTCACTCGGCAAATGTCCTGGTCTGCGTTCTTGTAATGTCGTGGCAATTTGACCAACCTGACTCTCCAGCGCCCTTAATGACGAACTGTGACTTTAAAGCAAGGCTCCTTGATTTTTGATGGAGGTCGCATGGTCTTGCAGCATTGTCTTCGTTGTTGCAATAAACTCTTGCATTGTGGCTTCCAAAGAACTTGTGGTCGATGAAGATGGCCCTCCCTTGTTAGAATTATGCCATGGCATATTAGATTGATAATTTTGGGAGTCATTGTAATTCTGCTGTCGAGATGGTTGATAGGCATTGTTGGTTCCTTGATTTCCCCATGAAAAGTTTAGATGTTGACGCCATCCAGGATTATAGGTGTTTGAATAGGGGTTGTTGTTGCCTCAGTTGAAGTTGCCCACAAAGTTGATGGATTCTTGATTGGTCGGACAGTCACTCTCATTGTGATTGTCGTGGCATAATAAACATGCTGAATTGGCTGCCTTCACTTCTCTCACCTCGCTTGGCCTTTGTAAGTTCTTCAACATATTGGTGATAGTAGCAAGTTGGGCGGACACCGTATCCTTAGAGTCTAGCTCGAAAGTTCCAAATGATTTTCTCCCAAGTCCAAGCCGAGTAGATGGAAATTGGTAATCATTGGTGGCAATCCTATCCAGTATGTCAAATGCCTCTGCTGGTGATTTGTCAAGTAACGTCCCATTTACCGAGGCATCTAGCATCATCCTTGTGGGTGCGTTTACTCCATTGTAGAACATCACCACTTGTGTCCAATCTTGAAAATCATGGTTTGAGCACTTGCGAAGCAATGCCTTGTATCTATCCCAGCATTCATAAATCGATTCGTCATCAACTTGACGAAAGGAAGCAATGTCGTTCCTCAGTTGGGTGTTCATGTTCGGAGGATTATACCGCAGCAAAATTTTTTGCACAAATCATTCCACGACTCCATTGAACCCGCTGGAACGCCACTTAACCACGCCCTTGCTAGATCACGTAGAGAATATGGAAATAGCTTTAATTTCATAACATCTTCGTGCACCCCTTGTTGGCGAAAAGAATCACACACCTCCAAGAAGTTACGAATATGTTGTTTGGCATCTTCATTTGGCATGCCCCCGAATTGCCCTATAGAATTCAGCATATTGAACATGATAGGTTTCAGCTCGAAGCGGGCTGCCTGAATTTCTGGGGCCACTATTCTAGGATTTAATTCATCTAAGATCGGGTTTAAGTGATCCCGAATGGCACGAGGCCTGGCTGCACTCCTAGCATTTAGATTTGCCTCGGCATTCTGATCCTCCTCATGAACAATGCCTTGATTTTCGATTTGGTACATGTTTACACGTTGAGCGTGTCTTCTTTGCCTACAAAGTCTCTCAATTTCTGGATCAATCGGTTCTAATGGCTCTTTAGGGTTGCTATTGGTCATGTACCTTAAAAAATGAATAAAATTAAAGAAAGCAAAAAGTAAAGCTAACAGAAAAAAAATATGAACAAGTAAAATAAAAATGTTATGACCAATCAATTTAACTTCAAGTTACCAATTCCCTGGCAATGGCGCCAAAAACTTGTCTGCAGTTTGTGAGTACTATATTTGAGTGCAGATATGTGTGCATGTATACACAATCGAACAAGTAATAAAGTGATAAGTTGAGTATCGTCTCCACATGGAATTGGAGAAATCAAATAGATTTGTAAAGGAACTTTACTTTGTCACCTAAGTAAAGTTAGTGATGGTATATACAAATGAAAATGCTGTGGCAAAATAAAATGACTGATGTGGAAATAGAATGATGGTAGTGCGGTAGCAATTGGATATGATTTAAATTGTGATACGTGCAAGCAAATGTAAATTTCAAGGCAAAATAAAATGCAATATTGGATTTAATAAATATAGAACTTTAGCTTTCTCACACGACAAACAGCAATGGGAATGAGTGATGGGAGTCAATCTAGAAAAGCTAAGTTTACTTCTCATAATGGTTTTACTTCTGTGCCTAGTCTGCCCGACAGAGTCTCCTAAGGTGCCCTAAGCTATCTCTAGTAAGGGACTCGACAGATTGAAGATGCCTTGGCAAAACCGATTGGCGTAAACCCCTGCAGTGATCCTATTGGTTCAGATAACAGAATTTGTCTCGGCAATACCTTTTTGCGGCAGCATTAACATCTAACCTATCATTTTTTTACAACTCCTTTTAGTCGAATGAAATCCTAGTCTTATCTCTAAGGTGGATTAGGCCTATTTACTACCTAGAAACCTTTGTTTATGTAGTTCCTCCCTAGTTTCTCTCAAATACTAAGGATATTTGCCAAGGCATTCTCTCGAACCCTAAAAACCTCCTAAGGAACGGCTACTCTCGTAGCTCCTACAACCTTAAGGCATTAAGTTTCATAAACAAAACAGAATAAAGCATAGAAAAAACAACCATTCATTGAAATATTACTTAAATATCTAAATTAACTCCCACCAAATAGGATTAGTTCATGGTGGGGTTCGAAATAAACAAGCATAAAGCAATTATCATTCGTTCTTTACAACCCGAATAAGAAAATATGAAAGCAAAGAACTAAGGGAAGGAGGAAGAGCCTTCAACGTGCACTGCTGGATGCTCTCCTCGATCACCATGAACTGCCCCTAGCGAACTAGCTCCTCTCGGATGCTTAGAACGCTACTCCCTCAAGCTTGTCAGATGAGAAATTCCACGGCAAATCGGATTGACGGAGAACTTTTTCTCTGAATTTTAGGCTCTTGGCGGCTTGTATATATCTTCTTTAACATTGTGGCTTCATCCTCTATTTATAGGGGGAGAAAAACCCTAAAGGTTGGTCTCAAAATTCTAAAGATACCCCGAATCATGCTTAATTCACGTGAGGATCGGGCAGAGCTGGCAGTGATCCTGCTGGGCAACTGGCAATGGTCCAACTTGGGTGGTTGACTGGGCAGGTAAGGATCTGCGCTGATCCAGGCGGATTTCTCGGTCATGATCAGAGATCCGGATTTCTCAGTCATGATCAGAGATCTGTGAAAATAGGGACAGCTGGCTCCAAAAATATCTTCTTTCATTTTGTTCGCTCTCGAAATGCTAATCCAGCACGGCAATTTCATTCTGCTCAACAATCTTCTTATTCCACGGCATTTCCTTTTTTTCTTTTCCTTGCTATCAAATCCTGCACATCATCAAACAAACGCCTTCCCCATAAAACAGCACTGATAACAAAACAAAATGCCACGGCAAATAGAATTCCACCTCATGCAACTATATGCTCCTAAATGCATCTAAATGATCCTAAATGGGCTCTTAGACATTCAATAACTTAAGTGAAAAGGTCCCAAAATATGACCTTTTTACGGAGTTATCACTCTTACTGACTCTAACATATGGGTCGTATGAAAGATTAAACCTGATGCTTTTATACCACTAAATATAACACTGTAATCCGACCCAAGCCGAGATGACTAGACTAAAGTATTACACAGGACCATCGAATTAGCTAACCCAAAATTTTTCTTTTTAAACCAACTTTAAAATATCACCTCAAAAAAATAGTCAAATAAAACCATACATGGAAACATAAATATTTAGGTTTGAAAATGTAGGGAGCTCCCAATACATCCTAAAACAATACATATCAAGTATGTTCAGAATATATTTATGACTGAAATATATGAAGGCCCTCTATAAATACTTAAGACGTACTCTGATGCCTAAACAAATCTGAAACCACTTATAGTGATAATTCACTTCGAGAGATCTCTTAATAAACTGTGTACATATACAAATTTCGAATGTTGATCTTATAACACCTCTAAAACCAGTCTAGTATTTTTTTTATCAGAATTTAGTCTTTTCTGATTTTCAATGATCGAAAAATATTCATGTGTTAATGTCGGATTTTTGAATTATTAAATTATATTTTATATTAAATTTGAATATCCTAAAATGAAAAGAAGTCAAGTTTAATTTTGATCTAGGACTAAATTGAAAGAATTGAGAAATAGAGAATTAATGACTATTTTGTAAAGAAACTAGAAACTTATGTTTGCACGGTAAATTATTTCATTTTCAATCTAATGGTGAGTCATTCATGTAGGTGTCATTATATCCTATTTTTAGCCTTTTTTTGTGTAAAAGAATAATTTAGACTATGAATTTAAGTGGGGTAAACCCACGGTTTTGGTCATTTTGCATAAAAGGGGGAAAAGAACAAAAATTCTTTTGCTCCATGGTTTTGCTCTCTTGTCGCACGCCTTCTTCTCTAATTGCTCAGTCGTTAATTGAATTTATACCAACATCAAAATTGCTTTCAAGTTAGATGGTTACCGGCGCATAGTTATAGATTTAATTGGTCTGTATTCCGTATAATTTATTTAATTTTTTTGTTTTCCATAAAATATAATTAAAGGGATTTGGGTTTAAGAATTGTAAGATCCTATTTTAAGAATTTTTAAGTAAATATTATTTTATTTCTCTGCAAGTTTTTGTGTAAAAATGATACTAGACCTAAATGTTGGGACATAAATCAATTTCTTTAAAAGAAATGTTTGATTGTTGCTTAGTGTTGAAACGTCCCTTGAAAGTGAATGATTAACCCTGTGAAAATATATGCTTGCATGCAATTAGTCAATGGCCTTTGGAAGTTTACAAACTACATGCTTAACTCAGACTGTAGTAATATGTTGTGATTATTTTTTCTCAACAATTGGAATGGTATATATATCCATATTTTCTTTCTTTTTTTTTGGATAAGTATATATCCATATTTTCTGTTAACTCTATTATGAATATTATAAGGACAGTAACGTGATACAAGTGCATTTAAAAATATTAATTTCCAAATCTCATGTGATATTTATGTGTTTAGATTATTAATAGTGATTATTTCTTAATTTGTAAGAATGGTTAAGTTGAATCCTAATTTAAATTAGTTTTAGGGTTCATGACATCTAAAGGATAGTTGTGATATTAATGAATTTCGATAAGAGTTATAATAATGGTTCATGTTAATTGATAGATAAAGTTTGGTGAAAGAATTATTAATTGGAAACACAAAGCGAAAGCTAGAGGAAGTGGTGTAGTGATCCAGGACACCATGAGTTAGGGAGTTCGGTGCGTGTAGATGTGTGATTAATGTTGCAATGGTATCTTGATAAATTTCTTTGATCATATTATGTGCATTTGTGTTGTTATTGAGTTCAATGGGAGCAATGAATGTCAAAGTTACACATTACGGTAAGTTCCTATTGTTGGAATAGAGAGAAGAATATTAAAAAACAATGGCTTGACATTTCCATTGATTAAGAGTGAATATATATACACAGAAATAGGAAACTAGCCTAGAGTTGGGGGATTACAACTAATTACAAGGATATTATAATTAATTACAATAATTTAAAATATACGGAAAATATGTTATAATTAGTTCTCTAATATGCCCTCTCAAGATGGAGCTCCGGAGAAGACACCAATCTTGACCCTTAAATCTTGGAATCGGCTTCATGGAAACGGTTTTGTAAGAGCGTCGGCTAGTTGATCTGCTGAGGAAACATGAGTAACACGAAGAGCACCTGATTGAACTTGACCCCGAATAAAGTGATAGTCAAGTGCCACATGTTTCATGCGCAAATGAAAGACTGGATTAGAATAGAGATAGGTGGCACCAACATTGTCGCAATAGATAACAGTCGATGTAAAAAGAGTGATTCCAAGTTCTATGAGAAGGGAACAAATCCAATTGAGTTTAGAAGTAGTAGAGGCAACTGATAGATACTCAGCTTCCGTGGAGGATCGAGCAATTGTATGTTGTTTCTTGGATGACAAAGAAATAGGATGACGACCAAGATATACAATATAGGCACTCATTGAGGTATAGTCATCTTTGTTTCCATCCCAATCAACATCTGAGAAGGCATGAAGGGAAAGTGGATTTGCCTTGTGAAGGAATAATCCATGAGTTAATGTGCCACATAGATATCGAAGCAGTCGTTTTGCAGCATTCTAATGTTCAGATGTCGTGTGATGCATGAATTGAGAAAGCTTGTTAATAGCATATGCTATGTCTGGGCGAGTGAGGCAAAGATAATGTAGATTGCCAATAATTGTTCTATATTCTGTGCAGTCAGTTAGAGTTGTACCCGAATGAAGTGTGAGATTTCCATCTGTAACAAGCGGTGTAGAAACAGGTTTTGCACCAATCTTTTTTGTCCGGGTAAGAAGATCAGTGATGTAGCGCCTTTGAGTAAGCAGCAGACCGGATAGAGTTGGTAGAACCTCAATGCCGAGAAAATAAGACAAGGTGCCAAGACCCTTGATTGAAAATCTTTGAGTGCATAATGAATAGAGAAGTTTCTGCATGAGAGTTTGTGAACCCAAACTCAATGAGGAATTGGAAAAGTTCAAGGTACCAATCACGTTGGGCCTGCTTGAGTCTATATATAGCCTTCTTTAGTTTCATACATGTGTTGGATTGTCTTTATCAACAAATCCTAGAGGCTAGGTCATGTAGACATCTTCGAAAGATGACCCTGAAGAAAGGCATTATTAACATCCAATTGTCGCAATTGCCAACCTCTACTGACTGCCAGGCTTAGAACAAGTCGTATTGTTGTTGGCTTGACAACCGGACTAAAGTGTCATGATAATCAACTCCAAGTCACTGATGAAAGCCTTTGGAAACTAATCTAGCATTGTACATGTCAATAGAACCATTAGGAAGTTTTTTAATACAAAAAACCCACTTACAACCAACAAGATTTTGCAGAGAAGTAGACGGAACAAGCTCCCATGTTTTTTCCGAGCAAGAGCATCAAATTCATCATTCATAGCTTGTCTCCATTTGGGATATTTTAGAGCTTGGGAAACAGTATGAGGCTCAATGTTTGATGGTTGAGAAATGATAACAGAGACATTTATCTTGGTTAGGGGTTTGTGGATGTTGTTTTTTGATCTAGTGGTCATGGGATGGGTATTTTGATGGGTGGGTTGCACTATGATTGAAGTAGAAGAGGTCTTAGAATTATGTGGTTCTAGTGGTAAATGGCCGACCATGGTTTCTTGGCGATTAACCGAGCTGTGTTTGGGTAAATAGAGGTCTATGGATAGGGATCAACGATCGACTGGTGAGGAAAGGCAGTGGACTGTTTGGGTATTTTGTGATGAATTTTGACATGAGGAATCATTTTGGAGACGTATTGAGTGAGTAACTTGAAATTGGTAAAATTTGGACTAGGGGAAGCCATTTGGAAATGATCTCTAAGGTAGGACGAGCTAGATGGAATTGGTGAGTGCTAAAGGGAAAGGAGTTTTCAAGAAATTTGACATGATGTGAAATGTATGTTTTAGAAGTGGATAGAGCGAGATAAATATAGGTACTTTGTGTTGAAGAGTAGCCAAGAAAAAACAATGAGTGGAACGAGAGTCAAGTTTATGTTGAGAATAAGGACGAAGCCACGAATAACATAAGCAACCAAAACCCAAAGTTTAGTGTAGTTGGGTTGAGACTCAAAGAGTTTCTCAAAATGAGATGAAAGATAGTGTGGATGTGGGCATACGGTTTATGAGATATACAGCAGTGGCAAAGGAATAAGTCCAATAAGTTAAAGGCATTGATGCATGAGTAAGGAGAGATATACCAGTTTCAATAATATAGCAATGACGTCATTCAGAAAAACCATTTTGTTCTGGTGTATGGGGTCGTGTAGTAAGATGGGATATACCATTGGTGGAGAGGAAACAATGAAGGGCTTGATATTCACTACCATTATCTGAATAGAAGGTAACAATTCAGTGTTTAAATTGGTTTTCGACTAATGCCTTGAAAGGTACAAAGACATTATACACATTAGATTTTCGTTTAAGGGGATAATACCAAATATATCGTGTATAATGATCAACAAAAATAACATAGTATTGAAAACCATCAACAGAATAAACATGAGAGGTCCAGACATCAGAAAATATAAGTTCAAGCGGGTGAGATGAGGTTAAGGTAGAAGAAGAAAATGGAATTTTATGACTTTTATTGCATGAACAGACATTGCAATGTGTGAAGGAGGATAACAGACTAGAAGTGGTAAAGGAAATTTAGAAACAATATTTTTCATAATAGTAAATGATGGATGACCTAGTCTAGAGTGCCACTCAGATGAAGGGGCTTGACACTGGAAAATGCAAGCAATGGTGGAGAGGAAACTGAAGGGGATGTAGTTGGCCACTCATATACGACATCCTTAGGTTCACCCTTCAAAATATTTTCCTCGTATTTAGATCCTTCACCTGAAAAACAGAGGGTGAGAGTTCAATAGAAACATGGTTATGAGTGCAAAATTGATAAATCGAAATTAAGTTCTTTTTCATGGAAGGGACACAAAGGACATTTTGTAAAGTAAAGGTACGAGAGGAAGTAGGTATGGTGTTAGAACTGGTATGGGTTATGTGAAGGGTCGATCTATCGCCAATCATGACATCATCAGATCCTTGGTACGAGCTATGAAAAGAGAGATTGCTCAAGTCAGACGTAACGTGGTGAGATGGTCCACTATCCACAGCCAAGTAGGTGTATTATTGTTGCCCATAATAGCATGATTAGCTCGTGGTTGCCAGGGTGTGGAGGGACGATATCCCTGAGAGCCTTGAGGATGAGATGTTGGTGATTGTTGATTAGTGACAAGACAAAACATCGGTCATCGTTTGGCAGTGTGTCCATGAGTGTTGCATGCTTGACAACAGCCCAAATAAGGTTTGGGTTGGCGTTGATCATGAGGAGAAAGCATAGTGGTAGAGCATGTTTGTTGTGGATTGGTGGCTGGTGGACGCCAATTTGGATTATTCCGGAAGGCTGTGGGATTTACCGTGGCTGGTAGTGATAGGGAAGGTGGTAGAGCGGTCTGAAGAGATGTTTCTTTGTTAAGAAGTTTTTCATAAAGTTCAGCAAAAGAAATTGACGTGTCACGGGCATTGATGGCATCAATGACATATTTATACTCACCACTTGGTCATTCTAAAACCCGATCAATA
This sequence comes from Hibiscus syriacus, assembly GCF_006381635.1. Lineage (NCBI taxonomy): Eukaryota > Viridiplantae > Streptophyta > Magnoliopsida > Malvales > Malvaceae > Hibiscus > Hibiscus syriacus. Next base: position 1,895,877 of record NW_024061878.1, on the reverse strand, counting down.
AGATCCTCATTATCAATTGGCTTCCCTAGAAGAGCAAGTTCATCGGCACGAGTCTTTATCGCCTGTATGTATTCACTAATTGATTTTGAGCCCTTGTTACACCGCTTTAATTGTTCATTCAATTGTTTAATATGACCACGAGATGGTTTGACATAGGTATTAGCTAAGGTTTTACATGCATCAAGGGAAGTGGTGGTGCGGGTAATAAGCGGTTGCAGTGAAACGGAGATGGCACCAAGGTGAGCGCTAAAAAAGAGACGATCTTGACGCTTTCATGTTGTGTACGCCAGATTTGGAGATATAACACCATTGACGGTGACGGTGGGTGGTGGTGGAGTTTGAGTGCCATCAATAAAGTGATGAAGATCATAACCTTCAAGAAGATATTGGATTTGAAGGCTCCATGTAAGATAATTGGTGGATGATAATTTGGTGATATTGGAGAGATTCATGGTAAGGAGAAGATCTTGAGGATCTTGAGAATTTTGGATAGTAATAGGATTGTTGGTGGAAGAGGAAGTCGTATCGGAAGTCATTGAAGGGACTGATGGCTAGTTTTAGATATGAAAAAAAAGAGGAAAATATGCCTAGGAAAATTAGGCTCTTGATACCATGTTGGAATAGAGAGAAGAATATTGAGAAACAATGGCTTGACATTTCCATTGATTAAGAGTGAATATATATACACAAGATTGGGCACACATAAATAGGAAACTAGCCTAGACGTGGGGGGTTACAACTAATTACAAGGATATTATAATTAATTACAATAATTTAAAATATAAGGAAATTTGTTATAATTAGTTCTCTAATACCTATGAATCATAGTTCATTTATGATATGTGATATGCTAAAGTCAAAGTAACCTTTAGATGTTAAGTTAGTTTGGATATAATTGGCATGTCATAGAGTCCATTGAGCTCATATTAGGGTTTGGATTATGATCCTTATTTGGCGACAGTAGGAGGGATGTTATTTTGGTCATTGGTGACAATTTAAAAGAATAGACCATTCTATGTTAATTTGCGACATTTTAGTTGGGATTCGCGTATCCATAATTACTTACTACAATGGGCTAGGAAATGAATTAATTAAGTTAAAGTTGATGTTTAAAGTAAAGTTCTTACATGTTGTAATATGATTACTTTAAATACTTGATTGTGTTAGTAAGTAAAGTATGTGGATGTGGATGTAAACCATTATGCATTATAGTAGTTAAGATCATGCATTTTTCATTATAATGATATATCATTCTTAATATGTATAATGTTTAGCTACCTCACTAAGTTTTATGCTTATTTTGTGTATTAAATGACTCTGCATGTTTTGATATCCATTGAACAATTGATATTGTATTTAGGATGTTGCAAGTCACCTCTGAAGTAATTCAGTGTAATTTCATGTTTACATAAACTTCTAGATGGTGACATATGTCTCATTGTGTAATTAATAATTAGCTAAGGTTTTATATTAATTAGTTTAATTTTGAAAGTCTTGTTTTGGTTGTATATGTGTGTATTAGTTATGATAGAGCCCTTCAAGTTCTTGTTGTTGAAGGATAAGTTCTTTCAGCATGCCATGAAGCCCTAAGATGTGTGTATTGGTTATGATTTATGCCTTTTTGACAAGTTAAGTTGCGTGAAAATTTGATAGCATGTTATGTGTATAAATAAGATGATTTCTATGAATGCTTGGATCATGAGGTTTAATAACCTATATGTGAAATGTTTTCATGTTATTCGAGTAATGAATATGATTAAAGTCAATTGAGGATTATAAATTTATCATGTAAAATAGGTTTTTTGATGTGAAATCATGTTCTTGATTGTATGTTGGAGTTAAAGCATGTTAATTCCATTATTATGTACATTGAATTGATAGGTAAGGTTTCTTATTGACTAAGTATTTAAATGAGGCAGCTTAGGGGGTAAAAATATGAAATATTAAATCTCCAGACTAGAAGTTTCGAAACTTATTGGGAATTTTCCAAACTTTCAGGATAAAGTTTCCAAACTTTTGGGAAGGTTTCAAACTTTATATTCCATAAACTTTTGGATTTTAGAAACTTTTATGTAAGTTTAGAAATTTTAATGTTGGCTTTGAAACTTACACCCTAGTTTCAAAACTTCATGATTAAAAGCTTAATTGTTGTTCTTTTAGCTCATAGATTGATAATATTTTGCTAATTGTTCCCTATTTATGAATATTAAGCAATAGAAATGAATCTTAAGGTTTTATATGATATAAATTATTTAGTGAGGATAATAAGAAGTGTAAAGTGATTTGTAGGATAAATCCTTAATTTTTTATTAATTAATAATTTAGTCCCTTAACTTTTAAAAAAGTTACAAACTAATCCTTAATCTTTTCTTAGGGCTATTATTGGATTAATAAGATCAATTAAGTGTAAGAATAACTTGCTAATACATTTTTGTAGTATGATTTTGGTTTTGAGTATCGATTTTAAGTTAATTTTTGAGTAAGTCCGTAATGATTTAATATTGTATATCTTGATCCATGCAAGTAGTAATTGTCATGTTTTAAGTCTAATTATAATCTTGACATATGTTTTATGTGGTTAAAATAGTATTTTTTAATTTATGGTCATTTATACTTAGATCCTTAAACATCTGAAATGTTTCAGTTCGGTCCTTAAGTAGGATGTTACTTTAATAACGATTAATGATTAAGGTAATTAGATTAACTATGAGCTTAGTACATATATCAATGCATGTTCAAGGAATTATCCTTGTAATTAATTATAATTATATATAGATTCCTAAATTTTAAATACATTTAAAATGACCCCTACATGTGAAGTTAAGTTATGAAATTCTAATTTAACAATTGTAATGATCTAATTTTTTTATGTGTTAAACATGCTTTTAAGTTAGCCAATTAACTTTGAGGTGGTAAGTTCATAAGCGTATGACTTCATATATTTACATATAGATCTTATGTCCTCTAGAAATTTGTAAAATAGTCTTAGAGTGTGAATTTGACATAAGATGTGTTAATGATTGATTAAATGTGTTAATTTTGATTCTATCTTAAGTTTAAAAACCAAAAATTTATTTAGGTAAATTCAAAGTTTTAAAATGGACATTATAAACTTATTTATGAATGAGTTCTTAAACTTTCAAAAAAATACAATGTGGTTCTTAAGCAAGAAAATTAATTTATGATTTGACTAATAAATGGAAAATATGATGATATGATTTGAATTGTGATGTTTGATTTTGTTTTGACGATTCAAATTTCATATTATGTATGTTTTATGATTATTTATTTCGATTTAATTTCTGTTAACTTCTCTGATCTGGTTTCTATCTAGATCGGATGCTACAAAGCTCATAAGTTCAGTGCCACACTATAGTTGTACTATAATATGTGCATTCACTACATGAGCATCTAGTAGGCAGAGGCATGAATGTACAAAAAAACTAACATACAAAGTTGAGGTAGGCATCATGGTGTGGCCAGAAGATACTCTATGAGTATCGATACCAATATTGGTTACTAGAATATGAAATCTAAATATGGTATTAATACCTTATCATTAGGAGTTACTACCAACCAAACAATATTGATTCCCTATCCATTATTCAAAATCACATTGTTTTTTTACTATCTGAAGAACAATATCGATATTTTTCATCTAATACTAATACCTAAACCCAAAAATATTGTCTCATCAGGAAAATTATATTTTATTTCACTTATTCTCTCATATAAGGCCCTTATGAGTTATTTAAGTCTTATATAGGATAAAAGGGGTCAAAATAAGTCTTATACTGAATAACATCATAAGTTAAATCTACCATGAATACTATTACATGCTTCATGAACTCATGCAAACCAATAAACATATTTAGTGATCTACAAGTGGTATAGATGAGTTAAAATGTGTTACCTTGAATCCTAAGCTGCTTGAAACACTTAAACCTCAACCAAGTGCTAGCTTCTCATTTCCCTTACTTTTGGAGCTTTCTCCAACTTCTCTCGCTAAATAAGGATCAAACACATGAGTTACTATCTTGTTTGATAGCTTATAAGGATGTCAAGAAGGTTTCGTAAGGCTCAAAACTCATAAAAATGGACTAGCCTTGGAAGGGTTTCTAAACCCCCCACTTATGGTCATCATGGCCAAAACTTGATTTTGTGGGCTAAAAAGGACGTTTTAAAGATGTTGATTTCAATTGTTGGCTCTGTAGAACTGGACTACAGATGTAAGCCAACAAAGTTTCCACCTTTTCTCAAGCCACTAAAGAGAAGAGATGAAGTTTGAAGGAAGAAAAAGATGATAAAGAGTGGGAGAAAAAAGAGATGGTTCTAGCATGACCTCATTCCAATTTAATTAGATTTATCCTTTCAGTAAAAAGTGGTAGATTTAGCATGACCTCATTTTTATCTCTAATTGGGCACAAACCAAGCCCAACCCAACTCAAACTTAACTCAAGCTTTCCTACAAGGCTAATGGATTTATCTAAAACCCTCTTGAGTTAGCCTGAAACTATTAACCCAAGATTTGGAGTGTTACACCTTTTTGTTGGATAAAACTCAACGAAAGAAAGTTTGTTGGGCCTGATTTGATTCAAGAGGTTTAAGAAAGAGTATGTTCGATTCAAGGCTAGTTTAGAGGAGTCAATATTTAGGTAATGTTATCCTCAACCTAACTTTCTCGTTTAAAGTCAATCTTTAGGTAATGTTAGTCTTAACCTAACTTTCTCATTTAGAGGAGTCAATCTTTCAATAAATGTCACCCTCAACCTAACTTTCTCATGGAGAGGAGTCAAAATTTCAGTAATGTTATCCTCAATCTTGAATCTTTTAAGACTTGTATCCTAGAATGTTCAGTTTAGTCTTCCTAAAGATTTTCCCTCAAGGAACCTCATTTTTTTAGGACATGTCTCCTAGAAAACTCATTCTTATTTTGTTTAATATTGTTTCCCTGGAAACCTCAACCTTTCCTTTCATAAGACTAATTCTCTAGAAATTGACTTTGTCTATTTAAGATAGTTTATTTGAAAGTCCTAATTTTGTATTTCTTAAAGACCTTTCACCACCCAAATGGATATTTCTAGATTATTTTTTCTTAAAGATGTTTATCTCCTCCCATGAATACCTTCCCTTGGGAATAAAGTTATGCATGAATCGTATTCATGAAAGGGTTATTCATATATATAAACAATTACACATTCATGATAATCGTTTTTGAAGGTTCTTTGAAAAAACTAAAACTTCATGACAACAAAACTCCAAGGATATAATTCAAATTTAAAGATGGATTATTAAAAAAAATTAAAGGAGGAGGATACCAAATAAAATTACCTAGTACAAAAACCTGAGATGAAGTGGTTGAAAAGTCACGAGATTCAAGGTAGACCTTGATATCTGTTGAATCTAAGATAGACTTCTACAAGAGAAGTTGATTTTTAAATATTTCATGAATATTGATCTTCAGGTATGATATTTTCAAATCCCTAACTATACCCTAACAATAAAAATGCATGAATGGATGCATTAAGGCATGAAATGATAGCATGACTAAAAATACATGAACGGATGCATTAAGGCATGAAAGGATGCCATAACTAAAAATGCATGAATGGATGCATTAAGGCATGAAAGATGCCATAACTAAAAATACATGAACGGATGCATTAAGGCATGAAAGGATGCCATAACTAAAAATGCATGAACGGATGCATTAATGCATGAAAGGATGCCATAACTAAAAATGCATGAACAGATGCATTAAGGCATCAAAGGATGCCATGACTAAAAATGCATGAACGGATGCATTAAGGCATGAAAGGATGACAACTAAAAATGCATGAACGGAAGCATTAACGCATGAAAAAAGACCATAACTAAAAATGCATGAACGGATGCATTAAGGCATGAAAGGATGCCATAACTAAAATGCATGAAAGGATGTTATGATAATAGTATGAATGGAGTTTGGTTTCAATAAAATGGACTTAGTTAATCCTTATGGATAATATGAACTTGTTTGAAATCAAATAAACATGATATACTTATGTATAACTTAATGTTCTTTACAATATTATGTCTCACTAAGTAAATGCTTAACGTGTGTTTCTTCCACGTGTAGGTAAAGGCCAAGATTAACTGATTAAGGAGTGCAACTGTAGCAACAGTGATCATCAATTCAAGTTGACTTGTCAGTGACAATAGGGAAATCTAGTTATTTTGGAAAACTTATTTGCATGTAATTAAAGTATTAAAAGTGCTCTGAATTTTTATTAAGTAAAACTTTGTAACAGATTACAATCAATGTTTTGCTTTATCTTAAATGTTATGTTTTCAGAAACTGAAAAACAAAATTGTATGGGTTTTCAAATGAGGAATTGTTTTAAAAGTGAAATAACATTTGTATCTTGTTTATGGAAAGGTATACGGGAGATGGGTATTACATTTATTGGTATTAGAGCTACAGGTTTAGCCGATTCTCGGCCGAAACCGGTTTTATTTTAAAAATAGAAAGGGATTATATGCCATAAAGATTGTCAATGTTATTAGTATGGTGTCATTAGATTGAAATTGATGACACTCCTTACTAATGGTAATGTTATTGTTATGTATGCCATAATAGATGTCGAAATCTTTGAATTCACAAAGAATTGGGGAACAAGAGATGCAAGAAGGAACTGTTAGTGAAAGTTATGAGGCTAATAGTGAACAGCATCCCCCTCTGAAAATGCTAGTGCACCTACATCTCAGGGGATTCTGGTACCTAGGTTTGGAACTTTCATGCAAACCCTTGATGCCATATTGACTCGGTTTCAACCTCACCTGCTCCTCCAGAATCGAGAATGTTAATCCCAAAAGAGCTTAACAGCTTGGGAGCTCTAAAGTTTTAGGGAGAAGAGATGATGGTCTCATGGAGGCCGACTTATGGTTAAATGATGTTATAATAATGCTCAAAAGTCTTCAATGCCCTGATCCAAAAAAGTTTAGAGGAGTTGTATCTTTACTTAGAGGATCAGCTCGGGTATGGTAGTCAAATAGTATAATGTATGCACCACTGGAGAATGTGACCTCTCAATTCTTCCTGTAAGAATTCAAAAACAAGTATATGGGGGAACAAATCAGACAGGAAATGCTATTAAAGTTCCTTAATCTGAAGCAAGGTGATCGAGCCATACATGAGTTTGAGCCTGAGTACAACAAGTTGAATAGTTTTACTACTGAAGTTGTTCCAAATGATAAGGCAAGACGTGATTGGTTCATAGAGGGTGTGAGACCAAAGTTGAAAGAGATGATGTTGACTTTGAACTTGCGGAGTTTACAATAAGTCATAAACCGAGCCAAAGCTATTGAAAGAGCTCATGATGAGACTTTAACGGTGGAGTAGAGTTTACAGATAGGGAAAAGAGTGGGAATGCCTTCCACTCCCCATCATGTTAAAAGAGGTAAGGGCTCGAGTTCCATATATACTAATAGAGGTAGTTCTGCAATAGCTTCTAGGGACAGAATTCCATGTCAAACTTGTGGAAAATTGCACAGTGGAGCATGCAGACTTCTAAGTATAGCTTGTTTCAAATGTAGTAAGACTAATCACTTTGCACGAAATGTCCTAAGAAATCTGGGGATAATTCACCGTAATTTGAAAGATCGGTGGCAGCCTCAAATAGAAGAAGATGAATGGATAGATCTAGGGGATAATCAGATTTATTGCAGAGACAAGAGACTCGGGGAGTTGCTAGAATTGACAACATCAAGACCACAGTGCGAAAGTAACTAGAGTATGTAGAAAATGCCCAATAAAGATCTAAGAGATTGTGTTTTCGGAAAACTTGATGAGCTGCCTTTTAATGAATTTGAAATCATTTTATGCATGGATTGGTTGTCTTCAGATTATGGATGGGTCGATTTTTGTAAGAAACGATTGTTTCTAAAGGATACCGAAGGTTCAGAAATTGTAGTGATCAGTGAAAGAGCGAAATCACCAACAAATGTGACATCAGCCATGACTGCAAGGAAAATGATGTCGAAATGATGTATAGTTTTTCTAGGCAAAGTGATAGATACTCGAATTTTGAGGTTAGAGTAAATGATATTCCCACGATTAGAGTAAATGATATTCCCACGGTTAGAGAATTTTTAGACCTTTTTCCTGATGAGTTACCGAGATTGCCACTAGATCGTAAGGTAGAATTTAGAATTGAGGTTTACCCGGGTATCGGACCAGTTTCTATGGCTCCATATAGGAAGGGTTTGACTGAATTGAGAGAAATTAAAGCCTAATTGTAAGAGTTACTCGATAAGGGGTTTATAAGACCCAGTGTTTCTCTTTGGGGAACACCGGTACTGTTTGTGAAAAAGAATGACGATTCTATGCGATTATGTATCGATTACTGCCAGTTAAATAAAGTAACAATAAAGAACAAATATCCTCTTTCGAGGTTTGATTATTTGTTTGATCAATTGAAATGAGCAGTGATGTTTTCTAAGATAGATCTAAGGTCGGGGTACCATCAGCTAAAGAACAAAGAGGATGATATTTCAAAGATAGCTTTTCGGACTCGGTATGGGCACTATGAATTTGTAGTGATGCCTTTTGGTTTGACTAATACACCTACCGCATTCATAGACTTGATGAACCGAGTGTTTCAACCTTACCTGGATCAATTCATTGTGATATTTATAGCTGATATTTTGGTATATTCTAAGTCAATAGAGGAATATGATGCTCATCTTCGAGTAGTTCTTCAGACACTCTGCGAAAAGAAGTTGTATGCCAAATTGTCAAAGTGTGAATTTTGGTTCGTCGAAGTTTCTTTCCTCGGTCACATAGTCTCCACAAAAGACATAAGAGTAAATCCAAGAAAGATCCAATCTATAGTGGACTGGCAATCCCCAAAGAATGTTTCTGAAGTTCTGAGTTTCTTGGGACTTACTGGTTATTATAGACAATTTGTGAAGGACTTCTTAACGTTAGCGTTGTCACTAACTAAGTTATTACGAAAGGATATGCCATTTTTTCTGGACGGAGAAATGTCAAGAAAGTTTTAAAAGGCTCTAGATGATAGTGACAGAGGCCCCCATGCTGGTACAACATGAGGCAGGTAAAGACTATGTTGTTTTCAGTGATGCATCCCATAATGGACTGGATGTGTAGTGATGCAAGATGGAAAAGTGGTCGCTTATGCCTTGAGATGGTTGAAGAATCATGAGAAAAATTATCTGACAGACGATTTAGAATTGGCAGCAGTTATGTTTAGATTAAAAATTTGGCATCATTATCTATATGGTGAGCAATGCCATATTTATACAAATCACAAGAGCCTAAAGTATTTGTTGACTCATAAAGAATTGAATTTGAGGCAAAGAATATGGATCGAGCTTTTAAAGGATTATGATCTAATTATCGAATATCATCCCAGAAAGGTGAATGTGGTAGCAGATGCACTAAGCGGAAAGATTTTTGCCTCTCTTTGGGCTTTGGATGCACATATGTCATTAAAGGAAGATGGTGCTTTGATTGCTAAGCTTAAGTTAAAGCTGGTGTTTTTGGGTCGGATAAAAGAGCTACAAATTCAAGACGAGAAATGCTTGGCAAGAATGGCATAAATCGAAAAGAACATGACCAAAGACTTCAAAATAAGAGTGAATGGATGTCTATATTGTTGAGGAAAACTTTGCATTCCTGATAATGATGAATTGAAGAAAGATGTTTTTTATGAAACACGTTATAGCCCTTTGACGATGCATCCAGGCGGGATTAAGTTGTATCAGTATTTAAAAAGTCGTTATTGGTGGCCTGTATGAAAAGACATGTATCGGACTTTGTGGCAATATGTTTAAAATGTCAGCAAGTGAAAGCTGAACATCAAGTACCCTCCAGACTGCTTCACCCGATATCCATTCCTGAATGGAAGTGGGAGCGAGTTACTATGGATTTTTTTAGGCTACCTTTATCGCCAGGCAAAAAAGACTCCCTATGGGTAATTGTAGATCGATTGACCAAGATATCTCATTTTATTCCAGTTCAAGTAGATTACTCGATGGATAAGTATACAGAGTTGTATATGAAATAAATTGTAAGACTGCATGGAGTGCCTATATCAATAGTATCTGATTGGGGCCCAAGGTTTACTTCAAGGTTATGGAAGTCGTTACATGAGACATTGGGTACTCGATTGAACTTCAGCACAACTTTTCATCCACAGAAAGATGGGTAGTCAGAACGATCTATCCAGATACTCGAGGATATGCTAAGGGCATGTATGATTGAGTTTAAAGGATAATGGGAAAGGTAATTACCTTTAGCAGAATTTACATATAATAACAGTTATCAATCGAGCATTAAGATGGCCTCGTATGAAGCTCTGTATGGGAGAAAGTGTCAAACACCATTAAATTGGTTTGAATTAAAAGACTGAGACCTATTTGGGCCAGAATTGATTAAAGAAATAGAGGAGAAAGTAAATATTATTCAGGGTAATTTAAAGATAGCCTTCGATCGACAGAAATCTTATGCTAATTTGAAAAGAAAAGAAATCAAATTTCAAGTAGGAGATAAAGTATTTCTGAAAGTGTCGCATTGGAATAAAGTTTTAAGATTTGGGCGCAAAGGAAAGGTGAGTCCGAGATCCATTGGACCTTATGAGATCTTGAAAAGGGTCAGACCAGTAGCATACCAATTAGCTTTGCCTTCGGATATAGAAAACACCATAATGTTTTTCACATATCGATGCTCAAAATATATCGATTAGATCCGTCCCACATTATCACACTAGAGAAGATAGAGATCCTTAACTAATGAAGAAGAACCAGTGCGGATCCTAGCTAGAGAAATAAACGAATTGTGCAACAAAAAGATTCCTTTAGTTAAAGTACTCTGGCAGAATCATAAGGTTGAAGAAGCAATTTGGGAAAGAGAGGAAGACATGAGAATACAATTTTCATACCTCTTCATTCCATGTATTTATTTAAATTCGAGGATGAATTTTCTTAACGAGGGAGATTTTTAATACCCCAAATATCATATCAGAGACTATATTGAAAATATTTGGTCTTTTAAAATATGAGAAAATGATTTGAAATAGTTTTCAGACTAATTTGTATCAATAGATAAATTAAGAGGCACTTTGGTCTTTTAAAGGGGAGAATGAATTTAAAAATATATTCATATTAGGGATTTTAAATAGGAGAAAAGAGGAAAGTAAGGTATTTTCTATTCTTTTTCTTCTTCTTCACGTGGGTAGTGCTCTACTCCATGGAATAAGATAAACTTCTAGTTGTTAGTTCTTCCTTTAAATTATGGGTTTCTTTGGTAACATTAAGTGATATGTAAGCTAAAGGAAGGATTAAAGAAGATTAAAACTAAGTGGTGGATGTTGTATATGAGATTTAAGGAAATGGGTTTTTGAATGATATGTTGATATATATGTTTTTATTGAGGTTTATTAGTAGAATTGACTTGTCAAATGATTGAATAAGAGATTAGAAGCATGAGATGTGTTTAAAAACATGTTTAGAAAAAATATATGATTCTTGAGTTGAGATGTTCCATGAAGATGTTAGATGTTAAAGGTGGCAAAAAAATGTAAGGTTAGTTGGGTTAAGTAAAGAGGAGTTTAATAGTATTATTGGAGGTAAAAGTATAAGATTAGAGGGAAAACTTAAGTGAAAATTGAGTTGAAAAATGGTAAATTTGGGCAATTGTATTGGTACTGATAGAATAGTATCAATACTATAGGTGTAAATAGATAGAAATGTGACGAACAATATCGGTAACGATGTAATTGGTATCGATATTTATTGGGTATACAAACAAGGGGAAGAATCGATACCATGGATCTAGAATGTCAAAATGGTATCAATATTGAAAGGGAGTATCGGTATCATAGTATTGTAATATCGATACTGAGAGAGGGGTATCGATGCCATGTAACACAGAATATAGAAATGGTATCGATATTGAAAAGGGCTGTCGATACCATAGTATAGAAGTATCATTACTAGGGTAGAAGTACCGATACTATTGAGCTTGGAACTATATGATAGATTGTTCTAGAAATAGAAAGAATGGTACTTTTAAGTATTAAAGTATAAATGTTAGAGAATATACTAACATTTGGTATGGTATATGTCTTGAATGGATGATTGTATAGATCATAACCAAGCTCCTGAATCTAGCAAGAAAAGGGGGAAAGATAAAGTTTTTGATTAGCCAGACATTTGTACATCTTAATTATGGGGATTATCAGGTGAGCATCTAATTGTAATTATTTGAGAAAAGGAATACTCAAATTAGAATGTTTAAATTTATGTATGTTTTATAGTATTGAATATGTTATCATTATGTGTATGGAAGGAGTATTATGAATGAGTTTTAGAGTATGAACTGCTCTAAATCGAATTCATAACTAAAGATGCATGAACATATGCACTAAGGCATGAAAGGATTCCATAACTAAAAATGCATGAACGGATGCATTAAGGCATGAAAGGATGCCATAACTAAAAATGCATGAACGAGTACATTAAGGCATAAAAGGATGTTATAACTAAAAATGCATGAACGGATGCATTAAGGCATGAAAGGATGCAATAACTAAAAATTCATGAACGTATGCATTACAGCATGAAATGATTCCATAACTAAAAATGCATGAACGGATGCATTAAGGCATGAAAGGATGCCATAACTAAAAATGCATGAACGGGTGCATTAAGGCATGAAAGGATGCCATAACTAAAATGCATGAAAGGATGTTATGATAATAGTGTGAATGGAGTTTGGTTTCAATAAAATGGACTTAGTTAATCCTTATGGATAATACAACTTGTTTGAAATCAAATAACCATGATATACTTATGTATACCTTAATGTTCTTTACAATATTATGTCTCACTAAGTAAATGCTTAACGTGTGTTGCTTCCTCGCGTAGGTAAAAGTAGAGATTAAATAATTAAGGAGTACAGTTGTAGCAACAGTGATTATCAATTCAGGTTGACTCATTAGTGACAATGGGGTAATCTAGTTATTTTGGAAAAATTATTTGGCATGTAATTAACGTATTAAAAGTGCTCTGAATATTTATTAAGTTGAACTTTGTAACAGATTACAATCAATGTTTTATTTTATCTTAAATGTTATGTTTTCAGAAACCGAAAAACAAAATTTTATGGGTTTTCAAATGAGGAATTGTTTTAAAAGTAATGTGACATATGTATCTTGTGTAAGGAAAGGTATATGGGAGATGGTTGTTACATTTAATGTCGAAATTATGTATGTTTCGTACCGAAACTGTGCCCAAATTTTCAAAAGGAAAACTCGCTCTATTACTTAGATTTACATTTCGCAAAAAGCATGTGAACTAGAAAAGCATGTTGTTAGGTTTTATATTTTCATACAGGACATGTGAACTAGAAAATATGAAGTTAGGATTTATTTTTCGAACAAAAGTATGAGGGTAGAAATTATGTCTGGGTAGTATCTATTAAACCATGTTGGGGTAGACCACATGTGAGGGTAGGTTTTATTCGTTAGTACTTTTTATTTTATTGATTATGTTATTAATGCTAACTTTTGTTTTGTTGTTGTTGTTTTATTTTTGTTTTATTATTTTGTTTACTTTGACCATACAAGAGTATGCTAAATTTACATTAATGTTCAAAGTTTTGAGCTTCATAATTTCTTAAGCTTATCGAGAAGAATCTATTATAGTCTGGGTATCATTGAAGGTCAGAAATTTTTTTTCTTTAGAGCTCAATTCCTAAGAAATTGACCTAAACTAAATCCATCTACCCTATATTCCATTTGTAAAGATTATGATCATCCTTGCTTTGATCTTTCTCTAGGTACTAATAGGTTAGCTTCAATTCAGCTTTCAAAATTTCTTCCATGGAACCCTCTACAAATTATCTAATCTTCTAATGGTTAAATTCATGCAACATGTTTGAATAAACGTAATATGAATGGAAATGAAAATGCAGACGCAAATTCGAATGCAATGCAAAAGGTGCTAATTTTAAAAAGTGACCCCCATTAGGAAGATCTTCATTAGAACATGAGTTTTTTTTGTACTAGTAGTAAAATGTCATAAGCTTCATTTTCATCGTGTCATTGGTCTGGGATCTCCTTATGATATGATGTTATCTTTATAGTCATTGTTGGACCAAGGTGTTGAACGACCTCTTGTATTTCATGATATTCACTTATTGTGCTTGTTGGATCTCTAAACCTCTATTTACATGGGGTTCGCCAAGAGGAAAGTGGTCTTCATGGCCTCGCATAAGGACTTCTCATTTTGGATTCAGCATTTGTGTCTTCGATGAGTGTCTCTGGACAACTTTGGCTCTTTCTTCATCAAATAACTCCTTTTGTAGACCATCGAAACAAAAATAACAAAAATAAAGATGAATTTTCTTACCTTCAATGATACCCAAACTATAACAAATTCTTCTCGATGAGCTTAAGAAATTCTAAAGCTGAAAACTCTAAATATTAATGTAAAATTAGCATACTCGTGTATGGTCAAAGTAAACAAAATAACAAAACAAAAGTTAGCATTAATAACATAATCAATAAAATAGTAAGTACTAACGAATAAAACCTACCTCACATGATGTCTACCCCGACATGGTTTAATAGGTCCTACCCAGACATGATTTCTACCCTTATACTTTTGTTCGGCAAATAAATCCTAACTGTGTGTTTTCTAGTTCACATGCCTTGTACAAAAATATAAAACCTAACCACATGCTTATCTAGTTCATGTGTTTTTTGCAAAAAGTAAATATTAGAAAAGGTTAGAGCGACTTACCCTTTTGAAACTTCAGGCAGAGTTTCGATACGAAACAGGCAAAATTTTGGTATAAAATAAACATAGTTTTGATACTACTAAGGGGGTCCTCGAATTGTCCTTATCGGTGCCCACTTGGAGCTTCCAGACCCTCGATCATTTCCCATTACAAACATACAAACCAAGTTCAATTCGAGGGGATACATTTCTCTATGTCCATGCAAGGAAACACGATGTTTCACTCATAAACATAGGGCATATGTACCCATAGGTTACTTGCTACGGCCCATACGGAGAAAAATAGTTTTTCTAACATAAGCATAGTGTTCACCTCAACCTAAAGGGACAGAGAACAGTAAGAAGGCTCTTAAATATCTAGCAGGGTTACTACGTGCAGAAGGAAAAACTCACAATACTTTGCCTTGATTCAAAAACAAACAAACTAAAAAATGTCAAAAATCTGAAACGAGGGAAATCACACATTAGTACAACTATTTACTAATAAAAAAATAAAAATGGTTCATGAAATGTAGAACAAAAATAAAATAAAACAAATATATCAAAATTTAAATACCCTTTAAATTTAAAATTTTTAATTATAAAGATAACTTATAATCAATTATGGCATGACTCTCTAACTAGTCCCAGTGGAGTCGTCAAGCGCCGGAACGGTCCTTAAGCTTTTTGGGGCTAATTGGGGATCAAACCAACTTAATTTTGAAAACTAACGTCTTTGGGAAAAATGAATTTGGAGTCGCCATCGACCTTTGGGTTAGGTAGGTCGAATGCCTAAGAATAATCTTTTAGAAAAAATTAAATTAAAAAATAAAAATTGATATGTGTTTAATCGGACATTAAAAAGGGTTCGGGAGTTAGTTATGCACATGGAAGGATGAGCACACCCACAGCGCCCAAGATCGGTACCTAGAGATTACACAGTATCTTTATATTTGAAAACTGTAAATTAGAATGGTATTTAAACTACTATCCATTTTTATAAAATATTAAAAAGAGTACCATTTTGCACGAACAATCCTTGGAAACACCTTCCGTGTCAGTTAAGGCGTGTTTCCATAGATTCTCCATAAAAATAATATTGCCTTGATTTCCTTTTTATTTAGATGAAATAAACAGATTAAATATATATATAAAGGAATATCACTTTATACGAAAAATTCTCGGAAACACATTTCTTGTAAGTTAAGGTGAATTTCCATAAATTTCCCACACAAGATAACGTTATTTTAAAAATATCTATCATCAAATACGAATAAAATATATTTATAGTACATACATACATACGAGCGTTTAATACAAACATGATATCTAAAATGTATACTATATAAAATATATATGTATATTATTTTAATCTAAAACCCCCCAAACAATACATAGGCAATATACTTTAAAATATCTAAAAAAAGAAAATTACAGTGAACCCAAATATAATATATGCTTAGACAAGGTAATGCAAAGTATGAAAGTTGAAATACGAATGTAAATACTATATTACATATTTTGAAATTATTACAATAAATAACAAGAAAAACTACCAAATAAATATGAGATCTAGTATAGACTTACTATATATACACACACAATTTATTACATATGCGCATAAACAAAATAAATTTACTAAACTAAAAAAAACTAGGGCATATATATACATGTATGCATATAACGTAACGTAAGGCATGCATATGAATCTATACGTGCTAAAATTTAAGCATCAGAAAATCACAAGCGCTATAAATAAAATAAACCATAACTATTGAACAGGACTAAAACAAAAACTACGAAAATACCATGCTCAAAGCAAAATAATCATAAAGTTGAAATTAATAACAAACGGTAACGAAAATGAATCATACTAAAATTACATACTAAATGTGATAAAACAGTAAAAAACTTAAAAAAAACATGCAAAGGGGACCAAAATATAAAGTGTATGAAAGTAAAATACCAAGATCAGAACTTCATTAATAAAAGGTGCTACAATACAAGACAACAAGACTTCAAGCCCTTAGGAGATGATAAACCCCTTTTTAATAAATAACCTAATCCTAACCCATATTTACTCTTTCTCTTTCAACTCTTCCCTCTGACAATTCTCTCTTTCGAATCCTCTAACGCTTTCTCCTCTTCTTTTTTTCTTATTTTTTTGTGTTTTTCTCCTTTTTTTCCTTATAAGTCCCCTTTTTATGAAACCCCTCCCACATCCCCTCTCTTTTTTTTGAATGCTCTCGCTGATTTTATCTTCTTATTGTGTGGCTCAATCTTGATTTGGTAATGGTTTGGTGAAGCTATGGCAGAAGGGTGATGATTGTTCCAACCTAAGCATTAATCATCTCGAATTTTGGTATTTAATCCCTTTTTTAGTGCATTTACTAGATTTGGTTTGGTAACTGACATTTCCCACTGTTCTTACTTAATTTTTGTTGGTTGTTGGCTGGATCAGCGTGACTAAAGCAAACGGCGAAAGTGGCGACAGGAGTGGCTCTTGGTGTGAGCGGCGATGATAAAAGATGATTTTCTAGGGTTTTTAACAACCCTAAAAAATGGGCCATTAGGGTTTCCAATGTTGCACCTGTTAGGTGGGCCCTCATAATATTTGTTCTTGTAAGCTTCCTTAGTTGTTGGTCTTTAACAAACTGGGGTCTGTTTTGTAAATTGTAACAGCTAAAAAATAATATTATTTAGATAAGCTCGAGCAAGGATCCCAGACAAAATGAGAATCTCCAAATGTCCCTCTTTGCTTATTTCAGTAAAACAAGAATATAGGAAAGATCAAAATATAGCTAATTTCGTTTGGTTGGATATCTTGGGGTCTCAATGCGACCTGGAATGTTTATCCGTTCTACTACAACTTCAGGATAGGTCAGTTTTGATCTGCTCCACTGCTCTTCAAGGAAGATCTAATATGGACGTGGGATCTGCTCTGCTACTCTTTAGGGAAAATTAGATCTAAAAATCTTTAATTCACTTTACTACTCTTCAGGGAAGATTGAATCGAGGTAAATTTGCACCACTGCTTTGCATTGAAGATCAAATCATGGAAGAAGTGATATGTTCCACTACTATTTAGGGAAGATCAGATATAAAAACTTTGATTAACTTCACTCCTCTTCAGGAAAAATTGAATCGAAGTAGATTTGCTCCACTACACTTCAGGGAATATCAAATCGAGGTAGATTTGTTCCACTTCTTTTTAGGGTAAATCAAATCTTGGAAGAAGGGATGTGCTCCACTACTCTTTAGGGAAAAAATCTGAAAAACTTAAATTCACTTCACTTCTCTTCAATGAAGTTTGAATCGAGGTAAATTTGCTTCACTACTCTTCAGGAATATCAAATCTGGAAAAATAGACATGTTATGCTACACTTTAGGGAATATCAAACCTGTAAATCAAACATTACAACTTGTTAGTGTATAGTTATGGATTTGAAAATATCATACATGAGTATCAATATTAATTAAATCTTTAAAAGTTAATTTATCTTGTAGAAGTCCATCTTAGATTCAACAAATATCAAGGTCTGCCTTGATTCTCGTGATTTTTTAACCACTTCATCTCGGGGTTTTTGAACTGATTACTTTTATTTGGAATCCTCCATCTTTAAATTTGAATTCTCTTCTTGGAGTTTTTTATGATGAATCTTTAGTTTTCTCAATGAACCTTTAAAAATGATTATCATGAATATATAATTGTTTATATATAAAAATAATGCTTTAATGAATGTGATTTATGAATAACTTTATTCCTTCAGAAAGGTCCTAATGGAAGGAGATAAACATCTTTAAGAAAAGAAAATTATATAGAAATATCATCTTGGGAGGTGAAAGGTCTTTAAGAAAGACAAAATTAGGACTTTCAAAGAAACTATCTTAAACAAACAATGTTTGTTTCTAGAGAAACAATTTTATGAAAGACAAGGTTGAGATTTCCACGGAAACAATCTTAAGTAAGATAAGATTGAGTTTTCTAGGAGACATGTCCTAAGAAAAATAAGGTTCCTTGAGGAACAATCTGTAGGAAGACTAAACTGAACTTTCTAGGATATAAGTCCTAAGAGAGTCGGGATTGAGGAAAATATTATTCCAATTTTGACTCCTCTCCATGGGAAAGTCATATTGAGGATGAAATTACTGAATGATTGAATCCTCTAAATGAGAAATTCAAGTTAAGGCTAACATTACATAAAGATATACTTCTCTAAGTGAAAAAATTCAAGTTGAGGGTAACATTACTAAAAGATTGACTCCTCTAAATGAGAAAGTAAAGTTGAAGGTAACATTACCAAAAGATTGACTCCTCTAAACGAGAAAATCAGGTTGAGGGTAACATTACTGAAAGATTGACTCCTCTAAATGAGAAAGTCACGTTGAGGGCAACATTACTGAAAGATTGACTCGTCTAAACAAGAAGGTTAGGTTGAGAATAACATTATCGAAAGATTGACTCCTCTAAACGAGAAAGTCAGGTTAAGGATAACGTTACTCCTTCTCTTAAGGATATCAAGTTGAATTTCCTCCTTAAAACATTATACTCGAAAAACTTATAAATGTTATGGAGGACTTATCATCTTACTCAGAAGACATATAGATGAATCGGAGGATTTAATCATCATACTTGGAAGACTTACTGATTTCCCGGATGACTTACTCGTTTTGGAAATATTCTACAGGTAAGCGTATTTGAAAACCGCTATTTTACTTTACAAAATTTTCATTTTCAAAATGATTAAATGAAAAACTTTGAAAAATGTTTCCTCGTCATTTTTTCAAATATCATATAAAACATTTTAGGTCGGGTAACACGTCCCACTTCAAAGTAATGATTCATTCGTAAATTGGGCTTCTTTATCCTTGAGGCTCTACCACTCTACACATGGTTTCCTCTATCTGAGATTTGAATTTAGTATTATCTTCTTGAGATCTTGACATAATAAATGTTCTTCTTTTATTGGAAGATCTGTCAAAAAATATACATATATGTTTGAAAATATGAATGTAATTAAATGCGTCTACATATAATGCATGATATGTTCAATGTATGTAAAGATGTTGGTCATCAATCTTCTTCTTGAGTGGAGAACTTGGTGTTCCTTTACTTAATCATCTTGGAATAAAGCCTACCCCAATATGAATGTTTTGTTTCTCAAGGTAAGCTTTGTTTATCTTTATATTTTGCCCCTAACACTCCAAATGGTTAGGCTCATAGTAAATGTCTCCTTGATCTGATTCTTGTTATCTCAACATGATCGGGGTTTTTGAAAATACCCACGATGAATTTTTTCCATGGTTTTTCTTTATTAGAGTGTCAAAATTTCAATCTTGAATGATTGCATCTCCGTGTCATTTATCAACAACTACATGTTATCAACTTAGAAAAACATAAATTCCATCAGATATTACCTTCTTATTAATGTGATATCTCAAATTATCATACCCCTTCTTATTAAGGTGATCATCTGCTTCCTGGTTGATTATAACATCACAAAGAAGTGTGAGAGGTTTATTCCTAAGTCTTCTGATCTTTATTCGAAAATCATATGGTGTCTTTAACGCTTTGGTATCGTCTATTCTTCTTTTTTTGCCTTTTATTTGTTGTCCTTCTTCATTACTTGAGGTGGAGTAAGCCTCACAAACTTCAAAGAACCTCCTTTATTCTCGAGAGATTATCATGTTTGAAAATGTTTTTCTCCTTTCTACTATTTTTTAGATTTCAAAAGAATGAAAGAATTTCATAAAACAAAATGGTTCACCTTCTTCATGCTCACAATTGAAACATATCATCAGATCAATGAATATCGGGAAAATTGAACATTTTTATTTACAAAAAAATTATAGTTATTTAACATGTGTCAAGATCAAGAGGTTGGTTTTAGGTTGGCTTCTTATTTCTCTAAGGTTTCAACCATTGAGATGTCCTTCATTTCTCGGTCCTTGAAAACATCGTGGCATGCCCCTCTATCATGGCTTGGCAGTCTAACTGGATGCGGACAAAATGAAACAACTAGCATATTTAACTACTAGACCTTTTAGAACACTTTCATTTCGATTCTTTGAAATCTTCCATTTGTTCAAGCTTCGTAAAATCCTTTAGCAAAGGCAGTTCAAAAATATCGGTATAAAAATAAAACTCTTGAATGCTCATGTGAAATTAACTATAATAAGTGTTTTTCAACTCCTTTAGTACATCTTCTGCCTGAACTTATTCTTAATCTAACCCTTAGGCATTGTCGTTTTTATTAAACTCACTTTGACGTTCTTGCTTTTTGTTTTGTTGTTGTTGTTGTTTTTCTTTATTTTTTTCTTGTTTACTTTGAACATATGAGAGTAAGATAAATTTACATTAACGTTCAGAGTTTTTAGCTTCAGGATTTCTTAAGCTCATCGAGAAGAACATGTTAGTATGGGTATCATTGAAGGTTAAAAATTTCATCTTTAGAGTTCATTTCCCAAGCAATTGACCTAAAATAAATTCATCTACTCCACTGTTCCATTTGTGAAGATTATGATCATCCTTGAATGCCATAAACATAAATATGGTTTAATCAGTTTTGCAACTTTGTATACAAAAGTTGTTTCACTTTGTCAACTCATATACATACCTCAATAAAAATAAGGATTTAATTGAAAAAATAATATATATGGGTATTATTATAATTATCCGTAAATATATTAGATAAAATTATTTTTTGGGTCGGGTCATGTATTTTTCACTCTAAACCCAAACTCGACCCGAACATTACCTTTAAAAAACATGACCTGATCTGGTTATATAAGGACCTGTCAGGTTCGTGTACCATGCCCATCCCTAATTTGGATTAGGTTATTTCTTAAAAAGGGGTTAATCGTCTCCTAAGGGCTTGAAGTCTTGTTGTCTTGTATTGTAGCACCTTTTATTAATGAAGTTATTATCTTGTTCTTTTACTGTTATACGCTTTATATTTTGGTCCCCTTTTCTTGTATTTTTAAGTTTTTTATTGTTTTTTCACATTTAGTATGTAATTTTAGTATGATTCATTTTAGTCATTGTTTGTTGTTAATTTCAACTTTATGATTATTCTACTTTGAGCATGGTATTTTTGTAGTTTTCATTTTATTCATGTTCAATACTTATGGTTTATTTTTGTAGTCTTTGTTTTTCTATGAAAGATTTGGGTGACGTAGCGTATATCTTAGGAGTTAAGATCTATAGAGATATATCAAGATGACTTCTAGGCCTGAGTCAAAGTACATATATAGACAAAATGCTGAAAAGGTTCAGTATGGAAGAATCCAAGAAAGGATTTTTGCCTATAAGGCATGGCATTTCTCTTTCGAAGGAAATGTGTCCTTCAACTCCATAAGAAAGAGAACGAATGAATAAGAATCAATATACTTCAGATATTGGTTCTATTATGTATGCCATGATATGAACTCGATCAAATGTATCGTATACTTTAAGCATGACGAGTCGGTATCAAGCAAACCCTGGTGTAAATCACTGGGTTACGGTTAAAAATATCCTTAAGTACTTAATAATAACTAAGGATAAATTTCTTGTCTACGGAGGGGAGTAAGAGCTTAGTGTAAAAGGTTATATTGATGCCAACTTCCAAACTGACAAGAATGACTCACGATCGCAATCAGGGTTTTGTATTTTGTCTTAATGGAGGTGCTATGAGATAGAAAAGTTTGAAGCAAGACATAGTAGCTAATTCTACAACAGATGCTGAATAAATTGCAACAAGTGAAGCATCAAAAGAGGTTGTTTGGATTAAGAAGTTCATATTGGAATTAGGGGTTGTTCCCAGTATATCATACGTTGTAGAACTCTGTTGTGACAATAATGGAGCCATTGCATAATCAAAGGAACCCCATATCTCATCAACGATCCAAACATATTCTTAGGCACTTTCATCTCATTTAAGAGATAATAGATCGAGGAGATGTGGAAATATGCAAAGTACACACAGATGACAACATTGATGATCCTTTGACGAATCCTCTTACACGGAAGAGGCATGATCGTCATACTGAGTCACTCGGTATTAGATATGTGAGTGATTGGTCTTAGTGCTAGTAGGAGATTGTTAGAGTATACCAAAGACCAATCATATGATGATTATAATAATACATTTATTTATCGATTTTATTGAATAAATGTATTACCAATATTATTTTCAATTATATGTCTGTGTTTAACATAACTGAAAGATAATAAAGTCTATATAATAACATTATTAAAATATCCATAGTCAAGTATTATTATGGGCATGGACAATAATAATACGCTTAAGACTAACATGTTATTGATTGATAACAAGGAGTTGTCATTGACATAGAGATGTCAGGATTGATACATGATTATATTGTTAGAGAACAATGTATTGGATTGACCCATCATGAGCATATGTCTTGGATTATTATGTAACGGTCATAACATTGCTCATGGTGATGACTATATGTATGATCCTCAGACTTGAGATCAATGTCATCCCAACATATATTATTGTATGTTTTGATACAGTTAAACATGCTCCGTAACTGGGTACAGTATAAAGATTGTTATTGAATATATCTCAATATATGTAGTGGGGTGTATATGGTTAAGATAGGATTTGTCCTTCCTACATAATAGGAAATATATCACAGGCCACTTGATTGAGTGGGACTAGAAATGCATGGCCATGCTCGAATAAGTTGATATGTTATATCACAAATTATTCGTTAATTATAGTCTACTCTAGATATCAAGAAACAATAGATGGGCTATACAACTGTACTATTCTAAGACTTGTGCGTATTCTAGATATAAAGGAAAAAAGGACGTAATACATAAAAGAGTTAATCACGAAGATGATATGCCGAATCATAATTTCTTGTAACTTAGGTGACAATGATATATTGCTAGATGTCACTCATTGTATGTAATATTAGAATTGTTCTAATAATCACTACTAACGTTACAATAACCTACTGGGTCACACCCTAGGATTGAAATGAACAAAGATGTACAATTTGTTGTATGTTACTAAAAATATATCTAGAGTTAAGATATGTATATTTGATATACATATGATTTTAATTATCCCGAATATGGTAAGTAAGCATTAAAAGAATGTAATTTAGATTACAACTCTTTTAATTGATATATAATTTGGAATAATTAAATAATTTTTTAAATAAACATTAAAGATTGTAATTTAGATTATAAGTCTTTAATGTATATTTAATTTGAATTAATTAAATAATATTTTATTTATTAATTCGAAATAACTTTAAAAACGTTAAAATGTTGGGGTAATTAATATATTTAAATGAGGTAAGGTCTAGCAGCCGTTTTTCTCAAAATCGATTTTGGGAAAAGAAAATTTTTGCTCTCAATCGAGTGAACTAAGTAGAGGCCAAGACTTGTTTTCGTGGAGGCTTACGATTCGAACCGTTCGTGATCACCACTTCTCGTTGTTGTCTTTGTTGTTTTTCATGGAACCCATTGTAAGTATTCGCATCCTTTCCTCCCTATTTCGGTTTTACATACTTGGATCGCTAGTTAGACCGTCGAGTTTTGTTTTCGCTGCGCTGTGGGGTGCACTGACGGTCCCAACACTTCTGTAAGTTGATCGGATCTCAAAAATGAGATCCCTACGAAAGAGGTTTGGTTGTTAAATGATTTAATCAAACCTGTAGAAATTGACACTTAAGGAATGTTTAGGATTCAAATACACCATGAAGGTAATCATGAACTTTTACATTGAATTTTATTAAGATTTGGATATAACCAGAGTGATTCAATTATTTATGCCAATATAGGTATTTTAGTCATTTTGTTACCAGGAGAAAACTTTGTAATTTAGTATAATAAGGATAAAATAATAATTTACAACATTCTAGATGTAATATGATTTATCATGCTTTTAAATCCCATCAAAATATCAAACTTTATTAACGCAATATTTACTGAATATTTGGACAAATATACTTCACGAATATTCATTTCTTGCTACCGATTGCATTTTATGCTTAAATATATCACCTTCACAAATAATCATTTAACATTGTGATACTTGTTGATCAGTTAGACAAAGATAATTCTCGAATATTTACTTCTAAATACATATTGCATTAGTTGAGATGATTATCTTGAAGTCATCATTAAACAGACCTTTGGGTGACGATCAAATATTTTGGTGGTATTTATTTTATTTTTTTGCATTTCCACAATATCAAGAGTGACTGGCGTGCTTGAGTCATGTTTCCTATATTTTTCCGATGGTATTCACTCATGTCTAGGTTATAAGAGTATTTAGGTTATTTCAATACTCGAGGTTATTTTAACCATTCTAGAGCTCGAATATATTTCGATCATTTTCTTTGATTCAATTGCATTCATCTCGAAAATTAAAAATTGATTATCAAGAATCTTCTAAATAGATTGAGTATTTAACATGTCAAACAATAAGTTTACCACATAGAGAATGGCTTTTTCAGGATTATTTTCCACATTCGGATCATTTTTATCTGACAAAGGTAATCTCGTAATTTCTTATCCTCAAGTCATATCGATTTCATTTTTTATTTTCGAGCCATATCAATCGGTCATTTCAACTCCATTTGATCATCCTTAAACTTGGATTTGATGCCCAATAATATCTCGAATACATAGCAAAATAAATTACATCAAAACTGATCTTATTAAGGAAAAATATATCTAATCATAAGAAAAAACATTAAAAAACAACTTATTAAGTTTGAATTTGGAGAAACATACCCAAAAACAAACTCAAGACATCAAAAAATCAGGATATATGGTCTCAAAAAAAGCCAAAGGTGGATCAAAACCAGTCAACGGCTCAGCTCGGCTGGACAACTCAGCTTGCAACTTGGCTTGGCTTGGTTAGACGGCTCGGCTTGGATGGACGGTTCAGCTTGCATCTTGGCTCAACTCAGATCAATTCAACTCAATTCATGCGGTCTGGATCGGTCCAGACTAATTCTGGAAACTCCTTAAGCTACAGACAAAGCCCACGCATGGGTGTCAATAGATAGGGCCCGTGTAGCCACCTACGGTGGTCGGACGTTAAAACTTTTAGCGATTTAAAATTCATACCAGCCTTGTTTTGCGACAGATATCGATAGAGGTAAGGCTTTTTACCCTGATCAAAACTTGTTTCCGCTCACCCCCTTCACACCACGACTACCGATGATAACTCCAACACCATTCGACTCGAAACAACCTTAGGAACATGATGACATCGTGGTGAGGAAAACGAAGCATTGGACAGTGGTGAAATGGCGATGGAAGCTTGTTGGAAGTGAAACTAGAAGAGGAAAATGGGAGAGAGAGAAAGATAAGTGTGATTTTGATTGGCTCCAGACTTCTGGGAATTTTATTCCCTTTATGAAAATGATAAAATGACACCTCAAGTCCTTAAACTATCCCTTTATTATGGATTTAATTTAATACTTTAAATTAATAAATTTTAGCCCCTAAATTAAAGTATGACATGGCTTGAGAAAGTTTCCTATTTTGTTGAATTTGCATTGATGAAGAAGAGATACAGTACATAATGACCCTTCTAACTATTGGCGAGAAGCCTGCATCAATCATCGAATCAAGGATAAAGTCTCATTTAACACGACCAAATAGTTTCTCCGTGTCAACCTTGATAGTTATCCATCATATCGCTCCTTATGCTTACAGGATTTTATTGAATGAATTATCTCTTGATTAATAATGATATTTTCGGTAATATTTCTTCCAGTGATGGAACTCGTCTGATTTTGCCTAATGAGAATATGAAATATAGGCTTTAAAGGTTTTCGGTTGATCATATTTTGGGATTAGGAATAAGACCATCCCAACCAGGGGATTTTAATGGGGTCATGTCTAGAAGGGATCTATGAATCTCGTCCTTTGAGGGGTGTCATTAGGGATAGGCATGGGACATGAACCCGACGGGTTTCAACCTGATTTGATTGGGTCTGATTTTTTTATTTCGGGTTCGAGTCGGGTCAGGTCGGATTTTTTAAAGGTGATGCTTGGGTCGAGTCGGATTTAGGTTTAGGGTGAAAATAACCGACTCGGGAAAAATATAATTTTACCTTATATATTTAGGAATAATTATAATAAAACCCTTCTATATTTTTTTATTAAATCATTGTTTTTATTGAATAAAAATAATATTTTTATTATTTCGGGTCGGGTCAGATCGAGTTCGGATTTTATCTCAAAAAATCGTATCAGGTTCAAGTCGAGTGGAGGATATATATTTTTTCAAGTCGGATGAAGGATGTAAAATTTTTAGGTCTGCCGAGTTAGCTGAAACCCGACTCAAACCCGACTCATGTCTATCCCTAGCTGTCATCAAGGTGTTGTAACATATTCTGTAATAGTCAGAAAGGCTCTTCATAGTGGAAAAGGACCTTCGGGGGCAGCATCAAAAGCAAACAAAGAGTGGGAAAATTGTGCGGCCTCCCTTTTAATGATATCATCATCATCGCACCACTCATTGCCATGGATCTTGAGAGAAACAATCTTATTATGTTGTTTTCGACAAACAATTCTGCGATGGAAATAATGGGTATTTCGCTCATTAGGAAATCTAGTAAGAACGAGACTTTTGTCTCCAAAGAAGTTCTTGGTCTAGGAGATGTTTAAGCTCGATAAGGAGATCTGATTCCAACTTTTGTAAGAACCGGGATAGTTTAGTGCAAAGGGCCTTTTGAATACCATGAAGCCGAGCTTTGGGTAGGAGTTAAGTGACTTACTCGTGAGAACAAGATTTTTTGAATACCATCTCTATGTTTTAGATTCCAATAGCTAAATTTTGTATCGATATTTGGATAGTATCGATACATCAAAATAGGAAAGTATCAATACTCTAAGTAGGGGTATCAATACTAAGTGAATTTTCTAAATATCAAATCCAAATTCGTAGATTTATTTGTGTGGCAGTGAGCTCGTAGTTCAGCATTCAGATTTGTCTTCTTTTTTAGCTTTTAGGTGCCATTCAAGTATTGCCAAATAGTGGATTCCAAATTCAATCGAGCTGCAAAGTATGTATCAATTATTTAGAGGGCAAGTATTTCATAGACCTTGTGTATAATTGAGTCGTAACTCTTTTTGTTAAACTCGTATGTTTTGGGATGTTATTTTGGGAGCTCACCATTTTGTAAAACTTAAATGTTTATGTTTAAGACTATGAATTATGGACAGTTGTATTATGAATGTGAATAATGATTTTTTTTTAAAAATGGTTTCGTGTAATATTCAAATCCTTCGGATTTCAGGTTAATTGGATTTGGGTGTTAAACCAGCATCTTGGTATCGATAATAAAAGTGTACTATGAGAAAATGGATATTGATACTGACTTATTGGTTTCAATATTGAGGGGCATTTTTGATAAAATTAAAATATTTTTTAGTTGTAAAAAATATTTATGAATTTATATTATGACTGAAAAACACTTAAGAATATTTTTCACAATAGAAAGTCACTTTAAGACATTTTATGACAAATTTTCGTAGTATCGTAAAATACAAATTTTAATAAATTAAATCATTTAATAACCCATGTTATATCAAAATTAAATAATAGTTCAACAGACGTCATTCTCAATAAAAGGGTTTATTTTTCTCCATATTTTTTTAGTTTAATATTTTTGTTTTATATATGAGTTTTGTGCGACTATTGTCCCTAATTTTCTCTTTGAGTGCATTGTAATTTTTATTACTTTCATTGTTTTTATTAATGAAATGCAATTGTCATTATTAAAAAAAAGAACATGAATTATGAGCCTTTATTGTCATCGACAGGGTTAACGGGGTCGATCATTTTTTTAAAAAAAATAAATTTTTATATAATTTAATTATTTTTATATTTTATTTATAATTTATTTTATCCTTTTTAATTTTTTTATAAATTTATAAGTTAATTACATCATATGTCCTCAAACTATGACCCTCATTTCAAATTAGTCCTTAAACTTTTAAACGTTATAATTTCATCTTCAAACTTGACTCTCATTCTAAATTAGTCCTTCAAATTTTGGGACATTCCAATTTAATCTCCAAACTATGAATCTCATCCTAAATTGGTCCCTAAACTTTTAGATCTTTCAATTTCATCCCTATATTCATCTGAATATGTAATCCATTTCAACCATATCTTACCCTAAATTTTATTTTTTTCAAACATATAATAATATAACTTAGCCTAATGATTTTATTAAAAAGAGATGTGATTAGTATATACGTATAATTTAGGATAAAATTGAAATATTCAAAAAGTTTGGGGACTAATTTAGAATGAAGATTGTAGTTGGGGTTGAAAATGAAATATTCAAATGTTTGAGGATTAATTTAGAATGATAGTTGTAGTTTAAGGATGAAATTGAAATTTTTAAAAGTTTAGGGATCAATTTAAAATGAGAGTCATAGATTGGGAATGTATGATGCAATTAACTTTAAGTTTATCCCCTAAACTCTTACAATTTTTCTCTTAATATAATATTGTTGGTTACCAAATCAAAACCAGTTGCAAGCAGTGATAGACAATTATGTTCTATTTTCATAAAATAAATAAGACTGACAAACACTTTTGATTTAAAACCCAAATTAATTTTTTCTAAGCATAGTTTAATATCATAATATTTATTCATACTAGTAATTATATTTAATACTAACTATATTAAGTACTAACTATATTAAGAACTAACTATATTAAGAAATTGTAGACATTTTATTTTCATATACATGTCAACTAAGACTTTTAGAACACAATAGGATGTCATCATTGTTACCTGTAAATATTTCCTTGGTGGTTGATGTCAAACTCAACTCTTTACTCCTTTTCATCCTTTTTCCTACGCGTGAAAATCATCACACGCTAAGTCTACACTTAGTGAGGCAATCAGATGAATATTTAAAGCAATGAAACAGATAAATTTAAGTGAATAACCATATTCAACGTAATATGATCACTTACTTGTACTCCAACCATGTTACCATATATTAGTATGATATAACCGAATAACAAGTTTCTTACCAATATATTTATCATTCATTCCACAAGCTCGTAAGCTTATTTGTCTTTTTACCATTTATTAACCAATAAACCATATCCTAATTTTAACCCTGAGGACCCTGAGTACACGAGTCAAATATATGCACCGTGTGGTAACCCAAGTATGACACATAAGGTCATTCCTACCATATGCACTAGTTATACTTTAATGCAGTCCCGAATATGACACATAAGGTCTTGCCCACCATATACACTAATACTTTAGTGCAATCCCGAGTATGACACATAAGGTCGTACCCACCATATGCACTAGTTATACTTAAGTGCAATCTCGAATATGCAGTCTGCTGCTGGACTCTATGGAATGCCAACTATACCCTATCCCTCAATGACTTACTTGGGCATATAGAATATTTTTATTCCTTCCATGGCAATATATATTAATATATTTTAACCTTGGGCAATTCATACTCGAAATAACATTCGAAATAAACAGCATATATATTCATGATAAACATCATATATACTAAATAGTAATCAATGCATTTTATATTCAACCTTTGACATATTTAAAATATGTCAAATATATGATAAATGACATAAATATCATGCCAATATAAACAAGCTAGACTTATCGGAAATCCTACCCAATGATGTATAAAACATCCAAGTATAAGGTTATGTATGCATTAAACTCACTTTGACATTACATTAAAGTCAAAATATAAACCTCACTAAGCTTGAACTTGATCCTTTGCTTCTACTTTGGTTAAAACCAAAATTTATCGCAATTTTCATATCCTGGCAGTTTGCACTACCTTCAAAGAAATATTATTATTTATTAATATACACACTCAAAAATTATTTTGTTTATTCCACCAAAATATATACTCAAATATTCATATATCCATATAAGGAACTCCTTGTAGTTCAATTTGTACAATTTATGGTGAATTTTCAAAGTTGGCCGACAAAATCTGTTTTGAGCAGAATCTACTGCCCGTTTTTTTTACTTATCCTCGGTTAAAAATTCATATATTTTTGTATACACCTAAAAATCAATTTCTGTTTATTCTAAAAAAATAGATTGGTATACTAATCCAACGGTATAAAAATTATCCTCTAATCATTTTTTAAAATTTATGGTGATTTTCTAAACTTGTTGTCCAGAACATAAATTTCTAAGCAGGTTTCACCAATTTGCATTTTCAACTTGTTCATTAAATCTATTAGATCACCAAATGCACATATATGCATGCATCACAAATCTCATAACATTTTATGAGTCACTCCTTACCATCGTAACTCTATCACTGCTCATCGCAAGCTAATGTTTGTTCGATAACATAAGTACAAATTAAATTTGCACTCACCAGGTCTCCTTAGCTTGCAACCTTCCTTAGAATTTCTCATTTAATCCTTAAGCTTCTCCTTAGCTTTAATAATGTTTAATCTTGATTTCAAGTATTCAATCTCTATGAACATCATTACCAAACATATAAAAATTCAATCCAAATGTTGGAATCTTACTAACATAGGTATACTTTGGAAAATAAATTCCTAACAAATTTTTCGTTGCTTATTCGATACAATTTCCATGTCACAACATAAATATTTACCATAATACTTCTAATTGACCACTCAAGTTCCTTTTTTTATCTCAACTTCACAAAAGATTTTCACTTAAGCTCCAACCTTTCCATATTTTTTATTTAAACCTCAACTTTTACAATTAAGTTTTCCAAAATAATCCAATTTCACATCCTAACTTCAATTTCAACACTCAAACATTAATTTTCAGCATAGTACATCAACTATTGAACACTTATAAAAAATATGCAACTTTTCCAAAATTATTGATTTGATCCCCTAACTTTTAAAAAATTATAGAATGGTCCCCAATGTAACACCCATAACCTGTACAATTATACCTATACAGATTATAGATGTCACTCGAATTTCAAAAACATTTTATCATTTCAAAATCGATTTAAAATTTATTTTCTTTATCAGACATTCGTTACAAATCCGAATTTTTTGCATTTTGGCCCAATGGATTGATTGCCACAATATCACTAGAAATAGGTTCTAAAAAGATTCCCCTATCGCTTACCAGTTTTGTACTTATATACGAGTATGTAGAACCGGGATCAATCAATACAAAAATAGGATCATCAAAGAGATAAAAGGTACCTGCTATAATCTCAGGAGCATCTCTATCATCATCAGTCTTGATGTGATAAACTCTTGCAGTAGTTCTGCTTTCATGATTAGATGCAGCCTCAGATGTACCAGGCCTACCAACTTTTCCACTTCTGACCTTCTGAGATCCTGCTACGGACTGATCTGGGTATAGATCTGGACACTCCCTTTTAAAATGACCAGGTTGTTTGCAATGAAAACATTTTCCCTCAGTAAACCAACATTTACCCGAATGCCACTTTCCACAATGCTCACATCCTGGAACAGTTCGTACTCCTGAACCTCTGGTACCCATTGAAGATGCTTGTGTCTGCTTGGACTTTCCTCTAGAAAATCTCTTCCTTCCCATGGACACTGAGGAAGCATAACTTTTCTATTGCTGACCCTTGTTGCATTTGGAAAATGGTGCAGAAAAAGTGCTTCCAAACCTTTTGTTTGTCTGAGTCTTCTTCGCCTCTATATCTTCATGGTCAACTTTTTCCATAGCTTTAACCTTTTTTACCGCTTCTTGAAAAGCAGTGAAATGATGAGAAACCAGAATTCTCTTATACTGAGAATCCAATCCAAAATTAAATCTATCAATTCTAGATTTCTCAGTCGGAAGTAACTCCAAAGCAAATCGACTCACCTTGTGAAATCACATTCGTACTCATAACGGATTGCTTTAAGTTTAGGAATTGTTGCATCATCTCATTAACAAACACGTCCCCAATATATTTTTCCTTGAATTCCCTCATAAAGAATTCCCATGTGACCTGCTCAGTGGAAACTCATACGACGACTGTATTCCACCACACACTGGCTAGCTCCATCAGTAGAGACACAACCCCTTCCAATTTTCCTTGATCATCACAAGGAATCATGTTGAGCATATTCTTGACATCATTCAACCAGATGTCAGCAGCCATCGGATTAGCATCCGAATCACCTCGAAATTTAGGTACTCTCATCTTTCTTAGTTCTTTCGGAACTGACATTGGGGTTTAACGGTTAATAATGGTGTATAGGGTTGTAAAAACAACCCCCGATCTTGAACAGGCATATCATATTGATTCTGATTAGACGGCTCTATATTCGGCTGAGCATTGGGTGGATTCTGATTCACCTCATTACTCCCACTCTGTACATGAGTAACATGCTCGTCTACCCTACTCGATTCTTGATATATGACATCTGAACACAGTCAAAATCATCACCCATTAGTAAAGAGTAACTTTACTCCTAATAAGCATCATCACATTATATATACAACTATCAGTAACTTTTGACATCCTAGTGGCATGTATACACTTTTTCATTTAAAACAAACTCGGTTTAGTCCTAGAATTGGCTAAACCTATAGCTCTAATACCAATAAATGTAACACCTATAACCCGTACAATTATACCTATACAGATTATAGATGTCACTCAAATTTCAAAAATATTTTATCATTTCAAAATCGATTTAAAATTTATTTTCTTTAAAATGATAATTGATATTATAAAAATATCAAACCATATAATTTATATTTTGTTATAAACAATTTTAATTCAAAAGTTTTTTATGAATAGTACCGTAAATAGTGAACAGTGAACATTGTACAGTGAACAGTAGGGGAATCGGTTCCCTTAGCAGGGAATCGGTACCCCAAAAGCATTCTAGAAATTTTCTTAAAACGTGGTTATTGTTCACTGCTACAGTAACTTCCGAAAATACATATAAATTCATAAAATTTTCATTTTGTTTCCAATTTTGTTCAACAAAGCAAATAAAACATTAATAATTACATGCCACTAATTAAGTCTACATTACATCTTAGGATGTCTTACTGATATAGAAATATACTTCTTGATGCTTGATTTCGTTTTGAACTTCTTATTCCACTACTGGCTTTTTACCTACGCGTGAAAATCATCACACGCTAAGTATATACTTATTGAGGAAATTAAAACAATAAACAGTGGAATACAACTCACGCATGAATTTCATTGTAAAAATCAAAATGCCTTAAAATCATATTACCAGCATATTCAATATTTTACCATGATCAAAAGAATATAATTGAATATAAAAATTCTTTTCCAATATACTTGTCATTTATTCCATAAGCTTGTAAGCTTATTTGCATACTTACCATTTATTAAATAATAAACCATAAACCATAGATAATAGCCCAATATAAAACCCTGAGGACCCTGATACACAAGTCAAATATATACACCGTAATGCAATCTCGAGTATGACACATAAGGTTGTGTCCATCATCTGTACTAGGTATCCTTAAGTACAGTCCCGAATATCACACATAAGGTTGTGCCCACCATATACACTAGGTATCCTTTAGTGTATTCCCGAATATACAGCCTGTTGCTGGACTCTATGGCATGCCAACTATACCCTTTCCCTCAATGACTTACTTGGGCATACAGTCTATTTTATTTGATACATCAATGAAACAATATATTATCAATATTTAACATTTGGCAGTTCATACCCGAAATAACATTCATGATAAAATATCACATTTTCCATAATCAATGTATTATAATTTCATACTATGACATATCAATGTCATGTAAATTTATAAAAATATGACATAATATAATACTGATATAAACAAGGTTGACTTATCACAAGTCTTCCTGATGATGTATAAAACATCCATGTATAATGTCATGCATGTATTGCACTCACCTTGACACTTTATATCTTTCAAAATATAAGTGCCTCACTATTGTCCACAATAAACCCTTTTCTATTTGACTTTCTTCGATCACAAATCAATCACGATCTGTATAATTCAAAAATTCATAACAATACATATGTTAGTTTTGTACTAACATAAACATATCCCAAAATAGCTCCAAAATATATTTGAAACTCATTATCTATCAAAATACTTATCTCTTAATAATTCTTTTTAACATTGGAACCAACTTTTCCAATTTACACAAGATGGTCCTTCACCATTTTATCACTTACATTCTTAATACCAATAATTCCAGCATTGAATTATTTCCATTCAAATACTTTTACAAAAACATAATTACATTTAAGTACCCCAACTATACAAATATTGTACTTAAATCACAAATCTTTTCAAACTTCCAAAATAGTCATTTTTCACATATAACACTCATTTAAATTCCCAATCAACAATTTTCAGCATAGTACATCAATTATACAACACTTATACAACAACCCCTCAATTTTCCAGAATTTACGAATTGATCTCCAACTTTTCAAAAATTATGAAATGGTCCTCAAATTTTTCTAAGACTTGTAGAATACTTCATTCACCATTTCCAACCCATATATAATTTTTCCATAATTTTTCTCACTCAAACAATCCATGGCCAAAACTTAAAGAACAAGTTCCAAAAAGATTAAACATGTTCTAATCATTATACATGCTTGAATATGAATCTACTACCTCACAAACATCAAGATCCATCATCAATTTCATGATCCCTTTTTATGAACACAACCTATAAAATTTGGGATCTTTGCACACCAACAAAATTATCATGCAATATTGGTACCAAATGATAGCGTTTTTCGCATATAACAATTTTCTATTTACAACTTACTCAAAATCCTAAGTAAATTGCTTGAAAATTAAGTTGTAGTTTTCTCTTACCTTTGGAGAAAACCCACGGCAGCTTGGATGAGGAAGAAGCTGAAAATGCTCCACCATTATTGATAGTCTAATATTAAATAATCCATCGCATGGCATAATATCACATAATGGCATTTTTTTTATTCAAATCAATAGGAAATTCCATTTTTGCCATTAATGAATCTCCATATTCACCATAAAACCTATACACCTCATCCTTATCATCTTTCAAAGTCAAAGATGAATTATTTTGACTTTAATTTACGAACAATTCCCATGAATTTTCAAAAATTACGTTTTAGTCACTAAATTCTACTGTTTTGGTTAAATCTGAAAAATTGCACATTTCCAAACCAAATTTCTCTGATCCAAAATATTAAAATAATAATTCCAACCATTTTATAACATCCTTCAATTTTTTGTAAAATTCCAACTCAATATGAAATTACCGGATTCCTTACCGGCTTTAAACCTTCTCATTTTTCCTTACTAAAATTCCAAATCCAAAAATATAATTTTCATAAAACCCCACTCTCAAGAGTAAACTATCTATTTATGGGATAAAATTATTTTTAGGAACTTTATCACTTAATTCCCTAAAATTTCTTCCAAGTTTTATACTTTGGCCATCAACCTTTCAAAAGTTACATTTTGGTCACTAACCAAAATTTGGGGTACTACACCCAAAATTTTTCTAAGGCTTGTAGAATACTTCCTACATCATTTCCATCCCCTATATTATTTTCCCATAATTTTTCTCATCCTCTATAGTCAAGGCCTAATGCTTTATTTGTTCAAGATTAAGGTTTTCATGATTTTACTCGATTTTGATTCGATTCAAGCATTAAATCAACTTCGATTAAACCTTATAAAATCTCTACAATCAAAACCTAACTTAATTTCATCAAAACACATCTTTCTCCCAAGATTGGGGTTAGATTGAAACTTCATATGTTCATATGATCATATACAAGTGATTTTAATCATCAATCATGCTTGGAAATAATTCTACAGCCTCAATAACATCAAAATTTTTCATCAATTCCATAAAGCCTAATGTGAACATAAACCCTAGAATTTGGGATATTTGAACACAAACTAAATTAGCAAACAATAATGGTACCAAATGATAGCGTTTTTGGAATAGAACAATTTTCTATTTCACGACATGATCCAAAATCCGAAGGAAATTGCTCAAAATGAAAAATAAAATTTCTCTTACCTTGTTCATGGGGAGCACGAAATTTTGGCTGAAAATGTCTTAGTTTTCATGAAATTTCTAATGAATTTCATGTTAATTTAACCTTTATTTAAACTTAAATAAATAAAATGTTCATTTAATGAGAAATGTCCATTTTGCCATTAATGAAACTTGATATTTACAATAATACCAAGCCACATAAACCTTATTATCTTTCAAATTCAAAGATGGACAAAACGTTTTGCCCTTTACAACTTTGCCCATGTCATTTTCCAAAAATTTCAATCTTGCCATTTTCATTCAATGGTCCAAATTGAACATATAAATAAATTCTCAAATCCAATGCTCCATATTATTTTCCATCATTTTAAAATGTGGAAATAATATTTCTAAGATTAATTTATCATCCTTCAAATTTTCTAAAAATTTCTATTCGATCCGATTTATCGAATTTTTACCGGACTTTAACATTTTCTAGTTTTTAACACATTTTCCAGATCAATAATATGATTTCAATAAAACCTCACTTTCAAGAGTAAACTCTCAATTTATGGAATAAATATTTTTTGGAAAAATTGCCACTTAGGTCTCTAAACTTTTCCAATGTTTATATTTTAGCCAATTAACTTTTAAAATTTACATTTTGGTCACTAACCAAAATTTTGGGTATTAAACATCATCTTTGCTTTATTCTAAATATTATGCATTTTATATTTCAATTTGCGAAAAATGATTATCTTGTTTATACATCAAGGGAGTTTTTCTTTTTCTTTTTTAAATTACATTTTAGATCATTGAGTTTATTTTAATTTTTATTTAGATTATAAATTTTTAGTTTAATTAAATTATGCCACTCAGTTTTTATATTAATAAAATAAATCATTTATACTAACACTGCCAAATAATTATGACGAAAAAATTAAAATTAACACTTTTACTTATTATATTTTTTCTTACTATCGTTAAATAATGTTTAATTGTCAGGCGATTTTACTGAAATATCACCATAACATGTAAACATTAACTATCAGGCACCCTTCTTATAATTTTACCAATCTAGCACCCTTTTTGACAAGGCGTGGATCGTTATCCGCACCTTTTTGGGGTTTCTTCCGAGCTGGCGTCACGTCATGAAAGGCGCCGATGGTCATCCGCGCCTTATCCGAATTAGCGCCACGTAATGACAGGCTCGGATCGCCATCCTTGCCTTTCTAGTGTTTCTGACACACGTCAATAAGGCACGGATCACCATTCGCTCCTTCCATTATTTGTTCCACCCAGCTCGGCCTTAAACTTTCCCCTCCCCTATAAATAACACCCCTTCTATGCAAACATAACCACATCAATTTCTTCTATTTTTGCTTTATCAATTCCTTCAATTTTTGTTGTAAGGCAAAATTATTTTCATTTTATTATATTTATTTATATATGATTATTTGAAAAACAATTATTGTACTAATTATTTGTATTTTTTTTGCAGTTGTAAAATTGGAAAGTATGATCATTCCTCGAGACATTTTTACTAATAAGATAACAATAAAAATTATATTATTTAAATTACTATGAAATTTTTTAATTTTTTTGATTAGTTTATATTTTAATTAATATATTATTTATTTAATTAGGCGTATTTCAGCTATTATTTTTGCAGATATAAGACTCTCAATCTTTCAAACTCTCAGAATGACGTGTATTTCAGCTATTGTTTACTATGATGGAGAACTTCGGGAAGATGAAATCGGCGGCGTCTTCGCATCAAATCATTTTGTCAAAATATCCTTCAAGAGAAACATAACTCTTGAGGAGCTGATAACGAAAATTTCAAGTAATGTTCATGTTGAAATTACTAAAAGATTGTTTTCACTTCAGTACAGATTTCCAACTATAGTATTTTCGTTAACTTATACAACATTCGAACTATCCAAGGATTACTCTATCGATGTCTGCGTCTTGAATTTGTTTCGCAGGGCGGTGGTTGTCTATGTCGAGGAGGATTTCTTCGTATAACTTGTTCTGACTCCTCAATCTCATCATCATCAGGAACAGATACATTTTGTTGATGAGGGACGAATGACGATGTAGAACCTCTATAGAATAAGGACCATGGAGGCCTATGATTGTATATCCCACCGCTCATAGAAAACTATGAAAACTACGAAAATATTGACATTGATGAGTGCATAAAATGTACAGAAGGTGTTTGTGCATATGGTGAAGCTTCACCCGCTAAATAACCAGTATATGAACCCCAAGTTGGATATACAAACATAGAACTTTAATATCCGCCATGAGAGGTCATATAACTCTACAGCAGTGGTGACATTTGGTATGGAAGTGGTGACTTCTGACCTGGCTGAAGTGGCATATGAAATTGATGTAGTGCCATCTAAAATAGCTGTAGAATGTATAACGGTGTTGACGGTAGCAGCTGTGAAGATTTTGGTGATGCAATTGAGGATGAGCTGAAAGTTCCTGTTCTCCGTCCACGAGTCAGGGGACGATGATGCTGTGACGGTAGATGTCTTTATCGACATCGATGAATATTCCCGCCTCGTGCTTCCTTAGAAAATAGGAACGATTTCATGTTCCTATTGAACCACTCGTAATAATCATCCGCAACCCAGTAATGATAAACATAAATGGGTTCTGTACGGGGAATGCGTCCACGTCGATCCTCCCATATCATTACCCACTCATAGTGCCTCAACAACTAGTCGACTTCTTTTTTGCCCCGTCTATCGATGATATGTAAATCGTCGAGATTCTTAGGTGCTTCCAGAATAGATTATACAAAACCAAATTGGTGGAGCACACGTCAGTGGGATGCCACTCTACAATAGCATAACATATCAGAGGGACCATCGCCATTCAGACATCTAATGGGCCTCTTAAGTGATGTGGGATGCAAATCCTCATATCTTCAGTACAATAAGGAGCCCATTGAAACTAAAACAAATATATATAATTCTTATCAAAATAATAATCTAATTATATAACAATAAATAAAAGTACATTTTGTTATTTAAATACATATCTTTGTGACAGCTTTCTAATTAATTAGTAGCCTTATTTCTTCCAATTCATCAGGTACATCCCGATGATCTTTTCTTGCACTTGACCACCTATTCAATGAAATAATTTTTATTATATACTAAATAAAATTATTAATATACGAAATCAATATTGTAATTACCTCAATAATAGCGAGAAGACCAACGAGTTTTTCACTATGTGACATAAAAAGGCATGTGACACCACGCCCAAGACTGGAGCAGTAAAAGACATCTGTTGATAGCATTTTTTTCTATAGTCAATAGCTCGACACATTTCCCTATACAAAAATGTCAAAACTGTGGAGCCCTAACTCAATGTGCCAGCATAATGAAAATCTACGAGGTGACGCAACCATATACAATGAACTTGGTTCGCGATTTGTCTGGCATCAGGAGCCCTCCTATGAGTTGTAGTATGCAAGCTCGTGCATACATTTTAACCTGCTCCTCATAGGTGTCGCCACTCAAATACTTGAAAGTTGTATCCAACTAATTTAACGTAATTCGATCACCGTTGAAATTAGGCGGGACACCTCCAAGATACTCCTCGCACAATGAATTCCAGTCACTATGCGCCACCCCAGAAATCACATCCCCATCTACAGGAATCCCCAAATGCATGAAAACATCCTCCAACGTAATTGTGCACTCTCCACACGAAAGATTAAATGTGTGCTTCTCTAGTCTCCACCGCTCAACCAATGCAGAAATAAGGTTGGATTCAAGGTTACAATGCCCTATATATATTTCTATGTAAATGAATTCAGGCTCGAGTAAATACGGCCATACACGAGTAGGTATCTCTAACTTAAGATTACGAATGAAGGGATATAATAAATGGTCTCTCTCCTAATTTAATAAATATTATATAAATTAAAATATAAACTAATACTAAAAAAATTAAATAAATAAAATATTAACAATAATTAAAATTAAAATAGAATTTAAAATTGTTATCGCATCAGCAAAATGCCTCGAGATATGATGTTCATCTAAACATAGCAAACCACCTTCTATTTTATAACTACAAAAATTAATAAAAAGTTAATATAATAAAATTTAATAAAATAATAAATTATTAATTTATTATAATATAATAAAATATTTTACCTTCTTAATAGGATTTGAGCTTTGAGAGAATTTGAGAGGGTTTGAATGTTTGTGTTTGGTTTGTGTTTAAATGAAGAAGGGAGGGGTATTTATAGGAAGAGGGGAAGGGGTTAGTTAGATTTCCCATTAATGTAGGAGGTGTGAACGGTTAGGGTATTAATCGAAGGCGCGGATGGTGATCTACACCTTACTGACGCGTGTTAAAACCCCTAGAAAGACACGAATGGCGATTCACGCCTATCATTACGTGGCGCCAGCTCGAATAAGGCGCGGATGACCATGTAAGCCTTTCATGATGTGACGCCAGCTCGGACGAAATCCGTCATCCGCGCCTTCTCAGAAAGGGTGCTAGATCAGTAAAATTAGGAGAAAGAGTGCCTGAAAGGTAATTATTACCTGTCAGGGTGATATTTCGATAAAATTGTCTAATAGTCAATTATGTTTTCTTTAAGTTTTAACAAAAGTTATTTAAATTAGAAACTACAATTATTGGTGATGCTATGTAAAGTAATAAAAGCGATATTTCAATTTTTTATTAGAATTATTAATCGATATTAGTAATATAAATGATTTAATTTATTTTTAATACAAATTAAATAATTTAATTTAATTGAAATATTTATAATTTAAATAAAAATGAAATTTAATTTAATAATTTAGAATATAAATTATCTTTTTTGTGATCAAGTGTCTAATGTATACATAATATAATTTTGTGAAAACACTCACAAGTCCCAACTATTTGACTTGAAAGCAGAGTCTGGCTTGTGATGATGACTCAGTTGACAATTTAGTATGTTGTCCGTTTCAAATTATATCAATGGCATGCGATATCTATGTTGATTTTTATTCACATAAAATATAGGGAATTCTTATTTTGAAAATTTATTAATCGAATTAAGTAGTTAAAACAAATATTGATTTTTAAGTTTTGGATTTGAATAATTTTATATATAAGATGTGTATACGTGGTCAATGGTTAAGAAAATTTATGAGCAAATACTATCATGTAATTACGTTAAACTATTAAAAAATATTTATGATCCAACTCATTATTTTTTTAATATTATAATATGATTATAGGATAGTTTATGTTTATATTTTTTTAACTTATTAATATGTATACATACATCTACTTAAACTCAAATCTTCTATTGATGAGAACAATATTTCTTTTACCATTTAACTCGCCATTTTCAAATATACTTTATTAATGAATATCGACATTATTATAAAGGCTAAATTAGAAAATGTGTGCCCAAACTATACCACTTTTTTCAATTAGGTGCCCAAATATTTTTTTATTCATCCAGGTGCCTAACGTTACAAACGTTACCACTTTTGGTACCCTGATCGTAACTGTAACGTCTTAAATCTCGGGTTAGTAGTTTCGGGCTAAACTAAGTGGGTTTTGGATGACCCATAAGTCTTGTAAGAAGCCTTGTCCAAGTTGAGTTGAGTCGGGCTTGGGTTGACTCCAATTAGAGATAAAAAAATGTATTTTTGTTTTAAGACCAAGGTTCGAGTGAACAAGGAGGCAATTACCCCAATTTCTTTTCTAAGGCTGATTTTGGTGAGGTTACATAGCTAGACTTAAGGGGAAAAGCTAGTTCTCTTCATCTCTCATTTTCCTCACCTTTGTCTTCTTCCCTCATTCAAAAACTCACTCTGATTTTCTTGTATCTTGAGGAAATGAGTTAATTGTAGTGCTTTCAAGCCTTATCCAAAATTATAAAATGAGAGATAAAGAGAACCAGATTTTCCCTTTAAATCAGCCTTAGAAACGAAATTGGTGTAATTACCTCCTTGGTCACTTAAATATTGGTCTCAAGATAAAAATATCATTTTTATCTCTAATTGGGCTTAACCTAAGCCCAAGTCAACCCAACTCTGTCCAAGGCTTCTTACAAGACTTACGAGTCATCTAAACCACTCGTTTTAGGTCGAAACTACTAACCCGAGATTTGGGGTGTTACAACTCTTTGTAACACTCTAAATATTGGGTTAGTAGTTTCATACTAAACTGAGTGGATTTTGGATGACACATAAGTCTTGTAAAAATCCTTGGCCTAAGTTGAGATGAGTTGGGCTTGGGTTAGGCTCAATTAGAGACAAAAAGGGTATTTTTTTAGACCAAAGTATGAGTGACCAAAAGGTAATTACCCCAATTTATTTTCTAAGGATGATTTTGGTAAGGTCACACGGCTAGACTTAAAAGGAAAAGTTGGTTCTGTTCATCTCTCATTTTCCTTATATTTGCCTTCTTCCCTCATTCAAAAACTCACCTTGGTTCTTCTTATATCTTGAGGAAATGAGGTAATTTTAGTGTCTTGCAAGCCTTAATGAAATTTTAAAGTGAAAGAAGTTGGAGAAAGCTCCAAAAGTAAGGGAAATATAAGCTAGGAGTTGGTTGAGCCTTAAGTGTTCCCAACAGCTTAGAATTCAAGGTAACACACTTCAAGCTCATCAATACCACTTGTAGATCACTAGTTGTGTTTGGTTGCTTTACTTGAGTTTATGAAGTAAGTAAGATCATTCATGATATATTTCAATTTATATCATTATACAACATGTAAAATGACTTATTATGACCCCTTTAATTTTGCATAAGACTTAAATAACTCATAAGGACCTTATATGAGCGAATGAGTGAAATAAGATGTCATTTTCGTGTTAAATAGAGTATTTCTAGGTTTGGGTATCGATATTGGATGAACTGTATCGATACTGTTCTTTAGACAATAAAAATAGGTTTTTTATTAGTGGTATCGATATCTTATTCATAGGGAGGGTAGAGTATCGATACCATATTTAGATTTCATATTCCAGTAACCAATATTGGTATCATTACTTAGGGAGTATCAATATCATGCAAAGTAAGGGTATCAATACCCTAAGTAAGGGTATATATACTGACGTTAATTTCCCAAACATTGAACCAAATATTGGAATCGATACCCAAAATGGTATTGATACCCTAGTATAGAAGTACCGATACTCCAAATAGATGTATCGATTCTTCAAGGTTCCCTAGGTTCTAGTAGCCAATTTTGGTATTGGTGCCATGGTTGTTATTGATACTGAATAATGGTTATCGATACTATAGGTCTTAGTATTGGTATCATCTTCCTGAATTAGGCAAGAAACTCAATTTGATCCAAGAGTTTGGGAAGGGGTCCAGGACTATTAAAAATCATCTAATAAAACCACAAGTGAGAACAATTAATGAATACAACAATAGCTAAAGATGATATAAATTACGGTAGCATAAAACTACCATTGTGTGACGCTTGGGAAACAACAAAGACACCTAAGTTACTCTAGCAGTATGGCGACCGTCTTGTGTGACTAGAATATCTAGATATATCTCAGCTAGTGTCAAAGCACTTTAGTTGTTGGTTGAGCGCAGATGCCCCAAGTACTCTAAGGAGTAAGCTGGTCAAGTGTATGTTTCTGATGCAGCTCCATATCTCACCTCAGATACCAAAGGGTATCATAGGTAGGTTAGAGGGGTGTACGTCCCGAGATGCATAATCCTCCAACCACACTATGATGCCTACCTCAGCTTGTATATTGGTGTTTCTATATGCCTATGCTTATGTCTACGCCTATGCCTGCTAGCATGCTCATGTAGTAAATGCACGTAGTATAGTACAATTATTAGTTTGACACTGAGCTTGTGAGCTCAACTTTTGAAATTTGTTT
Source organism: Hibiscus syriacus (assembly GCF_006381635.1). Lineage (NCBI taxonomy): Eukaryota > Viridiplantae > Streptophyta > Magnoliopsida > Malvales > Malvaceae > Hibiscus > Hibiscus syriacus. Next base: position 1,851,204 of record NW_024061878.1, on the reverse strand, counting down.
TCGTGCGTAGGTTCTTAGGAGATCTCTCAATGAGAGTTATCACCGTTAGTGATTTCAAATTGTCCGAGGCATCAGAGTACATCTTGAATCTTTATAGAGGACATATACTATTATAGACCTTCTTGTATTCAAGTCATAAGTCTATTTTGAATATACTTGATATGTATTATTTTGGGATGTATTGAGAGCTCCCCACATTTTAAAACTTAAATATTTATGTTTCCACGTATGGTTTATTCGATTATATATTTTGGATGATGTTTTAAACTTCGTTTTAAAAAGGAAAATTTTGAGTTAGCCACTTCGGTGGTCCCATGTAATACTCTAGTCCAGTGATCTCAGGCTGGATCTGATTAGGGTGTTAAAGTAATGGCCATTAAAAAATATGTTAAATGACACGTATCACGTTTTGGTAATTTTGAAAATTTTATTTTTAAAAAAATTAAAAAAAAATTATTATTTTTCAAAAAATCCAATATTTATCTAAAATCTAAAAAAACCAAAACTTTAAAAACTCTAATTCCAACCCCCTATTGTTGTTGGCCATTTTCAACCACCACCATCAATGTCGAATGACCACCCATCTATCAACGGTCATCCGCTAACCCGTCACCATTCTTACCATAGCCCAAATCTCCTAAATTTTTAAACTAAAATCCTTAAATCTCAAATCAAATATTCAAATCCTTAACTCAAATGCATTTGATCGACCGTTTGAAACACCTACAGAAGTGGTGGACGATCGTTTGGCCACCCCTCGACCTTTCACTGTTTAACGTAAGGCTAGCCAAGGGCTTGCAAAAGGTTGGCCAAAAACCTTTGCACTTTTGCAGGGTAAGAATTCAAGGGAGCAATGAGAAGGAGATGATGTGGGCCTAGAGATAAAGTGGTAATATTTGTAACGTTAGACACCTGGATAAAAAAGTTTAGGCACCACTTTGGAGAAAACAATATAATTTGTACATTTATTTTCTAATTAAGCCTATTATAAACTTTCAAAGATTATAAATTGGCTTATATCACAAATAAGTACCCAAAGTATATCTTCTTTTTCATTTAAGTACTTAACAGTATTTTTTTGTCAAAATAAATACCTAAAGTTATCTCTTTTTTTATCAAAATAAGTACCTAAAGTATTTTATGCTAAAATACATACCTAAACTATTCAAAAAAATCATCAACGTTCTAAAAAAGTTGAGTTTTAGCATTAATTAAAGAATATTTTAGGAACTTAAGATGAAAAAAATTGAATACTTTAGGTACCTATTTTGATTAAAAAATACTTTAGGTATCTATTTTGACCCAAAAAATAACTTTATGTGATTATTTTGACTAAAAAACACTTTAGATACTTAAATTAAAAAGAGAGCATATACAAGAAATTATTTATTATATAAGCCTTATAAATTTAGATCAATTTAAATACGTAATATCTATTCAAATCAGTATAATTAATTAGATTATGAATTTAATTGATTCATTGTGCATGAAAAGTTTTACGAAATCTCCATTATAATATTTTTTCTCAAACAAAACTAAAAATAATCTGATAATAGATAGCTTCTTTGTTAACTATAGTTGTAATTAGTGGACGAGGAACATCGAGGGTTATCTTATCTAATGGTTGACCTTAAATTATTTTTGTTAAGGTATCTGCAACTTGATTCTGCTCTCGTGTCCCAGTCACTTCGCATCAATGTTTGGAATAAGTTTACTATAGCATGACCGCCGAAAGCGTTTGAATTTCCAAGGGCCACCAAACTGCTTCGTTGTTATCCATCTCAATTATCTTCTTCCTGAAATTCAATCTCCCAGCCAAAAAGCCAATGCCTTCCATTATCTCGGAATACTCCATCAACTGCTGCATCGCCTCCATTACCTGCTACCGTCCCATTCGTATTGATTTTAATCCAATCATCCGATGACTTTGTCCATTTCAAGATGCGGTCATGATGCTTCCCAACTGTTTTGCGATGTAGTTATCCTCATGTTTCTGATTTTTTTAATTAATATAGAATAAATACAAGATATTATCTGTATAAATATAACTATCAATATTTTGACATCAAACACTCATACTCTTAGTATTTATAGTGTTCAAATCTGAATTCTCAAATAATAATAATAATTTCTTTACCACGTAAAGTACTTGATTTTGTGCTCATGATTCTGATTTTAGATACACATTTCCAAATTTTTACTGCTTGCGTGCGTAAAAAGATAAATGCAATAAGAAAATCTTACATTGTGTTGAAAGAAAAGAAAAGAAAATCAAAATAAATAAATGAAGAAAAAGGGACCACAGCATGTGAGAAGTAACAACCAAATAATAACTGCAATACAAAAAAATCCAACTCAGTCTAACTCGTCGGTTATCTATTCCTCCTTTTTAAACCCTTTTAGATTATATCTACTCAATATTATTACCATTTTAATTAATTTAATCCCACGCCTTGATATTATTATCACCATTTTAATTAATTTAATTCCATACCCCTTGACATTTACCGTTTTAAAGATTTTATTTCTAATTAAATCTGGGACAAATTATGTATCCAATCATTCATCTATTTCTATAGTTTTATTTCGATCATTAAATTATTTTTTTAAATTATATCTAATGTTATATTTTAATCATTCATCGTTAAAAAATAAATAAAACTACTGACGCTATATTTTTTAATTTTTAAAGGTTATGTGATATTACCTTATGACGAGACAAAAATATCACTACTAATTTTTCAACGACGGGTTTTTAGAACAGAACCACTATGTGATATTAGTTGCACATTTGAAAAATAAAATAGAGGAGCAAAATGTAACGGTCCTAATAGATTGATGACTACATTTTTAAACCATACAAAAGCTAATATTAAAAAAAAAGAATTTTAAGTTTTAATCAAACCTTTATTTTTCGTCTTTAAAACAAGTTAAACTCCGTACGTAAATTATTAATTTTGTGCTATTTGAGTATTTAAATTTTTTTTTTCAAAATCATATATAATGTTTAGTTTTTATTTCATTTTAGTATCTCGCTATTAAAAAAATAATGTGTTTATTCCTTAAATTATTAGTATTGGTCCGTTTCAGTACCTAAAATTTTAAAAAATTTCAAAAACTGACGTACAGTGCTTAACTTGGTACTAAAATGAAACAAAAAAACAAATATTATATATGTTTTTGAAATATTTAAAAGTTTAGGTATTAAAACTGATAGTTTAGATACTAAACACGTAATTTACCCTTAAAACAAAATATGGTGACAAACGAGCGGTAATTAAAGATGAAACCGCACAGTCACCTCCATGAGCGTCACCTCACATTAACTTTTTCTCCTCCTCACAAAATCCCTAAATATCCCAATGGTCAGACACAGTAATATCATCTCCTATTCTCCGCTTTCATTTTCTCTCAACAATGCCTCTTCTTCAATCTTCTCCTTGAATCCAGGTGCCTCTTTCTCTTTTCATTTTGCCTTTTCCTTTTCTCTCTAATATTATTTGAGAAAATAGATTCTAAATGTTAGCATTTTTTGTACTTTCTCTTCATTTCTGTTCTTCATTTTAGCTCTGCTTTCTGTTTGATAACTGTGAAAATGGAGAAAGATAACGGTACTACACTCTTTTCATTGTAAATTACTTACTAACTTTTAGGACTTCCATTTTGCTACATTTCTTATTTTCCATGTATCCAATCAAGCTATTGAAAAGAAATTATCTGTTAAAATGTCGACTTACCTAGACATTTATTTCCATATAAAATGTAAATCTTTGTAATTATTTATTATTTTTGTCTTAGATATTACTTTACACTAAAATTGACTGTTATTTTTCAATTTTAACTTATAATTGATAAATTTTAAAATAAAGTAGTTTTTAAACAAATATATTATAAAATTTAATTATTTAAAATAATTATAATTTTTTAATAGAAAAATAATTATAATTAAAGCTTAAAATTTTGAGAAAAAAAAATAAATAACAATTTTCATGAAGTATGAGTATATAATATTATAATTTATAAATAATGAAGCTATGGCTCATGATATTTATTGTCTTGTGAATAAAGTTTTGTTTAGCGGCAAACCTAGAAAGAGACGTTTATTTCCATATGTAAAATCCACCAAAATAAGAATTTTTGTTCTTATTTACCATTTTGGCCTAAAATACTATCTTTAGAGTTTTCAATTTCTTCAAAATTGTATTTTTTTTAAAAAAAAGAAATAAGTTATTGCTCGATATTTGCTGTTTTGTAAGAAAAGTGATAAAAGAAACCGTAATGCTAGCTATCTGATAAGCTGATTTCCAAATGGGGTAATAACTTGTTACTAACCCCTACGCGTTTTAATTAATTTCTTTCCACTTATGTTTGATGCTATAAATGCTTAAATTAAACGCGTTGTAAGCGTGGTTTTTTTATTACAATGGTTGTATATAGTAGTAATTAACTTTTACTTTTTGCTTTTATGCCGTGAACAGAATTTTAAGAACAGTCAAGAAAATAAATTATGAATAATTCTTGGTTTGACAAAGACTTGGATGGGGTTGAGGTCAATGATGGTTTCTTTGATGACGTAATTAAGTATTTGGATTTCCCATTGGAAGATGTTGAAAGGACTGATGATGGTGGTGGTAGTAGTGAAGAAGGTGTTGTAAAAGATTTTCATTTGCCCCTTGATGAAGTTGAAGAGAAAAATGGTGCTAGTATTGGTGGTGAAGAGTGGGATTGCAACTTTCAAAACTTAGACCCACCGCCTGCTAATGTTTTGGCCAGCTTGTCTTCTGGCTTTTCTGGCGATTTTTTCGGTGATGCTTTGGAGAATAACCTTGCCGTTTCTGTGAGTAACATTTGTTTCTCCCACGCTAGTGATGCATATATTTATGGTTTTTAATTATCTGAAATTCATTCTATCTTATATGTCGTCCACATGGTCCAAGTGGCACTTTAGAGTCCTTGTAAGTAATTGCACTTTGATTCTTTTGTGACACGAGTGTAAAAATTTTGTTGCAAATTGTGCGTATGAGGTATTTTTTGTGTTTCTGTTCTTTGAATTAATAATCATTTCTACTTGTTGAGGAGTTTATTTACTTGGGGACACAGTGTCTATTATTCATGGCATGGGGACTAAAATTGTGCTTTGGTTAACCATATGCCTTTATCCTGAAAGTCTTAGAGTGTATCAGATCAGTGATCTAACTTCTAAGAGTATCAATTAGGCTTGGGTTGGACCTGCCGTAAGATACAAATCTCCAAGTACATCGACACGTGCCAATTACTCGGTGACTGAATAACTGCATGTGCACTTGCTCATTTACAGTGTCATTCTTAGGGGGGAAAACCACTAATAGGCTTTGGGCAGTATGTTGATACTTGTTTTACACTTCATTGAAGGGTGCAATGCTTTGGAAGTAATTTTCCAAGATATGCAGTATTTCTTAATCTGTGAGTACTTGCACATAACTTTATTGTCAAATTTATTTTTTGAAGGATGCTCGGAAAGAGCGTTGGTTAAAGCAGTTATTTTGTGTGACAAGTCATAAATGAAAATGGTTCAAGAGCTTGAGTAAATAATCCAATGTATTTATGTTGGACTCTTTATTCTTGTAGTATTTATGTCCTCTGTTTGTGTCCAAGTCATAGAAGCGGAGATAAGATCTCCAAGGATCATCTGAATACATGTAAAACCTTAGAAAGTACAAACCATACATGTATCGGATACATACCTATATCCGACACTCACACTAGAGTCCAAGAGGTTGTGTGCATAAGGCGTGCTATGTGCATTGATACACCAAATGCTTTTAGACTGGTACATCTTTTGCTCCTAGCAAGCAGGCAGGCCTAATCGATGCTTGGTTTGCCTTCCCAAGAAATGGGTGGGAGGATCGCTCTTTTTTATTTACTTCTATTTATATTTTTAATTTTTTTTTAAATAGGAGATAGGAGTAAATTATTCCTTAACCTTACATCTGACTTTTTTCTTAATTCTTCTTCACTTTTTGTATCTAGTGTTATGAGTCTTCACAGCTAAACCAGTGGGCAAGCACTACCAGAGCATCTTCCAGCAGAAGCACTACGCCAAATGGAGATTCTATGGATGTCAAAGGTTCAACATGGTTTCAGACCTCTAGTCCGGTATCTGTACTCGAAACCACTAGCTCTTGCTCAGCTGCAAAGCCGGTTCCTATCAACCCTAATCTACGTTTCCTGGTGAAGCATGATCGAAGCAAGCGCAGACGAGCATCTGCCTTTAACCTGCATTTCCCATTTCCTTTCATATCATCCACCACCTCAACCCCCACAGGATCTACTTCTTTTGTTGGTTCCGAATCTGAATCAGAAAGCCATCTAACCGAGAAATCCGCCAAAAAGAAACAGAAGAAAAAGAACCTGACATGGCTTTCAAGCTCCAGTGAGAATATCAAATCCCCCTCCCAACAGCCTGTTGTTAGGAAATGTACCCACTGTGAAGTTACAAAAACTCCACAATGGAGAGAAGGACCCAAGGGTCAAAGGACCCTTTGTAATGCTTGTGGGGTTCGCTATAGGTCCAGCCGCCTCTTTCCAGAATATCGTCCCGCAGCTAGTCCTACTTTTGTTCCATCATTGCATTCCAACTCCCATAAGAAGGTGGTGGAGATGAGAAAAAAAGCCACCATCTGTGGTGTTAATTCCACCTGAAATGTCTTTTAATAGGGACTGCATTGATCATCATTAGTTTAGCAAGCTCCAAATAAGGAGCTTCCTTCTATCCCTCATATTGCCCTTTTTTAACCCTTGTTTCTCAGTGTGTACATTAGTGGAATAAGTAGGAAGTTAGATGATTTTCAAATTAGGGTTAGTGAATGTCATTTAGAGGTTGTTTTAACATGTTTGACAGTATCAGGTCTCACCCTATTCATTTATTCTTCTTAAATGCAATTTATTTCGTCTCTTTCTCAATATAATCTTCTGTTCTTTCAGTTCTCCCAGGGAAACATAATCAGTTAGTTTCCCTGAAACTGAAAATTTGGATAAATATTTCATTTCAAAATGCAAAAGATCATTACATATAGATTATGCTTAATATTTGGAGAATATGGGTTGGGTTCTCCTATTTTCCATTTTCTACCTTTGACCTCATACTTGACTGCTGTGTTTCCTACTTAAAGTGCATATTGATAAATATTTACTCTCTCTCGACGTATAGTAGTTAGCCTTGTTGGGGGATATCGTATTTTTCACTATGATTTCTTTGATAGAACCAAATTTTAATTTATAAAATTAAACCCAAAATCTAATATGTCAAATCAACAATAATAAAATTTAATTGATATAAAATTAAACCCAAAATTTAATATATCAAATCATCAATAATAAAATATTATATTATACGTAGAAATGTATTTAGGGAAGGTAATGGGTTAGTTTAAGTTCAGGTTTTTGGTCAACCCGACCTGATCCAAAAATATATATCCTTCACCTTAATCTGACCCGAAAAATATATATCTTTCCTCTAACTCGACTCGACTTTTTAGAATATAAATACGATCTTACCCGACCCGATATAAAATAAGTATTTAATTTAAAATAATATTTTTTAAAGAAATTACATTATTATCCGCGACCACTATTTCTTTATATAGATTGAATATTATATCAATCTTTTAAGTATTTATAATTTTGTCTCTCATCAAGTCATAAATACAATTTATAGTATCTACACATTAATTCCATGACACTTTTTCTTCCGTATAACCATCAATTTCCGTTCTATTAATCGACTAATTCGAATCGGGTATTGCAAACGCAAGGGTAACCCTCCCAACCTAGTTTACTCTATTTGCAATTTGAACCCCTGACCTTGTTGCTTAAGGGATTTAGTGACTCATCTCACTAGACCAACTAGTTGTTGGTTAATTCCATGACACTCTAATACCTATAACATAAATTAATTACTTAATTTTATGTCATATACCTATAACACATATAATATAATTGATTACTTAATTTTGTGTCATAATTTTATAATAATATTATTCATTATACATATATACCCACTATTGTATATTTTAATCTAACATTCTTACCATAATAATCCAAAGAAACTCATAGGTATCACTGTTGGGGGTCAGTTAAGTTTTCTGTGCTTGTTTTCATATTATTTGTTGTTCATGCCTAGATGTAATAGTGTGCATCAATGTTTTTATATTATTTTCTGATGAGCATTTCCTTGAAAATATACATTTAAATGAGACCTTTTATACTTTTGAGTTTTGACTTAACCAATAAGTTTGAATGTTATAATAAATGGTGACATCAATAGGATCTTTTTTGGTAAGATCAATAGTATGTAAATTATACTGCACGTTTAGGACACCATGTAAATTATACTGCACGTTTAGGACACCAACTATCACTTTTATTATACTTTGGTCACCCAATTATTTTTTATTTCAAAATCATACATAATATTATGATTTGAGTCCCATCGTTAAAAAATAAATGATAATGTTGATGTGTTATCATTAAGTAATGTCATTTTAATACCCTAATTTTGTCCTAAAATAAAGGAAGGAGCAAAATACAGAGAATAAACTAACAATTTTACCCATTTGTAATATGTGGGGGCTTTAAAAGCCAAAAAGCAAGCAGAAACAACCCCCGTTTCATGTAAGCTAGAAAAAACAGAAAAATAAAAGGCTCTCTTTTCTTCAGTTAATTTTTTGGTTTTCCATACTGTTTTTCTTTCTTCAGTTCGGCCATCGTCGTAGATTGGTTCGGTTTTTGAGTTTCGGTGAGGGAGGGACTATTATACTCTATTTTGTTAGTTAGTTTTTTTTTTGGTTGGCCACCATAGATGGTGACCGGTGAGAGGAGAACGCTGCTAGTAGCGGCGGCGTCGAGGGTGAGCGAGGCCATTTCGGCCGAAACTAGAGAGAAAGTAGAGATGAGAGGGGGAGATGGGGCCGGTTATTGGCTCGTTTTCGAGGGCCTTTTCGGCCTCCTTTTGTTCGGTCGTCGTGGCCGGCGTTTTGTGGGAGTGTTGGCTGCAGGATCTCTTCGGCCGGCGTTGATATGGTGGCCTGAAATGCGGCGGCCGGTGAGTTGAGGAAGAAGAAAGAGCATTTCACGTGTTTTAATATTCATGGGGTGTTTAGTTTATTTTTGGGTAAATATCGTGTATAGTCCCTCCATTTCATAGTCTCTTCATTTTCTGGTAGCCAATCTAACGAAAAAATATGTTAAGGTCCCCCATATTTAGCCTTGTTTTTACATATGGGTCACTATGCATCTGTTGTTTTTATTTATTGCGTTTCTGACCCCCGATTTGCTTTATTTTAATTTTATCACTGATCTATGCATTTTTATTATTTTGAATTAACTGCTAACTTTTATTTTATCGCACATTAACCACTGAATTTTATTTTCTTGCATTCTAATCATTATTTATTTATTTATTTATTTATTTATTTATTGTTTCTCTTATTATTCGACATTGTGGTGACCCAATCTGGGATACAATCCACATTATTATGGTCCGGACTCTGCTAACCACTAACCGCTAACTTTTCTAACTTACTAATATTCTAACTTTTATTTTATCGTTCGAACTAACATTCTAACTTTTATTTTATTGTTCATGCTAACATACTGGCTTTTTATTTTTATTGAATATACTAACTTACTAACATTTTATTTTATTGCGCAAATTAACCTGCTAATTTTCTAACATTTGAATATTCAATAACCTTGTGGTGACCCACCCTGGGGACGACCCACATTATTTATTGTCCGGGTTAAACGGTTAAAAACAACCCCTAACCTTTAAATTTATTCAATTTATTTATGTTTTTTTACAGCAATTTAAATTTCAGTATTTTATTTTTCTTCCCCTTTAATTTTCTGCATTTTTATTTTAGTCATTTTAATTTCCAGCATTTAATTTTATGTATTTTCATTTAAGCATCTTAACTTGCACCTCATTTTATTTTAGTCATTCTTTATTTGTTTGGCCCAAGTTTTATTTATTTTACATTTTACTTTGTAGTTTTGAATGCTTCCATTTTAGCCTTCTCTAATAGTTTCGATTCATTTGGATCTCCAATACATGTCTTATATGATGTTCTTGTTTGACTCCCAACTCTTTACCGTAGTTACCTTTCCACGTATTTAGTTACCACGCTAGCACTTTGAACGTCCAGTTTTTTGTTTTAAAAAATATTTATATATTTGCGGATAGTGTAATGAGCTTTATGTTCCACTTTCTATGTTTGCTTATAATATACATACATAGTATGTGCCTTGTTCCTATTTCATGTATTTTATGAATATGCGCACCATTTTTTTACTTATTTGTTCATTTTTTATTTACAATGTATTATATTTTGAAGTCAAAATGCAATACCTCTTGCCGCGTATCTTTTTATTGTTTTATTTGAAACATTTATATATTGGATTTTTATCAATGATATTTGTATGTACGTGACCTTAAACATTTGTTAGTTCAATCGTAAATATATATAGTTTTTTTACAGTACTACTTTCTGCGAAGAATTTATGGAGGGAAATCTATGTAGACATCTCCCAACTACAAGGAAAAATGTCTTTCGAAGATTTTTCACACAAAAAGTTATTTTTTTGTATTGATAGTCTTCTTTTTTTGTTTTATTTTTATCTTTGATGTAAATAAAATGTAAGATAATGTCTTTTTGTGAGGGGAATCCGTGGGAAAGTCCCCTAACTACAAAGGAAGCGCATTCCCGAGAATTGTTTGCACAAAAAAGCATTCTTTGTCTTAGCGTTTCTAAAAAATTTAATAGAATAATATACTCTTTTAAATTATATCATCCATAAAATTGAGGAAACACCATTTTGTGAGGGGAATTCATGAAAAAGTCTCATAACTATAAAAGAAGTGCATTTTCAAGGATTGTTTGTACAAAATGATGTGATTTCACTCATATAAATATATGTAATCTTTCGGGTCGAATAAACAACTTTACTCTATAAAATATATTTGTGCTCTTTAAATTTTGTATGCCCATTTGCATTTATTATTTGTCATTATATTCTTATTTGGAAGAACAACGTTGTTTTTAGTTTTTTTTTTAAATTGAAAATTTTTAAATAGATTCAAATGAATAGAAGGATAATAATTTAAATATATTTTCGAGTTTGTAATTTCCCAATATTGGCATCATATAATCGTTTAGGTATCAACCTTGGGCGTTGTGGGTGTGCTTACCCTTCCCCACATGTAATCGACTCGCGGACCCTAAAAAAATGATTTTTTGGTAAAACACATACCATTTTTCGTCTTTTAATGATTTTTCTGAACTCATTAAAATAATATTTTAGGTATTCAACCTACCTAATTATAAGGTTGACGGCGACTCCAAAATCAAATTATTTCAATCCTAAATTTCATCGTCTTTCCCCGAATTAATTTTTAAAGTCTAACAGATCCCCGAGGGCGATGTCATGACAATCATGTCATTAATTTTTATTAAAAAGTGCCACATCAACAATTCTACTATAAATTTTAATGGTGGTGATCAAAATGAAACCAAAATATAATATTATATATGATTTTAAAAAAAATAATAGTTGAGTTACTAAAACGAAATAAAAGTAATAGTTGAGATACTAAACGTGTGGTTAACTCTAAAATGTTGACTTAGGAAAAGTTTTATATATGGGAAGGTGATAGTTTCGTGGGTTAACTACTGATTGGTCAATCTCATTTTATATTTGTATACTTTTCTCATCTAATTTTAAAAAGTTACGTTTCGATAACTTGTGTTACCATTTTACTAAATTTTAATCACTTATATTACTGATTATTATATTTTGATCATTAAGTTATTAACTCTTGTTAGTTTGGTGGCATGATATATTAGTTAAAACATATTAATTTTAATTTGGCTTATGAACTTTCTATCAGAATATTAATTTGATTGTGAACTTTAGATGAAATGTCATTTTAACCTTTAAACTTATCCTCGATTTAACATGTGAAAATGACATATGATAAACATGTATTAACCGTTAATCAATTAATAATTTTCATCTAACAAAATCTATTATAAAAACCAATATATTTTAAAAAATAATTATTTATACAAACGTCAAAATAATTTTATCATTACGCCTAAAACTGATTGATGAGTTTTCCGAGTGACCGTGAGGCCATAATGTCCATCATTCCCATTAGAATCATTTCATACCATGACCATCCACACATCCACATGTCCAATCAACCCCATTACACATTAACATAATGTTGTGAGGGAATTTGGACAGTCAGTCTTCATTTTGTAATTTTTTTCACAGGAAAAAAAAAAGAAAAAGAAAAACTCCCACATTTTTTCCCATATTATATTTTGGCGATCTCTCTTTTACTTTTTTAACAACGGTAAATATTAGGTTTTTTTCCCTTATATACTTTCTCGCGGTTTTTTCCCCTCCTCTTTCGACAACTCCTAGATTCACTGGTAAAAGATTTCAGTAAGATTTACAGATCTATTCACGGATTCTCTGCTTAATCTTTCCTCTTCTTCACCATGTTTTGGAAGCTCACACCTCTGTCTGCCTCTTCTCCGGTGAGTAATTGTTATACTACTTGATTAGTTATTTACTTCTCCATTTCTTGCTTTTCTTTTCTATTTGTAACAAAATAAAGCTTGATTTCTTTAGTATAGACTTGCTACATTGATTTTGTTTCTCTTTTGGGAGTATTTTTTTTATTGGATTCTAAACTTGTTATTTTTCATTCGATTTCTGTTATTACTTTTTTTTTCTAGTTGTTGTAGGTTCGAATTTTTGATTTTCTTTTAGCTTAATTAGTCTGAATTTTAGTCCGGATTCATGGATGCCGTAGCGAAGTAGTTTCACTCACATAAGTTTATCCGCCTCTTTGGAAAATTTTGTTATGGACTTGGACGAGAAATCAGAAATGAGGAAGGAGAAATTGGGAATTGGTGATGAGAAAATGGGGGAATTGAGAAAGGAGTTAGGGATTTTGAATTTACCTTATGCTTTACTCGATGATAAGTGGGAAGATAAGCAGGGATGATGATACGGGCTAAGGATGATATTGGGCTGAAGGAGTCAATAGTTAAGATTGAGGTGGGCCATAGCTAAGCTGGTCTTGGAACGGTTATATTGTTAGAATGAATACCAGCTATCAATAAATAATTGGATAAGCTGAGAAATATATGGACTGTAATGAACAAAAAACGGATTTTTATGAATGAAATGTTGAACTTCTTTCTGTAAACCTATTTTTTCTTCTCTATTTCCTTAATATTTTCTCGCCATTTCAGGTGTAAACCTGACAATTGGTAATAAGAGCTAGATTGTTGATCCCAAGAAAATTTCAAGCTGGGAAAGACAAAGAAAATGCAGAAGACTGGAACTATAGAGGCACTAGAACCATCAGTGGAAGCTGGGAATGAAGATGCCTTACCATCTTGGTGGGTTGATCAGAAAAGTGAGTTGGAAGGAAGTATACAAATACATGAAACGGGGATGATTGAGAATAGGGGATATTTACAGAGGATTTTACAGATGGTTAGTCAGGCAGTTGAAGAAAAGGAGTCATCTTTATCTGATAAAGGTCGATTGCAAATAGCTGTGAATCAAACCAAGATGGAAGGTAAGCATCCATGCTTAATAACAATTCTTAATGAGCATGAGAAATATACTTATAAGCAAGATGAGCCTGGAATATTATCATCTAAACCTGCTGTTATTCCTCAACATAATGAAAGTCCACTTAAGGATACTATAGAAATGCAAAAGCTTAAAATGGAAGGAAATACAGTGGATTTGGGGGAGTCGTCTATTGGTGGAGATGTTCAGTCAAACTATGTTTTAAGGCCTAAAATAGAGATTCAAATGTTTGATGGGACAAATTTGAGAGGGTGGGTACGAAAATACCAAATGTACTTTTCTATCTTTAAAGTACCTAAAAATCAGAAAATGGAATTAGCTACAATGTATCTCACTGGGAAGGCTGAAATTTGGTTTGATGGGTACATAGCTCAAAAGCACAAGGTGAATTGGCATGAGTTTACAGCAGATATATGTCATAGATTCTGTGATCAGAATTGTAATGATATTGTGGAGGAATTTAATAAGCTGACCCAAAGACATTCTGTAGAAGACTATCATGATAAGTTTGAGGAATTGAAGTCTTACATGTTGCAGTATAGTCTATTTTTGGAGGAAGGGTATTTTATTTCCAGTTTTTGAGTGGGTTGAAGGAGGAAATCAAGAACAGGGTAAAAACTCATAATCCAACCACTTTGGTTGCTGCTTTTAGATTAGCAAAACTGGTTGAGTTAACTTGGGAGGTAGAAAATAAGAAGTTGAGGTTTCAACCTAGAGTGGCATCTACAGGACATAGTTCCATTTATAAACCTCTTAATACCACCTTGAATCAACCACAAAAAGGAGTTGCTCAGAATGCTAATCCAAATAGATAATCTTTGGTGGAGTATAGAAGAACACATGGACTGTGCTACAAATATGGTGAGAAGTTTAGTCCAGGACATCAATGCAAAGTTAAACAGTTGAATTCTATGGAGGAGATAGAGGAGACATGAGAGTTTGAGAATGTGGAACCAGAACACAATGAGCCCAAGGAAGCAGATTATGGGGAGAGAGATCTGGAAATATCTATAAATGAATAACAGGTAACACAAGCTATAATACCTTAAGGATACAAGGTCACATATCAGGGAAACCACTGAACATCCTAATAGACAGTGGAAGCACTCATAGTTTCATAACTGGGCAGTGGTCTAAAGAATGAGTGGAAGTGGAGCATACTCATCTCTTAACCATTATAGTTGCTAATGGAGAAAAATTATACAGTTCAGCTATGAGTAAAAATTTAAGGTGGATAATGCACGGTTCTCAATTTGAACATGATTTCGGAGTTTTAGCTCTGGAAGGGAGTAATATGGTGTTAGGGGTGGATTGGTTGAGAAAATACAATCCATTACAGATGGATTTTAATCACATGACTTTGAGCTTCCAGAAGGAAGGGATAGAGGTTACTTTAAAAGGAGGATAGATAGAGTTCATCAACTGTTAGATTGATATCAAACAGTAAACTGCAGAAGTTGATGGAAAAAAATCAGGATATAATAGGGGAAGTTTTTATGTTAAGTTGAGAGGTTAGTCATCAAGTGGTACCTGTTGAGCTTAAAAGTTTATTAGAGGAATACTCGGTTGTTTTTGAAGAACCAAAAGGAATGCCACCTCCAAGAGAACATGATCACTCAATCAAATTAAAAGAAGGTGCAGAAGCAGTGAATATCAGACCCTATAGGATGCCTTACCATCAGAAGTCAGAGGTTGAAAAACAAGTCAAAGAAATGTTATCTTCTTCTATAATTCAAACCAGTAAAAGTCCATTTTCCTCACCATGTTTGTTAGTTAAGAAGAAAGATGGAAGTTGGAGGATGTGTATATATTATAGGCAATTGAATGCCTTAACTATAAAAAAAAGTTTCCAATTCCTATGGTTGAAGACTTGTTGGATGAGTTGACTGGAGCAACTTATTTTTCTAAAATGGATTTGAGATCAGGGTACTGGCAGATTAGAATTACTCTTGAACACATTCCTAAAACAGCCTTTAGGACTCACCATGGCCACTTTGAATTTAAGGTTATGCCTTTTGGGTTAACAAATGCCCCATCAACTTTTCAGGCATTAATGAACAAGTTATTTGAGCCCTATCTAAGGAAATTTGTACTGGTTTTTTTATGACATACTCATCTACAGTTTGGATTTGGAAAGTCATATCAGACACCTCAGGACTATTCTAGAAATTTTAAAACAGAATCAGTTGTTTGCAAAGAGAACCAAGTGTTTCTTTGGTCAAAAAAAAGTGGAGTATCTGGGCTATATAATATCTAAGCAAGGAGTAGCTACTGATCCACCAAAAATTCAGGCTATGCAACAATGAAATTTGCCAAAAACCTTAAAATCTCTAAGAGGGTTCCTTGACTTGACAGGATATTATAGGAGATTTATAAAGGGCTATGGGGAGATTGCTAAACCTCTAACTACTATGCTTAAAAAGGACCATTTTAAGTGGTCAGAGGACAACATAACTGCTTTTGAACTTCTTAAAACTGCAATGTGTCAGGCTCCTGTTTTAGCACTACCTGACTTCACTAAAGGTTTTTGCTTGGAGACAGATGCAAGCTCTAAGGGAATAGGAGCAGTTTTATCCCAAGATGGTAGACCAGTGGCTTATCTTAGCAAGGCATTAGGACCTAAACAATTGGATATGTCCATATATGGAAAGGAGTACTTGGCTATACTCATGGCCATTTCTAAGTGTAGCATTACTTAGAAGGGGGTTTTTTATTATAAAGACAGACCATGAGGCCCTAAAACATTTACTAGAACAGAAATTGACTACTTCTATACAAAAAAGGGGCTTACAAAGTTATTAGGACTGGATTATATTATTCAGTATAGAAAAGGCAGACACAACTTGGTAGCAGATGCCTTATCTAGAAGAGATGATGATGTGGGGGAATTACAACAATTAATGGCTACTGTTGTTTTTCCAACCTGGGTTCAGGAGGTTGAGCAGAGTTATCAGAATGATTCATTGGCAACATAAATGATTACTAAATTAGCTGTTCCTAATCAAGATGCAACAGAATGGTCCTACTCAAAAAGTGTCATAAGGAATAAAGGTAAAGTCTACATTGGACAAACATGCTCCCTAAGGAGGCAAATTATAGAAGTTTACATGATTCCCCCCAAGGGGGTCACTCAGGGATTCAATCTACCTATCACAGGGTGAAGTCTTATTTTTATTAGAAGAGGATGAAGAGGATGATTAAAGATTATGTACAACAATGTGACATTTTCCAGAGGATTAAAGATGAGCATATTCTAAAACCAGGGTTGCTTTAACCACAACCAATTCCCCAACAAGCTTGGGAATTTGTTACTATGGATTTCATTGAGGGACTTCCAACTTCTAACAGGTGAAATTTCATATTGGTTGTTATTGATAAGTTCACTAAGTATGTACATTTCATACCCCTAGTACACCCATTTACTGCAGCAGAGGTAGCTAAAGTCTACTTGGATCAGGTGTATAAACTATATGGGCAGCCAAAAATAGCTTTATCTGACAGGGATAAAATTTTTACAAGTCTTTTCTGGACTGAACTACTTAAGCTGTTGGGAACTCATACTATATTCACTACAGCTTACCATCCAAGACTGATGGTCAAACAGAAAGACTAAACCAATGTTTAGAGCAATATTTGAGAGGGATGTGTTTTTTGAAACCAACTAATTGGAGTAAGTGGCTGTCCCAAGCAGAATGGTGGTATAATACCAGTTTTCACACTGCTTTGGGAACTACTCCATTCACAGCTTTATATGGGTATATTCCTCCTACTATGACATGGTCAACAGAAACAAAAGTAGCAGATGTACAAAAATGGCTACAGGAAAGAGATAACATGAATACAGTTCTACAGGATCAACTTGACAAGGCACAACAACGTATGAAGCATTATACAGAAAAAAGCACAGTGACAGAGTGCTACAGGTGGGAGATGAAGTTTACCTCAAACTACAGCCATATAGACAAACATCAGTGGCTTTAAGGAAAAACCTCAAGCTGTCAGCCAGGTACTATGGACCCTACAAAGTCACAGAAAATATAGGGTCAGTGGCTTACAAATTACAGCTGCCTGACAAATCGAAAATACACCATGTTTTCCACATTAGCCTATTGAAAAAGAAATTGGAGATAAAGTAGTGACCTCTCGAGATCCACTGGAAGTAAATGCGAGGGACAACTTCGCGTTTATCCACAGTTGGTCTTAGATAAAAGAATCGTGAAAAGAAACAGCAAAGCAATTACTCAATTGTTAATTCAGTGGGTTAATTTTGGACCGGAAAATACTACCTGGGAGGATTTTAGTGTCCTGAAATCGCAGTTCCCTGATTTCGATCCTTGGGGACAAGTATCGACTGCAGGGGGGTATTGTCATGACCTTGGACGAGAAATCAGAAATGGGGAAGGAGAAATTGGTAATTGGTGATGAGAAAATGGGGGAATTGAGAAAGGAGTTAGGGATTTCGAATTTGAAGGAGTTAGGGATTTTGAATTTACCTGATGCTTTACTCGATGATAGCGTGGGAAGATAAGCAGGGATGATGATGTGGGCTAAGGATGATATTGGGATGAAGGTGTCAATAGTTAAGATTGAGGTGGGCCATAGCTGAGCTGGTCCTAGAATGGTTATATTGTTAGAATCAATACCAGCTGTCAATAAATAATTGGATAAGTTGAGAAATATATGGACTGTAATGAACAAAAAATGGATTTTTATGAATGAAATGTTGAACTTCTTTCTGTAAACCTATTTTTTCTTCTCTATTTCCTTAATCTTTTCTCGCCATTTCAGGTGTAAACCTGACAAATTTCTTTGTTCGTTTAGATGAGTTGAATTTGTTTTTTAAGCTACTTTTTTTGAGTGGGAATGGCTGGAGTTCTGTTCATTTGAAGCTGAACTATCTTGCTCATTGTTATATGCTTTTGCATGTAATTCATAAAATTTGTTAAGCTATTAGATATGGTTATCTGGATTTGCTTCTAGTAATCGTTTTCATTCTCCATATCCAAGTGATTGTTCTAAGAATTTTGTTGAGGCATTGATTTTGTTTTTACTGGAATTGTGGTTCGTTTCATTGACTTAATCTTTTCAGGTGGAGTCAATATTAGACAAGGAAAACTTTACTTTGGAAGAGCTTCTCGACGAGGAAGAAATAATCCAAGAGTGCAAAGCATTAAACAGTCGGCTCATCAACTTGTAAATTTTGCCACTATATAACATTGTGTCTTTCCCTCTCTTTTTTCCACTTTCATTATGTCTGCCTTTTCTATTAGATGTTCAGAATGCTATAGAGGATTAGTCTTGTTTGATGCTCATGATGTATTCAATATTTTATGCAGTCTACGAGATAGAGCTCAAGTTGAGCAATTACTGCGATATGTTGTTGAAGAACCTCCAGAGGATGCTGACAGCAAACGGGTCTTCAAGTAAGTAACTTTCATCAGATGAAGAATCAGGAAAAAAGAGATCTTTGTATTTTCTTGTCTTGTAACTCATCTGATGTTAGTTATTCCTTTTCCTAATGATCAGTTCATTTTTTTTATCTAGGTTCCCATTCATAGCCTGTGAGATATTTACATGTGAAATTGATGTTATTCTGAAGGCTTTAGTGGATGAGGAAGAGGTATTTCATTTTGTTCTTCATTATGCATCTTTTTTAGTGAAAATTATGTTGATTTTGTTTCTTATGTTTATCTCCTTGATGCAGTTGATGAACTTACTCTTCTCTTTCTTGGAACCAAACCGTCCTCATAGTGCCTTGCTAGCTGGTTATTTCAGTAAGGTATATTAGTTCAAGTTATGATTAGTTTCTTTCTGGTTCGCATCATGTTTAGTTTGACTACTGCTTTGGTTATTATTATGACGAAGTTTTCATTTTCCTTGTTATTTTAGGTTGTTGTGTGCCTTATGCTACGAAAGACTGTTCCAGTTATGAACCACGTTCAAGTAAGTAAACATTTTTTTGGTTACTATCACATTCTCAGACTCCTTCAAAACTTGCTTATATTAGAGTAACTGTGACATGTATGAAATACAGTCCGTTTGAACTTCATCCTGTGCCTCAATTGAACTTTGATCTGATTAATTTGACATGGATGTGCATGGCGTACCTATATAATGTCTCCTTTAAGTTCTCGTAAACATACTAAATTATGGGTGGTGTTAACAGTTCTGTGGACTATAGATCCTATTCTTCTGGTGGGTTGGTTCGGAGTTTTGCACAGTAATGAATCTACAAGCGTAATTATTTGCATGACAAAATTGAGCTTCTTAGTGGTCTATAATCTCTGAATTACAAAGGACAACATGTTTTATTTATTTATATGGATTTATTGAAAGATTTTTAACAGGTACATCAAGATGTGTTTCACCAACTGGTTGATTTGATAGGAATTACATCCATCATGGAGGTGCCTGGAATTTTTTCTGTTTTATTTCTGTAGTGGATTCTATACGGTTAGCCTTCTAGTATGTTTTGGTTGAGCATGGACTTGACATGGTTTTTTTTACAGGTTTTGGTACGGTTAGTAGGAGGAGATTATCATGTATATCCCAATTTTTTGGATGTAATGCAATGGTTGGCTGATAGCAATTTACTGGAAATGATTGTGGATAAATTGAGTCCATCGGTAAGAGAAATTTCTGTTTTATGTTGTATTCATGATGTAATATCGTTCTACTATTTACATTATTCCATACCTATAGTAGTGAGTGCCTCACTACCTGTTTCTTTACGTTGACCAGTGTGGTCCTGAAGTTCATGCTAATGCAGCAGAAACATTATGTGCAACAACACGGAATGCCCCATCAGCTTTGGCCACTAACCTCTCTAGTCCAAGGTTTGTGAGATTTAGCCCTCCCTATTTGTATCACCATTTCAGTTCTCTACTTTGTTTAAGTTTTAGACCTGTAATTTTTGGATATGTTCATATACAGCTTTGTTGCAAGGATATTTGGTCATGCATTGGAAGATTCACATTCAAAATCAGGCCTTATACACTCACTTTCAGTTTGTATGTCATTGTTGGATCCCAAAAGATCAGCAATTGTCTCTCCATTGATGCATTCTTTCCAACATCAACATATGTATGAGCCTCCAATCCCTGTGAATTCGGAGAGTATCAATGCAATGTTGCCTAAGCTTGGTGAGTGGGTTTATGTTGCTAAAAGTTGAATGTAATAGTTTTTTATTATTCCTAGGTGAATGGAACATGTTGGCTACTTGGCTTTCATCTTAATCATGGTGTTCAAGACTCTGTTTGTTTGTGCAGGTGACTTGCTCATGCTTTTGAATGTTTCCTCTGATGAGAGAATTTTGCCTACCACATATGGAGAATTGAGGCCGCCTCTCGGGAAGCATCGTCTAAAGGTTTATTTTATATTCTCATCATAAGTTTTATCTGCCAACTAGCACGGAATATTCAACCTGACACCTGTTTGGTTATTTTTGGTGTTTGTCATGTCTATCAAACTTTGTAGGGCCGTAGGAGCAAGTGTCAAAATATGTTGTTATTTCTGAATTTCCCCCTTTTATTTCAGAATTTTCCCCCTTTTATTTCAGATTGTGGAGTTCATTTCTGTGCTGTTGAGAAATGGAAATGAAGCTGCAGAGAAGGAATTGGTCAGCTCAGGAACCATTCAACGAGTTGTTGATCTTTTCTTCTAGTAAGCTCTTGCTTAGAACTTTCTTGAATATAGTTAGGAACTTATTGGTGTTTGAATATAGAACAAAGTGCTTGATACCTTCCTCAGGTAGGTGTTGGATTCTTTTTCCTGTCAGGAGGCTAAGATCAATTGTCTCTTTGTTTTAAATTATGAAGGTACCCGTACAACAATGCATTACACCATTATGTGGAGAGTATAATATTATCTTGCCTTGAAAGCAAGAATGATGCAATAGTTGGTCATCTTCTTCAAGAATGTGATTTCATTGGGAAATTTCTTCGAACTGACAAAAATCCAACTCTGTACGGTAGCGGTAATGAGGTATATAATAATCATACTAATTTCCATTTTGCTGACAGCTGTAATAATCAGAAGCTGTTATAAAGCTACATGATTATACAGTCAGCTTAACCCTTCTCTGGTCAAACAGCCAACTTTACCTGCTGCTGGAAAATTTGCATCTCGGGTAGGAAACATTGGACATATTACACGCATTTCCAATAAAATTCTACAGTTGGGAAGTAACAACAGCCACATTAAAGCATGTCTACAGGTGGGTAATTGTATGCTTGTTAATGTTGTATGATTGCTTTGTTAGGATCAGAGTTTCAAATAGCGGCCGAATAGCGGTATCGCGGCCGTTATATCGCGGTCGCGGCGGTGTCCGAAACCGCTATCGCTGAAAATAACGGTATGAAGCGGGATCACACCAATAGCGGTGGATCGCGGCCGTAATTTAATAGCAATAGCAGACCGCTATTCCGCTATTATTCCGTTATTTTAATTAAAAAATATTTTTTTATTAAAAAAAATCAGCTCATTCGAAAAAAAATTCACGATCGCAATATCCGCAATGACCACAATAACATCCGTTATATCCGTAATCGTGGTAAACGTGACGCGACCGAAAACGCGACCACGAACGCTATTTAAAACCCTGGTCAGGATCTTATAGGATGTATGCACATTTTTTTATTTAGAATCTTTCTGTGGTGTGTTAAATCTGAATTAAGCTTTATTATTGTGTTATTTGGCATATTGGTTGTATATTTCATTGGCTAGAATTGCAAGGTTGAATTATTTGACTTATTCTTTTGTGATTTGCTGGCACATCTTTGTAAATTTCTTTATAGGAAAATAGCGAATGGAATGAGTGGCAAGCTAATGTTCTGCAAGAACGTAATGCGGTTGAAAATGTTTATCGGTGGGCTTGTGGGTATGTACCTGTTTCATTTCTGATAGGCATTTGGTTTTTTCTTTGGTCGAATATTTCTAGATTCAGTGCTTGGTTGGTATGGCAGTTGTCAGAGTTCTTGCACTCACAGGCTCTATAGATGGTCGTTTGACAGATTTTTAACTTATAAAATGAGATGTAAAATGTTTCTTCTAGTTCTTGTGCTTATTAATGGCTTTCTTCTGTCATTTGCTTCCTACTATTGTGAAGATTCTAATGGTATTTCCAATTTTTGAATCCATTTATTGTTGTTAGCATATTTTTGCCACCTGCTGCAATGGCAAAGTTGTGAGACCTTCATCTAACAGAAAAATCATTTAAAGAGTCGTGTATTTTCTTTCTCCTGTCCAGCCGCCCAACAGCATTCCAAGACAGAACAAGGGATAGCGATGAGGATGATCTACATGATAGGGATTACGATGTTGCATCTTTAACGAACAACCTAAGCCAGGCCTTCAATTACAAAATCTATGACAAGGATGATAATGAAGAAGTGTGTACTTTGCTTCTCATGACAATTTCTTGAATTCTACTTTTTTCTATGCTTATTGTTGTTGTTTAATTGCTTTCAGGACCATGGTGCTCTTGATCGAGACGATGAGGTAAGTGACTCTGATTTCTGTTTATTCATTTAGAATCTTTCTCCGTGGTTCTATATGAGGCCAAGAGGATTTTATTTCCTGAATGGCTTGTATTGTCTATTAAAAAAACGACAATGGTAAACATGACCTAAGTCTATTTGTTAAGATCAGCATGAGGTTTGGAAAAACCAAATAAAGTAGCCATTTTTTTTGTCATTTTAGTGTCAAACTTGAAGGCAAATGCATGTTTCCAATTTGCAGGATGTGTACTTTGATGATGAATCTGCTGAGGTTGTCATATCATCCTTGAGGCTAAGTGATGACCAGGGAGGTGAGTTTTCCTGTCATTACTCTTACTAATGGAGTCATTTGGCTGATGAATGTTGTGAGTAGCCTTAGCTTCATCATTATCCCGCGGTTCAATTCTTTAGTTGAAGTAGTTATGTTAATGGAGATTACACCCCATGTTTTTCTAATGCAGTCTGTTCACAAATTCGAACTGGTTTCCGTTCCAATATGAAAAAATCGGTGATGGAACAATGGCTGCCTCCTCCACAGAGGTAATGGATGAGATTAACTTAAATGGCTCCACAAATGGTGGTAACAGCAGTAGCAATGATGAGGTGATAGTTGAGGAGGAGGATGAATTAAATGAAAGCCAACAGTCGATGATCGTCACATCTACCTCCAATGCGATGAATGGATTTAACAATTCCATGAGAGGTGGAGACTTGAATCCGCAAGGGGAAAACAAAAATACTTCTAATGATATGGGATTCTTCGGGTTCGATACAGATGAAAACGATGACTTGTTTGGAGATAGGCCTTTACCTGAGTGGGTGGGCTGGGGAGAACCTTCTGATGTCCATGTTGGTGGTTCAAGCAAGAACCCATTCCTTGATGACGACAGCTCAGATGTCAACCTACCCAGAAATACAGAGACGGTGGTCCCCTCAAATGGGGAATGCATGCATGTAAATGGTTTGTCAGATTCCATGGATACGAGTGACGGATTGGCAAGCAGTGTTATGAGTCAGAAATCTCCACCACCAGTGCCCTCCTTATTTGAAGATGTTGAGTTTGTGGGCGTGGAATTAGAAGGCACGGAGAAGGCAATGGAACATGCCTTGAAAGAAGGAATAGTTATGGATGCAGGACCGTTGAAGATGACCATCATTCCTAAGGTAGCCGAAAAGGAGAATTCCGATGAAATTGGTGCCGGGATAAAGGAGTTCAATGATGCAAACTATTGGAGGGTTGATCAAGAGGTTGCTGTTTCGGAGTAAAACCGGTTGAACATACTTGTAGTTGAACATTGAAGTTGGATCTAAGATCGACATTGCAGTGTACTTACGGATGCCGGCAAGTGCAGAAGCATCACTGTTCTTATGAACAGTATAATTTTGTTTCCAGATGGTATTGAAACGGTAGGCTGTGCTGTTTGGTTGATTACATAGTTTACTAGTCAGGGTTTTGTTCTTCCAGTGTCTGACTGATCAATGATTTCTCAAATCAAGTATTTTGATGGCTGTAATACTCATCTGTTGTTTCTCTCATCAAATTTATCCCTTTCCTCCCACATTTTAAACTCTCTTTTTTAAAATGAAATTTGGGTTTGATGTTTAGAAGGATATGATCATTTCTTGAGGTCTTTTCTAACATTATGTACACTTTATCGAAGGCATAGAGCTTCAAAAATGTGTTATCAAAGGAGAGATGCTGTATGTATAGTACATAATAATTATACACTGGTTGCAAATATAATAAAAAATGCTTCCATAATAAAATTTCAAATAAATATTAATATTTTCTTACTGAACCTTAGGTGAACTTTTTTTTTCATTGTTATTATTCTAATAGTTTGGAGGATGTGTTCACGATTTGAGTCACAATATATTATTATTTGTTTATGGAATTTGAATGTATTGGGAATGAACTCAAGACGTCCACCTCAACTTAGTGCAGGCTGCGGGTTAGGGATGGATTGAGGGAGCTGATCGGATAATCGCTTATTTTGAAAACTTTAATTATGCAATTTAAGTATTTTTTATAGTTTTTTAATTATTAATTTCTTGAAATTTTATAAGTTGGGCGACAATCGGGTGGGAAAAAAACCAAAAATTGTGGGGGTCCGTACCAACGGGATAGTAAATAACCGAAATCTTTACCCACAGGGATAGATATGAGGTGTGGGAACTTTTATCCCCGAAGCTCAAATGGGGATGGTGATTGTTATATCTGAACCGTGGGGATAGTCAAACTGTACCCTTGAGAATAATCGTGGGGTCCGCGATAAATATCCGTAGGGATCCTCGATATTTTATAAAATTTAAAAAATATATTTTTAATCATTTACATATATGCCCTTAATATATATTTTAATAAATAATTATATATGATAAGATTGTGAGATTACGTGTTGCCACTGTTACATCTCAAAGGAACTAAAATTAAAGTTTAAATCTTTTCTCATTTAATATACATTGATTGGTTGAGATTGAAAATGGTTAAGATTGTACATATACATTGAGTGTTAGATGAATATTGATGTTTGAAACTTTCATATTATAGATAGATACCAATTTGAGACAATATGATATGTCTTACAAGTTTTAGATGCTGCATTGATTTAAAAAATATTTGTTTATTTTTTGGGATGGAGATTAACCGAAACCTGCAGGAATCCGTAAGAGATATGTATGGAAAAAAATCTCCGAAACATATAATGGGGATTTCCCAAACCATACCTGCAAATATTGGGGACAAAAATATATAATACAAAACCGCTCCGTCCCCGTCCCGTTGCCACCCCAAAGTTCACCTCTTAAATGTTTTAAATTCATCGTACATAAAATTTTAGTGGTTCATCCTAACATGAAATTCTACTCCGATCCGTGATTAGGGCTAACATCATTACATCCGTCCCATGTGGTTTTTTTCCTCCTCTCTTTGAGGACAGTTTTCCCAGCTTTACCTGCTTTTTGGGTTCTAAGTGAATTGTGAGGTTAGGCCATTAGGAAGGATTGGTGAAATTATTTTCAAAATAAAAATAAAAAGAAATTCCAGAAATCATCAAAGTTATGAGCAATTGTAGAGATGGACATTCCTTTGATTTTCAGTATAGATGTGTCATTGCATGTCTGAAACTTTTTTATTGGTTGATTGTCCCATTTATCTTGAATCATCATCGTCTGTTCTGACTGTCCCCATTCCCATCCCCAGATTTATTTATCATTTTTTTTTCAAACAGAGTTTTCCTGTTTCAGACATTTATGGACCTCCAAGTCCACTGCACAATGTCAACAGATTTGTTGAGGTCTTTCACTCGCCTCTTTTCTTCAGTTCGATTTGTTGATGGCCAAATTTTTTGTTAAGTTGTCCTCGTAGAAGACATGGTCAATCGACTAATAATTGAATCGGATAAAAATTAGACATGGTCAATCGACTAATAATTGAATCGGATAAAAATTAATCAAAACTTTTAAAATTTTTAATCACTAATTGAAGTTAAATATAAGTAAAGTGTACAAATGGTCCCTAACTATATGATACTACTTTATTAAGTCCCTCGATTATTACAAGTTATAAAATGATCCTCTGATTATAGAGGGTTGCTTTGTTGAGTCATCGACTATTAAAAACTATAAAATGGTAATTCCAAAGTCGTCCTTTTCTATTAAAAATGGAAGGTATTTTGAGTTGAACGTTAACTTATTGACCGTGATATGATAAAACTTGATCCTAAAATCTCAAATGACTATCATATCTCAGTCATCATGTTGACATCTAACTTCAACAACAACCAATTTTTTTATGAAAAGGATGAGTTTAGAACATAATGAATAGTTCAGTGATCATTTTGTAACTTTTAATAGTCAATGGACTTAACAAAGCAACATACGGTAGTCACAGGGTCATTTTGTAACGTTTAATAATTAAAGAACTTAATAAAGTAGTACCATATAGTCAAGGGATCATTTGTGTACTTTACCCTTAAAAATATTTACAAAAATCTTTAATGAAATGGAATTAATTTTAGCTAATTTATCCAAATTTTAAATTTATTGAATTTTAACAACTTTTTTCACTTTTAATTTAAACAACAAAATAAAAATTCAAAATATTTCTTTAAAATTATTATCTTCTTCTACATCATCGACAATATTACAAATATCGAGGAGTTTAAATTATAAAAATTAAGTTTGAAAAATTGTGACATTGATTATATTTAGGCTCCAAATAAGAAATATTTTAGTAAAATATAAAATTTTAATTAATTAATCGAATGATTCAAATTTCTTAAAAATCTTTAATTGATCTTCGATGAATTACGATTATCGAATGATTAACTAAATTAATTTAATTTGATTAATTAATTCGATTGAAACTGAAATATATACACTTATTTAATATATTTTTTTATTTTAATTAATATTTCTTTTTTTGCAATTAGCTTAAATATAATTTAGGGTCCACTTACACTATGTAAATCTCTTTGAATTTTTTTTACACAAAATTAAAACATTTAATGAGTGAAAATAGAAGGTTGATATTAACTTATTACCTTTCCAGTGAATATTTTTTCATTTCCTATTATATATAACACTATCATTGTGTGGCTTCTTCACGTAAATTAAAATATCTATTGATTGAGATATCACATAAGGTAAAAGCACGTCCTCTAAATGCATATTTTAAAAGGCGCGATGAAATTTTTTTACTCTATATGAAAGAAATATTTTATTTTGATAAATAATATTAGGAGAGTATTATTTTCAAAAGTAAAAAAATGATATATTTGATTAAACTATTTTTAAAATAAAAAAAAATAAATTTTATGAATAAAGATGTCATGATAGACAAAATCTACATGACAATGTCATGTACATAAAAAATACATCCAATAAAACATGCTTTTATAAAGTATTTTCATTATTGTGTCTTTTGATAAAGAATCAATTACATGATATTAATAAACATATCCCTTAATCTATTCCTATTAGTTAACTAATTAATATTCTTAATTTATTCCATTTATTTATTGATTGTAACCTATCATCTCTAATAATATTTTTATTCTTAATTTATTCCATTTATTTCTTGATTGTAAACTATCATCTCTAATAATATTTTTAAGCTTTTCAATTGCAATTTAAGTGTTTACTCTATGTAACATTCTGTTCTGCATGTAAATCTGTCTTTTGACAGTGTTTCTACCTTTTCTGTCTTTTTCCGGTCGTTGACCGATTTTTTTTAGTTTCTTTTATGACGGAAATTTCAGAAGTCTTAGCAAAACTTGATCTCGGTACAGGAGAGGAGACGTCCTAGAGACCGAGGATGACCCAAATAATGAAGACACCTCTTTTGATCTCTATTTACTAGGTACTTTTCTTACTTCCAGTATTGTAAATTTTTAGGTTATGAGAGCCACTCTTGCAAATGTTTGGCACCTCATTGGTGGTATAAATGTAACACCCATAACCCATATACTCGAACCAATACGAGTTACATATATCACATCATAAATTTAAAACATTTCTCTAATTGAACTGAGTAAAATTTTGTTTCATTCAAACATCTCAAGTTTCATTCAAGCATCTAAAGTTTCATAACTTGAACAATTATTATAAAACAATTATTCAGAGAAAAATTATAATATTTATTCATACTATTAATTATATTTAATACTAACTATTTTAAGAAATTGCAGTCATTTCATTCTCGTATACATGCCAGCTAAGACTTTTAGAACACAGTAGGATGTCATCATTGTTTTTCTTTGGTGATTGATGCCAAGCTCAGTTCCTTACTCCTTTTCTTCCATTTTTCCTACGCGTGAAAATCATCACACGCTAAGTATACTTAGTGAGGCAATCATATGAATATGTAAAGCAATGCAACAAATAAATTTAAATGAATAACCATATTCAATGCAATATGATCACTTTACCTGTATTCTAACCATGTTACCATATATTAATATGATATAAACGGATATCAAGTTTCTTACCAATATACTTTTCATTTATCCAATAAGCTCGTAAGCTTATTTGCATGTTTACTATTTATTAACCAATAAACCATAGCGTAACTGAACTTCGTCATTATGCTTCTTCAATCTTTACGGAAAGGGTGGTGGGGGTCTAGATTCCTTAACTGCAAGAGTAGGAATTGCTTATGCATTGGCATAAGAATTTTGTACCTCGACATGCTTACTAGTAGAACTGTCCTCCTTGTCCTTATTGGCAATGATATCATCTTGTAATTCAGCTTCAACTTCTTCAGTAGTGGGGGTAGAATCATCATGTTGTGTCCCCCCAATCTTAACTTGTTGGTTAATTTTCGTTCCACTCCTAAGAGTTAATACATTGTATTGTTCTTTTCCATGCAATTTATTGACTTCAGTGTCACTTGGTAAACGTCCTTGCTGACGCTCTTCCAATGCCGCAACAATTTGACCAACTTGACCTTCCAAAACTCTTAAAGACGAACTATGGCTTTGAAGTAAGGTGCCTTGACTATGAAGTAAAGCTCATTGATTCTTAATTGAAATAGAATGGTCTTGTAGCATTGTCTTCGTGGTAGATATGAAATCTTGAATTGTAGTGTCCAAAGAACTAATGCTCACTGAAGATGAGGCTCCTTTATTGATATTATGCCATGACATAGCATTTTGGTAGCCTTGAGATTCAGTGTGATTCTGCTGACGATTGGATTGGATAGCATTATGGGCTCATTGATTTCCCCATGAGAAATTTGGGTGTTGACACCATCCTGCATTATAAATGTTAAAATAAGGATTATTATTGCCTCGATTGAAATTACCTACAAAGTTGATAGACTCATGGTTGGTTGGGCATTCGCTTTCGTGATGATAGCCTTGGCATAACAGACATGTCGAGCTAGTTGCTTTCACTTCTTTTACCTCAGTGGACCGTTGTAAATTTTTCAGCATATTAGTAACTTTTGAGAGTTGAGTGAACACCGAGTCCTTGGTATCTAACTCGAATGTTCCAGGTACTTTCCTCCCACTCCCAAGCCTTTATAATGGAAATTGATAGTCATTATTGCCAATTCTATCCAAAATAGCAAACACCTCAGTAGGCGATTCATCCAAAAATGTCCCATTTGCTGAGGCATCAAGCATCATCCTCGTGGGTACATTGACTCCATTATAAAACATAACTACTTGAGTCTAACCATGAAAACCATGATTTAAGCACTTTCAAAGCAAACTCTTGTAACGATCCCAACACTCATACATAGATTCGTCGTCCCCCTAGTGAAAGGATGTTATGTTACTCCTTAGCTGAGTGTTCATGTTCTGTGGGTTATATAACAATAAGAAACTCTTGCAAAGATTGACCCATGATTTCATCAAACCGGTTGGAACACCACTCAACTAAGCCCTTGCTTGGTCATGCAAAGAATATGGAAACAACTTTAATTTTAGTACATCCTCATGCACTTTTTCTTGGAGGAAAGAATCACAAACCTCCAAAAAATTGTGAATATGTTGCCTGACATCTTCAGTTGACATGCCCCAAACTGCCCTATGAAATTAACATATTAAACATGACTGGTTTAAGCTCAAAATATACAGCTTGAATTTCGGGTGCCACAATTCCAGGATTCATATAATCTAGTATCGGATTTAAATGATCATGAATAGCCCGAAGCATATCAGCAGGTCCAACATTTTGTAATGCCATGGCATTCTTATTATCGTCATCTTGACCAATGCCCTAGTTTCCAATTTGATACATATTTTCTCGAGCACGTTGAATATGTCTCCTTTGTCTAAAGAGTATTTCAATCTCAGGTTCTATTGGTTCCAATGGCTCGTTAGAATATCTTCTAGACATACACCAAATAAGCTGAAAAAGAAAAATATATAAAATATAAAATAAACTATACAAAAATAAAGAAGCAAAAATAAAATGCTCTGGCAAAACTAATGATTAGCAACGATGCCAAAAACTTGTTGCGTGTTGTGATTACTATAAAATTATAAGCAAATAATGTGCAAGTATACACAATCGCTCAAGTAATAAAGTGATGGGTGAGTATCATCTCTACAGGTATTGGTGGAAATTACAAAGTTTAACCAAAGTAAAGCACTACTCTATCTAAGCATAGTTAGTGATGATATATACCAATGGAGAATGTCACGACAATGAAAAGTGTATGTTGGTGGATATGGATTGATATTATGATGTGGTAGAAGATGAAAATGTATTGTCAAAGAGCAGATTATAATGTTGAAAATGACAAAATGTCAAGACAATGAAAAACGGTAAGAACAGTAAATAAATGATAGTTTGATATTCCTCACACAACAAGCTGCCTACGTGAATGAATGGTAGGGATTAATTTAAGAATGCTAAAACTTATGTCTCAAGCAGATTTAATCTATCTAAATTTCACTTGCTCGAAGGAATTTTCTAAAAATGCTCCCGCAGAATAGATTGCCACGACATCTCCTCTCAGACTCAACTATGGAAGCCTATACTATTGATAAAAACTACCACTCTTAGTCGTTGAAATCCTATCTTAGCCTCTATCAAGTAGTAAGGGATTAGGAAATAGTACTACTATGCTAGGTTTAAGCTTAAGAAAATACTACATCCCATTACTTATGTGGATCTTACTTGTGTTTCTCTAGAATACTACAAGCATTAATGATAAAGTTTCTCTCGAACACCTATCCTTGATCTAAGTAATGGAGACTCTCATGCCTCCTAAGATTAAGCATTCATAAGCAAAACAAGTAAATACAAAAGATAAATTTAAATCTACCATTAAAACAAAATAAAACATCCATAAAATCAACCCCACTAAATAAGATTAGTTCATCGTGGGGTTTGAATCATCCATGAAATAAAACATGAAATTCATTTATTGCAACAACCAAATATCAAATGAAAAATAACGGCAAATGGGAATGGAGAAAAAGCCTTCGATGCGAGCAGTCGGAGCTTTCCTTGACCACCACGACTTGCCTTAGCTTGCTAGCTCTTATCAAACGCCTAGCTTGCCACTCTTTGGATGATACCATCCTAACTAGATCCAACTTTCTCCATGACTTGATCACACCAAGGATATTCTTCAAAGATGATTCTAAGGGAGTTATTCCTTACTTTATCCTTTATTATCTTCTATATGCATCAATTAATGTTATACACATGCTTTTGCTCCTTAAACTATGCTTGAATAATCATATGTTATCATTCACTTGCATATTATATGATTTTCATGCATGATAAATGTTTCCACATCTTTATATTATTTACTGCATTATGTTATTTGAAGCATATTATTGATTTATATTAGTCTTGCATTCATTTAGATAAGTTTCATTTCATTCATGAATTGGCAGTATGTTCATTCATTCATTCATTCATTCATTCATTTCTTAGCTCATTTTCATTTATTTCAGCTCCTAAGTCATATACATTAGCTCACATAGGTTATATCATATAGTTCTTTGCTCATGACATGCATTCATAGCTCATAAGGTCATAAACATGCACGAAAGAAAGGTAATTCATTCGTGCCAGCTCATTTCCTTTGATTTACCTTGATTTCTTTGCACATATAGGTACATGGATGCACGAAACCATTAAGGCATCTTGTGGGAGTATTTAGAATTCATATACAGCTCACAAGCTTCATGGTAGCTCATGGAAGACAATGGAAAGCTCGATTCAACTGGAGGAGCTAAAGGCTAGCTAAACTTAGCTAGGTGGACTATTTGAAGCTAAGTTACTGAAAGTGATCAAATGGGAAGTTGAAGGTAGCTCGAAGAGGTATTAAGGAGCCAATAAGGTCTCATCTAGGAAACTCATTCACATCCAGCCCTTGCATTTCTTGCTAGCATACACTCAAGCAAGCTAGGAGGAGAACCCATGCACGCCCAAGATAAGACACATGACCAACCTTCATTCCATGTACAAGGCTGCACCACAAGGCTCCCTAGAACCCCCATGTTCATGACATATGACCAGCAACCATGTGCCTTGCATGTGGTCTCATTTAGGTGGCAAGATAAAAGACAACCTCACCAATCGACCAAAGCATGTGTTACTTCACTTTGGCACCAACTTGAAGAGGGTCAAACATCATTTGACCAAGGATTATGTCTCCCCCATCCAGCTGATTCATCACACCCTTTTATTCATGTATGTAATTAATTATGTCATTTTAAAAGGAAACAAGGGATGGTTGAACCACCATGTATCCATTCAGCCATGTCCCTTTATTTCTATAAATAGGCTAGTCATATTCATTTGTAAACACACCTTTCATATATTTTAATCAAGTGAGGTTTCTCTCTTTTTCTCAAGTCCTTGGTGACTTTTATCGATTTATCAAGTATATTTATACTT
The DNA here is from genome assembly GCF_006381635.1 of Hibiscus syriacus. Classification (NCBI taxonomy): domain Eukaryota; kingdom Viridiplantae; phylum Streptophyta; class Magnoliopsida; order Malvales; family Malvaceae; genus Hibiscus; species Hibiscus syriacus. Next base: position 1,817,683 of record NW_024061878.1, on the reverse strand, counting down.
GTAGTGTCAACCCCTTTCCTTGATACTTGTGGTTCTTATTTAAATTATAGATAGAGGGTCCAAGTCCTTTTCTACCACCCTTTATAAAGATTTGTAAGGTTGGGTCTTTGCTTATTATAGCACTGGTTCTTCCTTGGTCTTTCTAAGATACTATCTTCACCATCCTTACTTTCATAAACCTACACTATAGCCACATACTTAACTATCTTTTGTAACTCTGAATCATTATAAAAGCCTACCATTTCACCCTTACATCAACTACCAAGTCACTCTATTTTGAGCCATTCACTTATTGCAGGTTTTTTTTCTTACTTCCTAGATCCACAATCAATTAAGGTGCGAGTACCTTACATCAAGTGGTATTCAAATCTTTGGTGGAAGAAGCATACGTGCAAGAATGACAACAATCCGAAAATACAAAAAGAAGTGCAAGTGGAGCAAGTTCAAAAATCAACAAAGAAAATTGCAAGAACTCAAGAAGAAAACAAAAGAAAAAGAAAAAGAAGATTGCAAAGAAAAGAAGTTGAAAGAACAAACAAAAAGTTTTCATCACCAATCAAGTCAAGTAAGCATTTCTAATTGATTGTGGAGTTAGAAAGGTTGTAAAGTGATTTTGTTATAAGTAACCCCTTTTCTTTCTTATTTTCTAATCCACCTTATTACATTATATTTGCTTTTCCATACATACTAACCATTTGCAACCGACAAACAACAAGTAAGAATTACTTGAAAAAGTTTTGAGTAAAGTCAATTAGAACTCGAGACAAAGAGACTGAGAGAAAAAGGCTTGAGCGTGGGAGACTATAAGAGGACAAGTAAAAACCTTGAAGTCCTAGAGTACAAAAATGAGTGGATTTAGTGTCATTCAAGTTTTCTTGGAGTAACTCGTGAGGCTTTGTGAAAGCAATATTTGGTAGGGTCCTTTAACACATTTCTTTTTCTTATAATTCTAATATGTCTCTTCCATCTAGATTTCTTGTAGTTAAAAGAACTTTGAACATTCAAAGTCATGGAGATAAACAAAGAGAGAATATCTTCCATACCAAATGGCATGTGGAAGAAAAAGTTTTCATAATGATCTTTGATGGAAGAATTTACACAAATGTAGCAAGCACCCATATGGTAGAGAAATTGGGCCTAAAGACTTCCAATCATCCTCACCCCTACAAATTGTAGTGGTTAAATGACGTGGGAGAAGCCAAGGTTACCAAACAAGTAGTTGTTCCTTTCTCCATTGGAGGATATAAGGATGAAGTCCTTTGTGATGTGGTGCCAATGAGTGCAAGCCACATTATTCTTGGACGTCCTTGGCAATTTGATAAGAATGCTACTCACGATGGATTCTCCAATGAGTATTCTTTCCAACATCAAGGGAGGAAGATCATGTTGGTACCTATGATTCCAAATCAAGTTCATGAATGCCAACTTACTCTCAAGTCACGTATAGAGGAATGGGAGAAAACTAAAGCCACGAAGAAAGTTGAAAGAGAAGTTTCACATGAGAAACAAGTAATAGTGGAGGGAGATAAGAATGAAAACTGAGAAAATTGATGTGAGAAACGTTGGAGTCAAAAATGACAAAGTTGAAAAGATTGAATTTGGTAGCAAAGGGGGAAGTGCGTGTAGAAGAGAAAATGAGAGTGAAGAACATATTTAATCTAACCCTACTCTTTCTCTTATTCTTTCTTTTATTTTGTAGGACAATCCAAGAGACATGTCACTTCAAGTTGAATATTCAAGAAACATGTCTTTTGAAGAACCAATAGTTATGACCTTTGGTGATCCACAAGACATGTCCTTTGGCGTTCAAATAATTATGCCGCTTGAAGTTCTAAAAGATGTATAACTTGAAGTGAATTACTACTCCAAGTAAATTGCACATATTGAAGGGAATTCAAAAACCAATGGAGTTTTCCATAATTAATCAACCAACGCCCATTAAACATCCACTCTGGTTTGTTATTTCCATTATCTTGTTAATAGTTTTTTATTTACTATATTTGATTTGTTTTGCAGTAAATTGTTTCATCATTATAGTGAAATCCTACCAACCTTAAAGGAAATCATTTGGATAGGCACAAAGGTTAAAGGAAATGATGATTTAAATCAACACCAATGAGTCATTCAAAGAACAATTATCTTCACCAAGCAACGTGATGACTCCGACCAAGAGACAAACCTTTTCACCAATAAGTATGATGAATTAAAGGTATGAATTGAAGAGATAGAAGTAATTTCCAAGAATTGTGATGACTCAAAGAATAAAGAAAAAGAACAAGTTAGTTCGTGAAGGGATATGCCTCTCCTGTTCAAAGGACAAGTGATGGTTCTCAAACATTGTGTCCTCCCATCAAAGGACGTGAAGTTACCAGATTCGAAGCCAAGAGGTTGAACATTTCGTGTGAAGCATATATTAGAGGAAAACATAAGGATTCAATCCTTCCTACATCAAGAAGGTCTTTAATGAGAAACTACTTCGATTTGAGGATGAATCACCTAAAATAAAGGGAGGATGATACGATCCAAACTAGCTCCAACTTTCTCCATGACTTGATCAAACCATGGATGTTCTTTAAAGCTGATTCTAAGGGAGTTATTACCTACTTTATCCTTTATCATCTTCTATATGTATCACTTAATGTTATAAGCATACTTTTGCTCTTTAAACTATGCTTGAATAATCATATGTTATCATTGACTTGCATACTATATGATTTTCATGCATGATAAATGTTTCCACATCTTTATATTACTAACTGCATTATGTTATTTCAAGCATATTATTGATTTATATTAGACTTGCATTCATTTAGATATGTTTCATTTCATTCATGAATTGGCAACACATTCATTCATTCATTCATTTATTAGCTCATTTTCATTTATTTAAGCTCCTAAGTTATCTACATTAGCTCACATAGGTTATATCATATAGTTCTTAGCTCATGACATGCATTCATAGCTCATAAGGCCATAAACATGCATAATAACAAGGTTATTCATTCATGCCAGCTCATTTCCTTTGATTTACCTTGTTTTCTTCGTATATTAGGAACATGATGCACGACACACATTAAGGCATCTTGTGGGAGTATTTGGAATTCATATGCAGCTCTCAATCAACTTACAAGCTTTATGGCAGCTCATAGAAGACAATGAAAAGCTCAATTCAGCTAGAGGAGCTAAAGGCTAGTTAAACTCAGCTAGGTGGACTATATGAAGCTATGTTGATAAAAGTGATCAAATGGACAACTGAAGGTAGCTCGGAGAGGTGCTAAGGAGACAAGGAGGTCTCGGATTGGAAACTCATTCATATCCAACCCTAGTATTACTAGCTAGCTAGACACTCAAGCAAGCTAGGAGGAGAACCCATGCACGCCCAAGATAAGGCACATGACCAACCTTCATTCCATGTACAAGGCTGCACCACAAGGCTCCCTAGAACCTCCATGTGCGTGGCATATGACTAGCAACCATGTGTCTTGTATGTGGTCTCTTTTAGGCTCCAAGATGAAAGACAACCTCACCATCGGCCAAAGCACATGTTACTTCACTTTGGTGCCATCTTGATGAGGTTCAAACATCATTCGACCAAGGATTATTTCTCCCCCATTCATCCGAATCATCACACCTTTTATTCATGCATGTAATTAATTAATTAATTATGTCATTTTAAAGGGACACAAGGGCTGACAGAACCACCATGTATCCATTCTGCCATGTCCCTTTATTTCTATAAATAGGCGAGTCCTATTCATTTGTAAACACACATTTCATATATTTTAATCAAGTGAGGTTTCTCTCTTTTTCTCAAGTCCTTGGCGTCTTTTATCGACTTATATAGTATATTTATACTTGTGGTGTCAACCCCTTTCCTTGATACTTGTGGTTCCTATCTCAATTATAGACAGAGGGTCCAAGTCCTTTTCTACTACCCCTTAGAAAGATTTGTAAGGCTGGGTCTTTGCTCATTTTAGCACTGGCTCTTCCTTGGTATTTCTAAGATACTATCTTCACCATTATTTCTTTCATAAACCTATACCATAGCCAAATACTTAACTATCTTCCGCAACTCTGAATCATTATAAAAGCCTACCATTTCACCCTTACATCAACTACCAAGCCACTCTATTTTGAGCCATTCACTTATTGCAGGTTGTTTTGCTTCTTTCCTAGATCCACAATCAATTAAGGTATGAGTACCTTACATCATTGGAGCTCGTTAATGGAGGAACACCACTAAGAGAATGGAGGGAAGGAAATAGTGGAGAAGATAAAGAAAATCTAGCCGAAGATGGTGAGCGCGTAACCTGCTTCCTCTCCAATGTGAGGTGTATTAAATAATAAAAAAATCCAAGGGTATTAATGGGATTTAACACTCCAAATACCCATCATACCCCTAGAGTCACTCATTGGGCGTGAGTTTTATCCTCCCAGGTGGCAGTGGTCCCCAGCAGACGGTTATAACTATCATACACGTTCCTTACTAGTTGTCATTTTTATAAAAATATTTGTTTGTCTTTTCTGCACTAGATATACCAAGGCATTTCAATATGCTTTAGTAACGTGTGATGTCACATCATTCATTCCAGTTTAACCTTTTGCTTGTTATTTCCTGCACAACATAAACAACCACAACTTTCTCTCATACAATACCTTTATAAGATAAAATAGCACAACCACTATTAATGCAACTATATGCATCTAAAATGACCTAAATGAGCTTTTAAACAAACAATAACTTAAGTGAAAAAGGCCTTAAAAGTAGCTTTTTTAAGTATTTATCAATAAGCGATAGGTTTCTTTTCCTGCACGAGTACTGCGCCTATGCCTATTCTTGAGGCATCACATTCTAACTCGAAGGTGTTAGAAAAAATAGAAAGATGAATAATAGGTTTCGAACATAACTTACCTGTTAACAAGTTGAAGGCTTCTTGTTGTTGTGGACTCCATTTGAATCCAATTGATTTCTTGATTATTTCCTTCAAAGGTGCAGCAATGGTAGAAAATCTTTGACGAAACATCGATAAAAGCTTGTTTAACCATGAAAAGATCTTACCTCATAGATAGAAGATGACGTGGGCCATTCTTGTATGACTTTTAAAGTTTTCTTCGTCTACGTGGATTCCCCGTGCACTAACTATAAAGCCTAAGAAGATAAGCTTATCACTACAAAACACACACTTGTCCATGTTAGCGAATAAGTGTTCTCGTCGGAGAACTTCAAAAATAGTTCGAACGTTCTTGATATGAGATTCAAGAGAAGAGAAGTATATAAGAATTTCATCAAAGTAAACAACAACAAACTTACATATGAAAATCCTTCAGAACATGATTCATTAACCTCATAAAGGTGCTAGGTGCATTCGTGAATCAAAAAGGAATGCCAAGCCATTCGTAGAGTATGAACGTTTTCTTGAAAGCTATCTTTCATTCATCCCCTTCTTTCATTTTGATTTGATGGTAACCGCTTTTCAAGTTAATCTTTGTGAAGATGCAAGATCTATGCAATTTGTCTAACATGTCATCAAGGCGTGGAATTGGGTTCCTATATTTGATTGTTATGCGATTTATTGGTCTGCAATCTACATACATTTAGAATGTGCCATCTTTCTTTGTCACGAGAATCACTAGAATAGCACAAAAGCTAAAGCTCTCTTGGATGTGGCCTTTTTGTAGTAATGCTTCTACTCATCGTTCCAACTCCTTGGATTCTTTAGGATTACATCGATATGCTAGTCAATTAAGAAAAGTGGATCCTAGAATGAAATCAATTTCATTTTTTGATTATTGTTTTATGTGGTAAGCCATCTAGTGGATCGCTTAAGACATCTGTGAAATCCTGCAAAAGAGAAACAAACACACTAGGAAAATCTTTTAGGTTAGACGAAATCGAAATTGTGGCGTGGTGCCTTTGAAATGAATGAGGATTCAAGAACTAGTTTGGGAAAAGGTTTCTCTCAAGTCTTTTGAACTCGTATAAATGTTTTGAGACACTTTTTTTCTCACAAGTGGGTTCACTCACCTCCCGTGGGTTATTGTTTTTGGCTTTTATGGGTTGTGACCTCTTTTTGTTTTTCCTTATTATTTAGATTCCCAACCTCCTCACAAACACTCTTTTGATCTTGCATGATGTCCTTTGGATGCATTGGATTGAGCATGTAAGGCTTACATTTGTTGATGATGGAGTATTTGTTTACTTTACCATAGTGAGTGACATAATTGACAAATTGCCATGGTCGTCCTAAAAGGATGTGAGATGCTTGCAACGGAAGTACATCACACCAAACACATTACAATACTTACCCATCTTCAAACTAACTAGACATTGTTTCGTGATATTCAACTCGACACTCTCAGTGAGCCACTATAAAAATATATGGATTTGGATGTCTATGACAAGGAAATTTAAGTGTGTCCACTAAATAACTACATATCAAATTGACACAACTTCCATTGTCAATGATCAATGAGTATACTTTCTCTTTAATTTGATATCTCATGTGGAAGATGTTTATTCGCTGAATATCTGAATCCTCAACTATTTGTATACACAAATTTTGCCTCACAACCATGCAATATGCATTAAACTCATCACTATCTGAGTGATTTAGCGCAGTGTTTTCAAAAGCCTCAGGACAATCTATTTCAGTATCCGTTAATTCATCATTCTGTTCTCGAATTACCATGGTTCTTATATTCGAACAATTGCGACTAAAATGTCCATAACCTTTGCATTTAAAGCAATGGTTTTTTTATTTTTGGGACTTTTTAGGGTTTTTGACCAATTCTTTTTTAGCCACATTGGGCTTTTTATCCATCGATTACTTATTCATGACAAAAGAAGGGGTAGAAGATGAAGAGGAGTTGGTTGAATTACCAAAGGAAGAAGATGATGTACCTTGGTAGTTTTCTCGAATTTAGAATTTCCTTTAAAGTTGGGCTTAAGATTGTTATGACTCTCTTCAATGTTTCTTCAAGGTTCTCATATCCATGTAACTGAAGAGATCATTTATGCTTGTGTTTAAGCAGCTAACAAATCTTGAGACTGTATCTTCTTCTTCTTCATTTATGTTTGTTATATTCAATAGAAATTACATCTCATTGTAGTGGTCTTGAACTTAATTTCTTGCTCGTCGAAGTCGGTTAAGTTATTGTTTCACTTCTCTTATATAGTTTTTTAGAAGAAAATGACTTCACATAGCATTCTTCAATAGTTCCTGTTGAAAACATTTTGATGTTTCGATATAACAAATTAAGTTAAATGAATTTTAAGATTTTACAAAATATTTTCTAAGTATATTCGATATAATTATTCGAATATAAAAAATTACTCAAAGTCTTTCAAAGTTCATTTTAATCCTTACTAAAATGTAAAAAATTGTTTTAATCTTTTAAACAAATTTACAAAGTATTTCGAGGCTTAATCGAGCCAAAAAGCATTTCTTAATAAATCTCAAACTAAAATGGCCAGATTGCCCAGAGGGAACCGATTCCTCCCAGGGGGTACCGATTCCCCCATGAATTGTTTGGCTCCGAGAAATAACATATTGTTCGGAGGGAACCGATTTCCCCTAGGGGGTACCGATTCCCCCTTGTGTAACGGTTGAAATATTTGAATTGTTACACTGCAGGAACCGATTCCCTATGAGGGGGTACCGATTCCCCTATGCTCCAAGCAATTTTATTAATTGTTTTCACACTTAAACGACTCTATTGACTTCACTAATCATCCCCAATGTTCAGAATCAATTGAAGGAGTATTTAAATAAGCTTAGAAGCCATTTATCAATAACATGAAACAACAATCAACAAGAATCAAGAGAGAATCAAAGAGAAAGCATCAAACATCAAGTTTGAGCACTTTCAAGCTTATTTCATTCAATATTCATTTTTTATTTCAAGAACACTTATTGTGCTCAATTGTATTATTCTTGAGTGTTTTTTCTTTGTTCTAGAATTGTGAAAACACATTTTCCTTGTGAGGTTTTTCATTAAGTTTGCAAATTTGTAATCTTCTCTTTGAGAAAGAGTGTTTTCAAGAATTGGGGTATATTCTTGAGGGAGTTGTAAGGTTATCTCTTTGGCCTCAAAATAAAGAACAAATTAGTGAATTTGTTGGAAAATCATTAGTGTGGATATCTAAGGTAGTGGATGTAGATTTTGGTTGAGAAAGTTGAACCACTCTAAATCGCTGTGCAATTACTTTCAATTTTCTGCAAAAGCTTCCACCAACTTTTTAATTGCCAATTCACCCCCTCTTGGCCAATTCCATCGATCAATTAACTCAACAATTGGTAATAAAGTCTCACTCATTTGAAGGTTTAATCACCTCTTGAGTCGATTCGGGAAGAGTTACATCGATATTCAAGTCATCAATGGCTGACGCTTCAAACTCTGACTTCGTTCTCGATTCAATGCCCATCAACAAGTCTTCTTTCTTAAATGGAGCTAATTATGCCTATTGGAAGAATATAATGATGTACTTCATTCAAGCAAGTGACATGGGAGCATCGAATGTCATAGAAGATGGATACATCAAACCTTCAACTCACCCAAGATTGTGGAGTGAAGGAGAGACAAGAATGTTCCAGCTCAACTCCAAAGCCATCCATATTATTTTTTGTGCTCTTGGACCAGACGAATATGGAAGAGTTTCATCTTGTATAACTGCCAAAGAAATATGGGACAAACTACAAGTCACTCATAAAGGCACCGACGAGGTAAAAGAATCTAAAATTAGTCTTCTAACTCATGGCTATGAACATTTCAGGATGAAACTGGATGAAGACATCAAAGCTATGACAGATAGATTTTCCAGGATCGTTAATGGTCTCAAATCATATCAAGAGATCATTCCAAATGAAAAGCTTGTGAGGAAGTTGGTTTACTCACTTCCAAAATCATGGCAATCAAAGAAGACGTCAATCATCGAGGCTAAGAACTTAAAGTCCTTAACCCTTGAAGAACTAATCGGTTCACTTCTCACTCATGAAATGATACTTCAAGATGAGGTAGACCTCGATAAGATTGATGAGACACCAAGGAGAAAGAGAAGAAGAAGAGTGTTGGAGATACTCTCAAATCCATAAAAGATGGTAGTGATTCGGATGAAGATGACAATGACGAGGAAATAGCATTATTTGCCAAACGGTTCAGAAAATTAATGAGGCCCAACCGAGGAAGAAAATTTAAACGAAATGAAGGCTTCAAAACTGAACCAAAGGAGAAGAACCCGATCATTTGCTACGAATGCAAAAAGCTGGGGCATGTCAAATATGATTGCCCTCAATTAAAGAAAAAGGGTCAATCAACGAAGAAGCCCAAGGCTCATGTGGCTACTTGGAGCGATGAAGAAGGCTCCGATGAAGATGAACAAGAAGTAGCAAACTTGTGCTTGATGGCTATCGGGGAAAACTCTCAGGTAACCTCTAACTCATTCGATTTAGATGATTTATCTTATGATGAGTTATTAGTGGATTATAATGGGTTGGCTTTGGATTATAAGCCTCTATTTTCAAAATACAAAAATGATATTTTAAAATTGAAAAATGAAAACAGTCTTATGTCCAAAACCAACAAGGAGCTTGAAACCATTTTCTCATATATCTCTCGCCGTTCACCTCTCCTCTCTCACCCTATCTCTACATTACTTCAAAACAACGTTTTCTAGTCGGAATTACTTCAAATATCATATACTAAACCTGCTAGCATCATTAATTTAGTGCAAACAACATCAAAATCTACTCAATCTTAAATTTTCAAGGTAATTTTTCTAAACTCACTATTTTATTGATTTTGAACTTAGGACTAGTTTTGATTAGTTCTAGGATGAATATTATATCTGGCATTGATTGTTTAGTGTTTAGAAACTAGATTTTACAACAATTTCATAAAAAAGCTAACAATTTCTCAACATTTTTTTAATTTCGAAATAAAAATTTTTTTGAACATTTTTGATGTTTTTGATTCAATTATGTTGTCTTTCATGAAAATTATACGTATTAAGACTTTCAAACATTATTTTTCAATAGTTTTTCAAAACTTTGCCCATTAGGATTTTTTTAGAACATTGAAATATTGAGGACTCATTTGAGTTTTGGGATTGATATTTGTTGCATACATGTGTTTTAATATTGCAGGTTACTTTTTCCATTCCGATTATCTTAAGTCATGTCTCATAAACATTCTAGGCCATCCTCTGGTCAATCAAACCTACCACCAAACTCACCTCCAAATCCTTCTCCTATCCAACAATTTCCTAATCCTAATCCTAATCCCGATGATCCAAATATGACCATTCTTAATTCGTACTTCAATGAACCAAGTCGTAAACAAAATCTCCTCTTTAGGTATTCTCAATATTTTGAATCCTACAAAATTTGGGAAGAAAGAATCCCATCTCTCAAAGCTATGTTAGACACAAATTTTTGATATCTTCCTACCCTACAAGAGTGGACATTTGATAAACTCTTCGAATTTGAACCAATAATTTATCATCAACTCGTTCAAATCTTCTATTCTAATGCCATTTGCGTTCAAAACCGGGCTAAAACTGCAACCATAGGAATTCGATCCTATCTTCTAGGAAAATTCTTTTATATTGACCCGATATACATAGCTAACACATTAGGATTAGATAATGACGGCTTAGAAAATGAAAAACAAACTGTAGGTTCGATTTATAAAAGAAGGGATAATGCGAGTGCATTAGATCTCCATGATCGTTTCCTTCATCTAATGATCTCTTGGTCGTTTCGACCATCCGGAGGCAGATACTCCACTTTCGTGCTTTGGATCTTTGGTGACTACATTTTGTCCAAAATAATCTTAAAATAAACTTACCTCAGATTATCTTTGCCAAAATTATCGAAACCGTTGTTCCCAACAAGAAACTCTGTTTCTCTCTAGTTTACGGTTGTATTATGAGTAATTTGTTTTCTAAAGCTGAGCTTAGGGTTGGCCTTGATGCCGCTTTTCCACTCAAAAATCAAATCAATCTCTTTTCATTAACAAAATCGGGATGAAAGATAAATGAAGAAACTGGTCTATGGGTTCGTACCAGTGAGTAACCTCCGGAAGCTGACGAAGCCGACGATGAGCCGGAACAGCATGAGGATCAAGCACAACAAGGAGATCAAATGCCTCCATATTTTCAATCTTTTATGGAGACATTCGATTTCCGATATGTATCCATGGATTACTTCCATAGAATCCAATTTATCCTCTATTGGAGCTCAGCAATTGGAAATTCTCTGGGAGATGCGCGCGAACAATGCATCAATGAATGAACATATTAATCCTCCTACGGATGCTTGATTCTTGTCGTGCTTTAGTTCTTTTAAATGGGACTTAGAACTTATTGTTTTAACATTTTGAATATTTTGGATGTTTGAATTTGATATGAATGTTGGATTTTTATGTTTTGGATGATTTGAACTTATCTATATATGTGTATTTGCTTAAATTTTTATTTTGTGCATCATTTACATCATGTTATATATATGACCAATTTTACCATTTCACATTCGTTTATGAATATTGATTATGAAACTAATGGCTAACATCTTCTCTTGAATGTGATCTTAGCAGCTTAAGCTTTAAATTTCTAATTCAAATGGCTAATGTTTTTCAAAACCTTGTTTAAAAACATTTTAGAGTCCTTTTGATTTAACAAAAAACGGGAGAAGTGTTAAAGTAAGGGGGAGTAATTTCAAAACTTGATTTCAAAATTTATTATCAATTAGAAAAACTTAAAATTACTAAAAATGTTTTGTTATATTAGAAAGGGGGATATTGTTGAAAACATTTTCATGTTTCGATATAACTTATCGATATAACAAATTAAGTTAAATGAATTTTAAGATTTTACAAAAGATTTTCTAAGTATATTCGATATAATTATTCGAATATAAAAATACTCCAAGTCTTTCAAAGTTCATTTTAATCCTTACTAAAGTGTAAAAAATTTGTTTTAATCTTTTAAACAAATTTACAAAGTATTTCGAGCCTTAATCGAGCCAAAAAGCATTTCCTAATAAATCTCAAACTAAAATGGGCAGATTGCCCAGAGGGAACCGATTTCCCCAAGGGGGTACCGATTCTCCCCTGAATGGTTTGGTTCTGAGAAATAACAGATTGCTCGGAGGGAACCGATTCCCCCTTGTGTAACGGTAGAATTATTTGAATTTTTACACTGCAGGAACCGATTTCCTATGAGGGGGTACCGATTCCCCCCCACTCCAAGCAGTTTTATTAATTGTTTTCACACTTAAACGACTCTTTTGACTTCACTAATCATCCCCAACGTTCAGAATTAATTGAAGAAGTATTTAAACAACCTTAGAAGCCATTGATCAATAACATGAAACAATAATCAACAAGAATCAAGAGAGAATCAAAGAGAAAGCATCAAACCTCAAGTTTGAGCACTTTCAAGCCTATTTCATTCAATATTCATTTTTGCTTTCAAGAACACTTATTGTGCTCAATTGTATTATTCTTGAGTGTTCTTTCTTTGTTCTAGAATTGTGCAAACACATTTGCCTTGTGAGGTTTTTCAATAAGTTTGCAAATTTGTAATCTTCTCTTTGAGAAAGAGTGTTCTCAAGAATTGTGGTATATTCTTGAGAGAGTTGTAAGGTTATCTCTTTGGCCTCAAAAGAAAACAAATTAGTGAATTTGTTGGAAAATCCTTGGTGTTGATAGCTAAGGTAGTGGACGTAGACTTTGGTTGAGAAAGTCGAACCACTCTAAATCGTTGTGCAATTACTATCAATTTTCTGCAAAAGCTTCCACCAAATTTTTAATTATTAATTCACCCCTCTTGGCCAATTTCATCAATCGATTAACTTAACAGTTCCCATAAGACAATGTTCTGGATTTGGTGATCTTGGATTGCTCTTCGTGTTTGCATCCACCATGTGTGATCATATCCTGTGAACTCCATGGTTCTGAGTGCCACATGTTCTTCTAGGGGATATTCATGATATGAAAACATGAGATCAACTTTTCCATCCCAATCAACGTAGTCGTCCGGGTCATATTCTCCATTGAAAACTGGAATTGTGAACTTTGGCTTTGCGAAATATTTTGGCATTTGAAATCTAGGATATGGAACATCTAGGAACCATCAGATTATCATTGGGTTATCTCGGTTGATTGAGCTATGGTGGTGGTGGTTGTTGTTGTCTCAACCTGGTGTTTAGGTTAGTAAATTGTTCTCTCATGCCTTCCATTGACACCAAAAGAGCTTGAAGGATTTGTTCAATGTTTACTTTTTTCCATCCTAAGAATCACAACACTCAAAGAAAATTTTAAAGTGGAAAAATAAAAGAAAATAAGAAAAACCTCACAAGTTACTCCAATGAAGCAACACAATGAGTGGCTAGAAAGCTGATATTGTACTATTTAAAACTTTTTCGCTCTAAGAGTCTACTGATGTTCATATCGGGGTTTGATCACTAACAAAAGAAGAAGATAACTTAAGAGTTCTGAGAGGCCAAAGAAAGAAAGACTCCAAGTAAACGAGAATGCAAGGAAGAAGAAGTATGCAAAATCTTTTAATCCTAATAACAATAGAAAAAATGTGTTAGATGATGTAAAGGAACAAGGAAAATATAAACAAAAGAACCTAGAAGCAATAAAAGTCAAAGATAAATTTTGGAAAAATTCCAAACCTAGAACATAACCTAAAATGCTGGATCAACTTGAGCAAAGTTTTTGACGGGGTTTTCAATCTCCTAAATTTTTGAATTTTTTGGATGCTTCTCAGCGAGTCTAGTTGTATCTAGAAATTTTCAGCACAAAATTCTTTTTAAAAAATTATGGAAAAATCTGACAATGCAAACAGTGTGAATCTGCCAAACAAACTTGAATGATTCAATTGAAGGATTGGATGAACTCCGCTTTGGCTAAATTTTGGACTGCTGAACCTTCTTTGTATGAGGTATGATCTTATAAAAAATTAGCTCCAAATTCCATAATTTGTTTTTTGGATTTTTTCCCTTTTGATGAATAAAAACAACAAACTAACAAGAAGGAATTGAAACTAAACTGAAATTTTTTTAAAAAAAAACTTGAAAACAATGAAACTTTTTGATCTAGCTCTGTTGGGGTACTTCAGTGATTGAAGCTTAAAGAACAAGTCAAATCTCTTTGATTCTTCAAAGAATAGTCCCAAACCAGATACCAATTGATAGAAAAGTGGAAACGTATAATGTGAACGTTGCTTTCATCGAGGGAACAAACCTAGGTAAGTTCTAGACTCGATGAAGAAATGAATGGCTTTGATTGGGTTCTTTGGTATGGGTGGCAAGATTAGGGTTTTAGAGGAACTTTAGTTGCTAGAAAATAGAAAAATAAAATAAGATTAAGATAACAAGAACATTAGTACTAAGATTAAAGAGAATTAAAGACAAGATAAAACAAAGTAATAATTAAATACAAAGAAATAAATATGTAATAAAGGGAACAATTGATATTCCCTTATTAAAGGTGGCACCCAAGGTTGTAGTTGCTAGATTTGGATAGATGAATGCTCCTTGGAAAGAGGATGAAAAGATGAAGAAGATTTTAAAAACAGAATTGAGATTAGATGGTCGAATTAAGAGAAAAATAGATTTGAAAATTTACCCAAGATAGTATGTATGATGTCGCAAACCCTAGGTTTATGGTGAAGGTGGCATGAATGATGATAATCGTAGAAGATGGGGTACAAATGATGGAATATAGATGGATATGTCCTATCAAACCCTTCTAGTCGTAATAAAAAGACAAACTCGATAATACGACTCTAACCAGCCCTCCTAAGCGTAATAAAAAAGTAAATCGGATTGTGAAGATCTCTCTCTCATGAACTCAAAAGAACTAAAGAAGAAGATGCTTTGAAGGCATAAGGAAATCAACTCTTGCAAAAGTGATCTCTCGTTGTATTGTATAAAATAGAAGAAAAAGTTGATGATTACAATGAGAGGGGAAGGCCTCCTTTTATATAGTTTGAAGAGTCCTTCTTCTAACATGAATCACTAATAAAATATTAATAAAAATAAAATAATAATAATAATAAATCTTCTAAATCCATATTTATGGGTGGCATTGATTGGACATTTTGATGAATCTTTTGATATAATGGTCGAGATGAAAGATGGCTTGAAAGGGCTCTTTAACTTGATGAATGGTCCAGAACTCCCTTCTAGAAGATGAATATGTGCATGGATTGTGATAAGTAAGGAGAATGGGTATCGATAGGTTATCAAGGCTTGTAGATAAGGGTTTGGCATGATGGGCTTATTTGAAAATGATGATAAGATATCAAAGGTTACATTTCAACGACTTATTGGGCATGGTCCTAAATTAAATAAAAAGAAACTTTAATTAATAAATATACGAGTTATCCCATGCTTTATAAATGTAGCACTGGGTATCTTTACAAATCTTGGGATCCCTATGGTTCAAACTCAATTCTAGGAATATCTCCATGGGTTTCATAATTGGGCCCAAAAATGATTTAGTATTTTGAAAACCACGCTGATGAGGGAGGAAGGAAAAGTTGTTTTTCTTCCTTGAACTCTTCTAACTCCATGTGGGCATAAAGGCCCTTGCTGATGAAGGCTTAGACTACAGTTTAGAGTTGATCTTTGAGTAGTTTGGCTCGTCCTCTAGTAATTGGGTCTGGAGGTAATGGAAGCCCACCCTTGGGCGTGAGGTGCATGTATCAGGAAGAAATGTGGTTTTCCTAATGGAATTGAGATTATAGCGGTGGGTAGAAGTGGAGGCCTCTGTATGGCTTGGAAGTAGTATTGTAAAATTCCCTTCTTTCTTTCTCCCAAAGGTATATTAATATTCTTATTGAAGAGGATGTGGATGAGAAATGATGGCGGTTTACGGGGTTCTATGGAGATCCAGATGAACATGATAGAGAAGCAGCATGGTACCTTTTACGTCGTTTGAAGTTTGATCAGTCTATTCCCTGACTAGTAATGGACGACTTCAATAAAATTTCATTCTCACATAAGAAACAAGGTGTTTTAATTAGAAGACATAGCCAAATGGTAGTTTTTCGTTTGGTACTTTCTGAATGTGGTCTTGAGGATCCAGGAATTAATGATCAATGGTTTACCTGGGAGAGAGGTAATTTCGAAGCCACTAAAATCTAAGAGAGATTGGATAGAGGGGTAGCAAATGAAGTTTGGTGGGTTCCCACACTTCCTCCTTGATCATTTATCTTCTTCAATATGTGACCATTACCCATCTAATGTAACATGACAGCCCTGGAATCTAAAAATGGGATTTTTCCTCATTTTCACTATGAATCAATCTGGCTAACGGAGGATTCTTCTGAAAATGAAGTCAGATTCTTATGGACTCAGGCGACAGATTCTTTACCTGAGAAGCTGTCCCATGTTAGTTTTGGTTTAGAACTATGGTTTCGACGCTTTAAGTAAGAGAAAAAAAGTAATTGAAAAAGATCTCAAGGACCAACTAGACATCTTATGTTCTACATAAGCCTCTGATGAAATTTTGGGAGAGATTATCAATACTAAATTGGCTCTTAACATTAAAGCTGAACGGGAAGAGCTATTTTGAGAGTAGAGAGCGATGAAAAATTGGCTCAAGCATTGGGATCGAAACATGAGTTTCTTCCATAGTTTGTTTTCCAAAGCCGACGTTGAAACCGTATTAAGGGTTTATACGATCAATAAGGAATCTATCATGATGAAGAGTTAGATTTATGTGCCATAGTGAATGATTATTTCATAATTCTTTCTCTTCATTGGTACCACTCTCTCAAGGGCTATTTTTGATGAAGTGCACATGCGAGTTAGTCCATCCATGAATAAAGAGCTCATAAGTCATGTCTTTTATGAGGAAGTGGTCGTAGCTATTAAGTCTATGAATCCCTTAAAAGTGTCGGGCCCTGATGGTCTTAGTGCGATTTTTACCAAACGTTTTGGCATATTGTTGGCAAGGAAGTCACCAACTATTGTTCATCTATCCTAAAAATAGAGGTACAAATAGAAGAGGTCAATAAAACTCATATTTTCCTCATCCCAAAGGTCTATAATCTGAAACATATGTCCATGTTTCGTCCCATAAGCCTGTGTAATGTTATTTACAAGATAATCTCAAAGGTCCTAGCTAATAGATTTCAAAAGGTGTTGCACTATTGTATCGACGAACCTCAAATTACATTTGTCTTGGTTGGCTGATTTAAAATAACATCATTCTTGCTTATGAAGTCTTGTATACACTTAAAAAATGAGATATGGTCGAAAGGATCTTTTTCTTTAAAGCTCGACATGAGTAAAGCATACGATAGAGTTGAATGTCACTTTATTTGAGAAATGCTCCTGTAGAAAAATAGAGGAGAAACAATGGACTTTTAGATGGCATAACTTTATGCTTTTATTCAATGCTTAGAATAGAACAAACATAGGCCTTATATAGGCTTGACAACACAACAAACTAACAGAAAAAAGGAACCACTATTGCACGTAAATAACAATAAAATCAGAAAAAATAAGGAACCACAACAGTCAATACTAAAAATAGGATTACTTTGAATCATTCTTCGACACTCCCCTTGATTCAAAGTTGCAAATGCCAAGTTGTTGTGTGAAGTAAGCATGTTTATCTTTAGGGAGAGACTTCGCTAGTATATCTGCCATTTGCTCATTTGTATTGCAATATTTCAGAATAATTTATCCATTAGACACAAGATCACGGATGAAGTGTACCAGAATATCTATATGCTTTGTTCATCCATGAAAGGATGAATTTTTGGACATGGAAATCGCTGCTTGATTGTCACAGTAGATCACAGTTGTTTCATTATGCTTTATATTGATATCAGCTAGGATCCTTTTTAACCATAGATCTTGAAAAAATGATGAAGTTGCAGCTGTATATTCAGCTTCCGATGAAGACAGAGCTGTTGTAGGTTTTTTTAGAACTCCAACAAACAACACCTGATCCAAAGCCAAAGACATAACCTGATGTGCTTCTTATATCCTCCAAACATCCAGCCTAATCACTATTTGTATAACCACTCAAATTGAACTTTGAAATATTGTCATACCATAGACCAAAATCAAGAGTTCGACAATATACCGTAAGACTCTTTTTACAGCGCCAAAATGATGCCTTGATGGATAGTGTATGAACCTTGAAATAACTCCAACAGTAAAAGAAATGTTAGGCCGTGTATTAGTCAAGTAAATTAAGCGTCCAACTAGACTTCTAAAGCTCGTTGCATCTATTGCTTCAGTACCTTAATCATTCTTCAACTTTTTATTCAAATTCATAGGTGTTGCTGCAATTTTGCACCCCGTCATCTTTTATTTTTTAAGTAAATCAACAGCATATTTCTTTTGCGACACAAAGATTCCATCTTCAACCTGCTTCACCTCAAGCCCAAGAAAGAATTACAATGCTCCAAGATCCGTCATTTCAAATTCCTTTTTCATACAAGCTTTGAATTCATTTATAAGGCTTGAGGAACCCATGTAAATCATGTCATCAACATAAAGGAAAATAATGAGAAAATCATGGGTACCTTGCTGTTTAAAATAACGATTGGGCTCATACTTTCTCTTTCAAAACCATTTTGAGAAAGTATGCATTGATTTTGCTATACCATGCGCACGGAGCTTGCTTCAGCATATAGAGATCTTTTCGTAGCTTGTACACTTTTTCTTCTTTGCCTTCGGTCGTGAATCCGTCAGGTTGAGCAACATAGACCTCCTCTTGTAAATCACCATTCAGAAAAGCCGACTTAACATCGAACAAATACACTGTCTTTTTTAAATGTGTAGCCAACGCCAAAATAATCCTGATGGTTTCAAACCGTGCAACCGGAGAGAAAATACCATCAAAATCTACACCTGGTTGTTGTGAATATCCTTTCGCCACTAGACGTGCTTTGTGCTTTTGAATGTTTCCATCTGCGTTGAACTTGGTTCTAAAGACCCATTTAACACCAACGACTCTTCTGTCTTTAGGAAGATCTACAAGCTCCCATGTCTCATTACATTGTATTATTGTAATTTCTTCTTTCATTGCAATTCATTATTCCTCTTTGTTTGCCGCTTCTTAGAAAGTTGTAGGATCAACAACAAACAAGGCCTGTGTAGATGCATAAATCTCCGCCAAAGTTTTGAATTTATTTGGAGGAGTATCATTATCGGAGGAAATGCTACAATTCCAAGATGCACTTAACGAAGTTGGAGGAGACAACAGATTTGGAGAAGGGGGTTGCAACACTTCAATCTGTGGAGCTGCTTATTTACTTGTAATTTTAAACTTGACATCACCAGCATTTTCTTCGCAAGACCAGCTTGCATCCTCATTGAAAATCACATTTATACTGATTATTATTTTTGCCATCAATAGGACTATACAACCTGTAAGCTTTGGACTCAGAGCAATAACCAACAAAAATGCATTTTTTTTTTATTTTTCATCAAGTTTGATGCATTTATGTGAGTCAACTAAAGTATAAGCAACACAACCAAAAACCTTTAAGTAGCTTACCCAAGGTCTTTTTCCGTACCAAGCCTCATATGGAGTTTGATTAAGAACAACCCTTGTTGGTGACAAATTCAACAAGTAGACTGCAGTTGCAACAACTTCTGCCCATAATTGATTCGTAAGTCCTTTAGCTTTCAACATGCTTCTTTTCATTTCCACAACCGTCCGATTCATCCGTTCAACAACATCGTTCTGCTCTGGAGTGTATGGAACAATCAACTCTCTTCTTAGACCATGTTCTTCACTGAAACTATTAAACTCATGTGATACAAATTCATCTCCTCTATCTGTACGCAGAGCCTTGATGCATCTTCCAGTTTGCTTCTCCACAAGTGCCTTAAATCTTTTGAATTTTTCAAATGTTGCTGACTTGAACTATAAGAAGTAAACCCAAATCATCCGGCTACAATCATCTGTAAATAATAAAAAAAATCCACTCCCACCAAATGATTGAGTTTTCATGGGACCAACCACATTAGCATGTACAAGTTCAAGGCACCTCATTACCCTTCTAGACTTCCCCACAGAAAATGGGTTTTTACATTGTTTTCAATATATGCACCCTTCACACGCATCTAAAGACTCAAATTTAGGCAGTCCATCAACCATTTTCTTTTGACACAATAACTTCAAACCTTTGACATTTAAATGCCCATACCTCAAAATCCATAATCTCGACTCACTGGTTTCTTTGACAACAAGTGAATGGTTTTGAACATCAAAAATAACAAGTGGGAATAACTTGTTTGGTGTCATACGAACGTCAACTATAGTTTGATCTGATTTTTTATCTTTGATCACACATGAGGCATCATCGAACATGATAAATATCCAGTAGCCAAGAGTTGCCCTACACTCAACAGATTTTTGACAACTTGGAATGTAATAAACATCATAGAGAAGTTTCACATTACTAGAACTACTTTTGAATGCCACATTTTCTTGTTGTCTCCCAGTGTTACTTTTTGTTTGAAGGTTTCATCAATCTCGTTGAACAATGACTTCACACCAGTCATATGATTCGAGCACCCACTGTCTAGAAACTAATATGGCTTGTTGCATTTTCTTGATACGTCATGAATAATTTGATCTCATGATCTTCTTGCTCAGCATAACTTGCTTGTTCATGCTTTGATCTTTTCCAGCAATCTGCCTTTACATGCCCAAAGCTTTTACAGTAAAAGCATTGGATAAACCTTTTGTTATCTCGTTATTGTGTTTGACTTTGGTGTCCATCGCTTTGGCCTCGTCCTCTTCCACGACCTTCTCGTCCACGAGATCCAACTTGACCTCGCCATTTTTGTTCATTTTTCTGGGAAAATGCCTCCCCATTCACATGAAAAGCCTTGTCCTCGGTCTGCTCTTCCGTTCTGTTCAGCCTCGCCTCATGGGACTGCAATGATCCCATCAACTCATCAAATTTGAATGTTTTCAGGTCTTTGGATTCTTCTATGACAGCCACTACATGATCAAACTTAGGAGTGAGTCTCCTTAAAATTTTTGCAACAATTGTTTGATCATTAATATTCTCCCCATAAGACCGCATTTTGTTGACAATTTCAGCAACTCTGGATAAAAAATCATGCACCGGCTCTCCACCTTTCATCTGCAAGGTTTCAAAATCCCGACGAAGTGATTGAAGTTTTATCTTCATTACCTTAGAGGAGCCTTGAAATGTTGTTTGCAAGATTCCCCAAGCTTATTTCGTTGTATTTGCTGCAACAATTAAAAAATAGTCTCATGAACGACTTGCTGGATAAAAAATAATACCTTTGAGTAATTCTTCTTATTTTCTCTCAATCTCGCCTCTTCATCTGGTTCGGTATAGCCATTTTCAACTAAGTCCCAAAGATCTTGAGACTTGAACAAGGTCTTCATCTTGATGCTCCAAAACTCATAGCTTTCTCCGTTGAAGACTGAAATCAATAGTTGAGATACATTCACGACATTGCCGTTAGTCGCCATTTGTTACAAATCCCAGCTACAAACGAACCTGACTCTGATACAAAAATGTAGAAAAATAAAGGAGAAACAATGGACTTTTAGATGACATAACTTTATGCTTTTATTCAATGCTTAGAATGGAACAAACATATGCCTTTATAGGCTTGACAACACAACAAACTAACAGAAAAAAGGAATCACTACTGCACGTAAATAACAATAAAATCAGAAAAATAAGGAACCACAGCAGTTAATACTAAAAATAGGATGACTTTGAATCATTCTTCAACAGCTTCATCGTATGGGCTTCTCATCAACTTGGATCCAATGGTTTATGAATTGTGTCGAAACTCTCTTACTCGGTGATAATTAATGGGTGGATTGGGGATATTTTTTTACCCTAGTCATGGCTTGGGACAAGGTTTAACCACTCTTCTTAACAGTGCAGTTTTATTGGGGAATCTATCTGCCATTCGAGTCTCCCAGGGAGCCTCTCTCCTTTACCATTTACTATTTGCGGATGGTTGTTTAATTTTTGTGGAAGCTAATTCTTAGTGGGGCTTCGGCTATTAAAAGCATCTTGCAAGTCTAAGCCCATAATTTAGGTATGGTTGTTAATTTTGAAAAGTCAGGGATTTTTTTGGTTCGAATGTGGTCGAATCTAATAAGTGTGATGTGAGACGGATCTTAGAAGTTAGCAGCTCAAACTACCCAGAAAAATACCTGGGCCTGCATTCTCTTGTTGGTCGGGATAAAAGAAACGCTTTTGCAGCGTTAATAGACAAATTTGAAGGAAAAATCAATTGCTGGAGTTCTCCTGAACTCCCAATGGGAGGAAAAGAGATTTTTATCAAGGCGGTACTTCAATCGCTGCCTCTCTATGCAATGTCGTGCTTTTTACTTCCAATGGTACTGTGTAGAAAAATGGAAGCTATTATGGCTGGATTCTGGTGGTCTCACAATCACTCAAAGCGCGATAATCAATGGTGCAATTGAGCAAAGCTGAGTTATTCAAAGGAGAAATGAGGTATGGGCTTTAGAGATATAGGTAAATTTAATATCGCTCTGTCAGCCAAGCGAGGATGGAGACTTCTTCAAAACCCAAACTCCTTTGTTGCACGGGTTTTATGAACCAAATACTATTCGACAAGCACTTTCTCTTGTGCTCAGTTGGGTTCTAACCCTTCGATGATTTGGCGAAGTATTTGGAGCGCAAGGGGGCTTTTGGATTCTAGGATGTGTTGGAGAATCGACACAGGAACTTCAGTTTCAATCTGGAACGATTTCTAGTTATCGGGGCAAGATCAAAGAGAATTTCTACTACACCAGTGGAGGGATTGAATTTGGTAGCTGATTTGATTAATCCAAGTGATTGAAGTTGGAATCTAGATTTACTAGAGGCAAAATTTTCGACGGAGGAAGTGGATAGAATTTTGAAAATCCGTATCCCTAGTTCTGTAACTACGGATGTTCAAGCCTCGAGTGGGGAAAAATGGGTACAAGTTTCTTACTGAGACTAAACCTAATGATTCAGTGGCCAATGGCATCCTTCCTCAGCTCTGGAAGCTAGAGTGCCCTAGTAATAGGGATGGCAATGGGTCGGGTCGGGTCGGGTTTTTGGGCCACCCGACCCGACCCGAGAAGAAAGGGTTCTCCACCCGTGACCCGACCCCGACAAAATTAATGTTTCACCCGACCCGACCCGACCCGAATATATGACTTAGAAACCCGACCCGACCCGAAAAAAAAAAAATTAATTCAATGAAAATACTGACTTAATTGAAAAAATTATATATGGAGGGATATTATTGTAATTATCCCTAAATATATAAGATAAAATTATATATATTTTTCGGGTCGGGTCTGGTCGGATTTTTTTACCTAAACCCGACCCGAACAGTGCATTTAAAAAAACCCGACCGACCGACCCGAACCCGAATTTTTTTTAAAAAAATCCGACCCGATCGGGTCGGATCGAAACCCGTCGAATTCGGGTTGCGTTGCCATCCCTACCTAGTAAGGTGAGAATTCTTTTATGGAAAATTCTTTTTTATTTATGTGCTCACTTTCCAGAATCCCGACAACAGAAGAATTGCTCAAAGCCCAAACTGTCCTAAGTGCCTTAATGTTATTGAGTCTGTTTTACTTGTTAGCTGATATTGTCCTTATGCGCGAAGAGTTTGGAATGGCCTAATGTTTAATTGGTCTATCGAAACTTTAAATCTCAATTTTACAGAGTGGACTGACTGGGTTTTTAAAAATTTGGACAAATCTAAAAAGAAAGTATTCACCATTTATATCTGGGTGATGTGGTTCTCAATAAATAGATTTGTTCATGAAGAAAAGTCCAAAGAGAGGAAGAGGTCATTATCTTTGAGAGAGGATATTTGCATGAACTCAATTCTCTTACAGGATCGTTCCATCATCATAATCTTTCTAAGGCAATTCTGTGGAGCCCCCTTCCTGCACCTCTAGTCAAGCTCAACGTGGATGCAAGTTACCTTTAGAATTCCAAGAAAGCCAGTTCAGGTT
This sequence comes from Hibiscus syriacus, assembly GCF_006381635.1. Classification (NCBI taxonomy): domain Eukaryota; kingdom Viridiplantae; phylum Streptophyta; class Magnoliopsida; order Malvales; family Malvaceae; genus Hibiscus; species Hibiscus syriacus. The sequence continues at coordinate 1,793,677 of NW_024061878.1, read as the reverse complement.
GCATTATTAGAGATCATAATGGATAGGTGTTGGGTACAAGTTGCAGAATTACTTACTCGGTTCAATCAATTTTTTCTGTCGAGGCAATTGCTTTCATGCATGGGCTCCAATTTGCTCAAGATATGGCTTTCATTTTATCATCGAAGGGGACGCCAGAACCATCGTTGAAAGAGTCCGATTTGTAGTGTCTGACCTCTCAGATATCAGATCCCTCGTAACCAATATAAAAGCAAAAAAGGAGTTTCATGAGTGCCATTTCCATTTTATTCTAAGACCCATTTTATTCTAAGACCCATTTATTCTAAGACATGCAAGTCAGGTAGAACACGCTTTAGCCAGCAAAGGTTTGAAGGAATCAAATGACATGTTTTGGGTGGAAGATGCTCCTCCTCCCATTCTCGGCCTAGCTGCAGCATACCGTCACCATCTAGAGCCTCCTTCACAGCAAGGGAGGATTTTATGGGTTCTTCTTCATTTTCTTTTTGTGTTTTCCCGGACCCGTCTCATTTTTCTTCTTGCTCGGTTCATCGTAGTTTGGGAGTGGAAGAGCTATCGCTATTTTTATTAGGGGTTATTTTTTCTATTTTTTGTTTTTTTTGAGTTTTTGAAGAGACTAGGACGTTTTTTCTTTCTTTGGTGCTCTTTTAATATGTTTTTTCTTACATCTGGGGACATGAGCCTGTTCTTATCCCCATTAGTTTATTTTATTGTTTACTCCTTTTTTTCTTTAAGCTAATAAAACCCCAACGACAAATTTTATCAAAAAAAAGTGTTTACTCTATATGGTGTGAGCAGTAAGATCCATTTTTTTTTCATTCCTCTTTTTCTCTTATCACATATATTTTTTCAATGGCCACCAATGATCAATCCATTTCTCAACAATGTTGAACCTACCAAGCCCTTTATCATTGTCTCTCTCTCACATTCTCAAACTCGCTTCCACCAACTACATGATGGAAAGCTCAATTTGAAGCCACACTTATTTGCTATGATCTTCATAAAATCTTCAATGGTTCGATTCTTGCTCCTTCTAAAACCATTACCTAAAATGACACTATCATTCCTAACCCTGCCTACAACAATTGGTTTCGTCAAGATAAACTCATTTTTGAAGCCCTTGCCTACACTTTTTCCAACTTTATTGTCCCTCACATCACAATGTTCTATCACTCATGGTTCTTGACAGACTCTTGCAAAAACATAAGCTAATCCCTTCAAAGATCACCTTAAGCAAATCAAAGATCATCTCCGCAGTATTACCAAGGATATTCAATATTTGATTAAAAGATCATATCTTGGTCGATCTCTTGATCATGATGATATAGTTGATAAAGTTCTTGATCAACTCAATGATCCTAACTATGAGTGTCATCAATGCCGTTATAAGTCGTGAAACTCCTATCACATTTGTAGAATTATATGAAAAAACTCATTAATCAAGAACTCTCACTCAAATATAAATCTAACTCATCCACAATCTTTACTGCCACAGTTAACCACGCAGCCAAACACAAAAACTGCAATTACCCATTACCCACCCATATCTCATGATGGCCTTTTACCCACACCAAATCAATATCACTTTCCTTCTTCTCGTCCTACTCAACCTATCAAAGGTAGGTGTTAATGGTGTCGAACTCGAGGCCATTATGTTCTGCAGTGTCCCATTTTCTCCTATCAACTTTCAAATACCATATCACATTCCCAATCTTGCCATATCCCAAAAAGTTGATCAATCCTCAATCTCTCATGTTTATGCTACAACCGCAATTAATTTACCCACAAATGGTTGACTTCTTGATAGTGGCACTATTCATCATGTTATTAATGATTTTGACAATCTTGTACTTCACACTCCTTATGTTGGTACTGAGAAACTTATTAAAGATTGCTCAGGTCTAAACATGTTCAACATCGGTTTTACTTCTCTTCTCACTTTCATGTTCTTCATGCACCTTTTGTTTCTAGCATATTATTTCTATTTCTAAGTTATGCCGTGATAATAATACTTCAATTCCATTCTTACAAAAAATTATCATGTGAAGAATCGTCGCACGAGGGAACTATTTCTTTAAGGACCAACCAAAAATGGTATCTATGAATGGTATTCAACTAGTCCCACGGGTCACTCTGTCAACTTATCATCCACAGAAAATCGACATCATCTCTTAGGTCATCCATCTCATTCTATTTTGCGTCATAATAGTACTGTTTTTAATTTGACCATTCTTAAATCTATCTTATTTCAATTCATGTGACTGTAGTAAAAGCCATAAAACTACCATTTTATCAAATACAATTCAATCTTATGGTCCTCTTGATGTTCTTTATAGTGATATTTGGACCTCTCCAATTCTCTCTTATAATGGTTACAAATATTATCTTATTTTCTAATAGAGAAGAGGTAGCGGATGAATGAATGTTGCTCTTGCCAAAGATTTAAACATAGAAAGCTCTAAATTCGATGAAAAAAGTGGAAGGATTTGAATGTAAAAAGAAGATGATGGAGTTGTGGAAGATGGAAATAGATGGATATATGTCCTATCGAATCCTCGTAGTCGTAATGAAAAGACAAACTCGATAAATGACTCTATCCTGCCCTCTTAATCGCAATGACGAGCTAAACCGAAGTGTGAAGATATCTCTCTCTAGAACTTGAAAAGAACTAAAAGAAAAAAAAGCTACGAAGGCACAAGGCAATCAAATCTTGCAAAAACGAACTCTCGTTATATTGTGTAAAAGAAATAAATTGGTAATTACAATGGTGGTAGGAGCATCCTTTATATATGGTGGAGGAGTCCTCGTTGTAGTATGACTAATGCTTGAAAATAACAATAACAATAACTAACAATAACCATACTATCCTAATTCCTAATAACAATAAACTAAAGATATGTTGGGATCGTCGGCGCACCCCATGGCGCAGCAGAAACAAAACTCGACGGTCTCACCAGCGATCCAAGTACGAAAAACTGAAATTGGGAGGAAGGGATGCGAATACTTACTGCGGGTTCCTTGAAAAATAGCAAAGATGACAGTGAATACTGGTAGTGTAGATCGGTTCGAATCGTAAGCCTCCACGAAATCACGTCTCAGCCTCTACTCAGTTCACTCGATTGAGAACAATAATTTTCTTCCACAAAACCATTTTGAGAGAAAAACGGATGAAGGTTTTTGTGTGTTTTCTCTAAAACGACTGCTAGACCTAACACACCATTTTATAGCCAAGTTATCCTAATCATATTAGGGTTTTATTATTTCAAATTAATTAAATCTATATTTAATTAATTGGAATTTAATAATCCTTTTATATCCAAGTTACCCTAATCATATTAGGGATTTTATTATTTCAAATTAATTAAATCTATATTTAATTAATTGAAATTAAATATTCGGGATTATTAAAGCATATATTTAATTAACTCTAGATATATATTTTAGTAACGTACAACAAATTGTACATCTTTGCTCGTTTCAATCCTAGGGTGTGACCCTGTAGGTTCTTGTAACGTTAACAGTAATTATTAGAACAATTCTAATATTACATACAATGAGTGACATCTAGCAATATATCATTGTCACCTAATTTACAAGAAAATATGATTCGACATATCATCTTGGTGATTAGCTCTTTTATGTATTACATCCTTATGTCCTTTATATCTAGAATAGGCACAAGTCTTAGAATAGGCACACTTGTATAACCCATCTATTGTTTCTTGATATCTAGAGTAGACTTTAATTAACGAATAGTTTATGATATCTCATATCAACTTATTCGAGCATGGCCATGCGTTTCTAGTCTTACTCAATCAAGTGGCATGTGATATATTTCCTATTATGTAGGAAATACAAATCCTATCTTAATCATACACACCCACTACATATATTGAGATATATTCAATAACAGTCTTTATAGATCAACCAGTTACGGAGCTTGTTTAGCTGCATCAAAACATACAACAATATATGTTAGGATAGTATTAATCTCAAGTTTGAGGATCATACATATAGTCATCACCATGAGCAATGTTATGACTGTCACATAATAATCCAAGACATATGCTCATGGTAGGTCAATCCAATACATTGTTCTCTAACAATATAATCATGTATCAATTCTGACATCTCTATGTCAATGACAACTCGTTGTCATCAATCAATAACATGTTAGTCTTAAGCGTATTATTATTTTCCATGCCCATAATAATACTTGACTAGGGATCTTTTAATAATAACAATTATGTCATTATATGAACGGTTATTATCTTCCAGTTTATGTTAAACACATACATATAACTGAAAATAATAGTGGCAATGCCTTTATTCAATAAAATCGGTAAATAAAAGTATTATTTACAATCATCATATGATTGGTCTTTGGCCATACTCTAACAATCTCCCACTAGCACTAAGACCAATCACTCACGTATATAATACCGAGTGACTCAGTGTGACGATCATGCCTCTGCTGTGTAAGAGGCTTTCTCAAGGGATCAACAATGTGGTCATCTGTGTGTACTCTACATATTTCCACATCTCCTCATTCAATGATCTCTCGAATGAGATGAAAGCGCCTAAGAATATGTTTGGATCGTTGATGAGATATGGGTTCCTTTGCTTGTGCAATGGCTCCATTATTGTCACAACGAAGTTCTACAACATCTGATATGCTGGGAACAACCCCTAATTCCGATATGAACTTCTTGATCCAAACAACCTCTTTTGCTGCTTCACTGGCTACAATGTATTCAACCTCTGTTGTAGAATCAACTATTGTGTCTTGCTTCGAACTTTTCCAGCTTACAACACCTCCGTTAAGACAAAACACAAAACCCGATTGCGATCGTGAGTCATCCTTGTCAGTTTGGAAGCTGACATCAGTATAATCTATTATATTAAGCTCTTCTTTCCCCTCCATAGACAAGAAATTTATCCTTAGTTATTCTTAAGCACTTAAGGATATTTTTAACCGCAACCCAGTGGTTTTCACCAGGGTTTGCTTGATACCGACTCGTCATGCTCAGAGCATACGATACATCTGGTCGAGTACATATCATGGCATACATTATAGAACCAATAGTGAATCATATGAATCTTATTCATCCGTTTTCTTTCTAGTGGAGTTGAAGGACACATTTCCTTAGAAAGAGAAATGCCATGTCTCATAGGCAAAAATCCTTTCTTGGATTCTTCCATACTGAACCTTTTCAGCACTTTGTCGATATATGTACTTTGACTCAGACCTAGAAGTCATCTTGATCTATCTCTATAGATCTTAACTCCTAAGATATACGCTACCTCACCCAAATCTTTTATAGAAAAACAACAACTTAACCAAGTCTTAACAGACTGTATAGTAGGTATATCATTTCCTATGATGAGTATGTCGTCTACATACAAGATTAGGAAAGAAACAATGCTCCCACTAACCTTCTTATAAACACAAGGCTTATTTTCATTTCTGATAAAACCAAACTCTTTGATTGCATCATTGAAACAAAGATTCCAACTTCGAGAAGCTTGCTTTAGTCCATAAATAGACCTCTGTAGCTTACAAACCTTTCCAGTATTTCCTGGAAAGATAAAACCTTCTGGTTGTGTCATACACACATCATCTTCAAGTTTTCCATTAAGAAAGGCGGTTTTAACGTCCATTTTCTAGATTTTATAATCATGGAATGAAGCTATTACGAGCAAGATCCGGATGGACTTAAGCATAGCTACAGGGGAGAATGTTTCGTTATAGTCTACACCATGAACTTTTCGAAAACCTTTAGCGACTAATCGCCCCTTGTATGTTTGTACATTACCATCTATGTCGGTTTTCTTCTTGAAAACCCATTTACACCCTATAGGTTTGACCCCTTCAGGTGGTTCAACCAAAGTCCATACTTGGTTTACTGACATGGAATCCATCTCAAATCTCATGGCTTCAAGCCATTTCTCAGAGTCTGGGCTAGACACTACCTCTTTATAAGTCCTAGGCTCATCTTGATCCATAAGAAGAACATCTCTGTTGAGTTAATCGATCGATGGAATAGGCCAAGAGGGGGGTGAATTGGCAATAAAAATTTTGGTGGAAGCTTTTGTAGAAAATTGAAAATATTTGCACAATGATTTAGAGTGGTTCGACTTTCTCAACCAAAGTCTACGTACACTACCTTAGCTATCTACACTAGGGATTTTACACAAATTCACTAATTTGTCTTTCTTTTGAGGACAAAGAGTAACCTTACAACTCCCTCAATAATTATACCTTAAATTCTTGAGAACACTCTCTCCCAAAGAGAAAAATACAAATTTTGCAAACTTACAAAAATCCTCACAAGGAAAGATGTTTGCACAATTCTAGAACAAGAAAAGAACACTCAAGAATGAATACAATTGAGTACAAATGGTGTTCTTGAAAGCAAAATAAATATTGAATGAAAAAATAGGCTTGAAGTGCTCAAACAATGAGTTTGATGCTTTCTCTTTGATTCTTGATAATTGTTGTTTTCTTATTCTTGATCAATGGCTCCAAAGCTTGTTTAAATACTCCTTCAATTGATTCTAAATGTTGGGGATGATTAGTGGAGTCAGTAGAGCCTTTATTGTGTGAAAATAATTAATAAAACAGCTTGGAGTGTGGGGGTATCGCTAGCCCCTCATAGGGGATCGGTTCCTGCAGTGTAAAATTCAAATATTTCGACCGTTAAACAGGGGGAATCGGTACCCCCTAGAGGGGGGTATCTGTACCCTTTGGACATTCTGTTTTCTCTCAAAGCCAAAACATGCATGGGGGGTATATGTACCCTCTGGGCAATCTAGTTTTTCTTGAAATCCTTTTAAAAAGAAAATTTTTGGCTCGATTAAGGCTCAAAATACTTTGTAAAATTTGTTTAAAAAATAGTTTAAGTATAAAACACAATTTTACACTTTAGTAAGGATTAAGATGAACTTTGAAAGACTTGGAGTAATATTTTGATATTCAAATAATTATATCGAATATACTTAGAAAATCTTTTGTAAAATCTTAAAATTCATTTAATTTAATTTGTTATATCGAAACATCAAAATGTTTTCAACAATCTCCCCCTTTTTGATATAACAAAACATTTGAGTAATTTTAAGATTTTTAAGAAAATCATTTTGAAATCAAATTTGAAATCAAATTTGAAATTACTACTCCTCCTTACTAAAATACATCTTCTCCCCCTTTTTGTTAAATCAAAAAGACTGTAAGACGTTTTTAAACAAGGTTTTTGAAATTGAAACCAATTGATTCTAAAATATAAGCTGCTAAGATCAAAATCAAGAGAAAGATTAGCCATTAGTTCCATAAGCAATATTCATAAATAAATGTGTAATGGAAATTGGTCATATATTCTAAATGATGCAAAATTAATGAGACCTTAATAAAACATAATTCAAACATTCAAACCCAATATATATAAATAAACATTCAAGTTCAAACATCCATATCATCTAAAACAATCACAAGCAAAATGTTTTAACAATTATAAGTTCGAAATCATCCTAAGATAAAACTAAGCAAGAAACAAGGCCTAATCATCCATCGGTGGATTAAGAGGTGATAAATGTGCCCATATGTTGGTCACATCACATGTAAGCACAACGACCCTCTTCCATAGCATCAAAACTATGATTCATTGCTTCGTTGTTAGCAGTTAGATGCGACTTGATGGATACAAACCTCATGTCAAGAGTCTCAATAAGCGATCGAAAGTATAGAGGCACTTGACTTTCTTACGGTGCTGGCTCGTCATCAGGCTCGTGATCGTCGATATCTTGAAATTAGTCTTGTAGTTTAGGATCGTCGTCCGCTGCCGGTGCCGGAGAAGCTTGTGAAGAGCTAGCTCCCGGTGTTTTCTCGATGATTTGAACCCATTGGTCCTTTTCCCCAGTACATCCCGATTTCTTCAAGGTTGTAAGATTGATTGGGTTCTTAAGAGGGATGACCACATCAAGATCGATCCTAAGGTTGGATTTGATAAATAGGTTACTTAGAAAACAACCATAAACTAGAGTTTCAACAAGTTTTTTATTAGGAACATGGTTTATGGTTTCTACTATCTCATCAAAGACGATATGTGGCAGAATTATTTTTCTTGTTATGTTGGATACAATTTATCCACCATAAATCTAAAGCTCTAAGTCTGGAGTATCTACTTTCGGATGGTCTAAACCACCATGAGATCATCAGATGAATAAAATGATCATGATGATCGACTAAAGTGCTCTCACTAGACTTATGCTTATAACTGATAGCCACTATGTCTTTTTCATTATCTTCACCTACGTTATCAAGACCAAAAGTCGTAGCGATTGTGTCGGAATCTATATGAATGAATTGGCCTAAAAGATAAGACCGAATAGAAACATTAGCAGTACGAGACTCATTTTGGACACAAACTATATTGGAATAGAAAATGTGGACTAATTGGTGATCAATGATAGGTCTAAGCTGAAACAATTTATCAAATTTCCAATTTTGGAGGGTCGAAAGATATTTAAAGTCTATTTCTAACATAGCTTGAAGTGAGGGGATTTGTTATTCCTGAATTTTATATGACTCAAAATGATTAGAATACATATAGTAGAGATCTTGTTTATGACCAGGTCCGTTAAAGCACGAATTACGGATAGTCATAACCGGTTCGATTGATTTTGGATTTTGAGGTGAACTAGGAGGAGGGTTTGAAGGTCGATTTGAATGACTAGAAGATGACCTAGGGCGTTTTTGAGACATGATTAACAGATCGTAATGGATATATAACCTACAATTTTAAAATACATGTGTGCAATATAATCAATTCCCAAAACTCAAATGAGTCCTCAATATTTCAAGGTTCATTAAAATAGTTCTAATGGGAAAATTTGAAAACTATATTAGAAAACAAGGTTTGAAAATCAATATATGTATAGTTTTCATGAAAACAACATAATTAATCAAAACACAACAAGTTGAAAATCATTTTTTTATTTCAAAAAATTTCAAATTTTTTGAAAAATATTGTGTTTTTGATAAATTAGTTGTAGATTCTTATTCTAAACCAAAATCTAAGCAATGCCGAATATCTATTTCGATCTAGAACTAGTTAAAACTAGTCATATGTTCAAAATCATAAAATAGTGGGTTTAGAAAATTACCATGAAAGTTAAAGATTGAGTGGATTTTGATGTTGTTTGCACAAATTTAATGATGCTAGTAGGTTTAGGAGATGAAAAATGATTGAAATCTGACTATAAATCGTTGTTTTTAAGTGAATAGAAGATTTATGGATGATAGAGAGTGAACGACGTGAGTATAAAGAAGAGAGAGTTTGAGAATAAGGGTTTATTTGGGCGTATATCAACCAGACCCTGTGTAGGGTATTGATTCCCTAAATGGGCAAATTGGTTCCCATTCAAAAGGGGAATCGGTTCCCCTGCAAGGGGGTATCGATTCCTCCTGAACTAAAATTCAAAAATCTGTGTATAAACACTCAAGATGCTAAATTAATTAGCTTTAGTGGTATTGGCAACTATATTGAAAATTAACATGATCAATCAATCAAATCTATTTTAAGCATTATTTGAACATATAAATATTTTTCACTAAGAATCACAAACTCCCCCTAACTAATAGCAAAGAATGCAATCAAAAGTGTTATTTTTATAAGCATTTTTCATTTTAATTAAAAGTGCTAAAATTATTAAACACTAAGTCAAGGTAGGTTTGTTAAACCTAATTCTCTCCTAAGTGTCCAAAAACATTCTTTATCTAAGGGTTTTGTAAAAATATCCGCTAATTGATGCAAAGTATCAACAAATTCTATAACTACATCTTCCTTAGTGACATGGTCTCTAATAAACTGGTGTCTAATTTCAATATGTTTAGTTCTAGAGTGTTGTATGGGATTTTTAGTGAGACAAATAGCACTAGTATTGTCACACTTGATAGGTATGGTACCTACTTCAATTCCATAATAAAAAAGTTGTTGTTTCATCCATAAAACTTGTGCACAACAACTACCGACTGAAATGTATTCGACTTTCGTGGTAGATAATGTAACACAATTTTGTTTCTTTGAAAACCAAGAAATCAACATATTTCCTAGGAATTGGAAAGTACCGGAGGTGCTTTTCCTATCTATTTTGCATCCTCCATAATCTGCATCAGAGAAAGCATGCAAGCTAAAACTAGAGTCTCTAGGATACCAAAGTCCTAAAGTAGGAGTGTCCTTAAGTATCTAAAGATCCTATTAACAGCTAGTAAATGTGATTCATTAGGGCATGATTGAAATCTACATAAGCAAACACTAAATAATGTCCGGTCTACTTGCGGTTAGATAGAGCAAAAAGCCAATCATAGACCTATACAATTTAACATCCACACATTTACCTCCTTCATCTTTGTCAAGCATTGTTGATGAGCTCATTGGAGTGCCATGAGTTTCTCGTTTTCTAGTCCAAACTTCTTGAGCATATCTTTGACGTACTTAGCTGATTGATGAAGATGCCATCTTTTCATTGCTTGATTTGGAGTTCCAAGAAAAATGAGAGCTCCCCCATCATGCTCATCTCGAATTTACTTTGCATTAGCTTAGAAAAATCTTGGCAAAGAACATCATTAGTAGAACCAAATATTATATCATGAACATAAATTTTTACTACTAATAAATCTTTACCTTTATGCTTTAAAAAACAATGTAGTGTCAACCTTCCATTTTGAAAAACCTTTTTCAATTAAAAAATTTGACAATCTTTCATACAAGCTCTAGGAACTTGTTTTAAACCATAAAGAGCTTTTGTCAATTTAAAAACATGATCTGGAAATTTTAAATCTTTAAAACCTGGAGGTTGTTCCAGATACACTTATTCTTTTATGAAACCATTTAAAAAATACACTTTTTAACATCCATTTGATATAATTTAAATTCATTAAAACATGCAAATGCTAATAACATTCTAATTGCTTATTGATCGTGTACACTTCATGGCACAGAAATAGCCCTTGAGAGAGTATTACCAGTGAAGAGAAAGAATTGTGAAGTAATCATTCACTATGGCACAGAAATCTAACTCTTCATCATGATAGATTCCTTATTGATCGTGTTCTCCCTTAATACGGTTTCTACGTCGGCTTTGGAAAGCAAAACTATGGAAGAAACTCATGTTTTGATCCCCATGCTTGAGCCAATTTGTCATCGTTCTCTGCTCTCAAAATTGATCTTCCCGTTCAGCTTTAATGTTAAGAGCCAATTTAGTATTGATAATCTCTCCCAAAATTTCATCAGAGGCTTATGTAGAACATAAGCTGTCTAGTTGGTCCTTGAGATCTTTTTCAATTAATTTTTTTCTCTTGCTTCAAGCGTCGAAACCATAGTTCTAAACCAAAACTAACATAGTACATCTTCTCAGGTAAAGAATCTATCGCCTGAGTCCATAAGAGTTTGACTTCATTTTCACAAGAATCCTCCGTTAGCCAGATTGATTTACAGTGAAAATGAGAAAAATTCCCATTTTTGGATTTTAGGGATGTCATGTTACATAAGATGGGTACTGGTCACATCTTGAATAAGATAAATGATCAAGGAGAAATTGTGGAAACCCACCAAACTTCATTTGCTACCCCTCTATCCAATCTCTCTCAGATTTTAGTGGCTTCGAAATTACCTCTCTCCCAGGTAAACCATTGATCATTAATTCCTGGATCCTCAAGACCACATTCAGAAAGTACCAAACGAAAAGCTACCATTTGGCTATGTCTTCTAATTACAACATCTTGTTTCTCATGTGAGAATGAAATTTTATTGAAGTCCTCCATTACTAGTCAGGGAATGGACTGATCAAAATTCAAACGACGTAAAAGGTACCATGCTGCTTCTCTATCATGTTTATCTGGATCTCCATAGAACCCCGTAAACCACCATCATTTCCCATCCACATCCTCTTCAATAAGAATTAATATACCTTTGGGAGAAAGAAAGAAGGGAATTTTACAATACTACTTCCAAGCCATACAAAGGCCTCCACTTCTACACACCGCTACAATCTCAATTCCATTAGGAAAACCACATTTCTTCCTGATACATGCACCTCACACCCAAGGGTGGGCTTCCATTACCTCCTGACCCAATTACTAGAGGACGAGCCAAACTACTCAAGGATCAACTCTAAACTACAGTCTAAGCCTTCATCAGCAAGGACCTTTACGCCCACATGGAGTTAGAATAGTTCAAGGAAGAAAAAATTTTCCTTCCCCCTCATCAGTGTGGTTTTCAAAATCCTAAATAATTTTTGGGCCCAACTGTGAAACCCATGGAGATATTCCTGGAATTGAGTTTAAACCATAGGGATCCCAAGATTTGTAAAGATACCCAGCTCTACATTTATAAAGCATGGGATAACTCATAGATTTATTAATTAAAGTTTCTTTTTATTTAATTTAGGGCCAGGCCCAATAAGTCGTTGAAATGTAACCTTTGATATCTTATCATCATTTTCAAATAAGCCTATCATGCCAAACCCTTATCTATAAGCCTTGATAACCTATCAATACCCATTCTCCTTACTTATCACAATCCATGCACATATTCATCTTCTAGAAGGGAGTTCTGGACCATTCATCAAGTTAAAGAGCCCTTTCAAGCCATCTTTCATCTCCACCATTATATAAAAAGATTCATCAAAATCACCAATCAATGCCACCCATAAATATGGGTTTAGAAGAGTTTTTATTATTTTTTTGTTTTTATTATTTTATTAGCGATTCATGTTAAGCAGGACTCTTTAAACCATATAAAAGGAGGCCTTCCCCTCTCATTGTAATCATCAATTTTTTCTTCTATTTTATAATACAATGATAGATCGCTTTTGCAAGAGTTGATTTCCTTATGCCTTCAAAGCATCTTATTCTTTAGTTCTTTTGAGTTCATGAGAGAGAGATCTTCACAATCCGATTTATTTTTTTATTACTCTTAGGAGGGCTGGTTAGAGTCGTATTATTGAGTTTGTCTTTTTATTACGACTAGGAGGGTTTGATAGGACATATCCATCTATCTTCCATTGTTTGTACCCCATCTTCTACGATTATCATCATTCACGCCACCTTCACCATAAACCTAGGGTTTGCAACATCATATATACTATCATGGGTAAATTTTCAAATCCATTTTTCTCTTAATTCAACCATCCAATCTCAATTCTATTTTCAAAATCTTCTTCATCTTTTCATCCTCTTTCCAAGGAGGATTCATCAATACAAATCTAGCAACTACAACCTTGGGCCACCTTTAATAAGGGAATATCAATTGTTCCCTTTATTATTTATTTCTTTGTATTTAATTATTACCTTGTTTATCTTGTCTTAATTCTCTTTAATCTTAGTACCGTTGTTCTTGCTGTCTTAATATTATTTTTCTATTTTCTAGCACTAAAGTTCCTCTAAAACCCTAATCTTACCACCCATACCAAGCACCCAATCAAAGCCGAGTCTAGAACTTACCTAGGTTTGTTCCCTCGATGAGAGCAACATTCACATTATACGTTTCCACTTTCTATCATTTGGTATCTGATTTGGACTATTCTTGAAGAATCAAAGATATTTGACTTGTTCTTCAAGCTTCAATCACTGAAGTACCCCAACAGAGTTAGATCATAAAGTTTCATTGTTTTCAAGTTTTTTTTTTAAATTTTTTCAGTTTAGTTTCAATTCCTTCTTGTTAGTTTGTTGTTTTTATTCATCAAAAGGAAAAAAAATCCAAAAAGAAAATGAAGGAATTTGGAGCTAATTTTTTATAAGATCATACCTCATACAAATAAGTTTCAGTCCAAAAAATTCAAAATTTTAGGAGATTGAAAACCCCCTCAAAAACTATTCTCAAGTTGATCCGCATTTTAGGTTATGTTCTAGGTTTGGAATTTTTCCAAATTTATCTTTGACTTTTATTACTTCTAGGTTCTTTTGTTTATATTTCCTTGTTCCTTTACATCATCTAACACATTTTTTCTAGTGTTATTAGGATTAAAAGATTTTGCATACTTCTTCTTCCTTGCATCCTCGTCATTTGGAGTCTTTCTTTATTTGGCCTCTCAGAACTCCTAAGTTATCTTCATCTTTTGTTAGTGATCAAACTCCGATATAAACATAGTAGACTCTTAGAGAAAAAAGTTTTAAATAGTACAATATCAGCTTTCTTGCCTCTCATTGTGTTGCTTCATTGGAGTGACTTGTGAGGTTTTTCTTGTTTCTTTTATTTTTCCACTTTAAATTTCTTTGAGTGTTGTGATTCTCAGGATGGAAAACAAAGTAAACATTACCAAATCCTTCAAGCTCTTTTGGTGTCAATGGAAGCCATGAGAGAACATTTACTAAACTAAACACCAGGTTGCGATAATAACAACCACCACCAGCATAGATCAATCAACCGAGACAACCCAATGATAATCTGATGGTCCTATGTTCTATACCTAGGTTTCAAATGCCAAAATATTTCGCAAACCCAAAGTTCACAATTCCAGTTTTCAATGGAGAATATGACCCGGACGACTATGTTGATTGGGATGGAAAGTTGATCTCATGTTTTCATATCATGATATCCCCCAGAAGAACATGTGGCACTCAGAACCATGGAGTCACAGGATATGATCACACATGGTGGATGCAGACACGAAGAGAAATCCAAGATCACCAAATCTAGAACATTGTCTTATGGAAACTGTTAAGTTAATCGATCGATGAATTGGCCAGAGGGTGAATTGACAATTAAAAATTTGGTGGAAGCTTTTACAAAAAATTAAAAGTAATTGCACAACGATTTAGAGTGGTTCGACTTCTCAACCAAAGTGTACGTCCAACTACCTTATCTATCAACACTAAGGATTTTCCAACAATTCACTAATTTGTTCTTTATTTGAGGCCATATAGATAACCTTACAACTCCCTCAAGAATATACCCCATTCTTGAGAACACTCTTTCTCAAAGAAGATTACAAATTTGCAAACTTAATGAAAACCTCACAAGGAAAATGTGTTTGTACAATTCTAGATAAAGAAAGAACACTCAGAATAGTACAATTGAGCACAATAAGTTCTTGAAAGAAAAATGAATATGAATGAAATAGGCTTGAAAGTGCTCAAACTTGAGGTTTGATGCTTTCTCTTTGATTTCTCTTGATTCTTGTTGATTGTTGTTCATGTTATTGATAATGGCTTCTAAGCTTGTTTAAATACTCCTTCAATTGATTCTGAATGTTGGGATGATTAGTGAAGTCAATAGAGTCGTTTAAGTGTGAAAACAATTAATAAAACTGCTTGGAGTGTGGGGGAATCGGTACCCCTCATAGGGAATCGGTTCCTGCAGTGTAAAAATTCAAATATTTTGACCGTTACATAAAGGGGGGAATCAGTTCCCTCCGAGCAATCTGTTATTTATCAGAACCAAACCATTCAGGGGAATCGGTACCCCTGGGTGGAATCGGTTCCCTCTGGCAATCTGCCCATTTTAGTTTGAGATTTATAGGAAATGCTTTTGGCTCGATAAGGCTCGAAATACTTTGTAAATCTGTTTAAAAGATTAAAACAAATTTTTTACACTTAGTAAGGATTAAAATGAACTTTGAATGACCTGGAATAATTTTTTATATTCGAATAATTATATCGAATATACTTAGAAATCTTTTGTAAAATCTTAAAATTCATTAACTTAATTTGTTATATCGAAACATCAAAATGTTTTCAACAATATCCCCCCTTTGATATAACAAACCATTTAATAATTTTAAGTTTTTCTAATTGATAATAACTTTTGAATCAAGTTTGAAATTACTCCCCTTACTTTAACACTTCTCCCACTTTTTGTTAAATCAAAATGACTCTAAATGTTTTAAACAAGGTTTTGAAAAACATTAGCCATTTAATTAGAAATTAAAGCTTAAGCTGCTAAGATCACAATCAAGAGAAGACGTTAGCCATTAGTTCATAATCAATATTCATAAACAAATGCGAAATGGTAAAATTGGTCATATATCTAACATGATGTAAATGATGAACAAAATAAAAATTTAAGCAAATCCACATATATAGATAATTTCAAATCATCCAAAGCATCCAAAACATAAAAATCCAACATTCATATCAAATTCAAACATCCAAAATATTCAAAATATTAAAACATTAAGTTCTAAGTCCCATCTAAAAGAACTAAAGCACGACAAGAATCAATCATCCGTAAGAGGATCGGGAGGAGGAAAGTGAGCTCTCATTACGACCATATCCTGTGCGAGAGAATTAATACGTTCATTCATTGATGCGTTGTTCGCGCGCATCTCCCAGAGAATTTCCAATTGTTGAGCTCCCATAGAGGATAAATTGGATTCTATGGAAGTAATCCATGGATGCATATCCGAAATCGAATGTCTCCATAAAAGATTGAAAATATGGAGGCATTTGATCTCCTTGTTGTGCTTGATCCTCATGCTGTTCCGGCTTATCGTCGGCTTTGTCAGCTTCCGGAGGTTACTCACTGGTACGAACCCATAGACCATTTTCTTCATTTATCTTTCATCCTGATTTTGTTAATGAAAAGAGATTGATTTGATTTTTGAGTGGAAAAGAAGCAACAAGGTCAACCCTAAGCTCGACTTTAGAAAACAAATTACAACCGTAAACTAGAGATGAACAAAGTTTCTTGTTAGGAACAAGGTTTACGGTTTCGACAATTTCGGCAAAGATAATCTAAGGTAAGTTTATTTTAAGATTATTTTGGACAAAATGTAACACAAAAGATTCAAAGCTCGAAGAGTGGAGTATCTTCCTCCGGATGGTCGAAACCACCAAGAGATCATTGAAGGAAACGATCATGGAGATCTAATACACTCCCATTATCCCTTCTTTTATAAATAGAACCTACAGTTTGTTTTTCATTTTCTAAGTCGTCATTATCTAATCCTAATGCATTGGCTATGTATCCCGGGTCAATATAAAAGTATTTTCCTAGAAGATAGGATCAAATTCCTATGGTTACAGTTTTAGCCCGATTTTGAACGCAAATGGCATTAGAATAGAAGATTCGAACGAGTTGATGATAAACTATTGGTTCAAGTTCGAAGAGTTTATCAAATTTTCACTCTTGTAGGGTAGGAAGATATCGAAAATTTATGTCTAACATAGCTTTGATAGATGGGATTCTTTCTTCCCAAATTTTGTAGGATTCAAAATATTGAGAATACCTAAAGAGAATATTTTTCTACGACCTGGTTCATTGAAGCACGAATTAAGAATGGCCATATTTGGATCATCGGGATTAGGATTAGGAATTGTGGATAGGAGGAGGATTTGGAGGTGAGTTTGGTGGTTGGTGTGATTGACTAGAGGATGGCCTAGAACGTTTATGAGACACGACTTAATATAATCAAAATGGAAAAAGTAACCTGCAATATTAAAACACATGTATGCAACAAATATCAATCTCAAAACTCAAATGAGTCCTCAATATTTCAAGGTTCTAAAAAAATTCTAATGGGCAAAGTTTTGAAAAACTATTGAAAAATAATGTTTGAAAGTCTTAATACGTATAATTTTCATGAAAGATGACATAATTGAATAAAAAACATCAATAATTTTCCAAAATTTTTTTATTTCGAAATTAAAAAATTGTTGAGAAATTGTTCATTTTTGATGAAATTGTTGTAAAATCTAGTTTCTAAACACTAAACAATCAATGCCCGAATATTCATCCTAGAACTAATCAAAACTAGTCCTAAGTTCAAAATCAATAAAATAGTGAGTTTAGAAAAATTACCTTGAAAATTTAAGATTGAGTAGATTTTGATGTTGTTTGCACTAAAATAATGATGCTAGCAGGTTTAGTAGATGATATTTGAAGTAATTCCGACTAGAAAATGTTGTTTTGAAGCAACGTAGAGATAGGGTGAGATGAGAGGTGAACGACGATAGATATGAGAGAAAAGGGTTTTGATAAAATAGGGTATTTGGGCGTTTATTAACAGACCCTGTGGGGGGTATCGATTCACTAAGGGGGGAATCGGTTCCCCTTCAAGGGGGTATCGATTCCTCCTGCACTAAAATTCAAAAATCTGTATTTTAAACACTCAAAATGCTAAATTAATTTTCTCTAGTGGTATTGGCAACTCATATATTGAAAATTAATCATGTTCAATCAATCAATTTTATCCTTAAACAACATTTGAACGTATAATTAATTATCACCAAAGATAATAAACTCCCCCTAACTATTAGCATGGAATGCATTCAAAAATGATATTTTATAAGCATTTTCAAATCTAATTTAAAAGTGCTAAAATTATTTTAAACACTATGTGAAGATAGGTTAGTTAAACCTAATTCTCTCCTAAGTGTCCAAAATCTTTCTTTGTCTAAAGGTTTTGTAAAGATATCTGTTAATTGGTGCAAAGTATCAACAAATTCTATAACTACATCTTCATTAGCTACATGGTCTCTAATGAAGTGATGTCTAATTTCAATATGCTTAGTTCTAGAGTGTTGAATGGTATTTTTAGTGAGACAAATAGCACTATTATTGTCACACTTGATATGAATGGTACCTACTTCAATTCCATAATCAAAAAGTTGTTATTTCATCCATAAAACTTGTGCACAATAACTACCAGCTGAAATGTATTCCGCTTCAGTGGTAGATAATTCAACACAATTTTGTTTCTTTTAAAACCAAGAAATCAACATATTTCCTAGGAATTGGAAAGTATAGGAGGTGTTTTTCCTATCTATTTTGCATCTTCCATAATCCGCATCAGAGAAGGCATGCAAGCTAAAGCTAGAGTCTCTAGGATACCAAAGTCCTAAACTAGAAGTATCCTTAAGGTACCTAAAGATTTTCTTAACATAATGTATGGTCTACTTGCAGTTAGATAAATTTAAGAACCAATCATTAACCTATATAATTTAACATCACACATTTACCTCCTTCATCTTTGTCAAGCTTTGTTGATGAGCTCATCGGAGTGACATAAGGTTTCCCACTTTCCTGTCCAAACTTCTTCAGCATATCCTTGACGTACTTAGCTTGATTTATGAAGATGCCATCTTTTCTTTTCTTGATTTGGAGTCCCGAGAAAAATGAGAGCTCCCCCATCATGCTCATCTCAAATTCACTTTGCATTAGCTTAGAAAATTCTTGGCAAAGAACATCATTAGCAGAATCAAATATTATATCATCAACATAAATTTGAACTACTAATAAATCTTTACCTTTATGCTTTAAAAACAATGTAGTGTCAACCTTCCCTTTTGAAAAACCTTTTTCAATTAAAAAGTTTGACAATCTTTCATACCAAGCTCTAGGAGCTTGTTTTAAACCATAAAGCGCTTTTGTCAGTTAAAGAACATGATTTGGAAATTTTAAATCTTCAAAACTAGGAGGTTGTTCTACATACACTTCTCCTTTTATAAAACCATTTAAAAATGCACTTTTAACATCCATTTGATATAATTTGAATTCATTGAAACATGCAAATGCTAATAACATTCTAATTGCTTCTATCCTAGCTACGGGATCATATGTTTCATCAAAATCTATGCCTTCTTCTTGAGTATACCCTTGAGCAACAAGTCTAGCCTTGTTCCTCATTATGTTACCACTTTCATCAAGCTTATTCCTAAATACCCACCTACTTCTCTCAAATTGATTTTATTCTTCTTGCATAGCCATTATCCAATTCTCATCATTTAATGCTTCTTTAATATTCTTAGGCTCTATGCATGAAATAAATGCAACATAATTACATATATTTCTAAGAGAAGATCGAGTTGTTACCCCTTTGGATGGATCACCTATAATTTCACCATCCTTGACATAGTTGTACTCTCCTGAGAAAGATACTTCCCTTTATTCAATGGTTGGATTCTCGAGGGGATCGTGAGTCTCCTCATATTTCATTTCTTCCTTTGACGATGGTTCTCCAACGTCATGTTTAACGTCATTTGAATTTACAATACCTACATAATCTTTTACACAAGAATCCTTCATCGGAAGGGGATTACCATCGAAAACATGTATAGATTCTTCTATTACTAAAGTTCTTTTATTAAATACCCAATAAGCCTTAGAATTTCAGGAATAACCCATAAAAATTTCTTCATCACTTTTAACATTAAATTTGCCAAGATTATCTTTATCGTTGTTTAAAACAAAACATTTACATCCAAAGGATGAAAATAGCTAATGTTAGGCTTTTTATTTTTGAAAATTTCATATGGAGTTTTCTTTAAAATTGGACTAATCATTACTCGATTTATAACATAACAAGAAGTATTTGTGGCTTCCGCCCAAATTTTTTTTTTCGCAAATTGTTTTAACAAAGCATAGTTCTAGCCATTTCTTCTAAAGTTCGATTTGTTCTCTCAACAACTCCATTTTGTTGAGGGGTTCTAGGTGCTAAAAATTTGTTACTAAAACCATTAGAATTACAAAAATTAGTAAATCCAAAATTTTCAAATTCAATGCCATGATCACTCCTAACACTAGTGATGGAGTAACCTTTTTCATTTTGGATTACTTTTGAAAACGTGATGAAGTTTTCTAATGCTTCATCTTTAGTACTTAAGAATAGAACCTAAGTATATCTAGAATAGTCATCTACAAAGAGAAATGCATATTGTTTTCCACCCAAGCTAGTAGTTTTAGTTGGCCCAAAAAGATCTATATGGATCAATTGTAATACTCTACTAGTTGATACATCATTAATGGACTTAAAGGAAGCTCTAATTTGTTTTCCTTTAGCACAAGCATCACAGATTTTATCTTTATCAAATTTTAGCTTTGGCAACCATCTTACTAAATCTCCTTGAATTAGTCGTTGCAAAACACTCATACTAGTATGTCCTAGTCTCCTATACCATAACCAACTATCATGTTCATCCATAGCAACTACACATAAATTAGTCATATCAATAGAGTCTAAATGTACCATGTATATATTTCCTATTCTATGACCAACAAGCATAATCAAAATAGATGCAATGTCAATCAATTTTGTAAGCACCTTAAAATAAGACATTGTATCTTTTGTCAAATTCATCTAATCGGATTATGCTTTAACCCATTCACATATAAAACATTATGCAATGTTGATTATTGAGATTGAAAGCATATGCATAAAGTTTTAAAGATGTTATGCATTGAAAGTTGATATCATTGAAAATTTGAAATCTATGCATAAGTATTAAAAGTTTAAGGTCAAAATTTGTAAAACCAATAGTATTTGAAAAATTTGATATCAATTGTTAAAGAGATATCATTTACGTTTAAAACAATTTTGACCAAATATTATTATGATGAACTAAAATTAAAAAAAGATGAAAAATTTATATTGTTCATCATAAAGAATTTTTCAACATATATGAGAAACATAATTATTCAATAATTAAAATCTCATGCATGCATAAGCAAAATGAGCAACCAAATAAAATAATAGTAATATTAAGTTTAGAGGTTACCCATTCCTTTTTCATGTGTGACTAGAGCATCTTGAATAACATCATTTTCATCATAATTGCTCCCACACACCTACAAGAAACATTTAAGTAGATTTTGGTATCCAAATTTCTTTGGATCCTTTAGCGTTAGTTTCAATGCTCCTTGTTCCTTTGGGAATCCATACTTATCTGATGTTGAAATATTTTCCTTTCTTTAAAGGAAAAGTATGTTCCTTGTGACCATGATAATGACAATATGAACATTTTATCATTATAGAACTAGATGAATTATATAAAAATGATCTCTTTTTCTTTTGTTAAGCTTTCAAGCTTAACTTTCAAATCGAAATTTTCTTTTTCCATACTTTCAAATTTCATTTTTGAAAGTTCTAAATTCTCCTTCAATATTTCGTTTTGATTTTCAAAATCCTTTTTAGTTTCTAGAAGAAGTTTGTTTAATTCGAAAATTTCTTTTTCAAATTTTTCAGATTTCATTTTTAAACGCTCTAACTCCTTTCTCAACATTTCATTTTGATTTTCTAAATCTTTTTTAGCTTTCAAAAGATGATCATTTTTAGCTATAAATTTAGAAATCAATTTATTGTATTTGGGTTAGAAGATACCTTTGGCTCTGTGAGAGCTAATAGAGACATCACCTTTATAGGTTCTTCTTCTTCCTTATCTCTATATATCTCCTCAAGCTTATCCCACATCTCATTGGCACTTGAACAAGAAGAAACTCCTTTATATACATTAGTATCAATTGCACAACACAACATGTGTATAACCTTTGTGTTTTGTTGAGCTTTCTTCCGTTCTTGATTACTCCACTTCTTTTCCTTCTTCGTAGGAGATGAATATCCTTTCTCAATTATCATCCAAGCTTCCATATCAAATGCTTGGATAAATATCATTATAAACCTCTTCCAACGACGATAATTTGTTCCATTGAAGTGTGGAGGCACGTCAATTGGTCTGGATTCTTCCATGAAGAATGAACCGGAAGTGGACGCCATCGTTATCGATTTAACTCTTCCCGGATCTACTTAAGAGGGGATTAAACCTTCAAATAAGTGAGGCTCTGATACCAATTGTTGAGTTAATCGATCGATGAAATAGGCCAAGAGGGGGGGTGAATTGGCAATAAAAATTTTGGTTGAAGCTTTTGTAGAAAATTGAAAAATATTTGCACATCGATTTAGAGTGGTTCGACTTTCTCAACTAAAGTCTACGTCCACTACCTTAGCTATCCACACTAAGGATTTTCCGTAAATTCACTAATTTGTCTTTTTTTTGAGGATAAATAGTAACCTTACAACTCCCTCAAGAATTATACCCCAAATTATTGAGAACACTCTCTCCCAAAGAGAAAAATACATATTTTGCAAACTTACAGAAATCCTCACAAGGAAAGATGTTTGCACAATTCTAGAATAAGAAAAGAACACTCAAGAATGAATACAATTGAGTACAAATGGTATTCTTGAAAGAAAAATGAATATTGAATGAAAAAATAGGCTTGAAGTGCTCAAACAATGAGTTTGAAGCTTTCTCTTTTATTCTCTCTTGATTCTTGATAATTGTTGTTTTCTTATTCTTGATCAATGGCTCCAAAACTTGTTTAAATACTCCTTCAATTGATTTTAAACATTGGGGATGATTAGTGGAGCCAATAGAGCCGTTATTGTGTGAGAACAATTAATAAAACAACTTGGAGCGTGGGGGGAATCGGTACCCTCTCATAGGGAATCAGTTTCTGCAGTGTAAAATTCAAATATTTCGACTGTTACATAAGGGGGAATCGGTACCCCCTGGAGGGGGGTATCTGTACCCTCTGGACATTCTGTTTTCTCTCAGAGCCAAAACATTCATGGGGTATCTGTACCCCCTGGGGGGTATCTGTACCCTCTGGGCAATCTGGTTTTTCTTGAAACCCTTTTAAAAAGAAAATATTTTTGGCTCGATTAAGGCTCGAAATACTTTGTAAAATTTGTTTAAAAAATAGTTAAGTATAAAATACAATTTTTCCCTTTAGTAAGGATTAAGATGAACTTTGAAAGACTTGGAGTAATATTTTGATATTCGAATAATTATATCGAATATACTTAGAAAATCTTTTGTAAAATCTTAAAATTCATTTAATTTAATTTGTTATATCGAAACATCAAAATGTTTTCAATAATCTCCATGTGTCGTAATAAGAAATCCTAATCTCTCAGGTGCACGATGTTCTCTTGTGGATCTACGTAGTGGTTGTGTTTTTAAATCTATTGAATACTCCTCAACAACTTGTGAAACATGATCAACTTCATGTTCATTTATCTGTTGCTCTTGAACTTCTCCAAGTTCAATATTTCTACCCTTCCCTTTCTTTGATAAAAATTCTATTTCGAGAAAAACTCATGTTCGAGCAACAAACACTTTGTTCTCGTTAGGGTTGAAGAAATAGTATCCCTTAGTTTATTTAGAATATCCAATAAATACACACTTATCAGATTTAGGTTCGATCTTTGTAGACATCTGATGTTTTACATAAGCTTCACAAACCTAAATCTTTATAAAATATATATTGAGACATTTCCCAATCTATATCTCGTATGGTGTCTTTTGAACCAATTTAGATGGAACACAATATAGTGTGAAAGTAGCTGTTTCAAGTGCATGTCCCTAAAAAGAAGTAGGAAGATCACTATGACTCATCATTGATCAAACCATGTCTAATGGTGTTCGATTCCTTCTTTCAGAAACTTCATTCTACTGTGGTGTACCAGGTGGTGTAAGCTGTGAGACAATCCCTCATTCTTTTAGGAGTTCATCAAAATCTATGCTTAAGTATTCTCTACCTCGATCTAATCAAAGTGCCTTAATGCTCTTGCCTAGTTGATTTTGTAATTCATTTTTAAATTCCTTAAACGTTTCAAGGGCTTCAGATTTTTGACGCATAAGATAAATATACCTATACCGACTGAAGTCATCGGTAAAAGTTATGAAGTAATGGAATCCACCTCTGGCTTGTGTATTCATTTGTCCACATACATCACTATGTATCAACCCCAATAAATCTCTTGCTCATTTACCTTTACTATTAAAAGAAGCTTTAGTCATTTTTCCCAACAAGCAAGATTCGTATACATCATATTGTTTCTTAAACAAATGAATCTAAGAATCCATCTTTATGGAGTTTTGATATGCATTTCTCACTTATATGTCCTAAACGAAAACACCAAAGATAAGTTTGATTCGAGTCATTTGTTTTTGATCTCTTAGTATTTATGTTATAAATGGTGTTTTCTTGATCCAAAATATAGAGACCATTAACCAATTGTGTCAAATCATAAAAAACATTATTGAGATAAAAAGAACAACAATTATTCTTAATAATAATCTCAAAACCAATCTTGTCCAAACAAGAAATAAAAATAATATTCTTAGTCAAACTAGGCACATAATAATAATTCTCTAAAGTTAAATCAAGTCCACTGGCAAAGATAAAACATATGTCTCTATAGATAATGCAACAACTCTTGCTCCATTTCCCACTCGTAGGTCCACGTCTCCTTTAGCCAGATTCCTTATCTTTTACAGTCCCTATACATAAGTACAAATATGAGAACCACAACCGGTATCTAATACCCAAGAAGTAGATGTTAACAAATTAACATCAATAACATAAATACCTAAAACAAACGTTCCGGTTGCTTTTTCCTTATTGACCTCTTTAAGGTAAACAGGGCAGTTTCTCTTCTAGTGTCCGGTCTTATCGTAATGGAAACATTTTCCTTCTTTGCTAACCCCCTTTGGGTTTCAATGCATTTTTCCCTTTGGTTTGGTCTTACCATTTCCCTTAGACTTTGCCACTACCTTTTTATTTCCCTTTCCTTTGTCCTTGTGGACCATCAGAATGGGCTTAGGTCCAACCTTTTTCATGTTACTTTCAGAAGTTCGTAACATGCCAAGTAACTTCGACAAAGTCTTTTTAATTTCATTCATGTTGAAATTAAGGACAAATTGGCTAAAGCTATCAGGCAACAATTGCAGGATAATAATGATGCATTACATACATAACAAATATAGAAATAAATAAGATGCAATGGTTATAGCCCAAAACAATGACTAAGGTGGCCCATCCTAAGCTAATGGGAGAATTAAGAACCCTAAAGCCTAAGACTACTCTCTAGGCATCTTCTCGCCATTCTTCTGCTCCTTGTGAATCTTTATAGGGTTACAATTTTAAAAGAAACTCGTTTTACATACAAGGGAGTAAGATAAGAAGAGAAATACAAAAGAGATATAGAAAGGCACGGCTCGCAAACCGTATTTCAAATAAACAATTATAAAGTGAACAAGGGCTATAACCATGCATGTCAAAAACCATGCAAAACAACATCATATATATATACAAATTCTTACGCTTTTGTTCAAAAAAAATTAATATGGGCCTTCAATTTGTACTGCTGATGAAGGGTTAAGGGGCGGAGCCCCAAGCGCGCTTAAGCCGTTGCTGTACGACCGGTGGGATTTGTTTTGAGAAACAATACTTTTGTTTCCATGGAAAAACTTCACGATTTGATAACAATTATCAACAGAATCATACTTTTCAATCTCGAAGGTTTTGTGCATCGGAACAACCATTGTTCCACTTCCAAACGTGATCTGCTATTGCACTTCCACAGATCATCCAACAACAAATCGATTGAAAAACATATTAACAAATTAACATATTAATCTTTATGATTATCGATTCGAACAATAATATCAACATATTTACCGAAATCGATAAAACTAGAACATGCATCTCATACATATCGCATCAACCAAAAATTTAACCCAAATTCATATCGTACAAGTGGCTCTGATACCACTCTTGGGACAGTCGGCGCACCCCATGGCACAGCCAAAACAAAACTCAACAGTCTCACCAGCGATCCAAGTACGAAAAATTGAAATCGGGAGGAAGGGATGCGAATACTTACAGGGGGTTCCTTGAAAAACAATAAGGACGACAGTGAATTCTGGTGGTATAGATCGGTTTGCGTGTTTTCTCTAAAACGACTGCTAGACCTAACACACCCTTTTATAGCCAAGTTACCCTAATCATATTTGGGTTTTATTATTTCAAATTAATTAAATCTATATTTAATTAATTAGAATTTAATAATCCTTTTATATCTAAGTTATCCTAATCATATTAGGGATTTTATTATTTCAAATTAATTAAATCTATATTTAATTAATTGAAATTAAATATTCTGGATTATTAAAATATATATTTAATTAACTCTAGATATATATTTTAGTAACGTACAACAAATTGTACATCTTTGCTCATTTCAATCCTAGGGAGTGACCCTGTAGGTTCTTGTAACTTTAAGAGTAATTATTAGAACAATTCTAATATTACATATAATGAGTGACATCTAGCAATATATCATTTTCACCTAAGTTACAAGAAAATATGATTCAACATATCATCTTGGTGATTAACTCTTTTATGTATTACATCATTATGTCCTTTATATCTAGAATAGGCACAAGTCTTGGAATAGTCACACTTGTATAGCCCATCTATTGTTTCTTGATATCTAGAGTAGACTTTAATTAACAAATAGTTTATGATATCTCATATCAACTTATTCGATCATGGCCATGCTTTTCTATTCTTACCAATCAAGTGGCATGTGATATATTTCCTATTATGTAGGAAGGGTAAATTCTATCTTAATCATACACACACCACTACATATATTGAGATATATTCAATAACAGTCATTATAGAGCAACCAGTTACGGAGCTTGTTTAGTTGCATCAAAACATACAACAATATATGTTAGGATAGTATTGATCTCAAGTCTGAGGATCATATAGTCATCACCATGAGCAATGTTATGACTGTCACATAATAATCCAAGACATATGCACATGGTGGGTCAATCCAATACATTGTTCTATAACAATATAATCATTTATCAATTCTGACATCTCTATGTCAATTACAACTCGTTGTCATCAATCAATAACATGTTAATCTTAAGCGTATTATTATTGTCCATGCCCATAATAATACTTGACTAGGGATCTTTTAATAATAACAATTATGTCATTGTATGGACTTTATTATCTTCAAGTTTTTGTTAAACACATATATATAACTGAAAATAATAACGACATTGCCTTTATTCAATAAAATCGGTAAATAAAAGTATTATTACAATCATCATATGATTGGTCTTTGGGCATACTCTAACAAGATAATTGTTTTAACTTTATTTTAATTCCTAATAAAATAATAAATGTAATCCTAAATGATAATGTATCATCCTATATTAAATTATATTACAAATAATCAATAAAAATATTGAAATTTTGTAATATTCAGAAAATCTTCTATTAATATTATATAGGAATTTATGCATGAATTGTCTTCGCATCTTGAGTTCTCGATATTGGATTGATGCGATTCAAGAACCGTTAGAAATCTAAGATAAAGCTAGTTGTAACTCCAGAAGACATGTCGCCAAATAATATCAGGATCCCATTCAAAAATTAGTCACAAGTATGCCGCTCTACTGTTCTTCTTGAGTCTTGCAATTGGGCCCGAAAGTAACTTGGGTTATGGTGATCTAAGTTGATTTGTGAGAAAGGATGAGTGAGTTTCCTTCCTTAAACTCTTCAATCTCCATGTGGGCATGTAGGTATTTACTACTGAAGACTTGTGTTCTAGTTTGGAGTTGGTTTTTGAGTAGCTTGGCCCATCTTTTTGTGATTTGGCCTAGTGGTAAAGTGAGCCCGTCATCCTTTGCTCTTAGGTATGTGGTGCATATATCATCTCCCTCTACTTAAAAGGATTCATCGTCAAATCTAAACTATCAAAGGGAGACATGTCAGCAACATTAAAAGATGCATTCACGTCTTATTCACCTGGGAGGTCAATGTGGTAGGCACTGTCATTAATTTATGGGCCATCACCTCGTAGGTTAAGTTTAGATTTCCTTTGTCTAGGAAATATCTATTTTCGCATGTGTAACAAAACCCATTCACCCAATTCAAATTTATTAGGCGTTTATATTTGTTCATTTTGTGGGCCACTGCTTCGTTGTTTTCTCTATCATTTGTTTTGCTTTGTTGTGGATATTATTGTCAAAAGCCGCTTTTCGTTCGCCATCCATGCTAGTAATCTGATATAAGGGTAAAGGAATGAGATCCAAGTAGTTAGTGGATTAAATCCATAAACTATCTTAAATGGAGAATAACCTATCATGGAGTGGATTGATATGTTATAAGCAAATTAAATAAAAGATAAACATTCTTCCTAGTGATGAGTATTCTTACCTACCACAGTTCTAAGTAAAGAACCTATTATCTAGTTGATTACCTCAGTTTGAGGGTGACAAGTAGTGGTGTACAGAAGTTTTGTACCTATCTTACCCCACAATACCTTCCAAAAATGGCTTGTTAACGTTGTGTCTCGATCGGACATAATTGTGCGAGGTATGCCATGGAGGCACACTATCTCTCAAAAGAATAAGTCGATAGTGTGTGTTGCATTGTTGGTTTTATGACATGGAAAGAAATATGCCATCTTTGAAAACCTATCAACAACCACAAATACTATCTCTTCATTTCTTGGTTTGAGGTAAGCCCAAAGTAAAATCCATAGAAAAATTAAGCCAATGAGAAGAAGAAATTGGAAGAGGAGTGTATAAATCATTAGGATTGACTTTAGATTTTTCTTGTTTGAATGTGATACATAAAGCACACACCTTTTCTACGGTTTTCCTCATATACGACAAGAATGTCAAGTGTTTTATTAACACCAAAGTGTCCCATTAGTAATCCAAAATAGGATTCATGGATTAGAAATTCTTGTAGTGAGACCTGTGGTAAGCACAACCTATTCATTCAGAAAATAAATCCATCTACAAGGTAAAACTTATTGAAAGCACGTTTTGAAAAATAGTTGTAAATCTTAGAAAATTATGGGTTAGAAGAATAAGGTGCTTTAATGTGTTCAAAAACCATAATAGTAGTATGCATTTGTGTAATGAGTGTGTATGTAATACCTCATACCTGGTATAGAAGATATACCCGAATACTTGAGCGTACATTAGATTATGATATTGTCAGACAAAAAGATAGACCCGAATACTTGAGCGTACATTAGATTATGATATTATCAGACAAAACATAATCCTAAAACATATGCACTATGTGGAAGCATACAAAATTAAAACGTCAATTATCATGTGACACATGGCTGCTATTAACAAACGATAATTTGAAATCTCGCAACAATGAGAGTAATACTTAATAATCACAACAAACATGCAATCACATAACAGTCATTTAGCAAATCAAAAAATTCATAGTCAAATTATCGAATTATGTTTATCACTATTCATTAATAATACTTAATTGATGGCATGCAAAATTTTATATCAATCGGAGATCAAACTGGGGTCTAATTGAACATACATTTTTAGGGACTAAAACTTAAATAATCCAAAAGTTACACACGAGTAGAAAACATGAAATTAACTCTTCCATTATGAAATTAATTATATTTAGGGGGTGATAAAATGAGTTAGTTTTTGGTAGTGTTTATGGTACTTGGATCAGTTTATGGAAGTGTTTATAGATGATATTTTGGTATATTCAAGTCAAAGGAGGAGCATGATGCTCATCTTCGAGTGGTTCTTCAGATACTTCGTGATAAGAAGTTGTGGTTCTTCAGATACTTCGTGATAAGAAGTTGTACGCGAAATTTCCAAATGTGAATTTTGGTTATCTAAGATTACTTTCCTTGGTCATATATTATCTACATAAGGCAAAAGTGTGGATCCCAAAACGATTCAAGCTATAGTGGATTGGCAACCCCCAAAGAATATTTATAAAGTTCGGAGTTTCTTTGGGCTCACTGGTTATTATAGGTGATTTGTGAAGAATTTTTCAATGTTAACTCTGCCGCTAACAAAGTTATTAAGGAAGGATGTGCCTTTTTTATGGATAGAAAGATGCCAGGAAAGTTTTGATTTTCTTAAGAGAATAGGAATTGAGGCTCCAGTGCTCTTGCAACCTGAGTTGGGTAAAGATTATGTTGTTTACATGGGTTGGGATGTGTACTGATACAAGAAGGGAAAATTTTGGCTTATGCTTCAAGACAATTAAAGAATCATGAGATAAATTACCCGACACATGACTTAGAATTGGCCGCAGTGGTGTTTGCTTTAAAAATATGGCACCATTATCTGTACGGTGAGCGTTGCCATGTTTACACAGATCATAAAAGTCTAAAGTATTTGTTGACTTAGAAAGAGATGAACTTAAGGCAGAAAAGATGATTTACCTCTTAAAAGTTATGATTTGGTTATTGAATATCTCCGGAAAGGCTAAAAGATGCGCTTCGAAAGACTTTTGATTGGATACACGTATGTCTTTAAAGGAAGATGGTGCTTTGATTGCTGAATTAAAGTTAAAGTCGATACTTTTGGATCGTATAAAAGAGCTTCAAGGTCGAGATGAGAAAAGCATGATGAAGTTGCCACAAGATGAAAAAAAAGGGCCAAAGATTTCGAAATAAGGGATAATTGATGTTTATATTACCGTGAAAGACTTTGCATTCCCGATGATGATGTATTGAGGAAAATATATTCTTTGCGAGGCACATTATAGCCCTTTGACGATGCATTCAGGAGGAAATAAGATGTATCAGGACTTGAAGAGTCATTATTGGTGTCATGGTATAAAAAGAGCTATAACAGAGTTTGTTGCAAAATGTTTGACATGTCAGCAAGTGAAAGCCGAACATCAAGTACCTTCCGGATTACTACAACCAATATCCATTCCAGAGTGGAAGTGGGAGCGAGTTAGAATGGATTTTTTTCAGGGCTACCTTTGTCACCAGGTAAAAAGGACTCGATATGGGTAATAGTAGATAGATTGACCAAGACAACTCATTTTATCCCAATTCGAGTATATTACTCGATGGACAAGTTTGCAGAGTTGTATATAAAAGATATAATTAAATTGCATGGAGTGCCTAGATCGATAATGTCAGACCGAGATCCAAGGTTTACTTCATGTTTCTAGAAGTCTTTACATGAGTTATTAGGTACTCGATTAAACTTCTGTATAGCTTTTCATCCACAGACAAATGGGCAATCAAAACGAGCTATTAAGATATTGGAAGATAAGCTAAGGGCATGTGTGATTGAATTTAAAGAATCATGGGAAATGTATTTTCCTTTAGCGGAATTTACATATATAATAATAGTTATCAATCAACTATTCCCAGATTTGATGAAAGATATGGAGGATACAGTGAAAATTATCCAGAGCAATTTAAAGATAGCCTCAGATCGCCAGAAATCCTACGCAGATTAGAAAAGAAAAGAAATAGAATATCAAGAGGGAGACAAAGTATTTTTGAAAGTATCGCCTTGGAAGAAGATATTACGGTTTGGGCGAAAAGGAAAGTTGAGTCCGAGATTCATTGGACCGTATGAGATATTAAAAAAGGTTGGACCCGTAGCTTATTAGTTAGCTTTGCCTCTGGATATGGACGAGATCCACAATGTTTTTCAAATATTGATGCTTAGGAGGTACAAATCAGATCCATCCCATATTATCACTCATGAAGAAATAGAGATCCGACTAGATTTAACTTACTAGGAGGAACCAGTGCAGATTTTGGCTAAGGAAACCAAGTAATTGTGTAACAAAAGGATTCCATTGGTTAAAGTGCTTTGGCAGAATCATAAGGTAGAATAAGCTACTTGGGAAAAAGAAGAGGATATGAGAAAACAATTTCTACATCTATTCGTTTCAGGTATATTTTTTAAATTCGAGGATGCATTTTCTTAAGGGGAGAATTGTAATGCCCCAAATATTGAATTAGGGACTTTATTAGAAGGATTTAAAATTTGAAAATCTAGTTGATTAATGGATAAAAGATGAGAATGATTTGGGAATAGTAGTTTAGACTAAATTGTAGTAATGGAGGATTATAAGAGTATTTTGGTCATTTGGAATAGAATGAATTTAAAGTTCATTATTTATAGTGTATTAAAGTAAAGAAATAAGGGGAAAAGGGATTTATCTAAGTTAACTCTCTTCTTCTTCTTCTTTCACGTGAGAAGCTCTCATCCAAAGCTCAAAGGTGAGTTTTCAAATTGCTAGTTTATCATCTCATTTTTGGTTGGTTATTGAAGCTTTGAGTATGATATAAGCTAAAGGAAGGTTTAGATGGGTAAAACTTTGTGATAGAGGAAATAATGGAGATTTTAGAAAATGGGTTTTGAAATGATATGTTAATATATGAGTGTTCATTGATGTTTATTAGTAGAATTGACTTGTCAAAGAGGTGAATTAAAGATTAGAAACATTGGATAAGTTTAAAAGCAAGATAAAAATTGTGGTGTGATTCTTATAATGAAATGATCTTGAGGGATACTAGATGTTTTAAGAATCTAAATGAGAGAAAGTTAGTATGTATAAGTAATGAAAAGTTTGGTAGCATTATGGGAGGTAATTATAACGAAATTTGACCCCATTTGTATAAATCGGGTTGAAAACTGAAAAATTTGGCACGTGTATAGATACTGATATAGCAGTACCAATACTATAGGCTAAAATGGTATGAATTAGCTGCGTAGTATCGATCCTGATTCAATCAGCATCGATACCAAAGAGAGAGTATCGATACCGAAGGGAAGGTATCGATACCATTCAAAACAGAATGCAAAAATGGTATCGATACCATGGTAGGGTATCGGTACCGTAGTATGGTAGTATTGAGACCATGGTA
Source organism: Hibiscus syriacus (assembly GCF_006381635.1). Taxonomy (NCBI): domain Eukaryota; kingdom Viridiplantae; phylum Streptophyta; class Magnoliopsida; order Malvales; family Malvaceae; genus Hibiscus; species Hibiscus syriacus. The sequence goes on along the minus strand of NW_024061878.1, from coordinate 1,760,407 downwards.
GGGGTATAAATACTGAGGAGCCAGAAATTGTAAGATATGCTGATATTGTTGTAGAAAAGTTAATAATAGGTACTTTTAAGTAATGTTTAAGTATAATTGTTAGGAATATACTAACAATTGATATTATACATGTATTTAATGGATATGGAATAGATCAAAATCAAGCTCCCGAGTCAAGTAAAGCAAAAGGTAAAGGCCAAGTTCCAGAGTAATCAGCTTTACATTTTGTATACCAAAACGAGGCAAGCCAGTGCATTTAATTATGTACGTATATATTATGGTAGTCATAGTGTATTATTTATTGATGTATGTATGGTGATTACCAAATGGAACTAAGTGTGCAATGACTTAATAAATTCATACTAAGTGGATGAATTTCCGTATGGGCGCTGTATGTGTAAAACTTAAGAAATTCAAACTGAGTGGATGAATTTCCGTATGCACACTATATGTGTAAAACTTAAGAAATTCATACTAAGTGGATGGATTTTTGTATGGGCACTATATGTGTAAAACTTAAGAAATTCATACTAAGTGGACGAATTTCTATATGGGCACTATATGTGCAAAAACTAGGAAATGCATACTAAGTGTATTCATTTCCGTATTGGTAGTGGGTGTACAATCCATGTACACTAAAGTAATAGTCGAGAACTGGCTGTATTAGTATTACAGAAGTAAACTATCGAATGTTTAATGAATTGAAAGAAGTGATGGATATTAGAATTGTTATAATATAGTTGTACGTAGAAATTGCTTATGTTTATTTATGCCTCACTAAGAATTTTCTTAGTGTGTGTTAATTTCACGTGTAGGTTTTACTTTCAGTGGAGTAAGGAGATTATCGGACATCGATGAAAGGATCACGTCTTCAGTAACAATATGACACATGTCTACTTTTTGATGCATTTAGTTGGCATGTAACATATTTAGTAAAAAATGATCTGAAGAACATTTGAACGGTACTTTTTATTATGTAATTAAGTTAATGTATGTTGTATATTAGTTTAATTACAATGTTTAAAAAACTATTGGGTTTTCAAAGGAAGAACTATTTTAAAAAGTAAGGTGACATCTATATCTCGTGTACGAAAAGGTATATAGGAGATGGGTGTTACACTTTAGGCCAATAGATTGATCATTTTGTGAAATAATTGATCCTTTCACCTAAGGGATCAATCATTTTGTTGAAAAAGTGCAAAAATCTCATGAACATGCATTTTCATCAAACCAAAATTCTATACAACCAATCCTAGAGCCTAAATACATGCTTGTACACTATCAAGCACATCATAGATGTCTAAATAGACTTGTAGCATGCTTTATAACTTGGGTCACAACATCATACAAGGATTTGACATCAAAAGTCAACAATTTCATAAAAGTTCATCTAGTCCAATTTTGCATATTGGGTAATTTCAAGCATCCTAAGAGCCTAGCATGTTTATTATATCGAGTTACACTTGTCTAAACACACCAAACACTTTCTTGAGGAATATTTAAACATTTGAAAATTTTGAATTCACAATCCAACTCATTTCAACAATCACCATCACAAATCAAGTTATACATCTCAAAATATCCTTATTACATCATATGCAAATCAAATATCTAAGTCCCCATATGGATCCTACATTACGATCTTTAAGGAAAACACCCATGCACTTTATTTTATATTATCGCCTTGCTTGATCACACCAAGTGTCCGCTTCTCCCCTCTTACTCAGCAACTAATCCTCTGAGAAAGTATTAAACAATGAGTATGAGTTGAAAAGCCCAGTGAATAACCAACTTTCTAAGAAATGTATAAAATAAAGCTAATTGGAAGCCCTATATTCATTCACTCCTCACTTGTTTTTACCTCAACATTTGCATCAATTTAACATTCCAACATTTCACTATAATTATACATGAAATATAGAAGATACACATATCATCACTCCTCATGTTTCCCAACATCAAGCACATACACTCATGCACTAACAAGTATCCTATTATAAAATATTTATTCCTTTTTCTTGAATAATTATGTTAAGAACGTAATATAAGAAGCTGGGTGTCGATCCACATGGATTCATAAATTTCTAATATCAATCTGAATTGAACTTTAACCAATAAATCTATAAAATAAGAAAATTAAAAAGAAAGGGGGTTTCAAATATCAAAATAACTAAATAAATAAAATAAAATTAAAATGAAGGAAATAAAATAAAATAAAATAAGTATATTGTAAATAAATAATAAAGATGAGAGATGGCCTCTAGCTTCATTTCGCATCATTCCGTCTCAATCACTGAAATAGATTTTACTTCGGATACTTGTCGGTTGTAGTCTACAAGGCCCAACCCTTGTAACTTGCTCTTCTCTCAACCCTTATAACTTGCTCTGCTATCTTGTGAACTAATTTCCAAAGATAATCCTTGAAATTTAGCTCTTGTATGGATTAATATCGTCTATTGATATTAACGCCAATGTTGGTTTTGAACTGTAAAAGCTCGTTCTCAGATTATGGTGTCTCGATGAGAATTGAACCTAATCTTGATTTCCCTTAGTGGACCGTCACTAAGTTCATTTTTAGGGAATTAAATTTTCTACAAGAAAATTCTCCTCCCTAGCTGTAGATCAAAACATCGATCAAACAATGTGAACTTTTTGGATTGAAGAAGGTCGATTGCCTCCCCTTGTATGTCAAAAATTAAGAAAGAAATTTGAAGATATGTAGCACTTTTGTAATTCTCACGAGAGTGGATCGAGTCTTCGCTTAGCTGTTAGCTAAAGAAAAGTTTAGCAAAACATGGTAGAGATCATGCTTGGCTTGTAGAAAGAAAAAAAATGAAAAAGAAAATATTTTTATTAAATTGAAAACCTAAAACAAAAGAAAATCCAGAACTAGTTCTATACTGAATTCTAAACTTGTACATCTCTCAAGCTTCACCTCTAGAGGGTATTTATAACATTGAGAAAACCTATATAAAATAAATTACTAACTCTTAAGAGAATTCAAACTCTTAATTCTAACAAAATAAAAATCCTAATTCATAAATATTACAAATACTAAATTATAGTAAACTAATAATTCTATGCAAACTAAATTCCAAATAAAATAATAAAGTAACAAATGTTTAAATTCAATTACAACTTTCTAATTCCTAGAGAATTATGGTTTGCCTTGCCTTCCTCATTTGATTTTGCTACTAAGATTATTTAATTAGAGTTTGTGCCTAGATCGATCATTGAATCTATGTTGGCACCGATTCTTCCAAAAAGATAGGTTAAATATTTAATTCACCTTTTAATTGTTGTTTCTTAGAAAATAGAGTCCTGCATAGATTCAAACATAAATAACCCAACTTAGCACTATAAAAGGAGATAACACGGATTAATTAATAAGAAAATATTAACCAAATAAAACAATCATCATGCATAATTACATTTTCGGCAAGTCACACACAATACACACTTTGTTTTAATTAAAGATTAATGACATTTGTTCAAAATACAACTCACTCATTGGATAAAGGGACTCCATACAACTCCCATTTTATTTGTGGACTCACATAGGTCCAAAACTCACGACTTTTAGAGCAAGCTCAATGAGCCAACTTTACCCCATGTTCTACTTAGACCAAAGCTCAATGCACCAACCTTACCCCGTATAAACCCGTTATGAATTACACTTGAACAAAACAATAAGAGTACTTTTTCCTAGGCATGCCTTTCATATCCAAAGGTCCCAACAAGAACATAACCTAATTAATCCAAGTTCATCAAGAGCGGTTGTTAATGACGCATAGTTTTCACATTTACACTTTCAAACATATTTTGAAACACTATCCCTTTTGGTTGTGATGATCAACCACACTTATGCGAACAATGAGAATATCGACTCATCCACTTCACTTTCACTTATATATATATTCACTTTTTAAATACACTTTTGAAAATCACTATGAATCATTTGCAACACTAATACAATTCATATATCACAATCACATTTCATCACCTATTTCACACTAGTTAAATGCATTGAAAAACATTCATTATCATTAGAATTCAAGTGATAAAGATTATCTAAACTACACTTCCTTTTACCTTTGATAAATCCATTCACAAAGAATGAAAGTCACTCACCTTTGTTGCCTGCTAAGTAAAACAACCACCACACACTTAGGAAATCACCTCCAACACACTAATCACCATTTTTACTGAACAACCAATTTATCAACCACTTTGAAAAGCAAGTCAAAACATCAAAAAGACGCTCAAAATAGAGCAAAACATTATGTTACCAAAACAGAGAGATAAACATAAAAAAATTAATAACTTACCGATGTTGCAACCAAATAATCCTAACACCTTAACACCACTTTGAATAACTTAAAGGTAATAAATAAAAACTAAAACCAAATCCTAAAAATCACCTAAGCTGTCTAAATCAGCAGCACTAAATTCAATTACCAGATTCCCAAAAAACATCGAAATCTAAAATTTTTCAAGAAATTGATATCCAAATCATTTCCAAATGAAAAAAATGATTTAATATGACTATAATCATTCCAAAAAAAAAATCTCAATTATGTAAAGAAGAAGTCAAAATAAAATATAAAAAATTTATCTTTAAATTATTTCCAAAAATCGCCATTGAATACAAAATTCCCATTTAGAAAAGATTGATTAATTAAAAGCATCAATCACATAGATCGTTAATTATTTAAGCAATAAAAACCCAAGGTGGAACCATTACCTTTCTGGAAAAAAGAAGAAAGGAAATAGATGGTCAACAATGACATTCACCAAAAAGGGTTAAGGAAAAGCAAGAAAAAGATGAAAACAAACCAATCTTTGCATAGAAAAGAAAATCAAAAGGAAAGAGATAAAAATCAACAACAAAGAAATTGAAAAGGAATGAAAAAGATTTCAGCCATAAGAAAAATCTTGAGAGAATTTTGGGAGAAAAAATACGATATAATTTTGAGAAAAAGAAAGAATATACAGTTAATCACAAAACTAGAATGAAAATTAGAAAATGATTACAAAATGAATCTAGATGGAATTTAAAAGGGAAAACGCTTAATACAAGCCTTGGTTAACTAAGATTCAAAGATTTTTGATTTCGTGATCTTTACAGTTTAGTCACTAAAATCAGAACTTTAAAATCATTCAAATTGATCACTTATTAAAAATAAATTATTAATTTCCAAAATTAGAAATTAATAATTCCAAACCATTTAAATCAATTAAACCCCTTTTAAAATTATTTATCACTTTAAAAATACCAATTCAATATTTTTACCAAAAATTCAAAAACTGACCCAAAACTATTGACCTGAATTTTGGGATGTTACAGTGTCCCTTCAGGAACATGCATCAGCTAAAATATTATTTTTCTCTTGTTTGTATTTAATCACATAAGGGAAAGATTTGATAAATTCAACTCATCGAGCATGTCTTTTACTTAACTTACCTTGATCGTTTAACCACTTTAATGATCCATTGCCCGTGTGAATGACAAACTCTTTAGAAAGAAGATAATGTTGTCACACTTCGTGTGCACGAACAAGTGCAAGTAGTTCTTTGCCATAGGTGGAGTAGTTTAGTGTGCACCTTTTAAATTCTTACTAAAGTAATCGACATATTACTTTTCCTGCATGGGTATTGTCCCTATGCTTACTCCTAAAGCATCACACTTTAACTCGAAAGTATTAGAAAAATTAGGAAGACGAAGAATGGGTGCTGAACATAACTTAGCTTAGAGTAATTTTAATTACTCTTGTTGTTGTAGACCCCATTTGAATTCAAACAATTTCTTGATTATTTCCGTTAAATACTCTACAATGGTGGATAAGTCTTTAACCAAAATGACGATAAAAACTTACTAAACCATGGAAAGATGCTACCTTGGATATAGAAGATGGCATGGGCCATTCTTAGATGGCATGTACCATTCATGAATGGCGTTGATATTTTCTTCATCTTCATGGATTCACTTTTCCCTAACTATAGAGCCTAAAAGATAAGCTTATCACTAAAAAACACACACTTTCCATATTAGCAAATAAATATTCCCATCGTATTACCACGAAGAAGGAACAAATGTTTCTGACATTATATTCAAGAGAAAATGAGTAGAAAAGGATATCATCAAAGTAAACAATAACATATTTACCTATGAAATATTTCAAAACATGGTTCATTAATCTCATGAATGTGCTCGATGCATTAGTAAGTCTGAAGGGCATGACAAGCTATTTGTAAAGTTTGAACTTTGTCTTGAAAGTTGTTTTCCACTCATTACCTTCTTTCATTAGAATTTAGTGGTAACCGCTTTTCAAGTATAGCTTTGTGAATATACATGATCCATGAAGTTCATCTAACATATCATCAAGGCGTGTAATGAGATTCTTATACTTGATTGTTATTATGTTTCTCACATCCCAAAAAATCTCAGAAAATATTGGTAATTTTAAATTCATTAAAGGGACCAATTTGTAAAATTTTTAAGGTTTTGGGATAGCTTTTTGAAATTTTAGAAGTTTAGGGATCCAACCCTAATTTGCCATCTTGTGTCAGATAATATGAGATTAGAGTGGTTTAAACTTGAGAACCAAGGAAAAATGTGTATTACCTTAGTCATTAGGTTAGGGTAGTACATAAGATTTTAATCAAGATATTTCTTGTCATATCAGTTGGGATTTTAAATCTCTAGATCTTTTCCCCCCAAATTATATTTAAGACAAATCCCTAAAATAAAAAATCTCCAAATCTTTTTTCATAATCATCCCTTACCACCATTCTTCTAACGTCGAATCGTCATGAGGTACACTGAACCCAACGAAGTGATCGGCGACCTCCCGTGACCAAAACCCTTCTGGTATCTTACCGTGAAACACTGATAGTTGTCGTTAAATATTATGCCAAACCTTATCAAAATACCCAACCATTATTAGTTGTTCCCATATATTCCATCATCGTTTTGTCTCATCGCCACCACCATTGAAGTCGTTTCCCTTGTTTGACCAAACCTATACTGACCTTGCTTCTTGAAACTCCATTGTTCAACGTGTAGAGGAGTTTGAAATCTTACCGAAAAACCTAACAATACTACAACTCTTCGTTGCTTTAAACCATTTTCGATGATCGTTCACCTCACCGCCTCCACCACTGAGATTCCCGAGTTCTGATCAAAATCCAGTCGGTATTGTTGCTTCGTCATCGATTGTTCTTCGACTGCCATGTGTAAGCTTTTCAAGTTCTTTTTATGTTCATTCCATCTTATTTTATCAAATATCTGATATGCTTTTGGGTTGATTTTGGTGAGTGAATACTCGTGAAGTGTTCGGCCATCTTCCCCTACCCATTCCGTCGCTGGATGGGTTACCAAGCATCATCCTCACGCATGGGACATCGTTTCTAACAAAGACCATTCTAGAAAATGGTTTTATATGATCAGACCAGCCCAAACCAGTCTGAATCAATTGGTCCAACTGATCGCTTGTAAATGTATATGTTAAGGCAAGAAAATATGTGCAAATCAAGCCAATTTTCCTTTCAATATTCATTTTGCTTTCAAGAACACCATTTGTGCTCATTTGTAATTATCTTTGAGTGTTCTTTTCTTGTTCTAGAATTGTGCAAACATCTTACCTTGTGAGGTTTTTCTTGTAAGTTTGCAAATTTGTAATATTCTCTTTGGGAAAAAGAGTGTTCTCAAGAGTTGGGGTATACTCTTGAGGGATTTTGTAAGGTTATCTCTTTGGCCTCAAAAGAAAGAACAAATTAGTGAATTTGTTGGAAAATCCTTAGTGTGGATAGCTAAGGTAGTGGACGTAGACTTTGTTTGAGAAAGTCGAACCACTGTAAATCGCTGTGCAATTACTTTCAATTTTCTGCAAAAGCTTCCACAAAATTTTTAATTGCCAATTCACCCCCCCTTGGCTGATTCCGTCGATCGATTAACTCAACAGTAACTGAGTATCGTCTCCACAGGGATTGGTCGAGAAATATATTTTCACCATAATTAGAACTAATGTCACAAACTAAGTCCTACTAAGTTGTCAACTTAAGAACTAATATTAATAAAACAAGGAGGTATTGATTTAAATAAATATGCAGGAAAGTTTGGTCAAGACAAAATAAATATGCAGGATGTTAAAGTAAATAAAACAAGATAAATGTTGATTTAAATCGAATGCAAACAACCTCACATATTCATACATATCATAGAGCCCTTGCATTGTCAACAATTATTTATGTCTAGAATGAATTATTATAACTCGCTCAAGCTGCTCGACAGGATTACTAGGTATTCTTAGACGGTTGCTTTGGCAATACTCCTCAGCATTAACTACAATCCGTTGTTGTAGCAATACCTCTCAGCGTAAACTATAGGCATTGTCTATCTTACTGTAGCATCTATCTCATTTAGTCAATTGAAACCGCTCCTTATCTCTAAGGTAGACAAGTTAGAATTTCACCATCCCGGATTCATTCTATTTCTTATGTCGATCTATCTTTATTCTCTCGACTATAAGAATCACTATCTAGACAAAAGGCTATCTCTCGATGCTCTCACAATGGTCAGACATGTTTTACCAAAACCCCAGGCGATCTTTCGATGCTCTTACAGTGCTAAGGAAAAATAATTAAACGATAAGAAAAACAGTCATAAGAGAAACATAATTCATCATTCATAAAACATAAAATATTGTTTAGGCAAAAAACAGTTTAACACCAAGTAAGACATTCATTGTTCTATCAAAGATCATCCAAAATTCAACGTTTAATACAACCCCAAATAGATAAAGAGTTAAAAAGAAAAGAAGAACGACTCCCAAAACTGGGGGCTCTATCACGACAACTCTGATCAGAACTATGCCTACCTTGGTGATCACTCTCTCTCGAGGCCTGATCACCGCTCTGCTAATGTCTGGTTATGGAGGACACCAAGGAAGGTCGGTGGGTAGACGGTGAAGAAGCACTGTAGTTGCTTGCTCACGCCTTGGGTAAAGTTCTTCTCTCTTCTTCCCCTCCTCTCTTTGGTGGCTACTACTGGTTATTTATAAGGGAAAATCTCCTAGGGCTTTACATGCTTTTTGGAGTTTCCTTAAATAACCGTTGTCAAATAAATGTCCATACTTAAAAATGAAGAGAGACTGTTAGAATAACTAAGGCTTGCTTGCACGTGAAGTAGGTCATCCAGCTGGCTTGTGACATAGGCGGTTTCGTCACACATGCTTCAAACTTCCTCAGATAACCCTTACCTTGGTGAGATAAATCTGGTCCTCACATTCTCATCTGTTTCGTTGGCCTTTGCAAATTTTCGTTGTCATGACTGAAATGTTCTTCCCCTGTAAGTTTCTTGCACAAACATAATCCAAACGACCCTTTCTCCTCAACAGCATCAGTCAAACCAAATAAATCTTGCCTAAGAAAAATTTATCCACCACAAGCTAATGTAACCTATATGCAACTAAAATGCTATGCATACTTTGTCTTGACGAACAATAACTTAAGTGAAAAGACTAGAAATTAAGTCTTTTTACGGAGTTATCACACCCCCAAACTTAAGCTATTGCTTGTCCTCAAGCAATGTACAATAGCAATGGCAAAGCAGAGTTAAGGAAATCATATGGTTTGAGATTTCAGCCCTCAATAAAAATTATTTGGCCTCAATATGTTCGACAACCATGGAAGTCAAGTCCCTTCCCTAGTCAGGATTCTTTGCTATAGTGTGTGCGTGATTGTAACCAGTCCTTGCATAAAGGTAATTAAAAAACTTAAGTAAGCACTTCTGGTTTGTCAAGGCAACGAATTATTTCTCAGACTTAGTTTATACTCCTAGTTATTTATCAACTTTTTTTTCGCAGGGGAGCCATCTCATCACAACTACCGTTCCACACTCTAGGTGAAAGGGAGCATACATTCACCCCTAAGTTTTCAAACACTGGAGAGTTTTACTTCACCCTTAAAATACTTTTGAAGTCTCGGCAATCAGAAAGTTATTTTCCAAAACGTTTACAGATTACCTGAAACAATAATTCTGGTCTAGGCAATCAAATTATGCATTCATCATTGGGCATCCCTAATTCATTCCTAACAATAACCTTAACCTGGTTATCTCATGACAATCAAAATTTTCATCCAATTATCATCAACTACTTTCTAACAAAGTATGGCAGAATATGGTACAATACCTCCCCCAAACTTGAAGGATGCATTATCCTCAATGCATGAAATTAAAACTACATTAATCTATATCCAGATGCGAAAAATGAAAACTAAAAAAATAAGTAGAAACTTACTGTGGTGGGGTGGCTTGGCTAGACGCCCTCGTTCGACGTTGGTTGGGAGGAGAGGGACCTGTGGATCCTGAGTCTACAACTACTGACGAGGGAGATGGCTGAAGTATACGACCTGTGGTTCTCTTGTAGCGCTTCTTGCTGAATGAGGCTCGTGTTGGAGATGACTTCTCGGTAGTAGGAGTTGGTTGTGATGGAACTGGTGCTGGACTAGGAACTGCTACCGGGACTGGTGTAGCTTGATTGAAAGGGGACAAAATGGCTTCTTACGTAGGTTACGATGGTGCTGGAGTAAAATATTTATCGGAGAAGAAGTGGGGTGGAGTATCATCACTACTTTCAGAGGTTGAAAAGGAGGAGGAGTTGAGGAATTCTTTTGTTTTGTTGGACTTCCTCTGGTACAGGTGGTACTTGAGTTGCTAGCAGTGGCACATCAACGGGTACTTTTGGGGGAACTTGTAGAGGGGCAAGTGATTTCGAGGTATGGAATGTGCTGTCGCCCGCATTGTAATTGAGAATAATAGCGGGGAAGGTCGGTAATATGATGTTTGTGTTCGGGAGCAATTTCTTGATGAAAACATTGAGTTGCATGTCCCTTGCCTTGGCATACACGAAGTAGATTTCCATGTGGTCCTCCAGGCAACCGATCTTTTCATGCGTTTCTCGAGTATGTGTGACCACAACATCCATTCTAGTCATGATAACCGATTTTTCTCCTCGCTCCAAACCTTCTTGTGGGTCGTCGTCATTGAAACTCATCAACTCGTGGACTTTTTTTCTGGTAATACCCTCATTTGGTTTAATGTAATCCTCGAAGTGATCCTCAGGAACTTTCTTCTTATTGCATAATGCGGTTATCAAGTTGGGAAATAGAAAGTTACCCCGGTTCCTCTTGGCACATTCATGGATCTGCTCAAAAATGAGTTCTCCAACGTCAATCTTCCTCCCGTATATGATTGTGTGCAAGAGCATCAGTCTCTTCACGAGGACTGTGGTGTTGTGGGACGTTGGCATTAGCTTTCTTTTGAGAAAGTGGTTTCACAATTTCATGTGCGGTTTTAGTGCTCGGCGATATACTATTTTCTTTATTGGGGGAATTCCCTTCGAACTTGGTCCACCCAAAGTATAAATCCTATAGTACACCGTCGTATGTTTCTTGATCGGCCTCTGCCACAAATCTTTTGTGTTGCTCCTCCACTTTTCCTAACTTAAAGTATCGGTTGAGTGCAGAGGGGGAAAATCGAATGAGCTTTCCTTGAACATAAACTGTGTGGGTAGACGGGTCCTCGAGATGGGCATAAAATCCCGTACCATCGCCGGTGTTACGACTTTGGGATTGCGAGCAAACTTCTCCCAGTTGTGTTTCTTTATCACGTCCATCACATCGGATCCAAAATGACTCCTCTACCTTGGTAGGAAAGACAAATCCATCTTCCAAATAGACTTGACATTTCTGAAAAATTTTAAAGCATTCTTCTGCTTCGTCTGTTTGGAAGCGTTCGAAACTCTATGTTGGGGCTAGGGCTTTCCTTGTTCTTACCATTGTTCTTGGTTGATATCAGTGGCGACGATGAGGAATGAAATAATTTTCTTGCTTAGTGATGAGAGGCTGAGGTACGATGAAGAAGAAGAAGTTATTGAACAATTTGTTTCTTTGGAAAGTAATGGGTGGTTTCGGGGTAGTTTTGTCCTTTCTTGGAAGGAAAAGATTTGTACATTAATGAGAAATATATGATTGGACATAAAGTGGAAAAATATTTCTTTCCCTCTTTATTTTGTCGCCAAAACCATGCGTCATAGGGTTTATTCTCTTCTCATGCATGCTATTATTCCCCATGCAACCACGTGTTCTTTGGTTGCCTATAATAAATAAAGAAAATAAAATAAAATGGATAATGAAAGTTGAAAATAACTTAATTTATTTATGTACATAATTTAAATTTTTGTTTCCTAGGCAACGAATTTTTTTTCAAGAAAGTAAAGCAAACTCTTGGGCTTCATGTGCCAACGATGCCAGTTTTTCGCGCATGACTGGGGCTCCTTTGTACTCCTTAAGTCTCTGCCCGTTCACCTTAAAGATGGAACCATCATTTTGGTTATGGATTTTAATTGATCCATTGTCATGGACTTGGTGTACAATGAATGGTCCCGACCATCATGATTTTAACTTGCATGGGAATAAATAAGACGTGAAATAAAGAGCAGTACTTGTTGTCCAGAATAAAATTGCCTTGGCAGTATTTTTCTGTCATGACATCGTTTTGTTTTCTCCTTTTATTGGCAGGCATTCTCGTATGTGTGTGCTCTGAATTCATCCATCTCGTTAAGCTCTAAAAATCTTCTTTCTCCAGTATACTGAGCATCCATGTTTAGCTTCTTGATGGCCCAGTAGGCTTTATGTTCAAGTTCAACTGGTAGATGACATTCCTTTCCATAGACCAGATTGAATGGTGACATTCCCAACGGTGTCTTGAATGTTGTGCGATAAGCCTATAATGCTTCATCTAGCTTCGACGACTAGTCCTTTCGATTCGGGTTGACCACTTTCTCAAGGATCTATTTAATTTCCTGGTTAGACACTTCAACTTGTCCATTCGTTTGAGGGTGATACGCTATAGTAATCCTATATCACACTCCATATCGCTTCAATGCCTTGGCAATCAATTTATTATCAAAATGAGTGCCTTCATTCTGATTAGCTCGTGGTTTCCAAATCGGTGAATATATTTTTGTGCAAAAATGTTAACACCGTCTTGGAATCATTTTTAGGTGTAGTAATGGCTTCAACCCACTTTGATACATAGTGTACTGCTAAGAGGATGTACACATCTCCGAAAAATATGGGAAAAGGTCCCATGAAGTCTATTCCCCACACATCGAAGAGTTCAATTTCCAGAATATTTTCCACGGCATCTCATGCCTTTTTGATATGCTTCTTGTTCGTTGGCATCTCTCACATGTCTTATAGAATTCATGCGCATCCTTGAACTGGGTGGGCCAATAAAATCTAGATTGGAGCACCTTTGTTGCTGTTCTCATTCCACCGAAATGCCCTCCATATGGTGACGAGTGGCACTGGTAGAATATCTTTATGCTCTTCTTCTATAATGCATCTTCAAATTATTTAGTCTCCGCATTGCTTGAATAGAAATGGTTCATCCCAGTAGTAATGTCGCACATCATGTCGAAACTTCTTTTTGCCCTGGCTAGATAAATCAGACAGAACAATACCACTGACAAGAAAGTTAACAATGTCAGCATACCACGACACGCGTGACAAATAATTTTTTCATCAGGGAAATCTTCTCTAATTTATGTTGTGTCAACACAATCAGGTTTTTTATCTAGCCTAGACAAAGGGTATGCCACTTAATTCTCTATACCTTTTTCTATCCTTAATCTATAAATCAAACTCTTGTAGTAATAATTTCCACCAAATTAGTTTAGGCTTCACATCTTTTTTATTAATCAGATATTTAATGGTTGAGTGATATGTATGCACAATTATCTTAATGCCTATTAGGTATTGCCTAAACTTATCGAATTTTTACTGCTAAGAGTTATTTTTCAGTGGTATAGTTAACTTATGCATCATTAAAAGTACGGTTTGCATAGTATATGACATGAAAAATTTTACTTTTTTGTTTCCCAAGCACTGCTCTGACTGCACAGTTGCTGGCATCACACATGAGTTCAAATGGTTCGTTCTAATCTGGCGGGACAACGATTGGTGCTGTCAAAAGCTTTTTCTTCAAATCTGTGAAGGCATTCAAGCAATCATTAGTAAATTCAAATGGATGATTTTGTTGAATCAAAAGACATAATGGTTTAGAGATTTGAGAAAATCTTTTATGAACCGTCTGTAGAAGCCTGCATGTCCAAGGAAGCTTCGTACACCTCACACACTAGTGGGTGGGGGTAGGTTTGCAATTACGTCCACCTGTCTTTATAGTCTTCAATGCCTTGACATGAAATTTTGTGACCCAACACTATTCCTTCGGTCACCATAAAATGGCATTTCTTCCAATTCAACACTAGGTTGGCTTCTTCACATCGTTTCAGTACCTTAGATAAATTACCGAGACATCATTCAAAATCATCATCCGAGACGAAGAAATCTTCCATAAATATTTCCATGCATTCTTCCACCATATATGAAATTGCCATCATGCATCTTTGGAATGTAGCTGGAGCGTTACACAATCCAAACGACATTCTTCTAAATGCGTAGGTGCTATACGGGTATGTGAAAGTTGTTTTCTCTTGATCCTCCGGTGCTATGACTATTTGGTTATAACCTGAATATCCATCGAGGAAGTAGTAAAATGCCTTTCCCGCCAACCTATCAAGCATTTGGTCGATGAAAGGAAAGGGGAAATGGTCTTTCTTTGTGGCTTTGTTGAGCTTCCTGTAATCCATGTATATATGCCAACATGTGATTATTCTTGTGGTGATGAGTTCGTCATGTTCACTTTTAATCACGGTCACCCCACCCTTCTTGGCACACACTGCACCAGGCTAACCCATGAACTATCAGATATCTGATATATCACTCCCTCCCGCGTCCAACCATTTTATGATTTCTTTCATAATTACCTTCTTTATGATTGGATTGAGCCTTCTTTGAGGTTCTACCGTAGTGTTATGGCTATCTTCAAGGTTAATTTTATGCATGCATATAGTCAGACTGATTCCCTTCAAGTCTGCCATTGTCCATCCGAGAGCTTTTCTGTGCTGTGACAAAACATTCAACAAACTATTCTCCTATTTGGAGGTTAGGTTGGCAGAATTATCACTAGTAGAGTTTCATCAACTCTTATATAAGAATATTTCAAATGTGATAGCAAAGGTTTAAGTTTCAATTTCGGTGCTTGTTGCAAGGATGACTCTGAACTTTACTTCATCATATTCTAAGGGTTCGAATTTCATACCTGATTTGTTATGAAGAAGTTTTGATTGATCCTTTATCTCTCTTCTGTATCATGTACTATTGTCAATTGCAGGGTATTCATTGTTCAGGTTTTTGTTGTTAGGGCCATGAATTTCTGAATCCTCTTCTGAGTTTAATTCGCTTAGGCCAAATGCATATTCTAAGGGTTCGAATTTCATACCTGATTTGTTATGAAGAAGTTTTGATTGATCCTTTATCTCTTCTGTATCATGTACTATTGTCAATTGCAGGGTATTCATTGTTCAGGTTTTTGTTGTTAGGGCCATGAATTTCTGAATCCTCTTCTGAGTTTAATTCGCTTAGGCCAAATGTATCTTGTTCGTGCATCTCAATTGTAGGGGCGTAATACAAACACTGTATCATCGAGCCTTAGAGATTCACCTTGTCCTAGGATTATCTTCTCCTTGACTTCTCTATGCATTGGCACTCTTCTGAATCGTCCACATATTGCATGGAGTTGAATACATTGATGGTGACACTTTGCTCTCCTACTCGCACTGTAAACTCTCCCTTTTCACAATCTCTTAGGATCCTCCCATGGCTAAGAATGGTCGTCCCAGGATGATCGGGGTATTTTCATCGGCTTCGCAATCCAGAATGGTCCTCCCTTTAAGATGATGTCCTCTATTCTGCCCTCTGGCTGCAGATATGACCGATCGGCTAGGTGTAAGATGACTGAGGTTGGGCAGGCGTGATACCCATCTAGTTTCATAAATATGGACTTTGGTATCAAGTTCACGCTTGATCCCAAATCAACAAGAGCTCATCCTACGATGTTACTACCAATTGAGCATGATATTATAAAGCTACCAGGATCTTTTTGCTTTGGTGGGAGTTTGCTTACTGCTGAACAGATTTCTGTTGCTTTGGTAACGCGTTCTACCTTATATTTCTTCTTAACAATGTCTTTAAGAAACTTGGCATATGAAGGTATTTTCTCGATGGCTTCAAGTAAAGGCACATTAATACACAACTGATCCAGAACATCAACAAATTCCTTGAACTGGATGTCATCATCATGCTTCTTTAACCGTTGAGGGAATGGTGGTCTAGGTCTCACATTGTCTGATGTTGTTGTTGAAACCTTTCTGGCCTCAGCCATGAATTTCTCATTATTTGAGCGATGCATTTCTGCACATTCAGTTCTTTCCTTCTCTTTAGGTGTTTCCTCTTGTTCAATATTTTCAGCTCGATCCTCAGGTTGCCATATGTCATGGTAAAACTGTTGGAGTTTTCTCCCCCAAATCATCTTGGTTGATCTGTTTTCCACTCCTTAGTGTAAGCATATTACATTTTTCCTTCCCATGGTGCTTGGTGATCTCCGTATCACTGGGAAGATTTCCTTGTGGGCGAGAATGTAGCGCTGTGGCAATTTGTCCCACTTGGTTCTCCAATGCTCTAGGGATGAACTGTGGCTTTGCAAAAGTGTTGCTTGGTTTTGTAACAAATTTCCTTGATTTTTAATTGTTGCAGAATTTCATGCATCATGGTCTTTGTGGAGGCCATGAAATCTTTCGTCGAAGCCATAAATCCTGCAATGATAACTCCAAGGAATTAGTATTGGAATTAGTATTAGAGGAAGAAGTTACCTTTATTGTTTTGCCAAGACTGATGATGTTGATTCTGAAAATGTTGATGGTCAGAATTAGTTTTCTATGGCCTGTAATTTGTTTTTGATTGTTGTTGTTGTTTTCTTGATAATTCCATGAGAAATTTGGGTATGTCTCCAACCAAGATTGTATTGTGTTCGAATATGGGTGTTGTGCTCCGATTGTAATTGCCCACAAAATTGGTTGACTGGTTTTCTGGGTATTCACTCTCATGATGGTTGCCATGACAAAATAAGCATGCGTTATTGGCCACCTTGACTTATCTTACCTCATTAGGATGTTGCAAATTTTCCAATATGTTGGTTATGGCAGAAAGTTGAGTGGCTACCGAATCCTTACCCTCTAACACTCCAGATGTTTTTCTACCGGTTCCCAATCTTGTATTTGGAAATTGATAATCATTATTTGTTATCCTGTCGTGGATATCTAAAGCTTCCTTAGGTGAATTGTCCAGTAAGGTGCCATTTGCTGAGGCATCTAGCATCATTCGAGTTGGTGTATTGACTCCGTTGTAAAACATTACAACTTACGTCCAATCGTGAAATTCATGGTTAACACATTTGCGAAGTAGGCTTTTGTACCTATCCCAACATTCGTACATTGATTCATCATCTCCTTGGCGAAAACTAGCAATGTCATTGCAAAGTTGTGTATTCATATTGGGCGGATTGTATCACAACAAGAAACTTTTATAAAATCTTCCCATAACTCCATTGAGCCGGAAGAACTCCATTGAGCCAGGCTCTTGCTCTATCGCATAGGGAATAAGGGAAAAGTTTCAGTTTTAGCACTTCTCATGTACTCCTAGTTGCCGAAACGAGTCGTATACTTCAAGGTAAGCACGAACATGTAGTCTAGCATCCTCATTAGGTGAACCACTAAATTGTCCGATAGAGTCTAACATGTTAAACATTACCAGTTTGAGTTTGAAGTGAGTGGCTTGTATTTCAGGTGCCACTATGCCTGGATTGAGATCATCGAGAATCGGGTTTAAATGATCTCGTATTGCTCTTGGCCTTGCAACTTGAAGATTGATAGCTGTATCAGGTCCTAAATCTGGTTCTTTGGGAGCACAACCTTTGTATGAGTGATTGCTCAACTTTAGGGTCGAATGGTTACAAAGGCGTACCATAAGATCTCAGGGTCATGCAATAATAAAAACCTACAAAAGAAATAGTAAACTACGTTAGACTAATATATGTGACAAAGAGAACTTATTATGGCAAAAAAATTTCGTCAGTTGACAATCCCTGACAATGGCACCAAAAACTTGATCTCTTGTAAATGTATATGTTAAGGCAAGCAAATCTGTGCAAGTATACACAATTGATTCAAGTAATAGGGAAAGTGAGTATCGTCCACAGGGATTGGTCGAGAAATATTTTTTCACTACAACTAGAACTAATGTCACAAACTAAGTCCTACTAAGTTGTCAACTTAAGAACTAATATTAATAAACAAGGAAGTGATCTAATGAGTGCAGGAAAGTTTGGTCAAAAAAATATGCAAGATGCTAAAGTAAATAAAACAAGAGAAAGCTTATTTAAATCGAATGCAAACAACCTCACATTTCATACTTATCACAGAGCACTCATGCTAAGCCCTTGCATTGTCAACAATTATTTCTAAGTCTAGCTCAGCGTAAACTATAGGCATTGTTTATCCTACTCTAGCATCTATCCCTTTTAGTCGATTGAAACGCCTCCTTATCTCTAAGGTAGACAAGTTAGAATTTCACCATCACAGATTTTTCTATTTCTTACGTCGATCTATCTTAATTCTCTCGAATAAGAATCACTATATAGAGAAAGGCTATCTCGATGCTCTCGCAATCCCAGTCATGTTTTACCAAAACCCCAGGTGATCTCTCGATGCTCTTACAGTGCTAAGGCAAAATAATTAAACAGTAAGTAAACAATCATAAGCGAAGCATAATTTATAATTCATAAAATATAAAAATTGTTCAAGCAAACAAAGTTTAACACCAAGTAAGACATGGTGCTATCAATATCATCCAAATTTAATGTTAGTATAACCCCAAATAGATAAAGAGTTAAAAACAAAGGAAGAACACTCCCAAAACTGGGGCTCTGTCATGACGATTCTGATCAGCTACGCCTGTCTTGGTGATCACCCTCTCTCGAGGCCTGATAACCGCTCTGCTAACGTCTAGTTATGGAGGACACCAAGAAGGGTTGGTCGTAGACGGTGAAGAAGCACTGCAGTTGCTTGCTCACGCATTGAGTAAAGTTCTTTCTCTCTCTTCTCCTCTTCTCTCTCTTTGGCAGCTACGACTGGTTATTTATAAGGGAAAAATCTCCTAGGCTGTACTGCTTTTTGAAGTTTCCTTAAATAACCATTGTCAAATAAATGTCCAGACTTAAAAAGGAAAGGCGGCTATCAGAATAACTAAGGCTTGCTTGCACGTGAAGTAGGCCATCCAGGTGGCTTGTGACATAGGCAGTTTCATCACACTTGCTTCAGAATTCCTTAAAAAACCTCCCGACAAGATAAATCTACTCCTCACGTTCTCATCTGTTCCGTGGCCTTTGCAAATTTTGTTGTCACGACTGAAATGTTCTTCCCCTGTAAGTTTCCTGCACAAACATGATTCAAACAACCCTTTCTCCTCATCAGCATCAGTCAAACCAAATAAATCTTGCCTAAGCAAAATTTATCCACCACAAGCTAATGTAACCTATATGCAACTAAAATGCTATGTATACTTTGTCTAGATGAGCAATAACGTGAGTGAAAAGAGTAGAAATTAAGTTTTTTTTATGGAGTTATGACCAACCAAACCAATAATTGAACATTTGACCCCCTAGACCGTGAACTTTGACTTGACCATTGAGTTTGACCAAGGTTGACTATTGACTTTGACCAATAACGTCAATTTTTTTGAAAAGTCGTATTCTATGTTTTTCCACATCTTGAGTCCGTTCAAAGTTTGTTTTGGTAAATTTGAACTCAATAAGCTATTTTTAGCATTCTGTCTCTTCATTCGATTCGATTTTGATATTTAAGATCCGTTTTTGATGCAATTTGTTTTGCTATGTATCCGAGATATTTGGGATGTCGAATTCAAATTCAATAGCAATCGAATGAAGTTAAATTGGTTAACCGATATTGATAAAATTTGAGATAATACTTTACTACCCTATGCATACTTTACGATACATGCTGGTAAACTGGTTGATGCAAGATTTAAAATGTTTGATCCTGTAAATCTCGATGATTAATCCTAAGTTCATACTGGATATGGTATAAGGATATTGAATTGGTTAAGACTCGATTGAATCATATAGAAGCTGGAAGATCGATAGGAAATAACTCCAATCACTAATTATTCAATAAAACGATTAACCTTAGGATCCATAAAGTTTGAATATTTTCTTTAAAAGTCAAACATCTACAATACTTGGATAAAATGTAACAAAATACCCTTATAGGGTAAATTACAAAAATACCCTAGTACAATTAAAAGACCATGATTGTTCTTGAAAAAAGAAAATAACATTGAAAAGACACACTTGATCCAAATTAAATTACTGAAGCACTTATTAGGTACTTGTTTGTCTATAAAAATCCAGATAATCGATTTCTAAGCTCTTAGAAGGTAAGAGACTTAGAATTACTAATTTTGGAGCTCAAATCTGAAAAACAAATTACCATAAATAGTGCATATGCTTGGTCATAGCATAATAAAATGAACTCCAAAATGACTAGAATATCCCTCAGTATTGAAATTACCCAAATACCCTCATGATCTGGATAAGAAAATGTTTGTGGACATGTTCTTAAAGTACCAGTGAAGCATTAAATATTGTAACTACCCTAAAGGTTATGGAGATCAACCAAGAACATTGATCACTATGGAAATGAGTACAATATAAAATATTATAAATACCATCGAAATACTAGTTTAATTCTTCAAGATCCATTCAACGATGACTCTAAAGGTGATGGGTTCAATTAGTAAAGTCAATGTTAAAAAGTAAATATTCGTAAGGTATCTCAGTTAGATTAATTGACAGGTACCGTGGTGCTGGGTTTTTTAATTCGAGTTTACCCAATATCATGATAAATCAACATGAATATTGAATGATTAAGTTACTAGGAATCCTCCAGAAATCAAAATGTTTGAAATGCCTCTGATAGTCTGAATGATGGAATCATGCTAATATATGAATCTTAAATAATTATGATGTAAAGGTTCCTGAATGCCTTCCAAATGCATCTGAATTTTAAATAGTCACGAAGCATTAATTCATAAATTTTGATTAGATATGTTAGTAATCAAACCCTTTTAATAGGGACCACTATTTAAAATTCGATCTATCGATAAAAGTTCATGTTTTCCCTTCTTGATAACTATGAAGTCCTTCTGAAAAATATATGGATCCTCTAGTGTGTTCCCTACGGAGAAATGTTTTGTTGATTTAAATTAAGTATGATTATGATATCTGAAATTAAAATCAGATATCTAATCTCTAACTTATAATCTCTGATTTTTTATCTTTGGTTTTTTATTCGAGACACATCTGACCCTTGATTCTGATATTACTGGTTCTATATGAAATTGTTTTATTAGGATACTATATGGGTAAGATTATGGAGTTCTAAGGTTCATCTCATCAAACTGGTAATTCCTTATGGACCTAAGGTGACCATTTGGTAGGCCTATCGACTACAAGGTATCCCTTTAGGTAAGATCACAATTTTGGGGAACTGCAAATGGGGTGTTTAGTTGGAGGGTAACTCTGAGTTAAAAATCGTTCTTTGGTCTCTATTTCTAGATATATATATATATGGCTCTTGATCTCTGATATTACTAGTTACTATTTACTACTCCATCTTATTTTATCAGGGCACTGTCTTGGTAGGAGTATGGAGTTATGAGGTCCAGCCCTGATCCAGCTGGTAATTCCTCACGGGCCTAAGATGACCTTTGGGTTGGCTCATAGGCACCAAGGTACTACCTTAGGGTGACTTGTTTGCTTTTTGCTTAGGGTAAGTTATATGATGTAGTTTTGGGGAACTGTGTAGTGTTCGAGTGGAGGGTATTACAATGATTTTAAAAATCTATTTCATTGAAATAAAATATTAATATATTTAATATATGATTTCATTTATTTTGGTTTTGTGGGAACACACTAGACGTCCTATTTCAATCTCTTGAATTTGTTTCTCTGAATGATTCCCTTGGACTGTAGGTTTTCCATATATTACTTGAAGAATTAATTATATAAAACTCAACTCATCATGAAAACATATAGATGCCTGAATCAATAAGGAAATTTTCAGCTTTACAAAATCTACATGTCCTTTAGCATCATATGGTAGTTCTTTAGTACTAAGCTTTCCCAAAGCCCACTCTCTTACTTACCATTTCATGTTAAAGAGTAGATCCTATGCAGTATCAATATTAGTAATGGGAGTTTCTTCGGCATTGCTTGCAGAGTAAAGTACATGTGTAATTAGGAGGTATGTAGGTCATATTGATTTTTATATTGAGTCTAAAACTTGTATTGTTTCAATTTTGTTTGTAATAAATGAATTTTTTTATGAACTTGTATTTTAAAATTGTTTTATGATTTTACATGTTTTAAAGAAAGTTATAAATTTTCCTGGATTTTTACTTTGGGTCGCTCCGGTGGTCCTAATATGAAACCTCAGATCGAATCGAGTAACATGTATCGGCATAAGGTTTTTCATAGTTGATCGATTTGAAATCTACACACATTCACAATGTACCATCTTCCTTTGGCACAAGAATAACTGGAACAGTACAAGGACAAAGGCTTTCACGGATGTAACTTTTTTGTAGCAATGCATCAACTTGTAGTTTCTTTAGGACTACCTCAATATGCATGTCGATTTGGAATTGAATATAAAGGAATGAAGTCAATTTGAAGTTCTATTCCTCTTTAAGTGATATCATGCAAAAGAGAAACAAAAACAATAGGCAAATCTTTGGGACCATAGGCGCACCCTATGGCACAGCGAAAATAAACTTGACGGTCTCACCAGCGATCAAAGTAAAAAAAAAACTCATATTCGGAGAAAGAGATACGAAAATGACCTCGGTTTCCTAGAAAAACAACAATTCATCTATGCAGTCATAAACAACTCAAATCCAAAGCCTCCATGAAATCATCTCAGCATTTACGCAGTTTTACCTGGTTGTGAGCAAGTTTTCCTTTTCCCAAAACGATTTTGAGAAAAAAATATCTAAGAGATTAGAATGACTGCTAGACCATTATAATCTTTTTATGTGGCAAAGAAACCCTAACCCTTAGGTTTATTCCGTATTAAATGATTATTCTGAATTTTATATTTATTAAAAGAAATATAATCATAATTTATTTTCTTTAATATCCTATATATATTCGAGACTATTAAAGTTACATATATATCAAATATATATTAACTTTAATTATAGAAATTTATATTAATGTATAATTAAATTGTAAAATTACAATTCGTTTAACTTTTTCTCATTTCAACCCTGGGATGTGACCCTATAGGTTCATGTAACATTAGTAATAATTATTAGAACTATTCTAATATACAAATAATGAGTGACATCTAACAATATATCATTGTCACCTAAGTTACAAGAAGTCATGATGAAACATATTTGTGAATAACTCTTTTATGCAATATATCATTTTGTCCTTTATATCTAAAATAGGAACAAGTCTTGGAATAGTCACACTTGTATAACCCATATTATTTATTGATATCTAGAGTAGCCTATAATAAACAAATAATTTTGACATCTCATATCACTTATTCGAGCATGGCCATGCATTTCTAGTCTCAAACAAGTGGCCTTTGATATGTTTCCTATTATGTAGGAAGAACGAATCTCATCTTGATCATTCATATATCACTACACATATTGTGATATGTTCAATATCAATATTTATAGTGCAACTAGTTATGGAGGATGTTTAAATGTATCAAAACATACAACAATATGTCGAGATAGTAATGATCTCATGTATGAGGATTATACATATAGTCATCACCATAAGCAATGTTGTTAATGTCACATAATAATCCAAGACACATGCTCATAGCGGTCAATCCAATATATTGTTCTCTAACAACATATTCATGTATTGCTATTGCATCTCTATTTCAATGAAAACTCATTATCATCAATCAATTCTATGTTAGTCTTAAAACATATTATTCTTTTCCATGCCTATAATATACTTGACTAAGGATATTTAATAATAATCATATTATTAATGGAATTTATTATCTTTCATTTTATGTTAGACACAAAATACAACTGAAAATAATAG
The DNA here is from genome assembly GCF_006381635.1 of Hibiscus syriacus. Lineage (NCBI taxonomy): Eukaryota > Viridiplantae > Streptophyta > Magnoliopsida > Malvales > Malvaceae > Hibiscus > Hibiscus syriacus. The sequence goes on along the minus strand of NW_024061878.1, from coordinate 1,736,229 downwards.
TGGCAATGACTTTATTCAATAAAATGGTAAAAAAGGTATCATTACAATCATCTTATGATTGATATTTGAACATACTCTAACACTGATGTTAGTAAAAATCGAAAGTATGTTGTCTTTGAAACAGATGAGGATGTAAGTTCTGTTTTGGGAAAATTTTTCTCTCATATCTTTTGAACACACATAAATGTTTTGTGACACTTTTTTTCCTCATAAGTGGATTCACTAACCTCCCTTGGGTCTTTTTTTTGGCTTTTATAGGTTGTAGCCTCTTTTAACTTTGCCTTTTTCTTTAAGTTCCCAACCTCCTTACAAGTTCTCTTTGATCTTGTAAAATGTCTTTCGGATGCATTAGTCGGAGATTGTACGATTTTTCATTAATGTTAAAAGAGTACTTGTTTGCTTTACCATAGTAAATGACATCATTGTCATATTGACATGGTCTTCCCAAAAGAATGTAAGATGCTTGCATCGGAAGTACATCACACCACACATTATCATAATATTTACCCATCTTCAAATTAACTAGGCATTGCTTTGTGACTTTCATCTTAGCATTCTCGTTAAAGTAATTGTAAGCAATATGGCTTAGGGTGTATTATACAAGGCAAGCTAAGTGTATCAACCACATAACTATTGATCACATTAACACAACTTCTATTATTGATGATTAAGGAGTATACTTTATCTTTTATCTGACATATCATATAGAAGATGTCATATTTGAGTTATCGACTGCATGCATACTTAGACTTTGCCTCACAACCAAGCATAATGCATCAAACCCACCACTATCTGAATTAACCAGTTCATCTTTTTCCATATGTTCGAGACAATCCCTTTCATATTCAGGCCAACTTGTACTCCTTTTGGATTATCATATTTTTCAAATTCAGACAATCGCGACTGAAATCACCATAACCTTTGCATTTGAATCACAAGGTTTCTTTCATTCGACTTTTTTATGGTTTTCGATCATGTCTTTATTAGCCACCTTAGGCTTTTCAGTCCTCAATTTATTATTCACGACAGAATGTAGGGTAAAAGATAAAGTGATATTATATGAATTACCTTGGTAAGAGGATAGAATACCTTGATAATTCTATCTAATTATGAATTTTCTCTGAAGTTGTGTTGTGATTGTTATTGCTTTCTTCAATGTGTCTTTTAGACTTTCGTATCCATGCAAGCCAAGAAGATCAACTATGCTCGTGTTTAACCCAACAACAAATCTTGACATTGTATATTTTTTGTCTACAGTGATGTATGTTCAGTTTATGAGGGAATGTATCTCCTTGTAGTAGTTTTCGATTGAACTTCTTAATTGTTAGAGTCAGTGAAGTCTTTGTTTTACTTTATTTGTGTTAAGTGTCGGAAGAAAATGGTTCATCATGAATATTTTTAGTGCTACCCATGATGTAATGTCTTGGATCCAATTATATTGGATTGTTTTTTCTAGTGTGCATCCACCAAGTGTGAGCATAACCCACAAATTCCATATGATAAGTGGTACATGTTCATTTATGGGGCAAATCGTGGTAAGAAAACATGAGATCAATTTTTCTTCCCAATTGACATATTCGTCTGGATCATAATATCATTTGAATGATAGAATGGTGAACTTTGGTTTTACAAATAGTTATGGCATTTGAAACCAAAGTTTTCATTACCGAGGAATCATTACACTATTTAGTTGGTTTTTGTTAGTTTGTCTCGGTTGATCAATCTGTAGTGGTTGTTGTTGTCTTATGGTGAGCTTGAGTTCATTAATTTATTGTTGAAGTCTAATGAGTATGTTTGTTTGATGTTCTATAGCCTACGAGAGACTAGCATGTAACACCCTAATCTAGTCTAACCCGAAGATCGATGGATTACAATGTTACCCATGACTACTGAAATAATGACCCAATCTTTTAAAAAACTGCTTGTAAATCAACTGATAATAATTCATCCATAGAAGTTAAAATAAAACATGACAATAGCATAGGTTTACAAAACATAGGGAGCTCCCAAAAATATATCCAAAATAATAGAAATTCTAAGTAGAAATAAAGTTATGACTGAATACATAAAAGGGTCCATAAATAGTACATGTCCTCTAATAATGATTCAAGACATACTCTCATAGTGTCTGAAAATCTGATCCGTTGCACTGGAATATCTGGCGACGATAACTCCCATCGAACTGTTCCTCTAAGAATCTGCACATGGAAACACATTACGAACGTTGAGCTTACAAGTTATGTGCCTCACTAATAACTATATTGTACTACATCATTCATCAAATGAACTAGCTAGAGGCACATGTCTATAACATGAAAATATTGATATACTAAATTATGGTTGTCATCATGGTGTGGCTGAGGGTTCTGCATCTTGGAGGTCACACACCCTTCTAGCCTGTCAGAATACCCTTGGGTAATTGGTTGAGATTTGAAACTGCATCAGAAAAGTACACCCATCAATTAGGTGTATGGGGTTATATCTAGAGCTGCACCGGAAATTTACACCCTAACAACTTACTCCATCAAGTCTTGGAGCATATGTGCCCAGTCGGCTGCTGAAGTGCCTTGGAAGATTTGGATATCCACTAACTATGTATTCTGCTAAATAGGAACTCAGGTGTCCTGACTGTATCCCGAGTTTTAAACAAGGCTAGTTGTATGTAAACCTGGTTGTTAATGTTTGTATTATTTTGTTATGAATTAATGTTCTTTATTGAAGTCTTATTTGTTGTTATTTTGAGTATATAGGGTATGTCGATTATGATCCCTTAAAATTTAGATTATTTAACCAAAACTATTCATGGGTACTGATACTGACCCTTTGGTATCGGTACTCACCTCTTAGTATCGATACCTCCTAACTGATAAAGGCTATTTGAATAAGGTAGTATCGACACTTTAGGTTAAGTATCGATACTTTGGTGTGGTATCGATATTTTCCTGATTATCGATACCAAATTTAGGTTCAATGTTTTGAAAAATACTCCAATATCAATACCCCTATGGAATAAGGACTACTTCTTTTAGTCATTGAAATCCTATCCTTATCTCTAATGTGAATTAGGTCTTAGTTAGCAGCTAAAACCGATTGCTCACGTTTAGTTTAACTTAGATTCTCTTGAATATTAAGGATCGTCACTTAGTTTCTCTCGAACACTAAGTATTGCGCCTAAGAAATGGCTACTCTCATAGTACTTACAATCATAAGTATATAAATACAATGAGCAAAGAAAATAATAAACATAAAAACTTAAATAATTTATTAAAGCAAACATTCAATCATCCATAATAACCCACACCAAATAAGGATTTGTTCATGATGGGGTTCAAATTATCCAAGAAAATAATTCGTTCCATAACAACCCATAAATAGAAATGAAATAAAACACAAAGGTGGAGGAAAAGCTCCCAACTTGCATTGCCATGAGCTCCCCCAGCCACCACGAACTACCATAGTGACACTGACTCCTATCAGATGCTTAGCTTACTACTCCCTTAAGCTTAAAAATGGAGGACACCTAAAAATATGAAAAAGATAAAAAAAATGGAAGGTTGCAGTTGCCCCTTACTCTTCTGAAAAAGAATCCTCCAAAAAACTCCATTTTTTGTGGCTTCATGTTTTATTTTTACTAGGGGAATGTCTTAGAGTTTTCTACAAAATTCCTTTAGTGCCCTAGGTGAAATTCTTATCATGTGGAAGTGAGTACAAAGGTGGCAATGGTCCATTCCTAGGTGGCTGGAAGAAGAAATCACATGAGGTCTGGACAGCTGGCGCTTTGACAAAAAAATCTTCAACTATTTTGACTTTTTCTGTGCAAAAAATTGATGTCCAAAATGACACAGTATTTGCATTTGGCTCGTCATCTAAATTTGTTGCGGCAATTCTCCTAGCTTAGCCTTGGCTGCATAAGCCTGCACATGATCAGCTAATACTACCTTCCCCTTTAAGTAGCACCATTTTTAAAATAAAATGCCATGAAAAATAGAATCCACCAAATGCAGTAATATTCTCCTTAATACATCTGTATGAACCTACATGTCCTCAAGATCATCAATAACTTAAGTGAAAAGGTTCTAAATATAGCCTTTTTACGGAGTTATCACACCCCTAAACTTAAGTTATTGCTTGCTGATGACTCCATAAAATGACTATATTTTGGGTCTTTTTAACTAAGTTATTGATTGTCTAAAAGATATTTTCATGAGTATTTTAGTTGCATATAGCTGTATTTCCATGAGTATTTTAGTTTTTCTTGATAAAACTGATAATGCTGATGAGAAGAGTTATATGTTGGTTGTGATTGTGAAGGTGATGGGAAATGACCAAGGAGATAATTATTTGCCATGACAAATTTAGAGTGAGGTCCAAAGGAACTGATGATGATGGCGGTGATAATTTTTTTACCACGACAAGTTTTTCTTACAAGTTTATATGCAATACAAGATAAAGTAGTTGACGTCGTGCGACCAGCTTTCCAATGCACCTTACGCGAACCCCCTACCCTTGATGATAATTTGAGACCACTACCATCTGCCATGATATTACATTTTTTACATGAATTTTAAGGTATTTAAGGGAATTTAAGGGGAACAAAACCCTAGAAATTCCCACTATAAATAGAAAATAATGCCCACGATTTTAAAGAGACTCTCACCTACCCTAAAAGATTTGAAAATATGGCTATATCACCTTTTTCTCCACAGTTCACCTCTCTTTTTTTCTTTGTTTCCTCCATAATCGGGCTTTGCAAGAGTAGCTACTAGGCCCTCGAGAGAGGCCAACCCACTAGAGTGGTTCATGGTTGTAGTTTGAAAGTCACGACAAAAACACTTTGTTAGGAGTTTTCTTCTCCTTGTTCTTCATTTCTTATTCTTTTAATGGGCTTGTACTTAATGTTGATTTGGGATGCTTTTGGCCACACCATGAACTAATCTATTTGGTGTTAGATTTGTTGGGACGATGTTTTTATTTTTTATTTAATGGATGATTAATTGTGTTTATGTTTTATGTTGTTTTGTTCATTGTTTTAACTTTATGACGTAGCATTGTAAGAGCTTTTGAGAGATTGTCCATTGTTATGACATAAAATTCTTAGTCTATCTAAGAGCTATTGAGAGATAACCATTTTTTAAGAGATGATACCAAATAAAGAGAGTTATGTTAGATCTATGTGAACAAGGGAACTAATTTGGGATGGTGAGGTTTTAATTTGTCTTAGAGATAAGGAGATGGTTTCAAGTAACTAAAAGGGATTGCATTTAATTGGTAGGCTAGGTTCATAGTTTACGCTGAGAGGTATTGTTGTCGCAATAGTTTTATCTGGTTCTTTACTAGCGATAGACAAGGAACACTTCTAGTAAATCATGTTGGGTAGTATAAACATAGCGTACTTAGATCATCCTAGACATAGACTAATCTCTCGTTATAGCAAATTCAACCCATGTGCTCCGTTAGAAGCTTGATTGTGTGAGGTTTTTGGTCTATATTTATAACTCAGATATTTCTTACCTTAAAAACTTTTTATTATTTACTCTTGCATAAATTTCTTGCCACGACACAAAGATTCTTGCTCTCCTCACTTCACAAAAAATTCTTGCCATAACATTTTTTCTATTTATTTATACCATCTGACACATCATATTTTTCCCTTGTTTATATCATTGGACTTAGACACTTTAGATTAGTTAGTGATATTGAATTCCTAGTTATATCTTACTTTAAAGAATTCCCCCAATCCCTTTGGAGTCTATGCTCACTCACTACTATATTACTTGCATCGATTGTGTATACTTGCAGAGATTTGCGTGCAATAGCACACATATTTACATTTGATCAAATTTTTGGCACCGTTTCCTGGGATTGGAAATTGAAGGAAATTTTTAAAGTTTTGTCGTATCAAGTTTTTCTTGTCACATTTTTTTAATTTTACTTATTTGTTTCATTTGTTCCTTTTGTAGGATTTGTCGTTGCATGACCAGGAGAACTGATGTAGAACCACTAGTACCTGTTGAACCTAAAATCAAGCAACTTTTTAGACAAACTCGATGTGCTTAACGTGTCCAAAATAATATGTATTGATTACAAGACCAAGGTGGTGACCAAGTGGAGGATCAGGAAGATGCAAATGTCGCGACAAATAATATTCCCACAAATACTGCAAGACCACATGATATACGGGATCACTTAATTCATATTCTTGATGATCTCAATCCTGGAATCATGGCACCTAAAATTCAGGAAGCCTACTTTGAACTTAAATCAATGATGTTTAGCATGTTGAATTCAATTGGTCAATTAAGAGACATGCTTAATGAAGATGCTAGGTAATAACTCCGTAAAAAGACTCAATTTCTAGTCTTTTCACTTAAGTTATTGCTCGTCTAAACAAAGTATGCACAACATTTTGGTTGCAATTAGGTTATATTTGCTTATAGTGGATAAGTTTTGCTTCGGCAAGATTTATTTTGTTTAACTGATGCTGCTAAGGAGAAAGGGTTTATGTGGATTGTGTATGTGCAGGAAACTTACAGAGGAATAACATTTCAATCGTGACAACGTAATTTTCAAGGGCCAATTAAAGATAAAAGAATGTGAGGAGTAGATTTATCTCGCCGAGGCAAGGTTTATCTGAAGAGTTTGAAGCGGGTATGACGAAACCACCTATGTCACACGCGAGCTGGATAACCTCCTTCACGTGCAAGCAAGCCTTAAATATTCTGACAGCCGCTAGCCACCTTTCCTTTTTAAGTCTGGACAAGATAATAACAGTTATTTAAGGAATCTCCAATCATATAAAACACTAGGAGATTATTCCCTATAAATAACCATCTATAGCCGCTAAAAGAGAGAGGCAGAGAATAGCTTTACTTAAGGCGTGAGCGAGCAACTACAATGCGTGAGCGAGCAACTACAATGCTTTCCCACCATTTACCAACCGACCTTCCTTGGTGTCCTCCATAGCCAAACTGTAGCAGAGCAGTGATCAGGTCTCGAGAGAGGCTAATCACCAAGGCAGGTGCGGTGCTGATCAGAATTGTCACGACAGAGCCTCTAGTTTTGGGAGTCGTTCTTCTTCTTTTCTTAATTTCTTTATATATTCGGGTTGTATTAAACGATGATACTTGGATAATTTTTTGATAGCACCATGACTGTCTTACTTGGTGTTAATCTTTGTGTTGACTAGAATTATTTTCTTCTTTATGAATGATGAATTATGTTTTTGCTAATGACTGTTTTGTTCATTATTTGAATATTTTACCTTGACACTGTAAGAGCATCGAGAGATCGCCTGGGGTTTTGGTAAAACATGTCTTTGCAATGTAAGAGCATCGATAGATCATCTTTTGTCTAGATAGTGATTCTTAGATTCTAGAGAATTAAGATAGATCTATGTGAACCATGGAATGGATACGAGATGGTGATGTTCTAACTTGTCTACCTTAGAGATAAGGAGAGGGTTTCAATTGACTAAAAGGGATAGATGCTAGAGTAGGATAGACAACGCCTATAGTTAATGCGGAGAGGTATTGCTACAACAACAGTCTGACAAACCAAAGGTTGTAGTAAACGCTGAGTAGCATTGCCCTAGAAACCGTCTAAGAACCCTTAGTAATCGTGTCGGACAACTTAAGCAAGTGATAATAATTCATTCTTAGATTAATTGTTGTCAACACAAAAGATTAGCATAACTGCTCTGTGGTAAGTCTGAATATGTGAGGTTGTTCGAATTATATTTAAATAAACACTTGTCTTTGTTTCGTTTTAGTAGTCTGCATCTTTATTTTGCCTCGACCAAACTTTTCTGCAATCATTATAATATTTATTTGTTTTATTAATATTAGCTTTTAAGTTGACAAGACAATAGGAATTAGTTTGTGAGAACTAGTTCTAGTTGTGGTGAAGATAAATTTATAGGCCAATCCCTGAGGAGACGATAACTCACTTACCCTATATTACTTGATTTGATTTTGTATACTGGCACATAATTTCTTGCCTTGGCATATACATTTACAATAGAACAAGTTTTTGGCGCCGTTGCTGGTGATTGGCAATGACGAATTTTTTATTCGCCATAACAAGTTTTTCTTGTTACCTTATATTTATCTAGTCTAATGTAGTTTACTATTTTCTTTTGTAGGTTTTTATTATTGCATGACCCTAAGATCTGCTGGTAAACCTTTCGAACCATTCGATCCTGAAATTGAACAATTGTTCAGGCAAAGGCTATGTGCCCATATAACTAGAGAACATTTAAACCAACTTCAAATGGAAGACAACATGGGAGATCTAGGAGACCCTGATACAGCAATTAATCTTCAAGTTGCAAGACCAAGAGTGATAGAAGATCATTTGAACCCAATTCTCGATGACCTCAACCCAAGCATATGGCTCCTGAAATACAAACAACTCATTTTGAGCTTAAACTGGTGATGTTTACTATGCTAAACTCTATTGCCCAATTTGGTGGTTCACCCAATGAGGATGATAGACAGCATATTCGTGTTTTCCTTGAAGTTTGCGACTAGTTTCGATAACAAGGAGTACATGAAGATGTGCTTAAACTAAAACTCTTCCCTTATTCCCTACGCGATAGAGCGAGAGCCTAGCTCAGCGGAGTTCCTTCCGACTTAATGGAGTCATAGGCAGATTTATGCATGAGTTTCCTACTTCGATATAATCTGTCCAATATGAATACATAGCTTCGCAATGACATTGCAAGTTTTCGCCAGGGAGATAATGAATCAATGTACGAATATTGGGATAGGTACAAAAGTCTACTTCGTAAATGTGTCGACGATGGATTTCATGACTGAACGTAAGTGGTGATGTTTTACAATGGAGTTAATACACCTACTCGAATGATGTTAGATGCCTCAGCAAATGGAACTTTACTTGACAAATCACCAGAGGAAGCCTTTGATATCATCGATAGGATAAAAAATAATGATTATCAATTCCCAAATACAAGATTATGAATCAACAGAAAAATATCTGGAGCATATAAATTAGAGGGTAAGGATTCTGTAGCTGCTCAACTTTCTGCCATAACTAATATGTTGAAAAAATTTCAATGTCCTAATAAGGTAAGAGAAGTCAAGGTGACCAATAACGCATGCATATTTTGTCATGGCAACCATCATAAGAGTGAATGTCTGGAAAACCATGAGTCAACAAATTTTGTCGGCAATTATAACGAAGCAATAATAACCCCTATTCAAACACGTACAATCCTGGTTGGAGACAACACCTGAATTTTTCATGGAGCAATCAAGGGAACAATAACATTCAAGTAGCAAATTATAGGCCACAACAGAATAATTTAGACCATCAACATTTTCAGAATCATCATCATCAGTAACCCTGGCAAAACAATAAAGGTATAGTTTCTTCCTCTTATACTAATTCCAATACTAATTCCTTGGAGTTATCATTGCAGGAATTTATGGCCTCGATAAAATATTTAATGGCTTCAACAAAGACCTTGATGCACGAGCATTATGAAATAATTAAAAATCAAGGAAATTTGCTACAAAGCCAAGACACACTTTTGCAAAGCCATAGTTCATCTCTAAGAGCATTAGAGAATCAAGTAGGCCAAATTGCTACAGCATTACATTTTAGCCCACAAGGAAATCTCCATATTGATACTGAGATCACTAAACATCATGGAAATGAGCAATGCAGTGTACTCATACTAAGGAGTGGAACACAAGTCAATCAAAATGACAAGTTTAGGGAAGATTACCTAAACAATCATCGCCATGGCATAACACAACCAGAGGATCGAGCTGAAAATGAGGAACAAGATGAATCGCCTGAACAGAAGGAAAGGAGTGAAGGCTTAGAAAAACATCGTTCAAATAATGAGAAATTCATGGCCAAGGCTAAAGATTCCTCAGTACCAACAGCAGATAATGTGAGACCTCCACCACCGTTCCCTCAACGATTAAAGAAGCATAATGATGACATCCAGGTCAAGAAATTCATTGATGTTTTGGACCAGTTGTATATCAATGTGCCCTTGCTTAAAGCCATCGAAAAAATGCCTTCATATGCCAAGTTTCTTAAGGACATCGTTACGAAGAAAAGGAAGTAGAACATGTTGCCACGACAACATAAATCTGTTATGCAGTAAGCAAACTCCCACCAAAACAAAAAGACCCTGGCAATTTTATAATACCATGTTCAATTGGTAATGTCTTTGTAGGATGAGCTCTTGTTGATTTGGGATCAAGTGCAAACTTGATACCAAAGTCCATATTTATGAAAATCGATGGATATCACTCTTGTCCAACCACAGTCATCCTACAGTTGGTTGATCGGTCTTATGTGTGTCCTGATGGCAGAATAGAAGACGCCAGAGTAAAGGTGGACAAATTCGTATTCCTAGTTGATTTCTTCATCTTGGACTGCGAAGACGATGAAAACACACAAATCATTATGGGACGACCCTTTTTAGCTACTGGAAGAATCCTAATAGATTGTGAAAAGGGAGAGTTCACAATGCGAGTAGGAGAGCAAAGCGTCACCATCAATGTATTCAACTCCATGAAATATATGGATGACTCAGAGGAATACCAATGCATAAGAAAAGTATAGGAAAAGACAATCTTTGGATGCGATGAATCTCCAAAGCTCGACGAATACAATGCTTTGTACCATGACTCTACAACCGATATGCATAAACAAGAAAACTTTGGCCCAGGCAAATTATTTTCAGAAGACGATTCTAAAAATTATAGTATGACAACAGAAATATGAATAAAGCACACAATGAGTGCCCTGAAAATGACACCAATACAGGATACAAAGGAAAAACAAAGGATCAATCGAGGCTTCTTTATAATAAATCAGGTATGAAATTCGAACCCCTAGATTATGATGAAGTTAATTCTCCAGAATCATCTTTACGACATGCACCGAAATTGGAGCTTAAAACTTTTCCATCACATTTGAAGTATGCATACCTAGGAATTGATAAAACTTTACCAGTAATAATCTCTGCCAATCTAACCTCCGAACAGGAGAATAGTTTGTTGAATGTTTTGTCACAGAACAAAAAGGCTCAAGGATGAACAATGACAGACTTAAAGGGAATTAGTATTGTCATGTGCATGCACAAGATCAATTTATAAGATAACCATAGCACTTTGGTAGAACCCCAAAAAAGACTCAACCCCATCATGAAGAAGGTAGTCATGAAGGAAATTTAAAATGGTTAGATGCAGAAGTTCAATGTGTACCAAAGAAGGGTGGTGTGACCGTGGTTAAAAGTGAGCATGACGAGCTCCTCACTACTAGAACAGTCACGGGCTGGTGCATATGTATGGATTACAAGAAGCTTAATAAAGTCACAAAGAAAGACCATTTTCCCATCCCTTTTATTGTCAAAATGCTTGATAGGTTAGTTGGAAAAGCATTTTATTACTTCCTCGATAGTTACTCAGGATATAATCAAATAGCCATAGCACCGGAGGATCAAGACAAAACCACTTTCACATGCCCATATGGTACCTATGCATATAGACGAATGTTGTTTGGGCTGTGTAGCGCTCCAGCTACCTTCCAAAGATGCACGATGGCAATCTTTTCAGGTATGGTGGAAGAATTTATGGAAATATTTATATATGACTTCTCCGTCTCAGGTGATGATTTTGACTGATGTCTCGACAATTTATCCAAGGTACTGAAACGATGTGAAGAAGCCAACCTAGTACTAAATTAGGAGAAATGCCATTTTATGGTAACCGAGGGAATAGTGTTGGGTCACAAAATTTCATGTAGATGCATTGAAGTCGATGAAGCCAAGGTGGAAGTAATTGAAAACCTTCCCCCACTCACCAACGTGAGAGGTGTATGCAGTTTCCTTGGACATACAGGCTTCTACAGGCGGTTCTTAAAAGATTTTTCTCAAATCTCTATGCCCTTATGTCTTTTAATTCAACAAACTCATCCATTTGAATTTACTAATGATTGTTTGAATACCTTTACAGATTTGAAGAAGAAACTCTCGGCAACACCAATCGTTATCCCACCAGACTGGAACGAACCTCTTGAGCTCATGTGCGATGCTAGTAACTATGTAGTCGGAGCAGTGCTAGGGTAATGAAAAAGTAGAATCTTTCATGTTATTTACTATGCGAGTAGTACTCTTAATGACGCACAAGTAAACTATACCACCACTGAAAAAGAACTCTTAGCAGTAGTATTTACATTCGATAAGTTTAGGCCATATCTAATAGGCACTAAGGTAATTGTTCATACAGATCATTCTGCCACTAAATATTTGATCAGTAAAAAAGATGCAAAGCTTAGGCTAATTCTATGGATATTTTTACTACAAGAATTTGATTTAGAGATCAAGGATAGAAAGGGTACAGAAAATCAAGTGGCAGACCATTTGTCTAGGCTAGATAACAAATCTGATTGTCATGACATAACAGAAATTCAAGAGGATTTCCCTGATGAGAAAATATTATTTGTCACGGCTGCGCCGTGGTATGCTAACATAATTAACTTTCTTGTTAGTGGTATTGTTCCTCCATATTTATCTATCCAGGGCCGAAAGAAGTTTCGACATGGTGTGTGACATTATTACTGGGATGAACCTTTCTTATTCAAGCAATGTATAGACCAAATAATCCGAAGATGTGTTACTGAAGAAGAGTAGAAAGAAATTCTACTTCAATGTCACTCGTCACCGTATAGAGGGCATTTTGGTGGAATGAGAACAACATCGAAAGTACTTCAGTCTGGATTATATTGGCCAACCTTTTTCAAAGATGCGCATGAATTCTATAAGTCATGTGATAGATGCTAACAAACAGGGAACATGTCAAAATTGCATGAGATGCCATGGCAAAATGTTCTGGAGATTGAACTCTTCGACGTATAGGGAATAGACTTCATGGGACCCTTTCCCACGTCATTTGGAGATTTGTATATTCTCGTGGCAGTGGATTATGTATCCAAATGGGTCGAAGCCATTGTAACACCTAAAAATGATTCCAAAACGGTGTTAAAAGTTTTGTAAAAAAATATATTCACACGATTTAGAACACCAAGAGCTATCATTAATGATGAGGGCACACATTTTGACAACAAATTGATTGCCAAGGCACTGAAACGATATGGAGTACGACATAGGATAGCTATGGTGTATCACCCTCAGACTAATGGACAAGTTGAAGTGTCTAACTGGTATATCAAATAGATCCTTGAGAAAGTGGTCAACCCAAGTCAAAAGGAATGGTCGCCGAAGCTAGATGAACCACTATGGGCTTATCGTATGACATTCAAGACACCACTGAGAATGTCCTCGTTCAATCTGGTCTATGGAAAATAATGCCATCTACCTGTGGAACTTGAACATAAAGCTTACTGGGCCATCAAAAAGTTAAACATGAATGCTCAGCTTGCTAGAGAAAGAAGACTCTTGGAACTAAACGAGATGGATGAGTTCAGAGCACACGCATACGAGAATGCCTGCCTATACAAAGAGAAAACAAAAATGATGGCATGACTGAAAAATATTACCTAGGCAATTTTATTCTGGACAACAAGTACTAATTTAAAATTCACGTCTTAAGTTATTCCCAAGCAAGCTAAAATCATGATTTTCAGGACCATTCATCGTACATCAAGTCGACAACAATGGAGCAATAGAAATCTATAACAAAAAAGATGGTTCCATCTTCAAGCTAAAAGGGCAGAGGCTAAAGGAGTACAAAGGAGCCCCAGTCATGCGCAACAAATTGACATCAATGGCACATGATTCCCAAGTGTTTGCCTTTGTTACTTGAATAAAATTCGTTGCCTAGGCGATGAAAATTTAAATTCTGTTCATAAATAAATTAAGTTATTTTGTGTTTTCTTTATCCGTTTTATTTTTTCTTTTTTTTATAGGCATGCAGAGTACACGTGGATGTATGGGGTGATATCCTATGCATGAAAAGAAAGGAAACCCTAGTGTAAGAGGTTTAGCTAGCATAATTAAAGAGGGAAAGGAATATTTTCCCCAACGTTTCGTCCAGTCAAATATCCCACATTCAATGCCAAATGTTTTCCCCTCGTACAAGGACCAATCTACCCCGAAACAACCCGTTACTTTCTAGAAAAAAACTGCCTAACTTCTTCTTCTTCTTTATCATGCCTCACTCTCTCTCTACCAAGCAAGGATATTTTTATTTCTTTCAACAAAATCTTCCCCGAAGCCAAAGCACGCTTCAAAATCCTCCAAAAAAGACAAGTGTATTTGGAAGACGGGTTCATCTTTCCAGCAGAGGATGAAGAGCCATTTAGATCAGAGGTAATGGACGTAATTAAGAAGCACAACTGGGAGAAGTTCACTCGCCATCCCAAATCCATAGCACCAGCGATGGTGAGGGAGTTCTACGCCGATCTCGAAGACCCGTCCAATCACACAGTATATGTCTGAGGGAAGCTCCTTCGGTTTTCCCCGTAAGTACTCAACAGATACTTTAAGTTGGGGAAAGTGGAGGAGTAGCACAAGAAATTTGTGGCGAAGGCAGACTAGGAAACATACAGTGGAGTTCTTGAAGATCTATGCTTCGGCTGGGCCAAGTTCGAAGGGAATGCTCCAACAAGGAAGAGAGTCGATCGTCGAGACCTTAAACAAATCGTTAAGTTATGGAACCATTTTTGCAAGGGCAAGTTTATGCTAACATCTCACAACATAACTGTTCTCGTAAAAAGATTGATGCTCTTGCACTCGATAATATACGGGAGGAAGATCGATGTTGGGGAACTCATCTTCGAGCAAATCCACAAGTGTGCCAAAAGAAACCTGAATAATTTATTGTTTTCTAACTTGATAACCGATTTGTATAGGAAAAATAATGTCCCATAGGAGCCCTTTGAGGATTTCCTTAAATCCAAGGAGGGTATCACCAAGAATAAAGTACCCGAGCTGATGAGTTTCGACGACAACGCCCCATATAAAGGTTTAGAGAGGGGAGTAAAATCTGTTGCTGCGGCCAGAATAGCGGCAGTGGTTATGTACACGCAAGAAATGCGTGAGAAGATATGGCGTATAAAGGATAACATGGAGATCTTTTTGAAGTTTTTCAAAGTAAGGGACGCGCAACTCAACACTTTTTTCAAGGAGTTACTGCCGATCACAACCACCAATCTGCTACCCTTCCCCAGCGTCATTCTCAAATACAATATAGGCGGCAGCACATTCCATGCCTCGACATTGAATATCCCCACAGAAGCCCCCCAGAAGTACCCACAGACGTGTTAAGGCCATGGTGACACAGGCGAGTTCCTCATCTCCTCATCTTTCTCAACCTCCGAGAAGAGTCAAGAGACCTTACCCAAGTTTTTCTCCGATGAAGATTTTACCCCAAACCCGAAGCAACCAAAGTAAGGTCTCATACAATCACATGTGCGTCAAGCAACACCAGTCCCTGCACAACCGACTCCTACTATCGAACAACCAACTCCAGCACGAGCCTAGATCAGCAAGAAACTAATCAAGCGAATTGCAGGCCGTATCCTTCAGCCATCACATTCGACGATAGTAGCAGTATAATCGGGATGAGAGTGTCCCTCTCCTCCCAAACGACTCCAAACGAGGGCGTCCATTAAAGCCACCCCACCAGAGTAAGTTTAAATTTTAGTTTTTTTTATTTTCACATCTGCATATAGCATCATGTAGATTCAAATCTCATGCATTGAGGACAATGCATCCATAAAGTTTTGGGGAGGTATTGTGTCATATTTTCCATACTTTGTTAAAAAGCAATTGATGATAATTGATTGAAAATTTTAGTTGTCATGACATAAGCATGTTAAGATTATTGTTTGGAATGAATTAAGGATGCCCGGTGATGAATGCATAATTTGATTTCCATGACTAGAATTATTGTTAAGACTGTCTAAGGAAGAGAACCAACCCTAGGCCTGATTCTTATAAATTTACAAACACAATTGTAGGTTGTCTCTGCTTAAGGTAATCTGTAAAATTTTTAGGAAAAAACTTTCTGCTTGACGAGACTTCAAAAATATTTTAAGGGTAAGGTGAAACTCCCTAGTGTTTAAAACTTGAAAAATAAAAGGGACACTCCTCTATGAAAAGGCATAAATAGAAAAACTCCATAAGAAATTAAGAGTCACCGAGGCATATTATTGATTGAAAGTAGTCACAGGATGACTCTGCCCAACTAGCTTGGGGGTGGAAGGTATGCTCCCTTTCACCTAGAGTATGGGACGGTAGGTGTGATGAGCTGACTCCCCCAAAAAAAGAGAGAAAAAGTTGATAAATAACTAGGAGTATAAACTAAGCCTAACAAATAATTTGATGCCATGATAAACCAGAAGCGCTTACTTTAAGTTTTATAATTACCTTTATGCATAAACCGATTACAATCACGCACACACAATAACAAGGAATCCTTACTAGGGAAGGGACTTTACTGATATAACTATAAAACATGTTGAGGCCAACTATTTTTGCTGAGGGATGAAATCTCAAACCATATGATTTTTTTTAACACTACTTTGTCATGACCATTTTAATTTTCTTCTAGCTATTGTACATTACTTGAGGACAATCAATAGCTTACGTTTGGGGGTCTGATAACTCCGTAAAAATACTCAATTTATAGTCTTTTCACTTAAGCTATTACTCGTCTAAACAAAGTATGCACATCATTTTAGTTGCGTTTAGGTTATATTTACTTGTGGTGGATAAGTTTTGCTTCGGCAAGATTTATTTGGTTTAACTGATATTGCTGAGGAGAAAGGGTTTGTATGGATTGTGTTTGTACAGGGAACTTACAGAGGAATAACATTTCAGTCGTGACAACGTAATTTACAAGTGACAATGGAAGAGAGAAGAACATGAGGAGCAGATTTATCTCACTGAGGCAAGGTTTATCTAAAGAGTCTGAAGCGGGTATAAAGAAACTGTCTATGCCACACGTCAGTTGGATAACCTCCTTCACGTGCAAGCAAGCCTTAAATATTCTGACAACCACCACCTTCCTTTTCTTTTTAAGTCTGGACAAGATAACAACTGTTATTTAAGGAATCTCTAATCATGCGAGACCCTAGGAGATTATTCCCTATAAATAACAAGTCATAGCTGCCAAAAGAGAGAGGCAAGGAAGAAGAGAGAAGAGCTTTAATTAAGGCATGAGCTAGCAACTGCAGTTCTTTTCCACCATTTACCAACCAACCTTCCTTGGTGTCCTCTATAGCCAGACTGTCGCAAAGCGATGATCAAGTCTCAAGAGAGGCTAATAACCAAGGCAGGCGTGGTGCTGATCAGAATTATCACGACAGAGCCCCCGATTTTGGAAGTCGTTCTACCTTTGTTCTTAATTTCTTTATATATTTAGGGTTGTATTAAACGATGATACTCAGATGACTTTTTGATAGCACCATGATTGTCTTACTTGGTGTTAATCTTTGTGTTACCTAGACAATTATTTTCTGCTTTATGAATGATGAATTATGTTTTTGCTCATGACTGTTTTATTCATTTTTTGAATATTTTACCTTGAAACTACAAGAGCATCGAGAGATCGCCTTTTGTCTAGATAGTGATTCTTAGATTCGAGAAAATTAAGATAGATCTACGTGAACAATGTAATGGATCCTGGATGGTGATGTTCTAACTTTTCTACCTTAAAGTTAAGGAGTAGGTTTTAATTGACTAAAAGGGATAAACAACACCTATAGTTCACGCTGAGAGGTATTGCTACAACAACAGTCTGACAAATCAAGGGTTTTAGTTAACGCTGAGTAGTATTGCCATAACAACCGCCTAAGAACACTTAGTAATCCTGTCGGGCAACTTAAGCAAGTCATAATACTTCGTTCTAAACTTAGAGTAATTGTTGTCAACACAAAAGATTAGCATAAGTCCTCTGTGGTAAGTCTGAATATGTAAGGTTGTTTAAATTATATTTAAATCAACACTTGTCTTTGTTTTATTTTAGTAGTCTGCATCTTTATTTTGCCTCGACCAAATTTTTATGCAATCATTATAATATTTCTTTGTTTTATTAATATTAGCTTTTAAGTTTACAAGACAGTAGGAATTAGTTTGTGACAACTAGTTCTAGTGGTGGTGAAGATAAATTTCTAGACCAATCCCTTAGGAGATGATAAGTCACTTACCCTATATTACTTGATTCAATTGTGTAGACTTGTACAGAATTGCTTGCCTTAGCATATACATTTACAAGCGATCACTAGGCAACACACCCGTGCTTTCCTTGAAGTGTGCAACTCATTTAGGAAGTAAGGAATGCATGAAGATGTGCTGAATCTAAAGTTATCCCATTGTTTTTTGCATGACCGAGTAAGGCTTAGCTTAGTGGAGTTCCATTCGGCTTGATGGAGTCTTGAGCAAACTTAAACAAAGAATTTTTATTGTGGTATAATTTGCTTAACATGAATACGCAACTTCGTAATGACATTATAAGTTTTCATCAAGCTGATAACAACTCAATGCATAAGTGTTGGGACCGATATAAAAGTTTCCTTTGAAAATGCACCAAACATGGATTCCACGAGTGTACAAAATTCGTGATGTTCTATAATGGATTCAATGCGTCCACTCGCATGATGTTGGATGCCTCAGCAGATGGTACTTTGCTTGATAAGTCACTCGAGGAATCTTTTGATACCCTTGATAGGATAACCAAAAGTGATTATCAATTCCCCTCTACAAGGCTTAGAACTGGGAGGAAGGCACATGGGGCATTTGAACTTGACGCCAAGGATTTTGTGTCTGCCTAACTTTTTGTCATAATAAATTTGTTAAAAATCTACAACATTATAGCGAGGTGAAATAAGTCAAGACAACCAGCTCAACATGTATTTTTTTGTCGTGGCAATCACCATGAGAGTGAATGCCCTGACAATCAGGGGTCTATCAATTTAGTTGGCAATTATAATCGAAGCAACAACAACAACCCCTATTCTAACACCTACAACCCAAGATGGTGTCAGTATCCTAATATTTTTTTATGGTAATCAAGAGGCTCAACACAACCATGCAGGAAACTTAAATAGGCCAAAATAAAAATTTTTGAACCTTCAAATTTTCGGCATCAACAGATGTTGTGGCAAAATATTAACAAAGGTTTAGCATCTTCCTCAAATACTAACTCCCTTGAAGCTTCTCTGTAAGATTTTATGGCTTCGACCAAAGATTTCATGGCGTCAACAAAGGCCTTGTTGTACAAACACTCATCAACAATTAAAATACAAGGCACACTTTTACAAAGCTAAGCAGCCTTATTACAAAGTCGTAGCTCATCTTTGAGAGCGTTGGAGAACCAAGTGGGCCAAATTGCCATATCACTACATTCTCACCCACAAGGAAGCCTCCCTAGTGATACTGAGGTCACTAAGCCTCACAAAAAAACCAATACAGTGCATTTACACTAAGGAATTTTACTCATATTATTGAAGAAGACAAGTTTACGGAAAAAACAAGAAATTTCTCCCCATGATATTCTATAACAAGAATCTGAAGGTCTAGTTGAACCTACTGTTCAAGAGAAATTGCCTATGGACAAGGACAGGACGAGGGTTCAACTAATCATCCCACTGATGGAGGAAAAACTAAAGCCACAATAAAAGTTTCACCCCACCTGCAACAGATGAAGTCAGTCCCCCGCCACCCTTCCCTCAACGGTTGAAGAAACATAATGATGAGATCCAATTCAAAAAGTTTGTTAAGGTCCTTGATAAGCTATATATCAATGTCCCACTGCTTGAGGCCATTGATCAGATGCCTACTTATGCCAAATTTCTAAAGGATATCGTCACAGAGAAGAAAAAGGTGGAAAGACTAGAAAATGTTGCCACGATGAAAGAATTTGTTCTACACTGAGTAAACTTCCACTAAAGTGTAAATATCGTAGCATATTTTTTATTCTTTGTTCCATCGGTGAAAACTATATTGGGAAAGCCTTATGTAACTTAGGGTCAAATGTTAATCTGATGCCCAAGTCCATATTTTTTAAGCTTGGAACGCATAATGCTTGGCCAACCACTGTGTTCTTGCAACTAGCAGATCGATCACACATTCGTCCTAAGGGCATAATAAAAGATTCCAAAGTTAATGTGGACAAGTTTGTGTTTCCAGCAGACTTTCTCATTTTAGATTGCGATGTCGATGCCAATACACTATTATTATTGGGTGTCCATTCTTGGCCACTGGGTGCATCCTAATATATCGTGAGAAGGGAAAGTTCACGATGAGGGTTACCGATCAGAGTGTAACTATCATTGTCTTCAACACTTTTAAATATATTGATGATTTTGAAGAATTCCAATACATTTAAGACATGCATTCAATGGAGGAAGCGGGAGCTAAAATTTTTCGGTATGGAAAATTTTTACATCTAGAGGAGCATGAAAATTTTAGCCATGGTAATTTTTTTCTAGATGGAAGAGTACATAAATATTTACCATGACGCGTTTTCCAAAAATAAGGCAAATGAGAGACTTACTTAAGATAAAGAAGATGAGGAGTCTGAGGAATATTCATTAGAGGTGGAATAGTCTATCTTGCTTCAAGCTAGACTAAGTATGAAATTCGAACCCCTTAACTTTAATGAATTTGTTCCTCCAAAACCATCACTGTAGCATTCACCTACCTTGAAACTTAAACCTTTGTCATCACAATTGAAATATGCTTATCTAGGCAGTGATGATAGTTTATCGGTTATAATATCTGCTAGTCTAACCCCTGAGTAAGAATGTAGTTTGTTGAATGTTTTATTACAGCATAAAAAAGCTCTAGGGTAGACCATGGAAGGCTTGCCAAGGCAAAATTTGAAACATACGACATCGTGCCCGAGGAACTTTGCTTTGGGTGGGCTAAGTGAGAAGAAAATGCCTTCAATCGCAAGAGAATTGATTACCGTACGCTAAAGTCAATAGACAAGCTGTGGAAACATTTCATCAAGGCTCGCCTGATGCCCACATCCCACAACTCAACTATTTTACCAAGGCATCTGCTTCTTCACTTAATCATATAGAAGATTGATAAATGTTGCAGAGATCATCATCGAGTAAATACACGAGTGTGCCAAAAAGAAGAAAGGTAATTTTATTTTTGCAAATCTAATTACTATTTTGTCCCAAAAAAGTTTCTGAAGAACCCCTTGAGGAATTTGTTAAACCAATGAGGGAATCACAAAGAGAAAGGTGTCTGAGCTGATGAGTTTTGATGAAGAAACCTCGGGTGAAGTTTTAGAAAGAAGTACAAAAATTGTTGCTACAGAGAGGATTGTTGTTGTGGTGACTACCACCCGTGAAACTAAGGAAAATATTGATCAAATAGAGGGCCATATGTAAACTTTTTCCCTTTTCCCTTTCCCTGAGAAACTTTTACCCAAACCAAAGCCTGGTACAACACCAACTGGTGAGCAGGAATTTTTCACCATTCAAACTGACTCCCTAAGTGACGCCTCCCCGATTGCTACATATTTCTTCACAACTGCTGAAGATGGAGGAGCCGAGAATGATGAGCACCATAACCCAATATCTTTAGAGCACACTCAGGTGTTTGAGATAGAGTTGTTCACTGGTATGAAATATATAAAACTTGAAGTTATTGTTAACCCAGTTGTTGAGGACATTGTCCCTGGGCTAGCTATCGAGGAAACCACTGAATCTGCTATCGAACAAGAAGGATTCTAGCCCATGGAAGAGTCTATTGAGAGCCCACCACCAGAGGAGTTGCCACGACAAGATAGTCCCCTAAGGATTAGGCGTCGCCTAAAGTGTTCAGTAAATCATGCACATGTTGTTACCTCATCACCGTATATGTTCAAGGACACAAATTTTGATAGCCCACCCCCACTCAAAAGATGGCATGCCCATGCATCCAGCAAAGCCAACCCACCACAGTGAGGTACCTGCACCACTTTTACAATTACATTGCATTTAGACTACCATAATTCACTTATTTTTATACATTGAGGACAACACATCCCTCAAGTTTTGGTAGGTATTGTGTTCATACTTTATCAGTTGCATTAATAATGTTTAGTAGGAAATTTTTTTGTTATGGCATGAGTTAATATTAGGTTAGTTACATGGAATAAGTTGATGATGCCTAGTGATTATAAATTTTTTGCCATGGCTAGAAATTATTGTACTTGACTGTTGAGGAGGATAGAACCAACCCTGGGACTTAATTCTTTGTGACTCTTTGAACACGATTGTATGTTTTCTATGCTTTAGGACCTTAGAAAATTTTTATGAAAGAACTTTTGTGTGTCATGGCATAAAATTATGGTAATAAACTTAACTGCTATATCAATGCATGAAAAGGCTAAGTTACACTCCTTAATGTTGTGAATTTTGTTGAATTACTAATAAATGCCTCGACATAGCCATAAAGGGACACTCCTCTGTGTGATTGTAATGCCTGGAAACCCTATTGAATAAATGGTATCCTTAGCACATGGTGAATGAAAGTAGTCATATGATGACTCTGCCTGACTAGCTCGGGGATAGAAGGTATATTCCCATTCATCTAGAGTGTGTTATGGTATTTGTGATAGGTTGACTCCCTTTGTGTAATGTAAAAAAATTGAAAATTTTTAAAAGTTTAAGTGTTGAATAAATAGGAGTAAATTTTGTGATTAATGAATAGTTTTATGCATTGGCAAAACAAAAGAACTTACTTAGGGACTTTATAATACAATCACACATACATATTTACAAAGGATCTTGGCATAGGGAAAAGTACTTGACTTCTCAATTAGTCTAGCATGTTGAAGCCAAACTTTTGTTGAGGGCTGAAATTTTAGACCACTTGACTATCTTGATTTATACTTCACCATAGCATTTTATTTTCTGTTGCTCATTATCCATTGCTTGTTTGGGGGTGTCATAACTCCGTTAAAAGACTATATTTTGGGTCTTTTTGCTTAAGTTATTGATTGTCTAAAAGCTATTGTCATAATCATTTTAACTACATATAATTGCATTTAGGGGATTTTATCACATGTGGTGGAAATTTTTACCGCGACTAGTTTTTCTTGATAAAACTAATGATGCTGATTAGAAGGGTTGTATGTTGGTTGTGATTGTGTAGGTGATGGGAAATAACCGAGAAGAGAATTATTTGGCATGAAAGTTTTAGAGCGAGGGCCAAAGAAAATGATGATGATGAACATGAGGAAATTTTTCATTGTGACAAGTTTTTTTACAAGTATGGACGCAATACAAGACAAAGTAGCTAACGTCGTGCAACCATCTGTACAACGCACCTCATGTGAACCCACTACCCCTGTTGATAATTTAGGACCATTGCTAGCTGCCACGATATCACATTTTAGGCATGAATTTAAGGGTATTTAAGGGAATTTAATGGACACAAAATATAGAAATTTCCCACTGTTAATATGAAGTGATGCCCACAATTCCAAAGCGACTCTTATCTACCCTAAAAGTTTTGAAAAAGTGACTGCAACACCTTCTTCTCCATTATTCTTCTCTCTTATTTTCTTAGTGTCCTCCATAGTCGAATTTCGTCGGAGTAGCGGCTAAGCCTTTGAGAGAGGCTAGCCTACTAGAGCAGTCCATTGTGGTGGTTTGAAAGTCATGACAACATCTCTTTGTTGGGAGTTTTTCTTCTCCTTGTTCTTAATGTCTTATATTTTTTAATGGGCTTGTACTTAATGATGATATGGGATGATTTTAGCCACACCATCAATTGATCTATTTTGTTTTTGATTTGTTGGGATGATGTTTTTATTTTGTGTTTGATGTATGATTAAGTATGTTTATGTTTTATGTTGTTTCATTCACTGTTTTAACTTTATGTCGTAGTATTGTAAAAGCTTCTGAGAGATTGTTTGACGCCATGACATAATAGCCATTTTTTATAAGATTATATACCTAATATTGAGAGAGTAAGGTTAGGTTTACGTGAACAATGGATCTAATCCAAGATGGTAAAGTTCTAATCTACCTTAGAGATAAGAAGATAGTTTTAAGCGACTGAAAGGGATAAGAGTTAATCGATAGGCTAGGGTCACAATTTACGTTGAAAGGTATTGTCGTGACAATACTTTTATCAGTTTCCTTACTAGAGATAGCCTAGGAACACTTATAGTAAATCATGTTGGGTAACGTAGACATAGCGTACTTAGATCATCTTATACATAGAATAATATCTCGCCGTAGCAAATCCAACCCAAGTGCTCTTTAGAAGCTTGGTTGTGTGAGGATTTCAGTCTATATTCAACTCAAATGTTTCTTGCCTTAGCAATATTTTATTATTTACTCTTGAATAAATTTCTTGCCAGGACACAAAAATTCTTGCTTACTTCACTTCACAAAAAATTCTTACAATAGCATATTTTCCATTTGCTCATATCATATGTCATATCATATTTTTCCTTGCTTATATCATTAGACTTAGACACTTAGGATTAGTTAGTGACACTTAATTCCAAGTTATAGTTTGCTTTAAATAATTCCCCCAATCTCCATGGAGATAATACTCACTCACTACTATATTACTTAAATCGATTGTGTGTACTTACATAGATTTAGGTTCCATAGCACACATTTACACGTGATCAATTGTCCTCAATAAATGGATAGTAGCCGGCAAAAGAAAATTTCTATGGCAAAGTTAAAATTCAAGAAAGTCATATCGAATAGAATTTCAACCCTCAGACGAATGGAATTCAACATGCTAGACAAATTGAGAAATCAAGTATTGTTCCCAAGGCGAAAATCCTTGGCTTTTGTTTGTGCGTGATTGTATCCAATCTATGCTTATGGAAGCTAGAAAGTTTCTAGGCAAGCTCTCTTGTTTTGCTACAGCATTTATTGTAGCAACATAAATCCAATTGTGCCTAAAGTGCCACACTAGACTATTGAGGCAACCCCTTGATTTTCAAAACCTGTTCATTTACTTTTCAAATGTATTGAATGGTATAATAATAAAATATAAATAATTGTTATAAAAACATTTTATAAAATTAGAGCTTCGTGACACATATTTTAAAATAAATATTACATCTTAAAGTTTACAACCCATATACATATGTAATGTTCTATGAATACACATGCCCACTAAAGTTACAGTACAGTACTTTGTCGGACATGCTGGAAGTCCTGCTACGATGGTGCTCCACGAACGACCCAGACTAGAAACATGCCAATGAAAAACATCTGAAGGGTGAGCTTTCAAATCACAGCAACATTCTCGCTAATCTATAGTAGCATAAGAATTTATAAACATAAGCATACTGAAGATATAGTATTAAGCAGTAGGTGTATGTATGACCTAGATCAAATGCTACCTATTTAGGACTTTACTTCTCTAACTAAGATGTAGGGTTCTCATGCTTTCCTTAGTCCTCTACTAAGGGCATTACCATGAATACACCTCTAAAGTGTCTCTAACCTTAATGATTGAACATGCTAAACATTATATGAATGCGAAAATGACATACTATGCATTACCTGAATGCAATAGTGACATGATGTGCATTATCTGAATGCATCCTTACTAGTATCTTGTCTAACATAGCTCTCATACATTAGTTACTAGGGAACCCCATTGTCGCATAACATCATCATAATTCCCACAAACATACTAAATGTTTCCTAGTCCTCACATAGATATCAAGTAGATCACTGAAGGGAACCTAGTGTCACATATCATCATTACAATTCCCACAGAAACTGAAACATTGGCTCGATCTCACATAGCATTCAAGTTAAGATTTATCATAGCAGACATATGGAATTGATGAGACTATACATGTATAACTGACACAATAGATATGGCATAGGTCTGACAGTGGGGTCGGAGAAATTTACGTGGTTCTCAATTCAACACCACCAACCTACATTGGATACAAAAATAGCCTAGGGGTGAGAACAAAAATTTATGTTCATCGAAGCTTACCCAATTGAAATAAATTACATAACTAAACATGCAGATATAAGGCCCATAGGCCACATAATACTAACATTGCTAACCCACTCCTCATGGGTTTTCAGGTCTCGCACCCTGATTAGACCTTAAAGTGCCTCACGAACTAACAATTCCCTACTAGGGCAACTAAGCAACATGGGTATACCTTCACATAGATGGACTCACTAAAGGGAAGTAAAAGTCATACTGGTTGTTAACTCGCTCATTCTCTTATCTAGAACTTTAGGTGATAAATTACTTATTATATGAGGAACTGGCTAGCCGATACATGGCTCGAATTCATTTCTAAGTAGTGGCACTCTAATCGATCTTATTGTACTTCCTTTCCGAACTTCTTTAACTGAGAAGGGCAACTTACTTTTCCTAGTTTCACTATCATTCTTGAAGCTCATACTTTATGTGACTACTGAATCTAACATAATCATCGTACCGTTTATCAGATGTCTCCTATAATAATCCTTTATCCTGACTATTCATATTCATCCTCATTCGAAGATACCTTGGCGTATTACACTTAATGTGGTTACACCGGATATCATATACTCTTACGGGTTTTTCTAGATATCATTGTTCATTTGTATCCCTCAGAATAAATCTTGCTATTATAGATCGCCTTTAGCTATTATAGACCTTAAACAAGTCAAATCTGACCTTTCAAAGCGAGTAATATTAATACTATACTTGTAGTATCGATATCCTAGGGTCAAATATCGATACTCCCCTTGGCAGTATCGGTACTTCAACCCAAAATCCCTAATTTTTACCCCAATTTAACCAATATCAATGTTGTTCATCAGAATATCGATACTCAAACCCAGAAATATATATTTTAGGCTAACACTTGAAAATCATATTAAAGTCCATAGTTTGATTCTAAATCATGGAAAATGTTATGGGAAGTTATCTAAGGTCTTAAGGTGTCATAAAACACATCAAATTCATGATTTATCTCATTAATCAAAAGTGAAACCCTAAATGCTCAACAACATAAATATTATCAATTTTTTTTGACTTAAGAAATCTTAATACTCTAAAGGATTAGAAATACACTACCTTAATTTTAGAAACCCAAAATAGCCTCTTTTAGCTAGCAGTCACTCCCCTTAAGGCTTGGATAATGAAAACTCCTCTTTTTCATTAAAAATAAAACCCAAGCTTGAATTTTCAAAAATGAGGTTGCTAAGGGCTTAATAGGACGAAAATGAAGTATAAAAGTGTTCAAAATCTTACTTTTCTATGGAGCTTGGAGAGAAAATGAAGAATATGGAGGGAAAAATGGGAACCCACTTGAAAGTTTGATATAAAGCCCAATCTTAGCTTCAAATTCCTTTAATGGTATTACTACACTTTTAGTCCTTGGCCTTTTTTATATTTAAAAATCCCCTTTTTATGGCTAATTGGGCCCAAATCCAACACAATTAAACCCAACAACTTAAATCATGAAATCTACATGGTCTATTTACCTCTCGTTTAAACCCAAAACTACTATCCCGAAATTTGGGGTTTTACATTTATGCATCCCTTGAGCACACTTTTATTCCCTCTTCTACTGTTATAAGCGGAGTCAGCCTATCACACCAACTTTCATATGCTTGAGAATGAAGTGGAGCAAACACCTCATCTCTAGTTAGTAGGTAGAGTCATCATGTGACTACTTTTATTCACTCGTATGCTATAACTACCATTTATTTAGTGCATTATCCAGGAAATGCCATAGAAAAGATGAGTGTCCCTCTACAGTTATGACAAATCATTTATTCACAACTAAACATAAATTAAAATATATAAAGGATTTTAATTCAGCCTTTAAGCAATAATTTATCATTTCAGTTCACTGTCAACATTTTATGCTATGACATGCAAGAGTTTTTTCATAAACAATTTCTAAATTCTTTAAGGAATGAAAACATACAATCATGTATTAATGAATCACGAAGAATCAAGTCCTAGGGTTGGTTATATCATTCTCAATAGCCATGTACAATCTAGTCTAGCCATAAAGAAGTATCATCATTGGGCACATCAACTTATTCCAATAAGTTATCCTAATTCTTATTAATGCCATGGCAAATTAATTCTGCTACACTATAATGCAAATGTTTTACTAAGAACAATACCTCCCCTAAACTTTAGGGATGTATTATCCTCAATGCATGAAAAAAACTAAGTTAGAAACTAAACTAAGTTCCATGTAATGCAATCCAAGTTATCTTGACTTTTTATGATGGTGGTGTCGCGTTGGTCGTAGTGCCATGGTGGATGTGCTGCCACAGGTGTGCTTCTTTAATTTGGAGCTCAACTATGAGTTTGTTGTTGGCTCAACGGGTGGAGATTGAATGCATTTAGGTTCCTTGGTGGTTGGAATCTCCATATACCCTATAGACTTCTTCAGGCGTCATCTAATCCTGCTTAGGGGATATTATTGCGGTAATTTTTTTTTCTTGGGTATATCTCTGTGGTGTTCCTCAATAGTAGTGGATGTCGACATGGGCTGTTCTGGCTCATCATGGGTTTGTGACTAGGGGTCTAGCTCTTTCTCCTCTTCCTTAGGCCTCATGGTAGATTGGTCAGTGTCCTATGGCTCAGGCGATGTTGCATTTGGGAATACCGAGGCATCTTCATCTGATGGCAAGATAGAATCTAGGAAAACAGGGAGATCATTGGCCAACTGGGGGAGTATCTCCTTGAAGTATGACTCTATCACTGTGTGTCATTGCTTGACATAGGAAAAGAATATCCTGAGGTAACCGAACAGAGCCTCTACTTGTTCCCTCGTCTTCCTAGAGTACGCAACGACGGTAACTAATCTTGCCATGGTGTTTGTCCTTGCACCAGCTTCTAGAGTTTGCTCAGGCTTGTTTTCATTGAATCCCAATAGTAAAGATAGATTTTCCTTTGTGTTGCCTTTCAACCTAGGTAGGATTTCATTAAATTCATCCTCAATAACACCCTTTTTTGGGCAAAGTGCAGTGATGTGGTTTGGAAAGATCAATGGACTCATCGGTCATTTCAAGCATACATGTGCTTGCTCCACAATGATCTTTCGAACATCTATTATGCATCCATGAGTATTGAATGGATCAACATCGTCTGTGTAACACCTATTTCACGTATATGTTTCCTTACACGAGTCACAAATGTCACAACTTTCAAAATATTCTCTATACTTGAAAAATCAGTAATAATTTTTGTTTTCTTTAAATAAAACCATTTAATAATATATTTTAAACACGTCTACTCCAATTAGCAATACTAGTTCATGTTATCCATGTTTAAAATCAATATAAAATGATCCAATTAATCTATTTTAAACTAGTTTCCAAAATATTTAAATTGATCTAATAGGACATTCATAAGTACATACCGCTAAAACAAGTCAAATATTACATCATAGGACGTCATATTGGTATTGCAGTATATTCCTTGATGCTTGGAGTTGCTCGATACTTTTACTTCTAAGCTCGGCTTTTACCTACACGTGAAACCAACACAAGCTAAGTATTTACTTAGTGAGGCATAATAATACAAAATGAATTATAGTTAAATATAAGCATATCCCAAATTATCAAAATACGAATGAAAATCATATAATTCAAATCAATACATCAAATAGACTTGACGAACCAATCATCAGTCAAATAACTTGATAACTATATTTAGTATGCCCAACATACCTTTCAATCAACATTTTCTAATTTATGCTTTGTTTGCCAATATAAGATGAATGAAAATACATGGTACATGAGTTGCAACTAATTGTCAAAATTAAAACATAAGTATATCATATCTATCAAAGTACATTGTTTTTATAACATTATAAGTTATGTGGGGTGCACACGTAGTGCTGATACGGTCGTTCATCAACATATGATGAATTCCATTGGTTGTACACTTTGTGCCTATACGGTTGTTCATCAACATATAATGAATTTCGTGGGTTGTACACTTAGTGTCTATAGTTCATATAGTACTAATATACAAATGCAACATATGCCTTTAACAACATGCATCTCTAACTCTTAATGTACATAATAAATGCACTCACCTGGTTTGCCTTACAACAATGCTCAGATGTAGTCTAACTATTCTACGACTTTATCCTTGCCTTTCTGATTGCTTGACTCGGAGCTTGATTAAGATTTATACAAGAACCCATTAAGTACACATACCATACCAATGTTAGTTTAGTCTCTAATATTTATACTTTTAATAATTCTTAAAAGTACTATTATAATCAATTTCTATCAAAATTCGTCCAATTTTAATTTTCCAGAATCAATAGTATCGGTACCTCTATTATTGTATTGATACTTCTATACTATGGTACCGAAACTACCTTGCAGCATCGATATCATTTTTGCCTTCTGGAATCCATTGTATCGATACCCACATCAGTATCGATACTAATTGCCTATGTATCGATAATGTTCATCTTATTTTCCCAAATTTAGACCTTTAGCATCGATATTATTCTTCCAGTACCGATACTCTTACCCAGATTTTCCATTCTTCAGCTCGATTTTTACCCAAATTTGGTCAAATTCCCTTATTTTTAACTCTAACAATACTATTAAACTCTTCTTTACTTATCCCAACTAACGTTTCTTCATTTAGCTTCTTGTAACATCTAAAATCTCCAAAGAACATCTCAACCCAAGAATCATACCACTTTTTCTAACATGTTTTTAATCCCATCTAAGGCTTCTAATCTCATATTTACTTCTTTGATAAGTCAAATATACTATTAAACATCAATAAAACTCATATTCCAACATATCATTCAAAAACTCATTTACTTCGATCTCAAATATTTCACTAATCACTTAGTTTTAATCATCCTTGAACTTTCCTTAAGCCTCTATATCACTTAAGGTTTCAAAAACTTGTCCATAAACTAAAGAATAAACTAATTCAAAGAAAACTTACCTTGGCTATGGGAAGAGCACGATCACGGGGAAGAATGAGAAGAGATGAAATATAACTAGCCTCTTTAACTTCCCCTTTTTCTCACTTAAATCCCTAATAAAATAAATGAATTTTAGATTCATTTCCCTCTAAAGGACTAAAATTCCCTTTCATTTTTCCATTCCTTACTAACAATTTCTAAATCATTTCTTATACTTTACTATTTATTAAATTTATTCCTTAAATTTCAAATTCTTTTATTATGGTTGCCGACCCGATATCTGGGGTATTACAATTCTCCCCTTCAGAAAATTTGTCCTCGAATTTTAAGGAGTACTTGATACGAAAAGGTGTGGAAATTGTTTTCTCATGTCCTCTCTTTCCCAAGTAGCTTCTTCTACCTTATGGTTTTGCCAAAGTACTTAAACTAGATGAATCTTCTTGTTACGCAGTTCTTTGCTTTGTCAAGCCAAGATCCGCACTGGTTCTTCATCGTAAGTCAGATCTGGTTGGATTTCTATTTCCTCTAGTGTGATAATATGAGATGGATCTGATCGGTATCTTCTGAGCATCGACACGAGTAAAACATTGTGGATTTTATCCATATCAGGAGGCAAAGCTAATTGATATGCTAATAGTCTGATCCTTTTCAAAATCTCATAAGTTCCAATGAATCTTGGACTCAGCTTTCCTCTCCGAACGAACCGTAATACTTTCTTCCAAGGCGATACTTTCAGAAATAACTTATCTACCACCTGATATTCAATTTATTTTCTCTTCAGATCAGCATAAGACTTTTGTCGATAGGAAGCTATCTTAAGTTTTTCTTGGATAACTTTCACTTTATCTTCCATTTATTTCACTAAATCTGAGCCAACCAGGTCTCGATCTTTTACTTCATACCAATATAAAGTTGTTTTGCACCTTAATACTCTATTGGTAACTGTTGTTATAAGCAAACTCCGCTAAAGGCAAATATCATTCCCATGATCCTTTAAACTCAATCACACATGCCCTTAGCATATCCTCCAATACCTGAATAGTTCGTTCTGAGTTCCATCTGTCTACGGATGAAAGGATATAATGAAATTCAATCAAGTTCCTAAAACTTTATGCAAGAAAATTCCAAAATCTTTAAAGTGAATTTTGGATCTCTTTTCTTATGATCGATACTGGCAGTCCACGTAGCCAAACTACCTCTTATATGCATAATTAATCATATTTATTCATTGAATAATATGTTCGTACTAATATGAACTGAACTGCCTTGGTAAATCTATCAACAATCACTCATAATAAGTCTTTCTTGCTAGGTGTCAAAGGTAGCCTTGTAACAAAGCTCAAAATGACTCATTTCCCCTTTCCTTTCATGAATCAAAATTGATTGCAACAATCCGAAAAATTCTTGATTCTCAGCTTTTCCTCTATTGGTATGTCAGACACTTTGCCACAATTTCTGTGATGGCTATTTCCAAACCAAGCCACCAAACCGACTCTTTAAATATTGTTCATTTTGTTTCCATCTAAAACCATATTCAACTGACTTAATGCCCCAAAAATATATTTCTTAAATTCTTCATCATCGGGAATACAAAGTTTCCCCTGATAATACAAACATCCATTGGAACTGACCTCAAAAGTCCTTAATCTCTTCATTTTCTACTCATACAATCCTTATCATGAAATTTTCATCTTACCTGTCTCAGTTCAACTCTTTTTTAAGTCTATTAGTACTTTAGGCTTTTGCAATTAACATGACTATAGCACCACTTACCATACAGGTGAAGGCGTGAAATCTTTAAAGCAAACTTGACTACTGCCAACTCTAAATCTTGTATAGTGTAATTCCTCTTGTGAGTCTTTAACTTTATCGAATCATATGCCACAACTTTATCTTTTTGCATAAACACCCTTCCTCAACTATTAGGAGATGCATCACTAAAAACCACATAATCTTTACCCCACTCAAGTTATATAAACACCAGTGCCTCTATTAAAATCTTCTTTAGCATTTCAAAACTTTCTTGGCTTGGAATACTCCAAAATATCATCTATAAATACCACCACAATTTTCTAATGTCCATACCGAGTCCGTAAAAATGTCTTTGATATATCCTCTCTTTATATTTAATTGGTCATATCCTGACCTAAGGTCTATCTTAAATAACATTTTTGTGTATTTATGTTGATCAAACAAATCATCAATCCTCGAAAAATGATACTTATTCTTTATTGTTACCTTATTTGACTGTTAATAATCTATGCATAACTACAGAGATTCATCTTTCTTTTCACTAATAACACAATACTTCCCCAAAATGAAACACTCGATCTGATGAAACCTTGATCAATCAAATCTTTTAATTAAGCCTCTAATTCTTTTAACTCGCTTAAGTCATTTGATACGAAATCATAGAAACATGCTCAATACCTTGATAACCATCAAACTTGACTTCCACCTTTCGATATGGAGGTAACCCATATAATTCATCTGAAAAGACATCTATAAAATCCTTAGTTGTGGAAATATTATACAATTCTACGTTGAGTATCTTTCACATTATCCAGAAAAGCTATACATCTTTCTGACATCATTTCTTCACAATCATTGTCGATATCACCTTGAGCGATGATTTTTCTTTCTCATCCAAAAACTATAATTTCCATATTCTCTGCATCTTTATGAACTAATCGTTTATGGATATAAACATCCTCTACCCAATATGATCTTAATTCATCAAATGATAATTTCATCAGATTCACCGGGAACATAGCCCCTGGAATCTTTATAGAATATTTACTACATGTCCAGCTCACACTTGCACCATGATCCATAGGATTTACCTCTATCATGTCACTCGAGATTAAGTTGAATAGAATACTTTTATTTTAAAATTTCTTATTTCCTTTATGAGTAAGTCCATGTAACTATTTCGGATCCATTGAAAATATTCTCGAACAGTTGAAGCATTTTCTATCTCAACTATGAAAGTCGAATATCCATATTATTTAATAAGAAGAATTGACAACTTCATAGCAATAACTTCATAGTAATTAATACTAAAAATTACAATAGTAACCAAATTTATTGTTTTCCTACAATTACGAACTAGACACTTTTCAAGGTCTCAAAAATTAGTCTTAATTCTAAATAATAATTCATTGTATCATGAAATGGGTAGAAAATTTATTTTCACAAACTACATCTAAAAGTAACTCTATCAAGTCCATAAAACTTAACATTTATTCTCAAACAAACTCATAATCATTTGATTCACTAATAACTCAACTTTCTATAAACTTTTAGCGAACAATGTATTTACTGCTTACTCATTTCCTCTTACTCAAATTAATAATTCTTTTAACAATTTAAATATTCACTTAAATATTTATCAATTATTTACGCTTATCTGAATAAACCTCAGAATCATCACTAGGTTCAGAAATCTCCTCTGGATCCTCATCCGATTCAACTTCTCATGTAAACCGTTCTAACTTTTCAATGGATTCCTCAAATATAAAAACATCGTTAAATGCTAGGGCATTCCTTCCACATAATGGAGGAAAATCCCTAGCAGTTTCTACCCTTCCAAGACCTGATACTAAAGTCATGTCGGATTCTCCTGGGTCGAATTTGATCTTGACCATCTTTTCAATATTATCAACTTTCTTGCCTTTATCTTTAGTTTCCGACATCTAAACACAATCAAAATCATCTTACATTAAATAAGAGTAACTTCACTTACTCATAAGGATCATCACAATATATATACAACTATCAGTAAACTTTTGACATCATAGTTGCATGTATACATTCTTAACCAAATTAATACTCGTTTTATGTCCAGAAAGACTTAAACCTATAGCTCTTATACCAATAAATGTAACACCAATTTCCCGTATACATTTCTATACATGGGTCAAAGATGTCACGACTTTTGAAACACTGACTATACTTGAAAAATAAGTAAATTTTTTTGTTTTCTTTAAATAAAACCATTTAATAATATATTTTAAACACGTCTACTCCGATTAGAAATACTAGTTTATGTTATCCATATTTAAAATCAATATAAAACGATCCAGTTAATCTATTTCAAACAAGTTTCCAAAATATTTAAATAGAGCTAATAGGACATTCATAAGTACATGTAAGTCAAAAATTAATTATAGGATATTTTACTCATATTGCAGTATATTTCTTGATGCTTGGAGTTGTTCGGTACTCTTTACTTCTAATCTCGGCTTTTATCTACGCGTGAAACCAACACACGCTAAGCATTTACTTAGTGAGGCATAGTAATACAAAATTAATTATACTTATATATAAGCATATCCCAAATTATCAAAATACAAATGAAAATCGTATAATTCAAATCAATACATCAAATAGGCTTGGAGAACCAATCTTCAATCAAATAAAATGATAACTATCTTTAGTATGCCCAACATACCTTTCAATCAGTATTTTCTAATTTATCCTTTGCTTGCCAATATAAGATGAATGAAAATACATGGTACATGAGTTACACCTAATTATCGTAATTAAAACTTAAGTATAACATATCTACCAAATTACATTGTTTTCATAACATTATAAGTTATCTGGGGTGTACACATAGTGCCAATACGGTCGTTCATCAACATATAATGAATTTTGTGAGTTTCACACTTAGTGCCTATACTGTTGTTCATCAACATATGATGAATTTTGTGTGTTGCACACTTAGTGCCTATAGTACATATAGTACTAATATACAAATGCAACATATGCCTTTAACAACATGCATCTCTAACTTTTAACGTGCATAATAAATGCACTCACCTAGTTTTCCTTACAACAATGCTCAAATGTAGTCCAATTATTCTGCGACTTTATCCTTGCCTTTTGATTGCTTGACTCAGGAGCTTGATTACGATCTACACAAGCACCCATTAAGTACATATACCATACCAATGTTAGTATACTCTCTAACATTTATACTTTTAATAATACTTAAAAGTACTATTATAATCAATTTCTATCAAAATTCGTCCAATTTTAATTTTTCCGGACTCAATAGTATTGGTACCCCTACTACGGTATCAATACTTCTATATTATAGTGCCGATACTACTTTGCAATATCGATACCATTTCTGCCTTCTGGAATCCATGGTATCGAAACCTTCCTTATAGTATCGATACCCACATCAGTATCGATATTGTTCATCTGATTTTCCCAAATTTAAACCTATAGTATCGGTACTGTTCTTCTAGTATCGATAGCCTTACCAAGATTTTTAATTTTTCAACTCATTTTTTACCCATATTTGGTCAAATTCGCTTATTTTTACCTCTAACAATACTATTAAACTCTTCTTTACTTATCACAACTAACTTTTCTTTATTTAGCTTCTTATAACATCTAAAATCTCAAAAGAACATCTCAACCCAAGAATCATACCAATTTTTCTAACATATTTTTTAATCACATCTAAGGCTTCTAATCTCTTATTTACTTTTTTGACAAGTCAAATATACTAGTAAACATCAATAAAAACTCATATTCCAACATATCATTCAAAAACTCATTTCCTTCGATCTCAAATATTTCACTAATCACTTAGTTTTAATCATCCTTGAACTTTTCTTAAGCATCTATATCACTTAAGGTTTCAAAACTTTTTCATAAACTAAAGAATAATCTAATTCAAAGGAAACTTACCTTGGCTATTGGAAGAGCATGGTCACGGAAAGAAGGAGAAAAGAATAAAGATAACTAGCCTCTTTAACTTCCCCTTTTCTCACTTAAATCCCTAATAAAAGAAATGAATTTTAAATTTATTTCCCTCTAAAGGATTAAAATTCCCTTTCATTCTTCCTTTCCTTACTAATTGGTCTTCAACACAATTTATAAATCATTTCTTATACTTTACCATTTATTAAATTTTTCCCCCAAATTTCAAATTTTTTATTATGGTCACTGACTCGATATTTGGGGTATTACAATCTGAGGAAGCAACATATTCGTTTTGTGGGAGGTTGGCTTTAATTTGGTTTCATGAAGTGGTTCCACAACTTAGTCATCGGTTGGACCTTGTCCAGATCCACTAATCGATGACTCACTTATTTACCATTCACTTGAAGTTTTGAAAACAAAAATCCTCCAATACACCTTGATATGTCTTGTAGTCGGCATCCTTTTCAAACTTTGTATGTTGATCGACAACATCTTGAAGCTTAAAATAACAATTTATTGCAGAAGATGTAAAGCGGATATTTTTACCCCTCACATAGATGGAGTGTTGTATCAGGTCGAAGATGTTCGCATAAAACTCTTTGAAAAGAAAAGAGTTTACATTACATGCCCATCATATTCGGCCCTAGATCACCATCATTTTCTCCTAAGAAGATAAAGCCTTGCTCGAAGAAAACCCTTCAGCCTTTGATGCTTTGGAAGTATTCTTGACAGAATCATCTTGAAACTGTTGTAAAAAGGGAGGGTTTGCATTTGTTGATCGTCTTCTCACCGTAGTTGCTAGAATGAAAAAAATACAAATCAAAAGCTTGAAGCTTTTGACTATGGAGTACACGACCTTGAGAGGGAGAATGAAGAAATGAAAAAGTTGATTGGAAGAAAGTAAAAAAAAGAGAGTAAAAAAGGTTTTTAAGAAAACAATGGGTGGTGTTAATTAAAGGTGACGTGTGGTGGGGGTTTTGAGAAGATAAAAAGATGAAAATAATAAATGAGGGGTGAAACGAGAGAGAGACAAATAATAAAAATAAATATGGGTATTTTAAAATTTAAAAAATAACTCCACTCGTTCCTTTTTTTCTTTTGTCGACCAAAATATGAAATGTACGATTTTGTCTTTCTTTTTGTCCATACTCTCCACAACCACCCCCAACATAGATGAAATAAAATATTGCCTAAAGGAAAACATGGAAAATAATTAAAATAATTGAAACACTAAAATAACTAGATAAAGAAAATTGCTCGTAATATTTATGACACAGTGGCAAAACATTAATGATGAGGTAATTTCAAAAGGTTAGCGAAGCAAACTAAAGCGTCTTGCAAGTAGAGTGTTGACTTATCAAGAAAGCTAGGACCTCTATTACAGGCCTTCAACCACTAGCCCTTAACCTTGAAAATAGTCTCATCATCCAAGTTTTTAATATCTACATCGTCCAATCTTTCCAAGAAAGAGTCTCAGCCTTAAGTTTTAAAGGAGCACTCGCGAACCCTTATGAAAATGCCACGAAAAAATATTTTGGTCATGCCATTTTTGGTTTTTTCTTTGTATAACATGTCATTTTTATAAGCTTGGGCTTGAAACTCTTCCATCTCGTTCAGCTCTAGAAGTTTTTTTTCTCCAACTAGTTGGGCATTAAAATTGAGTGTCTTAATAGCCCAATAAGCTTTGTGCTCCAGCTCAATGGGAAGATGACATTCCTTTCCATATACCAACTTAAAGTATGACATGTCGAGCGGGGTCTTAAATGTTGTGTGATACGCCTAGAGCGCTTCGTCGAGCTTAGAGGACCAATCTTTCTCTTGGGGTTCACCACCTTCTCAAGGATTTGCTTGATCTCATGATTAGATATTTCAACTTGTCCATTTTCTTGAAATGATATGTTGTAGCAATTAACTTGTTATCAAAGTGGGTGCCTCCATTGCTAATGATGGCTCTAGGTGCTCCAAATCTAGTGAAGATATTTTTGTTAAGGAACTTGAGCAAGGTATTAGAGCCACTTTTTGGTGTTGCAATTACCTCGACCCACTTAGACACGTAGTCCACTGCTAGCAGTATATAAAGGTCTCCAAACGAGGATGGAAAGGGTCAGATAAAGTCTATGACCCATACATCAAAAATCTTTATCTCCAAAATGTTTTACAATGATATTTCATGTCGCCTTGACATATTCCCTGTGCGGTGTCATATGTCACAAGCTTTGTAAAATTCATGAGTGTCCTTGAAGAGAGTAGGCCAATATAAGCATGATTGTAGGATCTTGGTAGTAGTCCTTGCACTTATGAAATGGACGTCACATGGAGTTGTGTGACAGTGGTATAGAATGTCTTTGTGCTCATCTTCGAGGATATAGCTTCATATAATTTGGTCTGCATATTTCTTAAACACATATGGCTCACCCCAAAACTAAAATCGTGCATCATGATTGAATTTCTTCTTGCCTTGGTTGCTCAAATCATATTGCAAAATTCTACTAATAATAATGTTAGAGTACCACGAAATTAACGCGATAAATAAAATCTTGTCATCTGGGAATTCTTCTTTGATTTCTAAATTGCTCTCTAGCCTAGAAAGATGATCAACAACTTGGTTTTCAGTGCCTTTCCTATCCTTAACCTTTAAATCAAATTCTGGCAAGAGTAGTATCCACCTAATAAGTCTAGGTTTGGCAACCTTTTTGTTCAGTAAGTATTTGATAGATGAGTGATCAATGTGAACAATAACTTTGGTGCCTATCAAGTAATTCTTTCTCAGATATTGTGTAGTTAAGTTGTGCATTATTCAATGTACGACTAACATAATAAATAACATGAAAGATCTTCCCTCGATGCTACCCAAGCACTGCTCCCGCGTAATAATCATTGGCATGACACATTACCTCGAATGGTGAAGTCTAATCAAGGGGAACAAAAACATGTGCTAAGATAAATCTTTTTTTTAGCTCTATGAATTGGGCATGGTAAAATTTATCGAACAAGAAGGGTTGATTTTGCTGTAGCAAAGTGCACAAGGTCTTGGAGATTTTAGAGAAGTCCTTAATAAATCTCCAATATTAGTCAAGATGTCCAAGAAAGCTTCTAATACCCTTTATAGTGATTGGTGGAGGTAACTTCTTTGTCACCTCAACCAAGTCCTTGTACACCTTAATTCCATTGTGCGAGATCTTATGGCCTAGAATAATGCCTTCGATCACGATGAGCTGACACTTTTCCCAATTTAGCAGAAGTTCAACCTCTTCACATTGGTTAAGTATCATTTTTAGATTGCCAAGGCTTTTTTCAAAACTGTATCCAAATATGGATAAATCATCCATGAATATTTCCAAGAAATCTTCAACCATGTCCGAGAAAATGACTTGCATGTATCTTTAAAAAGTTATCATAGCACTGCAGAGTCCAAAGAGCATCCTCCTAAAGGGATAAGTACCATAAGAACATGTGAATCTTATATTCTCGTGGTACTCTAGCGCTATGGAAACTTGATTATACCCAGAATATCCATCTAGAAAGCAATAATATGCCCTTCCTACCAATCGATCTAGCATTTGATCGATGGAAAGGCAGAGGAAAATGGTACTTCTTGGTCACCTTATTGAGATTGTGATAGTCTATGAAAATCCTCCATCTGGTGATAATGCGTGTGGGTAGGAGTTCATTGTCCTTATTGCTCACCACGATCATGTCTTTTTTCTTGGGGAAGCATTGCACCAGGCTCACCCACAAACTACTGGATATTGGGTAGATAACTCTGGCATTAAGCCACTTTATGATCTCTTTCATCATCATCTTCTTCATAAGGGGGTTGAGCCTTCTTTGTAGCTCAATGGAATTGTTGTGGCCTTCATCCAGGAAAATTTTGTGCATGCAGATAGTAGGCTTATCCTTGTCAAATTAGCAATAGTTCAGCCTAACGTTTTCTTATACTATGACAAAACATTTAGCAAGCTATGTTCTTGGTAAGGCTTAAGACTAAAAGATATAATCACAAGCAAAGTGTCATCATTACCCAAGTAAGCATATTTAAGATGTGATGGAAAAATTTAGTTCCAAGTTGGGTGCATACTGTAATGAGGGTTTTGGAGGAATAAATTCATAAAAATCAAGAGGTTCAAATTGCATACCTGGTCTAGCTAAGAATAAGCTAGACTGTTACACCTCCCATGGAAATTCCTTGGACTCCTCTATGGTTTCCTTTTCAGTGAGCTTTTCATAATCTGCTAGCTGTAAGAAATTATTGCATCAATATTCTTCTACTTCCCCTTTTATCATTAAGTCAGCTTCATTAATACTCTAGCATTCCTCGGAATCATATACATACTTTAGGGAACAAAAGACATTCACGGTCATACTTTGATTAGCTACCCGCATACCGAGTTCACCTTTTACACAATCAATAAGGATACAACCCATGGCTAAGAAAGGTCTCTTCAAAATTTAGGGTGCATTGTCATAAACCTTGCAATCAAGCATAAGAAAGTCGGTTGGGAACACAAATTTATCCACCTTCACTATGACATCTTCGATCATTCCCTCAGGACGAACATGGGATCGATCGGCTACTTACAAAATAATGGAGGTAGGTCATACATATCCCATCCCAACCTTCAAAAATTATGATTAGGGCATTAGATTCACACTTGGTCCAAGATCGCATAGTGCCTTCACAATATAGTTGTCTCCTATAGAATAGGGAATAATAAAGTTGCCCGGATCTTTTTGCTTTGGCGACATCTTGCTCAACAAGGAGTAGAGTTCTTTTGCAGTGGAAATTGTCTTATACTTCTAAACTTTTCTCTTCTTGGTGTCAATTTCCTTGAGAAATTTGGCATATGTGGGTATTTGTTCAATGGCCTCCAAGAGTGGGACATTAAAATATAGATGGTAAAGGATGTCTATAAACTTCTTGAACCCTTTTTTTAGTATTTAAAGGAAGGGTTGGCGTCTGACTTCTTCTATTGATGGTGAGGGAACAACTTTTACTGTGGTATTTTTATTTGTGTCCTCAGTAGGTGCACTAGTTGAACCCTCATCCTTATCCTTCTCCACAAGTATATCTTCTTGCAATTTAGATTCTAATGGATCAATCATGGTATTGGAATCATCAGCCTTTCTTCCCCTAAACTTACCTTGTTGGTTGATTTGGGCGCCACTCCTTAGTATAATAGCACTATATTGCTCCTTGCCATGAGCTTTAGTGACTTTAGTTTCACTGGGCAAATGATATGTTTTATGTTCTTGTAATGTTGTGGCAATTTGTCATAATTGACACTACAAAGCTCTTAAAGATGAGTTATGGCTTTGCAACAATGTTCCTTAAGTAGTATTTCCTTGATTCTTGATAGATGTATAATGTTCTTGTAACATGGTCTTTGTGGTTGCTATAAAATCTTGCATGGTGGCCCTCCAACAAGTTGGTATTAGATGAAGATGTTTTCCCTTGTTAACATTTCGCCAAAACATATTTGCTTAAAAACATGGGGCTCGTTTATATTCTGTTACCGATTGGATTGATTAACATTAGTGGCTCCTTGATTTCCCCACCAAAAATATGATGTTGGCTCCATCTTGTCTTGTACGTGTTGGAGTAGATGTTATTGTTATTACCTCGGATGAAATTCCCCACATAGTTGATGGATTCTTGATAGTCTGGGCATTCACTTTCATGGTAATTGCCATGATATAAAAAAATGATGAGTTGGCCACCTTTGCTTATTTTATCTCATTAGAACGTTGCAAGTTCTTCAACATATTTATTATTGTAGAGAGTTCGATGGAGATTGAATACTTAGTATCTAGCCCAAATGTTCCTGGTTCTTTCCTCCCTTTTCCAAGCCTTGAAGAGGGAAACTAATAATCATTGTTTGTTATTCTATCAAGAATGTCAAAAGCCTCTTCAGGTGATTTATCTAACAAAGTGCCATTTTCTAAGGCATCCAACATCATCCTGGTGTGTGCATTGACTCCGTTGTAAAACATCACGACTTGAGTCCAATCGTGGAATCCATGATTAGTACACTTGCTAAGCAATCCATTATATCGGTCCCAACACTCATACATTGATTTGTCATTAGCTTGATGGAAAAATGATATGTCATTTCTTAGTTGAGTGTTCATGTTGGGCGGATTATACCGCAGAAAAAAAACTTTTGCACAGATCCGACCATGACTCCCCAGGGCCGGATGAAACTCCACTCAACCAAGCCCTTGCTCGGTCATGCAAATAATAAGGAAACAACTTCAGCTTTAACAAATCTTCATGCATTCATAGTTGTCTAAATGAGTCACAAACTTCCAAAAAGGCACAAATGTGTTAGCTTCCATCATTTTGAGGTAAGCCCCCAAATTGTCCAATTGAGTTCAGCAAGTTGAACATGAATGGTTTGAGTTCGAAATGGGATGCCTGGATTTCGGGTGCTATAATACTAGGGTTGAGATCATCCAAGATAAGAGCCAGGTGATCTCTAATAGCACGAGGTTGAGCAACATTCCTAGCAATTGGATTTGCTGCAGCATTTGGATTTGCAAGATCCTCTACTTAGTCACCTCCTTGATTTTCAACTCTATAGATGTCTTTTTGGGCAAGTTGAGCACATCTCTTTCTATAAAAAGATTCATTCAATATCATATTCAATTGGTAAGATTGTACTTCGGGTCTTCTTCATGCCATGTAACAGAAAAATCTGAAAAAGATAAACAAATAAAATAACAAATAAAACTATAACAATAAAGAAGTAAAATAATTCTATAACAAAATTGTTAGACTTCTGTTTACCAATCCCCAGCAATGGTGCAAAAAATTTGATCGCACGTAGGTTTACTAAATTTGATGCGCAAATTATGCAAGTATACAAATCAAACTAGTAATAAAGTGATGAGTGAGTATCATTCCCGCAGGGATTGGAGGAAATTGAAAGTTAAGTTATAACACTAGTGTTATCTAATTATAATTAGTATGAGGTATGAACAATGATTATGTTGTGGCAATATGAATTATACGAGGTGGAATCTCAGTGGGTGTGGATGAGTAGAAAATGGAAATGTTATGGAAAAATGAATTATATGCAACATAGCCAATAGAAAATTCCAAGGAAAATTTAAATAAAAATCAAGAAATGAGTAAGATAACATGACAATCCTCACACAAACAAGCTACAACGGGAATGAATGGTGGGGTTAATAAGGAATCCTAAGCCTTATTTTTTAGAATAATTCTAGCTTCTATGGTTTATTTTCTTGATAGAGTTTAGTAAGAGTGTCCCCAGGCTATCTCTAGTAAGGAACCTGATAGATAAGAATGCCACTGCAATACTTCTAGGCGTGAACAGTAGCGTTAAACCTATCGAATAAGAACTACTACTTTTAGTGGTTGAAATGCTATCCTCATCTCTAAGGTGGATTAGGTCTTAGTTAGTAGCTAAAACCCATTGCTCGCATTGATATTCATTTAGTTTCTCTCAAATACTAAGGATCTTCACTTAGATTCTCTCGAACACTAAGTATTGCACCTAAGAAATGGATACTCTCATAGATCTTATAATCTTAAGTAAATAAATAAATGAACAAAATAAATAATAAACAAAAAACTTAAACCATTCATTAAAGCAAACACTCAATCAACCATAATAACCCACACCAAATAAGGTTTAGTTTATAGTGGGTTTCAAATCATCCAAAAAATAAAGCACAAATAGAAATGAAATAAAACA
Source organism: Hibiscus syriacus (assembly GCF_006381635.1). NCBI lineage: Eukaryota > Viridiplantae > Streptophyta > Magnoliopsida > Malvales > Malvaceae > Hibiscus > Hibiscus syriacus. Next base: position 1,691,915 of record NW_024061878.1, on the reverse strand, counting down.
GAGGGCTGGAGGAAAAACTCCCAATGTGCACTACCTGAGCTCCCTCATCTACCACGAACTATCTTAGCAATTCAGGCTCCTCTCGGATGCTTACATCTTTACTCCCTTGAGCTTGAAAATGGAAAACGCCACAAAAAAGATGAAAAGGGTATAAAAATGGAAGCTTGCAGTTGTCCCTCACTCTTCTAAAAAAGAATCCTAAAAAAACTCCATTTTTGGTTGTTTCATGTTCTATTTATACTAGGGGAATGTGCTAGGGTTTTGTAGCAAAATTTCTTTAGCGCCTTAAGTGACATTATCCCACGTCAAAGTGAGTACAAAGGTTGAAGTGGTTCCCTCCTATGTGGCTGGCAGTATAAATCATATGAAGTTTAGACAACTAGTGCATTGATGAAAATATCTTCAACTCTTTTGTCTTTTTCTGCAGCCAGAAAATAGTATCCAAAATGCCACGACATTTGCGTTTTCCTCTTCATCTTAATCTGTTGCTACAATTCTCCTAGCTCACCCTTGGCTCCATAAACCTACACATCATCAGTCAACACTACATTCCCATTAAGTAGCACCATTTTCAAAATAATATTTCATGGTAAATAGAATCTACCAAATGAAATAAAATGCTCCTAAATGCATCTATATGAGCTTACATGTGCCTCAATATCGTTAATAACTAAAGTGAAAAGGCTCTAAATATAGCATTTTATGGAGTTGTCATTACCCCTTTAAAATTGCCAATTTTTATCTTAATGAAGAACAATATTGATATTGTTCTTACAGTATCGATACCCTCACTACAGGTTACCCTGTTTTGGAAAAAAAAAACCCATCTTTCTACCCCAAAATTCCCATTAAAGTCATCAACTGATGTTTAAGTGTTTTATTTGTTAATCAGGGTCATAAAGAGTCTGTAAACGTGTTGAACACTGTAAACAATTAAATCTACCATGACATGCTTCAAACTTATGCAACCTACCAATCTCACTAAATGAGCTATATGTGGTATAATTTAGTTAGAAGTGAGTCACCTAATTATTCTAAGATGCTAAGGGTTCCAAAGATCATCCCAAAGTGAGATTCTCATTCCCCCTTGCTTTGGAGTTTTTTTCAGGCTCTTTTACTACATAATAACCAAATAACGATTAGGTAACTGAATATTGAGGCTAAGAAGGGTTTAAAAACACTTCCTAACGCTAGAAATCAATCAAATGGGCAAGATTCTCTGAACTTCTTAAACTCTCTTAAAACCTATTTTTGACATTCATCACTAAACCTTGCAAGAGTGGGCTTGAAATAAAGCTTGGGTAGAGTGGAATGTAGTTCTTACATTGGTTTGATGGAATAAAGTATAAATAAACTAAAGTTTCCACCTTTACTCAATCTCCTAAGAAGAAAATGAAGACTTTGGAAGAATAAGATGACAAAGAAGAGTTGGAAAAAAATGAGGAAAAGAAACAGACGTTAGATCATCCATTTTTAGTGGAAATTAGCTTTAATTTTGAATCATGGTCTAATTACACTCTTGGTCCTCCTTATTTAGTTGTAAACTAAAAATTCCCTTTTTATCCACTATTGGGGTCAATCCAAGCCTAAATTCACTTGTTTTTGGATTAAGGTTTTTTACAAGCCAAAGTACTTGTCTAAAGCCCAACTCGATTTAGCCTAAAACTCCTAACCTCGTATCAGGGGCGTTACAACTCTCCCCTCCTAATAAAAATTTTGACCTTAAAATTTACCTAGATAAAAGATGAGAGGATAATAAAGCTTCATATCTTCCTGGTTTCCTAAGTTGCTTTCTCAACATCGTGGTTCCTTCACAGCACCTTCAATAAAGGAATCCTTTTGTTCCTTATCTCCTTGATATTCCTTGCTAAGATTCACACTTTTTCCTCTGTATAGGTCATGTCTGAGTTGATCTCAATTCGTTCTAGGGGTATGACATGAGTAGGATCAAAACAAAATCTCCTGAGCATGGATACATAAAACACACTATGAATGCTCACACTCTGGTGGTAAGGCTAACCTATAAGCCACAGGTCTTATTATCTCAAGTATCTCACAAGGTCTTATGAAGTGCGTAGTGAACTTTTCTTTACGCCTGAAGTGGAGTACCTTCTTCTAAGGGGAAACCTTAAGAAACACTTTGTCCGCAATTGCGAACTCAATTTCTTTACACTTTAAGTCCACATAAGACCTATGTCTATCTGAAGCTTTCTTTAGCTAGTTTTGAATCAATCAAACTTTCTCTTCTATCTCTCTAATCAAGTTTGGGCCTGCTAACTTACCTTCACTAAACTCTGTCCAATATAGAGAAGTCTTGCACATGTGCCCATACAAGGCTTTATACGGAGCTATCAAAATGCTTGACTAAAAACTATTTTTGGATAAACTCCACTAACAGAAAATGGTCCCAACTACACTCATAATTGATAATGGTACACCTAGGCATGTACTCAAGAATCTAGGTAACTCGTTCTAATTAGCTATCTTTCTGAGGATGAAAAGTTATGCTGGAGTGTAGTTTGGTGCCTATGGACTCATGAAGGGCTTTCCAAAAGTGGGAAGTAAATTGAGGGTCTCTATTTGATATGACGGATGTTGGTACACCGTACAACCTCACTATCTCACAAATTTACAACTAAGCTAACCTCTCTAAGGTATAGTTCATCCTAACTGAGAGGAAGTGAACTGATTTGTTTAGGCGGTCTACTATGACCCAAACTGCCTCATGTCTTTGTCTTTTCATTGTTAACCCAGTCACAAAGTCCATGGTTATCTTGTCTTATTTCCACTGAGGAATATGAATAGGCTAAATTAAACTTAAGGGAACCTAGTGCTCCCCTTTTAACCTGCTAACACACTAGACATCTAGCAACAAACTCTGGCACTTTTCTTTTCATGCCCAACCATTAGAACAATCTGTGAAACTCCTGATACATTTTATTACTGCTTAGGTGTACTGTGAGGAGTCTGCAATATGTCTCATAGAGAATCGTGTTGTGCAACTAAGAATCTATGGGTACGCATAAATAACCTCTAAAATAAAATACATCGTCATCTCGTAACTCAAAGCCCGGGGTCTCACCCTGACGAATCTACTCAACTTGATTCCTCAATCAGTCATATGAATTCTGCAACCTTTTGGTTTCACCTACCAATTTTGGCTTAACTTGTAACTTTGCTAACAAACCACCTTCACTGGATAAACTGAACCGTGCTAGAAGGGCCCACAACTCCGTCATTGACTTCCTACTCAAGGCTTTTTCCACTAAGTTAACCTTTTCTGTGTGGTAATCAATCACAAAACAATAGTCCTTAAGTAACTCGATCCATCTACGATGTCTGAGGTTCAATTCCTTTTGAATGAGAATATGCTTGAGGTTTTTTTTATTGGTGAAGATGTGACAATTCTCTCCAAAGAGGTAATGTCACCAAATCTTCAAGGTTAACACAACTGCTGCTAACTTCACATCATTAGTGGGATGATTACTCTCAATATGTTTAAGTTGTTGGTACGCGTATGCTACAACTTTACCCTCCTACATCAGAATGCATCCAAGTCTACTTAGCAAATCATAACTAAAAATTGTGAAGTCCTTACCTGAAACTAGTTGGGTCAACACTGAGACTTGGGTGAAGATGACTTTCAACTGCTCTAAGCTCTCCTAACACTTCTTATTCAAAATAAAGGGGGCTCCTTTCTGAAGCAGTTTGGTTAGTAGGGCGGGTATCATCGAGAAGCCCTAAATGAATCAATGATAGTACCCGACTAAACCAAGGAAATTACGTACCTTTGATATATTCTTAGGTGGCTCCCATTCGACTATCGCCTAAATTTTCTGGGGGTCAACTTTGATGCTCTCTGCTAAGAGAACATGACCCAAGAAAAAAACCTATGATATTCAAAATTCACACTTTCTAAACTTTAAAAATAACTATATGTCTCTGAGGGTCTATAAGACGATACATATAAGCTGATCATGCTCCTCTTCTGATCGAGAGTACACCAGAATGTAGTTAATAAACACCACCATAAATTGATCCAAGTATGGGTGGAAGACTCGGTTCATTAAGTTTATGAATGTCGTTAGTGCATGGGTAAGTCCAAACGGCATCAACAAGAACTCATAATGATCGTATCTCTTCCAGGAAGTTATTTTTTTACGACATTTGCATCTTTGACTTTCAATTGAAAGTAGCCTTACTGTAGATAAATCTTTGAGGAAAAAAACATGCTCCTCTAAGCTAGTCGAAGAGATCGTCTATCGTGAGGAATGAGTAATAGTTCTAAACGGTTAACTTATTCAACTGTCTATAGTCTATGAACATACTTATTGACCCATCTTTCCTCTTAATGAATAAGATCGATACTCCCCTAGGAGATATGCTCGGTCGGATAAACTCTTTCTCTAGTAACTCTTGGAGCTAAACCCGACATCACCTCAGTGCAAAACTCCAACTAACTTTCGGGTTGAAAACTTGAAAATTCTTCTGGAAACACCTTGGCAAAATATCGTACTGCTTGGATATCCTTGAGTGTTGGAATTGAAAGTCGGGTGACGACCACATGAGCGAAAAAGGCCTCACACCCATGGTCGATCATCCTTTGGGCTTCCAAAACTGATACTATCTTTGACTATTGAGATCTCTCGCTGGTCATTAATAACATGGCCCCATCAGTTGTCATGAGTTTAAGTCGCCTAGCCTTGCACCTCAAGTTGGCATCATGCTTTATTAACCAGTCCATCCCTAAAATCATGTCAAACTCTCTCAAGGGAAATTCTATCAAGTTTCCTAGAAAAGTTTGATCTTGAATTCTTATAGGGCATCGCCTGAAAATTTTATCCACAAGGATATCTAGACCTAGGGGGCTTGAAAGTTGAACACCTATGTAATACCCCAAAAATTTAGACAATGACCAAAATGAAAATTTTGAAAGTTTGATGGTCAAAGTAGAAAATTTGGGAAACATTTAGGGAATTAGATGATAATTTCCTAAAAAGAATTTTATTCCATAAATAGATGGTTTACTCTTGAGATTGGGGTTTTATAGAGATCATATTTTTTTGGATTTGGAATTTTAGTAAAGAAAAATTAGAAATGGTTAAAGCCGATAAGGAATCGGAAATTCGGATTGAATTGGAATGTTAAAAAATTAGAAGGATGTTGTAAAATGTTTGAAAATATTATTTTAATATATTACATCAGAGAAATTTGGTTTGGAATTGTGCAATTTTTCATATTTAATTGAAACAATGGAATTTAGTGACTAAAACGCAAGATTTGAAAATTCAGGGGAAATTTTAGAAATTAAAATCAAAATAATTCAGCTTTGACTTTGAAATATGATAAGGATGAGTTGTCATTGTTTTATGGTAAATAAGAAGATTCATTAAGGATGATTTGGTCTTATTCCAATTAAATGAATATTTTATTCATTTAAGTGGAATATAAGATAAATTAAGATGAAATGTTCACTATATTTCAAAAATATTTGCTCATCTTCATCTCCAAGCAGTCTTGGGTATTCTTCAAAGGTAAGAGGAAACTTCAACTTAAATTTCAAGCAATTTTCTTAGGATTTTGAGTATGTTGAAAATAGAAAATTGTTATATGCGAAAAACGCTATCATTTGGTACCAATATTGCATAATAATATTGTTGGTTGTTCAAGTTCATCTTGAGTTGATGAAGGGGTTCTCGTGTTTTATGGGTTATTAAGAGTTAAGTTATTTTAAGGAATTGATGGTAAGAATTGATGAAGAAACTAGGGATGGAGTTAAAGAAAACAATTTATATTTTGAATTTTTGCAGTGGGTTTGGAAATTTACCAGAAATTATATAACAATAATTTGATGGTTTTTTTATATATTATATTCATATATTGATCTAGATCTGTTTAAAACAAACGGGGATCAATTTTAAGGTGTATACAAAAAGATATGAATTTTTAACCAAGGAAATGTCAGAAAAATCGGACAGCATATTCTGCAAAACAGATTCTATTGGTCAACTTTGAAAATTCAATATAAATTGTACAGAATGAATTAGAAGGATTTATTTATATGGATGAATTCGTATTCGAGTATAGTTTTCAACGGAATTAAATTTCAGTTTGTATATAAATAAAGAATACTGATTCTTTAAAGGTTGTACGAGTTGTCTGAATATGGAAAATTGTTGGGTTGTTGTGTAGGAGTTATAATTGATGTACTTTGCTGGAAAATGCTGTTTTGGAATTGAAATGAGTGTTAAGTGTGAACTATGATTATTTTGGAAGTTTGAAAAGATTAGTGATTTAAGTGCAGCAATTGTATAGTTGGTGTACTTAAATGTAATTATGTGTTTGTAAAAGCATTTGAATGGGAATATATTTTAATGCTGGGATTATGAGTATTAAGAATTTAAGTGGTAAAATGGTGAAGGACCATTTTGGGTAAATTGGAAAAGTTGGTTCCAATGTTATAGGAATTATTAAGTATTGAGTATTTTGATAGAAAATGAGTTCAAGTATATTTTGGAGTTATTTTGGAATGTGTTTATGTTAGTACAATACTAACATATGTAATTGTTATGAATTGTGATTTATACATATTATGATTGATTTGCAATTAAAGCAAGTCAAGTATAAAAAAAGGGTTTATTGTGGAACATAGTGAGGCTCATATTGTGAAAGATATAAAGTGTCAAGGTGAGTGCAATACATGCATGTTATTATACATGGATGTTTTATACATCATCAGGAAGACTTGTGATAAGTCGACCTTGTTTATGTTGACATGATATTTATGTCATTTATCATATATTTGATATATTCTAAATATGTCAAATGTTGAAAATAAAATGCATTGATCATTGATTTTTGCATATGATTTTTATCATGAATGTTATTTTGGGTATGAACTGCCCAATGTTAAATATTGATAATATACTTTGCCATGGATGGATCAAATAAAATAGACTGTACGCCCAAGTCATTGAGGGACAGGGTATAGTTGGCATGACATAGAGTCCAACAGCAGGATGCATATTCGGGAATACACTAAAGGATACCTAGTATATATTGGTGGGCACGACCTTATGTGCCATATTCGGGACTGTACTTAAGGATACCTAGTACAGATGGTGGACTTGACCTTATGTGTCATACTCGGGATAGCACTATGGTGCTTATATTTGACTCGTGTACCCAGGGTCCTCAGGGTTGTATATTAGGCTATTGTCTATGGTATATGGTTATGGAATAATGTCAAGTGTATTGGTAAAATAAGATTACGAGCTTATGGCACAAATGGTAACTATATTGGTAAAATAAGCTTACGAGCTTATGGTACAAATGGTAAGTAATTTGGTAAAATAAGCTTACGAGCTTATGGTTAATAAATGGTAAAATAGTGAATATGCAAATAAAATGATTTTATGACATTTTGAATTTGTCATTGAAATTCATCCATGATTTGTATTGCACTGTATATTGTTTTAAATTGCCTCACTTAGTTTATACTTAGCGTGTGATGATTTTCAAGCGTAGGTAAAAAGCCAGTAGTAGAATAAAGGGTTCGAAATGACATCAAACATCGAGGACTATATTTAAATATCAGTAAGACATCCTATGGTGTAATTTAGTGGCATGTAATTTGATAATGTTTAATTTGTTTTGTTGAATTAATTTGGAAATAAATTGATAAATTGATAGTGATGAAAGGTTAATTTTTATGAGTTTTATATGTAATTTTTGGAAGTTACTGTAGCAGTCATTCTAGCAGTGAACACTAACCATGTTTTAAGCAAATTTTCCAGAATGCATTTAGGGAACCGATTCCCTGCTACAGGGGAACCGATACCCCCACTGTTCACTATTCACTGTTCACGGGTACTATTTATAAAAAATTCTTTTGAATTAAATTTGTTTATAATGAAATATAAATTATATGATATGATATTTTTATAATATCAGTTACCATTTTAAGAAAATAAATTTTAAATCGTTTTTGACTTATAAAATGGTTTTAGATATTCGGGTGACATCTATAATCTGTATAGGTTTAATTGTACGAGTTATGGGTGTTATATTTATTGGTAACAGAGCTACAGGTTTAGCTGATTCTAGGACTAAACCGAGGTTGTTTTGAGTTAAAAAGTGTATACATGCCACTAGGATGTCAAAAGTTACTGATAGTTGTATATATACTGTGATGATGCTTATTGGGAGTGAAGTTATTCTTTACTAATGTATGATGATTCTGACTATGTTCAGATGTTGGAATTAAAGAAAAAGGATAGAAAGTTGAAAATGTTGAAAAGAAAGACGAGATTGAAATCGACCAAAAAGGGACCCGACATGACTTATGTAAAACACCTTAGAAGGGTGAATGCTATAAGGGATTTTTCTTCATTATGTGGAAGAAATGTCACATCGTTTAACAAAGTTTATGAATTGGAATAATTGATTAAAAAGTTTGAATGACTTACAAGAAAAGTTGAATCGGATGAGGATCTAGAGGAGATTTCAGAATCTAGTGATGATTTTGAGGTTTCTCCAGGTAAGCTTAAATAAGTGAGAAATATTTAAGCTAAGCATTAAATTGATTAAATCATTGTTGATTTAAGTAAGAGAATTTGAGTAAGTGGTAAATATGATTTCCGATAAAAGTTTAAAAAATTGAGTTATTAGTGAATCAAATGGTTATGGGTTGAATTGAGAATAGATATCAAATCCATAAAACTGGATAGAGTTACATTGTGAAGGTAAATATGCGAAAATGGATTGTTTAATCATTCCAAGCTACAATGAATTATTGTTTAGATCGAGATGGACTCTCAAGAACTTGAAAAGTGTCAGATTCCTAGTGAGAGGAAAATAGTAAATTTGCTTGATAGTGTGATTTTAGCATTAACTGTTATGAAGTTATTGCTACAAATTTATCAAGTTTTCTTATTGAATGATGTGAACATTAAGACTTTCATTTGAGATTGAAAATGTTTCAATTGTTCGAAAATATTATTTTGGATATGGAGAAGTTATACAGATTTCCTTAAGAATTAAATAAGGAATTATAAAGTTGAGATATTCAATTCAACTTGATAAAAAGTGTTATTATGGAAGAAGACCATTGGGTCATTATATAAGTGTTAGACGGACAAATAGTAAATGTCCGATAAAGGTTCAGGAGGTTATGTTCCTGATGAATCCGGTGGGATTGTCATTTAATGAGTTTTAGATCATTTTGATCATGAGTTGGTTGTCTCTGTATTAAGGTTGGGTTAATAATCGCAATATGTGATTAATTTAGAAAATGTGGAGAAAAAAAATTTAATGATTGATGAAAAAGTGAAATCATCAATAAGTGATATCAGTAATGGTTGCGATTAAGATGATGTAAAAATGATGCATAGCTTTTCTAGCTAAGGTGGTAGATACTCAAGTATCTGAAGCAAGATCATATGTTATTTCTATAACTTGGGAATTTCCATATGTCTTTTTAGATTTATTATTTGTGTTACCTCCAGATTGAGAGGTGGAATTTAATATTAATGGTTATCAAGGTATTAATCATGTATCTATGGATTCATATCGAATGATTGCGATTGAGTTAAGAGAATAAAGAACCAATTGCAGGAACTGCTAGATCGAGGATTCTTTAGACCGAGTATTATACCTTGGTGTAAACCGATATTGTTTATAAAAAAATGGATTTGTGCGATTATGCATAAATTTTCGATAGTTAAACAGAGTAACTATCAAGAACAAATATTCTATTTTGAGGATTGATGACTTGTTTGATCAGCTTAAAAGTAGCAGCAATGTTTTATAAAATTTTTATTCGAATGGGATATCACCAGTTAAATTTTAAAGAGGGAGATGTTCCAAAGATAGTTTTCAGGAAACGATATAGACACTACGAGTTTGTAGTAATGTCGGTTGGTTGGAAAAATTCTTTAGTAGCATTCATGGATTTTGATGAATCAAGTATTTCAACCTTACTTAAATCAGTTTGAGGTGGTCTGTATTGATGACATTCGGGTATACTCGAATACAAAGATAGAGCATTATGTCATATTCGTATTGTGCTCGAGATAATTAAGGGTAAAAAGTTATATGCCAAAATCTCAAAGTGTGAGTTTTGGCTATCAGAAGTTGCTTTTCTTGGTTATGTTATCACGACATATGGTATAAAAATAAATATTGGAGTGGAAACCTCCAAAGAATGTTCTTAAGTCCGAAGTCTTTGGGACTTGTTGGTTATTATCGAAGGTTTGTGAAAAACTTTTCGATGGTTACTTCTCCTTTGACTAAGCTCTTGAGAAAGGATGTTTCATTTTCTTGGACTGAGAAATGTCAAGAGAGTTTTAAAGCTTTAAAGAATATTTTAACGGAAGCACCAGTGTTGGTACAACCGGAATCAGACAAAGAGTATGTGGTGTATAGTGATACATCTCATAATGATTTGGGTTGTGTACTTATGCAAGAAGGTAAGGTGGTAGCCTATACTTTTCGACAATTAAAGATGCATGAGAGGAATTATCCTACCCATGATCTGGAGTTAGCAACGGTTGTTTTTGCTCTAAAGATTTGGCGACATTATTTGTATGATGAGAGATGCTTAAAAAAATATTTCACTTGTGGAAAAAAAATGAGACTAAAGACTTTGAAGTCAACTTTGATGGGTGTCTATTTTATCGAGGAAGAATTTGTATTCCTCATAATGATGAATTGAAGAAAGATATTCTTTCTCAGGTATATTATTGTTCACTGACTATGCATACAAGTGGGAACAAAATGTATCATGATGTAAAGAGTCATTTTGGTGGCCAGGTATGAAAAGAAACATTACTGAGTTTGTTGCTACATATTTGACATGTCAACAAATAAAAGTTGAGCATAAAGTGCTTTCGAAATTGTTGCAACTGATTTCTATTCCAGAGTGGAAATAGTAAAGAGTCACTATGTATTTTGTTATTGGACAACCTTTGACATCAAATAAAAAGGATTCCATTTAGGTGATAGTGTCTGGTTAACTAAATTGACACATTTCATTTCAGTGCAAATTAACTATGCATTGGATAAATATACAGAGTTGTATATCAAGGAGATAGTTCGAATACAAGGGTATCAGTATCCATTATATTGGACAGAGATCCAAGGTATTACTTAAAGATTTTGGAAATAATTGCATAAAGTTTTGGGTACTTGATTGAATTTCAAAACGATCATTCATCCACAGACGGATGGTAAGTCAGAAAGTACTATTCAGATATTAAAAGATATGTTGAGTGCATGTGTGATTTATTCCAAGGAATCATGGGAAAAGAAAAGTATTTGCTTTTAGTAGAATTTTCCTACAATAACAGTTATCAATTTGGTAACAATATGGCTCCGTATGAAGTTTTATATGGGAGAAAATACCGAACACCATTGAATGTGTTCGAGTTAAAAGATCGAAATCTTGTTCGCTCAGATTTATTGAAATAAGTTGAAGATAAAGTAAAAATAATCTCAAGATGATATTTAATCGGCAAAAGTCTTATGTAGACTTGAAGTGAAAAGAGATTGAATTTTATAAAGATGATAAAGTTTTTCTTAAAGTATTGCTTTGGAAAAAGATTTTGCGCCCAAAACGCAAAGAAAAACTAAGTCTAAGATTACCTTATGAGATATTAAAAAGAGTTGAACTGATGGCTTATCAGTTAACATTAACTATGGAAGTATTTGAAATCCAGAGTTGGACAAAGTACACAATGTTTTTCATATGTCGATGCTTAGAAAGTATCGATCAGATCCTTCAGATGTCATTGCATCAAAGGAAATTAAGATCCGACTATATTTGATTTATGAAGAAGAATTAATTCGGATCATAGCTCGTAGAATCAAAGAACTGCATAACAAGACGATTTATCTAGTCAAAGTGATTTAGAAAAATCATAATGTTGAGGATGTTACAAGGGAAAAAGGAATTTAGTGATGATTGAAAGACTATTGAATTATTCTTATCTTTAGAGAAAGATGAGAGTTTTAAAAAAAATCCCTATTTTGGTGGGATTCATTTTGGATAAACTTCTTTATAAAAAGGGAGTTAGTGTTTTCTTATAAAGTTAAAAATTTGAGGACGAATTTTCTTAAAGAGGGGAGAATTGTAATACCCCCAAAATTTAGACAATAACCAAATTGAAAATTTTGAAAGTTTGATGGTCAAAGTAGAAAACTTGGGAAAAGTTTAGGGAATTAGGTGATAATTTCCTAAAAAGAATTTTATTCCATAAATAGATGGTTTACTATTGAGAGTGGGGTTTTATATAGATCATATTTTTTTTGATTTGGAATTTTAGTAAAGAAAAATTAAAAAGGGTTAAAGCCGATAAGGAATCAGAAATTAGGATCGAATTGGAATGTTACAAAAATTTGAAAGATGTTATAAAATGTTTGAAAATATTATTTTAATATTTTACATCAGAGAAATTTGGTTTGGAATTGTGCAATTTTCATATTTAATTGAAACAGTGGAATTTAGTGACTAAAACGCAATATTTGAAAATTCAGGGGAAATTTCATAAATAAAAGTCAAAATAATTCAGATTTGACTTTGAAATATGATAAGGATGAGTTGTCATTGTTTTATGGTAAATAAGAAGATTCATTAAGGGTGATTTGGTCTTATCCCAATTAAATGAATATTTTATTCATTTAAGTGGAATATAAGATAAAATAAGATGAAATGTTCACTACATTTCAACAAAATTTGCTCATCTTCTTCTCCAAGCTGCCGTGGGTATTCTTCAAAGGTAAGAGAAAACTTCAACTCAAATTTCAAGCAATTTTCTTAGGATTTTGAGTATGTTGAAAATAGAAAATTGTTATATGCGAAAAACGCTATTATTTGGTACCAATATTGCATGATAATATTGTTGGTTGTTCAAGTTCATCTTGAGTTGATGAAGGGGTTCTCGTGTTTTATGGGTTATTAAGAGTTAAGTGATTTTAAGGAATTGATGGTAAGAATTGATGAAGAAACTAGGGATGGAGTTAAAGAAAACAGTTTATATTTTGAATTTTTGCAGTGGGTTTGGAAATTTACCAGAAATTATATAAAAATAATTTGATGGTTATTTTATATATTATATTCATATATTGATCTAGATCTGTTTAAAATAAACGGGGATCAATTTCAAGGTGTATACAAAAAGATATGAATTTTTAACGAAGGAAAAGTCAGAAAAATCGGACAGCAGATTCTGCAAAACAGATTCTGTTGGTCAATTTTGAAAATTCACCATAAATGGTACATAATGAATTAGAAGGAGTTATTTATATGGATGAATTCGTAATCGAGTCTAGTTTTCAACGGAATAAACGTAATTAAATTTCAGTTTGTATATAAATAAAGAATACTAATTCTTTAAAGGTAGTACGAGTTGTCTGAATATGGAAAATTGATGGGTTGTTGTGTAGGAGTTATAATTGATGTACTTTGCTGGAAAATGCTGTTTTGGAATTGAAATGAGTGTTAAGTGTAAACTATGATTATTTTGGAAGTTTGAAAAGATTAGTGATTTAAGTACAACAATTGTATAGTTGGTGTACTTAAATGTAATTATGTTTTTGTAAAAGCATTTGAATGGGAATATATTTTAATGCTGGAATTATGAGTATTAAGAATTTAAGTGGTAAAATGGTGAAGGACCATTTTGGGTAAATTGGAAAAGTTGGTTCCAATGTTATAGGAATTATTAAGTATTGAGTATTTTGATAGAAAATGAGTTCAAGTATATTTTGGAGTTATTTTGGAATGTGTTTATGTTAGTACAATACTAACATATGTAATTGTTATGAATTGTGATTTATACATATTATGATTGATTTTCGATTGAAGCAAGTCAAGTATAAAAAGGGTTTATTATGGAACATAGTGAGGCTCATATTGTGAAAGATATAAAGTGTCAAGGTGAGTGCAATACATGCATGACATTAAACAAGGATGTTTTATACATCATCAGGAAGACTTGCGATAAGTCGACCTTGTTTATGTTGACATGATATTTATGTCATTTATCATATATTTGATATATTCTAAATATGTCAAAGGTTGAAAATAAAATGCATTGATCACTGATTTTTGCATATGATTTTTATCATGAATGTTATTTCGGGTATGAACTGCCCAATGTTAAATATTGATAATATACTTTGTCATGGATGGATCAAATAAAATAGACTGTACGCCCAAGTAAGTCATTGAGGAACAGGGTATAGTTGGCACGACCTTATGTTTCATATTCGGGACAATACTTAAGGATACCTAGTACAGATGGTGGACACGACCTTATGTGTCATACTCGGGATAGCACTACGATGCTTATATTTGACTCGTGTACCCAGGGTCCTCAGGGTTGTATATTGGGCTATTGTCTATGGTATATGGTTATGGAATAATGGAAAGTGTATTGGTAAAATAAGCTTACGAGCTTATGGTACAAATGGTAAGTAATTTGGTAAAATAAGCTTACGAGCTTATGGTTAATAAATGGTAAAATAGTGAATATGCAAATAAAATGATTTTATGGCATTTTGAATTTGTCATTGAAATTCATGCATGATTTGTATTGCATTGTATATTGTTTTAAATTGCCTCACTTAGTTTATACTTAGCGTGTGATGATTTTCAAGCGTAGGTAAAAAGCCAGTAGTAGAATAAAGAGTTCGGAATTACATCAAGCGTCGAGGAGTATATTTCAATATCAGTAAGACATCCTATGGTGTAATTTAGTGGCATGTAATTTGATCATGTTTAATTTGTTTTGTTGAATTAATTTGGAAACAAATTGATAAATTGATAGTGATGAAATGTTAATTTTTATGAGTTTTATATGTAATTTTCAGAAGTTACTGTAGCAGTGAACAGTAACCACATTTTAAGCAAAATTTCTATAATGCATTTAGGGAACCGATTCCCTGCTACAGGGGAACTGATACCCCCACTGTTCACTGTACACTGTTCACGGGTACTCTTCATAAAAAAATCTTTTGAATTAAATTTTTTTATAACGAAATATAAATTATATGATATGATATTTTTATAATATCAGTTACCATTTTAAGAAAATAAATTTTAAATCGCTTTTGACTTATAAAATGGTTTTAGAAATTCGGGTGACATCTATAATCTGTATAGGAATAATTATACGGGTTATGGGTGTTATAACCTATCTATAGGTCCTCTATTGGGATTTGTATCTCCTGAACAAGGTCAAAGAATATGTAGGAGTGGGTGTAATCGGGGTGTATCAATGCGGTAACTGGAATGAAAAAGACTGTAAAGGTTCCTAATATAACATCTATAGCATCGCACTCCTACTTGGCTCATACTGCATATTGTTTGAAGGCCACTTTCGGCTCTACATCAACCTCAGATATGGTTGTACCACGACTCTACTATCCATACCTAGTGGACCACCCTTAGCTGGCCCTCAAGCCCCTCTGCACTGAAAGTGTTGATCTCTGAGTCGCTGTAGATATTGTCCCCTAAACTTATTGGCAGTCTTGAGAAATTGACTTAAGGAGCCATAACTGTAGCAAACCCTCAAATCCTACTTGCATGATCCTGGGTGCCTCCTCTTAAACTGAGCAGAAATAGGATGGGTGAATATTATGGTTGGCTCACTGGCATTACCCCCGAATGCTAAATTCAATTATCTCCTCCTAGATTTAGATTTACCTCATCGGTCCAAACTCTGCCTAATCCTCATAGACTGTGTAGATGGGCATCTCAATGAACCCTAACTATCTTTGGCCCTCTTGGCCAAAGTGTGAGATGGCCTCGTTGCCTCAAGTTCTCTCTTGGTCTGTCCTACGGTCTCAGTGGACTGCCTAGCTTGTCTATCTAGAACCCTCTCATCTGCCTTCTCCTGATGGGTCAGTTGAACAAAGATCATGGGAGGATTGACTGCAAGGTGTGTTAAAATGTCACTGTGAAGGCCCTCTTTGAACCTGTAAAAGCGATGCTCCTCTGTCAGGATCAACTCTGCAGCATACTTGCTAAGCCTAAGAAAATATCACTCATACTTCATCACTAAGTGATCACCTTGAGTCAAGTAGGAATTGCACCATCAAGTCATCAGTGTGAGTCTGCTGATGTACTTTTGTTGAACTCTATGAGGAATTACTCTCATATCGACATCTCTAGCTTCATAGCCATCTCAATAGTCTCCCACCAATCTATCGTGTCACCCTTAAGCAGGGTGGTGACACACTCATGTTTAACCGCTGGCGTAAGATGTAAGTATCTGAGGGTGCAGAGTGTCTTTCTAAGACACTGATCTACTGTTATAGATCATCATCCTCTGAACCGAAGAACTTGGTGGTCTTATATCTGCGGAGTCGCTCTACTGGGGACTCATAGGGAATGACCACTGGCTGAGTTAGGGGTACTAGTAAGGGAGGTGGTGCAACTAAGGAACTAGGCCCCGTATCTATTGGACCCTCCTACTGAGAGGTATCCAGGATGAACTCATAACCGGTATCTAAGGCTAACAAGGCATGGCTCTTGTCTCTACCATCCTAAGTATACGATGGGTCATCTTCCATGGGCACTATCTGAAATTAGAAAGAAAAGGGGGTCATTATTGTAATTTCAATTATTATAGTACTCTTGACTCCCTAGAGGCATGTACATATACAGACGTTAACTGACTCCAATCCACGGGTCCTAGGAACGACTAAACCTAGATGCTCTTATATTAGTAAATGAAACACCCTAATCCAGTTTGACAATGATCCATGGATTATAATGTTACATGGGACTACCGAAATAGTGCCCAAAAAGTTTCTTTAAAAACTACTTGTAAATAAGCTGATAATAATTCACCCATAGCAGTTAAAATAAAACATGATTTGTGAATGGAAACACATTTTGATCGCTGAGCTTACGAGCTAAGCGGTTTACTAATAATTGTATTATACTACATGTATTCATTAAATGAACTAGCTAGTGGCACAGGTCTGAAACATGCAAATATTGGTCTACTAAACTATGACTAGCATCATGGTGCGGCTGAGGATTTTACATTTTGGAGCTCACGCACCCCCTAACCTATTGAAATACCCTTGGAAACATGGGTGAGATCCATAATTGCATCAGAAACGTACACCTGACCCTTAGGTATATGGGGTAAGATTCAGAGATGAATCGGAAACGTACACCTCGTCAACTTACTTTGTCAAGTCTTAGGGCATCTGCGTCCAATCGGTAGCTGAAGTGCCTTGCAACTGACTTAGATATCTACTGACTATCGTGTTCTGCTAAAGAGGAACTTGGGTGTCCTGACTATTTCTCAAGTGTCAAACAATACTAGTTTTATATAAACCTGGTTATTATTGTTTTTATTGTTTTGATATTAATTATTTTTCTCGCTTGAAGTCTTATTTGTTGGTATTCTGAGTATATGGGGTACCTTGAGTATGATCCCTTAAAATTTGGATTATTTAACAAAAATTATTTATGGGTACCGATAGTGACCCTTTAGTATCAATACTAACCCTTTGATATCGATACCCACCTATTTGTATCGATACCCCCTGACTAATATAGTCTCTTTGGATAAGGTAGTATCAATACTCTAGGTTGAGTATCAATACTCTGGTTCTAGGGTATCGATACTTTCCTAAGTATCGATACCAAATTTAGGTTCGATATTTTGAAAAATACCCCAGTATCGATACCTTTATGGGGAGTACCGATACTCCTGCCCTAATATCGATGCTCTATGAATGAGTATCGATAATACCCCTTTAAAATTGCCTATTTTTTTAATAAAGAACAATATCGATATTGTTCTTACAATATCAACACCCTCGATACAAGGTGACCAAAAAAGTCCTATTGAGGTCCCCGGTTGATGTTTAAGTGTTTTATTTGATAATTGAGGTAATACAGAGTCTGTAAACATACTGAAAACACCCAAACAATGAAATCTACTATGGCATGCTTCAAGCTTATGCAACCTGCCAATCTTACCTAAATGAACTATATGTGGTATACTTGAGTTACAACTGAGTTACCTGATGATTCTAAGCTGCTCAGGGTGTCCAAAGATTAACCCAAAGTGAGTTTCTCCTTCACCCTTGCTTTGGAGCTTTCTCCGACCTCTTTCACTACATAAGGACCAAAGAACGATTTTCTAACTAAATGTAGAAGATGAAAATGGTTTAAAGACACTTCATAAGGCTATAAATAATTGGAAATGGGTAGTATTCTCTAAACTTCTTAAACCCTTTTAAAACCTATTTTTGACATTCATCACGAAACTTTGTAAGCGTGGTTTGAAATGAAGCTTAGGAAGAGAAGAATGTGGTTCTTACCATGGTTAGATGGAATAAACTAGAAATAAACTAAAGATTCCACCTTTTCTCAATATCCTAAGAAGAAATATAAAGACTTTGGATGAAGAAGATGACAAAGGAGAGTTGGAAAAATGAGGAAAAGAAAAAGACGTGAGATCATCCATTTTTAATGGAAATCAACTTTAATTTTGAACCATGGTCTAATTACACTCTTGGTTCTCTTGATTTTAGTTGTAAACTAAAAATGCCTTTTTTCTCCACCATGCCCGAATTCACTTTTTTTGGATCAAGGTTTCCTACAAGCCAAAATATGTGTCCAAAGGCCATCTTGGGTTAGCCCAAAACTCTTCACCCGGGATCTAGGGCATTATATAGAGAGTGTCTCATTGAGAGCTTCTTCTCTTGCCATTTTGAAAATCACAACACTAAAAAAATTAAAGTGAAAAAGAAAAAAAAGAATACAAGAAACCTCACAAGTCACTCCAAGGAAGTAACACAATGAGCGACAAGAAAGTCGATCTTGTACTCTTTTAAACTCTCTTCTCTAAAAAGGTTTTCAATGTTCGTTTGGAGTTTGATCGCTAACGAAAAAGGAAAAGAAACTTAGAAGTTCTAAGAAGCCAAGGAAAGGTAGAACTCCAAGTGAACGAGAATGCAATGAAGAAAAAATATGCAAACTCTTTTAAACCCACTAACACAAGGAGAAGAATGTGTTATATGATGTAGAGGAACAAGGAAAAGGTAAAACAAAAGAACCTAAAGCAATATGAATCAAACAAAAGTTGGAAAACCCAAACCTAAAAAATCTAAAACGTTGGATCAACTTGAGCAACGTTTTTTAGGGTGCTGTCGATCTCCAAAAATTCTATTTTTTTAATGTTCCTCAATGAGTGTTTACAATATGGAAATTTTTAGCATAAAATTCTTTCTAAAAAATTATGGAAAAATTCATCTATGAGAAGACTTGAATCTGTCGAACAAACTGAATGATCAAATAGAAGAGTCGAATAAACTCTGATTGGGATGAATTTTGGAATGTAGAATTCTCTTTGGTTGAAGTATGTTCATGTAAGAAAATAGCTCCAAGTTCCTTCGTTTGTAATTTGTGGATTTTTTTCTTTTTTTTTTCTCTTTTTCCCCTTTTTTGGCTTTTTTTCTTTTTTTTTTCCATTACTTTTTTCAATGAAAATCAGCAAACTAACAAGAAGGAATTAAAACTAAATTGAAAGGATAAAAATGAAAAAAAGAACCTGAAATGATGAACTTGTGAGAACTTGCTCCATTGGGGTTCTTCGATGGTTTATGCTTGAATAACAAGTCAAATTACTTTGATTCTTCCCAAGAATCATCCCAAATCTGATACAAATTGATAGATAAGTTGCAACAGATGAATGAATGTCACTCTTGTCGAAGAATTAAACCTAGAAAGCTCTAGACTCGATGAAGAAAGTGGAAGGATTTGAATGGAAGAAGAAGATGATGGAGTTGTGGAAAATGGAAATAGATGGATAATTTTCCTATTGAACCCTCCTAGTCGCAATGAAAAGGCAAACTCAATAAATTACTCTAACTATCCCTCCTAATTGCAATGAAGAGGCAAACTGGAGTGTGAAGATTTATATCTCAAGAACTTTAAAAGAACTAAAAGAAAAAGAAGCTTCGAAGGCGTAATGCAATCATCTCTTGTAAAAATGAACTCTCGTTGTATTGTATAAAAGAAATAAATTGGTGATTACAATGGTGGGAGGAGCATCCTTTATGTAGGGTGGAGGAGTCCTTGTTGTAGTATGACTAATGCATGAAAATAATAATAAAAATAACAATAACAATAGTATCATAATTCTTAATAACAAAAAACTAAAGATAATTGTTTTAAATCTATCTTAATTTCAAATAAAATAATAAATGTATCTTAAAAGATAATGCATCATCCTTTATTAAATTATATTACAAATAATCAATAAAAATATTGAAAATTCATAATATTCACAAAATCCCGTATTAATCCTGTATAGGAATTTTTGCATGCATTGTCTTCACTAAAATGAGTGTATCTTGAGTTCTCAATATCGGATTGATACGATTCAAGAACTGATGAAAAGATAAGAGAAACTTGATCGTAAATAAAGAAGACATGTTAACCAAATAACATCGGGATCCAATTCAAAAAAATAGTTGCAAGTATATTTTTATGTTCTTCTTCTTGAGTGTTGCAATTGGGCTCGGAAGTAACTTGGGTTGTGGTTATCCAAGTTGATGTGCGAGAAAGGATTAGTGAGTTTCCTTCCTTGAACACTTCAATCTCCATGTGGGCATGTAGGTCTCATTGTTTTGAAAACCGGACCAGACCGACTGGTTCAACCGGGAACCGATGCCTAGTCCGGTTCAATTTACAGCGGTTGAACCGCTATTAGTGAACCGACCAGAACCGCTGAACCGTTCGAACATGACCGGCTGAAAATCGAAAAAACCGCCAATTTTTTTTTTTTTTAGATTAAACCAAACGACATCGTTTGTTAAACGAGCTAAGTCGAACTCAAGTATTGATGAGCTCGACTCGAACTTGAAAACTTTAAAAGTAAGCTCAACTAGACTCAAACTCATGAGCTAAAAATTATCACGTTCAACTCGAACTTGAAATATAATATTGAAACTTGAACTCAAAAAAGCTTGAACTAAAAAAAATTTAGAAGCTCGATTGAAGCCAAAAATTCGAGCTTGATTGAAGTGAAAGAATAGTTCACTCAATGCTCACCAAAAGGCTCTATGATTTTGAATGTCAAATTACCTCTATTATTTATAGAAGTTAGTTGGGATGCTCTTCTATGTTTCTTAGCCATGTGGGATTGTTGTGTTCTCATATTTTTACTCTTTAGACTTTTTGGATGCTCTTCTATGTTTCTTAGCCATGTGGGAATGTTTTTTAAAAAATTAAACCAAACAATATCATTTTGTTATGATTTTTTTAGCCCCATATTTATTTTTTAATTATAGTTATATAATTATATTTATTATTTAATATGTTTTACCTTAAATATTATGTTGTAGATAATTTGAATCATTTTGTTTCACTTGATTTTATGGTTTTTAACTTATATACGTTATGATTTGCTTTGAATATGACTTGTTATATAAAAAATTATTTTTTATTAAATATTTTTGGTATTTTTATTTAATTTTTTAAATAATTATGACGTCGCCGGTTCTTCCGACCGGTCGGACCAGTTCGACCGATTGAACCAGTGAACCGGTAACATGGCCGGTTCGCTAACCAGTCCGGTTCTGAAAACCATGGTAGGTGTTTACTAATGAAGGCTTGGACTACAATTTGGAGTTGGTTTTTGAGTAGTTTGACCCGTCCTCTTGTGATTAGGCCTAGTAGCGTAGTGAGCCCATCATCCCTTGCTCTTGGTGTGTGGTTCATGCATCATTTTCATAAATCATTGTTTCAAATATATATGGTTTTATCCTCTTAAAAACAAAAATTATGCTACTACTGTTTTTAATAAATTCAAACTAAAGGTTGAAAATATTTCTAAACGTCCTGTAATAAAAAGTTTTAGTGACAATGATGGAGAATATATTTGTTTGGATCCCACACTTGAGTCTCATGGCGTCATTAATCTCACTTCCCCACCCCATACTCCTGAACAAACGATTATTCAAAACGTCATCAGCGTCATATTGCTGAAACCGACCTTTCTCTTCTCACTCATTCCTCTATACCACGAAAATATTGGTCCTTGACCTTCTCTATTGCTTGTTATTCATCAATCAAATGCCTACTCCTACACTTAAACTTTAACCTACTTACACTAAATTTCATGGCCATACATCAAATTATCTCAAAATTCGTAGTTTCGAATGTCTTCGCTATCGATGGTTACGCTCTCACTAAGTCGCTTGCTCGCACTAGATTTCATAAGATCATATCCAAGATTGATCTCACTAATAGGGCCGTTCATCTTGCGGGGGCATGATAGAGAATCAATTACATGATATTAGCAAAACATATCCCTTAATCTATTCCTATTTGTTAGTTGATTATATCTCTTAATTTATTCCATTTATTTATTGATTGTAACCATAATTAGGATAGTTATATTGTATTGATACCTATCATCTCTAATAATGTTTTCAAGCTGTTCGATTGCAATTTAAGTGTTTATTCTATACCTTTCACCTTCCTAGCCCTCTGTTAGAATTTCTCCTGCAAATTATTTAAAACCCGCTGACTGAGAATTAAGAATATAGAAGATAAGAAAGGAGAATGAATAAGAGAGAAGAAGAAGATTAGAAGAAAAGTATTTTTTTATTGACAATACTAGAATGCCTAATTATGTTACACCCCTTCTTATAAAGCTAAACAACTAAATAAAAATTATGAAGTTATCTAACGCTTTTGGTCCTTCTTGGCACGCGTTCCCTTATACAGCTATAATGATTTTGTTTGTTCACTTGATTCTTAGCTCATAACACCCTCACTATTTTTCTCCTTAAAAAATGTAACATATATAATCATATTTTTTTGTGTACACAACCTAATAAAGTATCCATATTCTTCTAAACCCTTAGATAAATATGTAAAATTATCAACTAAATTATTAATTTAATTGTTGTTGGTATAAACTACATTTCCAAGAGCAAGTTGGGGAGGGGGGCAAAAGGGTAGAAGAAGAGGGCAGCAAGTCAAGGGCTCGGCCATCGAAACGGCGACGGCAAAGGGGCCACACGTGGGACATTTGATACAGGGACGGAGTTACCTTAGGGCAAAGACCCCTATTAAAATTTATATATTTAATATAATTTTAGTTTAATAGTATTTTGATTACTGTAAAAATAATATTTAAATTTAAAAAATTAAAAAATGTATTAAATATTTAATTAAGTAGGGGTCGAACTAAATAATGATAAGTCCGTGTTCTCAAATTTTTGGTCAAATTACAATTTAAGTCATTGTAAGTTTAAATATTAGACAAATTAGAAGTTGTATTTTGAGTTTTTAGTTTTTTTTTTAATTTAAGGTGAATACAAGGTAATATATGTACAAAAACTTTTAAATATTTGATAATGAATACTCATACCCTTACATACGTCCTTGAACTCGGGACCTCAAGGATAACAATAATCCCTTAATTATTAAGGTCATTTGATTCATTTTGAATTTATACTTTAAATACATACTAAGTTTTTATATTTTTCTTGAATAGTATAATATTTTGACTCATGCCAATTTTTTTTGAATTAATCATTGATATCCGATATATTAACCGACTAATCAGATCGGGTACTACAAAGGCGATGACGATCTTCTCAATTCAATTTACTTCATTCACAAATGTCTGGATTCAAACTCGCCTTTTCTCCGTCCTGTTTTTACCCCTTTAAACTTTCAACATTTCACTGCCCATCCCAACTTCCAAGCTATCTCTTTGCTGTTTTATGTTGCTTTGGTCCCACCTCAGCTTTGCCTCTGTGTTTCTATTAATTTAATTAACTGATTTAGTTATTTAAAGTGAAAAAAGTGTATTTTTAGAACGTTTTTTTGATATATTGATAATATGTGTCGACGTAAATGCTAAAACTTAATTTTTTAAAAATAGCACTATATTTTAATTACTAAAATCATTTAATAATTTTTTTTCGATTTATTAAAAATACCAGTTTGGGATTTTAAGTATATATATTCATTAAATAAAGTTAAAAAAATTCAAAAGATTTTGAAACATGAACCAGACAGATTATATCATGTGTTTGTTTATTTATTTTTAAAAATGTTTGTGTTTGATTATTTTAATGTTTACGAATATATTTGTTACGGAACATAAGGAAAAATGGTGAAATCATACCACTAGTCCTTAGGCTCCTTAGGCTTCACATTTTGAACTCTAAAATTTACCTTATGTTCAATTTAATTTCTACCTTCACCAATATATAATCATCTAATAAACAAACTTATAAACAAGTTTATAAATTAACTTATAAACAAATCGATAAACGAGCTTGTTCATGAATATAAACGAATCAAACACACTTTTGTTCATATCTATCCGTTTATTAAAGAAACATAAAAATATTATTTATACTCATTTATTTAATTTAATAAACAAACGTTAGACGAACATTTTATCAAATTTCTATTCATTTACACTCCTATTACATCATAAGGCATATGTGGAAAACAGGCACCACAGATTATTTAGCAATTAAACTTTTGCATGGATAAGAGTCATGAGCAGCAACATAAAAATCATAAAACATTCAGCAGATTACGAGACATCAAATGTTCTGTATTCTTTTTTGAAACACAAATGCCAGCCCTCGGACAAGAAACCTATATATTACAAACATGCCCTAAGAGGAATTAAAACAAGGTCTTTTACATTGTTCAATGGATTCTAGAAATATCTCACGCATGCTTATCATCGACAATGACTGCTAAGAATCATGCAAATATACTCGAGGGACGTCTCTCATTTGGACCTTCTAGTCCATTTTCAGTAGTCCGAATTACCGTGAGTCGTGACCTGGAAACACGAATTATCAAGTTTAGTAAGAACATGTTGCGAGATGGTGTTCATTTGAAAATCGTTCAGGGAAAATGAAGAATGTTTAAGTTACCTTCCGACGATAGCATTGTCGGAATCCATCCTTATTGTCAATCTTTTGGCTGTCTTCGTAAAAGCACTGCAATGCCAAAGAAATGGGGAAAATCTTGCCAAACTAGTATAAACATGAAGGTAACTGCCGTAAAAGCCAGGATTTTAGATGTTTCAATTTCATCGATCTATCGGTAAGATTAGGAGACCGAAACCAAGATGGGAGTTTCGTAATCAATACCTGAATGGCTCGTCTCCAATTTGTTTGAAAGCACCGGTTGCATCTTGGTACAACACATGGCCTAACTTCTCTGAGCTTTCTACTCCGAACATGTTGGCCAACTTCCGGTATAGCTCTTCATATGAACCAAGAACCGAGACGTCAAGGGTTTGTCCCACATTGTCCGACTCTAAGAATACCTTGCAATGACCAGTATCCAGGGAGAGTTGTGTGGTCCGATAGTCCCGGTTCCACAAAAATCCAGCAGTCGATGACTTCTCTGGAGAAGATTGATTCTCGAGAGCAGATCCTGAACCATCAAACAAATCTTTTGTTTTGTCTGAATACCATCGAATGAACTCTTTTTGGTGATAACTTGTGAGGCAGATTCACTTGAGATCTGTTGCTCGGTAAGTATTACTTGACCAAAGGGTAAAAACTTGTGTCGTTTTCCATTACCAGATTTCTCCTGCTGACTCGAATTCCCCATTGTTAACAAGCAAGACAGATTATCTTTATTGTTTGCACGCCTTGCCATCATGATGGCATCGGAAATTCTAGTGCATGGATCAAACCGTTGAAGACTGGGCAGAAACAGTCCAGACTACAGTTTGTTATTGAGATGGAGATCTGACGATGATAATTCATATTGAGCATGCCTGGCTCCCTGTATGCATGTAGGAACATTATCAGAAGAACAAGTAAGCAGCATCGGTTGAAATTCAACACATCAAATTCTAGAGGCAAAAGTGTTCTAGAATTGGTTCACTCTGACATATGGCAAGCACAAGTAACGTCCCTAGGTGGAGCAAAATACTTTGCCTCATTTATTGATGACTACTCCAGGAGATGTTGGGTGCACCCTATTAAGAAGAAGTCAGACGTGTTTTCAACTTTCAAAAACTTCAAAGCGCGGGTGGAACTTGATTCTGGAAATAAGATCAAGTGTTTCAGAATAGATAATGGAGGAGAATACACAAGCGAAGAATTTGATGACTTTTCCAGGAAAGAAGGCATCAAAAGACAGTTCACAGTGGCGAACACTCCTCAACAAAATGGAGTGGCAGAGCGGATGAACAGAAACTTGTTAGAAAGAACAAGAGCAATGTTGAGGGATGCAGGCCTAGAAAAATCATTCTGGACAGAAGTAGTCAATACCTCCTGTTATTTGGTGAATCAAGCTCCATCAACTGCAATAGAGCTGAAGACACCAATGGAGATGTGGACTGAAAAACCAGCTAATTATTCAAACCTCCATATATTTGGAAGTATAGTGTACGTGATGTACAACTTCCAAGAAATTTCAAAGTTGGATCCAAAATCCAGGAAATGCAAATTCTTGGGGTATGTTGATGGAGTAAAGGGGTGTCGCTTGTGGGATCCCACTGCCCGCAAAGTGATCATTAGTAGAGATGTTATCTTTGTAGAAGATAAACTACAAAGAAAAGAAGACGATGATAGTGCTGAAAAGTCAGAGACTACTCAGATACATGTGGAAAAAGAGTTTGAAGAATGAGATTCTTCTGAAGCAGAACCAACACATGATGAACAAGAACCAGAGAGTTCTGAAGCTCCAACAACTCGTCAATCAGATCGTGTGAGAAGACGTCCCAATTGGCACTCAGATTATGTTATAGAAGGTAATATTGCATACTGCCTTTTAACAGAGGACAGTGAGCCATCAACATACCAGGAGGCAATAAACAGCTCAGATGCTTCACTGTGGATGATGGCGATGCAAGAAGAAATCAAATCCCTTCATAAAAATAATACATGGGACCTTGTGTCACTACCACAAGAAGGAAGTCAATTGGTAACAAATGGGTCTTCAAAATTAAGCGAAATGGTGACGATCAAGTTGAGAGGTATCGTGCAAGACTGGTGGTGAAAGGATATGCTCAAAAAGAAGGTATTGATTTCAATGAAATATTTTCTCCTGTGGTTCGACTAACAACAGTTCGAGTAGTTTTGGTAATGTGTGCTACATTGAACTTACATCTAGAGCAGCTAGATGTTAAAACAACTTTTCTTCATGGAAATCTTGAAGAAGAGATTTGCATGCTCCAGCCTGAAGGTTTTGAAGAAAAAGAAAAGAAGAACTTGGTTTGCAGGTTGAACAAATCTCTGTACGGTCTAAAGCAGGCGTCGAGGTGTTGGTATAAGAGATTTGATTCCTTCATTATGTGCCTTGGATACAACATACTTAATGCAGACCCTTGTGCTTATTTTAAGAGGTAGTGATAACGATTTTGTTATATTGCTGTTGTATGTGGATGATATGTTGGTTGTAGGACCCAACAAAGATTATATTGAAGAATTGAAGGCACAACTGGCTAGGGAATTTGAAATGAAGGACTTGGGATCAACAAACAAGATTCTAGGGATGCAAATTCACCGAGACAGAAGTAATAGGAACATTTGGCTTTCACAAAAGAATTACTTGAAGAAGATCTTGTCACGATTCAACATACAAGATTGTAAGCCAATTTCTACCCCTCTTCCTATTAACTTCAAATTATCCTCTAGTATGAGTCCTAGCAGTGAAGAATAGAGGATGGAGATGTATCGAGTACTGTATGCATCAGTAGTGGGAAGTTTAATGTTCGCTATGATATGCACAAGACCAGACATTGCACAAGCAGTGGGAGTGGTTAGTCGGTAAATGGCGAATCCAGGCAAAGAGCATTGGAATATTGTAAAGAGGATCCTCAGATACATCAAAGGGACCTCAAATATTACATTATATTACGGATGATCAAACTTACTAATCAATGGTTATGTAGATTCTGACTATGCAGGGGATTTGGATAAAAGCAAATCTACTACAGGATATGTGTTCAAAATTGCTGGTGGAGCTGTAAGCTGGGTTTCAAAATTGCAGTCAGTTATGGCTACGTCCACAACAGAGGCAGAATATGTAGCAGCTACACAAGCCAGTAAAGAAGCAATTTGGTTGAAGATGTTATTGGAGGAGATTGGGCACAATCAAGAGTATGTCTCTCTGTTTTGTGACAGTCAAAGCGCCTTGCATCTAGCAAGGAATCCAGCATTTTATTCAAGGACAAAGCACATACGAGTTCAATACCATTTCATTCGTGAAAAGGTGGAAGAAGGAACGGTAGATATGCAGAAGATCCATACCAAAGACAACATATCAGATTTCATGACGAAGAAAATCAATGCTGATAAATTTACCTGGTGTCATTCCTCCTGTGGCCTGTCAGAAACGTAAGCAACATGAAGGTACAAGGTAGAAAGAATGGTGTGAAGATATGATTATTCCAATCAAATCTTCAAGTGGGAGATTGTTAAAAGTTAAATAATTTAGGCACCAAATTAGGCACCAAATGGTGCTTTGTCAAAGTCAAAAATTAGGCACCTAATTTTTGTTGAAATTGGGTAATGGGATAATTAATTTTAGTCATTGTAATTTAGGGTATTTATAAGATTAGTCCTTAAGTTTCAACTATAAATACCCTAGCTCATTTAGCTTCAAAATCATCCCAAAGCATTCTAGCTTTCTTCCAATACTAGAGAGATTTTAGAGAGTTTCTTGAGAGTTGTTTTCTTCTTTTTATCTAGAGAGATTATCATTGTTTTCTCCTTGGTAGATCGAGAGAGGTTGTAATTCCTATTTTCTCATAGTGAAATTCTTCTATCGTTGCCCGTGATTTTTACCCTAAATTTTTAGGGGTTTTCCACATAAATTTTGCGTCTCTTTTACCTTCATTTTTATTTTCTCAAATTATCAGTTGCGATTTTACTCTATTCGATAGCCATCTTCCGCAACAAAATCGACAAAAGAGAGAGAGTGCTCGGTATGGCCTTGAGGAAAGTAAAAGACTTTGGAGTTCACTTGTGGGATTTGAACCATGGATCCAACACAGAAATGCCACATTTTTGTCTACTGGATAGTTCTTGTTTTGTCTCCTAGATGGAACCTCATTTTTTGTCTACTAGTCTTGTCCTTGGAATCAACCATGCCCCATTTTCTTCTCGGGTTGCTGACAATGTCACAAGGGAGTATTACAAGTTCTATTTGATCACTCGAACTGATTACTTTCAAGAATATGAAATGCTCAAAATTTGACATTGTTTATTCTTTCTTTGATAGAGGCAAAATGAGCCTCAACAGCTTCAAGGACCTTTTACATTTGAGACTGTCCTGTTTGAAAATGTTTTTCTTATTTCTTTTATTTTAGGAGGAAAAAAAGGACACGAGAATATAAGAATTTTGTAAAGCATTGCCCCTTAATTTAGGCTCGTAATCGAATCAAATCATAAACATGAGTTCACAGATAATCAAAAGAATCAATAGCTCTTTAATGCTTTCAGAGTTATAGTTCTTTGGCAAGCATCCAAGTTGATGAGTTGGTTTCAGGTTGGCTTCCTATTTTCTAAGATTTTGGCCACCAAAATGTCATTTTTTTAACATCACAACATGCCTCTTTTCTTGGCTTGGTTTTTAATCGGATGCGAACAAAATGATGAAACTAGCAGAATCAATTACTAAACCTTCTATTTCGGTCCTCTGAACTTCCATTTGTTCAAGCTTCATAGACTCCTCTAACAAAGGCAGTGCCGAAATATCGATCTAAAAATGAAATTCATGAGTGTTTGTGTGAAATTGACTATAAGAGGTGTTCCTTAACTCCCTTATTTCATCTTTACCAAAACTCCTTATTTAGATAAATTTGATTTAATTTGCCATGTCTGGCTAGCTGAATCCATAAAGCCGGGGCGTTTAACCAATTGCTCTAGAGGGACCGCTTAATATTATAATCACTTTTATTAGGCTAGCTGAATCTTATCTATAAAGCCGTGGTGTTTAACCAATTGCTCTAGAGGGACAGCTCAAGCTTTATTGTATATATATTATAATGACTTTATCAGGCTAGCTGAATCTTATCTATAAAGTCTTGGCGTTTAACCAATTGCTCTAGAAGGACAGCTCTACCTTTACTGTATACATATAATATTATAATCTAGGTATACGAGTCCAATTTCTTAAGTTTGTCAAGAAGAACCTGTAATAGTCTAGGTGTTGTTAAAATCAAGAAATCTCATCTTTAGAGTTCAATTTCCAAGCGACTAACCTAAACTAGATTCACTTACTCGACTATTCTATCTGTGAAGATCATTATCATCATTGAACGTCCTCAATAAAAGTATAGTAATGTCATACACAAGAGATGCCCCATGTTATCCGCTCCTATGCATACCTAATAACAAGCCTATTGTTCATTCCCTTGTGAAAGGATAAGGCTATATCGGTCCCTTCAATAGAAGGACATGGTCTTCTGGTTTGTCTTTTGGGGTAGAACCAAGGGTCAATAATTTATCATGTCACTTTATCAAAGATCTGTAACTCCAATCATTTATAGAGTTTTTAATTCAATTGATATTCAAAGAATTTCAAGTTGTAAATTTGGTTCAAAGCTCAACATAAATTCATTTAAATATCCTTATAAACAAGAAATATGAGAAAGTTCAAAAAAAGTTACAAGAAGAAATATGAGAAAGTTCAAAAAAAAGTTCAAACATGATGCTGCAAAATAAAATAAAGCCTCATTAGGATGCCTCACTAGTTAGATTAGGGCCTTCATCAGTACTTGATACCATTTCTCAATCGTTTCACTTGTCATGACTTCTTTTGAAGTACCCTCAGACGCTCAAATTATTGCTTCAGGAGTTTCATTGTTTTCATCGTAAAATTCCATCTCTTTTCTGTCCATCATTAGCTGGATCAAGGCTATAAATTCGGCACATTTTTGTGCATCATGTCCATCCTCATTGTGATAACATCAGTGACTACCACCTTTAGAATCCGATGTGCTAGGATGTGGTGCAAGAAAGCTCGAATTTATCATTTGCTTCCATACTCAAGCAAGAGGTGACCTCACTTCAGAATCTCTGGTTTTAGCCTTTTTACCCTTCTCCTTGGTGATTGCATTTTCCTCATTCTCTTAATGATTAGACAGAGGATTCTGTGCAACGTTGAGTGATTCTGAATTATTGAAATGAATCCAGCTCCTGTTGCGCATTCTTTGGATAATAATTTTAAAGGGGAGGCAATTTTTAATAACATGCCCCGGAACACCGCCATGGTATTCACAGTGCACATTTTCGTCATACCACCTAGGGTATGGGGCTTTAAAATTTTCTCTGGATATGGTGACATAACATGTGCTTCAAAAAGCTATTGATAAAGCTCTTATATGTCTGGGAATGGGATCGAAATGCTCATTTCCCTTTTATCTCCTTGGTTCTCTCGAATATTGTCTAGAAGTACCTGAAAGTACATCTGTAATTGGTTTTGATTTGGAGATTATAACACCTTTGGTAACGTTGAAAATGCTAATGATTTTCCTTCTTTCTTCTTCATGGGAGGTTTTCTACTCGACCTACCTCATTGTTTAGTGGTCGTTTCTACCTCCTTTGTTTCGACTTTCTCACCAAATTACGGAATGTGGTAATAATATGAGTTATTTTGAAGGTTGGTTACAAAGGCTTGTGCTATCATGGCAGATGAATCCCCTTGAAGTCTTGGTAAGATTCCAAGTGAAATTACAAATTGTGGAGTTGGTGGTACATCCACCCCTTAGATGCCCCTGCCCCAGGAGCAATCATTTGATTCAGGCCGGACAACCTTGAAATAATATGGTCAACCAACAAGTCTTGGTTCCTAGCTATGGAATTCAAGGTATTTTGTTGACTTTGACTTATTTTTTCTTCCATTTCCTTCTTTAACCTTAGCATGTTTTCTTCAAGTTGAGCAATCTTAGCTTCCATTTTATTTTTGTTTGAATGAGTGTTATGTGGATGAGGTGTGTCCACCGCTTGAGGTTGAATGTCCAATATTTGTTCCTTTTTTGTGAGACATCTCTTGTTAGTTAATGTGAATGAAATAAAAAAAATATGAAATATGCAAGAATGTATGATACATGAAATTTTCGAGGTATTGATCCAAAAACACGTCTGTTATTATAAATAATTCTTATTGCGACAAAAGTGTTAATTCTTAAGAGACAAAAAACATTTTAAATGTATATTCTTCTCGACCCCGAACAACTTCTGACAGGTTGATTCATCTTATGCCTTCTTTTTTTCACCAGTTGAATACCCTGTCGAACCATTCCAGCCTCTCTGAGCTATTTTTTGTACTTTTCCAAGAAGTCTCGAATGGCTACATCTCTGATTTTCACTCTCTCCTGAGTATCTTCCCTAACGAAAACACAATTGGAGCCCTCCATCGATAGGAACTATCTGATGTTTATCTGTTTGTTTCTTGAATTTGTCAACAATTGCCTCCAGTTTCAGCTATCGCTTTACCATCTTATTATTGTTGTCTTTGACGGGACTCCCCAGGCCAATAACCTTTTTCTCGTCTTTCCCCTGTAACTTTTTCTAACCCGTTTTAGAAAAGTTAACTTTTGATGTCCTTAGTGTAAACTCGATTCATTATGAGTCTTTTCTGACCATAGGCAGACTTATGAGCTTTTCATCTCTTGTATTATAATCACTTTGCCCATTTATGCAAATTATTTACGTTTAACGAACACATTTTTGGTGGATCAACACCTCTTTTGAATTATGTGAATGATAATAACGAAAGAGAAAAAAATGAAAAGAGCTAGTGAGGTAAATCAAAACATTAATGAAAATAAAAGGTCCTACCCCACATGATATATACCTACATGCTTATTATTCATACCCGGACATGATATCTATCCCACATGTTAATTTTGAACCAGTCCTAGCCGTATAAATTTCTAGTTCACATGCTTTGAACATAAAATAAAGCAAAAAATAAGATCAAAGTAGCTTAGGGTTTGAAATGAGGTTTTGGGGTGGGCTCTAATTCCTTGTAGTCTCCTGATTTAGGTTCTAAAAAAAATACCCGAGTTCTCCTTACTGGTGCCCCCTTGGGCTTGGCAGACCTTTAGTCCTAAGCCCATTAAAAGCTCATGTAGACTAAGTTAAACTCGAGAGGATACATTCCCTTATGCTTGCACGATTAATAAATTCACACGAAACATAAGGTATATGAATCCCGAAGGTTACTTGCTAGGCCTATGAGGAGAATAAATTCTCACGAAGGCGTCGTTTTCACCCCACTTAAAACGGTTCAGAGCTCTGGTATAAAACCAAAGATGAAAACTTTTTCAAAAATCTGAAATCATTGAGAAAAAGTCAGTACAACTATTTACTTGAAAAATAATCAAAGGTAAGTAATAAGAATCAGATAAATAAATTAAAATTTAAATTTAATATTTTCGCTTAAAAAAGATAACCGAAAATTAATTCTGGCATGACTCATTTACCTGTCCCTAGCGGAGTTACCAAGCTGTCGCAGTCGTCTTTCGGGTGGCCTCGTAATTTGGCTTCGACTTGAAATAATGGGTTAGAGTCGCCACCTATCATTTAAACAAATATTTAGGTTGATCGGACACCATCTTACCTAATATGCACTTTACCAGAAATATGTCGGGATCGGGAGTTGGTTATAGTCAAGGAAAGATTAACACCCTTCAACTGCCTTTTCGATACCATTTAATTTGTCGGTTGTCTTAATTGAAAAAATTTAAATTTAGAAACCCGATTCAAAATGATTACCTTTGATCGATCGAGATTACTAATTCGATGTTTTGACTTTTCTAGCGATGTTTGAAGCCTACGGCGGTCGTGGTAAGTCTCTCGTTCTCTTCTCTCTATTTTATATATATTTTGGTTGTTGTTCTTTGGATGCTTACTCTCTGTTCGTCTCTCTGTCTCTCTATTTCTCGTATGATTTCTCCGTATTTCTTCTCTTTGAAACTGGTGCTTTCCTCTTCTTGTTTGCAGGGTTTTATAGATGATTTGGGGGGTCAGTTCCCCTTCCATCGGTCCCGAGATCTTTGCGATTTCATTGTTATGAGGGGTTTGTTTCCAATGTCATTTCGATATTTGTTGTTTTATCATCATTTGTCGTTGAATCTTGTTTGTTTTGCTTGTTCTTTCGGTTTGTATATTACTGAAATCATGGGCATATTGGTTGGTTTGCTTCGATTCTATTATGATTTAGGTATGATTCAACGCGTAGTATCGTGCGTTATTCCCTTCGTCGGCGCGTGAGAAATTTTGGTCGTTGGATCAAGTGTCCGGATCCAACGACTCTTATGCAGCTGCGCATTTGATGAAATATTTAGGGCTTCAGAACCCTAATTGTTATGTGTTTTGAGCCATTGATCACTACTTGATCTAACAATTGTAAGCTATGCGGTGCTGGGACAAAATGTTAAAACCCTAATATGCTTCTTTGGGCTAAATCGGGTCTGCTAGGTCAGGCTACCCGGTTGGGCCTGTGTATGAACATTGGACTTGGACCTGGATCAAAATAAAATAAAAAATGAATAAAAATTAATAAAATAAATAAAAAAAAAACCATTTTTAAAACCATATAATATATACTTTCAAAAATAGTTTTGAAAACTATATAATATACTTTCAAAAATATTTTTCAAAACTATATTATATATATATATATATATATATATATTTTAAAATGTTTTTAAAAATATATATATATATGTTTTCAAAATGTTTTCAAAATATATATATATATATATATATATATATATATATATATATATATATATATATATATGTGTGTGTGTTTTTAAAAATGTTTTCAAAATTATATATTATATATATTTTCAAATTTTGTTTTTAAATAAAACTATATGTTATTTTAAAAAAAACTCCGGAAGAAAATGAGTGTCTACAATAATAAAAGTAATTTGAACCTAAGATTGAAAATATGCATAAAAGAACCATAACCACTAAACCAAATCAAATACTTAAGGAAAATATTTAGTACGTTTTATATATTGGTATTTTTTTGTTAATTTAATATTATATATATTTACTAATTATAATTTAATATTTCTTAAGAATTATTTCTTTTATTAAATTGCATTAATAATTTATATATTAAAATTAAGAATTATTTTCTATTAAATTATATTATTTCATTAAATGATTATAATTTAATATTATATATATTTATTAATTACAATTTAATATTTATTAAGAATTATTTTTTATTAGTTATATTAATAATTTATATATTGAAAATTAAGAATTATTTGTTCTATTAAATTATATCATTCCATTAAATTGTAGTTAATAAATATATAATATTTAAATTAACAAACAATATGAATATATAAAACAAAAAGTTTTCTTTAAGTATTTTATTTGGCTTAGTGGTCCATCTTTGTGATCCTAGGTTCAAATCCCTTGGTTAGCATTTTCACTTTGTTTTTTCTGTCATTAACTGAAAGAAGTAAGTTATATAAAAAATATTGTAACATGTGTCCAATTTAAAGGGTTAGCCTCGTGGTTTAGGCGTTGATTATGATTAGCAGTATAGCATTCCCAGGTCTGATTCTCAACTGACACAGTATGCTTTTTCCCTTGTATTTCTCTCTCTTTAATATGGTGGTGACATGTGTCACCACCTTATTGGATGAAAAAATTGTTAGCTTAAATAAAAAAATTAAGAAAATATTCTCTAATCTAGTAGTGACACGTGTCACGATTTAATTGGAGATCAAGTTTATTTTAATTGAATAAAATTATGACTAAAATAATATAATGTATAAATATTGATGACCAAATATGCAATTATATTAAGTTTTTAAACTACCACGTCACTTCCTTCTTTAAAAGTTAACGAACAATGGTTTGATTGAAGCATTTAAATAATTGGGTACTTTGACTGGCTAAATCGAAACATTGGTGGTCAAAGTGAGAAAGGGTAATAGTTAAATGGTCACCCTTGTAGTTTACCCAAAACATTATTACTGATCCTTGTGGAACTAATATGGTGATTTACGTTTTGATATAGTTGCTTACACCATAATAATAATTTTAAAAGTATAAATTACAAAGATGATCCTTCGACTATATAATACTATTTTGTTGAATCATTCAACTATTAAAAGTTATAAAATTATCTCCTACTGAAAGAGAACTATTTTGTTGAGTCTCACGACTATAAAATGTAATACCTCAAACTACGAGTAAGTGACTAAAATGGAAGAATCTAAAAGTTGGTGATTTAATTTGAATAAATTAAAAAGTTCAAGGACTAATTTTGGGAAATTATGTCTAGGACTTATTATCAAAGATTGAAGAATGAAAGGTCATTATGGTCTTTTGATAGGAAATGAATTTAATATTCATTTTTTAAAGATATTTAACATGTGATGAATAGGGGGAAAGGAAAAGCTCAGAACATTGGTCATCTTCTCTTCTTTTTTTCCCTGTAAGCTTTCTCTTTGCCAAGGTGAGTTATTTTAGGTTGGTTATTTCTTTCATTTTTGAGTTGGTTTTGAAGCTTGGAGTGGTATAGAAGATTTAAAGATGATGACAAACTAAGTGATTAAGAAATTAAGGATGAATTAGTAAAATGGGGTTTTAAGTGAATGGATGAAATTTGGTTACTAATTAGATTCTAAAGGCATATTTGACTTGTCAAATGCCTAATTAAGGTATTTGAACTCTTAGAAATGATTAAAAACATGTTTGAATAATTGGTGTGATTTTTGTTTTAAGTGTTCCATGAGAATTTTGGATGTTAAAAGGTAATTAATCGATATAAGTTGGTGGTGATAAATATTAGTAAGTTTAAGGGTTTGATTGTAGCTAAAAGTATGGGATTTAGGTAAAGTTTTGATAAAATTCGAAGTGAAATAGGTAAATTCTGGGCAAGGGTATCAGTACTGGAAGAACATTATCGATACTATAGGGTTAAACTGGAGGAAATAATATGCATCGGATGAACAATATTGATATTGATGTGGAGGTATCGATATTGTAATTGAAAATGGAATTCCAAAATGCCAAAACGACTGGCAAATAAGATAGATAAAACCTTTGAAATTAAAACCAAGAGAATATTTACTTCTAAAGTGCTGCTAGAAAGATTATAAGAGCTTATTTACTAGAAAATTTTGCAGCTTTTTGAAATTTGGATTGCTATATTTTTCACAGAAAAGAGATGGGAAAGAACATAAATCTCTTGCAAAACTCCATAGAAAAAAACTTAAAGATCTTTATTTTTTTCTCCTTTAAAACTAAAATCTCTCTCTTTAAACAACAATAACAGAACAAGCAAAGAGATCACAGGTCAAACAAAAAAGTCTCTCTGTATATATCGTTTTGTCCACTTAGGAAACAACCTAGCACAAAAACCAACTAACTATGTTGGAATTAGTGATTAACTGTGGTTAAAGCCACTTTTAAACATTAGCCCATTGGATTGGAATTGAACTAACCATTTTCCCTGCTATGTTTTCTAAGTATGTTTTACTTCTCGGCGTGATTCAACAACCATCGAGTTAGCAGGAAGTGGCTCTCTCTCTCGTCAACGAATGTGGGGGAAAATTCTTTAGTGGTGATTTTACGATCCTTTGGTGAGATCCATGGATTTTCAAAGTATTGTTTTGATTTTATTAGTATGTTAAAATGTTATATGTGAATATGTATTATATGAAAATGTTTTATGTGAAAAGTGTGAGATTTGAACCACGTACCAACCCAGTCATGCTATACCTATGGATCCAAGCTCTTTTATGGGTTTCTCATTTTCTTTGGAGATAAAAAGACAAAAGCTGTGAAGATTTGGAATTATACAACTTTCAGAGTTTAAAGCTGTTAACTAACCAAGAATGTGATAAAAATTTAAGCGAGTAACATCAACGAAAGAAGTTGAAATGAAACCATAACTGAAAAAGTGAAACCAGTTCATTAAATTTAGGACATAATTAAGAATCTACTGCCTTTTTGTCTGAAAAAAAAAACCAAAGAAAGAAACAATTATTCTTCTTATCACACTTTCATGCTTTCCCATAAAACACCCTTTTAATGCAAACACTTCCTTTTCCTTTTTTCTCTCTCTTGTGACGATTAAACAGTACAGATAAAAAAATGACAGGTAAATAAGATAGATAAAAACTTTGAAATTAAAACCAAGAGAATATTTACTTCTAAAGTGCTACTAGAAAGATGATAGGAGCTTATTTACTTGAAAATTTTGCAAGTTTTTGAAATTGGGATTGCTATATTTTTCACATAAAAGAGATGGGAAAGATCATCAATCTCTTGCAAAACTCCATAGAAAAAAAACTTAAAGATCTTTATTTTTTTACTTTAAAACTAAAATCTCTATCTTTGAAGAACAATAACAGAACAAGAAAAGAGATCCCAGATCAAACAAAAAAGTCTTTGTTTGTTCTCTCTACAATACGTAGGAAAGAGAGATCCCATTTTGTCCACTACTGAAACAACGTAGACACAAAAACCAAATAACTGTGTTAGAATTAATGATTAACCGTGGTTAAAGCCACATTTAAACATTAGCCCATTGGATTGGAATTGAACTAACCATTTTCCTGCTATGTTTTCTAAGTCTGTTTTACTTCTCGGCATGATTCAACAACCATCGAATTAGCAGGAAGTGGCTCTCACTCTCGTCAAGGAATATGCGGGAATGTTCTTTAGTGTTGATTTTATGATGCTTTGGTCGGATCCATGGATTTTCAAAGTACAGTTTTGGTTTTATTGGTATGTGAAAATGTTATATATGAATATCTTTTATATGAAAATGTTTTATGTCAAAATATGAGATTTGAACCATGGATCCAACACAAGCATGCCATGCCTGTGGATCCAAGCTCTTTTTTGGGTCTCTCATTTTCTTTAGGGATAAAAAGACAAAAGCTGTGAAGATTTGGAATTATACAACTTTCAGAGTTTAAAGCTGTTAACTAACCAAGAATGTGATAAAAATTTAAGCGAGTAACATCAACGAAAGAAGTTGAAATGAAACCATAACTGAAAAAGTGAAACCAGTTCATTAAATTTAGGACATTAATTAAGAATCTACTGCCTTTTTGTCTGAAAAAAAAAACCAAAGAAAGAAACAATTATTCTTCTTATCACACTTTCATGCTTTCCCATAAAACACCCTTTTAATGCAAACACTTCCTTTTCCTTTTTTCTCTCTCTTGTGACGATTAAACAGTACAGATAAAAAAATGACAGGTAAATAAGATAGATAAAAACTTTGAAATTAAAACCAAGAGAATATTTACTTCTAAAGTGCTACTAGAAAGATGATAGGAGCTTATTTACTTGAAAATTTTGCAAGTTTTTGAAATTGGGATTGCTATATTTTTCACATAAAAGAGATGGGAAAGATCATCAATCTCTTGCAAAACTCCATAGAAAAAAAACTTAAAGATCTTTATTTTTTTACTTTAAAACTAAAATCTCTATCTTTGAAGAACAATAACAGAACAAGAAAAGAGATCCCAGATCAAACAAAAAAGTCTTTGTTTGTTCTCTCTACAATACGTAGGAAAGAGAGATCCCATTTTGTCCACTCCTAAAACAACGTAGAAACAAAAACCAAATAACTGTGTTAGAATTAATGATTAACCGTGGTTAAAGCCACATTTAAACATTAGCCCATTGGATTGGAATTGAACTAACCATTTTCCCTGCTATGTTTTCTAAGTCTGTTTTACTTCTCGGCGTGATTCAACTACCATCGAGTTAGCAGGATGTGCCTCTCACTCTCGTCAAGAAATATGGGGGAAGATTCTTTAGTGGTGATTTTACGATCCTTTGGTCGGATCCACGGATTTTCAAAGTACTGTGTTGATTTTATTGGTATGTGAAAATGTTATACGTAAATATGTTTTATATAAAAATGTTTTATGTGAAAATGTGAGATTTGAACCATGGATCCAACAGAGGCATGCCATACCTGTGGATGCAAGCTCTTTTCTGGGTCTCTCATTTTTCTTTTGGGATAAAAAGACAAAAGTTGTGAAGATTTGGAATTATACAACTTTCGGAGTTTAATGCTGTTAACTAACCAAGAATGTGATAAAAATTTAAGCGAGGAACATCAATGAAAGAATTTGAAATAAAACCATAACTGAAAAAGTGAAACCAGATCATTAAATTTAGGACATTAATTAAGAATCTACTGCCTTTTTGGCAGAAAAAAACCAAAGAAAGAAACAATTCTTCTTCTTATCACACTTTCATGCTTTCCCATAAAAACACCCTTTTAACGCAAACACTTCATGTTCCTTTTTTCTCTCTCTTGTGACGGTTAAACAGTACAGATAAAAAACTGACTGGTAAATAAGATAGATAAAACCTTTAAAATTAAAACCAAGAGAATATTTACTTCTAAAGTGCTGCTAGAAAGATGATAGGAGCTTATTTACTTGAAAATTTTGCATGTTTTTGAAACTGGGATTGCTATATTTTTCACAGAAAGGAGATGGGAAAGAACATCAATCTCTTGCAAAACTCCATAAAAAATATTTAAAGATCTTTATTTTTTCTCCTTTAAAACTAAAATCTCTCTCTTTAAAGAATAATAACAGAACTAGCAAAGCGATACCAGATCAAACAAAAAAGTCTTTTTTTGTTCTTTGTATAATACATAGGAAAGAGAGATCCCATTTTGTCAACTTCGGAAACAACCTAACATAAAAACCAACTAA
Organism: Hibiscus syriacus; assembly: GCF_006381635.1. NCBI lineage: Eukaryota > Viridiplantae > Streptophyta > Magnoliopsida > Malvales > Malvaceae > Hibiscus > Hibiscus syriacus. The sequence goes on along the minus strand of NW_024061878.1, from coordinate 1,651,194 downwards.
CTATGTTGGAATTAGTGATTAACTGTGGTTAAAGCCACTTTTAAACATTAGCCCATTGGATTGTAATTGAACTAACCATTTTCCCTACTATGTTTTCTAAGTCTGTTTTACTTCTAGGCGTTATTCAACTACCATCGAGTTAGCAGGATGTGCCTCTCACTCTCGTCAAGAAATATGGGGGAAGATTCTTTAGTGGTGATTTTACGATCCTTTGGTCGGATCCACGGATTTTCAAAGTACTATGTTGATTTTATTGGTATGTGAAAATGTTATACGTGAATATGTTTTATATGAAAATGTTTTATGTGAAAATGTGAGATTTGAACCATGGATCCAACACAGGCATGCCATACCTGTGGATGCAAGCTCTTTTCTGGGTCTCTCATTTTCTTTTGGGATAAAAAGACAAAAGTTGTGAAGATTTGGAATTATACAACTTTCGGAGTTTAATGCTGTTAACTAACCAAGAATTTGATAAAAATTTAAGCGAGGAACATCAATGAAAGAATTTGAAATAAATCCATAACTGAAAAAGTGAAACCAGATCATTAAATTTAGGACATTAATTAAGAATCTACTGTCTTTTTGGCAGAAAAAAACCAAAGAAAGAAACAATTCTTCTTCTTATCACACTTTCATGCTTTCCCATAAAAACACCATTTTAATGCAAACACTTCCTGTTCCTTTTTTCTCTCTCTTATGACGATTAAACAGTACATATAAAAAAATGACTGGTAAATAAGATAGATAAAACTTTTGAAATTAAAACCAAGAGAATATTTACTTCTAAAGTGCTGCTAGAAAGATTATAGGAGCTTATTTACTTCAAAATTTTGCATGTTTTTGAAACTGTGATTGCTATATTTTTCACAGAAAAGAGATGGGAAAGAACATCAATCTCTTGCAAAACTCCATAGAAAAAAATTTAAAGATCTTTATTTTTTCTCCTTTAAAACTAAAATCTCTCTCTTTAAAGAACAATAACAGAACAAGCAAAGAGATCCCATATCAAACAAAAAAGTCTTTTTTTGTTCTCTGTACAATACATAGGAAAGAGAGATCCCATTTTGTCCACTTCGGAAACAACCTAACACAAAAACCAGCTAACTATGTTGGAATTAGTGATTAATTGTGGTTAAAGCCACTTTTAAACATTAGCCCTTTGGATTTAAATTGAACTAACCATTTTCCCTGCTATGTTTTCTAAGTCTGTTTTACTTCTCGGCGTGATTCAACAACCATCGAGTTAGCAGGAAGTGGCTCTCTCTCTCGTCAACGAATGTGGGGGAAGATTCTTTAGTGGTGATTTTACGATCCTTTGGTCAGATCCATGGATTTTCAAAGTACTGTTTTGATTTTATTGGTATGTTAAAAGGTTATATGTGAATATGTATTATATGAAAATGTTTTATGTGAAAAATGTGAGATTTGAACCACGTACCAACCAGGCATGCTATACCTATAGATCCAAGCTCTTTTCTGGGTCTCTCATTTTCTTTTGGGATAAAAAGACAAAAGTTGTGAAGATTTGGAATTATACAACTTTCGGAGTTTAATGCTGTTAACTAACCAAGAATTTGATAAAAATTTAAGCGAGGAACATCAATGAAAGAATTTGAAATAAAACCATAACTGAAAAAGTGAAACCAGATCATTAAATTTAGGACATTAATTAAGAATCTACTGTCTTTTTGGCAAAAAAAACCAAAGAAAGAAACAATTCTTCTTCTTATCACACTTTCATGCTTTCCCATAAAAACACCATTTTAATGCAAACACTTCCTGTTCCTTTTTTCTCTCTCTTGTGACGATTAAACAGTACATATAAAAAAATGACTGGTAAATAAGATAGATAAAACTTTTGAAATTAAAACCAAGAGAATATTTACTTCTAAAGTGCTGCTAGAAAGATTATAGGAGCTTATTTACTTCAAAATCTTGCATGTTTTTGAAACTGGGATTGCTATATTTTTCACAGAAAAGAGATGGGAAAGAACATCAATCTCTTGCAAAACTCCATAGAAAAAAATTTAAAGATCTTTATTTTTTCTCCTTTAAAACTAAAATCTCTCTCTTTAAAGAACAATAACAGAACAAGCAAAGAGATCCCATATCAAACAAAAAAGTCTTTTTTTGTTCTCTGTACAATACATAGGAAAGAGAGATCCCATTTTGTCCACTTCGGAAACAACCTAACACAAAAACCAGCTAACTATGTTGGAATTAGTGATTAATTGTGGTTAAAGCCACTTTTAAACATTAGCCCTTTGGATTTAAATTGAACTAACCATTTTCCCTGCTATGTTTTCTAAGTCTGTTTTACTTCTCGGCGTGATTCAACAACCATCGAGTTAGCAGGAAGTGTCTCTCTCTCGTCAACGAATGTGGGGGAAGATTCTTTAGTGGTGATTTTACGATCCTTTGGTCAGATCCATGGATTTTCAAAGTACTGTTTTGATTTTATTGGTATGTTAAAAGGTTATATGTGAATATGTATTATATGAAAATGTTTTATGTGAAAAATGTGAGATTTGAACCACGTACCAACCAGGCATGCTATACCTATAGATCCAAGCTCTTTTCTGGGTCTCTCATTTTCTTTTTGGGATAAAAAGAAAAAAGCTGTGAAGATTTGGAATTATACAACTTTCGGAGTTTAATGTTGTTAACTAACCAAGAATGTGATAAAAGTTTAAGCGAGTAACATCAATGAAAGAAGTTGAAATGAAACCATAACTGAAAAGTGAAACCATTTCATTAAATTTAGGACATTAATTAAGAATCTACTGTATTTTTGGCTGAAAAAAACCCAAGAAAGAAACAACTCTTCTTCTTGTCACACTTTCATGCTTTCCCATAAAAACACTTTTTTAATGCAAACGCTTCGTTTTCCTTTTCTCTCTCTCTTGTGAAGATTAAACAGTAGAGAGAAAAAAAATGACTGGCAAATAAGATAGATAAAACCTTTGAAATTAAAACCAATAGAATATTTACTTCTAAACTGCTGCTAGAAAGATTATAAGAGCTTATTTACTAGAAACTTTTGCAGGTTTTTGAAACTGGGATTGCTATATTTTTCATAGAAAAGAGATGGGAAAGAACATAAATCTCTTGCAAAACTCCATAGAAAAAAATTTAAAGATCTTTATTTTTTCTCCTTTAAAACTAAAATCTCTGTTTTTAAAGAACAATAACAGAAAAAGCAAAGAGATCCCAGATCAAACAAAAAAGTCTTTTTTTGTTCTCTGTACAATACATAGGAAAGAGAGAGATCCTGTTTTGTCCACTTCGGAAACAACCTATCACAAAAACCAACTAACTATGTTGGAATTAGTGATTAACTGTGGTTAAAGCCACTTTTAAACATTAGCCCTTTGGATTTAAATTGAACTAACCATTTTCCCTGCTATGTTTTCTAAGTCTGTTTTACTTCTCGGCATGATTCAATAACCATCGAATTAGCAGGAAGTGGCTCTCACTCTCGTCAAGGAATGTGGGGGAAGGTTCTTCAGTGTTGATTTTATGATGTTTTGGTCGGATCCATGGATTTTCAAAGTAAAGTTTTGATTTTATTGGTATTTGAAAATGTTATATGTGAATATCTTTTATATGAAAATGTTTTATGTGAAAATGTGAGATTTGAACCATGGATCCAACACAGGCATGCCATGCCTGTGGATCCAAGCTCTTTTCTGGGTCTCTCATTTTCTTTTGGGATAAAAAGAAAAAAGCTGTGAAGATTTGGAATTATACAACTTTCGGAGTTTAATGTTGTTAACTAACCAAGAATGTGATAAAAGTTTAAGCAAGTAACATCAATGAAAGAAGTTGAAATGAAACCATAACTGAAAAGTGAAACCATTTCATTAAATTTAGGACATTAATTAAGAATCTACTGTATTTTTGGCTGAAAAAAACCCAAGAAAGAAACAACTCTTCTTCTTGTCACACTTTCATGCTTTCCCATAAAAACACTTTTTTAATGCAAACGCTTCGTTTTCCTTTTCTCTCTCTCTTGTGAAGATTAAACAGTAGAGAGAAAAAAAATGACTGGCAAATAAGATATATAAAACCTTTGAAATTAAAACCAATAGAATATTTACTTCTAAACTGCTGCTTGAAAGATTATAAGAGCTTATTTACTAGAAACTTTTGCAGGTTTTTGAAACTGGGATTGCTATATTTTTCATAGAAAAGAGATGGGAAAGAACATAAATCTCTTGCAAAACTCCATAGAAAAAAATTTAAAGATCTTTATTTTTTCTCCTTTAAAACTAAAATCTCTGTTTTTAAAGAACAATAACAGAAAAAGCAAAGAGATCCCAGATCAAACAAAAAAGTCATTTTTTGTTCTCTGTACAATACATAGGAAAGAGAGATCCTGTTTTGTCCACTTCAGAAACAACCTAGCACAAAAACCAACTAACTATGTTGGAATTAGTGATTAACTGTGGTTAAAGCCACTTTTAAACATTAGCCCTTTGTATTTAAATTGAACTAACCATTTTCCCTGCTATGTTTTCTAAGTCTGTTTTACTTCTCGGCGTGATTCAACAACCATCGAGTTAGCAGGAAGTGGCTCTCTCTCTCGTCAACGAATGTGGGGGAAGATTCTTTAGTGGTGATTTTACGATCCTTTGGTCAGATCCATGGATTTTCAAAGTACTGTTTTGATTTTATTGGTATGTTAAAAGGTTATATGTGAATATGTATTATATGAAAATGTTTTATGTGAAAAATGTGAGATTTGAACCACGTACCAACCAGGCATGCTATACCTATAGATCCAATCTCTTTTATGGGTTCTCATTTTCTTTGGGGATAAAAAGATAAAAGCTGTGAAGATTTGGAATTATACAACTTTCAGGGTTTAAAGTTGTTAATTAACCAAGAATGTGATAAAAATTTAAGCGAGTAACATCAACGAAAGAAGTTGAAATGAAACCATAATTGAAAAAGTGAAACCAGTTCATTAAATTTAGGACATTAATTAAGAATCTACTGCCTTTTTGGCTGAAAAAAACCATAGAAAGAAAAAATTCTTCTTCTTATCACACTTTCATGCTTTCCCATAAAAACACCCTTTTAATGCAAACACTTCCTTTTCCTTTTTTCTCTCTCTTGTGACGATTAAACAGTACAGATAAAAAAAAGACTGGTAAATAAGATAGATAAAACCTTTGAAATTAAAACCAAGAGAATTTTTACTTCTAAAGTGCTGCTAGAAAGATGATAGGAGCTTATTTACTTGAAAATTTTGCAGGTTTTTGAAACTGGGATTGCTATATTTTTCAAGGAAAAGAGATGGGAAAGATCATCAATCTATTGCAAAACTCCATAGAAAAAAAACTTAAAGATCTTTATTTTTTTCCTTTAAAACTAAAATCTCTCTCTTTGAAGAACAATAATAGAACAAGAAAAGAGATCCCAGATCAAACAAAAAAGTCTTTTTTTGTTCTCTGTACAATACATAGGAAAGAGAGATCCCATTTTGTCCACTCCTAAAACAACGTAGACATAAAAACCAAATAACTGTGTTGGAATTAATGATTAACTATGGTTAAAGCCACATTTAAACATTAGCCCATTGGATTTGATTTGAACTAACCATTTTCCCTACTATGTTTTCTAAGTCTGTTTTACTTCTTGGCATGATTCAACAACCATCGAATTAGCAGGAAGTGGCTCTCACTCTCGTCAAGGAATGTGGGGGAAGGTTCTTTAGTGTTGATTTTATGATGTTTTGGTCGGATCCATGGATTTTCAAAGTAAAGTTTTGATTTTATTGGTATTTGAAAATGTTATATGTGAATATCTTTTATATGAAAATGTTTTATGTGAAAATGTGAGATTTGAACCATGGATCCAACACAGGCATGCCATGCCTGTGGATCCAAGCCCTTTTCTGGGTCTCTCATTTTCTTTTGGGATAAAAAGACAAAAGCTGTGAAGATTTGGAATTATACAACTTTCGGAGTTTAATGTTGTTAACTAACCAAGAATGTGATAAAAGTTTAAGCGAGTAACATCAATGAAAGAAGTTGAAATGAAACCATAACTGAAAAGTGAAACCATTTCATTAAATTTAGGACATTAATTAAGAATCTACTGTATTTTTTGGCTGAAAAAAAACCCAAGAAAGAAACAACTCTTCTTCTTATCACACTTTCATGCTTTCCCATAAAAACATCTTTTTAATGAAAACGCTTCGTTTTCCTTTTCTCTCTCTCTTGTGAAGATTAAACAGTAGAGAGAGAAAAATGACTGGCAAATAAGATAGATAAAACCTTTGAAATTAAAACCAATAGAATATTTACTTCTAAATTGCTGCTAGAAAGATTATAAGAGCTTATTTACTAGAAACTTTTGCAGGTTTTTGAAACTGGGATTGCTATATTTTTCATAGAAAAGAGATGGGAAAGAACATAAATCTCTTGCAAAACTCCATAGAAAAAAATTTAAAGATCTTTATTTTTTCTCCTTTAAAACTAAAATCTCTGTTTTTAAAGAACAATAACAGAAAAAGCAAAGATATCCCAGATCAAACAAAAAAGTATTTTTTTGTTCTCTGTACAATACATAGGAAAGAGAGATCCTGTTTTGTCCACTTCGGAAACAACCTAGCACAAAAACCAACTAACTATGTTGGAATTAGTGATTAACTATGGTTAAAGCCACTTTTAAACATTAGCCCTTTGGATTTAAATTGAACTAACCATTTTCCCTGCTATGTTTTCTAAGTCTGTTTTACTTCTCGGCGTGATTCAACAACCATCGAGTTAGCAGGAAGTGGCTCTCTCTCTCGTCAACGAATGTGGGGGAAGATTCTTTAGTGGTGATTTTACGATCCTTTGGTCAGATCCATGGATTTTCAAAGTACTGTTTTGATTTTATTGGTATGTTAAAAGGTTATATGTGAATATGTATTATATGAAAATGTTTTATGTGAAAAATGTGAGATTTGAACCACGTACCAACCAGGCATGCTATACCTATAGATCCAATCTCTTTTATGGGTTTCTCATTTTCTTTGGGGATAAAAAGACAAAAGCTGTGAAGATTTGGAATTATACAACTTTCAGAGTTTAAAGTTGTTAATTAACCAAGAATGTGATAAAAATTTAAGCGAGTAACATCAACGAAAGAAGTTGAAATGAAACCATAATTGAAAAAGTGAAACCAGTTCATTAAATTTAGGACATTAATTAAGAATCTACTACCTTTTTGGCTGAAAAAAAACCAAAGAAAGAAACAATTCTTCTTCTTATCACACTTTCATGCTTTCCCATAAAAACATCTTTTTAATGAAAACGCTTCGTTTTCCTTTTCTCTCTCTCTTGTGAAGATTAAACAGTAGAGAGAAAAAAATGACTGGCAAATAAGATAGATAAAACCTTTGAAATTAAAACCAATAGAATATTTACTTCTAAATTGCTGCTAGAAAGATTATAAGAGCTTATTTACTAGAAACTTTTGCAGGTTTTTGAAACTGGGATTGCTATATTTTTCATAGAAAAGAGATGGGAAAGAACATAAATCTCTTGCAAAACTCCATAGAAAAAAATTTAAAGATCTTTATTTTTTCTCCTTTAAAACTAAAATCTCTGTTTTTAAAGAACAATAACAGAAAAAGCAAAGATATCCCAGATCAAACAAAAAAGTATTTTTTTGTTCTCTGTACAATACATAGGAAAGAGAGATCCTGTTTTGTCCACTTCAGAAACAACCTAGCACAAAAACCAACTAACTATGTTGGAATTAGTGATTAACTGTGGTTAAAGCCACTTTTAAACATTAGCCCTTTGTATTTAAATTGAACTAACCATTTTCCCTGCTATGTTTTCTAAGTCTGTTTTACTTCTCGGCGTGATTCAACAACCATCGAGTTAGCAGGAAGTGGCTCTCTCTCTCGTCAACGAATGTGGGGGAAGATTCTTTAGTGGTGATTTTACGATCCTTTGGTCAGATCCATGGATTTTCAAAGTATTGTTTTGATTTTATTGGTATGTTAAAAGGTTATATGTGAATATGTATTATATGAAAATGTTTTATGTGAAAAATGTGAGATTTGAACCACGTACCAACCAGGCATGCTATACCTATAGATCCAATCTCTTTTATGGGTTTCTCATTTTCTTTGGGGATAAAAAGATAAAAGCTGTGAAGATTTGGAATTATACAACTTCCAGGGTTTAAAGTTGTTAATTAACCAAGAATGTGATAAAAATTTAAGCGAGTAACATTAACGAAAGAAGTTGAAATGAAACCATAATTGAAAAAGTGAAACCAGTTCATTAAATTTAGGACATTAATTAAGAATCTACTACCTTTTTGGCTGAAAAAAAACCAAAGAAAGAAACAATTCTTCTTCTTATCACACTTTCATGCTTTCCCATAAAAACATCTTTTTAATGCAAACGCTTCGTTTTCCTTTTCTCTCTCTCTTGTGAAGATTAAACAGTAGAGAGAGAAAAATGACTGGCAAATAAGATAGATAAAACCTTTGAAATTAAAACCAATAGAATATTTACTTCTAAATTGCTGCTAGAAAGATTATAAGAGCTTATTTACTAGAAACTTTTGCAGGTTTTTGAAACTGGGATTGCTATATTTTTCATAGAAAAGAGATGGGAAAGAACATAAATCTCTTGCAAAACTCCATAGAAAAAAATTTAAAGATCTTTATTTTTTCTCCTTTAAAACTAAAATCTCTGTTTTTAAAGAACAATAACAGAAAAAGCAAAGATATCCCAGATCAAACAAAAAAGTATTTTTTTGTTCTCTGTACAATACATAGGAAAGAGAGATCCTGTTTTGTCCACTTCGGAAACAACCTAGCACAAAAACCAACTAACTATATTGGAATTAGTGATTAACTATGGTTAAAGCCACTTTTAAACATTAGCCCTTTGGATTTAAATTGAACTAACCATTTTCCCTGCTATGTTTTCTAAGTCTGTTTTACTTCTCGGCGTGATTCAACAACCATCGAGTTAGCAGGAAGTGGCTCTCTCTCTCGTCAACGAATGTGGGGGAAGATTCTTTAGTGGTGATTTTACGATCCTTTGGTCAGATCCATGGATTTTCAAAGTATTGTTTTGATTTTATTGGTATGTTAAAAGGTTATATGTGAATATGTATTATATGAAAATGTTTTATGTGAAAAATGTGAGATTTGAACCACGTAACAACCAGGCATGCTATACCTATAGATCCAATCTCTTTTATGGGTTTCTCATTTTCTTTGTGGGATAAAAAGACAAAAGCTGTGAAGATTTGGAATTATACAACTTTCGGAGTTTAATGTTGTTAACTAACCAAGAATGTGATAAAAGTTTAAGCGAGTAACATCAATGAAAGAAGTTGAAATGAAACCATAACTGAAAAGTGAAACCATTTCATTAAATTTAGGACATTAATTAAGAATCTACTGTATTTTTGGCTGAAAAAAACCCAAGAAAGAAACAACTCTTCTTCTTGTCACACTTTCATGCTTTCCCATAAAAACACTTTTTTAATGCAAACGCTTCGTTTTCCTTTTCTCTCCCTCTTGTGAAGATTAAACAGTAGAGAGAAAAAAAATGACTGGCAAATAAGATAGATAAAACCTTTGAAATTAAAACCAATAGAATATTTACTTCTAAACTGCTGCTTGAAAGATTATAAGAGCTTATTTACTAGAAACTTTTGCAGGTTTTTGAAACTGGGATTGCTATATTTTTCATAGAAAAGAGATGGGAAAGAACATAAATCTCTTGCAAAACTCCATAGAAAAAAATTTAAAGATCTTTATTTTTTCTCCTTTAAACTAAAATCTCTGTTTTTAAAGAACAATAACAGAAAAAGCAAAGAGATCCCAGATCAAACAAAAAAGTCATTTTTTGTTCTCTGTACAATACATAGGAAAGAGAGATCCTGTTTTGTCCACTTCAGAAACAACCTAGCACAAAAACCAACTAACTATGTTGGAATTAGTGATTAACTGTGGTTAAAGCCACTTTTAAACATTAGCGCTTTGTATTTAAATTAAACTAACCATTTTCCCTGCTATGTTTTCTAAGTCTGTTTTACTTCTCGGCGTGATTCAACAACCATCGAGTTAGCAGGAAGTGGCTCTCTCTCTCGTCAACGAATGTGGGGGAAGATTCTTTAGTGGTGATTTTACGATCCTTTGGTCAGATCCATGGATTTTCAAAGTACTGTTTTGATTTTATTGGTATGTTAAAAGGTTATATGTGAATATGTATTATATGAAAATGTTTTATGTGAAAAATGTGAGATTTGAACCACGTACCAACCAGGCATGCTATACCTATAGATCCAATCTCTTTTATGGGTTTCTCATTTTCTTTGGGGATAAAAAGATAAAAGCTGTGAAGATTTGGAATTATACAACTTTCAGGGTTTAAAGTTGTTAATTAACCAAGAATGTGATAAAAATTTAAGCGAGTAACATCAACGAAAGAAGTTGAAATGAAACCATAATTGAAAAAGTGAAACCAGTTCATTAAATTTAGGACATTAATTAAGAATCTACTGCCTTTTTGGCTGAAAAAAACCATAGAAAGAAAAAATTCTTCTTCTTATCACACTTTCATGCTTTCCCATAAAAACACCCTTTTAATGCAAACACTTCCTTTTCCTTTTTTCTCTCTCTTGTGACGATTAAACAGTACAGATAAAAAAAAGACTGGTAAATAAGATAGATAAAACCTTTGAAATTAGAATTTTTACTTCTAAAGTGCTGCTAGAAAGATGATAGAGCTTATTTACTTGAAAATTTTGCAGGTTTTTGAAACTGGTATTGCTATATTTTTCAAGGAAAAGAGATGGGAAAGATCATCAATCTATTGCAAAACTCCATAGAAAAAAACTTAAAGATCTTTATTTTTTTCCTTTAAAACTAAAATCTCTCTCTTTGAAGAACAATAATAGAACAAGAAAGAGATCCCAGATCAACAAAAAGTTTTTTTTGTTCTGTACAATACATAGGAAAGAGAGATCCCATTTTGTCCACTCCTAAAACAACGTAGACATAAAACCAAATAACTGTGTTGGAATTAATGATTAACTATGGTTAAAGCCACATTTAAACATTAGCCCATTGGATTGATTTGAACTAACCATTTTCCCTACTATGTTTTCTAAGTCTGTTTTACTTCTTGGCATGATTCAACAACCATCGAATTAGCAGGAAGTGGCTCTCACTCTCGTCAAGGAATGTGGGGGAAGGTTCTTTAGTGTGATTTATGATGTTTTGGTCGGATCCATGGATTTTCAAAGTAAAGTTTTGATTTTATTGGTATTTGAAAATGTTATATGTGAATATCTTTTATATGAAAATGTTTTATGTGAAAATGTGAGATTGAACCATGGATCCAACACAGGCATGCCATGCCTGTGGATCCAAGCCCTTTTCTGGGTCTCTCATTTTCTTTGGGATAAAAAGACAAAAGCTGTGAAGATTTGGAATTATACACTTTCGGAGTTTAATGTTGTAACTAACCAAGAATGTGATAAAGTTTAGTAACATCAATAAGAAGTTGAAATGAAACCATAACTGAAAAGTGAAACCATTTCATTAAATTTAGGACATTAATTAAGAATGTACTGTATTTTGGCTGAAAAAAAACCCAAGAAAGAAACAACTCTTCTTATCACACTTTCATGCTTTCCCATAAAAACATCTTTTTAATGCAAACGCTTCGTTTCCTTTCTCTCTCTTGTGAAGATTAAACAGTAGAGAGAGAAAAATGACTGGCAAATAATAGATAAAACCTTTGAAATTAAAACCAATAGAATATTTACTTCTAAATTGCTAGAAAGATATAAGAGCTTATTTACTAGAAACTTTTGCAGGTTTTTGAAACTGGGATTGCTATTTTTCATAGAAAAGAGATGGAAAGAACATAAATCTCTTGCAAAACTCCATAGAAAAAATTAAAGATCTTTATTTTTCTCCTTTAAACTAAAATCTCTGTTTTAAAGAACAATAACAGAAAAAGCAAAGATATCCCAGATCAAACAAAAAGTTTTTTTGTTCTCTGTACAAACATAGGAAAGAGAGATCCTGTTTTGTCCACTTCGGAAACAACTAGCACAAAAACCAACTAACTATGTTGGAATTAGTGATTACTATGGTTAAAGCCACTTTTAAACATTAGCCCTTTGGATTTAAATTGAACTAACCATTTTCCCTGCTATGTTTTCTAAGTCTGTTTTACTTCTCGGCGTGATTCAACAACCATCGAGTTAGCAGGAAGTGGCTCTCTCTCGTCAACGAATGTGGGGGAAGACTCTTTAGTGGTGATTTTACGATCCTTTGGTCAGATCCATGGATTTTCAAAGTACTGTTTTGATTTTATTGGTATTAAAGGTTATATGTGAATATGTATTATATGAAAATGTTTTATGTGAAAAATGTGAGATTTGAACCACGTATCACCAGGCATGCTATACCTATATCCAATCTCTTTATGGGTTTCTCATTTTCTTTAGGGATAAAAAGACAAAAGCTGAAGATTTGGAATTATACACTTTCAGAGTTTAAAGTTGTTAATTAACCAAGAATGTGATAAAATTTAAGCGAGTAACATTAACGAAAGAAGTTGAAATGAAACCATAATTGAAAAAGTGAAACCAGTTCATTAAATTTAGGACATTAATTAAGAATCTACTACCTTTTTGGCTGAAAAAAAACCAAGAAAGAAACTTCTTCTTCTCACACTTTCATGCTTTCCCATAAAAACACTTTTAATGCAATTCGTTTTCCTTTTCTCTCTCTTGTGAAGATTAAACAGTACAGATAGAAAATGACTGGCAATAAGATAGATAAACCTTTGAAATTAAAACCAATAGAATATTTACTTCTAAATTGCTGCTAGAAAGATTATAAGAGCTTATTTACTAGAAATTTTGCAGGTTTTTGAAACTGGGATTGCTATATTTTTCATAGAAAAGAGATGGGAAAGAACAATCTCTTGCAAAACTCCATAGAAAAAATTAAAGATCTATTTTTCTCCTTTAAAACTAAAATCTCTTTTTAAGAAATAACAGAAAAAGCAAAGAGATCCAGATCAAACAAAAAAGTCATTTTTTTTCTCTTACAATACATAGGAAAGAGAGATCCTGTTTTGTCCACTCAGAACAACTAGCACAAAAACCAATAACTATGGAATTAGTGAACTGTGGTTAAAGCCACTTTTAAACATTAGCCCTTGTATTTATTGAACTACCATTTCCCTGCTATGTTTTCTAAGTCTGTTTTACTTCTCGGCGATTCAACAACCATCGAGTTAGCGTGGCTCTCTCTCTCGTCAACGAATGTGGGGGAAGATTCTTTAGTGGTGATTTTACGATCCTTTGGTCATCCATGGATTTTCAAAGTATTTTTGATTTTATTGGTATGTTAAAAGGTTATATGTGAATGTATTATATGAAATGTTTTATGTGAAAAATTGAGATTTGAACCACGTACCAACCAGGCATGCTATACCTATAGATCCAATCTCTTTTATGGGTTTCATTTCTTTGGGATAAAAGAAAAAGCTGTGAAGATTTGGAATTATACAACTTCCAGGTTAAAGTTTTAATAACCAAGAATGTGATAAAAATTTAAGCAGTAACATCAATGAAAGAAGTTGAAATGAAACCATAATTGAAAAAGTGAAACCAGTTCATTAAATTTAGGACATTATTAAGAATCTACTGCCTTTTTGGCTGAAAAAAACCAAGAAAGAAAAAATCTTCTTCTTATCACACTTTCATGCTTTCCCATAAAAACACCTTTTAATGCAAACACTTCCTTTTCCTTTTTCTCTCTTGTGACGATTAAACAGTACAGATAAAAAAAGACTGGTAAATAAGATAGATAAAACCTTTGAATTAAACCAAGAATTTTTACTTCTAAAGTGCTGCTAGAAGATGATAGAGCTTATTTACTTGAAACTTTGCAGGTTTTTGAAACTGGGATTGCTATATTTTCAAGAAAAGAGATGGGAAAGACATAATCTATTGCAAAACTCCATAGAAAAAAAATTAAAGATCTTTATTTTTTTCCTTTAAAACTAAATCTCTCTCTTTGAAGAACAATAGAACAAGAAAAGAGATCCCAGATCAAACAAAAAGTCTTTTTTTGTTCTCTGTACAATACATAGGAAAGAGAGATCCCATTTTGTCCACTCCTAAACAACTAGACATAAAAACCAACTACTGTGTTGGAATTAATGATTACTCTTGGCATGATTCAACAACCATCGAATTAGCAGGAAGTGGCTCTCACTCTCGTCAAGGAATGTGGGGGAAGGTTCTTTAGTGTTGATTTTATGATGTTTTGGTCGGATCCATGGATTTCAAAGTAAAGTTTTGATTATTGGTATTTGAAAATGTTATATGTGAATATCTTTTATATGAAAATGTTTTATGTGAAAATGTGAGATTTGAACCATGGATCCAACACAGGCATGCCATGCCTGTGGATCCAAGCTCTTTTCTGGGTCTCTCATTTCTTTTGGGAAAAAGACAAAAGCTGTGAAGATTTGGAATTATACAACTTTCGGAGTTTAATGTTGTTAACTAACCAAGAATGTGATAAAGTTTAAGCGAGTAACATCAATGAAAGAAGTTGAAATGAAACCATAACTGAAAAGTGAAACCATTTCATTAAATTTAGGACATTAATTAAGAATCTACTGTATTTTTGGCTGAAAAAAAACCCAAGAAAGAAACAACTCTTCTTCTTATCACACTTTCATGCTTTCCCATAAAAACATCTTTTTAATGCAAACGCTTCGTTTTCCTTTTCTCTCTCTCTTGTGAAGATTAAACAGTAGAGAGAGAAAAATGACTGGCAAATAAGATAGATAAAACCTTTGAAATTAAAACCAATAGAATATTTACTTCTAAATTGCTGCTAGAAAGATTATAAGAGCTTATTACTAGAAACTTTTGTAGGTTTTTGAAACTGGGATTGCTATATTTTTCATAGAAAATAGATGGGAAAGAACATAAATCTCTTGCAAAACTCCATAGAAAAAAATTTAAAGATCTTTATTTTTTCTCCTTTAAAACTAAAATCTCTGTTTTTAAAGAACAATAACAGAAAAAGCAAAGATATCCCAGATCAAACAAAAAGTATTTTTTTGTTCTCTGTACAATACATAGGAAAGAGAGATCCTGTTTTGTCCACTTCGGAAACAACCTAGCACAAAAACCAACTAACTATGTTGGAATTAGTGATTAACTATGGTTAAAGCCACTTTTAAACATTAGCCCTTTGGATTTAAATTGAACTAACCATTTTCCCTGCTATGTTTTCTAAGTCTGTTTTACTTCTCGGCGTGATTCAACAACCATCGAGTTAGCAGGAAGTGGCTCTCTCTCTCGTCAACGAATGTGGGGGAAGATTCTTTAGTGGTGATTTTACGATCCTTTGGTCAGATCCATGGATTTTCAAAGTACTGTTTTGATTTTATTGGTATGTTAAAAGGTTATATGTGAATATATTATATGAAAATGTTTATGTGAAAAATGTGAGATTTGAACCACGTATCAACCAGGCATGCTATACCTATAGATCCAATCTCTTTATGGGTTCTCATTTTCTTTGGGGATAAAAAGACAAAAGCTGTGAAGATTTGGAATTATAAACTTTCAGAGTTTAAAGTTGTTAATTAACCAAGAATGTGATAAAAATTTAAGCGAGTAACATTAACGAAAGAAGTTGAAATGAAACCATAATTGAAAAAGTGAAACCAGTTCATTAAATTTAGGACATTAATTAAGAATCTACTACCTTTTTGGCTGAAAAAAAACCAAAGAAAGAAACAATTCTTATTCTTATCACACTTTCATGCTTTCCCATAAAAACACCCTTTTAATGCAACACTTCCTTTTCCTTTTCTCTCTCTTGTGACGATTAAACAGTACAGATAAAAAAAAGAATGGTAAATAAGATAGATAAAACCTTTGAAATTAAAACCAAGAGAATTTTTACTTCTAAAGTGCTGCTAGAAAGATGATAGGAGCTTATTTACTTGAAAATTTTGCAGGTTTTTGAAACTGGGATTGCTATATTTTTCAAGGAAAAGAGATGGGAAAGATCATCAATCTATTGCAAAACTCCATAGAAAAAAAACTTAAAGATCTTTATTTTTTTCCTTTAAAACTAAAATCTCTCTCTTTGAAGAACAATAATAGAACAAGAAAAGAGATCCCAGATCAAACAAAAAAGTCTTTTTTTGTTCTCTGTACAATACATAGGAAAGAGAGATCCCATTTTGTCCACTCCTGAAACAACGTAGACATAAAAACCAAATAACTGTGTTGGAATTAATGATTAACTATGGTTAAAGCCACATTTAAGCATTAGCCCATTGGATTGGATTTGAACTAACCATTTTCCCTGCTATGTTTTCTAAGTCTGTTTACTTCTCGGCATGATTCAACAACCATCGAATTAGCAGGAAGTGGCTCTCACTCTCGTCAAGGAATGTGGGGGAAGGTTCTTTAGTGTTGATTTTATGATGTTTTGGTCGGATCCATGGATTTTCAAAGTAAAGTTTTGATTTTATTGGTATTTGAAAATGTTATATGTGAATATCTTTTATATGAAATTGTTTTATGTGAAAATGTGAGATTTGAACCATGGATCCATCACAGGCATGCCATGCCTGTGGATCCAAGCTCTTTTCTGGGTCTCTCATTTTCTTTTGGGATAAAAAGGCAAAAGCTGTGAAGATTTGGAATTATACAACTTTCGGAGTTTAATGTTGTTAACTAACCAAGAATGTGATAAAAGTTTAAGCGAGTAACATCAATGAAAGAAGTTGAAATGAAACCATAACTGAAAAGTGAAACCATTTCATTAAATTTAGGACATTAATTAAGAATCTACTGTATTTTTGGCTGAAAAAAAACCCAAGAAAGAAACAACTCTTCTTCTTGTCACACTTTCATGTTTTCCCATAAAAACACCTTTTTAATGCAAACGCTTCATTTTCCTTTTCTCTCTCTCTTGTGAAGATTAAACAGTAGAGAAAAAAAAATGACTGGCAAATAAGATAGATAAAACCATTTTATTTTACTAGAAACTTTTGCAGGTTTTTGAAACTGGGATTGTTATATTTTTCATAGAAAAGAGATGGGAAAGAACCATAAATCTCTTGCAAAACTCCATAGAAAAAAATTTAAAGATCTTATTTTTCTCCTTTAAAACTAAATCTCTCTTTTAAAGAACAATAACAGAAAAAGCAAAGAGATCCCAGATCAAACAAAAAAGTCTTTTTTTGTTCTCTGTACAATACATAGGAAAGAGAGATCCTGTTTTGTCCACTTCGGAAACAACCTAGCACAAAAACCAACTAACTATGCTGGAATTAGTGATTAACTGTGGTTAAAGCCACTTTTAAACATTAGCCCATTGGATTGGAATTGAACTAACCATTTTCCCTGCTATGTTTTCTAAGTCTGTTTTACTTCTCGGTGTGATTCAAATACCACCGAGTTAGCAGGAAAGCGAGTAACATCAACGAAAGAAGTTGAAATGAAACCATAACTGAAAAAGTTAAACCAGTTCATTAAATTTAGGACATTAATTAAGAATCTACTGCCTTTTTGGCTGAAAAAAAAACCAAAGAAAGAAACAATTCTTCTTCTTATCACACTTTCATGCTTTCCCATAAAAACACCCTTTTAATACAAACACTTCCTTTTCAGTTTTTCTCTCTCTTATGATGATTAAACAGTACATAGAAAAAAAGACTGTAATTAAGAATCTACTGCCTTTTGGCTGAAAAAAAAACCAAAGAAAGAAACAATTCTTCTTCTTATCACACTTTCATGCTTTCCCATAAAAACACCCTTTTAATACAAACACTTCCTTTTCAGTTTTTCTCTCTCTTGATGATTAAACAGTACATAGAAAAAAAAGACTGGCAAATAAGATAGATAAAACCTTTGAAATTAAAACCAAGAGAATATTTACTTCTAAAGTACTGCTAGAAAGATGATAAGAGCTTACTTACTTGAAAATTTTACAGGTTTTTGAAACTGGTATTGCTATATTTTTCACAGAAAAGAGATGGGAAAGAACATCAATCTCTTCCAAAACACAAAAGAAAAAAAACTTAAAAATCTTTATTTTTTGTCCTTTAAAACTAAAATCTCTCTCTTTGAAGAACAATAACAGAACAAGCAAAGAGATCCCGGATTAAACAAAAAAGTCTTTTTTTGTTCTTTGTACAATACATAGGAAAGAGAGATCCCGTTTTGTCCACTCCTGAAACAACCTAGACACAAAAACCAACTAACTGTGTTGGAATTAGTGGTTAACTGTGGTTGAAACCAAAATTAAACATTAGCCCATGGGATTGGAATTGAACTAACCATTTTCCCTGCTATGTTTTCTAAGTCTGTTTTACTTCTCGGCATGATTCAACAACCATCGAATTAGCAGGAAGTGGCTCTCACTCTCATCAAGGAATGTGGGGGAATATTCTTTAGTGTTGATTTTACCATGCTTTGGTCGGATCCATGGATTTTCAAAGTACTGTTCGATTTTATTGGTATGTGAAAATGTTATATGTGAATATGTTTTTTATGAAAATGTGAGATTTGAACCATGGATCCAACATAGGCATGTCATACCTGTGGATGCAAGCTCCTTTATGGGTCTCTCATTTTCTTTGGGAATAAAAAGAATAAAGCTGCGAAGATTTGGAATTATACAACTTTCAGAGTTTAATGCTGTTAACTAACAAAGAATGTGATAAACATTTAAGCTAGTAACATCAACGAAAGAATTTGAAATGAAACCATAACTGAAAAAGTGAAACCAGTTCATTAAATTTAGGACATGAATTAAGAATCTACTATCTTTTTGGCTAAAAAAACCAAGAAAGAAACAACTCTTCTTCTTATCACACTTTCATGCATTACCATAAAAACACCCTTTAATGCAAACACTTCCTTTTCCTTTTTTCTCTCTCTTGTGACGATTAAATAGTACAGAGAAAAAAATAACTGGCAAATAAGATAGATAAAACCTTTGAAATAAAAACCAATAGAATATTTACTTCTAAAGTGCTTCTAGAAAGATGATAAGAGCTTATTTACTTGAAAATTGTACAGGTTTTTGAAACTGTGATTGCTACATTTTTCACAGAAACGAGATGGGGAAGAAATCAATCTCTTGCAAAACTCCATAGAAAAAAACTTAAAGATCTTTATTTTTTATCCTTTAAAACTAAAATCTCTCCCTTTGAAGAACAATAACAGAACAAGCAAAGAGATCTCAGATCAAACAAAAAAGTCTTTTTTTGTTCTCTATATAATACATAGGAAAGAGAGATCCCGTTTTGTCCACTCCTGAAACAACCTAGACATAAAAACCAACTAACTATGTTGGAATTAGTGATTAACTGTGGTTAAAGCCACATTTAAACATTAGCCCATTGGATTGGAATTGAACTAACCATTTTCCCTGCTATATTTTCTAGGTCTCTTTTACTTCTCTGCGTGATTGAACAACCATCAAGTTAGCAGGAAGTGGCTCTCACTCTCGTCAAGGAATATAGGGAAGGTTCTTTAATGGTGATTTTACGATCCTTTGGTCGGATCCATGGATTTTAAAAGTATTGTTTTGATTTTATTGGTATGTGAAAATGTTATAAGTGAATATGTTTTATATGAAAATGTTTTATATGAAAATGTTTTATGTGAAAATGTGAGATTTGAACCGAGGATCCAACACAGGCATTCCATTCCTGAGGATCCAAGCTCTTTTCTGGGTCTCTTATTTTCTTTGGGGATAAAAACACAAAAACTATGAAGATTTGGAATTATACAACTTTCAGAGTTTCATGCTGTTAACTAACCAAGAATGTGATAACATTTTCAACGAGTAACATCAATGAAAGAAGTTGAAATGAAACCATAACTGAAAATGTGAAACCAGTTCATTAAATTTAGGACATTAATTAAGAATTTACTGTCTTTTTGGCTGAAAAAAACCCAAGAAAGAAACATCTCTTCTTCTTATCACACTTTCATGCATTCCTATAAAAAAAACCCTTTTAAGGCAAACGCTTCCTTTTCCTTTCTCTCTCTCTTGTGACGATTAAACAATATAGAGAAAAAAATAACTTGCAATTAAGATAGATAAAACCTTTAAAATTAAAACCAAGAGAATATTTACTTCTAAAGTGCTGCTAGAAAGATGATAAGAGCTTATTTACTTGAAAATTTTGCAGGTTTTTGAACCTGGTATTGCTATATTTTTCACAGAAAAGAGATGGGACAGAACATCAATCTCTTCCAAAACACAATAGAAAAAAAACTTAAAATTCTTTATTTTTTGCCCTTTAAAACTAAAATCTCTCTCTTTTAAGAACAATAACAGAACAAGCAAAGAGATCTCAGATCAAACAAAAAAGTCTTTTTTTGTTCTCTATATAATACATAGGAAAGAGAGATCCCGTTTTGTCCACTCCTGAAACAACCTAGACATAAAAACCAACTAACTATGTTGGAATTAGTGATTAACTGTGGTTAAAGCCACATTTAAACATTAGCCCATTGGATTGGAATTGAACTAACCATTTTCCCTGCTATATTTTCTATGTCTCTTTTACTTCTCTGCGTGAATGAACAACCATCAAGTTAGCAGGAAGTGGCTCTCACTCTCGTCAAGGAATATTGGGAAGGTTCTTTAATGGTGATTTTACGATCCTTTGGTGGGATCCATGGATTTTAAAAGTATTGTTTTGATTTTATTGGTATGTGAAAATGTTATAAGTGAATATGTTTTATATGAAAATGTTTTATGTGAAAATGTGAGATTTGAACCGAGGATCCAACACAGGCATTCCATTCCTGAGGATCCAAGCTCTTTTCTGGGTCTCTTATTTTCTTTGGGGATAAAAACACAAAAACTATGAAGATTTGGAATTATACAACTTTCAGAGTTTCATGCTGTTAACTAACCAAGAATGTGATAACATTTTCAACGAGTAACATCAAGAAGTTGAAATGAAACCATAACTGAAATGTGAAACCAGTTCATTAAATTTAGGACATTAATTAAGAATTTACTGCCTTTTTGGCTGAAAAAAACCCAAGAAAGAAACATCTCTTCTTCTTATCACACTTTCATGCATTCCTATAAAAAACCCTTTTAAGGCAAACGCTTCCTTTTCCTTTCTCTCTCTCTTGTGACGATTAAACAGTATAGAGAAAAAAATAACTTGCAAATAAGATAGATAAAACCTTTAAAATTAAAACAAAGAGAATATTTACTTCTAAAGTGCTGCTAGAAAGATGATAAGAGCTTATTTACTTGAAAATTTTGCAGGTTTTTGAACCTGGTATTGCTATATTTTTCACAGAAAAGAGATGGGACAGAACATCAATCTCTTCCAAAACACAATAGAAAAAAAACTTAAAATTCTTTATTTTTTGCCCTTTAAAACTAAAATGAACAAGCAAAGAGATCCCAGATTAAAAAAAAGTCTTTTTTTATTCTCTGTACAACACATAGGAAATAAAGATCTCATTTTGTCCACTCCTGAAACAACCTAGATACAAAAACCAGCTAACTGTGTTGGAATTAGTGATTAACTGGGGTTAAAGCCACATTTAAACATTAGACCATTAGATTTGAATTGAACTAACCATTTTCCCTTCTATGTTTTCTAAGTCTGTTTTACTTCTCGGCGTGATTCAACAACAATCGAATTAGGAGGAAGTGGCTCTCAGTCTCATCAAGGAATGTGGGGGAAGATTCTTTAGTGTTGATTTTACGATGCTTTGGTCGGATCCATGGATTTTCAAAGTACTGTTTTGATTTTATTGGTATGTTAAAATGTTATATGTGAATATGTTTTATATGAAAATGTGAGATTTGAACCATGGATCCAACACAGGCAAGCCATACTTGTGGATGCAAGCTCCTTTCTAGGTCTCTCATTTTCTTTGGGAATAAAAAGAAAAAAGCTGCGAAGATTTGGAATTATACAACTTTCGGAGTTTAATGCTGTTATCTAACAAAGAATGTGATAAAAATTTAAGCGAGTAACATCAACGAAAGAAGAAAAATGAAACCATAACTGAAAAAGTGAAACCAGTTCATTAAATTTAGGACATTAATTAAGAATCTACTGTCTTTTTGGCTAAAAAAAAGAGAAAGAAACAACTCTTCTTCTTATCACACTTTCCTTTTTTCTCTCTCTTGTGACAATTAAATAGTACAGAGAAAAAAAATGACTGGCAAATAAGATAGATAAAACATTTGAAATTAAAACCAAGAGAATATTTACTTCTAAAGTGCTTCTAGAAAGATGATAAGAGCTTATTTACTTGAAATTTTTGTAGGTTTTTGAAACTGTGATTGCTATATTTTTCACAGAAAAGAGATGGGGAAAAAATCAATCTCTTGCAAAACTCCATAGAAAAAAACTTAAAGATCTTTATTTTTTATCCTTTAAAACTAAAATCTCTCTCTTTGAAAAACAATAATAGAACAAGCAAAGAGATCCCAGATCAAACAAAAAAGCCTTTTTTGTTATCTATACAATACATAGGAAAGAGAGATCCCGTTTTGTCCACTCCTGAAACAACCTAGACACAAAAACCAACTAACTATGTTGGAAATAATGATTAACTGTGGTTAAAGCCACATTTAAACATTAGCCCATTGGATTGGAATTGAACTAACCATTTTCCCTGCTATGTTTTCTATGTCTATTTTACTGTTTATATGAAAATGTTTTATGTGAAAATGTGAGATTTGAACCGTGGATCCAACACAGGCATTCCATTCCTGAGGATCCAAGCTCTTTTCTGGGTCTCTCATTTTCTTTGGGGATAAAAACACAAAAGCTATGAAGATTTGGAATTATACAACTTTCAGAGTTTCATGCTGTTAACTAACCAATAATGTGATAACAATTTCAACGAGTAACATCAACGAAAGAAGTTGAAATGAAACCATAACTGAAAATGTGAAACCAGTTCATTAAATTTAGGACATTAATTAAGAATCTACTTCCTTTTTGGCTGAAAAAAACCCAAGAAAGAAACATCTCTTCTTCTTATCACACTTTCATGCATTCCCATAAAAAACCCTTTTAATGCAAATGCTTCCTTTTCCTTTTCTCTCTCTCTTGTGACGATTAAACAGTACAGAGAAAAAAATAACTTGCAAATAAGATAGATAAAACCTTTGAAATTAAAACCAAGAGAATATTTACTTCTAAAGTGATGCCAGAAAAATGATAAGAGCTTATTTACTTGAAAATTTTGCAGGTTTCTGAAACTGGTATTTCTATATTTTTCACAGAAAATAGATGGGATAGAACGTCAATCTCTTCCAATATACAATAGAAAAACAACTTAAAAATCTTTATTTTTTGTCCTTTAAAACTAAAATCTCTCCCTTTGAAGAACAATAACAGAACAAGCAAAGAGATCCCAAATAAAAAAAAAGTCTTTTTTTGTTCTCTGTACAATACATAGGAAAGAGAGATCTCGTTTTGTCCACTCCTGAAACAACCTAGTCACAAAAACCAACTAACTGTGTTGGAATTAGTGATTAACTGTGGTTGAAGCCACATTTAAACATTAGACCATTGGATTGGAATTGAACTAACCATTTTCCCTGCTATGTTTTCTAAGTCTGTTTTACTTCTCGGCGTGATTCAACAACCATCGAATTAGCAGGAAGTGGCTCTCATTCTCGTCAAGGAATGTGGGGGAAGATTCTTTAGTGTTGATTTTACGATTCTTTGGTCGGGTCCATGGATTTTAAAAGTACTGTTTTGAGTTTATTGGTGTGTGAAAATGGATCCAACACAGGCATGCCATACTTGTGAATGCAAGCTCCTTTCAAGGTCTCTCATTTTCTTTGGGAATAAAAAGAAAAAAACTGTGAAGATTTGGAATTATTCAACTTTCAGAGTTTAATGCTGTTAACTAACAAAGAATATGATAAAAATTTAAGCGAGTAACATCAACGAAAGAAGTTGAAATGAAACCATAACTGAAAAAGTTAAACCAGTTCATTAAATTTAGGACATTAATTAAGAATCTACAGTCTTTTTGGCTAAAAAAAACCAAGAAAGAAACAACTCTTCTTCATATCACACTTTCATGCCTTACCATAAAAACATCCTTTTAATGCAAACACTTCCTTTTCCTTTTTTACTTCTAAAGTGCTTCTAGAAAGATGATAAGAGTTTATTTACTTGAAACTTTTGCA
This sequence comes from Hibiscus syriacus, assembly GCF_006381635.1. Lineage (NCBI taxonomy): Eukaryota > Viridiplantae > Streptophyta > Magnoliopsida > Malvales > Malvaceae > Hibiscus > Hibiscus syriacus. The sequence continues at coordinate 1,626,941 of NW_024061878.1, read as the reverse complement.
GGTTTTTGAAACTGTGATTGTTATATTTTTCACAGAAACGAGATTGGGAAGAAATCAATCTCTTGCAAAACTCCATAGAAAAAAACTTAAAGATCTTTATTTTTTGTCCTTTAAAACTAAAATCTCTCTCTTTGAAGAACAATAACAGAACAAGCAAAGAGATCCCAGATCAAACAAAAAAGTCTTTTTTTGTTCTCTATACAATACATAGGAAAGAGAGATCCCGTTTTGTACCCTCCTGAACCAACCTAGACACAAAAACCATGGATCCAACACAGGCATTCTATTCCTGTGGATCCAAGCTCTTTTCTGGGTCTCTCATTTTCTTTGTGGATAAAAAGACAAAAGCTACGAAGATTTGGTATATACAACTTTCAGAGTTTCATGTTGTTAACTAACCAAGAATGTGATAACAATTTCAACGAGTAACATCAACGAAAGAAGGTCAAATGAAACCATAACTGAAAAAGTGAAACCAGTTCATTAAATTTAGGAAATTAATTAAGAATCTATTGCCTTTTTGGCTGAAAAAAAACCCAAGAAAGAAGCATCTCTTCTTCTTATCACACTTTCATGCTTTCCCATAAAAACCCTTTTAATGCAAACACTTCCTTTTCCTTTTCTCTCTCTCTTGTGACGATTAAACAGTACAGAGAAAAAAATAACTTGCAAATAAGATAGATAAAACCTTTGAAATTAAAACCAAGAGAATATTTACTTCTAAAGTGCTGCTAGAAAGATGATAAAAGCTTATTTACTTGAAAATTTTACAGGTTTTTGAAATTGGTATTGCTATATTTTTCACATAAAAGATATGGGAAAGAACATCAATCTCTTTCAAAACACAATAGAAAAAAAAACTTAAAAATCTTTATTTTTTGTCCTTTAAAACTAAAATCTCTCTCTTTGAAGAACAATAACAGAACAAGCAAAGAGATCCCAGATTAAACAAAAAAGTCTTTTTTTGTTCTCCGTACAATACATAGGAAAAAAAGATCCCATTTTGTCCACTCCTGAAACAACCTAGACACAAAAACCAACTAACTGTGTTGGAATTATTGATTAACTGTGGTTGAAGCCACATTTAAACATTAGCCCATTGGATTGGAATTGAACTAACCATTTTCCCTGCTATGTTTTCTAAGTCTGTTTTACTTCTCGGCGTGATTCAACAACCATCGAATTAGCAGGAAGTGGCTCTCACTCTCATTAAGGAATGTGGGGGAATATTCTTTAGTGTTGATTTTACGATGATTTGGTCGGATCCATGGATTTTCAAAGTTCTGTTTTGATTTTATTGGTATGTGAAAATGTTATATGTGAATATGTTTTATATGAAAATATGAGATTTTATCCAATGATCCAACACAGGCATGCCATACCTGTGGATCCAAGCTCCTTTCTGGGTCTCTCTTTTTCTTTGGGAATAAAAAGAAAAAAGCTGCGAAGATTTGGAATTATTCAACTTTTGGAGTTTAATTCTGTTAACTAACAAAGAATGTGATAAAAATTTAAGCGAGTAACATCAACGAACGAAGTTGAACTGAAACCATAACTGAAAAAGTGAAACCAGTTCATTAAATTTAGGACATTAATTAAGAAACTACTATCTATTTGGCTAAAAAAACTAAGAAAGAAACAACTCTTCTTCTTATCACATTTTCATGCATTCCCATAAAAACACCCTTTTAATGCAAACACTTCCTTTTCCTTTTTTCTCTCTCTTGTGACGATTAAACAGTACAGAGAAAAAAATGGCTGGCAAATAAGATAGATAAAACCTTTGAAATTAAAACCAAGAGAATATTTACTTCTAAAGTGCTTCTAGAAAGATGATAAGAGCTTATTTACTTGAAAATTTTGCAGGTTTTTGAAACTGTGATTGCTATATTTTTCACAGAAACGAGATGTGGAAGAAATCAATCTCTTGCAAAATTCCATAGAAAAAAACTTAAAGATCTTTATTTTTTGTCCTTTAAAACTAAAATCTCTCTTTTTGAAGAACAATAATAGAACAAGCAAAGAGATCCCAGATCAAACAAAAAAGTCTTTTTTTGTTCTCTGTACAATACATAGGAAAGGGAGATCCCGTTTTGTCCACTCCTGAAACAACCTAGACACAAAAACCAACTAACTATGTTGGAATTAGTGATTAATTGTGGTTAAAGACACATTTAAACATTAGCCCATTGGATTGGAATTGAACTAACCATTTTCCCTGCTATATTTTCTATGTCTCTTTTACTTCTCTTCGTGATTCGACAACCATCAAGTTAGCAGGAAGTGGCTTTCACTCTCGTCAAGGAATATAGGGGAAGGTTCTTTAATGGTGATTTTACGATCCTTTGGTCGGATCCATTGATTTTCAAAGTATTGTTTTGATTTTATTGGTATGTGAAAATGTTATAAGTGAATATGTTTTATATGAAAATGTTTTATGTGAGATTTGAGCCGTGGATCCAACACAGGCATTCCATTCCTGTGGATGCAAGCTCTTTTCTTGGTCTCTCATTTTCTTTGTGGATAAAAAGATAAAAGATATGAAGATTTGGAATTATACAACTTTCAGAGTTTCATGCTGTTAACTAACCAAGAATTTGATAAAAATTTCAACGAGTAACATCAACGAAAGAAGTTGAAATGAAACCATAACTGAAAAAGTGAAACCATTTCATTAAATTTAGGACATTAATTAAGAATCTACTGTCTCTTTGGATAAAAAAATCCCAAGAAAGAAACAACTCTTCTTCTTATCACATTTTCATGTTTTCCATTAAAAACACCTTTTTAACGCAAATGTTTCCTTTTCTCTCTCTCTTGTGACGATTAAACAGTAGAGAGAGAAAATAACTGGCAAATAAGATAGATAAAACCTTTGAAATTAAAACCAAGAGAATATTTACTTCTAAAGTGCTGCTAGAAAGATGATAAGAGCTTATTTACTAGAAATTTTGCAGGTTTTTGAAACTGGGATTTTTATATTTTTCACAGAAAAAAGATGGAAAAGAACATCAATCTCTTGCAAAACTCCATAGAAAAGAGAGATCCCAGATCAAACAAAAAAGTCTTTTTTTGTTCTCTGTACAATACATAGGAAAGAGAGATCCCGTTTTGTCCACTTCAGAAACAACCTAGCACAAAAACCAACTAACTATGTTGGAATTAGTGATTAACTGTGGTTAAAGCCACCTTTAAACATTAGCCCATTGGATTGGAATTGGACTAAGCATTTTCCCTGCTATGTTTTCTATGGTTGTTTTACTTCTCTGCGTGATTCAACAACCATTAAGTTAGCAGGAAGTGGCTCTCACTCTCGTCAAGGAATATTGGGGAAGGTTCTTTAATGGTGATTTTATGATCCTTTGGTCGGATCCATGGATTTTCAAAGTATTGTTTTGATTTTATTAGTATGTGAAAATGTTATAAGTGAATATGTTTTATATGAATATGTTTTATGTGAAAATTAGAAAGATGCAAGAGCTTATTTACTAGAAATTTTGCAGGTTTTTGAAACTGGGATTTTTATATTTTTCACCAGAAAAAAGATGGAAAAGAACATCAATCTCTTGCAAACATAGAAAAAAACTTAAAGATCTTGATTTTTTCTCCTTTAAACTAAAATCTCTCTTTAAAGAACAATAACAGAACTAGCAAAGAGATCCCAGATCAAACAAAAAAGTCTTTTTTTGTTCTCTGTACAATACATAGGAAAGAGAGATCCCGTTTTGTCCACTTCAGAAACAACCTAGCACAAAAACCAACTAACTATGTTGGAATTAGTGATTAACTGTGGTTAAAGCCACCTTTAAACATTAGCCCATTGGATTGGAATTGACTAAGCATTTTCCCTGCTATGTTTTCTATGGTGTTTTACTTCTCTGCGTGATACAACAACCATTAAGTTAGCAGGAAGTGGCTCTCACTCATCGTCAAGGAATATTGGGGAAGGTTCTTTAATGGTGATTTTATGATCCTTTGGTCGGATCCATGGATTTTCAAAGTATTGTTTTGATTTTATTAGTATGTGAAAATGTTATAAGTGAATATGTTTTATATGAATATGTTTTATGTGAAAATGTGAGATTTTGAACCGTGGATCCAACACAGGCATTCCATTCCTATGGATCCAAGCTCTTTTCTGGGTCTCTCATTTTCTTTGGGGATAAAAAGACAAAAGCTATGAAGATTTGGAATTATACGACTTTCAGAGTTTCATGCTGTTAACTATCCAAGAATGTGATAACAATTTCAACGAGAAACATCAACGAAAGAAGTTGAAATGAAATCATAACTGAAAATGTGAAACCATTTCATTAAATTTAGGACATTAATTAAGAATCTATTATCTTTTTGGATGAAAAAAACCCCAAGAAAGAAACAACTCTTCTTCTTATCACACTTTCATGCTTTCCCATAAAAACATCTTTTTAATGCAAACGCTTCCTTTTCCTTTTCTCGCTCTCTTATGACGATTAAACAGTAGAGAGAGAAAATGACTGGCAAATAAGATAGATAAAACCTTTGAAATTAAAACCAAAAGAATATTTACTTCTAAAGTGCTGTTAGAAAGAATATAAGAGCTTATTTACTAGAAATTTTGCAGGTTTTTGAAACTGGGATTTTTATATTTTTCACAGAAAAAAGATGGAAAAGAACATCAATCTCTTGCAAAACTCCATAGAAAAGAGAGATCCCAGATCAAACAAAAAAGTCTTTTTTTGTTCTCTGTACAATACATAGGAAAGAGAGATCCCGTTTTGTCCACTTCAGAAACAACCTAGCACAAAAACCAACTAACTATGTTGGAATTAGTGATTAACTGTGGTTAAAGCCACCTTTAAACATTAGCCCATTGGATTGGAATTGGACTAAGCATTTTCCCTGCTATGTTTTCTATGGTTGTTTTACTTCTCTGCGTGATTCAACAACCATTAAGTTAGCAGGAAGTGGCTCTCACTCTCGTCAAGGAATATTGGGGAAGGTTATTTAATGGTGATTTTACGATCCTTTGGTCGGATCCATGGATTTTCAAAGTTATGCTTTTGATTTTATTAGTATGTGAAAATGTTATAAGTGAATATGTTTTATATGAATATGTTTTATGCGAAAATGTGAGACTTGAACCGTGGATCCAACACAGGCATTCCATTCTTGTGGATCTAAGCTCTTTTCTGGGTCTCTCATTTTATTTGGGGATAAAAAGACAAAAGCTATGAAGATTTGGAATTATACAACTTTCAGAGTTTCATGCTGTTAACTAACCAAGAATGTGATAACAATTTCAACGAGTAACATCAACGAAAGAAGTTGAAATGAAACCATAACTGAAAAAGTGAAACCAGTTCATTAAATTTAGGACATTAATTAAGAATCTACTGCCTTTCTGGCAGAAAAAACCCAAGAAAGAAACAACTCTCCTTCTTATCACACTTTCATGCTTTCCCATAAAAACACTCTTTTAATGCAAATGTTTCCTTTTCCTTTTCTCACTTTCGTATGACGATTAAACAGTATAGAGAAAAAAATGACTGGCAAATAACATAGATAAAACCTTTGAAATTAAAACCAAGATAATATTTACTTCTAAAGTTCTGCTAGAAAGATGATAAGAGCTTATTTACTTGAAACTTTTATAGGTTTTTGAAATTGGAATTGCTATATTTTTCATAGAAAAGTGATGGGAAAGAACATCAATCTCTTGCAAAACTCCATAGAAAAAAACTTAAAGATAATTATTTTTTGTCCTTTAAAACTAAAATCTCTCTCTTTAAAGAACAATAACAGAACAAGCAAAGAGAACCCAGATCAAACAAAAAATTGAAATGAAACCATAACTAAAAAAATGAAACCAGTTCATTAAATTAGGACATTAATTAAGAATCTATTGCCTTTTTGACTGAAAAAAATGCAAGAAAGAAAGAACTCTTCTTCTTATCACACTTTTATGTTTTCCCATAAAAACACCCTTTTATTGCAAATGCTTCCTTTTCCTTTTCTCTCTCTCTTGTGATGATTAAACAGTACAGAAAAAAATGATTGGCAATTAAGATAGATAAAACCTTTGCAATTAAAACCAAGAGCATATTTACTTTTAAAGTGTTGCTAGAATGATGATAAGAGGTTATTTACATGAAAAGTTTGCAGGTTTTTGAATCTGGATTGCTATATTTTTCACAGAAAAGACATGTGAAAGAATATCAATCTCTTGCAAAACTCCATAGAAAAAAAAACTTAAAGATATTTATTTTGTGTCCTTTAAAACTAAAATCTCTCTCTTTGAAGAACAATAACAGAACAAGCAAAGTGATCCCAGATTAAACAAGAAAGTCTTTTTTTGTTCTCTGGTCCAGTACATAGGAAAGAGAGATCCTGTTTTGTCCACTCCTGAAACAACCTAGACACAAAATGAACTAACTGTGTTGGAATTAGTGATTAACTGTGGTTAAAGCCAAATTTAAACATTAGCCCATTGGATTGGAATTGAACTAACCATTTTCCCTGCTATGTTTTCTAAGTCTGTTTTACTTCTCGACGTGATTCAACAACCATCGAATTAGCAGGAAGTGGCTCGCACTCTCATCAAGGAATGTGGGGGAAGATTCTTTAGTGTTGATTTTACGATGCTTTGGTCGGATCCATGGATTTTCAAAGTACTATTTTGATTTTATTGGTATGTGAAAATGTTATATGTGAATATGTTTTATATGAAAATGTTTTATGTGAAAAAATGAGATTTGAACTGTGGATCCAACACAGGCATGCCATACATGTGGATCCAAGCTCTTTTCTGGGTGTCTCATTTTCTATGGGGATAAAAAGACAAAAGGTGTGAATATTTGGAATTATACAACTTTCGGAGTTTAATGTTGTTAACTAACCAAGAATGTGATAAAAATTTAAGTGAGTAACATCAGCGAAAGAAGTTGAAATGAAACCATAACTAAAAAAGTGAAACCAGTTCATTAAATTAGGAAATTAATTAAGAATCTATTACCTTTTTGACTGAAAAAAATACTAGAAAGAAAGAACTCTTCTTCTTATCACACTTTCATGCTTTCCCATAAAAACACCCTTTTATTGCAAATGCTTCCTTTTCCTTTTCTCTCTCTCTTGTGATGATTAAACAGTACAGAAAAAATGATTGGCAAATAAGATAGATAAAACCTTTGCAATTAAAACCAAGAGAATATTTACTTTTAAAGTGCTGCTAGAATGATGATAAGAGCTTATTTACATGAAAAGTTTGCAGGTTTTTGAAACTGGATTGCTATATTTTTCACAGAAAAGACATGTGAAAGAACATCAATCTCTTGCAAAACTCCATAGAAAAAAAAAACTTAAAGATATTTATTTTGTTTCCTTTAAAACTAAAATCTCTCTCTTTGAAGAACAATAACAGAACAAGCAAAGAGATCCTATATCAAACAAAAAAGTCTTTTTTTGTTCTTTGTACAATACATTGGAAAGAGAGATCCCGTTTTGTCCACTCCTGAAACAACCTAGACACAAAAACCAACTAACTCTGTTGGAATTAGTGATTAACTATGGTTGAAGCCACATTTAAACATTAGCCCATTGGATTTGAATTTAACTAACCATTTTCCCTGCTGTGTTTTCTATGTCTTTTTTACTTCTCTGCATGATTCAACAACCATCAAGTTAGCAGGAAGTGGCTCTCACTCTCGTCAAGGAATGTGGGGGAAGATTCTTTAGTGTTGATTTTAGGTTGCTTTGGTCAGATCCATGGATTTTCAAAGTATTGTTTTGATTTTATTGGTATGTGAAAATGTTATATGTGAATAAGTTTTATATGAAAATGTTTTATGTGAAAATGTGAGATTTGAACCATGGATCCAACACATGCATGCCATACCTGTGGATCTATGCTCTTTTCTGGGTCACTAATTTTCTTTGGGAATAAAAAGACAAAGGCTATGAAGATTTGGAATTATACAACTTTCGGAGTTGAATGTTGTTAACTAACCAAGAATGTGATAAAAATTTAAGCGAGTAACATCAACAAAAGAAGTTGAAATGAAACCATAACTGAAAAAGTGAAACCAGTTCATTAAATTTAGGACATTAATTAAGAATCTACAGCCTTTTTGGCTGAAAAAAACCCAAGAAAGAAACAACTCTTATTCTTATCTCACTTTCATGCTTTCCCATAAAAACACCCTTTTAATGCAAACGCTTCCTGTTCCTTTTCTCTCTCTCTTGTGACAATTAAACAGTACAGAGAAAAAAATGATTGGCAAATAAGATAGATAAAACCTTTGAAATTTAAACCAAGAGATTATTTCCTTCTAAAGTGCTGCTAGAAAGATGATAAGAGCTTTTTTGCTCTAAACTTTTGCAGGTTTTTGAAACTGGGATTCCTATATTTTTCACAGAAAAGAGATGGGAAAGAACATCAAACTCTTGCAAAACTCTATAGAAAAAAAGTTAAAGATCTTTATTTTTTGTTCTTTAAAACTAAAATCTCTTTCGTTGAAGAACAATAACAGAACAAGTAAAGAGATCCAAGATCAAACAAAAAAGTCTTTTTTTGTTCTCTGGTACAGTGCATAGGAAAGAGAGATCCCGTTTTTTCCACTCCTGAAACAACCTAGACACAAAACCTACTAACTGTGTTGGAATTAGTGATTAACTTTGGTTAATGCCACAATTAAACATTAGCCCATTGGATTGGAATTGAACTAACCATTTTCCCTGCTATGTTTTCTAAGTCTGTTTTACTTCTCGGCGTGATTCAACAACCATCGAATTAGCTGTAAGTGGCTTTCACTCTCGTCAAGGAATGTGGGGGAAGATTCTTTAGTGTTGATTTTACGATGCTTTGGTCAGATCCATTGATTTTCAAAGTACTGTTTTGATTTTATTGGTATGTGAAAATGTTATATGTGAATATGTTTTATATGAAAATGTTTTATGTGAAAATGTAGATTTGAACCATGGATCCAACACAGGCATGCCATACATGTGGATGCATGCTCTTTTTTGGGTCTCTCATTTTCTTTGGGGATAAAAAGACAAAAGTTGTGAAGATTTGGAATTATACAACTTTCAGAGATTAATGTTGTTAACTAACCAAGAATGTGATAAAAATTTAAGCGAGTAACATCAACGAAAGAAGTTGAAATGAAGCCATAACTGAAAAAGTGAAACCAGTTCATTAAATTTAGGACATTATTTAAGAATCTACTGCCTTTTTGGCTGAAAAAAAACCCAAGAAAGAAAAAAACTCTTATTCTTATCTCACTTTCATGCTTTCCCATAAAAAAACCCTTTTAATGCAAACGCTTCCTGTTCCTTTTCTCTCTCTCTTGTGACAATTAAACAGTACAGAGAAAAAAATGACTGGCAAATAAGATAGATAAAACCTTTAAAATTAAAACCAAAAGAATATTTCCTTCTAAAGTGCTGCTAGAAAGATGATAAGAGCTTATTTACTTGAAACTTTTGCAGGTTTTTGAAACTGGGATTCCTATATTTTTTACAGAAAAGAGATGGGAAAGAACATCAATCTTTTGCAAAACTCTATACAAAAAAAAACTTAAAGATCTTTATTTTTTGTCCTTTAAAACTAAAATATCTTTCGTTGAAGAACAATAACAGAACAAGAAAAGAGATCCCAGATCAAACAAAAAAGTCTTTTTTTGTTCTCTGGTACAGTGCATAGGAAAGAGAGATCCCGTTTTGTCCACTCCTGAAACAACCTAGACACAAAACCAACTAACTGTGTTGGAATTAGTGATTACCTTTGGTTAAAGCCACAATTAAACATTAGCCCATTGGATTGGAATTGAACTAACCATTTTCCCTGCTATGATTTCTAAGTCTGTTTTACTTCTCGGCGTGATTCAACAACCATCGAATTAGCTGGAAGTGGCTTTCACTCTCGTCAAGGAATGCGGGGGAAGATTCTTTAGTGTTGATTTTACGATGCTTTGGTCGGATCCATTGGTTTTCAAAGTACTGTTTTGATTTTATTGGTATGTGAAAATGTTATATGTGAATATGATTTATATGAAAATGTTTTATGTGAAAATGTGAGATTTGAACCATGGATCCAACACAGGCATGCCATACATGTGGATGCATGCTCTTTTTTGGGTCTCTCATTTTCTTTAGGGATAAAAAAACAAAAGTTGTGAAGATTTGGAATTATACAACTTTCAGAGTTTAATGTTGTTAACTAACCAAGAATGTCATACAAATTTAAGCGAGTAACATCAACGAAAGAAGTTGAAATGAAACCATAACTGAAGAAGTGAAACCAGTTCATTAAATGTAGGACATTAATTAAGAATCTACTGCCTTTTTGGCTGAAAAAACCCAAGAAAGAAACATCTATTCTTCTTATCACACTTTCATGCTTTCCCATAAAAAAACCCTTTTAATGCAAACGCTTCATGTTCCTTTTCTCTCTCTCTCTTGTGACGATTAAACAGTACAGAGAAAAAAATGACTGGAAAAAAAGATAGATAAAACATTTGAAATTAAAACCAATAGAATATTTACTTCTAAAGTGCTGCTAGAAAGATGATAAGAGCTTATTTACTTGAAACTTTTACTGTTTTTTGAAACTGGGATTGCTATATTTTTCACATAAAAGAGATGGGAAATAACATCAATCTCTTGCAAAATGCCATAGAAAAAAACTTAAAGATCTTTATTTTTTCTCCTTTAAAACTAAATTCTCTCTCTTTGAAGAGCAATAATAGAACAAGCAAAGAGATCCCAGATCAAACAAAAAAGTCTTTTTTTGTTCTCTGGTACAGGACATAGGAAAGAGATATCCCGTTTTGTTCACTCCTGAAACAACCTAGACACAAAAACCAACTAACTGTGTTGGAATTAGTGATTAACTGTGGTTAAAGACACATTTACACATTAGCCCAATGGATTGGAACTGAACTAACCATTTTCCCTACTATGTTTTCTAAGTCTCTTTTACTTCTCGGCATGATTCAACAACCATCGAATTAGCAGGAAGTGGCTCTCACTCTCGTCAAGGAATGTGGGGGAAGATTCTTTAGTGGTGATTTTACGATCCTTTGGTCGGATGTGACGAGGAAATAGATGATGGTTATTGGTTACATAGCGGTGACACAACCCATAAACGCCATAGGTTAATTTTTTTCTAATATCCAAATATTTTTAAAAGAACTTGACTTGAAATAATTTATACGTTTTTTTATACGAGTGTTTTTTAATCTCAAAATAAAATAAAATAAAATATTTTATACTTATATTAATTGCATAACTTTTAAATATTATTAATTAAATTTTAAATTGATCTTTCTAACTAGGCCTTTAAATTAAAGTTTGTTTAATATATCATAAGATTCTCATAGTTTTAAAAGAAAAATAATATGTGCCCGAATTTATTTATATGCAAATTTACTCTTAAATTTAGAATTAAATTAATACAATTTTTATTAATAAAAATTAGGATAAACTACACGAGTGACAACCGAACTAATGTTATTTTTTACTTTGACCAATGTTATTTCGTTTTAGCCAATCAAACCTCACAATTGTTTAAATGCTTCAATCAAGCCATTGTCTGTTAAATTTTAACGAAGAAAGTGATGTGGCAGTTAAAAAATTTGGTATATTAGCGTATTTGATCTTCAATATTTATATATAATATTATTTTAGTCATAATTTTATTCAATTAAAATAAATTTGATCTCTAATTAAATCGTGACACATGTCACTACCAAATCTAGAGAATATTTTCTTAATTTTTATTTATTTAATCTAATAACTTTTTCATCCAATAAGGTAGTGACACTTGTCATCACCATATTAAAGAGAGAATACAAAGGGAAAAACATTCAACATCTACGAAGATTTGAATTTGGGACAACCGTGGTGCCAAGCAACGCCTAAACCAATAGGACAAACCTTCAACTTGGTTTCATATTACAACATTCTTTATATAACTTGTTCCAGTTAATGATAGAAAAAATGAAGTAAAATGATAACTATCACAACCGTCTATCGGGTGGACCCCGAATTAGGCTTCGACTTCAAATAATGGGTTAGAGTAACACCGATCATTTAAACAAATATTTAGGTTGATCAGACAACATCTTACCTGATTTGTGTTTTACCATAAATATGTCAGGCTCGGGAGTCGGTTACAGTCAAGGAATTATTACCACCCTTAAACTGCCCTTTCGGTACCATTTAATTTGTCAATTATCTTAATTGCAAAAATTAAACATTTAAAAACCCAATTCAAAATGATCACCTTTGATCGATCGAGATTACTACTTCGATGTTTCGACTTCTCTGACGATATTTGAAGCCTCCGACGGTCGTGGTTGCTCTTGGCGAATTCTGGCCGTTGGATCAATTGGCCAAATCCAACAACTCTTATACGATTGTACATTTGATGAAATATTTAGGGCTTCAGAACCCTAATTATTATGTGGTTTGAACCATTGATCACTACTTGATCTAACGATTATAAGTTGTGTGGCGTTAGGACTAAATTTTAAAACCCTATTATGCTCATTTGGGCTTAATTGGGTCTTCTAGGCCAGGTTACCCAGTTGGGACTGTTTCTAGACTTTGGACTTGGACCTGGACCAAAATAAAATAAAAAAGGAATAATAAATAATAAAAATAAAAATAAATAAATAATTAAATAAAAGATATGATGTTGGAAGATAGCTTCTTGTCACTAAAACACAGCTAACCCAGGTCTTCTTTTTGACTTAACGACCTCAGTTTAAACTTCATCTAGAAAGTAGTTGTACGTCATCGAGTTGAATGGAATCGAACTCGAAAGTTTTCATTGATAGATAACCCTTCTCGCCTTAAGTTATGTTGTACTAAGCTGAGAGATTTCCCCAGTTCTTCCTCTTGTCTTAAAGACCTCGGTTTAAACTTCAACCGAAAAGTAATTCCTCGCTGCTACCATGCGAAGATATGTCATCGAGCTGAATGGAATCAAACTCAACAATTTATTTACATATAGCTTTTCTCGAATTAAGCTATGATGTAAATTTGATTTGCCCTTGAGCTGAATGAAATCGAACTCGAAGGTTTTTGTTGACAGATAGCCCTTCTCGCCTTAAGCTATACTGTAAATTTGATATGCCCTTGAGCTGAATATAATTGAACTCGAAGGTTTTTATTGACAGATAACCATTCTCGTCTTAAGTTATGCTGTAAATTTGATATTTCCTTGAGCTGAATGTAATCAAACTTGAAGATTTTTTACTGACAGATAACTCTTCTCGCCTTGAGTTATGTTGTATATTTAATATGTCATTGAGCTAAATGTAATCGAACTCGAAGGTTTTTTGCTGACAGATAGCCCTCCTCGCCTTGAGCTATGCTGTAAATTGATATGTCCTTGAGCTGAATGTTATCGAACTCGAAGGTTTTTTTGCTGACAGATAACCCTCCTCGCCTTGAGTTATGCTGAAAATTTGATATGTCCTTGAACTGAATGCCATCGAACTCGAAGGTTTTTTGTGACATATAGTTTTTCTCGCCTTGAGCTAAGCTGCGAATAATTCATTTAAGTGAAAAATGGCTCCCCTCCATGGGTTTAAGCCGGTCATAATTCTTTAAATGACTACCCTTCACGGGAAAGCCAAGTGGAATATTCTGTCAGTCAGATATCATTCGTCGTGGAGTTAAAATCTAGCTTGAAAACGTTAATTAGAAACTGTTACTCGTCGTTGAGTTAAGCTAAACTGGATCCGTTCTAAATTGGCTCTTGAACCCGTCTAAAGTTGATTCTAAAATCTGACAATCTTTCAACATGTCAAGTTGATTGAGGTGTAGTTCCCTGCCACTGAGTTAAGCAACCACCATTGATTTTTTGAATGTGCTTTTGAGTCGAGTATCTTTCATCTTGAAGTTGAAACTTGACTCTAAAAGCTACAAAAAATTATGTATGCTAAAAAATGATAAATGTGAAGTTCTTAAATATGTCTAAGATGTATGTAACATGAATTAGTTCTTATTTTGTCTCCTAGATAGAGCCTCATTTTTGCCTGCTGGTATTGTCCTTGGAATCGACCATGCCCTTTTTCTTCTCGGGTTACTGGCAATGTCACAAAGAAGTGTTACAAGTTCTATCTGATCACTCGGACAATTGAAACTTGACTCTAAAAGCTACAAAAAATTATATATGCTAAAAAATGATAAATATGATGCTCTTAAATATGTCTAAGATGTATGCAACATGAATTAGCTATTGTTTTGTCTCCTGGATGGAGCCTCATTTTTGTCTATTGGTCTTGTCCTTGGAATCAACCATGCCCCATTTTCTTCTCGAGTTGCTGACAATGTCACAAGGGAGTGTTACAAGTTCTATCTGATCACTCGGACTGATTGCTTTCAAGAATGTGAAATGCTCAAAATTTGGCATTGTTTATTCTTTCTTCAATTGAGGCAAAATGAACCTCAACAACTTCAAGGACCTTTCACATTTGAGATTGTCCTGTTTGAAAATGTTTTTCTCATTTTTTTATTTTAGGAGAGAAAAAGGATATGAGAATATATGAATTTTGTAAAGTATTGGCCCTTAATTTAGGCTCGCAATCGAATCAAATCATAAACATGAGTTCACATAAAATCAAAAGAATCAATAGCTCTTTAATTCTTTCAGAGTTATAGCTCTTTGGTAAATGTCCAAGTTGATGAGTTGGTTTCAGGTTGGCTTCCTATTTTCTAAGATTTGGGCCACCAAAATGTCATTTTTTAACATCACAACACGACTATTTTCCTTGGCTTGCCATTTTAATCGGATGCGAACAAAATGACGCAACTAGCATAATCAATTACTAGACCTTCAATTTCGGTCTTCTAAATTCTTCCATTTGTTCAAGCTTCGTAAACTCCTCTAACAAAGGCAGTGCCGAAATATCGATCTAAAAATGAAATTCCTGGGTGCTCTTGTGAAATTAACTATAACAGGTATTCCTTAACTTCCTTAGCCCATATTTACCAAAACTTATTATTTAGATAAATTTGATTTATTTTTCCATTATATGGCTAGCTGAATCCATAAAGCCGAGGCATTTAAGCAATTGCTCTAGAGGGACAACTTAATATTATAATCACTTTTATCAGGCTAGCTAAATCTTATCAATAAATCCAGGGCATTTAACCAATTGCTCTAGAGGGACAACTTAAGCTTTATTGTATAGATATTATAATCACCTTTATCAGGCTAGCTAAATCTTATCCATAAAGATGGGGCGTTTAACCAATTGCTCTAGAGGGACAGCTCAAGCTTTATTGTATACATATAATATTATAATATGGATATACATGTCCAATTTCTTAAGTTAGTCAATAAGACCCTGTTATAATCTAGGTGTTGTTGAAAGTTAAGAAATATCATCTTTAGAGTTTAATTTCCAAGTGGCTAACCTAAACTAGATTCTCCTACTCGACTATTCTATCGGTGAAGATCATTATCATCATTGAACGTCCTCAATAAAAGTATTGTAATGTCATACACAAGAGATGCGCCACGTTATCCGCTACTATGCATACCTAATACCAAGCCTTTTGTTTATTCCCTTATTAAATGATAAGGCTATATCGGTCCCTTTAAGAGAAGGACATGGTCTTCGGGTTTGTCTTTTGGGGTAGAACCAAGGGTCATTATTTGAGCATGCCACTTTATCAAAGATCTGTAACTCTGATCATTTACAGAGTTTTTAATTCAGTTGATATTCAAAGAATTTCAAGTTGTAAATTTGGTTCAATGCTCAACATAAATTCATTTAAATATCCTTAGAAACAATAAATATGAGAAAGTTCAAAAACAAGTTACAAGAAGAAATATGAGAAAGTTCAAAAACAAGTTACAAGAAGAAATATGAGAAAGTTCAAAAAACAAGTTCAAACAGGGTGTCGCAAAATATAATAAAGCCTCATTAGGATGCCTCACTAGTTGGATTAGGGCTTTCATATGCACTTTCTCCCCATTTCTCAATCGTTTCACTTGTCATGGATTCTTTTAAAGTACCCACATATGCTCAAATTTCTGTTTCGGGAGTGTCCATGCTTTCATCGTAAAATTCTAGCTATTTTCTGTCTATCATTAGCTGGATCAAGGCTCTAAATTCGACACATTCATGTACATCATGTCCATCCTCATTGTGATAACAGTAATGATTGCCACCTTTAGAATCTGATGTACTCAGATGTGGTGCAAGAAACCCCACATTTATCATTTGCTTCCATACCCAAGCAAGAGGTGACCTCACTTTAGAAACTCTAGGTTTGGCCTTTTTACCCTTATCCTTGGTGATTGCATTTTCCTCATTCTCTTGATGATTAGATAGAAGATTCTATACAACGTTGAGTGATTCTGAATTGTTGAAATGAATCCAGCTCCTGTTGCGCATTCTTTGGATAATTGTTTTAAAGGCGAGGCAATTTTCAATAGCATGCCCTGGAACACCACCATGATATTCACAGTGCACATTTTCGTCATACCACCTGGGGTATGGGCTTTAGAAGTTTCTTTGGATATGGTGACACCACATGTACGTCAAAAAGATGTTGATAAAGCTCCTTATATGTCATGGGAATGGGAACGAAATGCTCATTTCCATTTTATCTCCTTGGTTCTCTCAAATATTGTCTCGAAGTATCTGACAATACATTTGCAATTGGTTTCGATTTGGAGATTGTAACGCCTTTGGTAACATTGAAAATGCTAATGATCTCTCATTCTTTCTTCTTCATGGGAGTTTTTCTACTCGACCTACCTCCTTGTTTAGTGGTCATTTCAACCTCTTTCATTTTGACTTCCTCACCAAACTTCGGAATGTGGTAATAATCTGAATTATTTTGAAGGTTGGTTACAAAGGCCTATGCTATGTCTTGGTAAGATTCTAAGTGAAATTACCAACTGTGGAGTAGGTGGTACAACCACCCCCTCAGATGCCCCTGCCCCAGGAGTAGTCATTTGATTCAGGGTGGACAACCATGAAATAATCTAGTCAACCAACAAGTCTTGGTTCCTAGCAATGAAATTCAAGATATTTTGTTGACTTTGACTTATTTTTCTTCCAGTTCCTTCTTTAACCTTAGCATTTTGTCTTCAAGTTGAGCAATCTTAGCTTCCATTTCCTTTCTGTTTGAACGAGTGTTATATGGATGAGGTGTGTCCAACGCTTGAGGTGGAATATCCAGTGTCTGTTTCTTTTTTGTGAGACATATCTTGTTAGTTAATGTGAATGAAATAAAAAAACGTGAAATATGCAAGAATACATGATGCATGAAATTTTTAAGGCATTGATCCAAAAACACGTTTGTTATTATAAATAATTCTTATTGGGACAAAAGTATTATTTCCTAAGAGACAAAAAACATTTTAAATGAATATTCTTCTAGATCTCGAACAGCTTCTGACAGGTTGATTCGTCTTCCGCTTTCTTCTGTCACTGGTTGAATACCCTGTCAAACCGTTCTGTTATGTAGGTGTTAATTGGATACCCCTTAATGGAAATTCGATATTGATTTTGGAAATGTCTACGTGTAGATTTGAATCAAAAGCGTACCGGATAAATAGACATAGTACAAAATTGAACGGAAGGAAAAGGATTCCATTTAGGACTTACGAAACACAAAGGTTAGTGCAAACTATATTTTTATATTAGATAAAAGAACGGCTTGCGAGAAGCCAACCTAGAAAGTTTTCGATCGAAAACAGTTTATTTATTTTTATGCAATATTTTATTGGTATGTGAAAATGTTATATGTGAATATGTTTAATATGAAATGTTCTATGTGAAAATGTGAGATTTGTGCCATGGATCAAACACATGCATTCCATAGCTGTGGATCCAAGCTCTTTTCTGGGTCTCTCATTTTCTTTGGGGATAAAAAGAAAAAAGCTGTGCAGATTTCGAATTATACAGCTTTTGGAGTTTATTGTTGTTAACTAACCACGAATGTGATATAAATTTAAGCTAGGAACATCAACGTTGAAATGAAACCATAACTGAAAAAGTGAAACCAATTCATTAAATTTAGGACATTAATTAAAAATCTACCTTTTTGGCTGACAAAAAACCCAAGAAAGAAACAACTCTTCTTTTTATCACACTTTCATGTTTTCCCATAAAAAACCCTTTTAGTGCAAACGCTTCCTTTTCATTTTCTCTCTCTCCTGTGACGATTAAACAGTACAGAGAAAAAATAACTGGCAAATAAGATAGATAAAACCTTTTAAATTAAAACCAAGAAAATATTTACTTTTAAAGTGATGCTAGAAAGATGATAAAAGCTTATTTACTTGAAAATTTTGCAGGTTTTTGAAACTGGGATTGCTATATTTTTCGCAGAAAAGAGATGGGAAAGAACATCAATCTCTTGCAAAACTCTATAGAAAAAAACTTAAAGATCTTTATTTTTTTCTCCTTCAAAACTAAAATCTCTCTCTTTGAAGAACAATAACAAAACAAGCAAAGAGATCCTAGATCAAACAAAAAAAGTCTTCTTTTGTTCTATGGTACAGTACATAGGAAAGAGAGATCTTGTTTTGTCCACTCTTGAAACAAACTAGACACAAAAACCAACTAACTGTGTTGGAATTAGTGATTAACTGTGGTTAAAGCCACATTTAAACATTAGCCCATTGGATTGGAACTGAACTGACCATTTTCCCTGCTCTGTTTTCTAAGTCTGTTTTACTTCTCTGTGCGTGATTCAACAACCATCGAATTAGCAGGAAGTGGCTCTCACTCTCGTCAAGGAATGTGGGGGAAGATTTTTTAGTGGTGATTTTACTATCCTTTGGTCGGGTGTGACGAGGAAATAGATGATGGTTATTGGTTACATGACGGTGACACACCAACGAACGCCATAGGTTGATTTTTTTTCTAATATGCAAATATTTTTAAAAGACTTGACTTGAAATAATTTATACGGTTTTTTATACGAGTGTTTTTTAATCTCAAAATAAAATAAAATTGTTTTATACTTATATTAATTGCATAACTTCTAAATATTACTGATTAAATTTTAAATTAATCTTTCTAACTAGGCCCTTAAATTAAAGTGTTTAATACATCATAAGATTCTCATACTTTTAAAAGAAAAATAATATGAGCATGAATTTATTTATATGAAAATTTACTCTTAAATTTAGAGTTAAATTAATAAAAAAAATTATTAATAAAAATTAGGATAAACTACACGGGTGACAACCTAACTAATGTTATTTTTCACTTTGACCACTGATATTTTGATTTAACCAATCAGACCACTTAATTGTTTAAATGCTTCAATCAAGCCATTATCATTTAACTTTTAACGAAGAAAGTGACGTGGTAGTTAAAAAAACTTGGTATATTAGTATCGGAACCATCTTTCGGGTGGGCCCCAGAATTGGGCTTCGACTTGAAATGAGTACCGACCATTTTAAAATGAATTTAGGTGGGTCAGACACCATCTTACCTGATCTGCACTTTACTAGAAATATGTTGGGCTCGGGAGTCGGTTACGGTCAAGGAAGGATTAGTACCCATGAACCGCCCTTTCTGTACCAATTAATTTTCAAGTTGTCTTTAATTGCGAAAATTAAAATTAAAATTTAAAACATTTGATTCTAATTACTTACCTTTGATTAGTTGAAATTCTTCTGAAAAGGGTCGAAAATGTTAGGTAAAAAATAATAATAAATATTAAATAAATCAAAGAAAAAAATAATAAAATAATAAATCAAGAGAAAAAAATTAAAATAAAAAATTAAATAAGTTTTTTTTAAAAAGAAAATAAATAATAATAATAATAAATAAAATAAAATAAAACTTAGACGATCAAATTGAAACGAATCAAAATAAAAGGATTAGATCGAAATTAAAATGGGCTGCAAAAATAAAGAATAAAAAGTTAGGAGGCCAAATCAAGCTTAATCCAAGATTAATATGATTACATGAGTAATATGACCAATATTAATACATGTGTGTACAATGCAAAAGCTAAAAACACTTGAAACGTGTTTTAACTTTCAGAAAGTTAACAGAGAGTAAAAGATCACCTAGCCGGGAAGGAGGGCCACCACCCACCGCTAGTCTCCCGTGGTCATTCGGCATCAAATTAAAAGGGGAGGACCGGTTTAACGCCACTAGGTCGGATATGGTCTCGAGATGCAGCCTTCAACACCTCCAAAAAAAATTTCAAGTTTCCACTGTTCTGATCTGATTATTCCGCCTTTAGATCATTTCTGTTCCGAGGTATGTTATTCTCCTCGAACTTCTCCTTCAGTTGACTGTTCGAATTTATCGTCCGACCACCGGAGCTGCCGTCGCCGAAAATCCGAAGGTAAGCTCTTCCCTTTTTTAGTTTGGTTCTCAATTTCTTTTTCGTATTTTTTCGCTCGAATATCTCTCTGTATTTTTTCAGTTTGCTCCCCATGAAACGCTTCTTTATTTTTTCGTCGAATGAGTCTGCTTTTTTTGTTCCCCATATATTTCTTCTCTTTTTCGTTAGTTTTCACTCTTGTATCCCCCCTTTGTATGTGATTTTGCATCGTTTAAATAGCCTAAGGATTAGCTATTTTTACAGTTTCCTATTGAAGCTAAAATGCTTATTTTGATTGGTTGCCCTTGTAACAAACCAAATATTTACAAAATAATATTTAATTGAAATTGGAGGTTAATTATAAAAATTGGCGAAAATTGGGGACTAAATTAAAAGATTTTAAAATTTAGAGCTTGTTTTAGAGTTAAAGAAAATTTAGGGATCAAACCCTGAATTTACTCAAAATAATTAGGTAAGTTTGGGTATATATGTGGTATCGTGGTTTTCTGTTTCAAACAGAAAACCATTCCCAAATCCCCTTCCCCTACGTCGGTTTCCGACCTCGATTCCGACGCCGTCCGAATTCCGATCGTCGTTTTAAAACCACCGTTGTGTTCATCTTCAAGCGAGGAACAAACCCTTCAAATTAATTGAAGCAAAACGTTGCCAAACGTCGGGAATTTATAGTCAAAGTCTCGACGTTATTTTTAGCTCCATCGCCGAGAAAATCTCAAATTCACCGCCGATCGTTGCTCCGTTTACGACACCTCCTACACCATCGTATTCCTTGTGCTGTTTCGAGTCCACCGGTGTCAACCTTGTTCGCCGTTGACGGCGGCGCGTGAGGAGGTGAAGCAGTCAAAGTTTTGGCCGAGTTGAAATCGAGCTCTCCGCCGTTCAAAAATTTGAACCGATTGTTGTAAGTATCTCGAAATCGCTCAAAAAATTTTAGGAATTTTTCCGGGAATTTTACGACACCGTATCACTGTTCACGCGCCGCACGCGCCGCCGCAAGGAGAGTGAGCTGCTGGAAAACCGGTTTAACCAGTTTTGAACCGGTTTGACCGGTCTGAACTGATTTGACCGGTCTAAACCGGGTTGACCCGACCCGACTGTTGACCCGACCCGACTGTTGACCCGACCCGACCGGACTGTTGACCCGACCCGACCGTTGACCGTTGACTGTGACCGTTGACTTTCTTTGACCAAAACTTAAAATGGCTTTGACCGACCCTTAAACGACCGTAAATATTTTCCGAGTATACCTATCCTGATAGTTTTCGACGTGCCGAATACATTTTCGCAGTCCGTTTTGCCAAATTCGAACCCGAAGGTCTCCAAATTGATGGTCAAAGAGGTTGACTTTGACTTTGACCAAGAATTTGAATTTTTAAAAAGTCATACTTTATGTTTTTCGACGTCCTGATTCCGATTCCGCAATCCGTTTGGCCAAATTCAGACTCTAAATCCTCCAAATTGATAGTCAAACCCGGAAAATGCTTATATACTTAAGAATTTTAGCTTTGAACAATTAAGTAAGATTTGGGGCTGATAAATATTATTATTTGAAGGTACACGAGACTCTCCAGATCGTTCGAAAGCTCGACCCAACTCTTCTAGATCAGCTAAACCACGTATGCCAGTATTCACCCGTAAGACCCGTAAATTTTATGATTTTAGAGATTTATTTATGTTACCCATAAGTAATATAGTGTTACTACAAAATAGGTTCGAAAACTATAGCAGAGCGTGGTGAAACCAGTAATCAGTAGATCTACTATTTGAAACTATTATCGAGGTGTGTTCCCTATTTATTACTGAACTGATTTATTTGTTTTAATATGTGGTACACTGAATTCTTTGGTTACCGTATTGTTGATGCACCGATTTAATGTGATGATTTATGGATTATGACTGTTATCTGATATTTGTTTTGAAATGGTATATGATTACCATGTTTATGGATTTATCGAATTTATAACACGGTGCAATTGAATTTTTGGAATACGAATTTATAAAGTACATCTCTGATCAAGCTGGAAAATTTTACGGACCTAATGTGACTCTTAGGTAGGCTCTGCGGCCCTGAGATCATTCTCGGGTAGGCCCTGCGGGCCTATGATGTGTTCTTAGGTAGGCCCCACAGCCCCGAAATCTATCTTGGGTAGGCTCTCAGGCCCTAAGATGTTCCCTTAGGGTAACGTTTTTTTTTAAAGAGATTTACTGCAGTATAATTTTATGAGACTTAATGGGCTATGATTTGTTTAGTGTACCTATTGTAATTTTATGGTAATGTTGGGACACACTGAGCCTAGCTCACCTTTCGAAAATGTTTTCCCCCTTTTAGATACTATTGGTTAGATACCCTGGATTGAGCATTTGGAGGATCAACATATCTCTTGAAGTATATCTGATTGTAATGTTTTTACTTTGCAAGTTGACTTTATTTTGTTAACATGGACCTTATTTTAAAGTATGAGATTTTAATATGATGACACTTTTGCTATTACTATTCGGTTTATCGTGATTTGATTTTTAAGATATGTTTTAAATTAATTTATTACTTATTGGTATTATATTTACAAGTTGGGTTTTGATAGTATGATTTATTATAATTTCATGTCATTTATAATGTGATTTTACATTGATTGAATAACGGTTTCGGAAAAATGTCTTAAAGAATCAAATTGTGATCCACTAGACTTAGTTGAAACGCATAGGCCAGGTCTAGGGGGTTACATTAATTGGTATCAGAGCTTTTGGTTTTTAAACCTCGGACCGTGTATGAGTCCACATTGAAAATACGATTTTGAAATATTTACAAAACAAGTTACTAAGGCCATGTCACAAAGTTATTAAGATTTTAATTGTGTTTAGATACTCCAAGTGCTTGTCTAACCATAAGTTTTATCTTCTGTAGTAAACTTGAGATCCACTAAAAATGAGTGCTAGACGTGGTCGTCGAACTAGCCGTGGACGAGGTCGAGTGGCTAGATTTGCAGATCCGATCGATGAGATACGAGTAGATATTGACATGACTACACCGATCATAGGAGCGACCGATATTGAGTCAGAATCTACCGGAGTTGCTTTGGATGAGACTTTTGGTAGACAGTTTCTACAGTTGATACAGGGAGCAGTCAGAGCTGCTGGTGTTGTATCTGAGGTTCCTATTTCGCAGACTCTAATTGCTAATGGGGTCAGGACTTTTGGAGGACAGCTTGGAGGAATTCCTACTGAAGCAGAAGATTAGCTACAGGATACAGAAAGACACATGGATCAGTTGGGTTTGGACTCAACTAAGAGATATTTGGGGGCAGTAGCGATGTTAGATGGCAATGCCCACACATGGTGGGAGTCAGTGACCGGTAGTGTTCCTACCGATCGTTTGACATGGGATTTCTTCAAGGAGCGCTTTCAGAGCCGATTCTTGGGTGAGCGCTACTTAGTCCAGAGACGACATTAGTTTCAGGACTTGGTTCAGGGTGACATGACTGTTTCAGAGTATGAGATAGATTTCTTGAAATTGTTAAAGTATGGAATCAGTCTGGTGCCTACCGAGAGAGATCGATGCCGTAAATTTGCCCTCAGACTCAGATACGAGCTACGTAGGCAGGTGGTAGCCCTTCAAGATGAGATTTTTGAAGTGCTGGTAAGAAGAGCCAAGGATGCTAAGGAGATGGAGGCGTTAGCTTCTGGTAGAGAGCGTGTTGATCAGGAGCGATCTAGGAAATCTTTTGGCCCTACTGAATCATCTGCACAGTCCGGTAAGAGGACTCGTACTTCAGCCCCTCAGAGGAGTAATACACGCTTAAGGCTACAGCATCATCACCTTCAGCTGTTAGTAGAGGTGGTTCTTCGGTTCCGGTTCTAGTGCCTCAGTGTGACTTTTGTGGGAAACGACACAGAGGAGAGTGTTATAGGAAGACCGGAGCATGTTTTCATTGTGGATCTAGTGGACATTTTCAGAGGGATTGTCCTCAACTAGCTTCGTCTGAGCGGACCGCTACCCAGACTCCTGTGCGTTCTCAGACTACAGTACACACTCCAAATAGAGATCGTAGCCAAGTAAAGGCTCGTGGTTCAGCGTCCAGGACAGACAGTAGAGCCCGACCTCAGCAAAATAGAGGGCCAACAGTTTCTGAGGCTAGACAACCAGCCTTGGTTTATGCCACTAGACGTCGTGATGACAGAGATGAGCCTGAGGTTATTGCAGGTACATTTACTATTTATTCCATTCCATACCTTGCACTATTGGACAATGGCTCCACCCACTCCTATGTATCGAGCTCAGTATCTCGAAACCTTCAGATTCTGATCGAGAACACTGAAAATACTGTTACAGTTACAAGTCCAGTAGGACAAGCGGTATTAGTGAATATAGTATTTCGGCGTTGTCCTTTGGAGGTTCAGGGAGAAATTTTTCTCGCTGATCTTATGGAGCTTCCTCTAGAGGAGTTTAATCTAATTCTTGGGATGGATTGGTTGAATAAACACAAGGTAAATCTGGATTGCGAGTACAAGCGGGCTACCCTGAAGACTTCAGATGGTTGGACTATTGTGTTAATTGGTGAACGGCATGGCTATCTCTCCAATATAGTTTCAGTGATGAAAATTGATCATATGATCCGAAAGGGATATGAGACTTTCATTGCCTGTATTTTGAACACTAAAGGTGCATTGTCCACAATCGAGGAGATTCGTACAGTTAGCGAGTTTCCTGATGTTTTTCCTGAGGAGTTGCCTGGGTTACCTCCTGATAGAGAGGTAGAGTTCGAGATTGAGACTTATCCGGGATCTTCACCTATTTCTATGGCACCTTATCGTATGGCTCCAAAGGAACTTAAAGAGTTGAAAGTCCAATTGCAAGAATTATTCGATCGAGGATTTATCCGACATAGTACTTCACCATGGGGAGCTCCAGTTCTGTTCGTGAAAAAGAAGGATGGGTTGCTAAGATTATGTATTGACTATCGGAAATTGAACAAGATGACGATCAAGAATAAATACCCACTACCCAGGATTGATGACATATTTGATCAATTGCGAGGAGCTACTGTATTCTCTAAGATTGATCTTCGTTCGGGGTATTATCAATTGAAAGTTAAAGGATCTGATGTTGCAAAAACGGCCATTCGTACTAGATATGGTCATTATGAATTTTTAGTGATGCCTTTTGGTTTGACGAACGCTCCTGCAACTTTCATGGATTTGATGAATCGGGTGTTCCGACCATATTTGGATCAATTTGTGGTGGTCTTCATTAACGATATTCTGATCTATTCTCGTACTGAGACAGAGCATGACGAGCATTTGAAGATCATTCTGCGGACTTTAAGAGAGCATCGTCTATATGCCAAACTAAGCAAGTGTGAGTTTTGGCTTCAAGAAGTGTCGTTTCTGGGGCATATTATTTCTGCGCGAGGTGTTCAAGTCGATCCCAGCAAGATAGAGGCTATTATGAATTGGAAACGACCTAAGAACGTATATGAGATCCGCAGTTTCTTGGGCTTGGCTGGTTATTATCGACGTTTTGTTGAGGGCTTCTCGATCATTGCTTCTCCTTTGACAAAGTTGTTAAGGAAGAATGTGTCGTTTGACTGGGGCGAGGCACAACAAGAGAGCTTTGAGAAATTAAAGGCGGTTTTGACTCAAGCACCAGTGTTGATTCAACCACAGTCCGGGAAGGATTTTACAGTGTATAGTGATGTTTCACATTCAGGACTTGGTTGTGTTTTAATGCAGGAAAGTAAGGTGGTGGCTTATGCATCCCGTCAGCTGCGACCGCATGAGTGTAATTATCCTACTCACGATTTGGAGTTAGCAGCAGTGATTTTTGCCTTGAAGATTTGGAGACACTATCTTTATGGAGAGAAGTGTTACATTTTCACGGATCATAAGAGTTTAAAGTATCTTTTGACCCAGAAGAAGCTTAATTTGAGACAGCGTCGCTGGCTAGAGCTTCTAAAGGATTATGATTGCGTGATTGATTATCACCCTGGTAAAGCTAACATTGTAGCGGATGCTTTAAGTCGAAAGGCGGTATCGGAGTTGAGATCTTTAATGGCCAGGATGAATTTATATGACGATGGCACTTTGTTAGTAGAACTGCAAGTTAAGCCGACCTTGGTTGAAGAGATCAAGGCTAAGCAGCCCCTTGATAGCTTCTTGCTTTCCATCTTTGAGCAAGTAGAGCAGGGGACAAACTCAGATTACGCAATTGATCAGGATGAAGTTTTATGCTTTAAAGGTAGATATTGTATGTCTGATGATGCTGAGTTGAGGCAGACTATCCTTACTGAGGCTCATAGTAGTCCATATGTTATGCACCCCGGAGGAGATAAGATGTACCGGAATTTGAGAGAGAGGTATCATTGGATTGGGTTGAAGAAAGACATATCTGATTTTGTGGCTAGGTGTTTGACTTGTCAACAAGTTAAGGCAGAACATCAAAATCCATCAGGTTTGTTATAGCCTATCAAGATTCCTGAATGGAAATGGGAGCGTATTACTATGGATTTTGTTACTGGCTTGCCTATGACTCCTTCGAAAAAAAGATTCAGTTTGGGTGATTGTTGACAGACTTACAAAGGCAGCTCACTTCATTCATGTGCGAGTAAATTATACTTTGGACAAGCTGGCAAGATTGAATATTTCAGAGATTGTCAGATTGCATGGTGTTCCATTGTCTATTATTTTTGATCGAGATCCGAGATTTACTTCGAGATTTTAGAAGGCGTTACATACGACTTTGGGAACAAGATTGGATTATAGTACATCCTTTCATCCATAAACTGATGGTCAATCTGAGAGAGTAATTCAGATTCTGGAGGATATGTTGCGGGGTTGTGTAATCGATTTTCATGGTAGTTGGGAGAACTTTTTGCCGTTGGCTGAATTTTCTTACAATAACAGTTATCAGACCAGCATTCGTATGGCACCCTATGAAGCACTCTATGGGCGTAAATGTCACACTCCGATCTATTGGACTGAGTTGCGTGATAGGAAAACGTTGGGACCTGAGTTAGTGCGTGAGAAGGAGGATACAGTCAGATCAATCCGTGACCGTCTGAAAGAGGCATTTGATAGGCAGAAATCTTATGCAGATTAAAGGAGGAAGGATATACAGTTTGAGGTTGGAGATCAGGTCTTTTTGAAAGTTTTACCCTGGAAGAAAGTATTGAGATTCGGGCGTAAGGGTAAATTGAGTCCAAGATTTATTGGACCATTTCGTATCTTGAAGAGAGTAGGACCTATTGCATATCAGCTTGAGTTGCCTTCTGAGCTAAGTCGTATTCATGATGTCTTTCATGTATCAATGTTGGGGAGATACCGTCCAGATCCAGGTCACATTATTCAGGTTGAAGAAGTAGAGCTGAGACCTGATTTGTCATATGAAGAGGAGCCCATTCAGATCTTAGAGAGAGATGAACGAGTTCTTCGGAATAGGCGACTTCCAATGGTTAAAATTCAATGGAGTAATCGAGGCCCCTCAGAAGCTACTTGGGAGACATTGGAGTCAATGGAGGCTCAGTTTCCTCAACTATTCTCATAAGGTAAATTTCGAGGATGAAATTTCTTGTAGAGGGGGAGAATTGTAACAAACCGAATATTTACAAAATAATATTTAATTGAAATTGGAGGTTAATTGTAAAAATTGGCAAAAATTGGGGACTAAATTGAAAGATTTTAAAATTTGGAGTTTGTTTTAGAGTTAAATAAAATTCAGGGATCAAACCCTAAATTTACCCAAAATAATTAGGTAAGTTTGGGTATATATGTGGTATCGTGGTTTTCTGTTTCAAACAGAAAACCACGCCCAAATCCCCTTCCCCTACGTCGGTTTCCGACCTCGATTCCGGTGCCATCCGAATTTCGATCATTGTTTTAAAACCACCGTTGTGTTCATCTTCAAGCGAGGAACAAACCCTTCAAATTAATTGAAGCGAAACGCTGCCAAACGTTGGGAATTTACAGTCAAAGTCTCGACGTTATTTTTAGCTCCATCGCCAAGCAAATATCAAATTCACCGCCGATCGTTGCTCCGTTTACGAAACCTCCTGCACCATCGTGTTCCTTGTGCTGTTTCGAGTCCACCGGTGTCAACCTTGTTCACCGTTGACGGCGGCGCATCAGGAGGTGGAGCAGTCAAAGTTTCAGCCGAGTTGAAATCGAGCTCTCTGCCGTTCAAAAATTTGAACCGATTGTTGTAAGTATCTCGAAATCGCTCAAAATTTTTTTAGGAATTTTTCCGACACCGTATCACTGTTCACGCGCCGCCGCAGGGAGAGTGAGCTGCTGGAAAACCGGTTTGACCAGTTTTGAACCGGTTTGACCGGTCTGAACCGGGTTGACCCGACCCGACTGTTGACCCGACCCGACTGTTGACCCGACCCGACCGTTGACCTGACCCGACCGTTGACCGTTGACCATTGATTGTGACCGTTGACCGTTGACTTTCTTTGACCAAAACTTAAAATGGCTTTGACCGACCCTTAAACGACCGTAAATCTTTTCCGAGTATACCTATCCTGATAGTTTTCGACGTGCCGAATCCATTTCCACAGTCCGTTTTGTCAAATTCAAACCCGAAGGTCTCCAAATTGATGGTCAAAGTGGTTGACTTTGACTTTGACCAAGAATTTGAATTTTTGAAAAGTCATACTTTATGTTTTTCGACGTCCTGATTCTGATTCCGCAATTCGTTTAGCCAAATTCAAACTCTAAATCCTCCAAATTGATAGTCAAACTCAGAAAATGCTTATATACTTAAGAATTTTAGCTTTGAACAATTAAGTAAGATTTGGGGCTGATAAATTATTATTATTTGAAGGTACACGAGAATCTCTGGATCGTTCAAAAGCTCGACCCAGCTCTTCTAGATCAGCTAAACCACGTATGCCAGTATTCACCCGTAAACCCGTAAATTTTATGATTTTAGAGATTTATTTATGTTACCCATAAGTAATATAGTGTTACTACAAAATAGGTTCGAAAACTATAGCAGAGCGTGGTGAAACCAGCAATCAGTAGATCTACTATTTGAAACTATTATTGAGGTGTGTTCCCTATTTATTATTGAACTGATTTATTTGTTTTAATATGTGGTACACTGAATTCTTTGGTTACCGTTTTGTTGATGCATCGATTTAATGTGATGATTTATGGATTATGACTGTTATCTGATATTTGTTTTGAAATGGTATATGATTACCATGTTTATGGATTTATGGAATTTATAACACGGTGCAATTGAATTTTTGGAATACGAATTTATAAAGTACAACTCTGATCAAGCTGGAAAATTTTACGGACCTAATGTGACTCTTAGGTAGGCTCTGCGGCCCTGAGATCATTCTCGGGTAGGCCCTGCGGCCCTAAGATGTGTTCTTAGGTAGGCCCCACGGCCCCAAAATCTATCTTGGGTAGGCTCTCAGGCCCTAAGATGTTCCCTTAGGGTAACGTTTTTTTTAAAGAGATTTACTGCAGTATAATTTTATGAGACTTAATGGGCTATGATTTGTTTAGTGCACCTATTGTAATTTTATGGTAATGTTGGGACACACTGAGCCTAGCTCACCTTTCGAAAATGTTTTCCCCTTTTCAGATACTGTTGGTTAGATACCCTGGATTGAGCATTTGGAGGATCAACATATCTCTTGAAGTATATCTGATTGTAATGATTTTACTTTGGAAGTTGACTTTATTTTGTTAACATGGACCTTATTTTAAAGTATAGGATTTTAATATGATGACACTTTTGCTATTACTATTTGGTTTGTCGTGATTTGATTTTTAAGATATGTTTTAAATTAATTTATTACTTATTGGTATTATATTTACAAGTTGGGTTTTGATAGTATGATTTATTATAATTTCATGTCATTTATAATGTGATTTTACATTGATTGAATAACGGTTTCGGAAAAATGTCTTAAAGAATCATAATGTGATCCACTAGACTTAGTCGAAACGCATAGGCCGGGTCTAGGGGGTTACAGCCCTTGTTCCATGTAACCACGCTGCCGAGAATATCGGGCATAGAAGTATCGATGTGAAGATTGAGGACTCTTCGGGCGAGGGATGCGGCACTTGAAGCGGCTGCAATGAAAATTTAGAGTCTACAGCTGCCCCTCTTTGTCATTTTTCATGGAACGAAAAATAGGACAAAGATAATAGGTCACAAATTTTTGTTCAGTACACATGGGCTTGTGAACAAGCCTTCTCATGTGAGAGTTGTTGACTTCACCATGTGGTTGATAGACCTTCAAACTGAATGAAATCGAACTCGAAAAGTCTTCGTTGACAAATAGCTTTTCTCGACTTTAAGTTATGCTGTCAGAAAACGGTTCCTTGTCACAAACACACGACAATCGAAAAGTAGTGTGAATGATGTGTTATCGAGCTGATGGAATCAAACTCGACAATTTTTATCGATAGATAGCTTTTCTCGACTTAAGCTATACTTTAAATTTGACGTGCCTTTGAGCTGAGTGTAATCGAACTCGAAGGTCTTGGTTGACAGATAGCCTTTCTCTCGTTGAGCTATGCTGCAAATGATGTGCCCTTGAAGCTGAGTGTAATCGAACTCGAGGGTCTTTGTGTTTCAAGAGAAACATTTTCAAAGGTTTTTTTTGTGTTTCAAGAGAAATGATTTCAAAGGTTTTTTTTTTGTTTCAAGAGAAACTATTTCAAGGGTTTTTTGTGTTTCAAGAGAAATTATCTCAAGAGAGACAAAATTTGTTTCCAGAGAAATTGTTTCAAGAGATACAAAACTTAGTTCCAAAAGAGATTGTCTCAAGGGAGACGAAATTTGTTTCAAGGAAAACATATTCAAAGATTTTATTTCAAGGGAAACCATCTCAAGAGAGAAAAAAATTGTTTTAAGAGTAAATGACTTAAGAGAGACAAAACTTTGTTTCAAGGAAAACAGATTCAAAGATTTTGTTTCAAGGGAAACCATCTCAAGAGAGACAAAATTTGTTTTAAGAGAAAATGTCTCAAGAGAGACAAAATTTGTTTTAAGAGAAATTGTCTCAAGAGAGACAAAACTTTGTTTCAAGGAAAACAGATTCAAAGATTTTGTTTCAACGGAAACCGTTTTCAAAGTTTATGTTTCAAGAGAAATTGTCTCAAGGGAGACAAAATTTTGTTTCAAGGGAAACTATCTCAAGAGAGACAAAATTCATTTCAAGGGAAATGTTTTCAATGTTTATGTTTCAAGTGAAACTATCTCAAGGGAGACTAAATTTTCTGTTTCGAGGGAAACTATCTCAAGGGAGATAAAATCTTATTTTAAGAAAAACAATCTTGAGGGAAATAAATCTTCTTTCGAGTAAAACAGTCTCAAGTGAGACAAAGTCTATTTTAAGAAAAACAATCTTGAGGGAAATAAATCTTCTTTCAAGTAAAATAGTCTCAAGTGAGACAAGGTCTGTTTTAAGAAAAACAATCATGAGGGAAATAAATCCTCTTTCAAGTAAAACAGTCTCAAGTGAGACACAATTTATATCGAAAATGTTGAATCTGAAGATGATTGTTCCCCCTTGATGAGGATTCCTTGTTGTCTTTTAATCTCATATTCTCCTGAAAGATCTGTAAAATATATCTGGATGCAACTATCATGATGATGGATGTTTGGTGTATGCCAAGATGAAATTTATTTGTTGTTTTATTGAATTTGGCCTCAAAAGAGGAAAAATCAAGGTCTTTATTGCACATGATGATGAATGCAAATAAGCAAATTTCATGTGTAATGTATGCATGTGTTGATGCATATGCGAAATATGTTAGGGTTTGGAAAAAATCTCAATCTCTAGTTGTCAGTCTTGATGACTCTTGACCCTAGAATCTTGAATTTCTTATTCTTGATATTGGATTCTTCAACATGCTTAAATCTGATGTACAAAATGTTGACCTTGCTCCAACAAATTTTGCCCAAAAAATTTGGCTTCTCTTACCCCAACTTCAATCTTTTAGCTTTAGGGAGATATTCGTTGATTTTCAATATATGTTTCCAGAGAACTTATCTTGTTTGAAAATGTTTCCTTCTTCTTATTTTTAAAATTTTGAAAATTACCGAAAGGAATTTTTTTGAAAATGATACTTCTTTATAGGTTTCACAATTGAAGAAAATCATAAAACATGAGTTCTTTGGATATCAAAAGAATCAAATGCTCTTTTATTGATAGCTGCAAATCTTTGACATATATAAAGATCAAAAAGTTGGTTTAGAGATGGGTTTGTTTCATCGATTTGGCATTTTGATCGGAGGCAAACAAAATGACAGAACTAGCATAATCAATGGCTAAACCTTTCAGAACACTTATGTTTTAGTTCTCTGAAATCTTCCATTTGTTCAAGTTTTGTAAGTTATTCTAACAAAGGTAGTGCAGAAATATCAGTTTAAAAATGAAATTCTTGAGTGCTCGTGTGAATTTGACTATAACATGTGTTTCTTAACCCCTTTAGTCTATTATTACCGAAAATTTCTTTGATAAATTTGTTTTACTTTGCCATT
The DNA here is from genome assembly GCF_006381635.1 of Hibiscus syriacus. Classification (NCBI taxonomy): domain Eukaryota; kingdom Viridiplantae; phylum Streptophyta; class Magnoliopsida; order Malvales; family Malvaceae; genus Hibiscus; species Hibiscus syriacus. The sequence continues at coordinate 1,594,117 of NW_024061878.1, read as the reverse complement.
GTCTGGCTAGCCGAATCCATAAAGCCTGAGCGTTCAACCAATTGCTTTAGAGCGACAGCTTATTATTATAATCACTTTTATTAGGTTTAACTGAAGGGTTCATCTCATCACAAAGTCTTTGGCCTGACAAAAGCAGCAGAGCAAACACCGAATTGCCAAGTGTCCGAGCAATGTCATGGTTTGAATGTAATCTATTCATAAAGATAGGGCTTTCGAGTTTCCTCTATAACCAATTGCCTTAGTGGAATAACTCAGCTTTACGGATTTAATTTCTTAAGATTGTCGAGAAGAACCTGTTATAGTTTAGGTGTTTTTTGAAAGTAAAGGGATCTCATCTTTAGAGTTTAATTTCCAAACAACTGACTAAACTAGATTTGCTTACTCGACTATTCTATATGCGAAGATCATCATCATCAATGAACGTCATAAACAAATGTATAAACCAATTAGTTTTGCAATCTCATGTGTTAGTTGCCCCATTTTGTTCGCTCTTAATACGTGTTGAATGCCAAACCTTGGATGGACTCTTCATGAGAAGAGAAAACTTAGCTCGATAAGAGAAAAACATGTAGTCTAATGTATCTTTTTAAATTAGGACCAAGGGTTCTTTGTTTTGTAGGGTTCAATCTTGTCATTTGTCAAAGATTTAAAACCTCAATTATTAAACAACTTTTAATTAAGGTGATATTCAAGGAATTCAAAATTAAAATTTGCTCATTTCCTAAGAAGGAATCATTTTATTTAAAATATTTAAACGTCAAGTGACTTAAAAACGTTCACGCACAAGAAGTACGAAAGAAAAACAAGTTCAAACAAGATGATATGCTTGAAAGTGAAAGAAAATTATTGATGGATGCCTCATCCAACTCTCAATCAGAATGCCCCATTACAAATTGAAAGTCCATGCCCTTGAATCGATCAGATCTTGGACCTTACGTTTCAATGCCCCACAGTTCTCAGTGGTGTGCCCTGAGCTCCTAATATGATAGCTGCATACGGCGTTGATATCATGGCCATCAGGATATGGGGCCTCTCTAGGTTTGGATTGAACCGGAGTCACAAGATTCTTCTAAACTAGCTTTGAGAGTAACTCCTCATATGCCATTGGGATTAGACCGATGATAATTTTTTCTTTTCTCGGTTCTCTGTGAGTTTGTTTAGAAGTACCGGATGGTATAGCAGCAGTGGCGATCGAAACACCTTTTTTGGCGTTGTAGGTGCGACTTTGTTGATCTCTCTTTCTTTATTCTTCATGGGAGGCTTCTTACTGGAGTCATCTCCTTCAATTTTCCCTTGTTTTATAGCTAGCTCGATCATCTCACTAGCCATGACTAGATCTGAGAAACTTCTCGATGTGATTGTCACCAGGTGCCTTCAGGGTTTGTACAAACAGCTTCATGGTTTCCTTTTCATCCAAAGGTGGATGAACTTGCACAACCAAATCCCTCTATATTTGTGTGTATTATTAGAAACTCTCATTGTTTTCCTTCTCCAGGCCTTGCAACATAACCCGATCTGGTCTCATATCGTTGATATGCTTATACTGCTCCAAGAAAAAATTGGCTAGATCTTTCCACGTCTTGATATGAGTTCGGCTGAGCTGGTTGTACCATCGGATAGTTGAACCGGACAGGCTCTCCTGGAAGCAGTGGATCAGGAGTTGGTCATTCCCCCCGTATCCTATCATCTTCCGATAGAACATAGTGATATGGGCTGAAGGGCAGTTGTTCCCGTCGAACTTCTTAAACTCGGGAACTTTAAACTTTGGTGGAAGCACCAAATTCTGAACCAAGCTCAACTCCATTGCGCCCACTCCATAATAATCATGGTCCCCTTGGACCATCTTCATTTGATCTTCTAACATCTTAATCTTCTATTCCATCTTCTTTGCCTTATCCTCCTCGTCAAAATCTGAGATATGATAGTCTTCCGGATGAGTGTTGGTCGTGGAAGCTTGAACATTTGCACCAGATATGGCTTTCCTCTTGATAGCATATGAGTCCCCTTGTAATCCGAGTAATATTTCAGGTGAGACAACCACATGTGGGGTAGGTGGTGTAGTTACCCCTTCTGGTGAACCTGCCCCAAGCGCACTGGTCTGTTGTAGGCCAACTAACTTGGAAACGATCTGATAAACCAAAGATTCTTGGTTTTTCATGATTGTATTCAGAGTACTCAGACTACTCTGGTTTATCTTATCTTCAAGTTCTTTCTGTAATTTTGCCAAGTTCTCCTCGATTTTCTTGATTCTTGCTTCCATCTTCTTCTTTTTCAGGCGGGTGTTATGCGAATGAGTTGTGTCCAATTCTTGAGGTGGTGTATCCAGTATGTGTTCCTTTTTTATGAGACATGCTTCTGTTAGTTAATGCGAATGTAAAGAAAATAACAAAGTGCAAAATATGTCTAAAGACATGATGCATGATGCATGAAATGCTCGAGGCATTGATCCAAAAAACGTGTCCGTTATTATGAATAATCCTTATTGGGGACAAAAGTGTTTTATCTTTTAAGAGAAAAAAATATCCTGACAGCTTCTGACATGTTGACTAGTCTTCTGTCTTTGTCTTTCACCGGTTGAATAAGATGTCAAACTGCTCCGGCCTTTCTGGATGAATCGTGAAAATGTTGTGTTGTTTTTTTATACTGGACCAAGAATTCTCGAATGATTGCATCTCAGGCATTTATCTTTTGTTGAGCCTGTTCCCAACGAATACGTCATTGGAGCCCTTAATTGACAGGAACTATGTGAAGTTCATTAGTATTTTCTTGAATTCTTCAGCAATGGTCTCCAATTTCAGCTATCATTTTTTCATTATTTTCTGTGAAGGGACTCCTAAGATCAGTAACCTTCGTCTTGCCCCTGCAACCTCTGCCAGTCAGTTATTCCAAGATAGACTTTCATTGTGCTTGATGCAGACCCGATTCATTATGAGTCCTTTATAATGTAGCAGAGTGATATATTCTTCGATTGCGAGTACCACGTCTTCTTGGTTGAATTGTCTTACCGATTGTCTCCTGACCATAGCTAGACCTCTGCAATTTTCACCTCTTGTATTACAACCCCTTTGTCCATTAATGCAAATTATTCTGGTTTAACGAACATGTTTTAGTATATCAACGCCTCTTTTTAATGATGCAAATGATGGAAATAAAATAAAAGAAAACAGAAATGAAAAGAGTTAGTGAAATAATAATCAAAACAATCATGAAAATAAAAGTCTTAACCCGCATGATATCTACCCCGCATAATATCTACCCCACATGCTTATTATTCCTACCCGGACATGATCTGTATCCCTCAAGTTGATTTCGAACAAGTCTTAACCGCATAAATTTCTAGTTCACATGCTTTGAACGGAAAAATAAAGCAGGAAATAATTCAGGTATCCTAGGGTTTGTAATGAGGTTTTGGGGTGGGCTCTAACTCCTTGTAATCTCCCGGTTTAGGTTCTAAAAAAGGTACTCAAGTTCTCCTTGCTGGTGCCCCCTTGGGCTTGTCAGACCCTTAGTCCTAAGTCCATTACAAGCTTATGTGGACTGAGTTAAACTCAAGAGGATACATTCCCTTATGTCCATACGGAGAATAAATTCACACGAAGGCATAAGGTATATGAATCCCGAAGGTTACTTGCTAGGCCCATACGAAGAATAAATTCCCACGAAGGCGTCGCTTTCACCCCCACTTAAAAGGGTTTGGAGCTCAGGTATAGAGCTTGCGATGAAAAATTTTGAAAAATCTGAAATCATTAAAAAAAGTCAGTACAACTATTTATTTGAAAAATAATCAAAGATAAATAATTAGAATCGAATACATAAATTTAAATTTACCATTTTCTCATAAAAAGACAACCAAAAATTAATTTCGACCTGACTCACTTACCTGTCACCACCGGAATCGTCAAGCTGTCGGAACTGTCTTTCGGGTGGGCCCCAGAATTGGGCTTTGACTTGAAATGAGTGGGTTAGAGCCGCCACCGACCATTTTAAAACATATTTAGGTGGGTCGGACACCATCTTACCTGATCTGCGCTTTACCAGAAATATGTTGGGCTCGGGAGTTGGTTACGGTCAAGGAAGGATTAGCACCCTTGAACCGCCCTTTCGGTACCAATTAATTTTCAAGTTGTCTTTAATTGCGAAAATTAAAATTAAAATTAAAATTTAAAACATTCTATTCGAATTACTTACCTTTGATTAGTTGAAATTCTTCTGAAAAGGGTCGAAAATGTTAAATAAAAAATAATATTAAATATTAAATAAATCAAAGAAAATAATAATAAAATAATAAATCAAGAGAAAAAAATTAAAATAAAAAAATTAAATAAGTTTCTTTTAAAAATAAAATAAAAAAGAAAGAACAAGTTAAAGAAAATAAATAATAAATAAATAATAATAATAATAATAAATAAAATAAAACTTAGACGATCAAATTTAAATGAATCAAAATTAAAGGATTAGATCGAAATTAAAATGGGCTGCAAAAATAAAGAATAAAAAGTTAGGAGGCCAAATTAAGCTTAATCCAAGATTAAAATGATTACATGAGTAATATGACCAATATTAATACATGTGTGTACAAATGCAAAAGCTAAAAACACTTGAAACGTGTTTTAACTTTCAGAAAGTTAACAGATAGGAAAAGATCACTTAGCCGGGAAGCAGGGCCACCACCCACCGCTAGTCTCCCGTGGTCATTCGGCGTCAAATTAAAAGGGGAGGACCAATTTAACGCCAGTAGGTCGGATATGGTCTCGATTTTGTGAGATGCGACCTTCAACTCCTCAAAAAAAAACTTTCAAGTTTCCACTGTTCCGATCTGATTATTCCGCCTTTAGATCGTTTCTGTTCCGAGGTATGTTATTCTCCTCGAACTTCTCCTTCAGTTGACCGTTCGTATTTATCGTCCGACCACTGGAGCTGCCGTCACTGAAAATCCGAAGGTAAGCTCTTCCCTTTTTTAGTTTGGTTCTCAATTTCTTTTTCATATTTTTTAGCTCGAATATCTCTCTGTATTTTTTCGGTTTCTCCCCACGAAACGCTTCTGTATTTTTCCTTCGAATGAGTCTGTTTTTTTTGTTCCCCGTATATTTCTTCTCTTTTTCGTTGGTTTTCACTCTTGTATCCCCTTTTGTATGTGATTTTGCATCGTTTAAATAGCCTAAGGATTAACTATTTTTAGAGTTTCCTATTGAAGCTAAAATGCTTATTTTGATTGGTTGTCCTTGTTCCATGTAACCATGCTGCCGAGAATATCGGACATAGCAGTATCGGTGTGAAGATTGAGGACTCTTCGGGCGAGGGATGCGACACTTGAAGCGGCTGCAATGAAAATTTAGTGTCTACAATTTGAGTATTTGATCTTCAATATTTATATATTAAATTATTTTAGTCATAATTTTATTTAATTAAAATAAATTTGATCTCTAATTAAATCGTTACTACAAAATTTAGAGAATATTTTCTTAAATTTGATTTATTTAATCTAATAACTTTTTCATCCAATAAGAAGGTAACACTTTTCATCACCATATTAAAGAGAGAATACAAAGGGAAAAACATTCAACATCTATGAAGATTTGAATTTGGGACAACTGTGGTGCCAAGCAACGCCTAAACGAATAGGGTAAACCTTCAACTTGGTTTCATTTTACAACATTCTTTATATAACTTGTTCTAGTTAATGATAGAAAAAATGAAGTAAAATGATAATTGTCACATCCGTCTTTCGGGTGGGCTCGGAATCTGGCTTTGACTTGAAATAATAGGTTAGAGTCTCCACCCATCATTTAAACAAATATTTAGGTTGATCGGACACCATCTTACCTGATCTGTGTTTTACCAGAATATGTCGGGCTCGGGAGTCTGTTATAGTCAAGGAAGGATTAGCACCCTTGAACTTCCCTTTCGGTACCATTTAATTTGTCAATTGTCTTAATTGCGAAAATTAAAAATTTAAAAAACAAATTCAAAATGATTATCTTTGATCGATCGAGATTACTACTTCGATGTTTCGACTTCTCCGGCGATGTTTGAAGCCTCTGACGGTCGTGGTAAGTCTCTCGTTCTCTTCTCTCTATTTTTATATTTTTTTTTGTTGTTGTTTGGATGCTTGCTCTCTGTTCATCTCTCCATCTCTCTATTTCTCGTATGATTTCTCCGTATTTCTCCTCTTCGAAATTGATGCTTTCTTCTTCTAATTCGTAGGGTTTTATAGATGATTTGGGGATCAGTTCCCCTCCCATCAATCCCGAGATCTTTGGGATTTCATTGTTGACGAGGGGTTTGTTTCCCACGTCATTTCGAGCTTTGTTGTTTTATCGTGATTTTCCATTGAATCTTGTTTGTTTTTCTTGTTCTTTCGCTTTTCATGTTACTGAGATAGTGGGCATATTGGTTGGTTTTCTCCGATTCTATTGCAATTTAGGTACGATTCAGCGCGTAGTAGGGTGTGTTATTCCCTTCGTCGGTGCGTGAGAAATTCTGGCTGTTGGATCAAGTGGCCAGATCCAACGACTCTTATGTGGCTGCGCATTTGGTGAAATACTTAGGGCTTCAGAACCCTAATTATTATGTGATTTGAACTGCTGATCACTACTTGATCTAACAGCTATAATTTGTGCGATGTTGGGACTAAATATTAAAACCCTAATATGCTCCTTTGGGCTAAACCTGGTCTGCTGGGTCAGGCTACCCGGTTGGGCCTGTTTTTGGACTTTGGACTTGGACCTGGACCAAAATAAAATAAAAAGGAATAATAAAAAATAAAAATAAATAAAAAATAAAAATCATTTTTAAAACCATATAATATATATTTTCAAAAATAGTTTTTTAAACTATATAATATACTTTCAAAAATATTTTCCAAAACTATATTATATATATATATATATTTTCAAAATTTATTTAAAAACTATATATTATATATATGTTTTCAAAACTATATAATATTTATATGTTTTCAAAACTATATATTATATATATTTTCAAAAATATTTTTTTTAAAAACTAAAACTATATGTTATTAAAAAAACTCCGGAATAAAATGAGTGTCTACACTAACAAAAAGGACTTGAACATGAGATTGAAAATATGGATAAAAGAACCATAACGACTAAACCAAAACAAATACTTAAGGAAAATATTTAGTACGCTTTATATATTGGCATTTTTTGTTAATTTAATATTATATATATTTACTAATTATAATTTAATACTTCTTAAAAATTATTTCTTTTATTAAATTGCATTAATAATTTATATATTAAAACTAAGAATTATTTTCTATTAAATTATATTATTTCATTAAATGATTATAGTTTAATATTATATATATTTATTAATTATAATTTAATATTTATTAAGAATAATTTGTTCTATTAAATTATATTATTCCAATAAATTATAATTAATAAATATATATAAAAAATTAAATTAACAAACAATATGAATATATAAAACATACAGTAGTTTTCTTTAAATATTTTATTTGGCTTAGTGGTCCATCTTTGTGATCATATGATGTAAGGCATTTGTACCTTAACAAATTGATTGTGGATCTAGGAAGGAAGCAAATAACCTGCACAAGTGAATGGCTCAAAAAGAGAATGTTAAGGGTGGTAGATGTATGGTGAATAGGTGGGCTGTTTAAAATGAGAGATGGAAGTGAAAGATGGTTGATAAGGCTATGGTTATGGCTTATGAAACAAATGGATGGTAGTGAGGATAGTATCTTGAAGAAGTCTCAAAGAAGAACCAATGCTATAGAGAGCAAAGACCCAGACTTTATATTGCTTCTTCAAGGGGTGGTATTAAGTACTTTGACCCACTAGTTATATGAACTAGGAACCAGAAGTATCAAGGTGAAAAAGGGGTTGACGCCACAAGTATAAAAATACTTAATAAGTCGATAAAAGTCACCAGGACTTAAGGAAGAGAATAATCTCTCTTATATTAATCAAAAAGTCTGAATAAAAATGATATATGATTTCCTATTTATAGGAAATGGAGACGCATGGCGAAATGGTTACAAGAGGATTCGACCAGCCTTGTGCCTTCTTGTAGAGACATAATTAATTACATAATAGAGATGATGTTTCAATTTAAATGGAGGGTGATAACCCTTGGCCGAATAGCTCTAGTGTCCCTTCATGTTGGCGCCAAATTGGATGGGAGATGATGCTTGGCCAAATAGGGAGAGGGCTCTTCATCTTGGCGCCTAAATGAGACCACATGCAAGGCACATGGGGGCTGGTCATATGGCATGTACATGGGTGTTCTAGGGAACCTTGTGGTGTAGCCTTGTGCATGGAATGATGGCTGGTCATGTGCTCCATCTTGGGCGTGAATGTGTCTCCTTCTAAGCTAGCTTGAGTGTGGAGCTAGTTAGCAAGCATGGGCTGTTTGTGAACAAGCTTCCTATCTGAGTCCTTGTGAGCTCTATAACAACATGATCAGCTACATTCATCTACCATTGATATCATTTTTGACAACTCAGATCCAAATAGTCCAACTAGCTGAGTTTAGCTAGCCTTGAGCTCCTCTAGCTGAATTAAGCTTTCCTTAGTGTTCCATGAGCTGCCATATTCCTTGTGAGCTTTTTGTGAGCTGCATTTGATGTCCAAATAATCCACCAAGCTACCCCAACGTGTGCCATGATCCAATGTACCTACATGTGTAAGGAAACAAGGTAAGTCCATGGCATTGAGCTGATATGAGCTAAATACCTTGTTACTATGCATGAATATGGTAATGTGAGCTATGATTAAAGGTCATGAGCTAAATATATCATCTTATAATATGTATGAACTAATGCATAAAGCCTAAGTGCTAAAATGAATGCATAGGAGCTGATAAAATGAATGATAATTATGCTGCCTTGATGTATATGCGACAATCATGCTTAAATGAATGCAAGACTAATATAGCATACTTAACATGCTTGAAATAACATTGTAGATATATGTTGTATGCATGAATATCATTTAACATGGTATTCATAATAAATGATAAATGGAAACATGTAATAATAATATCCTAAGAAATGATATGTAATCATAGCATATATTTGAATGATATGAAGGACATGATCAACTAGGTATAGGATGGAATTATTATGATAATTTATACTAACATGTGAATGCATGCTTATGATAGAATAGAATGTATGAATGATATAATATAAGATAGGGTAAGGAAGAACTCCCTTAGAAACAGCTTTGAATAACATCCATGGTGTGATAAAGTCATGGAGAAAATTGGAGCTAGTTTGGATCGTATAATCCTCCCTTTCTTTTAGGCGATTTATCCTCAAATTGAAGTAGTTTCTCATTGAAGAATTTCTTGATATAGGAAGGATTGAATCTTTATACTTTCCTCCAATATATGATTCACACGAAATGTTTAACCTCTTGGCTTGAAATCGGTTAACTTCACATTCTTTATTGGGAGGACACAATGTTTGGAAACTGTCACATGTCCTTTGATTCAAAATTTGTGTCTTGTACTCCAAAGGTTGTATCCTTTCAAAACATTGTATCTTTTCACTCTTACTCCTTGAATCATCATGATGGTTAGTGAAGAAATTTGACTTTTGATCTCCTTCAAGCAAGTGGATAAAGTCAACAACTTTAAGCTTTGTGTTCTTTCAGATGATGGCCTTTAAAAAGGTGGACAATGTTTCTTTCACACCATCGTAGTTGCTAAATTTGATGTACCAATCAAACTCAAAATGACAAATGATCTTGTCGTCATAGATTAATTGGATAACACCACTTATACTAATCAAATTGCTGCAAAATGAATCAAAGTTATAAAATGAAAAACTAATAACAAAAAGAATAGAATTAGCAAACCAGGGTGGATGTTTAATGGGAATTGGTTGCTTGATGATGGAAAACTCCATTGGTTGCTGAAATCTCTTCAATAGTTGTAATGTACTTGGAGCCTCAATGATCACAACTTGTGGCACTTCAATTGACACATTCTTTTGAATTTCAAGAGGTACATCCTTTGAAATGTCAAAGGACATGTCTTGTGGGTCACCAAAAGTCACATCTATTGATTCTTCAAAAGTCATGTTTCTTGAATCTCCAGCTTGAAAAAATATGTCTTTGAATATTCTGCAAGGAAAAAGAAATAGTAGAAGAATATTTGTTAGGTAAAATTTGTCCTTCACTCTGCTTCTCTTCTCTACACTCATCCTTTTCAAATATGCCATTTTCAATTTGCTCCACTACTTGTAAATCATCATTTTTAACTTCAACAAATTCATTTCCAATTCTTCTTGTCTCCTCAAAATATTATTCTTCAATGGTATTTTCTTTGATTTGCTCATTTCTCCTCATATATTCAATACTTTTCTTAATGGCCTTCTTTTTCTCCCATTCTTCTATGCGTGACTTAAGGGTCACTTGACATCCATGAACATGACTAGGAAGCAAGGGTGCCAATATGATTTTCTTTCCTTGATAATGGAAAGAGTACTTGTTAGTAAATCCGTCATGGGTAGCCTTATTTTAAAACTGCCAAGGACGTCCTAGTATAAGGTGGCTTGCACTCATAGGCACCACATCAAAAGGACATCATCACTATATCTTCCAATGGAAAAAGGTAAAATGACTTATTTGGTTACCTTGGCTTCACCCACATCATTGAGCCATTGAATTTTGTAAGGATGAGGATGCTTGTAAGTCTTGAGACTCAACTTTTCCACCATGTGAGTACTTGCTACGTTTGTACAACTTCCACCATCAATGATCACCATACAAACTTTATCTCCCATGTGACATCTTGTATGGAAGATATTCTTTCTTTGTTCATCTTCTTGACTTTGAATGTTCAAAGCCCTTTTGACTACAAATATGTTGGATAGAAGAGACATGTTAGCAAATAAGGAAAAAACGAAATGTGTGTAGGACCTTACCAGAATATACTCTCACAAAGCCTCACTAGTCACTCCAAGGAAAACTTGAATGTCACTCAATCTGCTCGTGTTTGCACTCTAGGACTTTAATGGCTTTTACTTGTCCTCTTCTGATCTCACACACGCTCCAGCCTTTTTCCTCTCAATTCTCTTGTCCCAAGTTCTAGAGAACTTTACTCAAGACCATATCAAATAAATTTCTACTTGTTTGGCGTCAAATGAAAAAGGGTTAGTAGGAATGAAAAAACAAATATAATGAAAGGGTGATTTATAAATAGAAAGAAGAGAACAGAAATGTTTACTTACACAACTCACTTCACAACCTTCTATCACCACAATCAATTTAAACGACTTACTTGAATTGCTTGGTGATGATAATTGTTAATGAGTGCTTCAACTTCTTTTCTTTCTTTTCTTTGCTTTTTCTTCTTTTGAGTGCTGGATTTTTCTTTCTTTTGAGCGCTTCACATTTTTTGCTGATTTTTTTATTTTCTTTCACTTGCACTTCACTTTGAACTTCTTTTTGTATTTTTCTTTTGTTGTTGTTGCACGTTGCTTTCTTCCACCAATATCTCTGATTACCGCTTGATGTAAGGCATTTGTACCTTAACAAATTAATTATGGATCTAGAAAGGAAGCAAATAACCTGCACAAGTGAATGGCTCAAAAAGAGAGGGTTAAGAGTGGTAGATGTATGGTGAATAGTTGGGCTGTTTAAAATGAGAGATGGAAGTGGAAGATCGTTGATAAGGCTATGGTTATGGCTTATGAAACAAAGGGATGGTAGTGAGGATAGTCTCTTGAAGAAGTCTCAAAGAAGAACCAATGGTATAGAGAGCAAAGACCCAAACTTTATATTACTTCTTCAAGGGGTGGTATTAAGTACTTTGACCCACTAGTTATATGAACTAGGAACCAGAAGTATCATGGTGAAAAAGGGGTTGATGCCATAAGTATAAAATACTTGATAAGTCAATAAAAGTCACTAGGACTTAAGGAAGAGACTAATACAAAGAGATTATCTTCCTTAAGTCCTAGTGACTTTTATTGACTTATCAAGTATTTTATACTTATGACTTATCAAGCTTGTCAAAAATGATGACTGGTCATGTGCTCCATCTTGGGCATGCATGTGTCTCCTTCCAACCTAGCTTGAGTGTGGAGCTAGTTAATAAGCATGGGCTGTTTGTGAACAAGCTTCCTAGCCGAATCCTTGTGAGCTCTATAACAACATGTTCAGCTACATTCAACTGCCATTGATATTATTTTTGACAACTCAACTCCAAATAGTCCAACTAGCTGAGTTTAGCTAGCCTTGAGCTCCTCCAGCTGAATTAAGCTTTCTTTAGTGTTCCATGAGCTTCCATGTTCCTTGTGAGCTTCATTTATGTCCAAATAATCCACAAAGCTACCCCAACACGTGCCATGATCCAATGTACCTACATGTGCAAGGAAACAAGATAATTCCATGGTATTCAGCTGATATAAGCTAAATACCTTGTTGCCATGCATGAATATGGTAATGTGAGCTATGATTGAAGGTCATGAGCTAAATATATCATCTTATAATATGTATGAACTAATGAATAAAGCCTAAGTGCTAAAATGAATGCATAGGAGCTGATAAAATGAATGATAATTATGCTGCCTTGATGTATATGCGATAATCATGCTTAAATGAATGCAAGACTAATATAGCATACTTAACATGCTTGAAATAACATTGTGGATATATGTTGTATGCATGAATATCATTTATCATGGTATTCATAACAAATGATAAATGGAAACATGTAATAATAATATCCTAAGAAATGATATGTAATCATAGCATATATTTGAATGATATGAACGATAAGATTAACTAGGCAGAGGATGGAATTATTATGATAATTTATACTAACATGTGAATGCATGCTTATGATATAATAGAATGTATGAATGATATAATATAAGATAGGGTAAGGAAGAACTCCCTTAGAAACAACTTTGAATAACATCCATGGTGTGATAAATTCATGGAGAAAATTGGAGCTAGTTTGGATCGTATCATCATAGGTTCAAATCCCTTGGTTAGAATTTTCACTTTATTTTTTCTGTCATTATCTTAAAGAAGTAAGTTATATAAAAAATATTGTAACATGTGTCCAAGTGAATGGCTTAGCGTCGTGGTTTAGGCGTTGATTAGCAATATAGCATTACCAGGTTTTATTCTCAACTGACACAATATGTTTTTTTCCCTTGTATTTTTCTCTATTTAATATGGTGGTGACACGTGTTTGGATGCTTGCTCTTTGATTGTCTCCGTCTCTCTATTTCTCGTATGATTTCTCCTTATTTCTCCTCTTCGAAACTAATGCTTTCCTGTTCTTGTTCATAGGGTTTTATAGATGATTTGGGGTGGGGGTCAATTCCCCTCCCATCGTTCCCGAGACCTTTGGGATTTCATTATTGACGAGGGGTTTGTTTCCCACGTCATTTTGATCTTTGTTGTTTTATCATGATTTGCCATTGAATCTTGTTTGTTTTGCTTGTTCTTTCGGTTTGCATGTTACTAAGATCGTGGGCATAATGGTTGGTTTGCTCTGATTCTGTTGTAATATAGGTACAATTCAGCGCGTAGTTGTGTGTGTTGTTTCCTTCGCTTACTGGTTGCTCTTGACAAATTCTGGCAATTGGATCAAGTGGCAAGATCCTATGGCTCTTATGCGGCTAGGCATTTGATGAAATATTTAGGGCTTCAGAACCCTAATTATTATGTGATTTGAACCATTATCACTGCTTGATCTAACAGTTGTAAGTTGAGAGGCGCTGGGACTAAATGTTAAAACCCTAATATTCTTCTTTGGGCTGAACCGGGTCTGCTGAGTCAGGCTACCCGGTTGGGCCTGTTTTTGGACTTTGGACTAGGACCTGGACCAAAATAAAATAAAAAAGGAATACCAAATAAAAAAATAAAAAAATAAATAAAAATAAAAATCATTTCTAAAACCATATAATATATATTTTCAAAAATAGTTTTTAAAACTATATAATATACTTTCAAAAGTATTTTCCAAAACTATATATTATATATATTTTTTTCAAAATATTTTTAATAACTATATATTATATATATATGTTTTCAAAACTATATATTATATATATTTCCAAGTTTTTTTTTAAAAAAAAACTAAACTATATGATATTTAAAAAAACTCCAGACGAAAATGAGTGTCTATAGCTGCCCCTTTTTATCTTTTTTCGTGTAATGAAAAATAGGACAAAGATAAAATGACATAAATTTTCGTTCGATATGAAGGGGTCCCTAAGTCTAATATCCTCCTTTGTGAAGTTGAAATTGACTCTTATATTGCAATTAGGAATAACTTCATGTTAAAATGAGTTGCGAATGACTCCTCCATCGCGAAGTCGAGTCAGTCTTGAAATGATATCATTCTTAATGAAATTGAAACCATAGCTCAAAATTTGAATAGAAAGGTGGCTTATTGTTGCCAAATTGTAGTCAACCTTGGTCTTATTCTTGGTTTAAAGACATTGGTTTGAAAATTCGACTAGAAAGTAGTTCCTTGACACTACCATGTTGTTGATAGGCCCTCGATCTGAATGGAATCGAACTCGAAAGTTTTCGTTAACAAATAACTTTTCTGGAGTTAAGCTATGCTGCTAGAAGATAATTTCTTGTCACTAAAACAAAACTAACCCATGTCTTCTTTTTGACTTAAAGACCTCAATTTAAACTTTAGCTGAAAAGTAGTTGAACGTCATCTAGCTGAATGGAATCGAACTCGAAAGTTTTCATTGATAGATAACCATTCTCGCCTTAAGTTATGTTGTACTAAGTTGAGAGATTTCCCAGATCTTCCTCTTGACTTAAAGACCTCGTTCAAACTTCAACCGGAAAGTAGTTCTTCGCTGTTACCATGCGATTGATATGTCATTGTGCTAAATAAAATCGAACTCGGTAGTTTTTGTTGATAAATAGATTTTATCGACTTAAGCTATGCTGTAAATTTAATATGCCCTTGAGCTGAATGTATTCGAACTCGAATGTTTTTGTTGACAGATAACCCTTCTCGCCTTAATCTATGTTGTAAATTTGATATTCCCTTGAGCTGAATGTAATTGAACTCAAAGGTTTTTATTGACAGATAACCCATTCGCCTTGAGTTATACTGTAAATTTGATATGTCCTTGAGTTGAATGTAATCAAACTTGAAGGTTTTTTGCTGACAGATAACCCTTCTCGCCTTGAGTTATGCTATAAATTTGATATGTCCTTGAGCTGAATGTAATCAAACTCAAAGGTTTTTTGCTGACAGATAACCCTCATCGCCTTGAGCTATGCTATAAATTGATATGTCCTTGAGCTGAATGTAATCGAACTTGAAGGTTTTTTGCTGACAAATAACCATTCTCGCCTTGAGTTATTTGTAAATTTGATATGTCCTTGGGCTGAATGTCATCGAACTCGAAGGTTTTTTACTGACGGATAGCCCTCTTCACCTTGAGCTAAGTTGTGAATAGTTCCTTTAAGTGAAAAATGACTCCCCTTTAAGGGAAAGCCAAGTGGTATATTCTGTCATTCAGATATGATCCATCGTGGAGTTGAAATCTGGGTTCAAAATGTTTACTGGAAATTGGTCAGTCGTCGATGAGTTAAGCTGAACTGGATCCGTTCTGAATTGGCTCTCAACACCATCTAATGTTGATTCTAAAATCTGACAATATTTCAATATGTCAAGTTGATTGAGGTGTAGTTCCATACCATTGAGTTAAGAAACCACCATCGATTTTTTGAAGGTGCTTTTGAGTCGAGTATCATTCGTAAAGTTGAAACTTGACTCTAAAAGCTGAAAAAAAATTATGTATTTTAAAAAAATGATAAAGGTGATGTTCTTAAATATGTCTAAGGTGTATGCAGCATGAATTACTTCTTGTTTTGTCTCGTGGATGGAGCCTCATTTTTTCTACTGGTTTTGTCCTTAGAATCGACCTTACCCCATTTTCTTCTCGGGTTGCTGAGAATGTCACAAAGGAGTGTTACAAGTTCTATCTGATCACTGGGACAGTTTAAACTTGACTCTAAAAGCTGCAAAAATTATGTATGCTAAAAAAAGATAAATGTGATTCTCTAAAAATATGTCAAAGATGTATGCAACATGAATTAGTTCTTGTTTTGTCTCCCGGATGGCGCCTCATTTTTGTCTGCTGGTCTTGTCCTTGGAATCGACCATACCTCATTTTCTTCTTGGGTTGTTGACATTATGTGAATGATAAAAAAGAAAGAGAACAAAAATGAAAAGAGTTAGTGAGGTAAATCAAAACAATAATGAAAATAAAAGGTCATACCCTACATGATATCTACCCCACATTCTTATTATTCCTGCCCGGAAATGATCTCTATTCCACATGTTAATTTTGAACCAGTCCTAACCGTATAAATTTCTAGTTCACATGCTTTGAACAGAAAATAAAGTAGGAAATAATCTCAAAGCAGCCTAGGGTTTGAAATGAGATTTTTGGGTAGGCTCTAATTACCTATAGTCTCTCAGTTTAGGTTCTAAAGAAGGTACCTGAGTTCTCCTTTCTGGTGCCCCCTTGGGATTGCCAGAGCCTTAGTCTTAAGCCCATTAGAAGCTCATGTGGACTAAGTTAAACTCGAGATGATACATTCCCTTATGCCCGCACGGTAAATAAATTCACACGAAGACATAAGCTACATGAATCCCGAAGGTTACTTGCTAGGCCTATGCGGAGAATAAATTCTCATGAAGGCATCCCTTTCACCTCACTGAAAAGGGTTCAGAGCTCGGGTATAGAGCCAGAGATGAAAACTTTTTCAAAAATCTGAAATCATTGAAAAAACGTTAGTACAACTATTTACTTGAAAAATAATCAAAGATAAGTAATAAGAATCAGATAAATAATTTAAAATTGAAATTTATTATTTTCTCTTAAAAAAGACAATCAAAAATTAAATCTGGCCTGACTCACTTACATTTCCCCAGCGAAGTCACTAAGCTATCGTAGTCGTCTATCGGGTGGGCCCAGAATTGTGCTTCGACTTGAAATAATGGGTTAGAGTCGCCACCGATCATTTAAACAAATTTTTAGGTTAATCAGACACTATCTTACCTGATATGCATTTTCCCATAAATATGTCGGGCTCGGGAGTCAGTTACATTCAAGGAAGGATTAACACCCTTGAACTGCCCTTTCGGTACCATTTAATTTGTCGGTTGTCTTAATTGCGAAAATTAAAAATATAAATTAAAATTTAAAAACCCGATTCAAAATGATTACCTTTGATCGATCGAGATTACTACATTGATGTTTCGACTTCTCCGGCGATGTTTGAAGCCTTCAACGGTCGTGGTAAGTCTCTCGTTCTCTTCTCTCTATTTTTATATATATTTTTTTGTTATTGTTGTTTGGATGCTTTCTCTCTGCTCGTCTCTCAGTTTCTCTATTTATCGTATGATTTCTTCGTATTTCTCCTCTTTGAAATTGATGCTATCCTCTTCTTGTTCGTAGGGTTTTATAGATGATTTAGGGTGGGGGTCAATTCCCCTACCATCAGTCTCGAGATCTTTGGGATTTCTTAGTTGACGAGAGGTTTGTTTCCCACGTCATTTTGATCTTTGCTGTTTTATCGTGATTTGTCGTTGAATCTTGTTTGTTTTGCTTGTTCTTTCCGTTTGCATGTTATTTAGATCGTGGGCATATTGGTTGGTTTGCTCCGATTCTATTGCGATTTAGGTACGATTCAGCGCGTAGTAGCGTGCGTTATTCCCTTCGTTGACGCATGAGAAATTCTGGTTGTTGGATCAAGTGGCCAGATCCAACGACTCTTATGTGGCTGCGCATTTGGTGAAATACTTAGGGCTTCAGAACCCTAATTATTATGTTATTTGAACCGCTCATCACTGCTTGATCTAACGACTATAATCTGTGCTACGCTCGGACTAAATATTAAAACCTTAATATACTCCTTTGGGCTGAACCGAGTTTGCTAGGTCAGGATACCGGTTGGACCTGTTTTTGGACTTTGGACTTGGACCTGGACCAAAATAAATTAAAATAAAAAGGAATAATAAATAATAAATAAAAATCATTTTTAAAACCATATAATATATATTTTCAAAAATAGTTTTTTAATCTATATAATATACTTTCAAAAATATTTTCCAAACTATATATATATATATATATATATATATTCAAAATGTTTTTAAAAACTATATATTATATATATGTTTTCAAAACAATATAATATATATATATATTCAAAACTATATATTATATAAATTTTCAAAAATATTTTTTTTTTAAAACTAAAACTATTTGTTATTAAAAAAAACTTCGGAATAAAATTAGTGTCTACAATAACAAAAAAGACTTGAACCTGAGATTGAAAATATGGATAACAGAACCATAACCACTAAACCAAATCAAATACTTAAGGAAAAGTTTTGGTAAGTTTTATATATTGGCATTTTTTGTTAATTTAATATTATAATTTAATACTTCTTAAAAATTATTTCTTTTTATTAAATTGCATTAATAATTTATATATTAAAACTAAGAATTATTTTCTATTAAATTATATTATTTCATTATATGATTATAGTTTAATATTATATATATTTATTAATTATAATTTAATATTTATTAAGAATTATTTGTTTTATTAAATTATATTATTCCAATAAATTATAATTAATAAATATATATAAAAATTTAAATTAACAAACAATATGAATATATAAAACATACAATAGTTTTCCTTAAATATTTTATTTGGCTTAGTGGTCTATCTTTGTGATCCTAGGTTCAAATCCCTTGGTTAGCATTTTCACTTTATTTTTTCTGTCATTAACTGAAAGGAGTAAGTTATATAAAAAATATTGTAACATGTCTCCAAGTTAAAGGCTTAGCGTCGTGGTTTAGGCTTTGATTAGCAATATAGCAGTACAAGGTTTGATTCTCAACTGGCACAGTATGCTTTTTCCCTTGTATTTTTCTCTCTTTAATATGGTGGTGACACATGTCACCACCTTATTGGATGAAAAAATTGTTAGATTAAATAAAAAATTAAGAAAATATTCTCTAACTGGATGTGACACATGTCACGATTTAATTGGAGACCAAATTTATTTTAATTGAATACAATTATGACTAAAATGATATAATGTATAAATATTGAGGACCAAATATGAAATTATAACAAGTTTTTTAACTACCACATCGCTTCCTTCTTTATAAGTTAACGCACAGTGATTTGATTGAAGCATTTAAATAATTGGGTGCTCTGATTGGTTAAATCGAATCATCGGTGGTCAAAGTGAGAAAGGGCAATAGTTAAATGGTCACCCTTGTAGTTTACCCAAAAAATTATTACTGGTCCTTGTAGAACTAATATGGTGATTTACGTTTTGATGTAGTTGCTTACACCATAATGATAATTTTAAAAGTATAAATTACAAAGATGATCCTTCGACTATAGAATACTATTTTGTTGAATCATTCAACTATTAAAAGTTATAAATTGATATCCTAATGATAGAGAACTATTTTGTTGAGTCTCACGACTATTAAATGTAATACCCCAAACAGCGGGTTAGTGACTAAAGTGTAAAACTCTAAAATTTGGTGGTTTAATTTGAATAAATTGAAAAGTTCAAGGACTTATTTTGGGAAATTGTGTCTAAGACTTATTATTAAAGATTGAAAAATGGAAGGACATTATGGTCTTTTGGCAGGAAATGAATTTAATATTCGTTTTTTCAAAGATATTTAACATGTGATGAATAGGGGGAAAGGAAAAGCCCAGAACATTGGTTATCTTCTCTTCTTTTTTTCCACGTGAGCTTCCTCTTTGCAAAGGTGAGTTATTTTAAGTTGGTTATTTCTTTCATTTTTGAGTTGGTTTTGAAGCATGCAGTGGTATAGAAGATTTAAAGATGATGATAAACTAAGTGATTAAGAAATTAAGTATGAAATAGTAAAATGGGTTTTTAAGTGAATGGATGAAATTTGGTTAGTAATTAGATTCTAAAGACGTATTTTACTTGTCAAATGCCTAATTAAGGTATTTAAACTCTTAGAAATGATTGAAAACATGTTTGAATAATTCGTGTGATTTTAGTTTTAAGTGTTCTAAGGGGAATTTTGGATGTTAAAAGATAATTAATGGATATAAGTTGGTGGTGATAAATGTTAGTAAGTTTTGATAGAATTCGAAGTGAATTAGGTAAATTATGGGCAAGGGTATCAGAAGTGGAAGAATATTACCGATACTATAGGGTTAAACTGAAGGAAATAATATGCTTCGAATAAACAATATTGATACTGAATGAAGTATTATCGATATTGATTGAAGTAGTATTGATACTGATGTGGAGGTATCGATACCAAGAGTAAGGTATCAATATTGTAATTGAAAATGGAATTACAAAATGCCAAAATGGTATCGATTCTAAAAGAGGTATCGGTACCGTAGAAGAAAACTATCAGGACCATAGAAGAAAAGTATCGTTACTGTAGGAGGGATACTGATACTATTCAGTTTGAAATTTTAAATTAGGAGTTTTTGTTTCGTTATGTAGGTGTTAATTACATACCCGTTAATGGAAATTCGATATTGATTTTGGAAATGTCTATGTGTAGAATTTAATCAAAAGCGTACCGGATATATCACATAGTATGAAATCGAACGAAAGGAAAAGGATTCCATTTAGGACTTACGAGAGGCAAAGTTTAGTGAAAATTATATTTTTATATTAGACAACAGGACGACTTACGATAAGCCAACCTAGAAAGTTTTCGATCGAAAACTGTTTATTTATTTTGATGCAATACTTTATGATGCTTTATATAATGTTTATTTTCAAAGTACTGTTTGATTTTATTGGTATGTGAAAATTTTATATGTTAATATGTTTTATGTGAAAATGTTCTATGTGAAAATGTGCTAAGTGAAATGTTGTACGTGAAAATACCCTACGCAAATATGTTGTACGTGGATAAAATACACTTTGAATAATAAAATGAAAAATAATTATATGGTTAAAACCCAAAGTATATATTTAGAATAATAGATATAGTTGGCATGTCAGGAGTCGAGGGTTCTACGCTGTCCTTCGGGACAAAATTCTACGTGGTCCTTCAAGACAAAATTTTACGCGATCCTTCGGGACAAATTTCTACGTGGTCCTTCGGGAAAAATCTATGTGGAACTTCGGTGCATATTCTATGTGCACTTCGGTGCAAATTATATGAGCAGTGGTGACTGCATTTTAGTACAAACCTCAATGTACTCAGATACCTTGAGTTCTCTGTAATATGCGTTGGGCTAATATAATAAAGTGATATAAATTGAATAATGAATAACAATATATGTTATGTTTATGAAAGGTATCTTAATTTTAGTATGAAATATTTTATATGGATTGAATAAGCAAGTGTTTTAAATGTTTTATTATACTCATTATTGCCCCACTAAGTCAATGACTTAGTGTGTGATTGTTTCACACGTAGGTTCAAAGAGATCCGAAGGTTAAAGCTATCCGAGGGTTAAAGCTAGTAAAGGACAACATAATCCTGTAGAATATCATATTAGAACAAAGTTGAACTGTAGGTTTCTTATTATTGTGTGATTTTGTTGGCATGTAATATAAAGTTTTAAATTGTTATGTTATGATTCATTTTGTAATTACACTGTTTTAAATTTATAAAATATATAAAGTATTAATTTTTAATGTAAATGTTTGTATAAGGGTTCACCATTAAAATACAAATAAACGTTTTAAAATTTTAACAAATTTTCAAAGAGGAAATGTTTTAAAAAGTCAATGTGACACCTCAAATTCGTATCCGTGTTGGGGGTGTTACAATTATTGGTATCAGGGCTATGGTTTAACTGATTTTAAGTTTAAAACGAACCAGTCTATGTTTTAAAATGTCTACATGCCAACGAAATGTTAAATTTTTTTGATCTGATAGGGTAATAAGTATGATGTCCTTGCTAATAGAGTTAGTGATTGTATCTTAATAGATGTCGGACTAGGAGGGCTCCTGAAGTGAAGCGGGAGATGGTAATGAGGGAAATAGTAATTCACCTGCCCTAGCTAGGCAAGGTGAAGAATAGGCGCCTCAGGGAGTGCCTGTGGAAGGTCAGGGAGTTTTTTTTAGGATGTTGGACATGATTATGACGCGTTTCTAGTCGTCTACTTCCCCATCTCCTAGGATGAATGTAGCTAAGAAGCTAAAGAGTTTAGGAGGACTTGAGTTTAGAGGAGAAGCTGAGGAAGGTCCCGTTGTTCTCCTTTGTTTAGCTAAAGGACGTGAATATTACGTTAGATTGTCTCATTTGAAGGTTGGTTATAAAGGCCTGTGCTATCATGGAAAATGAATCCCCTTGAAGTCCTGGTAAGATTCGAAGTGAAGTTACCAACTGTGGAGTAGGTGGTACAACTACCCTATCAGATTCCCTGCCCTAGGAGCAGTCATCTGATTCAGGCCTGACAACCTTGAAATAATCTGGTCAACCAACAAGTCTTGGTTCCTAGCGATGAAATTCAAGGTATTTTGTTGACTTTGACTTATTTTTTCTTCTAGTTCCTTCTGTGCCCTTAGCATGTTCTCTTCAAGTTGAACAATCTTAGCTACCTTTCCTTTCTGTTTGAACTAGTGTTATGTGGATGAGGTGTGTCTAACGCTCGAGGTGAAATGTCCAATATTTGTTCCTTTTTTTGAGATATCTCTTGTTAGTTAATGTGAATGAAATAGAAAAATGCGAAATATGTAAGAATGCATGATGCATGAAATTTTTGAGGCATTGATTCAAAAACAAGTATGTTATTATAAGTAATTCTTAATGGGACAAAAGTGTTATTTCTTAAGAGACAAAAAACATTTTAAATGTATATTCTTCTAGACCCCGAACAACTTCTGACAGATTGATTCTTCGTCCGTGTTCTTCTATCATCGGTTGAATACCCTATCGAACCGTTCCGACCTCTCTAAGATGCTTTTTGTACTCTTTCCAAGAAGTCTCGAATGGTTGCCTCTCTGATTTTCATTCTCTGTTGAGCCTGTTCCCTAACGAAAACACCATTGGAGCCCTTCATCGATAGGAACTATCCAAAGTTTATCTGCTTGTTTCTTGAATTTGTCAACAATGGCCTCCAGTTTTAGTTATTTCTTTACCATCTTGTTCTTGTTGTCTTTGAAGGGACTCCCCAGGCTAGTAACCTTTTTCTCGTCTTGCCCCTGCAACTTTTTCCAACCCGCTTTGGAAAAGTTAACTTTTGATGTGCTTGGTGTAAACCCGGTCTATTCTGAGTCTTTTCTAACCATATCCAGACATCTGACCTTTTCATCTCTTGTATTATAATCTCTTTGTCCATTAATACAAATTATTTACATTTAACGAACAAATTTTTGGTGGATCAACACCTCTTTTGAATTATGTGAATAATAAAAAAGAAATAGAACAAAAATGAAAAGAGTTAGTGAGGTAAATAAAAATAATAATAAAAATAAAAGGTCCTACCCCACCTGATATCCACCCCACATTCTTATTATTCCTGCCCGAAAATGATCTCTATCCCACATGTTAATTTTGAACCAGTCCTAACTGCATAAATTTCTAGTTCACATGCTTTGAACAGAAA
Source organism: Hibiscus syriacus (assembly GCF_006381635.1). Taxonomy (NCBI): domain Eukaryota; kingdom Viridiplantae; phylum Streptophyta; class Magnoliopsida; order Malvales; family Malvaceae; genus Hibiscus; species Hibiscus syriacus. The sequence continues at coordinate 1,570,516 of NW_024061878.1, read as the reverse complement.
ATAAAGTAGGAAATAATCTCAAAGTAGCCTAGGGTTTGAAATGAGGTTTTGGGGTGGGCTCTAATTCCCTATAGTCTCTCGGTTTAGGATCTAAAGAAGGTACCCCAGTTCTCCTTTCTAGTACCCCTTGGGCTTGCCAGAGCCTTAGTCTTAAGCCCATTAGAAGCTCATGTGGACTAAGTTAAACTCGAGAGGATACATTCCCTTATGCCCTCACGGTAAATAAATTCACACGAAGACATAAGCTATGTGAATCCCGAAGGTTACTTGCTATGCCTATGCGGAGAATAAATTCTCATGAAGGCGTCCCTTTCACCCCATTTAAAAGAGTTCGGAGCTCAGGTATCGAGCCAAAGATGAAAACTTTTTCAAAAATCTGAAATTATTGAAAAAACGTCAGTACAACTATTTACTTGAAAAATAATTAGAGATAAGTACTAAGAATCGAATAAATAAATTAAAATTGAAATTTATTACTTTCGCTTAAAAAAGACAACCGAAAAGTAATTCTGGCCCGACTCACTTACCTTTCCCAGTGGAGTCGCTAAGCTGTCGTAGTCGTCTTTCAGGTAGGCCCAGAATTGTGCTTCGACTTGAAATAATGGGTTAGAGTCGCCACCGATCATTTAAACAAATATTTAGGTTAATCAGACACTATCTTACCTGATATTCATTTTCCCAGAAATATGTCAGGCTCGGGAGTCGGTTACATTCAAGGAAGGATTAATACCCTTGAACTGCCCTTTCGGTACCATTTAATTTGTCGGTTGTCTTAATTGAGAAAATTAAAAAAATTAAATTTAAATTTAAAAAATCGATTCAAAATGATTACCTTTGATCTATCGAGATTACTACTTCGATGTTTCGACTTCTCCGACGATCTTTGAAGCCTCCGACGGTCGTGGTAAGTCTCTCGTTCTCTTCTCTCTATTTTTATATATTTTATTGGTTGCTGCTGTTTGGATGCTTTGTCTCTGTTCGTCTCTCCGTCTCTCTATTTATCGTATGATTTCTTCGTATTTCTCCTCTTTGAAACTTATGCTTTCCTCTTCTTGTTCGTAGGGTTTTATAGATGATTTAGGGTGGGGTCACTTCCCCTCCCATCAGTCTCGAGATCTTTGGGATTTCTTTGTTGATGAGGGGTTTGTTTCCCACGTCATTTCGATCTTTTCTGTTTTATCGTGATTTGCCATTGAATCTTGTTTGTTATGCTTGTTCTTTCCGTTTGCATGTTACTGAGATCGTGGGCATATTGGTTGGTTTACTCCGATTCTGTTGCGATTTAGGTACGATTCAGCGCGTAGTAGCGTGCGTTATTCTCTTCGTCGACGCGTGAGAAATTCTGGCTGTTGGATCAAGTGGCCATATCCAACGACTCTTATGTGGCTGCGCATTTGGTGAAATACTTAGGGCTTCAGAACTCTAATTATTATGTGATTTGAATCTCTGATCAGGGCTTGATCTAACGACTATAATATGCGCGACGCTGGGACTAAATATGAAAACCCTAATATGCTCCTTTGGGCTGAACCAGGTCTGCTTGGTCAGGCTACCCGGTTGGGCATGTTTTTGGACTTTGGACTTGGACCTAGACCAAAATAAAATAAAATAAAAAGGAATAATAAATAATAAAAATAAAAAAATCATTTTTAAAACCATATAATATATATTTTCAAAAATAGTTTTTTAATCTATATAATATACTTTCAAAAATATTTTCCAAAACTATATTATATTATATATATATTAAAAATATTTTTAAAAATTATATATTATATATATGTTTTCAAAACTATATAATATATATATGTTTTCAAAAATGTTTGCAAAACTATATATTATATATATTTTCAAAAATATATTTTTTTAAAAACTAAAACTATATGTTATTAAAAAAAACTCCGGAATGAAATGAGTGTCTACAATAACAAAAAGGACTTGAACCTGAGATTGAAAATATGGATAAAAGAACCATAACCACTAAACCAAATCAAATACTTAAGGAAAATTTTTAGAACGTTTTATATATTGGCATTTTTTGTTAATTTAATATTATATTTATTTACTAATTATAATTTTAATACTTCTTAAAAATTATTTCTTTTATTAAATTGCATTAATAATTTATATATTAAAACTAAGAATTATTTTCTATTAAATTATATGATTATAGTTTAATATTATATATATTTATTAATTATAATTTAATATTTATTAAGAATTATTTGCTCTATTAAATTATATTATTCCAATAAATTATAATTAATACAAATATATAAAAATTTAAATTAAAAAACAATATGAATATATAAAACATACAATAGTTTTCTTTAAATATTTTATTTGGCTTAGTGGTCCATCTTTGTGATCATAGGTTCAAATCCCTTGGTTAGCATTTTCACTTTATTTTTTCAGTCATTAACTGAAAGGTGTAAGTTATAAAAAATATTCTAACATGTGTCCAAGTTAAAGGCTTAGCGTCGTGGTTTAGGCGTTGATTAGCAATATAGCAGTACAAGGTTTGATTCTCAACTGGCACAGTATGCTTTTTCCCTTGTATTTTTCTCTCTTTAATATGGCGGTGACACGTGTCACAATCTTATTGGATTAAAAAATTGTTAGATTAAATTAAAAATTAAGAAAATATTCTCTAATATGGTAGTGGCACATGTCACGATTAAATTGGAGACCAAATTTATTTTAATTGAATACAATTATGACTAAAATGATATAATGTATAAATATTGAGGACCAAATACGCAATTATAACAAGTTTTTTAACTACCACGTCACTTCCTTCTTTAAAAGTTAATGCACAGTGATTTGATTGAAGCATTTAAATAATTGGGTGCTCTGATTGGTTAAATCGAATCATCGGTGGTCAAAGTGAGAAAGGGAAATAGTTAAATGGTCACCCTTGTAGTTTACCCAAAACATTATTACTGATCCTTGTGGAACTAATATGCTGATTTACGTTTTGATGTAGTTGCTTACACCATAATGATAATTTTAAAAGTATAAATTACAAAGATGATCCTTCGACTATAGAATACTATTTTGTTGAATCATTCAACTATTAAAAGTTATAAAATGATATCCTAATGATAGAGAACTATTTTGTTGAGTCTCACGACTATTAAATGTAATACCCCAAACAGCGGGTTAGTGACTAAAGTGTAAAACTCTAAAATTTGGTGGTTTTGAAAAGTTCAAGGACTTATTTTGGGAAATTGTGTCTAAGACTTATTATCAAAGATTGAAAAATGGAAGGACATTATCGTCTTTTGGCAGGAAATGAATTTAATATTCATTTTTTCAAAGATATTTAACATGTGATGAATAGGGGGAAAAGGAAAAGCCGAGAACATTGGTTATCTTCTCTTCTTTTTTCCCCGCGAGCTTCCTCTTTCCCAAGGTGAGTTGTTTTAAGTTGGTTATTTCTTTCATTTTTGAGTTGGTTTTGAAGTTTGGTTTTGAAGTTTGGAGTGGTATAGAAGATTTAAAGATGATGATAAACTAAGTGATTAAGAAATTAAGGATGAATTAGTAAAATGAGTTTTTAAGTGAATGGATGAAATTTAGTTAGTAATTAGATTCTAAAGGTATATTTTACTTGTCAAATGCCTAATTCGTCTGATTTTAGTTTTAAGTGTTCTATGGAGAATTTTGGATGTTAAAAGGTAATTAATGGATATAAGTTGGTGGTGATAAATGTTAGTAAGTTTTGATAAAATTCGAAGTGAATTAGGTAAATTCTGGGCAAGGGTATTAGTACTGGAAGAACATTACCGATACTATAGGGTTAAACTGAAGGAAATAATATGCATCGAATGAACAATATTGATACTGAATGAAGTATAATCGATACTGATTGAAGTAGTATTGATACTGATGTGGAGGTATCGATACCAAGAGTAAGGTATCAATACTGTAATTGAAAATGGAATTCCAGGATGCCAAAATGGTATCGATTCTAAAGGAGGTATCAGTACCATAGAAGAAAGGTATCGGTACCATAGAAGAAAATTATCGGTATTATAGGAGGGATACCGATACTATTCAATTTGAAATTTTAAATTAGGAGTTTTCGTTCCGTTATGTAGGTGTTAATTAGATACCCGTTAATGGAAATTCGATATTGATTTTGGAAATGTCTATGTGTAGATTTGAATCAAAAGTATACCAGATAAATCAACATAGTATGAAATTGAACGAAAGGAAAAGGATTCCATTTAGGACTTACGAGAGGCAAAGGTTAGTGAAAATTATATTTTTATATTAGATAACAGGACAACTTACGATAAGCCAACCTAGAATGTTTTCGATCGAAAACTGTTTATTTATTTTTATGCAATACTTTATGATGCTTTATATAATGTTTATTTTCAAAGTACTGTTTTATTTTATTGGTATGTGAAAATGTTATAAGTGAATATGTTTTATATGAAAATGTTCTATGTGAAAATGTGCTAAGTGAAATGTTGTACGTGAAAATACCCTATGCAAATGTGTTGTACGTGGATAAAATACACTTTGAATAATAAAATGAAAAATAATTATATGGTTAAAGCCCAAAGTATATGGTGAGAATTATAGGTATAGTTGGCATGCCAAGAGTCGATGGTTCTACGCTGTCCTTCGGGACAAAATTCTACGTGGTTGTTTAGGACAAACTTTTACGCAGTCCTTTGGGACAAATTTCTACGTGGTCATTCGGGACAAATCTATGTGGCACTTCTGTGCATATTCTATGTGCACTTCGGTGCAAATTATTTGAGTAGTGGTGACTACATTATAGTGCACAACCTCAATGTACTCAGATACCTTGAGTTCTCTGTAATATGCGTTGGGCTAATATAATAAAGTGATATAAATTGAATAATGAATAACAATATATGTTATGTTTATGAAAGATATCTTGATTTTAGCATGAAATGTTTTATATGGATTGATTAAGCAAGTGTTTTAAATGTTTAATTATACTCATTATTGCATCACTAAGTCAATGACTTAGCGTGTGATTGTTTCACACGTAGGTTCAAAGAGATCTGAGGGTTAAAGCTAGTAGAGGACAACATAATCCTGTAGAATATCATATTAGAACAAAGTTGAACTGTAGGTTTCTTATTATTGTGTGATTTTGTTGGCATGTAATATAAAGTTTTTAATTGTTATGTTCTGATCCGTTTTGTAATTACACTATTTTAAATTTATAAAATATATAAAGCATTTATTTTTAATATAAATTTTTGTATAAGGGTTCACCATTAAAATACAAATAAAAGTTTTAAAATTTTAACAAATTTTCAAAGAATAAATGTTTAAAAAGTCAATGTGACAACTCAGATTTATATCCGGGTCGGGTACGTGTTGGGGTGTTACAATTATTGGTATCAGGGCTATGGTTTAACTGATTTTAAGTTCAAAACAAACCAGTTTATGTTTTAACATGTGTACATGCCAACGAAATGTTAAATGTTTTTGATCTGATAGGGTAATAAGTATGATGTCCTTGCTAATAGAGTTAGTGATTATATCTTAATAGATGTCGGACTACGAGGGCTCCCGAAGTGAAGCGGGAGATGGTAATGAGGGAAATAGTAATTCACCTGCCCCAGCTAGGCAAGGTGAAGAATAGGCGCATCAGGGAGTGCCTGTGGAAGGTCAGGGAGTTTTTTTAGGATGTTGGACGTTATTATGACGTGTTTCTAGATGATGAATGTATCTAAGGAACTAAAGAGTTTAGGAGCACCTGAGTTTAGAGGAGAAGCTGAGGAAGGTCCCATTGTTCTCCTTTATTTAGCTAAAGGACGTGAATATTATGTTAGATTGTCTCCGTTGTTCTGAAATGGAGAAGTTGTATGTAGTAGTATAATTACTACGAGGACAAACATGGATATGGTGGTCTAACGTGATGATGAGAGCTCTTCGGGACCAAGTAACATGGCCATTCTTTTTGGAAGAGTTCAAGAACAAGTATATCATGGATTAGTTCATCAGACAAATGAAACAAGAACTCATGAATTTGAAGCAAGTGAATCACACTGTGTATAAGTACGAGTGCGTGTTCAAAATATTTAGTAGATTTGCAGCTGAATTACTTCTGACAGAAAAAAACTCATGTGATTGGTTCGTGGAGGTTTTGCACCCTAGATTAAAGAAGCTGCTATTAGCGCTGAACCTTTCTACATTTCAAGAGGTGGTGAATTGAGCTAAAGCGCTAGAATAAGCCCAGAATGAAAGATTTGGGAGAAAAGTACTCAGTTGAACAAGAGACTTGGTACCTCGTCGAGTGCATCATAATCAAAGAAAAGTCGAGGTTCAAGTTTTCGACCTCAGTCTAGATCGGAATCAGCTGCATCCTTAGGTAGAGGATCAAATCTTGTGAGAGCTAAGAAGACTCAATCAATCAAATTAGGAGAGGGAAAGTCAACTTGATGCCAACATTGTGGCAAACATTATAGTGGTGTATATTGGATGGTCTCCAGAGCATGTTTCATATGTGGGGACACTGGACATGTTATATGGGATTACCCATTGATAACAGGAGAGCCTGCACAATATGAGAGATCAACTGCTGTATATCAGAGAGGTTGAGGATGAGGAGAAGAAATCAATCAATCTGAGTTGGCCACTCAACCTGAAATACGCTCGACTGCTCGGGTCTACAACCTTAAGACTAACGAAGATCGCGATGATCAGAGTTCATTGTAGGTACTTTTCAATTAGTTGATAAACCTGTTTCAATTTTGATTGACCCGGGATCAACTTATTCTTATATCAGTAGTAAATTGGTGAGATAATTAAACATTCAATTAGAAGTTATAAGTGATGATGTAATCATGACTAACCCGTTAGGGCATAGTGCACAGGTGAATCAATTGTGTCGAGGGTGTCCCATAAGGATTCAGGGAATTGAATTCCCTACTAATATGATGAAATTACCCTTTCATGAGTTTGAGGTTATTTTTAGAAGGGATTGATTATATCATTTCCATGCCAATGTCGAGTGTATGTTGAAGAGAGTAGTGTTGAGAAGTTCTAATTGCTTAGAAGTAATTGTAATCAGCGAGAGATTTAATCCATTAGCTAATGTGATATCGGTTATGACGGCTAAGTAGTTAATGTTGCAAGGATGTCAAGCTTTCATCACCAATGTGATCGATACTCGCGCCAAGGAATTGAGACTAGAAGAAATTATGACGGTCCAAGAATTTTCAGATGTATTTTCAGTTGAGTTATAGGGATTACCTCTAGATAGAGAGTTTGAGTTTCAAATTGAGGTTATGCCGAGAACAACACCAATTTTGATGGCTTCTTACAGAATGGCCCCAAAAGAACTAAGTGAGTTAAAGACTCAATTGCAAGAGCTATTGAATAAAGGATTCATCAGAACTAGTGTGTCACCTTGGGGTGTGACGATACTATTTGTAAAGAAGAAAGATGGTTCGATGCGTGTATGTATTGATTATCGACAGCTCAACAAAGTGACAATAAAGAATAAGTATCATCTCGCAAGAATCGACGATTTATTTGATCAACTCAAGGGAGCTTCGGTGTTCTGCAAGATTGACTTGCGCTATGGCTATCATCAGCTGAATATACAAGAAGTGGATATTCCAAAAATGACTTTTAGGATGAGGTATGACCATTATGAGTTCGTAGTAATGCCATTTGGGTTAATTAATGCACCGGCAACATTTATGGACCTCATGAATAAAGTATTTCAATCGTACCTTGTTCAGTTCATGGTTGTATTCATTGATGATATCTTGGTCTATTCAAAGACAAATGAGGAGCATGATGCACACCTTAGAGTAATTCTTCAAACACTTCGAGACAAGAAGCTTTATGCTAAATTGTCTAAGTGTGAATTTTGGTTACGTGAAATGGATTCCTTGGACATGTGGTTTCTACAGAGGGGATTAGGGTAGATCCATAGAAGATTAAATCTATAATAGATTGGGAAGTTCAAAGAAATGTTTCTGAAGTACGAAGTTTCTTGGGTTTGGTTGGATATTATCGGAGGTTCGTAAAGGACTTTTCGATGATTTTCTCCCATTTAAACAAAGTTATTAAGGAAAGATGTGTCATTCATTTGGACGGATAAATGTCAAGAGAGTTTTGAAACTTTAAAGAAGGTTTTAACAAAAGCTCCAATGTTAGTGCAACCAGAATCGGGCAAGGACTATACAATCTATAGTGACACTTCCCATAATGGTATGTGATGTGTTTTAATGCAAGATGTAAAAGTAGTAGCCTATGATTCAAGACATCTTAAACTACATGAGAAGAATTATCCGACTCATGATCTCGAGTTAGCAGCGGTGGTGTTTGCACTGAAGATATGGCGCCACTATTTATATGGCGAGCGTTGTACATTTTCACGGATCAAAAAAGTGTGAAGTACTTGCTGACTCAAAAGGAACTTAATATGAGAAAAAGGAAATGGATCGAGGTACTTAAATACTATCATGCAATCATATATTTTTACCCCAAGAAAGCTAACATTGTAGCTTATGCACTTAGCCGAAAGACTTTTACAGCTTTACATATTTTAAATGTTTGACTTGATTTTAAGGACAATGTTTCTCTGATAGCTTAATTAAAGCTAAGACTGCTATTTTTGGAGCGAATAAAGGAGTCGCAGAACAGGGATAATAAGTGTTTACCAAGAATAGAACAAGTGGAAAAAAGCTGGAAGCAAGGACTTTAAAGTAAAGTCAAACGGATGCTTATACTACAGAGACCGAGTTTGTGTTTGAAATGATGGAGGGATAAAGAGAGACATACTTTCTAAAGCACATTATAGTCATTTGACTATGCATCCAAGAGGGAACAAGATGTATCAAGATTTAAAAAGACAATATTGGTGGACAGGCATGAAAAGACTTATTACAGAGTTTGTTGCAAAGTGTTTAATCTATCAACAAGTGAAATGTGAACATCAAAAGCCTTCGGGACTATTGCAACCTATCTTTATTCCTCAGTGGAAATGGGAAAAGGTTACGATGGATTTCGTAACGGGATTACCATTGACACATATTAAAAAGGATTCGATTTGGGTAATTATCGATAGGTTGACAAAGACATCCCCCTTTATTCATGTTCGAACTGATTATTCAATGGATAAGTATATTGAACTATACATCAAAGAGATAGTTTGACTACATGGTGTACCAGTTTGAATAGTATATGACAAAGATCCAAAATTCACTTCGAGGTTTTGAAATCTTTACATGGAGCCTTGGGTACCCGAATGAACTTTAGCATGACTTTTAACCCTCACACAGATGGTCAATCAGAACGAAAGATTCAGGTTCTAGAAGACATATTGAGAGCATGTGTTATTGATTTCCATGGATAATGGGAGAAGTATATGTTGCTCGCAGAGTTTACGTACAATAATAGTTATCAATCGAGTATCAAGATGGATCCCTACGAAGCTTTATATGGAAGAAAATTTTGGACACCATTAAATTGGTTTGAATTGAATGATCAAGACTTAGTGGGGCCAGAGCTAATCAAAGAAGTCGAAGAAAAAGTGAAGATTATTCAAGATATTATTAAGATAGCTGACGATCAACAGAAGTCCTATGCGGATTTAAGGAGAAAGGAAATTGAATTCCAAGTAGGTAACAAAGTGTTTCTCAAAGTCTCGCCTTGGAAGAAGATTATCTGTTTTGGATGCAAAGGAAAGCTATATCTTAGATTCATTAGACCATATCAGATTTTAAAAAGAGTTGGACCAGTAGCCTATCAGTTAGTATTGCCACCAGAAATAGAAAAGATTCACAATGTCTTTCATGTTTCGATGCTCAGAAGATATCGATCATATCCTTCTCACGTCATAGCACTAGAAAAAAATAGAAGTTCAATCTAACTTGGCGTACGAGGAATAAACAGTACAAATTTTAGCACATGAAGTCAAGCAACTAAAGAACAAGATGATTCCATTAGTTAAATTTCTCTAGAGAATTCACAAAGTAGAAGAGTTGACATGGGAGCGTGAAGAGGATATGAGAAGACAATTTCATCATCTCTTTGTACATTGAAAATTTGAGGGAGAATTTTCTTAAGGAGGAGAATTGTAATACCCCAAATAGCGGGTTAATGACTAAAGTGTAAGACTCTAAAATTTGGTGGTTTAATTTTAATAAATTGAAAAGTTCAAGGACTGATTTTGGGAAATTATATCTAGCACTTATTGTCAAAGATTGAAGAATTAAAGTACATTATGGTCTTTTGGAAAGAAATGAATTTAATTTTCATTTTTTATTATATTTAACATGTGATGAATAGGGGAAAGGAAAAGATTAGAACATTGGTTATCTTATCTTCTTCTTTCTTTTTCCGTGAGCTTCCTCTTTGCGAAGGTGAGTTATTTTCAGTTGGTTATTTCTTTCATTTTTGAGTTAGTTTTGAAGCTAGGAGTGGTATAGAAGATTAAGGAAGCTCTTAGAAGAACATAAACTAAGTGATTAATGAATTAATGTTGAATTAGTAAAATGGGTTTTTAAGTAAATGAATTAAATTTGGTTAGTAATTTGATTATAAAGACATATATGACTTGTCAAAGGCCTAATTAAGGTATTTGAAGTCTTAGAAATGATTGAAAACATGTTTGAATAATTAGTGTGATTTTAGTTTTAAGTGTTCCATGGAGAATTTTGGATGTTAAAAGGTAATTAATGGATATAAGTTTGTGTTATAAATGTTAGTAAGTTTAAGGGTTTGATTGGAGCTAAACATATGGGATTTACGTAAAGTTTTGATAAAATTCGAAGTAAAATAGGTAAATTCTGGGCAAGGGTATCGTTATTGGAAGAACAATACATATACTATAGGGTTAAACTGAAGGAAATAATATGCATCAGATGAACATCATTGAGACTAATTGACGTAGTATCGATACTGATGTGGAGGTATCGATACCAAGATTAAGCTATCAATACAGTAATTGAAAATGGAATTCCAAAATGCCAAAATGGTATCGATACTGAAGTGGGTATTCGTACCATAGAAGAAAAGTATCAGTATTGTAGGAGGGTACCGATACTATTCAGTCTGAAATTTTAAATTAGGAGTTCTCGTTCCGTTATGTAGGTGTTAAATGGATACCCATTAATGGAAATTCAGTATTGATTTTGAAAATGTCTACATATAGATTTGGATCAAAAGTGTACCAAATAAATCGACACAGTACGAAATTGAACGAAAGGAAAAGGATTCCGTTTAGGACTTACATGAGGCTAAGATGAGTGCAAATTATATTTTTATATTAGATATGAGGACGACTTGCGATAAACCAACCTAGAAGGTTTTCAATTGAAAACTGTTTATTTATTTTTATGCAATATTTTATGATGCTTTATATAAAGTGTATTTTCAAAGTATTGTTTTGATTTTATTGGTATGTAAAAATGTTATATGTGAATATGTTTTATATGAAAATGTTCCATGTGAAAATGTGCCAAGTGAAATGTTCTACGTGAAAATACCCTATGTGAATGTGTTCTACGTGGATAAAATACACTATGAATAATAAAATGAAAAACAATTATATGGTTAAAGCCTAAAGTATATGAATGAGAATTAGAGGTATAGTTGGCATGCCAAGAGCCAAGGGTTCTACTCAGTCCTTCCGGACAAAATTCTATGCGGTCTTTCGGGATAAAATTCTATGTGGTCCTTCAGGAAAAAATTCTACGCGATCCTTCAGGATAAATCTATGTGGCACTTCAGTTCATATTCTACGCCACACTTCGGTGCAAATTATATGAGCAGTGGTGACTGCATTATAGTGCACAACCACAATGTACTTAGATACCTTGAGTTTTAGTAATATGCGTTGGGCTAATATAATAAGTGATATAAATTGAATAATAAATAACATTATATGTTATGTTTATGAAAGGTATCTTAATTTCAGTATGAAATGTTTTATATGGATTGATTAAGCAAGTGTTTTAAATGTTTTATTATACTCATTATTGCCTCACTAAGTCAACGACTTAACGTGTGATTATTTCATCCGTAGGTTTAAAGAGATCCGAGGGTTAAAACTAGGAGAGGACAACATAATCCTGAAGAAGATCAGATCAGAACAAAGTTGAACTGTAGATTTCTTATTATTTTATGATTTTGTTGGCATGTAATATAAAGTTTTAAATTTTTATTCTTTGATTCGTTTTGTAATTACACTATTTTAAATTTATAAAATATATAAAGTATTTATTTTCAATGTAAATGTTTGTATAAGGGTTCACCATTTAAATACAAATAAAAGTTTTAAAATTTTAACAAATTTTCAAAGAGGAAATGTTTTAAAAAGTCAATGTGACACCTCATATTCGTATCCGGGTCGGGTAAGAGTTGGGTGTGTTACATTAAAAGTTATAAGATTATTATCTGACTATTTATATGTTCCAAATTCGTCCTTTTTTGTTAAAATTTGACGATCATTTGAGCTGGAAGTTAGCATGTTGATTGAGCTTGATAAGATCATATTTTTATGATGCCTACCGACATCAACGTTGCTTTCAAGCATTGACTCGACAATATAATGTTTCAAGCATTTTCTTGATAGCAAAATGTTCTAAGCATTAGCTCAATGATGTAATGTAAATAGAAACTTGATCCACAAAATACAACTAAAAAAATTCTAGGATCATATTTTTATCACATCTCAATGAACAAGTTAATGTTCAGCTCAAACATCCATCATATTTTTTAACAGAGAATGACGAGTTTGGAACATATGAATAATCGAGATACTAGTATGTAACTTTTAAGAATTGAGAGACTCAACAAAGTAGCACATTATAGTCAAGGGACTCAATAAAGCAAAGCCCTATAGTCGGGGGACCATTTATATACTTTACCTTTTAAAAAGGGTTTATTGTTTCTTTTAGAAAGTTTAAGGCTTATTTAGTCTTGAGAAAGAAGATTAAAAATTAATAAGTTATTTAAAATTTAATTACTAAAAAGATAAAAATAAAGAAAAATATTAACAAATAAATATTAAAAAATACTATTAAATTTTTAAAAAAATATAAAATATAAAAATATTAAGAGTTAATAAGTAATAAATTATAAATTATTAAATATCAAATTTTAGAAATATTAATAAAGTAATAAAAATGTTTAATTTTCCATCGAAAAATATTCGATTGTCGTTCGTCGGGATGAGTTTCGTTGACTATATTTTTGAGGATTCTTGCACTGCATTGGAATATCAATGCGATTTGGTTAAAATGATATTCTATGATTACGATTCTACCATATATGTCTTTCTTCAATTTATAAAAAATTAAACATAGGAGTATAGTCGCTTTTGACCTATACTAAATGCGTAGTGATAATGATTCCTCTGACTTTATGACTTTTATCAAAAAAATATATTGTTCGTAGATCAAATAATTTTGTTGATAAGACATGAGGTAAAAGTTTTGTATAAATGTATCATTAGGCCATTAAGTATTTTTTATTTAAGTTTTTTCCCATTTTAGAGAGTTGATGATTATTCATAACTATTACCTTGAAAAAAAAAGTTTGGCCCAATACTTTATTTTTATTATAGTTGTTTAACATCTCAAATTCAGAGTTAGTAGTTTTGGTTCAATCCGAGTGGATTTTAGAAGGACCTAATAGTTCATTAAGAATTCATTGGATTGAGTGGAGGCTTAATTAAATATAATTTGGGCTTGAATAGCCATAAAAGGGAATTTTTTCATATAAGGCAAAATGTGAAGGACCTAAAGTGTAATTAGACCATTGCTAAAATTCAAGGCTGATTTGTAGAGATTTTGGATGATGTTTGACGAGAGTTATAAGGGGAAAACCTTTCCATCTTTGTCTTCTCTTATTTCTTCATCTTTCTTTCTCCTTCTTCTTCCTTTCTTCTTAAATCTCTTTCATTTCAAGTGGCTAGCTCAAGGTAAGTTTCATGAGCTTCCTTCATATTTCTCATAAGCTTTAATCCATCCTTAAGCCTTCTAGAAATATTATTTTGTTATTCAACAACTTGTTTTCATGTTTTGGCTAAAGGAAGTGGGTGATAAGCATCCTAAGTGAAAAAACAAAGTGAGAGCAAGTGTGGTATAGTTAAAGTGAGAGCTATTGAATTTCCAATCCTTTGTGGTGTTATAAATTTCTTAAATGTGATGCTTCATTACATATTTGAGGGTTTGCTCTATTCATTCTTAGATGACATTTTTTGTGTAAAGATGGGGTTTTTATGGTTCTAGATGACTTTAAATAAATCCCCTAAGCTTTAGAACTTGTTTTGGGAACAAAATAAGGTGTTTAGGAGGATTTTTGAGTTATTTCTAATCCTATTTCTAGAGTGTTTGGGTTGTAGTATTGATATTGCATGAACAATATCAATAATTTTCATATTCTAGCTGAAAATTGGAATTTTGGGACACGGTATCGATATCATATGAATTGGTATCAATTCTAGCCCTTTAGTATCGATATTGAAGGTAACAATATTGGAGTCTCATTATTGATACTGTATGCTTGGTGTCGATACCGAAAGGTTGGTATCCATATCAGAAAGTTGATATCCATGACGAATGAACTGTATCTATACTGAAAGGTTCAATATCCATACCAAAAGATTGAGATCAATATCGAAGTTTGTTCAAGAACTAGAAATACCCTTGAGAGTGATAAATGACTAGAATATCCTTATGTGACAAATTGTAACAACCCAAAATCCGGGTCGGTAGTTTCGGGTCGGTCATTGGGTCGGTTTTCGATGTCTTAGTAAAAATATTAATATTGATATTTTTAAATGATATATTATATATATATATATATATATATATTATAGAGATCTAACAAATATAATTTTGTTTATAACATTAATTCATAACCAAACTTGTATATTTACATTCCAAGAAGAACCCTTAATGGCTTACACACAAAAGATCATACTAGTAAGCTTTATACTCACCAAAAGAGCTATTGACGTTGTATATATAACGAGTCCATTAACTCCATATACCATAACATTTCAATAATTTTTTAGGTACATTTCATAAACAAGTTAATCATCCACCATATGCATGAGATTTGAACCATTATACTCAAAGCTAAGCCACCAACTAGGAGTATAAAGAAGACAAAACAAGCCATACTTTTAATCTTCCCTTAGGTTGACCAGTTAGGAAGGTTATGCTTCAAATACTTTAGAACCTGTTGTTTGGGAAAGGAAAAAACGAGAGTGATATGTACTTAAAGTACTTAGTGACGTATCACTTAATTCTATTGAACTTTTACAATTTAAATGTCTTTAACATTCAATTAAAATTTTGGTTTCATGAGTTACTATATAATATACTAGAATAACATTCAAATTTAAACACTCCTATTGATCTTGCATTATTTTTGAACGATGAGAAAGAATCACATCCATATATACATAATTAGAAATTAATTTAATCAACAGATCATACATATCAGTCTCTCCTCCATTCGAACAAGGAACAATTACAAACATATGCATATATGCAATGTATATAGCAATGGAATTATACAATTCATATATATATATATATATGTATATATATATATATTATACTCTTTGATTTATTCTCATTAATTGATTTACTCCTTTGTTACTAGTTTAGTCGATATAAGCAAGTCTCCAACCAACTGTCACCATACAATTGCACCATAGTGTTGTACCGTAGTGCTGGTCAATCCTCCTACTGTCACCAAGGACCATATATTGTACCCTCAATTTGTCGCCAATAAGTACCGTAGTACTGGACCGTAGTCCCCAACACATATGAGCTCTAGACTATGCCCTTCTATCTTGGACTAATTATTAACCAAGGACTTGAATCTTATTCGTCAAGGAATCATATTTCAATTTACTTATCTGTCAAGAATCCTTAAATGACAACATTATTCAAGTAGCAATTCCCACGTTACACTAAATCAATGACAAGTAATTCATTCATTTTCACCATATGCCCTTAGGCCTTTAAACATAGTAGGGAAACAAGGCTACATTTCATAAATCAGCAAGCTTTCCAAGCACCAACATTAGACACATGTTGTTCATTTCAATCATAGTAGCAAGCAGTAATCTATTTACCAATCCAATTGCATACTGCACTCAATAACCTTAAAATTTTTAATTAATCATTTGTTCCCCTATATTTTGATTAACAATATGATTAAATTTCATTATTAGCATACCAATAAATAAGTAATTAATCATATAAATAAAAAGGGGTGGTTGGAACCTAATTTCCAACCCTAACATAGTTACACTCACAATACTCCAAGCTAGCCTTGAATCACTATCCCTTTTTGCCTATCTTTGGAGGATCATCCCCTAGTTCCTTCAATAACTTCCTTAATTTCTTGCTCTATCAAATTATTCACAACATAGGAGAGTCATTAGAATCAATACAATAGCAATTCGAACTCAATTAATCTACATGGTACCAAAATAGATTCTGTTATGGCAAATTGATACACCTTATAGTAATAAGACCTTAACTTTTAATTTACTCATTGGATTTTCAATTAATTTACACTCCTAGAAATATAATTTGATTATTTTTCTATCCATCTATGGATCATATATTAATTCATTCTACATAATTAAAATTTTGTATTTAAAGTCAGCTCAAATTTCCAGTAACCATTCTGACACCTTTGTAATTCGGTGCACTTTGGTGAACTTATTCACATAGAATCCTTACGAATTTGTTTAAAATCTTTTCACCATTTTTTAATTTGTCCTTTCCCTTTTATTTTCTTATCAACCTTAACCCTTAATAATCCAATTAAGTCCTCCAATTAACAATTTTTATGAAACTGTCCAATTCGACTTATCTCACCAATGTTTCACCTACAAGCTATCAAATTTCCTTGAATTAAGCCTTAAAATTTTATTATTCATTCATCTCGGTTCATGTCCTGTTCTCAAATAGTATTAGTAGTTCTCAACATTGCCCAATTAAATCCCAAATTTTCTAATTTCTCAAATTTGGTCACATGCATTAACAAATTTTTCGGTTATCACCCTCAATGTGATAACCCATAGTATATCCAATTTAACAAGGTTTCCAACCAATTAACTTAACTCAACATGATCACCATAATCTCTAGTATCATGCAATCCAACAATTTGAATTAATTCAATAGTCAAACTTAATCAATTTCTTAAGAATTAATTCAATCAATTCATTGTAATTTTAATAGAATGAGAGGGGAAAAGCTTACTTTCTTTGCTAGATGACTTTCCCTATTTACTTTAAGCTTGAAATTAAGCTTTCATGGTCGACTTCCCTTTCTTTACTCTCTCAAAAAAAAATTTCTCTATCTCATTCTCTCAATTCAGCTACTAAGTGTAATGAAGAAGATGATGTTATTTCATTCTTTGATAATGGAGATGGAAATGTCCTCTTTAGCCTCATTTACTGCTTAATTATTATAACATTCACGGGAAAATTAGGAATCAAGGAATTTAGCATGCAATCTTAATGTAAATCATTTATTCTAATTAGGTTATTCCAAACTGGTCACCATTCCTTCTTTTTATCTTAGGCAATTTAGCTTAATTCTCTAGACTAGGATTTCATGGTGTTACAACTCTCCCCTCTAAAAAGGAGAATTCGTCCTCAAATTTCTTACCAGAATCAAATAGATGAGGATATTGTTTTCTCATTTTATCTTGGGGCTCCTAGGTTTCTTCTTCAATCTAATTATTTCTCCACAAGACTTTCACCAATGGAACGTTCTTATTTCGATGTCATTTGAGTTGTCTTTAAAGGATTTGAATTCGACTGGAGTATCCAAGCTATAGTTCATTCGAATAGGGATGAAATATGTTGATTTAGTGAAACGATCTACAATCACCCACACATCATCACACTTTCTTGGTAAACAAGGTAGACTACTTATGAAGTCTATAATTATTTGATCCCTTTGCCACTAAGAAAATTCAAGAGGCTGGAGGAGTCCAATAGGAGCTCCATGTTTGGCTTTGATTCTCTAGCAATTCATGCATCTAGAAACAAAATCTGTAATAGCAGACTTCATGCGAGGCCACCAATACAAAGATTTAAGGTCCTTATACATCTTGACCGATCCAAGATGAAGCGGTAATGGACTTTGATGAGCCTCCTACAAAATTTCATTCTTAAATTTATCATTGCTCGAAATACACACCTTATTCTTAAAATAGATCAGAACATTCGAATGAATGAAGAAATCTTGATTGGCTTTCGAATCTAGCTTTGAGATAACAACTTTAAGTTTAGGATCAATTTGTTACAAGTCTTTGATCCCCGTGATTAAGCTAGATTGAACTTGTAATTCACACATGAACCCACGTTTTTATACATTCGAAGATGAGCATTAATAGTATTTGGGGTCACGGGCGATTTACGTCTGAGAACATCCACAACCACGTTGGCTTTTCCAAGATGATAGTCGATGACTAAATCATAGTCTTTGAGTAATTCAAGCCATGTTATTTTCCTCAAATTGAGATCCTTTTGAGTCAGGAGATATTTGAAACTCTTGTGATCGGTAAATAGATAGCACTTTTCACCGTACAAGTAATGTCTCCAAATTTTGAGAGCAAACATGATAGCAACAAGTTATAAATCATGTGTAGGATAATTGAGTTCATGAGGCTTTAATTGATGAGGCATTGGCAATTACATTATCTCCTTACATTAAGACACATCCTAGTTCCAAGTGTGAAACATCACTTAAAACAATGAATTCCATGTTCGATTATGGTTGGATGAGGACCAGGGCATGAGTAGGAGTTGCTTGAGCTGATCAAAGCTTCGCAGTTGCTTCTCTGACCAAAGGGAACATCTTTTTGAAAATGTTTAGTTAGGAGTAAGATAATAGTATAAAATCCCTTAACGAATCTTCTATAATACCCGACTAAATCAAGAAAGCTTTGAACTTCATTCACATTCCTTGGAGGTCTCCAATCCAGAATAGCTTGTATCTTTATCAAATATACTTTGATTCCGTGTGCCGAGATAACAAGACCAAGGAACTAGACTTCCAATAACCAGAATTAAAACTTAGAGAATTTTACGAACAACTGATGTTCTCAAAGTGTTTGCAAGACAATCCAGAGATGTTCGACATGTTCCTCCTTGTTACGGGAATAGACGAAAATATCATCGATAAATACAATCATTAACTTGTCAAGATAGGGCTTAAATATGCGATTCATGATATCCATGAATGCAGCAGGGCATTAGTTAATCCAAATGGTATAACAAGAAATTCATAGTGGCCGTAACAAGTCTGGAAAGCTGTTTTTGATACGTTTTCCTCTTTAATCCTTGTTTAATAATAACTAAATCTAAGGTCGATCTTTGAAAAAACTTAAGCATCCTTAAGCTGATCAAAGTGATCTTCTATTCTTGGGAGTGGATATCGGTTCTTTATAGTGATATTGTTTAGTTGGTGATAGTCGATCCTGAGTCTATTAAAGCATAAACATGTATTGAGTTTAACTCGACAGTACATGTGATTACACCGAGAGCTTCTTCATCATTCTTTCCCTGAATATGATACATACGAGTAGGGGTTCGATATTCCCGATGAGTCTGAGTAAGGGCATTTGAATGATTTGTCTTGCCATTGCCATGGTTTCCCGAATTAAGCTCTGTTGGGGCCTTTGTTTTGAATTGAAGGATTAAACTCACAATAATAGAATTTATGTTTGAAACTTTATTTCGATTATGCGGACAATCCCAGATATAGTGGTCCGCGACTCCACACAGGTAGCATAAGTTTTATTGAGTTGTGCATTGATCGAGATGATGTTTTTGGTAAAATTAAGAGGTAGGATATTGAACAACCTTCTCAAAATTGTTCATACTATCCATAGAGACCATCGGGACGATAAGCTTAGAAACTGACTGAGGCTTCAGAATATAGTTACTCTTCTGAGTAGAAATATGATTGGATGAGTTTTCCCGGTTGTGTTTAGACATCTTGGACTGCCAATGGGGCTTTTCGTTACTCTTAGGTCATTTACCCTTTCAGGAACTGCCACTTTTGCATTTATCATAAGCCTTTATCTTCTACTCATTAGCGATAGCCCAGTTCACCAAGCTCTGAAAGTCAATGATATCTAGGGCTATAAATATAAGACTTAGCTCATCATTCAGGCCGTCGATAAACATTCGGTATTTTTCGCTCTCCTTCTTGATGTACTCTGACGGGTAGGACACCTTGTTTAAGGTATAAGAAACGATTTCTGCGTTCAATTAGATACTGCGCGCTAATATATTTCTTGTTGAATTCCTGTAGAAAGAATTTCCAGGTAACAGATTCAACAGGAGCAGTCAGGGTAGTGGTTTCCCACCAACTCAGTGCCTCATATGCCATCATGGCCACAACACACTCGAGTTCATGCTTATTCGAGCATTGCAATTGCTTGGCCAGAATTCGGGTGGTATTCTCAAGTCAATACTCAGCCTTTTTGGGTTTATCTTCATTGGCACAAAAGTATATCCCGGTGTTGGGCCAACTTGTCGATAGGGGCCTTGTTAGGTACAATAGTGGAAGTAACAGGATGATCGTATCTAAGGTTGAATATAAGTTGATCAAATATCTCCTTCATGTTAAGGAGCCATTTTGTTGGACTAGATTTATAGTAGGATTTCCCCGTTGATCAGGAACTTGGGCTCGTTGTTGAGCCGGCTATGTAGAATTATGTTCCAACCCTACATTGTCTCCTTTAATTGGGGATCCCACGAGACTACCACTATCCCTAGCTATTATTCTTTCCGACAATCTATGATAGAATAAAAGGAAAATTTTAGGTTAGGTAAGAATACAAGTATGCTTTAATACAACTCCTAGGTGCCTCAATGTAATCCAATATGATGCATGAGACTCGATGTAATAAAGCTCTGATTACTATTAAATGTAACACCCCAAACCCGAATCGAGGGTTAGGAGCATTACTGGGACCATTAAACATGATCAAGATCAATAGAACTAAAAAAATCAATTATGCGCAACTAACAATACTCTTATAGGGTTATATATATATTATACATTTGATCATACCACAATTTCTAAGTTTATAACTATATACAATTTAATCTCATTCATTTACTTATTAATCAACTCAATTAAACCATGAATTCTAATTTATCTAAGATAACTTCATGTAATTTCAATCCTTACTCCATTATACCGATTACTAACATAAAACCATTTATATATTATAGAGATCTAATGGACATAACACTATTTATAACATTAATTCATAAGAAAACTTGTATATTTATATTCTAAGAAGAACCCTTAATGGCTTACACAAATGATCATACTAGTAAGCTTTATACACACCAAAAGAGCTATTGACATTATATATGTAACGGGTTCATTAACTCCATAGACCATAACATTTCATTAAGTTCTTATGTACATTTCATAAACAACTTAATTATCCACTATATGCATACGATTTGAACCACTATACACAAAGATAAGCCACCAACTAAGAGTACAAAAATGACAAAACAAGCCATACTTTTAATCTTCCATTCGATTGACCGGTTAGGAAGGGTGTACATCAAATACCTAAGAACCTGTTGTTTGGGGAATGAAGAAACGAGAGTGATAAGTACTTAAAGTACTTAGTGAGGTAACACTTAATTCTATTGAACTTTTACCATTTAAATGTCTTTAACATTCAAATAAAATTTTGGTTTCATGAGTTACTATATAATCTACTAGAATATCATTCAAATTTAAACACTCCAATGATCTCTCTTCATTTTCAAACAAGGAGAGAGAATCTTAACCATATATATTTAATTCATAATCAATTTAGTTAACCAATCTTACATATTAATCTCTCCTCCATTCGAACAAGAAACAATTCCAAACATATGCATACATGCAATCTGTATATGAATCGAATTATACAATTCATATATAAATATATATAGAATACAATTTGATTTAATCTCATTAATCATTTTACGCCTTGGTTACTAGTTTAGTCAAGATAAGCAAGTCACCAACCAACTGTCTCTATATAGGACCATATATCATACCCTCCATATTTCGCTAATAAGTATCATAGTACTAGAATATAGTCCCCCACACATATGAGCTCTAGACTATGCCCTTTTATCTTGGACTAACTATTAACCAAGGACTCAAATATTATTTTTCAAGCAATCATGTTTTAACATATTAGGGTAACAAGGATTGTAACACCTATCTCCCGTATACCTTTCCGCACACGAGATACAAATGTCACATCACTTTTAAAATAGTTCCTCATTTGAAAACCCTTAAAAATTTGTTTCTTCTTATAAAACATTTTTAATTTACTAAAATGCTAAAACATGCTTTAACTTAAGTAGATAAATGAAAAATAATGTTCAAACATTTCAGCATTTTCATCATGGTACATCAAATGCTTTTCAGAGCGTTTTTACTAAATATATTACATGCAAACTAAATACATCAAAAAGTAGACATAAATGTCATACTGTTAGTGACGAGGCGACCCTTTCTTTGATGTCCGATGATCTCATTACTCAGCTTGTAGTAAAACCTGCGCGTGAAATTAACACGCGCTAAGAAATTTTCTTAGTGAAGCGTAAATAATTAAAATCAAAATTCTAAACACAATTATACCATGACAATTCTAATTTCCCTTGATTCATTCAATTCATTAAACACTCTATAGTTTACATTGGTAGTGCTAATACCATCATTTCACAACCATTACTATAATTTACGTGGGTTGCATACCCACTACCAATACGGAAATTCACCTACTTATTATGAATTTCTTATGTTTGCACATATAGTTCCTATATGGAAATTCACACAATTAGTATGAATTTCTTAGTTTACACACATAGTGCCCATACGTAAATTCATGCACTTAGTATGAATTTCTTAGCTTTTTGCAAACAAAGTGCCTATACGAAAATTCATAAACTAATTATGAATTTCTTAACTTTTTGAACACAAAGTGCCCATACGGAAGTTCATAAACCAATTATGAATTTCTTAACTTTTTGCACACTCAGTGCCATTTGGTAATCACCATACATATATAAATCAATTATACATCTATGAACATCATAACATATAGGTACATAATAAATGCACTCATCTGGCTTGCCTCGCTATCGTATCCACAGCGCAAAGCTGATTACTCCGGTACTTTGCCTTTGCCTTTTGTTTTGCTTGATTCCGGAGCTTGATTTCGATCTACTGAAGTATTTATTAAAGACAATTACAATATCAATTCTCGGTATATTTCCTAACAATTATACTTAAACATTACTCAATAGTACATATTATTTAATTTTCTATAACAATATCAGCCTATATTAAAATTTCTGGCTCAATAGTATCGATACCTCTACCATGGTATCGATACTATTATATTATGGTAACGATACTCTATTACGGTATCGCCACCATTTTTTCTTTCTGTTATCAATGGTATCGATACCTTCCTCATAGTATCGATACCCAATTTTTGGTATCGATACTGCTAGCATCAGTATCTATACTACACGAATAATTTTTCAAATTTAATACAAAAGTATCGGTACTGTTCTATCAGTACCGATACCCTAACCCAGATTTTCCATTTTTCTTCCCGAATCTTACCAAAATTTGGTAAATTTTCCTTATCTTTACCTCCCACAATACTATCAAACTCTTCTATACTTATCCCAACTAATTTTCCTTCATTTAGCTACTTATAACATCCACAATCTCAAAATAACCTTTCAATTTAAGAATCACACCACATTTTCTAACTTGTTTTTAAACTAATCCAATGCTTCTAATCTTTCATTTCTTCTTTGACAAGTCAAATATACTAATAAACATGATTAAAAACTCATATAATAACATATCATTCCAAAATCCATTTTCTTAAATATCTAATATTTCATTCATATCTTGGTTTTAATCATATTTAATCATTCCTTTAAACTTACATATCACTTAAGGTTGCAAAATCAACCCATAATCGAAAGTAAAAACTGATTAATTGAAGTTTACCTTTGGAGCTATTAAGGAGAGCACAAAGCCACAGGAAAGAAAAATAAGAAAAAGAGATGGCTTGTTGACTTACTTTCCTCTTTTACCCTTATAAAGTCCCTAATAAGGAAATACTTTTAAATTCATTCCCCCTTAAAGGACCAAAATGCCCTATTCATGCATCTATTATTACAAAATAGTCTAAACCTTATTTCAAATCATTTTCTCATCTTTTGTCAACTATTCAAATACATCCTCAAATTTTAATTCTTTTTAATATAGTCCTTAATTCAATATTTGGGGCATTACTATTGATACCCACTTTTTGGTATCGATACTGCTTGCATCAGTATCGATACTACACGACTGATTTTTCAAATTTAAGGCTATAGTATCGATACTGTTCTACCAGTACTGACACCCTAGCCTAAAATTTCCATTTTTCTGCCCGATTCTTACCCAAATTTGGTCAAAATTTCCTTATGTTTACCTCCCACAATACTATTAAATTCTTCTTCACTTATCCCAACTAATTTTCCTTCATTTAGCTACTTGTAAAATCCACAATCTCAAAAGAACATTTCAATTTAAGAATCACACCACATTTTTTAACATGTTTTTAAACCAATCCAATGCTTCTAATCTTTCATTTACTTCTTTGACAAGTCAAATATACTAATAAACATGACTAAAAGCTCATATCATAACATATCATTCCAAAACCTATTTTCTTAAATATCTAATATTTCATCCATATCTTGGTTTTTATCATATTTAACATTTCCTTAAGCTTACATATCACTTAAGGTTGCAAAAACAACCCATAATCGAAAGGAAAAACTGATTAATTGAAGTTTACATTTGGAGCTATTGAGGAGATCACAAAGCCACGAGAAAGAAGAATAAGAAGAAGAGATAAATTGCTGAATTACTTTCCTCTATTTCCCTTATAAAATCCCTAATAAGGAATTACTTTTAAATTCATTCCCCCTTAAAGGACCAAATTGCTCTCTTTACTTTTCTATTATTACAAAATAGTCTAAACCTTTTTCTAAATCATTTTCTTATATTTTGTCATCTATTCAAATAGATCCTCAAATTTAATTTTTTTTAATGTAGTTCCTAATTCAATACTAGGGGCATTACAATTCTCCCCTTAAGAAAATTCGTCCTTGAATTTGAAGAAGTACTTGAAATGAAGCGGTGTGGAACTGCTTCCTCGTGTCCTTCTCTCGTTCCCAATTAGCTTATTCTACCCTATGTTTTTTCCAAAGCACTTTAACCAACAAAATCTTTTTGTTACATAATTCCTTGGTTTCCTTAGTCATGATTCGCACTAGTTCCTCCTCATAAGTTAAATCTGGTTGGATCTCTATTTCTTCAGGAGTGATAACATGGGATGGATCCGATTTGTACCTTCTAAGCATCGATACTTGGAAAACATTGTGGATCTTTTCCATATCTAGAGGAAAAGCTAATTAATAAGCCACGAGTCCAACCTTTTTTAATATCTCATACGATCCAATGAATCTCGGACTTGGCTTTCCTTTTCGCCTAATATGTAATACCTTCTTCCAAGGCGATAGTTTCAAAAATACTTTGTGTCCCTCTTAAAATTCAATTTCTTTTCTTTTCAAATCAGCATATGATTTCTGCCGATCTAAGGCTATCTTTAGATTGCTCTGGATATTTTTCACTTTTTCCTCTATATCTTTCATCAAATCCGGACCAACCAAGTCTCGATCTTTCAGTTCAAATCAATTTAATGGTGTTCTGCACTTTCTCCCATACAAAGCTTCATATGAGGCCATCTTAATACTCGATTAGTAACTATTGTTATACGTAATATCCGTTAAAGGTAAATACCTTTCCCATGATCGTTAAAAATTCAACCACACATGCCCTTAACATATCTTCTAATATCTAAATAGTTCTTTCTGCCTGCCCATCTTTATGTGGATGAAAAGTGGTACCAAAGTTAAATCGAGTACCCAATAACTCATGTAAAGACTTCCAGAATCTTAAGTAAACCTTGGGTCTCGATCGAAAACTATCGATATAGGCACTCCATGCAATCTATTTATCTCTTTTATATATAACTCCGCATAATTATCCATCGAGTAATCTACTTGAACTGGAATAAAATGAGTTGTCTTGGTCAATCGATCCACAATTACCCATATCGAGTCCTTTTTACCTGGTGACAAAGGTATCACTAAAACAAAATCCATTGTAACTCGCTTCCACTTCCACTAAGGAATGATTATCGTCTGTAAAAATCCATAAGGCACTTGATGTTCAACGTTCACTTGCTGAAATGTTAAACGTTCACTTGCTGAAATGTTAAACATTTTGCGACAAACTCCGTTACAGCTCTTTTCATACTAGGCCACCAATAACAACTCCTCAAGTCCTTATACATCTTATTCCCACCTGGGTGCAACATCAAAGGGCTATAATGTGACTTGCAAAGAATATCTGTCCTCAATTCATCATATTCGGGAATGCAAAGTCTTTCTCGGTAATATAAACATCTATTATCCCTTATTTCGAAATCTTTAGCATATTCTTTTTCGACTTGCGCCAATCTCATCAAGCATTTCACTTCTCGGCCTTGCAGCTCTTTTACCTGATCCAAAAGCATAAGCTTTAACAATAATTCAGCAATCAAAGCACCATCTTCCTTTAAAAGACATAAGTGTATCTAAAACCCTTAAAGTTGCCAAAGTTTTTCAACTGAGCACATTGACTACCACATTTGCCTTTCGAGGATGATAGCCAATAACCAAATCATAATTTTTAAGAGCTCAATCCATGTTTCTCTGTTTAAAATTCATATCTTTTTGAGTCAACAAATACTTTAGACTTTTATGATCCGTATAACTATAGCAACGCTTACCGTACAGATAATAGCACCAAATTTTCAAAGCAAACACTACTGCGGCCAACTCTAAGTCATGCATCATGTAATTTATGTCATGGTTCTTCAATTGTCTTGAGGCATAAGCCACCACTTTCCCTTCTTGCATCGATACACATTCTAACCCATTGTGGGATGCATCACTGAAAATAACATAATCTTTTCCTGTCTCAGGTTGCACAAGCACTAGGGCCTCCGTTACTATTCTCTTTATCATTTCAAAACTTTCATGGCATTTTTTCGTCCAAACAAAAGGCACATCCTTCCATCACAACTTAGTTAGCGGCATAACTAACATTGATAAATTCTTCACAAACCGCCTATAATACCTAGCAAGCCCCAAGAAACTTTGAACTTTCGAAACATTCTTTGGGGTTGCCAATCCACTATGGCTTGAATCTGTTTAGGATCTACTCTTATGCCTTCCGCAGAGACTATATGACCAAGGAAAGCAATCTCAGTTAACTAAAAGTCGTATTTGAACAGTTTCACATACAACTTCTTTTCACAAAGTATTTGAAAAACCACTCGAAGATGAGCATCATGTTCCTCTTTTGATTTGGAGTACACTAATATATCGTCTATAAATACCACCACGAATTTATCCAAGTAAGGTTGTAATACTTTGTTCATTAAGTCCATGAATGCTGCAGGAGCATTAGTCAATCCAAACGACATTACCACAAATTCATAATGTCTGTACCGAGTCTGAAATGTCTTCTTAGAAATATCCTCCTTTTTTTTCTTTAACTGATGGTAACCCGACATCAGATCTATCTTAGAGAACACTGTTGTGCCTTTCAATTGATCAAACAAGTTATCAATCATCGGAAGAGGATACTTGTTCTTTATCGTTACTTTATTTAATTGACGATAGTCAATACATAATCGCATAGACCCGTCCTTGTTTGTCACTAATAGCACAGGTGCTCCCCAAGGAGAAACACTACGTCTGATAAATCCTTTATCAAGTATCTCTTGCAATTGTGCTTTTAATTCCCTTAACTCAGTTGGAGCCATTCGATATGGAGCCATAGAAATAGGTTCGGTGTCTGATTAAACCTCAATCTTGAATTCTACTTTATGATATGGAGGTAAACCATGTAAATCTTCCAGAAAAACATTTGGAAACTCCTTAACTATTGGAATATCATACAATCTCACTTCCAGCACTTGCGTGTCTATTACATTAGCTAAAAAAGCTACGCATCCTTTTGACATAAATTTTTTACGGTCATGGCGGATATTATATTGGACGGGGATTTCGCTTTATCACCTATCACTACAACTTCGGAGCCTTCTGCATCCTTTAAGAATAATCACTTCCGATGACAATCTACTCATCCATGATGTGGAGATATCCAATCCATGCCAAAAATGATTTCAAACTCATCAAATGGAAACTCCATCAAGTTTGCCAATAACATAACCCCTTGAATCTTAATTTGACATTTTCTATACACCCATGCTACCCTTTCACTATGACCCATTGGGTTCCCCATAATCATTTTACTAGAAATTATTTCTAAAGGAATTCCTGTAGTTCTAACCAACTTTGTACTAATATAAGAGTGCGTAGAACCAGGATCAACTAGAACAAATATAAGCTTATCAAAAAGGTGAAATGTACCTGTTATGATCTTCGGATTATCCTGATCCTCACTGGTCTTTATATTATAAACTCGGGCCACTCCCAATTCTCTTGTCTATGGTTAGTCTCATATTGACCACCCGATCTTTCTCTTCCTATACTTTTACTTGGTACGGCTACTGATCTCTCAGTTTGTGTTGATCTATCTCCCGACTTCTTTGGACAATTTCGTGCATAGTGACCAGATTCACCATAATGAAAACAAACACCGGAGAGCAATCTACATACTCCCTGATGTGACCTATCGTATGTCTGACATAGAGGTCTCTCTCTAAAATCTCTACCCGACCTAGCAGTAAAAGAATGAGTTTACTTAGTTTTCTGTGAAACTGCAGTAGAATCAGCTCTGTCGGTATATCGGGAACCTGAGCCCTTTCATCTCTTAGCATGATGTGTAGATGAAGACATCCCAATCCTTTTTCCTGTCTGCATACTCCTCTCCTCTGCCAGAGTTTTATCTTGAGCTATTTCAATAGCCTTCGCTCTGTTTATCACTTCTTCCAAGCTACGCAAATTTAAGGCCAACATCATCTCTTTCAACTTTGGCCTCAAAACCTCAATAAACCAATCCCATCGAGCTTTATCATTAGGAACTACCTCGGTAGTATAATGGCTAAATTTATTGTATTCAGCCTCATACTTGTACACTTCTCGATCGCCTTGCTTCAAGTTAAGAAACTTCAATAGCATTGACCTCATAAACTACTCCCATTATACATGTTCTTGAACTCTTCTTGAAAGAATTGACAGTTTATTTGTTCTGGTGATGCATACATCATCGTATTTGTCCACCACACTTGAGCTGATCCTCGGAGTAACGATACAACTCCGCCCAATTTTTGATGATTAGAGCATTGTAAACTTTCCAACATTATCATAACATCAGTCAACCATAAATCCGCGTCCATCAGACCTTCACCTTTTTCTCCCCTGAACTCAAAAGCTCCCAAACTTCTTAATTCCTTAAGGATTAACATTCACGGTGATGGAGGAGCAGGGGGAGGCGGAGGAGGTTGAAACCTTGTCAAGATAGCATCGAGAGCTTGATAAAAGCTCCAAACTCAAGAACATCATACCCTGAGGTGCTGGTGCGCTGGTATTCTCAGAAGAAATTAGATGTTCACTATTCTCTTCATAACTTTCACTACACGATCTATCTCTATTCTCTCGTCCAACCACTTTTCTCGAATTCATAGAATCCAACGTCTAGTATAACATACATAAAGATAATACTTAAGTTAGTAAGGAGAGATATCTATCATATTCTTTCTGTACCCTATCAGTAACCTTGACATCTGAGTGGTAAACCCTTTTTATTTTAAAATATATTTGATTTCGGTCGAGAATCGGCTAAACATGTAGTTCTGATACCAATAAATGTAACACCCATCTCTCGTATACCTTTTCGTACACGAGATACAGATGTCACATTACTTTTAAAACAATTTCTCATTTGAAAACCCATATAAATTTATTTCTTTTTATAAAACATTTTTAATTTACTAAAATGCTAAAACATGCATTAACTTAAGTATATAAACAAAAAGTAATGTTAAAACATTTCACCATTTCCATCATGGTACATCAAATGTTTTTAGAGCATTTTTACTAACCTTGACATCTGAGTGTAAACCCTTTTTATTTTAAAATATATTTGATTTCGGTCGAGAATCGGCTAAACTGTAGTTCTGATACCAATAAATGTAACACCCATCTCTCGTACCTTTTTCGTACACGAGATACAGATGTCACATTACTTTTAAAACAATTTCTCATTTGAAAACCCATATAAATTTATTTCTTTTTATAAAACATTTTTAATTACTAAAATGCTAAACATGCATTAACTTAAGTATATAAACAAAAAGTAATGTTAAAACATTTCACCATTTCCATCATGGTACATCAAATGTTTTTAGAGCATTTTTACTAAATATATTACATGGTAACTAAATACATAAAAAAATATACATAAATGTCATACTGTTACAGATGAGGCGACCCTTGCTTTGATGTCCGATG
The DNA here is from genome assembly GCF_006381635.1 of Hibiscus syriacus. Taxonomy (NCBI): domain Eukaryota; kingdom Viridiplantae; phylum Streptophyta; class Magnoliopsida; order Malvales; family Malvaceae; genus Hibiscus; species Hibiscus syriacus. The sequence continues at coordinate 1,539,878 of NW_024061878.1, read as the reverse complement.
ATCTCCTTACTCTGCTTGTAGTAAAACCTACTCGTCAAATTAACACACGCTAAGAAATTTTCTTAGTGAGGCATAAATGATCATAATAAAAATTCTAAATACAAATATATCATGACATTTCTAATTTCCAGTGATTTATTCAATTCATTGAACACTCTATAGTTTACATTGGTAGTGCTAATATCGTTATTTCTCAACAATTACAATAATTTTTGTGGGTTGCATACCCACTACCAATACGAAAATTCAACTACTTATTATGAATTTCTTATGTTTGCACATATAGTTCCTATACAGAAATTCACACACTTAGTATGAATTTCTTAGTTTGCGCACGTATTGATCATACGGAAATGCATACAGTTAGTATATATTTCTTAGTTTTTGCGCACAAGGTGCCCATATGGAAATTCATAAAGTAATTATGAATTTTTTAACTTTTTGTACACAAAGTGCCCATACAGAAATTCATAAACTAATTATGAATTTCTTAACTTTTTGCACACACCCATCCCATAAAATTCATAAACTAATTAAATTTCTTAAATTTTTGCACACTCAGTGCCATTTGGTAATCACCATACATATATCAATCAATTATACAACTATGAATATCATAACATATAGGTATATAATAAATGCACTCACCTGGCTTGCCTTGCTATTGTATCCACAACTCAAAGCTGATTACTCCGGTACTTTGTCTTTTGTTTTGCTTGATTCAGGAGCTTGATTTCGATCTACTCAAGAATCCATTAAAGACAATTACAATATCAATTGATAGTATATTTCCTAGCAATCACACTTAAACATTACTCAAGAGTACTTATTATTTAATTTTCTATAACAATATCAGCCTATCTTAAAATTTCCGGCTCAATAGTATCGATAGATCTACCATGGTATTGATACTACTATACTATGGTACTGATACTCTATTACGGTATCGCTACCATTTTTTCATTATGTTATCAATTGTATCGATACCTTCCTCATAGTATCGATACCCACTTTTTGGTATCGATATTGCTTGCATCGGTATCAATACTGCACAACTGATTTTTTAAATTTAAGACTATAGTATCGGTATTGTTCTATCAGTACTGAACCCTAACTCATATTTTCCATTTTTATGCCCGATTCTTACCCAAATATGTCAAATTTCCTTATGTTTACCTCCCATAATAGTATCAAACTCTTTTTTACTTATCCCAACTAATTTTCATTCATTTAACTACTTATAACATCCACAATCTCAAAAGAACCTTTTAATCTAAGAATCACACCATATTTTCTAACATTTTTTAAACTAATCCAATGCTTCTAATCTTTCATTTACTTCTTTGACAAGTCAAATATACTAATCGACATGACTAAAAACTCATATCATAACATATCATTCCAATACCCACTTTCTGAAATCTCTAATATTTCATTCATATATTTGTTTTAATCATATTTAACCCTTGCCTAAGCTTACATATCACTTATGGTTGCAAAAACAACCCATAATCGAAAGGAAAAACTTATTAATTGAAGTTTACCTTTGGAGCTATAAAGGAGAGCACAAAGCCCCGAGAAAGAAGAACAATAAGAAGAGATATCTTGTTGACTTACTTTCCTCTTTTTCCCTTATAAATTCCCTAATAAGGAAATACTTTTAAATTCATTCCCCTTAAAGGACCAAAATGTCATCTTCACTCAACTATTATTACAAAATAGTCTAAACCTTATTCCAAATCGTTTTCTCATCTTTTATCAACTATTCAAATAGATCATTAAATTTTAATTCTTTTTAATGTAGTCCCTAATTCAATATTTGGGGCATTACAAGGATATATTTCATAAATGAGCAAGCTTTCCAAGAACCAACATTACACACATGTGGTTCATTTCAATCATGACAGCAAGAAATAATCTATTTTCCAATCCAATTTCATATTGCACTCAATAACCTTAAAATTCTCAATTCATCCTTTCTTACCCTTTAATTTAGATTTCCAATATGATTAAATTTCGTTATTATAATACCAATAAATAATTAATTAAGTATAAAAATAAAAAGGGGTGGTTGGAACCTAATTTGTAGCCTTAACATAATTACACTCACAATACTCCAAGCTAGCCTTGAATCACTATCCCTTTTTGCCTATCTTCGGAGGATCCTACCTTAGTTCCTTCAAAAATTCCTCAATTTATTGCTCTAGAAAATTATAAACAACATATGAGAGTCATTAGATTTAATAAAAAAACAATTCGAACTCAAGTAAGATACATGGTACCAAACAAATTCTGTTTTGGGATATTGGTATACCTTGTAGTAATCTGACCATAACTCTTAATTTACTCATTGGATTTTCAGTTATTATACACCCCAGAAAGATAATTTGATTATCTTTCTATTCATATATGGCTAATATTTTAATTCTTTCTACATAATTAGATTTTTGTATTTAAAGTCAGGTCAAATTCCCAATGACCATTCTGTCACCTTTGTAATTCATTGCAATTTGGTGAACTTATTCACCTAGAATTCTTACCGATTTGATTTAACTCTTTTTCCATTGTTTAATTTATTCTATCCCTATATTTTCATATCAACCTTAACCCTTAATAATCCAATTACGTCCTCCAATTAACAATTTTTCTGAAACTGTTCAATTCAACTTATAACACCATTGTATCACCTACAAGCTATCAAATTTCCTCAAATTAAGCCTTACAATTTTATTATTCATTCTTTCCGGTTCATTTCCTATTCTCAACTAGTATTAACAGTTCACAACATTGTCCAATTAAATCCTAAATTTTTTAATTTCTCAATTTTGGTCACACGCATTAACAAAATTTTTGGTTATCAACTCAATGTGATAACCATAGTATGCCTAATTTAACAAGTTTCCCAACCAATCAACTTAACTCAACATGATCACCATAATCTCTAGTATCATGCAAGCTAACAATTTGAATTAATTCAATAGTCAAACTTAATCATTTTCTCAAGAATTAATTCAATCAATTCCTTGTAATTTGAATAGAATGAGATGGGAAAAGCTTACTTGCTTTGCTAGATGACTTTCTATATTTACTTCAAGCTTGAAATTAAGCTTGCATGGCCAATTTATCTTCATTCACTCTCTCGATTTTTTGTATTTCTTTCTCTCAACTAAGTGTAATGAAGAAGATGATGTTAGTTCATTCTTTGATAATGGAGATGGAAATGTCCACTTTAGCCTCACTTAGTGCTTAGTTATTATACCATTCAAGGGCAAATTAGAAATCAAGGAATTTAGCATGCAATCTTAATGTAAAGCATTTATTCCAAGTAGGTCATTTTAAATCGGTCACCATTCCTTCTTTTTTCGATTAAGTCCTTATGTAATAAAATTAATTTAAATTTTAATTCAATCTAGTTTTTATCTTAGGTAATTTAGCTTAATTCTCATAGACTGGGATTTTAGGATGTTACATCATGATTGCAATGTTACTCAATATCATGTTTTGTTGAGCGTTTGATAATATGGTAATTGCGTGTGTTCAAGAAGAGTGAGGTTATAAAAGTGTAATTATTCAATGCTTAGAATGAGGTTGAGTGTTTCAATTTTTTAAAAGACTATAAGTGTTTGACTACATGGCGTTGGAAAGGTTTCTGTGATTGCTAATATTTTGAGTTTTGGTTGGTGTAAGAGTTGTGTGTTGTGTTGCGAGATTTATTGTTTGGTTGAGTGTTCACTAAAAGTGTATGGTTTTCTGAGTCTAGGTTTATTGCATTGTGTTCAAATGTTGGTGGTGTTTTGAGCTTATGTGATAGATTGTGTGTATTAGTGATTTTGGAATGGGAATGTAAGGTTGAACTGAGGTATTCAAGGTTTTTTTCTAAGGTTTATTATGGAGTTCATGGGATTTACCAGAGTGACGCAACGAAAGCATGGTAGTTCAAGTTAGGTTGTGCAGTTTGAGATTTTGCGTTTTATGACGTATTATTTTTGGCTGTTTCATATCATAAAGTTTGTTATGTCAACGTTTGTGTAATGTTTTAGGGAGGCTTTGGGTTCAAGTTTGAACTTGGTTTTCATTTATCACATCAAATGGTGGTTAATTCAAGTTTTTGGTGAAGGTGTTAGAGGGTAGGCTTGAGTTTGTGTTAAAAGTTTTAGTGGCTTTGGATCTGATGCTTAGGAAGTTATGTTCTTATGTTGAGTGGTCAGAAGTTTTATGCTAGGTTGTTTTGGATTGAGCGTTAGTGCTGGCATGTGTTTGGTTTCGATTTGAGTTGCAAGGTTGAAGATAAATGAAATTGTTTTCTTTTTTCGAGCTAGTAAAATTATGGTTGGAGTTTAATTGTGTGAGTAGTGTCGTGGGATTATGTTTCAAATTGGTTGTTTTGCTTTCTAAATGTTTTTTGTGAATCTTTAGGGATGTATTAGTATTTGGTTCATAAATGGTTGTTGTGTACATTGGATTTGTTGCTTGTCGTTTGTGACGATCTTTTGAGTTTAAGTGTATTTATGATATTGCCATGAATCGATGTTAGTAGGAAATTGTTTTGATTATTTGTGTGATTGCTTCTATGATTGTGATAAAGGGTTGTGTATGTCTTTCTTTTGATAGAGAGTTGTTAAGGTCTAGTTTGTTTAACGAATTCTCGGGGTCAAAAAGGGTTTTTAATGTGTTATTGTGGTGTTTCCACAACTCCATGTAAGTTCTTAATGAATCTGATCAAGTATGGTAGTTGTAATACAAGTGTTTGTTCTTTAAGTTCATTTTGAGGACATAATCACTTTTAGAGAGAGAGTTGTAACATCCCAAAATTCGGGTCGATAGTTTTGGGTCGATTGTCTGATTGGTTTATAGATTTTTATAAAAGGAATTAATATCAATATTTTTAATTAGTAAATATTTTCTAAAATGATTTAAATGGTTTGAATTATTGAGTTCTATTTTTGGGAATTTTTAATTTGGTTTTACAAGGTGACTAAATTGAATGATTTGAAAATGGTGTTTTTAGTGATTAAATTGTAAAAGATCACAAATAGAAATTCTATTAAGCTTATTTTACTAAGGCTTGTGTGGATGGTTTTTCCCTCCTTTATTAACCATAACATTCATCTCCATTTTGCTAATTTTCCATCTAGATTCATTATCTTAATCATTGTTTATTTTCATTTCTGATTTTCATTAGCATTTCCTTTCATTTTCTCTCATCCATCTAGATTCATTCTCTATCCACAAAACCTAATTTTCTCATACAGGTTTTTCCCACATAAGCTTTACTTACCCGATGGAGCATCTAAGGTATTCACAACTAAAATTTGACCACTTATCTAGCGAAAATTGCAACATCTGACTCTCCTGGAGAGCATGCAACCCAAACAAAGATCTCTTGTAACCGTATTATGACTTAAGGGTTATGGGGCTCTATATCTTGCACCCACTATCAATTACCACAACTAAGCTATTTGATGATGATAGTTATGCTAGTTGTATGATGTTTAACGAATTTGATTTTATTTAATATGAAGAAATCAAAATATGTGATATTAATGCAACGTTCTATACTGCTATGTGTTGTATATCGCTTACGCTTATATACTAATAGGAATTCATAACTAGCGAGGCTTGACTCACTTAGCTAATTCACTTACTGATCTTGTACGAATATACTGAAAAAATTAGAGGAATCTTTGCCCTTCCAGACTCACAATTTATTACCTGACCTTTAGTGCTCTTAGTACATAGGGTTGGATTTCGGAACTGCTGCATCATAACATATATCTTGCTAACTTACTCATTGAGAGTACATGGGGCATTTATGCCCAGTTAGAAATTGATGGGATGAGACACTGACTGAGGTACATCTTGATGTTTCTGGAAAACAGAGTAATCGACATACTGGTTAAAGTGACTTGGTATTTCAAAATTTTCTACGAGTCGATCACACGAACCCTCGAAGAAAATCTAAAATAAACTTGGTTATTCGGCTAAGGTATACCAACTCGACACTAAGATCCTCATATAAATATTATTCCTATATAGTTCTCTTAACACTACAAAAGAATGTATGCACTCGTGTCTACTAAAGTAACATGAAAAGCTGGGATATCTGAAAACGTACCTGGCATCTCATCTATGTCATCGATATCCTGGCCCTTCCCCTCTACTATTTGAGAAGCGATATCGATTATGAGCAAAGAAGAAATAGGTCAAACCACTCCTCTAGTCTCCTATCCGAGCATAGAACCAATGATAACTGGATCATGACAATCCCTCACCATATGTGCTAAGGATCCTTATCCATAACACTTTCTAGAAAGCTTAAAGCACATTTCTCGATGATTGTTTCCAAAATGCTCGCACTTTGGATACCTTGAAACTTTATCAGAGCCTCCAGAGCTTGTCACATACGGGAAAGCGGAGGTATCCTATGAAACCATACGTCAAACCTCTAATTCGACTTGAATGACAAAGCTAACGTCAGTCTCCTCTACTCACGCGTACCTCTGGTCCTCTCGGCCACTGAATGAGATCATTCTACTGGTACATAAGACCTCATACTTGGGTCACCTGATTCAACCAACAAAGTTTTACTCATAGCGTGCACCCTTTCCACGACCTTAGCTTGCATGTCGACTCAGAAAAACACTTTAGGTAGGTCTGACGCCAACTACTTATGAATATCGATATGTAGTCCGTCAAGGAAACTCTTACGCCTCAAGGACTCAGTAGTAACTAACTCTAGAGCACAACAGCCTAACCGGAGAAACTTCCTCTCACACTCGAAAACTAAGAAGTCCTCATAAACCAGCTGAGAGAATAATATCTAAAAACCATCTATTTGCACCTCATCGATATACTTTCCTCTAAACTCATCTAAGAATCGATCACACGTAAGCACATCTGGTTATAGAGCCATCTACAGTCTCACACTAATTGATAGCATCACACTTGAGAACATGATGGTGGACTCTAACTTACCCTCTAGGGTGAATTGAAGTTTCCTCAAAGTTCTCATGGTCTCTTTCAACCACTGATCGACTGAAATCGGTTCATCATCGCCTAAACCATAAAAGTTGATTGTATTATACCTCCTTAGTCTCTCTATTGGGGTATATAACGACACTAACGCACTATGGGTAGTTGACTGAACAATTTGTGATATAGGAATAGTGTCCACTATCTCTCTGAAAGTGGAGGTCAAACCTTTGAAGAAGGTCACCCCTGCGACTTTTACGCCTAACAAAATCCCTTGATCCTCTGCCCTTGGCAAGAACTCCTCACTGACAATGTCTAGATAAGAGGCTCGGGTCTTCATACCATTCTTAAAACCATGCTTGGAACTATCGACCATCGAAATGCTTTACAACACAGATTAAGAAAGGAAGCATCATCATGATTCCCAATTTATACAAGTCTTTAAGTACCTAGGGGCATTTATTCACTGACACCTTACTAAAACTGACAACTAGGTCCAAGGACCAACTCAACCTGACGCTCTGATACCAATAAATGTAACACCCTAAGCCTGATTGGGCCTAAAGTGCCACATGTTGGACCACCAGCTCACCCATGGGCATCAGAAACAAAAATTCGACGGTCTCACCAGCGATCCAAGTATAATAAACCGAAATCGAGAGGAAAGGATGTGAATACTTATAGCGGGTTCCTTGAAAAATAACAAGCACATCACTGACTAATGGTGTTGTCGATTGATTCAAATCATAAGCCTCCACGAAACGACATCTCGGCCTCAACTCAGTTAACCCGATTGAGAGCAACATTTGCTTTTTCCAAAACTGTTTTGAGAAAAACGAATGATGATAATGTGTAAAAAAATATGCTAGACCTTACACCTCCTTTTATATCCATGTTACCCTAATATATTAGGGATTTGATTAATTCAAATTAATTAAATCTTTATTTTATTAATTTAAATTAAATATTCAGGATTATTAAAACATATGGATATCAAACATACATTAACTCTAGATATATTTTAGTAACGTACAACAAATTTTACATCTTTTATCATTTCAATCATAGGGTGTGACCATGTACGTTCTTGTAATGTTAACAGTAATTATTAGAACAATTCTAATATTACATACATGAGTGACATCTAGCAATATTTCATTGTCACCTAAGTTACAAGAAAGTATGATTCGACATATCATCTTCGTGATTAAGTCTTTTATGTATTACATCATTTTGTCCTTTATATCTATAATAGGTGCAAGTCTGGGAATAGCACACTTGTATAGCCCATCTATTATTTCTTGATATTAGAGTAGACTTTAATTAACGAATAATTTGTGATATCTCATATCAACTTATTCGAGCATGGCTATACATCTCCAGTCTCACTCAATCAAGTGGCCTGTGATATATTTTCTATTATGTATGAAGGACAAATCTTATCTTTATCATATACACCCACTACATATATCAAGATATATTCAATAACAGTCTTTATAGAGAAACCAATTACGGAGCTTGTTTAACAGCATCAAAACATACAACAATATATGTTGGGATAGTATTGATCTCAGGTCTGAGGATCATACATTTAATCATCACCATGAGCAATGTTATGGCTGTCACATAATAATCCAATACATATGCTCATGGTGGGTCTATCCAATACATTGTTCTCTAACAATATAATCATGTATCAATTCTGGCATCTCTATGTCAATGACAACTCGTTGTCATCAATCAATAACATGTTAGTCTTAAGCGTATTATTATTGTATATGCCCATAATAATACTTGACTAAGGATCTTTTAATAATAACAATTATGTTATTATATGGACTTTATTATCTTCCAGTTTATGTTAAACACATATATATAACTGAAAATAATAGCGACAATTCCTTTATTCAATAAAATCGATAAATAAAATGTATCATTACAATCATTATATGATTGGTCTTTGGGCATACTCTAACACCACATTGGGATATGAGGCAACAACTGAGTTTCAAAACATGTTTATTTTCTTTTCAAACATATTGAACGGTATCATAACTAAAACATAAATAACTAATATAAAATATTTTACAAAAATCGGATCTTCGTGACACATAATTTAAAATAAATATAACATCTTAAAGTTTACAACTTATTTAAATAAGTAAGGTTTTATTAATACACATGCCAACTATCTACAGTACAATACTCTGTTGGAGATGCTGGAAGTCCTGCTAAGAATGTAATCCATAAACGGCCCAAGCTACTAACCTACCAATCAAAAATATCCGAAGGCTGAGCTTACAAAGCCCAACAGTATAATCGCTAATCTGGAGCATCATAAGAATTTCATAAACAAAAGCATGCTGAAGACATGGTAATAAGTAGTAGGTTCATGCATGACGTAGAACAAGTTCTACATACTTAAGGCTTTATTACTTTATCACTGAAGTAGGGTCTCACACTTCCCTCAATCCTCTAAAAAGGGCATTTCCATGAGAACAACTCTAAAGGGTGTTTAACCCAAAAGCTTGTACTGATACGCATTATCTAAATGCAACATGAACTTATTGTGCATTGCCTTAATGCACCCTGACATACTATGCACTAAATGAAGACAAACCTGACTAGTATCTGGTCTCATACAACTCTCAGACACTAGTTAATGAGGAAACCTTGGTGTCACATAACATTGGCATAATTCCCGCAAAGCATACAGAATGGTCCCCTAGTCATCACATAGTCATTATATATCACACAAATGGGAATCCTGTGTCACATAGCATCAGTATAATTCCCTCATAAATTGAAGCATTGGTTCGATCTCACGTAGCCTTCAAGCTAAGCTTTAACATATCAGACGTATTGAAATGATGTAACCATACATTTATGACTTAACAAACAAACATGAGGTAGGTCTGGTGGAGTGGTCAGAGGAATTTACATGCATCTTGAAACAACACCCCAGTCTACCTTGAACAAGGAATATTCCTAGGGGTAGGAACCAGAATTTACGTGCATCAAATGTTACCTGACCATACTGAACTGACATAACTCTACATGCATAATTGACACAAATATGAGGTGGGTCTGTGGTTAAAGGAATTTCACGTGCGTCTCAGGACATCACACTAGCATACCCTGAACACTCAGAAGTCTCGGGGTATAAATTTATGTGCATCAAAACTTACATCGTTAGCCTGATCGAACTTAGTAAAGTTAGGTTATCCTCTCAGTAGCTGCTACCTCTCACGTTCTCTCACCTAAAACATTATGTGAAGGCTTAATTATTATCTCAAGAACTGGCTAGCCCAATATATGCTCGAGTTCATTTCTGAGCAGCGATACTCTATTTGATATTATCCCTTCAAAACCTTTTGAATTAAAAATGGCAGCTTACTTTTCTTGGGTTCACGAACATTTTTGAAGCTCATACTTTTCGCTACCACTAAATAAATCTGACATGTTCATCGTACCTTTTATCAGATGTTTCCTTAATTAATCCTCGATTATAACTATCCATATACGTCTTTGATTGAAGATAATTCAGTGTACTATGTATAATATGTTTTTATCTAATGTAACCCACTCTTACAACTGGTTTTAGGCATGCATGGTCATTTGTGTCCCTTACAAACTAAGTTTTACTATTACAGATATCGATACTCCTCTTGGCAGTATCGATACTCCAGTCCAAACTCACTATTTTTCCAATTTAACTTGTATCGATAATGTTCATCCCATAATCGATACTCGAACCTAGAAATGGGTATTTTAGGATAAAAATACTCAAAATTCATCCTAAAGGCCATAGTTTGAGTCTAAATTATGCACCAATGTTTTAGAGAGTTAACTAGTGGCCCTAGGTGTCATTAAACAAATTCATAACACCTAAAACGTCTTTTAAACTTGAAATCAAACTTGAACCCTAATGTGCTCAACTACAAAAATCTTAGTAGATAATTGAAATTTATGAAACCTTAATACTTCAAAGGATTAGAAATACACTACCTTGAAGTTTGAATCACAAATTTGAGCTTCTTGATTAGCCACACTCTTTTTCTTGGTGATTTGGATGAAAACTCACTTTTCCTTAGCTAGACAAAACCCAAGGCTTTGAAATATTAATAAGGGTTTAATGGAGGGATTATGAACAAAAATGAAGGTTGAAGGAAGTGAGAAATAGCTGAAATGACTTTTCTGTGATTTTGTCTCTTGGAGAAGAAATGAGAGAAGTGAAAGAGAAGAAAAAGAAGAAAATCAAGAGAAAGTGACAAAGTGAGATATAAAAAATCCTCATCTTTACAAAATGGGAAAATTATACTTTTAGTCCTTCTTCATCTTTCTAAAAAAACCATCTTATTTGGGCTAATTGGGCCCAAACCCAATTAAGCCCATTGACTTTACTTATGAATTTCACGAGGTCCACCTACCCCTCGGGTAAAATCAAAACTACTAGTCCATAAATTGGAGATTTACATTTTGTGCATTTATGATGCATTAAGTGACATTGAAACATGACATTAAGGTATGTTCATCGAGGTAAAAACAAGTATGGTCCTTGGCATTTAGGTATTCTTTCCTTTAGCTTAGTCATGTACATCGTATTTGATTGTTTAGTCATTCACCAGCTTTATAGCTTGAACTTGTTGTTTAATATTTTTCTAGATCATTACTTGTCGACTCGAGATCTAGAGGGGAAAGGCACTTGGTGGTGATCAAAGCAAGGGAGGTTTTGTAAATTTATTTTGAATATTTGTTTTATTTTGAGGCAATATGGGATTCTTAATTGAGCTTTAAGTTGATTTGTTCATGTGAAACTTGCTAGTGCATAAGTGACCTTTAATGACTTATATTATGCTTTGATTTTTTATGAATAATGAATTGATTTTGATGTTAGAATACATGTTATGCACAAATACTAAGTATGCCTAAGTTGTCCAAAGTATGATTTATGATTAAATACATGTCTTGGTCACCTAGACAAGTTATGATAGGATGGAATAATATGTAAGACTTTTAGGAAGCATGAAACGGATAATAACACACAAAAAGTTTGCAATATTTGTCTTTGGATGTTAAATACTTGTATGTTATGTTAGATGATGTTATGAAGCATGCTACATATGTAAGGGTGTCATCATGTTCGTAGACCCTAGGATCAATTTCATAACCAATTATATGAATTTTCATGTACATTAAAATGCATTTTCAGCATTTTTCATAAAAAATGATTGATCCCTTACTCAAAATGATCGATCCCAAACTCACTGTTTTGCAAAGGATCTATCCCTCATGAAAAAATCGATCCCTTCGTTGTTTAATCGATAAAAATAGGTACTATTGCATTCATTTAAGACCTAAAGTGTTCCATAAGTCCTTGTATGGTCCTTAAAATTTAAATTGTATCCAGTTTGGTCTAGAAACTTGATTTTACAATTAAAATTTTGTTTTAATTCAGATTCGATTGAAATTTGTTCTATGACTCTACAATAACAATAATTTTATAATGAAACCTTCAATTTATAATTTTGGTTTATTTTATAATTGAAAAGTTTACGTTTTTTAATAATTGAGCATGTTCAATTATGCCCTTTAATATTGTTTGATCTGAAAACTTTCATGTTGTTAATTGAGGATTAATAGCAAGGAATGGTAAAATAAATTTCGATAATTGACCTTGAATTCCTTTTATGTTAAAATGATCATTTTACCCCTAATTATCTATTGAGGTATTTATGCTCAGTTTCATTTGATGCATGATTTCATGTTATGGAATATGTTTTGTTGCCATGCATCATATGTTCGTTTGATTTTAATATGTATTCTTCTGCATAGTATGCATGATTTAGGATTTTTTTTGTCCAACATGATTGGAACCTAATGTACGCTCAGGTATCTAGATCTGTCTGGGAGACCGGGTATGGAGTGTTACATAAATTAACAAAAAACCCTTAGTGTGTAAGAATCTTTAAAAATACCCTTAAAGGGATACACATTGAATTATCATGAATGGTGGATCACTGTGAAGGATATGGTTTTAAAAAAAAAGTGTACCATACAAATAGTGTGATAGAGGAATTGTGCACCACATGAACATCGATGAACCAAATACGCACAAGTTGCCCCCTTAGTTCAAGTATGAACATAAAGGGAAGTGTAACGAGAGCGAATGGAGAGATTCAATATTAGAGAACATAACCTGAGCTGGGTTTCAAGCTATAAATAATGCATCAAGTAAGTAACAATAATCGTCATAAAAACATAAAACAATGATAGACTTCATTAGAGATAGAAATAAAAAAATCACCTTTGGGTGTTAAATGACCAAAATATAGTGGCTTAATGTACTAATAGATGTAACATACTAATAAACCCATTTCAAAACATTCTACATAAGAGAACAAGTGAAATAGTAACAAGTAAGGGATTACCTCACTTGAGTTTGATGAATTATGCTAGTGAGTAGCTATGCTACATTAGATACCCTAGTGTAGCATTGATTGTTGTGACTATGACTTTTAGGCACCCAAATATTCATGTGTTATTTCATTATTATTGTACAATAAATATCTTTAATGCTAGACTTGATAGTTGTGTGAGACTAAGCCAATGTAATGTTTGAACATGAAATGTACTGAGGCTTATGTGAGACCGAGTTCCCTCACATGGTTTACTTGAAGGCTTGTGAGGACCAGGAGATCATTTAACAACTTATTGAGAATCTTATTGAGCCTATGTGATGATCAAGTTTACCCAACTATGAATTGTATTTCACGGTGTGTGAGACCAAGTACTAGTAGTGTGTTGTATTTAAAGAATGCATAATACTCGATAATATAGTTAGAGACTAGTACACATATACTCATGGCGAGTCTCTCAGAAGAGGAATAAGGGAAGCATGAGACTCTTAATATAGTGATATAATAATTTAACCTTAAGTAGGTAACACTTAATTATGATGATGCATATATTTACTGCTTAGTACCATGTATTTTAGCATGCTTATATTTATGAGACTCATAATACTGCTTTATATTAGCGATTATACTATGGTCTTTGTAAGCTTAGCGTTTGGATGTTTTTGTTCATAGTTTAGTAGCTTGAGCCATTTGAGAAGCACTATCACAGCAGAACATCAAATATTCTTTACATAACTTTTAATGAGCATGCATATTCATAAAACATTACTTATGTATTTGGATTTGCAAACTTTGGAGTTGTATTATTTGTCTTAAACTATGTTTCACAAATCTTCAGTTTTTAAAAGTATGTTATAATGGTTATGGATGTTTATTTTGGAAAATATGTTATGTTTAAATGGAAATTGAAATTTTTTTTAAATTTAGTGGTTGCCTTGGTAGTCCAATGTGGCACTTTAGGCCCAATCGAGTTTAAGATTATATTCAGTGATTTCAAAGCTTAGGTTGAGTCTGTCCTATGACTCATTGATTGGTTATAGTAAGGTGTTAGTGAATACATGCTTATAGGTTTGGAAGTACTCTTATAAGTCTAGAATTATGATGCTTTTACTCTTTGACTGTGTTTTCATAGATTTTTTGATAGCTGATGGTTACATGCGTAGTCCCAGGGATAAGATTGAGAGTCATGTCTCTCATCATGGTAATATCAATGATGAGTTCTTGCTTAGGGCATCAGATCATTGGGTTTTTATAGACATAGGATTCTTAGAGGAGTCAATCTTTAGAGTTTTAACTTCTACTATTACAGATATGGTAAACGCAATTCCTATAGTGTAGGCTATTAAAATGATCACCTTGAGTACTTTAACATCTATATAGTCTCTAGTAGAGACACTGAGAGGCATAAAACATTTGAATTATATCGTTTATATGATGATGATATGATTTTGGTCGATCATTGGTTGTGGGAGACCATGATGACCTTAAGACAACTTCACTTACCTCAGAGGGTATGCTTGAGTGCGCTATCCCTTTACTGAAGGGTGACTCTATTGACTGACGAGAGACTATCAAAATAGCTCTACAACTAGAGGTGCCTATGTGGGATCATTTCTTTAGTGAGTTTAGAGGTAAGTATATCTGTGAAGCACATATATATGGGTTGAGGATGTAGTTCTCTCAGCTAGTTCAAAGAGCTCGCTCAGTGTGCAAGTATGAGAGAGATTTTCTTTAATTGAGTCATTATGCTCTAAAGCTAGTTGAGACCGAGCCATTGAGGAAAAAAATGTTCCTTGAGGGGATTCACACTGATATCCATATACAATTGGTAGCAAACCCACTAAGAGTGTTTTAAGAGTTGACATGTATGTTATGGTCGTGGAGAGAGTGCAGAGCATGATAAGGAGTTTGTTTCATGAGATAGGAACCCGAGTATGAGAACTTATGTACCAATATGTCTATCAATGTTAGTGGCTAATAGGGTTAGAGATTCTCATGAGTAGATGAGAGTTATGTCAGCTCAGTCAATCCAACCGAGTTAGAGGTTTGACGTTGGATCTCATAGGACACACAGCTTCACAGTATGTACAAGCTTAAAATGCCCTGATAGAGTATTAAGATATCCATAGTGCAAGCATTATGGTAAGAGACATCAAGGAAGACACTTTAGACTCCCCAAGAGGTGTTATACATACGAGTCCTTTGAGCATATTGTGGGAGAATGCCCCATTCCAGATAGCGACATTGTAACTCGAGCTCATAAGTTAACATTGATAGCCTAACATGGTGAAGAGTTTATACATAGAGGTTTCAGCGTTATGTTTGAGTACGAGAGTGGTGGAGTCGATCAATAGGTTCCTATTTTGCTATGCATGATCCAACTTGTCATATCGCTTTGATGCCTAGGGAGGAGGTTGATAATGCATATGGGATGTAAGGTACATTCTAACATTTCAATTTATTTGTGTCACACTAGTAGTCATGAGTTGTTCATTCCTTTGTGAAGTAAAAGAAAACTATGTACGAAAAGTATTTGTGTATAGGATACTAGCATGAGGACTCAAGTGCCTAGTTTATTTGACCTTAGTGGGTTAGACAAGGTTTGCCTTAGATGTTCATCGAGGGCTTGGGTCAAGCTCGGTAGCCGACCTAATAGAATTTGTTAGCATGAGTGTTACTTTGAACTTATATTTACGAGTTTAGAGATTTATGACAAACCTTGTCTGATCCTTGTCAAGTTGAGAGTTAATTTTAAGAAAACATTTAGTTGTGGTTCTTCAAGCCTAGTGTTTCCTCGCGGGAGCCTACAAGGGTATCAAAGTTAGATATAATTATTTGTGGACGTTTTACTACCTTGAGAGTCGATGGTTGGTTGTTGGAACCGTCAAAGCACCCCATGGCACAACAAAAAAATAGTTCGATCATTTCACCAATTATCCATGTATGAAATAATGAAATCTGGTGGAAAAGATACAAAATTTCACCTTTGGTTCCTTAAATGGCAGTAAAGTAAAGTTACGAGCGGTGAAGCAAAGTTCACATCTCAGAGTTCACCCGGTGAAAAAAACTTTTCTATTTTGAGAAAACGTGTAAAGCTCTAAGGAGAATAGAGAAATGGCTGAGAATCTTTCCTTTTCTAATTTTGTTTCCCTAACACTCAGGGTTTACAAATTAATTGAAAGAAAAATAATTACATTAATTATATTCATTTTAATATCTATTTAACATATGCGGTATAATTAAAATCATACATATCATATATATTGATCTTAATTATATATATTTAAATTTAAGTATAATAAAATTCTACATGTGTAACTTATTATAATTTGATCATCTCAACCCTTGGGTGTGACCCTGTAGGTTCCTTAAAGTTAGTAGTAATATTAGAACCATTCACACACTACAAACAATGAGTGAAATCCAACAGTATATCTTTTTTCATCTAATTTACAAGAAATCATGATTCGACATAACATTTTTGTGACCAACTCTATTATGTATTATATCATTTTTTCTTTTATATGTAGAATAGGCATAAGTCTCATAATAATCACATTTGTATAGCTCATCTATTCTTTCTTGATATCTAGAGTAGACTATAATGAACAAATAATTTGTGATATCTCATATCAACTTATTTGAGCATGACCATGCATTTTTAGGATCACTCAATCAAGTGGCCCATGATATGTTTCCTATAGTGTAGGAAGGACAAATCCTATCTTGATCATTCACACCCCACTACATTTATCATGATATGTTCAATATCAGTCTTTATAGTGCAACCAGTTATGGAGCATGTTTAACCGTATCAAAACATACAACAATATATGTTGAGATAGTAATGATCCCAAGTTCGAGGATCATAAATATAATTATCACCATGAGCAATGTTGTGACCATTACATAATAATCCAAGACATATTCTCATATCGGGTCAATCCAATATATTGTTCTCTAACGGCATACTCATGCATTGATTCTGACATCTCTATGCCAATGACATCTCATTGTCATCATCAACATGTTAGTCTTAACCATATTATTATTGTCCATGCCCATATTAATACTCCACTAAGGATCTTTCAATAATAATATATTATTATATGAACATTATTATCTTTTAGTTTATTTAATACACAAAATATAATAAAAGAAAATAATGGTAATGCTTTTATTAAATAAATACGATAAAGATAGTATGTCAATATAATCATCACATGCATACTCTAACATGTGTAATCAGCTCGATAGAGTTGAGTAGTCCCAAGTTTCACCTTTGAGGTAGAGATCTCCATGACAGTGTTAAGAACGCCTATGTTAAATTCATATGTTGATTGTTGATCATACGTAATGAGTTATTATAGTACTCCATAAGTTGTTCTGAGGTACCAGCCATGTGGAGACATTGGGCATAAAACACATAGTCATATAATCTTTATTTTGGAGTGCGTTTGCAAGGGATCTTCGCTCTGTGATGAGTTCCCTCTAAGAGTGCTAGATGTTGCTAGTCTCTCTAAGTGTGTAACGAGTCATTAGTAATGAGTGCCCTCTAAGCGTGTTAGTCTAAATGAAAATCGAATCCGATCTCAATTTCTCTTAGCAGATCGCAATAAGTTTGTTCTTAGGAAGTTAAATTTACTGTCAGCTGATTCTTCTTCCCAACTTTAAATCAAAACATCATCCAAACCAACGTAGACTTTTTTAAATGAAAGTGTTATGATTTTAAAGGATAGGTCGATTACCAATATTGGTTTTCAGAAAACTGAGAATAATATCCGAAGATAAGTGTTGTTTCAATTCTCGCTATACGAATTGAATCATCTCTAACCCATCGGCTAAATGATAAAATTAGCTAAGCACGATAGAGATCATACTTAGCATCTTTTTCAAAGAAATTAAATAAAAGCTTTTAAAGTAAAAACGAAAATGGAAAGAATAAACACTTTTATAAAAGAAAAAAACGAAAAACAAAAGTGAATTCAAGTACAATACATCTCTCAAGCTTCAGCCTAAGGGGGTATTTATAGCTTTAAGATAACGTAAAGATAAAAAAAGATTTAAAAATAAAATATCTAAAGATAATCCTAAAAAATTCAAATAAAACCCCAAATAAAATAAAATCCTAAATAATAATTCCCAAGCATTTAAATTCAAACTTTCTTAAAGGCTAAGTAATTGTCGTTCGTTCATCTTTCTAGATGATACTGACTGGATAACCTTCTAGAAGCTGATGCTGACTGGATTGCCAAAATCTACCATGTTGGATATTTTCATGCTCCAAGTCATACCCATGTGTCCAACCTTGATTCCAGAAAATAAAAAAACTGAAGAACTTGCTCTTTAAATGTTGTTTTCGGGAAATTAAAGTCTTGCACAAAATTGAATAAAAAACAACCCAAACCAACAATATCAAGGAGTTAACAAGGAGTAATTAACGACAAAATGATAACAAAACAAATCACTCATCAAATCCCCCCTCACTTATTCAATACTTGACTTCAAGCATGCCTTAATTTAATATCAAAATCTCAAGTTACCATCGTTCTTCTCTCAATATATCCAATAAAACGAAATAAGTCAAAATCACAACAATTATCAAAATCAAGTATTAATCAAGTAAAAGGCAACATTACCTTAAGATTGTAAGTAAATCAAGTCTTTACCACTAAAATGAACAAGGTGTTTTTAATCAAAGAGTCTTAAAAAGGGTGTAACAAGACTTAGGTTAAGGTAGAGAAAAGGCAAAAATGTGTGAAGTACCAAGAAAAGAGAAGCAAAGTAAATTTAGACCACAAAATAAAAATAAAAATAAAATGTAGAAAAGTATAACAAAAATCAAAACAATCAATTCCTCTTTTGTAGTTTCTTTTTTCCTTTTTTTAACATTTTTTGTTTTTTTGTTCGAATCATTGTTCGAACCAATTTTTCTCTTTTTTTTAATTTTATTTGTGTAACAAATCATTATCTGTCTTGACTAGGATAAAAAAAAGAGGGTAAAATTAAAAAAGTTTTGAGTTTTTCAATGTGGTAAAATTAAAGAAAGGGTAAAGGTACAAAATTGGTTCACTAATGGATATAAATAAATGCGAAGGCAATTTGGGTAGATAAATGAGTAAATTCTAAGTGCCCTATCATTAAAGCATCAAGTTCAAAACATACAGTCTCGATATTCGTTTAATCACAAGTTCTAGAAATCAACATTAGTCTGGCACACTCAATCAAACAAAATTTGCAAAAATGAAAGAGATGCTAGTTTAGGCTCAAATCTCAGAAAAAAGGTGTAATGTGTATCGAGTCAAAAAACATATCAATCGACAAATGCATTGGATATCAAGCAAAAGATTTAAGGAAAACATTAGTCAAGCCATTTCACTATCATGCACCTGAATTCCAATAAAAACATGATCATGAACTCTTAAGGCAATCAAAGAAATAAGACAAGAATCAAGATCGACAACAAGACATCTCAACATATTGATCAATGCAACTCAAATCAATTCATATAAATATGTGAGAGAAAAAGTGATGCAATTCTCTACCCCTTACTTAAAGCATATTCTTCAAATATGAAAATTAAATCATAGGAGAAGGAATAGAGATACTCCTTGTGTTTATCAAATCATTGATTTTTTATTTGGGCCATGGTGGCATCGATCGAGGGTTGATGTTGACGAGATGAACATTTGTTTGTGGTTTCGAAAGAAAAGGGGTGCGGCTGTAAGAGTTTTGAAATATGGAACAGGTTGGGGTTTAATTGAATATGTGGTTGGGAGGTTTTGATTTTAAAAGAAAATGTGTGGGTTTAAATGAGATTTAAAAGAAGAAAGGATAAAAGTTGAAGTGGTGGTGCCCAGAGGGTAAGGTTCACGTGGAAATTTGGGTTTCTAGGAGAGAATGTTGGTTTAGGTTTAATAAACAAAAATGTGTGGGGTCCATGGAGGGGTCTTATTTGATGATATGGTGTGCACAGTTGGTAAAATGGGGAGGTTATTTGGTTTTGTTTTAGTGAAATAATGGTTTCTCAAATTGGGAAAAGAAATGTTTGGCGTATGATATATCCCAATTTCGGGTACCAAATTGCTTCCTCTGTTTTCGCGACTAAATATTCCATAATTCCATTCGTTCGAAACAACTCGTGATCGTAATTCCAGTTCGATCAGATAAATATCACGGTACTAAAAAATAAAAATAAATGAAATAAAAATAAATACTTGATAAAAATCAAAATCAAAATCAAAATCGAAATCAAAATCGAAATCAAAGTAAATTAGATAAACGAAATTAAAAGGGGTTGACCCCATTAAAGTGTTTTGTTCAACGTCGTTTAACTCGACGACTTGATTCAAACTACAGGTTCCATGAGAGATATTTGAACTTCATACGCTTTTTCAAATGAATATTTTTTATGATAAATTCTACAATCGTAAACTTCTTTTATTTTGTCATTGTAGATTCGAACATTCTCATAAGCATTTCTTTGAGTTTTTCCCAGTTTTAAATTCTTGTCGACAATAATGGCCGAAAATACATCGTCGTCGACAGAAAATGATTTCTTCAAACGTTCCGACAATGGTTTCACCACTATTTCTGGTGCCTTCAAAATAGAAGTTAACAACTTCGTTTTTGAAGGAGTTAAGCACAACTCCCTGGATTCGTCGTCCTTATCCTCCAACTTCATGCACAAGTCATCAAAAAGGTTAGTTTCCCTAAACTCAACAACAATAGGTTCAATAATATCAATGAAATTAATGCTCGTAACATTATTTGGGTACTTCATCGCTTTCTACATGTCAAATTTACCAACGCCACCATCGAATTTCATTGTAAGAATTCCACTCCTAACGTCAATTTTGGTATGTGATGAGCTCAAAAAGGGACGCCCAAAAAGAATTTCAGAGGAAGTGTTGGTTTGGTCTTTTTCCATGTCAACCACATAAAAATCTAGTGGAAAATTAAACCTTAACCAGTACGTTCTCCAGGAGTCCTTCAAGATAAATTACGAATCTTTCAGAAAGCTGAATTGTCGCTCTTGTTTCGTTCAAAGGATCGAAAAAAATAAAGTTGTAAATGGAAAGTGATATAACATTAATTGAAGCACTAATTTAAAACATAGCACACTTAATTCCCACCTTACCGATTTTACAAGGTATCATAAACATACCTTGATCCTTTAACGAAAATAATATCAACAAAATTATTGCTCGCAACATTATCTAGGTATTTCATCACCCTGTACATGTAAAATTTAACGTCATCGTCAAATTCCATGGCAAAAATTCCACTCTTAATGTTAATTTTGGTATGTGTCATGCTAAAAAGGGACTACCAAGAAGAATTTCAAAGGAAGTGTTGGTTCGGTCATTTTTCATGTCAATCACATAGAAATTCACTGGAAAAATTAAACTATTTACATTAACCAATATATTCTCCCGGAGTCTTGCAAGATAAATTACGAATCTGTTAGTGACCTGGATTGTCACTCTTTTTTCGTTCAAAGAGTCGGCTGAAAGTAAATTATAAATGAAAAGTGGCATAACATTAATGGAAGCACCATGATAACACACAATACACTTAATTCCTACCTTACCGATTTTACAAGGTATCACAAAAATACCTTGATCCTTTAACTTTGGTGGGAGCTTTCATTGAAAAATGGCTAAGACGTTTTCTCCTAAGTTCACATTCTTATTGTCGGTAAGTCTTCTTTTATTTGTACAGAGATCTTTTAGGAATCTTGTTGGGACCGTCGTGCACCCAATGGCGCAGCGAAAACAAAATTCAACGGTCTCACCAGCGATCCAAGTACGAAAAACTAAAATCGGGAGGAAGAGATGCAAATACTTACAGCGGGTTCCTTGAAAAAAAGAAAAGACAGCAGTGAATACTGGTGGTATAGATCGGTTCGAATCGTAAGCCTCCACGAAATCACGTCTCGACCTCTACTCAGTTCACCCGATTGAGAGCAATTTTGTTTTCCCCCAAAACTATTTTGAGATAAAAATGGCTGAAGGTTTTTGTGTATGTTCTCTAAAACGGCTGCTAGACCTAACACACACTTTTATGGCCAAGTTACCCTAATCATATTAGGATTTTTATTATTTCAAATTAACTAAATCTATATTTAATTAATTGGAATTTAATAATCCATTTATATCCAAGCTACCCTAATCATATTAGGGATTTTATTATTTCAAATTAATTAAATCTATATTTAATGAATTGAAATTAAATATTCGGGATTATTAAAACATATACTTAATTAACTCTAGATATATTTTAGTATTGTACAACAAATTGTACATCTTTGCTCGTTTCAATCCTAGGGTGTGACCCTATAGGTTATTTTAACGTTAGGAACAATTATTAGAACAATTCTAATATTACATACAATGAGTGACATCTAGCAATATATCATTGTCACCTAAGTTACAAGAAAATATGATTGGACATATCATCTTGGTGATTAACTCTTTATTTATGCACAATTATTGGAATGTCACACTTGTATATCCCATCTATTGTTTCTTCTATAGTAGACTTTAATTAACGAATAGTTTATGATATCTCATATCAACTTATTCGAGCATGGCCATGCGTTTCTAGTTTTACTCAATCAAGTGGCCTGTGATATATTTCCTATTATGTAGGAATGAGAAATCCTATCTTAATCATACACACCCACTACATATATTGAGATATATTCAATAACAGTCTTTATAGAGCAGCCGATTATAGAGCTTGTTTAGCTGCATCAAAACATACAATAATATATGTTGGGATAGTATTGATCTCAAGTCTGAGGATCGTATATATAGTCATCACCATGAGCAATGTTATGACTGTCACATAATAATCAGGGAATATGCTCATGATGAGTCAATCCAATACATGTTAGTGTTAAGCGTATTATTGTTGTCCATACCCATAATAATACTTTACTAGGGATCTTTTAATAATAACAATTATGTCATTATATGGACTTTATTATCTTCCAATTTATGTTAAACACATATATATAACTGAAAATAATAGCGGCAATGCCTTTATTCAATAAAATCGGTAAATAAAAGTATTATTATAATCATCATATGATTAGTCTTTGGGCATACTCTAACAATCTCCCACTAGCACTAAGACCAATCACTCACATATCTAATACCGAGTGACTAAGTGTGACGATCATGCCTCTGCTGTGTAAGAGGCTTCGTCAATGGATCTGTAATGTTGTCATCCGTGTGTACTCTACATATTTCCACATATCCTCAATCAATGATCTCTCGAATAAGATGAATGCGCCCAAGAATATGTTTGGATCATTGAGGAGATATGGGTTCCTTTTCTTGTGTAATGGCTTCATTATTGTCATAACGGAGTTCTACAACATTTGATATGCTGGGAACAACCCCTAATTCCATTATAAACTTCTTGATCCAGAAAACCTCTTTTGTTGCTTCACTGGGTGAAATGTATTCAGCTTCTATTGTAGAACCAGCTATTGTGACTTGCTTCGAATTTTTCCAGCTCACAACACCTCTATTAAGACAAAACACAAAACCCGATTGTGATCGTGAGGCATCCTTATCAGTTTGAAAGATGGCATCAGTATAACCTTTTATACAAAGCTCTTCCTCCCCTCCATAGACAAGAAAATTATCCTTAGTTCTTCTTAAGTACTTAAGGATATTTTTAACCGCAACCCAATGATTTTCACCAGGGTTCGCTTGATACCGACTCGTCATGCTTAAATTATACGATACATCTGGCCGAGTACATATCATGGCATACATGATAGAACCAATAGCCGAAGCATATGGAATCTTATTCATCCGTTCTCTTTCTTGTGGAGTTGAGGGACACATTTCCTTCGAAAGAGAAATGTCTTGTCTCATAGGCAAAAATCCTTTCTTGGATTCTTCCATACTGAACCTTTTCAACACTTTATCAATATATGTACTTTAACTTAGACCTAGAAGTCGTCTTGATCTATCTCTATAGATCTTAACTCCTAAGATATACATTGCCTCACCCAAATATTTCATAGAAAAACAACTACTTAACCAAGTCTTAATAGACTGTAAAGTAGGTATATCATTTCCTATTATTAGTATGTCATCTACATACAAGATTATGAAAGAAACAATGCTCCCACTAGCCTTCTTATAAACACAATGTTCATCTTCATTTTTTATAAAACCAAACTCTTTTATTGATCAATTAAATGAAGATTCCAGCTTCAAGAAGCTTGCTTTAGTCCATATATAGACCGTTGTAGCTTACAAACCTTTCCAGTATTTCCTGGAAAGATAAAACCTTCTGGTTGTGTCATATACACATCCACTTCAAGTTTTCCATTAAGGAAGGTGGTTTTGACATCCATTTGCCAGATTTCATAATCATGGAATGCAACTATTGCTAGCTGGATCCGGATGAACTTAAACATAGCTACAGGGGAGAATGTTTCGTCATAGTCTACACCATGAACTTGTCAAAAACCTTTAGTGACTAATCACCCCTTGTATGTTTGTACATTACCATCTATGTCAGTTTTCTTCTTGAAAACCCCATTTACATCCTATAGGTTTGACCCCTTCAGGTGGTTCAACCAAAGTCCATACTTGGTTTACTGATATGGAATCCATCTCAGATCTCATGGCTTCAAGACATTTATCAGATTTTGGGCTAGACACTGCCTCTTGATAAGTCTTGGGCTCATCTTGATCCATAAGAAGAACATCTCCATGTGTCGTAACGAGAAATCAAATCTCTCAGGTGCACGATGTTCTCTTGTGGATCTACGCAGTGATTGTGTTTCTAAATCTATTGAATGCTCCTCAACAACTTGTGAAACATGCTCAACTTCAGGTTCATTTATCTGTTTCTCTTGAACTTCTCCAAGTTCAATATTTCTACCCTCCATTTCTTTGAGAGAAATTCTCTTTCGAGAAAAACTCATGTTCGAGCAACAAACACTTTGTTCTTGTTAAGATTGAAGAAATAGTATCCCTTAGTTTCTTTAGGATATCTAACAAATATACATTTATGAGATTTAGGTTCGAGCTTTATAGACATCTAATGTTTTACATAAGCTTTACAACCCTAAATCTTCATAAAAGACATACTAGGATGTTTCCCAGTCCATATCTCATATGGTGTCTCTTGAATCGATTTAGATGGAACACGATTTAGTGTGAAAGCAGTTGTTTCAAGTGCATGTCCCCAAAAAAATGTCAGAAAATCACTATGACTCATTATCGATCGAACCATGTCTAATAGTGTTCGATTCCTTCTTTCAGAAACTCTATTCCACTGTGGTGTACCAAGTGGTGTAAGCTGTGAGACAATCTCACATTCTTTTAGGAGTTCATCAAACTCTATGCTTAAGTATTCTCTACCTCGATCTGATTGAAGTTCCTTAATTCTCTTGCCTAGTTGATTTTGTACTTCATTTTTAAATTCCTTAAACTTCTCAAGGGCTTTAGATTTATGGTGCATAAGTTAAATATACCCATACCTACTAAAGTCATCGGTAAAAGTAATGAAGTAATGGAATCCACCTCTGGCTTGTGTATTCATTGGTCCACATACATCACTATGTATTAACCCCAATAAATCACTTACTCACTCATCTTTACTATTAAAAGGAGCTTTAGTCATATTTCCCAACAAGCAAGATTTGCATACATCATATGTTGAAAAATAAATGAATCTAAAAATCCATATTTATGGAGTTTTGATATGTGTTTCTCACTTATATGGCCTAAACGACAATGCCAAAGATAAGTTTGATTTGAGTCATTTGTTTTTTATCTCTTAGTATTTATGTTATAAATGGTGTTTTCTTAATCCAAAAATATAGAGACCATTAACCAATTGTGCCGAACCATAAAAAAACACTATCGAGATAAAAAGAACAACAATTATTCTTAATAATAATCTCAAAACCAATTTTGTCCAAACAAGAAATAGAAATATTTTTCTTAGTTAAAATAGGCACATAATAACAATCCTCTAAATTTAAATCAAGTCCACTAGGAAAAGATAAACATATGTCTCTATAGCTAATGCAGCAACTCTTGCTCCATTTCCCACTCGTATGTCAGGTTCACGTCTCCTTTAGCCAGATTCCTTCTCTTTTGCAATCATTGTACAAAAGTACAAATATAAGAACCACAACCGATATCTAATACCCAAGAAGAAGATGTTGACAAATAAACAACAATAACATAAATACCTGAAACAAACGTTCCGTTTTCTTTTGCCTTTTTGACCTCTTCAAGGTAAACAAGGTAGTTTCTCTTCAAGTGTCCGGTCTTATTACAATGGAAACATTTTCCTTCTTTGCTAACTCCCCCTTTAGGTTTCAATGAATTTTTCCCTTTTGGTTTGGTCTTACCATTGCCCTTAGACATTGTAACTGCCTTTTTCTTTCCCTTTCCTTTGTCCTTGTGGACCATCAGAATGGGATTAGGTCCAATCTTTTTCATGTTACTTTCAGCAGTTCGTAACATGCCAAGTAATTGTGGCAAACACTTGTTAATTTCATTCATGTTGAAATTAAGGACAAATTGGCTAAAGCTATATGGAAACAATTACATGATAACATCGGTAGCCAATTCATCTTTGAGAAGAAATCCCAGCTTTTCCAACTTTTGTATATAGCCCATCATCTTGATGACATGAGCTTCTACAAGAGTTCCCTCTGCCATTTTGCATTGAAATATAGCTTTAGAGGTCTCATATATCTCTTGGCGTGCTTGCCCTTCATATATTTCTTTGAGATTTTGAATCATCTCATATGCAACCATGTCCTCATGTTGCTTATGAAGCTCAGGAGTCATGGTGGCAAGCATTAGACATCCAACATCTAACATATCATCCATATGTTTCTTGAATTTGTCTTTGTATGCTTTTTAAGTATTAGCTGCCGGTTCATTAGGAACAGGTTCCTCAATGACATATTCCTTCCTTTCCTATTTGAGAACAATTCTCAAATTACGAAACCAGTCATGGAAGTTTATGCCATTAAGTTTATCCTTCTCAAGGAGTGATCGCAGTGATAAAGTGTTGTTTTCCATTAAATCTACACCAATAGAAATATTAAAGTAAGTAAATTTACCGAATTAAAATTTATAAATAGGACTTTATTTACAAATTACTCCTACTATTTTATTCAAAATTAAAAACCCCCTTTGTTTTAATTTCGAAACAATTCAACGAAATGTTTTATAGTGCGTGAGGATCCATAATACATCAAATTCCTAAATCAGCTTTGACTTTTCTTTTAGGATAGTGATTATTTAATTAACACTTGACTAGTTGCATCTCATGTAACTCCTCATTTTGGTGATCAACTTTTGTTCGAGTCATCTCATGACTTTTCCAAATATTTAACCTCTAGGTTTCTAATCCTTTTAGAATAACCTAGCAAAGTTATTACCAATATTTCAACCAGTGAATATCACTTGCTTATTCTTCACGTTTAACCAAGATAGATTTATATGCCAATGCTTTGGTAAAGCCCGCACAATATCGATCAAAGCCTTAACGAGGTTAAATATTGACGGTTAACTTAACTAGATTATAAAGAGGGATTTGTGTAATTATCTCATCATTGTTTGTTTTAATATTAGGCCCTTATTGATCTCATCAATATTTATTCTTATTTTATCATTTGATGCATTGCTTACATAAAAACTATAGCAATAAATAAGATGCAATTATTATAGCCTAAAATAATGACTAAGGTGGCCCATCGCAAGCCAATGGGAGAACCAAGAACCCTAAAGCCTAAGACTACTCTCTAGACATCTTATCGCCATTCTTCTGCTCCATGTAAATCTTCATAGGTTTACAATTTTAAAAGAAACTCATTTTACATACGACGGAGTAAGATGAGAAGAGAAATACAAAGGAGATATAGAAAGGCACGACTCGCAGACTGTATTTTAAATTAAACCATTATAAAGTGAACAAGGGCTATATCCATGCATGTCGACCTCTGTGCAAAACAAACATATCATATATATATACACGTTCTTACGCCTTTATTCAAAAAAAAATAATATTAGCCTTCAATTTCTACTGCTGATGAGGGTCAAGGGGCGAAGCCCTTTTGCGGGGTCTAGGGGCACCCCATGGCGCAGCGGAAACAAAACTCAACGGTCTCACCAGTGATACAAGTACAAAAAACTGAAATCCAAAGGAAGAGATACAAATACTTACAGCGGGTTCCTTGAAAAACAACAAGTACAACAGTGAATACAGGTGGTGTAGATCGGTTCGAATCGTAAGCCTCCACGAAATCATGTCTCGACCTCTACTCAGTTCACCCGATTGAGAGCAATTTTGTTTTCCCCCAAAACCGTTTTAAGAGAAAAATGGCTGAAGGTTTTTATGTGTGTTCTCTAAAACGGCTGCTAGACCTAACACACCCTTTCATAGCCAAGTTACCCTAATCATATTAGGGTTTTTATTATTTCAAATTAATTAAATCTATATTAAATTAATTGGAATTTAATAATCCTTTTATATCCAAGTTACCCTAATCATATTAGGGATTTTATTATTTCAAATTAATTAAATTTATATTTAATTAATTGAAATTAAATATTCGGGATTATTAAAACATATACTTAATTAACTCTAGATAAATTTTAGTTTCGTACAACAAATTGTACATCTTTGCTCGTTTCAATCCTAGGGTGTGACCCTGTAGGTTCTTGTAGCGTTAGCAGTAATTATTAGAACAATTATAATATTACATACAATGAGTGACATCTAGCAATATATCATTGTCACCTAAGTTACAAGAAAATATGATTCAACATATCATCTTGGTGATTAACTCTTTTATGTATTGCATCCTTATGTCCTTTATATCTAGAATAGGTACAAGTCTTGGAATAGTAACACTTGTATTGCCCATCTATTGTTTCTTGATATCTAGAGTACACTTTAATTTTAGAATAGTTTATGATATCTCATATCAACTTATTCGAGCATGGCCATGCATTTCTAGTCTTACTCAATCAAGTGGCATGTGATATATTTCCTATTATGTAGGAATGACAAATCCTATCGTAATCATACACACCCACTATATATATATTGAGATATATTCAATAACAATCTTTATAGAGCAACCAATTGCGGAGCTTGTTTAGCTCCATCAAAACATACAATAATATATGTTGGGATAGTATTGATCTCAAGTATGAGGATCATACATATTGTCATCACCATGAGCAATGTTATGACTATCACATAATAATCCAAGACATATGCTCATGGTGGGTCAATCCAATACATTGTTCTCTAACAATATAATCATGTATCAATTCTGACATCTCTATGTCAATGAAAACTCGTTGTCATCAATCAATAACATGTTAGTCTTAAGCGTATTATTATTGTCCATGCCCATAATAATACTTTACTAGGGATCTTTTAATAATAACAATTATGTCATTTTATGGACTTTATTATCTTCCAGTTTATGTTAAACACATATATATAACTGAAAATAATAGTGGCAATTCCTTTATTCAATAAAATCGGTAAATAAAAGTATTATTACAGTCATCATATGATTGGTCTTTGGGCATACTCTAACAAATCTGACATACCTTAACAATTTTTGGATTACTTTTATAAGTGGTATGTTTATCTTCACTTTTTGGAATATATGAAAACTTGTTTTACCAACCTTGAATGAAAATGAGGTGAAAATTGCATATGAAGAATGAGTAGGATATGACGTGGAAAAGCCTTGGGTGGGAGGAGATGGAGTCTCCTCCCTTCTTTTCTTTTGGGATTGCGCGGTATCTTTTTCTCAAACATTTGGTGAGACAGCGATACAATTCCGAAGGGTTATGGAGTTAACATTTTCTCATGGATTCGGCTCAGTTTGAGATGGTAACCTTCATTGCGACTCTAATTTTTGGACAAATTATGTTAATTGGATCATTTTTTTATCAAGATCTTGAAAGCGAGCTTCAATCATGATTTGAAATTTCTCATAAGATATCGCCAATCGCTCTACAATCGCCTTTAATGAAGATTTTAGCAATTGATATTGTTGAGGTAGAGGTGGCCTCAGTTGATAAGCTTGATTTGGTCTCGGGTTTTGTCTATAGCTGAGGTTCAGATGCTCTTCTCACCCCAGATTGTAAGTGTTGGCATTAGGATTGTAAGCCCTCTGTGGAGATCCCGAAAAGTTTCCCACTATATTCAATTGTGTGCCAACATCTTCTTGTAACATCAGGTAACTGTCAGTTGGATAGTCTACAATTGTGTATATTATGTATTCTCTGACTGTACCAATTTTACTTGTAATAAGAGAATTAATTACATCAGTTAACTTATCAATTTTATCTTCCAAAATAAATGTACTTATCTTGTGAACCCATCGAGTGGGTTCATTGGGAGGGAAAAAATGTTGAGAGTTGGTAGAAATTATAGAAATTAAATTTCTCATTGTATTTGAGGTCATATTGACTAGGCTTCCTCCACTAGTTGCGTTGAACATGTTTATCTCTAAAGGAAGCTAGTCTTCGTAAAAGTACTATAAAAAGTTTGTTCAGTTAATCCATGTGGTGGACAGCTAGTGCAGAGCTTCCGGAATCATTCCAGTATTTGTAAAGTGACTATATCTTTCTGTCTGATTCATAGGATGTTCTCCTTAATTTACTTGCCTTCTTCATAGGGAATAACCTTCAAGAGAAAGACATGTCATGTCATTCTATATTGTTACATTATTGGAGGTAAATAAAATATCCATTCCTTAGCCAAATCGGCTAAGGGAAAAGAGAAAACACAAAGTTTGATATGATAATCAGATACTCCATAGGGTTTCATGCTTGAATAGACCATGTGAAATTTTGTAAGATGCTCGTGTAGATTTTCACTTGGTAATCCATGGAAGGTAGGAAAATGATGGATAAGACTCGTTTTAAGCTAAAATAGAGTTTTTCATTAGGAAATGTGATGCATTTATAATAAGTTTTTCATATGTGTAATGTGTATCGGTGTCAGAAGTTGCATTGGGTATTGAGTCTAAACATTAATTTTGTGATTGTTATCACTATTGTCTCAATGAGAATCAGATCTGATCTCAATTTCCTTAAACAGACCGCCATTAAGTTTTCTATTAGGAAGTTGAATTTGTTACCAGTCGATTTTTCTTCCCAACATTAAGCAACAATACCAATTGTAATACCCCAAACATTAGGCCATTTACTAAAGTGTAAGGATTTAAATTTTAGTGGTTTAATTTTGATAAATTGAAGTGTCCAGGATTGATTGGAAATTTTTATTTAGGATTTATTATCAAAGATTGAAGGATTTAAGGGCAAAGTGGTCTTTTGACATGAAATGAATTTAAAATTAATTTTATGTTAATATAACATGTGGGAAATAGAAAGAAAAGGAAAGAAAAGCCTAGAGAGTTCTCTCTTCATCTTCTATTCTTCCTTTTTCACAGTGATTCATTGCTAAGGTAAATGTTTTTTAAGTTGGTTGTTTTTAGTATTTTTTAGTTGGTTTTTAGTTATGGGTGGTATAAATCTTAAGAAAGCTTAGAAACGAATAGAACTAAAAGATTGATGAATTAATGGTAATTTAGTAAAATGGGTTTTTAATGGTAATTGGATTTGAAGGTATTTTGACTTGTTAAAGTTTTGTTGAAAACATTTTGATCTTTCGATATACAAATTAAATGTTATTGGATTTTAATATTTCTAATCATTTTCAAATATATTTGATTAAATTATTGAATATAAAAATATACTCCAAGTTTTTTAAATGACAATTTTAATCCTTACTTAAGTGTAAAGTTGTGTTTTAATCTTAAATATTTTTGAAACAAATTTTACAAAGTATTTCGAGCCTTAATCGAGGCAAAAATCTTTTCTTAATAAATCTCAAACCGAAAAAGGTAGATTGCCCAGGGTACCGATACCCCTATGTAATTGGCTCCGAGAAGTAATAGAATGCTCGGAGGGTACCGATACCCCCCAGTAGGTACCGATACCCCCCAGTCTTATACGGTCGAATATTTGAATTTTACGCTGCAGTACATATACCCTATGATGGGGTACTGATACCCCCATGCTCCAAGCTTTTTAATAATCTTTTCACACAATAATGACTCTTTTGACTCCACCTATCATCCCCGACATTCATAATTGATCCAAGAAGTATTTAAACAAGCTTGAATCCATTGATCAAACAATTAAAGAATGAGAGAAATCAAAGAGAAAGTATCAATCCCTTTGAGCATTTTCAAGCCTATTTCATTCAATATTCATCTTTGCTCAATAACACTTATTGTGCTCAATTGTATTATTCTTGAGTGTTCTTTCTTTGTTCTATAATGTGCAAACATCTTCCTTGAGAGGTTTTTCTGTAAGTTTGAAAAATTGTATTGTTCTCTTGGGGAGAGTGTTCTCAAGAATTTGGGTATAATTCTGAGGGATTTGTTGGTTACTCTCTATCCTCAAAGAATACAAATTAGTGAATTTGTAGAAAATCCTTAGTGTGGATAGCGAAGGTAGTGGACGTATACTTTGGTCAATGATTCTCTTTTAACTTGCTTTGCTTTTTTTTTTCCTTTTTTATGAGACATCCCTTGTTAGTTAATGATGTAATGAAAAAAACTCAAATAATGCGATATGCAAGAATGCATGATGAAATTCGGCATTGATCCAAAATTGTGTCTGTTATTATAAATAACCTTATTGGGGACAAAAGTTATTTCTAAGAAGAACAGCTTCTAACAGGTTGAGTTGAATACCATGTCACCTCCGGCTTCTCTGGCTAAACCGTACAGTGACGAGCTATTTTTTGTACTTGTCCCATGAATCTCGAATTGTTGATCTCTGGTTTTCACTCTCTGCTGAGTATTCCCTCAACGAAAGCGCCTTAGAAGCCTCCATTGAAGGAGAACTATCTGAATTAACTTGTTTGTTTCTTGGATTTGTCAACAATGGCTGTTGTCTTGAAGGGACTTTCCAGGTCAATAGTCTCCCGGTTTCGGTTTTAAAAAAAAGGTACCCGAGTTCTTCTTGCTTCCAGACCCTTAGTCATAAGCCCTTACAAGCTCATGTGGACTAAGTTAAACTCGAGGGGATACATTCCCTTATGCCCGCACGGTGAATAATTCACACGATACATAAGGTTATGAATCCCGAAGGCTACTGTTAAGCCCGCATAGAGAATAAATTTTCACGAAGGCATCACTTTCACCCCCACTTAAATAGGGTTCGGATCTCAGGTATAGAGCCTTAGATGGAAAAACTTTAGAGCTGGAACCATTGAAGAATCGTCAGTACAACTATTTATTGGAAAAAACATAATCAAAGTAAGTAAAAGGATCGAAAAATTACCTTAAAATTTAAACTTACCCTATTCATTAAAAGACAACTAGAATTACCTTAGCCTGACTCACTTACATGTCCCCAGTAGAGTCGTCAAGATGTCGGAACCGCTTTTCGTATGGGCCCGAAATTGAGCTTCAACTTGAATGAAAAGTATTGGAGCTGCCACCGATCATTATTTTAAAAAAATGGGTTGATCGGATACCTTATTTCTTACCTGATCTGCATCTTACCAAAGATGTCGGATTCGGGAGTCGGTTAGTTAAGGAAGGGTTAGCACCCTTGAACTGCCTTTCGATACGTAATTTCCAGTTGTCTTTAGTTAAGAAAGTTGCAAGTTAAATTAAAAAGTAAAAATTGATCCGAATACTTACCCCTGACGGATTCGAAAGTGTACCCTTAAAAAGTCGAGAAACTTGTTAGAGGAAAAATAATGAAAGTAAATAAATAACGAAAAAAAATTAAATAAATAAATAAAAACTAGAAGAAAATAGAAATAATAAATAAAGAGAAAAAATAAGAAAAAGATAAAGAAAATGAATTAAAATAAAATAAAGGAAAATATAAAAATATAGAAATAAGTAAAAAATAATATAATAATAATATAATGATATAATACTAGTAAAAAGAGAATAAAAAAGAAAAAAATAAAAGAGTATAAGAATAAAAAAATAATATATATATATATATATATTATATATATATATATATATATTAATAATAAATGTGGTGTTTGAATATAAAAATAGAAATAAAAAAATTAAAATTTCAAGGGACTGAATTGAAAGAAAAAACAAATCGGGTCGATTTAAAAGAAATTCGGATTACATTGGATTAAAGGGGGCAAATCAAAACTTTACAAATGAAGAGGGACCAAATGGGAATTATCCCCTTACTCTTAAAAACCCGCAGATCCCCTAGGGATCCGCTTGGGTCGGGTAGGGTCAGTCCAATCGGGTTCCATGGGCTTAATATTTAAGCCAAAAAATTAAACTTTCATTTCTCTCTTCTCCAAACCGAAGCAAACCCTCCCCCGCCATTTTCTCTCTTTTGTTCTTCAACCATGAAGAACAAGCTCCGTGTTTTCCAGAAAAACGGTGGCCACCGCTCGACTAAAAAATTGCTTTTTGATATATCTTCTCCCCCTCTTTTTAAATAGGGTTTCTTTTTAAAAAAGCCTCGAGAGGGTTAGATCTAAAGCAAAAGATCTCGGAAAAATCCCTCCACATTCATCGGCCTTTGGGTTTCCTTTAAACCGAAGCACAAATAAAACATGCAAGCCAAGAACGAATCGAAAAGGTAAGAAAAATTATACCTTATTTTATTTCTAAAAAACCTTACAAATGCTTGATCTCTCTGCGTATTTCGTATGGTTTACTGGTAATATTGTGTGTCCCCCTTTTCAAATGTAAATGTTACATTTATTTATAGAAAAGCAATGATATTTTTAGACCCCTAATATGATTCACCTCTGTTGTTGTTGGTTGTGGTTGAGTCCCTTGTATCCACGTTTGTGGGTGGCTGAGAAAAGCGACGGTTGACTCGTTTGTTGAGAAGCATGCGGCGTTGGACGAGAGATGGGTGGGTTTCAAAAACCCTAACCGGTTCGGGTGCTCAGATTTGAACCTGGTTCGTGGGTCTGCTTGTGTTGGTTTAGGCTGCTCCTGCTGGGCTGTTGGTCGTGCGTCAGACTAGGGTTTGGGCCTGACACAATGTAAAAAATAAATGTAATGCCTGACCATGTAAATGATAATTAATATAATATATATGTTATGTAATTATAGCATATAATGTGTATATTATGTAACATAATACCCATACATATACCAAACACATAACATAAATAACACGGAAACATAGTCGGACGAAATATGTCGACACCTGAAAGTTCATTGTTATGTCCCTTACCATTAACTTTTACTACTTTAATGTCAATTGCTGAATTCCGTTAAGGTTGATAAATAAATAATTTCAGTTATCCCATCAGTGTTCTAGTGCACACATGAAAGCTATGTGACTTGAACTCCATTTCTTAAAATGTACTCTTAGTGGAGGCTCAAGAGAAGAAGATTCAGCATGGTTGGAAGAATCACAACTTTGCCCGTTGTACTGAATCATGGTTTGATTTTATTATTGTTGTTGTGAATATTTAGATACTATATAGTTGATGTGGTTTTGAATGAATTGATTGAATGTTGTGATACATGGTATGTTGAACTAGCCTAGTTTGGTTGGAAAATTGTCTGCAATGAACTACCGTTGATTGTATGATTAGAATTATTGATTCAAGTTTGTGTTGGCGTTCCCATAAGATATATTCAGATGTGTCCTCCAACTAGAAATGTATGTCCTTGATAGGAAAATCTGTATCCTTGGCAGAAACGATACAAGAAATTTTTTTATAATGGTCTTTTGTGGACGTACTGTAAATGGAACCTTGATAGACAATTTTTTTATAATGGCCTGTTGTGCTCATCTGTAAATGGAACGATACAAGAATTTTTATATGGTCTGAAACTTCTATGTAAAGTATTCTTCATTGGTTTTGAAAATTTTTAATAAAATTTTATGGGATCAAGAATACCATGCATAGGGAATTTACGTAGAAGTTCCTTGTATCGTTTCTAAGACTCATACAAAATTTCATCATCCACTTTCTTGAACGATGTATTTTCAGTTCGTAGTTTCAAGTTGAGTACAAAACCTTAAAAGTGTAGCATGAATTTCTGCTAAGTCTTTCTATTGATACAGAACCTAGAGGAAAAAAATTCAACCAAGCCTCGACTCTGTCACGGAGTGAGTATGAAAATAACTTCAAGCGTATTCTTTTGGCAGGACTCATTGTTACCATGTGTTCCAGCCATGGCTTGTCTCTCCTGATACCTTCGACAGATATACTCTCTAGATATGGTTCCAAAAGTAATTTTATCCCTATGTTGGTCCGAGTCATGCACCGCAAAGTACCTAAAAATAAACTTTAAAACTAATTTAGTACTAACACTAAAATATTTCAATGCAAAAAACCTAATATAACACCATCTACTCTCCGAAAAGGCAGAAATGACACGAAAACTTGGTGTGTGGTGGTGGGTCTCTCCACAAAAGTATGTTATAGTTTGACTCAAATTATAATTGGTAATTAAGATGAATTTTATTGTAATTCTAGTGGTTAAAGATTACTTGGTAGTTATGTTATTTAATAAAGTAAATATTTGTTTTAGGTAAAAATTCTTACTCAATAATAATTCTTGATGACCAAGTATTTGCCTCTATAAACATAGATTATGTATTAGCCTTTAGAATGATACGAAGATATTTCGGAGACTTGTCCTTTTTGGAATTTTTGCAACTTTTGGGCTTATGTCATAGAGATAATTGTAGGGATGTTTGAAGAGTATTTTGGGATATACCAGGTTTTGATATTTATTTCGGGTTTTGGATACATGTGATATCATGTATAGTAATTTTTTTCTCTAGTTTATAGTGGATTGTTTTTCATCTCGCCCGTGGAGGTAAGTAATGTCGAACCACGTTAAATCTCCTCTTCTTGTGCATGTATTATTTTTGTTGATATCGCTTGGTTATTTTTTCTGCTCTCAAATTCATAACAAGTGATATCAGAGCAATGGTTCGTGTTGTGGAGTTTGAAGGAATTTGTTTGCGGATTTGTTAGCGATTTGGTGACGTGCAAGATGAATTTGATACAATGAGTTTTTCAGTTGCATGAAAGTTATTCTAAATTGATCCAGTGGTACATCAATGGATATTGTGTATAATTGAAGTTTTGAAGACATGAAAACGGTGCTTTAACGGATATGCGGCTTACATAAAGACTAAATTTGTTAAGACTTGAATACCAATTTTTTATGAAACTAGGGTCAAGGGGAGATTTATAGGTTGACCCAATTATAATTTGTAATTAGTGGGATTTTATGTAATTCTAGTGGTTAAAGATTATTGGTAGTTAGATTTATTATAATTTGTTTTAGGTTTATTGAATAAGCTTGGTGACCAGGTATTTAACTCTATAAGCAAAGATTATGTATTAGTCTTTAGGGTGATATGAGAGATAATATTTTGGAGAGTTGTAATTCGTTTTTGGGATCTCTGCAACTTTTAGGGCTTATGTCCCACATATTATTTTGTAGGGATGTTGGAAGTGTGTTTTGAGGGTTTTGGGATACATTGTCATACAGTGCCGCTCCTGCCAGCTTGATATTATTAAGAAACGGCTCCTCGCTAGAATAAATGCCAAACTCAATCCCATACAGTGTCGCTCCTACAGCTTGATATTCTTGAAAAACAGTTGATCAAAAGACAACAAGCTCTTAGCATAAGAGGAGTTTTTCTGGTTTCAAAAGTCTTGAGTACAATGCTTGCAACAAGGGCATAAAATACTATTTCTTCCATCTCTCTACCATTTCCCGTCGTAGGAAGAATAACATTGTTATGTTATGGAATAAGATGGAGAATGGGTTAGTGATCCTAAACTTTGTCTTCTAGGATCGTGAGTACTATCTCAACTTATTTACTATGGACAATGATCCTCGAGTTCTGCTACCAAGTCTTAGCCCTTTTATAACTCTGGAAGATCACATTCTTTGGCTCAGCCTGCATTAGGGAAGATGTTCGGAATGCCCTTTTCATGATGAAACCTTGGAAAACACCTGATGATGACGGGTTCATGTTGTGTTTATCAAGAGATGTGGAGTACTTCGTAAGTACCTAACATGATAGTCCATTCGGCATTGACGACTGACTCTTTTCCGAGTGAGCTCAATAACACATTGATCGCTTTCATTCCCAATGTCTTGGCTCCTAAATCGGTAAAGCAATTTCATCCCATAAGCTTATATATTGTTCCTATAAAACATCACCAAGTTCTTGTGAAAAGATTATGTCCTCTATTGATTACATCCTCTATTGGACGTTAAGCTTCGATAATATTCTCTTAGCTCAAGATTTTTCCACAAAATTAAACATTTCAAAGGTAAAAACAGTCTCGTCGCCATCAAGATTGATTTTTAAAAGCTTACGACCGAATACGTTGGACTTCCTGAAAGAAACTCTTGTTCAATTGTCTTTCCACAAATTGGATTGATTTCTTACTCTATTTTTTCCAGAGCTTTAAACTTTCGGTTCTTTGGAATGGTGAAAAAATGAATTACATAACCCTTCCTGGTCTATGTCAAGGTGACCCCATCTTGCCTTGTTTTCCATTGTATAGAGACTTGGTTATGATCCAAGAAGCTATAGATACTAGCAGGAAGCCTATAAAACTCGAGAAATGGCCCTCAAATCTCCCATTTATCTTTGCTGACGATCATTTTATTGGGAGTGTTAATGATCATCAGGCGATCGTGTTTAAAGATGTTCTTGAGCTTTTTTGTTCATCCTCACGTATCAAGGTTAGCTATGAAAATTCTTATCACCTTCTGCTAAATCGGGAACTCGGTAATTTGGACAAATTAAATATGATATTTCAGATTTGGACAAATATCTTGGAGTGCATTTATTACACGATCGTATTTAGAAATTAACTTATTGGGAACTTGTTGATAATGTAGCTGCGGTTGAGTAACTGGAAAGTTAAAACCCTATCTGCAGTTGGTAGATCTATTCTTGTCAACTCGGTTACCTCTGCTTTCCCTACATACACCATGACGACTTCAGGTTGCCTGTGAGTATGTTAGTGAAATGACAGATTAAATCGAAGGTTCTTGTTGGGAAATGATGAAAGTGTTCCTCACTTAGTTTCTTGGGATGAAGTTTGTAGACCAAAACCGTTGACGGCTTGGGTCTACGCTCATGGTGAACACAATTCTATTCTCTTTCAAAAAACCACTTGGAGGTTCCTAATCAATCTGCTAGTCTTTTGGTGAAGGATCGCAAAGTTGTTTATGGAGTGAAAGGCGGTCCCATTCAGTATGTGATGATCTCCTAGTCGATCTTCATCTTTCCCATACCTGCATAGCTTAATGTCTGGTCTCATGATAGGTCTTTTGCGTCGCATGGGGACGGAACTAAGTGTTAACACGTGTGAAAAAACCTCGTATATTCATTCATTACTAATATGTACACCATTCCTTTATACAACTCAATTACAAAAGCTATACACTAACTAGCTTCTAACCAATATTAACTAACTATTAATAGCGTCGCTGAGTACCCAAAGCATTGGTTAAAACGTTTGCTAGTTGATTTGCAGATGAATCATATTCTGTACAGATCACCCCTTCTTGTATTTTTCTCAAATAAAATGGCAATCTATATCAATTGCTTTGTCCTCTCATGAAATACCGGATTTGCTACAATCTGCAGTGCTTTCTTGCTATCACAGTACAGTTTAGCTGCTGGAGATCCTTTACACCCAACTCTACTAACAACCTTTTAGCCATACAATTTCTGCTCCACCATTGCCATACCTCTGTATTCCGCCTCTGCTGATGAC
Source organism: Hibiscus syriacus (assembly GCF_006381635.1). NCBI lineage: Eukaryota > Viridiplantae > Streptophyta > Magnoliopsida > Malvales > Malvaceae > Hibiscus > Hibiscus syriacus. The sequence goes on along the minus strand of NW_024061878.1, from coordinate 1,499,655 downwards.
CTTGCTAGTGTTCTTCTTTTTTGACTTCCAGGAAATTAAGGAATTTCCTAGTTTGACACAGAAACCAGTAACCGATCTCCTTGTCATCAAACAAGTGCCCAGTCATCATCACAAAGGCTTAGCGACATTGTCCTGCAGAAGACAATAATCCTTGACTAGGATTCTTAACCAACAAAGGTAAGCTTCTGCTCCATAGGTACAAGCAGTTTCTCACCTCCTAATCCTGTTTCTCTATTAACTCTACGCATACTTCCTTTGGTTCAACAAAATTCCTTCACTAGATCTAAGTATCTCAAAATGAAAGTACTTAAGTTCTCCAAATCCTTCATTCTAAAGCTAGCATGCAAATTACTTTCATTCTTCTATTATGGCAACATCATTTCCATAATCAATAGATCATCAAATATATAAGAATGATTACTATTTTTGTTCCCTCTCTTTTGTAAAAAGTAATCAAACTTACTTTGAATATCCAGCAACCAAAGCTTCAGTTAGTCTCATGTTCTACTGCCTATATCTTGCTTCAGGCCATAAATAGATTTATGCTGGTTGTGAATCCCTGAGGTAACTGCATGTAGACCTCCTCAAGCAAGGTCCCTTGAAGAAACGCATTATAGACATCCATTTGAACAGACCAGTGTTGCAAATAGGCAAGCACCAAACAATTCTTATTGGTGAGAAAGTTTCAACAACACACCTTCTCGCTGATTGTAGCCTTTCGCAACCAAATGTGCCTTGTGCGTTCAACCTCACCATTGGATCGAACTTACCTTATACCCATTTGCATCTAATGGGAACCTTTCTCGGTGGAAAAGGAATTACACACCAAGTATTGTTTAATTCTAATGCTTGAAACTCCTCTTGCATTGCAGTACCCTTAAAGGGTCTTTAATGGCTCACTATAAAGTAGGCTCAACATGGAAGTAGAAGAAAGAAAAGATTGTTATGAGATGGAAGATGAGAATAAGAAACGTTATTTGAAATGTGATGAAAGCTAGAAGTGGATGATTGGCAAGAAACATACTCATTTAACCAAAGTGGAGGCTTGGACACTCTAGAGACCTCCTAACACATGATCAACAGGAACAGGAGCACTAGAAAAGGAGAAGAAACAAGTGCAGGAGACTCTGCACCAACAACACTAGGACACATATCATTAAAGAAGGACCAAAAGAATACTGCTAAGAAGCCAAATTTGGAGATACCATGAGCCGACGACAGTCTGACATAGCAAGTCAGTTAAAAAAACTCAGAGTCAGATATAAAAGTTGTAAGGAAATAACCGACTGAAGGAATAGCTAGAGGGACGAACTTATCATGAGGCTTAGTTTTGAGTAGCATAACCCAAGCACCAAAGACCTTTAAGTGTAACAATGAAGGAGGTTTAATGAAACATTTCATATGGAGATTTCCAATTAAGGACAGTAGAAGGAAGCCTATTAATTAAGTAACAAGCAGCTAAGACACATTCTCTCCAAAACTAATAGGAACCCGAGACTGAAAACGAAGTGCTCGAGCTACTTCAAATAGTGTTTATGCTTCCTTTCAGCTACCCATTTTGCTGAGGTATCAACACAGATGACTGATGAATAATTCCAAAGAAGAAAAGAAAAGAACACTCTTTTCTGAAGAACTCCAACCCATTATCACTATGAATGGTTTTTATAGAAGCCTCAAATGATTAAGGACTAAAGAAAAAATTCCTTAAAGAAACAATAGCATTTGACTTAATTTTTAATAAGTAGACCCATGTCATTCTTGTCAATCATCAACTATTGTTAGAAAAAATCTATGACCACTATGAGTGGAAATTCTATATGGACCCCATAAGTCCATATGAATCAACTGAAAAAACTAGACCGAGACTGACTAATCGGAAAAGGCATATGAGCTTGTTTGGCTAAAGGAAAAATAGAACAATAATGAATAACAGAAGAATCTAGTTTACAGTCATTCAATGAGAGATGATGCAATTGAGAAAAGAAGCATGACCTAACCGGGCATGCCAAATGGAAGTTTTATTATTAACAGACGACATACAATGAGGTTTAACAGTAAAAGACACATTAGGAACCTTAGAAACAACACTAAGAAAAGAACCAAAAGAATGAAGAAAACAAGCCTCTATGTTTCCTACCACCCCCCAGCATCTTGCCATTGTAGAGATCCTGAATATGCAAAAATCAGGATAAAACTGAACAACACAGTTTAAGTCAATGGTCAATTTTAAAACAGATGACAAATTATGAGAAAAGACAGGAACATATAAGACATTTTGTAACAGTGGAAGAATCAAACCAATATGAACCAATGTGTTATAGGAAGGGTTTACCATTCGAAAGATGAACAAAGTGAGAAGCATTCAACATGATTACTCAAGCATTCAAAATTAGACAACATATGGTCAGTAGATCCAGTGTTAAGAATCCTGTAATCGAAATATTTGTAGAATCAGGTAAACCATCATGAATCATACTTGCAAATTGGCAGCAGCATCACCAGAGTCATGAACATCTTTGTTGAGAAGCTCCAGCAGACAATTGTACTGGTTTGAGGTGAACATCGGAGCCAAAGAAAAAGTCAAGGGAGAAAACTCTGATGATTGTCCTGATCCGAGTTAGCCACCATGGCAAAATAGGTTTTCTTTTCGTTTGTGAACTTGAAGTCAAGAGGGAAGCCATTGAGCCTATAACACTGGTCCCGCTTATGGCCACAGATCTTACAAAAATCGCACACTCCATTAAATCTTCCTCGGAAATAATTAGTAGAGTTTGAGTACATAGCCACCGCATCAAACAGTGGTGAAACGCCTGAAAAAACACCACTGGGATTCCAAATGGCAGAATATGTTTCATTCATCTCAATAAGAACTGAAATAAACGTTGTTGAAGAACGTGATTCAAAGCCTGGGAAGAATCAACGCAGTTACATGACGAGACAGGGACTAATGCACTGTACTCATCCCAAAGAAGCTTTAGACGCGAATAATATGATGAAACGGAGAAATCACCTTGAGTAAATAGGGAAATCTCTCGATGGAAGAAGATCCGAGATCCATCAATTTTACTGAAGCGTTCCTTCAAATCTTTCCAAACATGTGCGGCAGTGGAAGCAAACCAATCCCAGAGAGGTCAACACTCACAGTGTTTAGAATCCACGAAAGAACGATTGCATTGCACCTGTCCCACTAAGATTGCACAATTCGCCGAAATCATCATGAGTGCAATCGTCATCGATGAACCCTAACTTATTCTTTGCTAACAACGCGATTCGAATCGAGCCGCTCCATTGTGGTTCTCAATTCCTGTCAATTGATGCGAAACCACACCATCCCCGGTGTATCCGATGGATAAAGGTAAAGGGATGAGTAAATCGATTGAATCCATGGAAGAAAAGAGGGAAGAAAACAAAGAACTCAGTAAAGAAAAAAGGGACAATTAGAAAGGTCGAGGCTCCACACGATACCTTTCCTCTGATACCATGTTAAACACGTGAAAAAATACCTCATATTTCATTCATTACTATGTACACCATTCCTTTTATACAACTCAATTACAAAAGCTAATACACTAACTAGCTTCTAACCAACTATTAACTAACTAACAAATCTTCTAACTAACTTTTAATTTCTCAACACTAAGACACTGTTTTAGAAGGACAACTGGCTTGGTTAACCTCTTTCACACAATCCAACAATATTTATCGAGTTTATTGAAGACTCCAACACAAAGTTAGTTTATAATATCAAATAATGAGTGGGATTTAAACAAATGTTTTGCCAAGCTCCACTTGGAAGTTGTAATCAAGACTATGGTCTACCCCTTTTCCTAAATTCTCAACCATGAAGGATGGATATGTTTGGAGACACACGGTGAATTGAAAGTTCTCCACCCGTTCGGCCTATCTCATTCTTACTGTTGATAACTCTGGATAATTGGAAATTGATTTTTCATGGATTTTGAACCTTCCTGTCATCCATAAATGAAAACACATTGCTTGGTTGGATTGGTTTGGCATAGCTTATAAATGCTAGACGAGTGTCTTGGGGGCCTTTATACTTCTGCTAGCTGTACAGGTTGTGGATGTCCCTTGAAGAACTTGAGCCATATTCTGCGAGGTTGTGGATGTCCTTGAAGAACTTGAGCCATATTCTGCGTGAATGTACTATAGCTCGTAAATCTTGGAACTACTGCATTGAAGGTTTGAGATGAAACATTTTATTATCCAAGGATAGGCATGAGCTGGACCTTAATAACCTAGATGTGTCTAAAACTCACAAGAAGATAACCTATATGTGTCTAGACTTTTGGTTGATCACTGTAAGAAAGTTTTATACCAGATTAGTACATTTTGACGAATTCCGATTTTGGCGCAATGTTGTTTCTTCAACGAGAGTGCAGCTTCAAGCTTTTATTAAACTTTCTCGGATCTCAAACACTAAGTGCTTTGTGGCGTGGAGACCTCCTATTGATGGTAGTGTAAATCTTAATATCGATGGTGTAATATCCTAAATTTTGGCTAGTGACCAAAATGTAATTTTTGAAAGTTTAATGGCTAAAATATAAAGTTTAGAAAAGTTTAAGGAAAATTATAATTTCAAAAGATATGTATTTTGGCACCATAAATTAATAGTTCACCCTCAAGATGATTTTTGTGAGGTTCAATTTTTTAACCGGGGTTTGTATAAAAGGTTATAAAGTGTCTGATAACAACAATTTTTTAACAAAGTTATATAAATGGATTAGACATTATTATTTGACATTATATGATTACTATAAATATATATTGATATAATTTAATGGCCAAATTTGTCATACATATATATGAGACGTCTTATATATATTATTATTATTTTTTATTATTAAGATTCATTGTCTTATATAACACACATTATGTTTTCTTTCATTAACAAGTTAATTATACGATTCATATAATTATTAATTTATTTCTTTACCAAAATTATAGTATTAAATGATACCAATTTAAGTGAAGATATTATAAAAATTATTACTGTGATTTGTAAATAACTAATTTGAGCAGATTTCATGTTCATGCATTTCTTCACTAGAATAAATGGAATTTGATGCCATAATCTTGTAATGATAACAACAATTCCCTTCAAATCTATATATAGCACAAATTAGCTGTTTGGGTAAAATACATAAGATATAAAATAGGCTAACAATCCTTTTGATTTGAAAGCAATGGGAAAGTGAATCTTGCCATATTACCAACGACGCAAAAAGGAAGCTTCCTACAAGAAAAGGAGGTAATGAAGAAAGTGAGTGAACTCAGTACACTTTGTGGGGTTGATGCATCTGCTATTATGTACAGCCTTATGAGCCTCAATCCGAGGTTTGGCCGTCCCCCATGGGAGTCCAACAAGTTCTCTCCAAGTTTAGGCAGATCCCAGAGATGAAACAAAGCAAGAAGGTGAACCAAGAGAGTTTCCTTATCCAAAGGATCACCAAAGCCAATGAACAACTAAAGAAACAGTGTAGGATCAATCGGGAAAAGGAGATGACCTATGTCATGTTCCAAAACCTCATGGGCAAAGCCGACATTGATGACTTAAACATGATGGATTTGAATGATCTCGGGTGGCTGATTGATCAGAACCTGAAGGATCGAAAAGAGGATTGATTCACTTAGCCAAATATCTCATGATCCCCAAGGGTCATCCGTTGCTGCAACACCATCAGTGATGCCCGAAGCAATGCCGAGTACGAGTGTTGGGGACAACGTGCAAAGGGATGCGAAAAACTTGGATTCGTGCAGGGGCAACATTGGACCATGGAGCTGATGAATGATAATCCACAAGTCATGTGGGATCTGGTGGCGATAAAATGGTCTTCCCATTTGGGGATAACATTAACGTCAACAAAAATGCATTTTCCCATGATTATCTGTTTGGTTTTATCATGGAGAGGTCTAAGGTGATAGTGTTGGTCTTTATCACAATAACTCCCCCTAGAATAAAGTTCCTTAGGATTAAAAAATTATGAATTACTTTATCTTCACATCGGTCGAATCTTTCTCTAATTTGAAGTCTTTTAGTTTTTACAGATTGAATTTTGCTTATGTCTTGTCCTTGTTGCCAGTGGTCTGTCTTAGTTGGTTTTCATCAGTTTTGTGTGTATGGTACATTTTTCTAGCTGGATTTCCTGTTATGGATATTATTGGTGTAATGTTTATTTTTTTTAATAAAACTATCAACGGAATCTAAAAAATTCAACTTCTTCAACGTTACGTTATTTTATAAATCTTTTTTTGCACTGTTGTAACCCCTCCACACCTCAGAACCACTGGAACATCCGGAAAGACGAAGAGCAACCTTCTTTGGAAAACCTAGGAAGAGAACTTCCCGCGGAAAATGACCTCAAATTCCTGACATCCTGTCTTCCGTCTTCCATTTTTTTTTACTTTTTGATGGTTACAATTGTTGACGAGGAGCACCGTGAAGCTTCTCAAGCTCTCCGAGGAACCTTGGGACAGTGACAGAAATTATCGTGGCAAGGTAACAAATAAGGGTTTTTCCATTTATAGTATGATGATTGAATTTGTAATCTTGAATGAGCACGAGCTGATTTTAATTGGCTTGATTTATTTGGGTATTTGATTTTTGTGAACTTATGAATGTTTAATGTCAAAAGAGTTAATAATAGAGTGTAACACCCTTAACCCGTATACTTAAATACGAATAAATATGTCACATTAACTTTTTATAACTTTACAATTCAAAAACCTAAAATTTTGTTTCATTTTAAAATTTCAATTTATCCATTAAAACCAATTTAATTAATATCGTAAAAACATAAAAAATAATATTTGTCGTATGATTTAATTTGAATTTAGGGAGAAAATAAGCAGTTTGATGTGATTTCATAACATATATAAAACTTCTAAACACTGCCTAATTTAAAAATCAATCAGTTAATTTTTAAAACATAATAATATAAAATAATATTCATTTATATTACTACTTATATACTCCCAACCACATTAAAGTAGTTTTATCGGATCAATCAGAACATTAATAATATATATGCCACCAACAGATCAAAATAATATCAAGGATGTCTTACTGATATTGTAGTCGATATGATTTCCCATAAGAGATGCTCGCAGTGCTCTTCACTTCACGTCCTTCCTTTCTTTACCTTCGCGTGAAAATCATCAAATGTTAAGTATAACTTAGTGAGACATTATAAACAAATTAAGGTGATGTAAAATAAAAACAAATAAAATAAAACAATATAATTCTTTATATAACTTTCGAAATTCACAAACTAACTTTAATTAGTCATTCCCTCATCTTAAAACCTATTAAAACCAATATCTCACATCCGCAAAAAACATGACAATAAAATGTCAATCAAAATAATTAATAAAATATTCATTTTCTTTCAATCACATTTCTTGGTTTCATAATTAGAACTTTCACATTTCAGATTCACAACTCTTTTTTCATATTCAACTCATTTTGAAATTTAATACTTTTTTCCAGATGTAGAACTCATTTCCATATTCAAAGCCCATATATCTAAACAGAATGTAAGGTACGTGAGTTAGACGAGTGTGTGTAATGAGCACTCCAAATGCTATCATCAGAAACAAAAATATGCATTCCAGTTGAAATCATCAGATACAAAAATATACACTCCAAATGCAATCATATAATATACATGAATGTTGATAAGTTTTATTTGTATAAAATTTTGTTATTAATTAATCTATGTTAACTTCTTTATAGTGCTAATTTGGGTTATTTTTGTTCGAATCTGTGCAAGACTCCATTTTCCAAGAAACAATAATTAAAAGGCAAATTAAACATATTTCCTATTTGTTTGAGAAATCGGCACCAACTCTAATAGAAGATCGATCCAGGCACAAACTCTGATTAATAATCCAGCAAGATCAAACGAGAAAAGCAAGGTGAACCACGATTTTTTAGGAATTAAAAGTTGTAATTAAATTCAAATATCTTAGATTTTATTATTTATTTAATTAGGATTCTAGTTGCTTAGAATTTCAATTAGGATTTTAATTATTCATTATTAGGATTTTTAGTTTACTATTAATTAGGAATTTAGTGTTTTAATTTTCTTAAGAGTTAGTAATTTATTTTCATTAATTGATCTCAAAGCTAAACCCTCTAGGGATAAAGCTTGAGACAAGTTCAGAATTTAGTATAGAACTGATTTAGCTTTTATTTGTTTCAATTTCTTACAATAAAATTATTTCTTCTTCATCTTCTTTCTCTTTCACACCAAAGTATGAATTCTATCATACTTGGCTAAATATTTTCTTAGCTGATAGCTAAGCTACAACTCGATCTGATCTAAAGAGAATTGCAAAAGCACTTCACATCTTAATATTCTTTCTTGATTTTTGGCAGACAATGAGAGGCAGTCGACCTTGCTTCAAACATCTCAATATCTTCAATCCAAAAAGCGCACATTGGCTTGATCGGCACTATGATCCACAATTAGGAGGAGGTCGGCTTGTAGCAAATTAAATTTCCTAAGAACAAACTTAGCGGTGGTCCACTAAGGGAAATCAAGATCGGGTTCGATTCTCATCAGACACCATAATTCGAGCACTAGCTTTTCTAGTTCTTAAACCAGCATTGGTATTAATATCGATAGTTGATATTAATCCATACAAGGTCTAGATTTCAAGGATTGACTTTGAAAATTAGTTCATTAGAGAGGAGTAAGTTATAAGGGTTTGGCCTTATAGACTGTAACCGGCAAGTATCCGAAGTAAAATCTATATCAATGATTAAGGCAAAACGAAGCTGTAGGCTATCTCTCATCTTAATTAATTCTTTACCATTTACTTTTCTTATTTTTATTGCTTGCACTCTAGTTTTATTTTATTTATTTAGTTGCTTAATTATTCAAACCTCCTCTTTTTAATTCTTTTATTTTACATGTCTTATTGGTTAGCATCAAATCAAATAAAAATTAGGAATTTTTGAATCCCTATGGACCGACCCATTCTTCCCTGTTATTCATTTATAGCTTACTTATATGAGAAAACGGGCTTATTTATTTGACAATTACGACACTTGTCAAATGTACCAGATTAGAAACAGAATCACTCCACTTCATGGCTTGTGAATTGTACCTACGACTCTCACTGCAACATACAATGAGCTTTTCTATAACTTTATGTCATTTATATATTCAACATTTCTAATCATTGATATTTTCAAACATATTTTATCAAAACCAGTGCATTGGGTAGTTCATACCCGAAATCATCCATAATTAAAATAAAGATATAATATAAAATACTTTGGGCAATTCATGCCAAAAAATCATTTCAGAGAATCCATTTGAATGTTCTTTTAGAAAATATCATATAAAAACATAATGGGTAATTTCATACCCAAAATCAGTCAATACCCATTTCAAAAAGTCATTATAAAAGTATTTCTTAATATGATTCAATTTCATTTTCATTCAAAACATCAGAGCTTGACTTATTGCAAGTCTTCCTCAATCAGTATAATTAAATAAATAAAATGCACTCACCTTAGCCTCACTATTGAACCTTTAATGACGATATTTTTTTTAACATGTACTTGATCTTTCTCTTTCGACTCGATTCGATCACAAGACTTATCACACTCTAGATAAATCATATACACAACAAATATTCAAAGTATAGTATTTTACTAAACATAACTAATATCCAATACTAAAAATCCATACAATATATTCGATGTAAAAATCATTTCGTCGTTTGATAACTTCAACATTTCCAAACAATTCTTCATTTCCTTTGATAAACCACTTAACTTCACCAATTTAAAATTTGGTCCCAAATCATCCTTCTAACTCCAAATTCAGTATCCAAGCATTAATTCCCATCATTGTACTTCACTCAATATATACTTTAACATTTGAAAACTTTCAATGCCATCCCCAACTTTCTAGCATAATTCGAATTAACCACTAATTTTTCAAATTCTTGCAATTTGATCCAAAATAATTCTAACTTCAAATTTAACATTTAATCATTAAATTCAGAAAGTAAACTCCCATAATTAAGCTTTATCTTCAGGTCCCATAATTTCCAAAACTTGTAAAATGGTCCTTTTTCTATCTAAAGGTTCCAAATTGATCCAAATCAGCTTCTAAAGCATGTAGAACACATCTATTGTAAATTATAGACCACAAGAAATTTTGAATAATTTTCCCATTTAATTTACTCATGGCCGACCCTAATTAAGAAATTAGGGCATAGTTTTCATTCAATTGCAAGGATGAATTCAAGCTCCTATGATCAAATTCATGCAATTCCAATCATCCTAACATGAAATTCAATGCAAATAAATCAATCTTCACAAACCCTAGCTTAGCCGAATTTAATATTGTAAGTATTGTTTAAGTTAAACTCTTCATCCTATTTTTTCTCTAAAACTACATCTTAATTTGTAGAGTAGATGACTCATATTTTATCTAGCTCTCTGATTCATGTGTATAAAAAGCCTATGTACTCTCTATTGTAAGATGTAATTTTCCTTAGAATAAAAGAATTTAATTCTTTCACTACCGGAAAATCTAGTTCTTACATTGTATCAGTCACCGACATCGATCTCAACTTAATGTCGCCGCCATTTGTCATCTCTCCGATCAGTTCCCAATCGTGAATATCCGACCACACCGTTGTACCCATCATAACACCAATTCTCCTCGCATCGCAGCACAGCCCCATCGCAGAATCGTCTCCTTGCTGCGCAACCACAGTGCCGCTCTTCTCCCAGTATTGCTTTCCTTACATTGTCATTTTTGTCGCGTTGCTGCTCTCTTACCGTACTACTCTCATTGCGCCACTAGTCCAGCGCTACCCTCATAACAGCGGCAGCCCTTCCCGTTATGTTGTTTGGTCACTGTTCATCCAGCCGATCTCCCCGTAACACAACCTTCAATTCATTTTCTCGACAGTTATGGCGTATCCTTCTCACCGAATCTTCCATCCGATGATGAAAACCCCATTATTCAGCCTCCTTCATACTCGGTTCCTCATCCATTACGTGTCACGTCTCAATAGTGAGAATTACATTGCTAGTCTCATCCGTGCATTGTTCATCACCAGTCACTGAAAAAAACAATATATCTCTGATAATATGTCGGTCCTGATCCCTCCAATCTTAATATGAAACTTAGCTCATCGTGAACACCATAATCATTTCGTGGCTCCTCAACTCTATGTGCATGACATTAGCACGAACTTCACGCTCTACACCACCGTCTCGAAAATCTGGAACGCTGCCAAGGAAACATACTTCAATCAGGAAAACTCATCCGCCCTATTTGCCATTGAATGCTGGATAAATGACTTGAAGCAGGGCGATCTTATTGTTACGGAATACTTTACTCAGCTATCTCATTTATGGAAGCAAATTGATCTGCTCGAAACTCCTACTTGGCAAACTGGTGTAGGTGTCAAACTCTACAAAGGGTTATTTGAAAATATTTTAATTCTGTCGGGGCTGTCTGTCTCTCTTGATGATGTTCGAGGTCGGATTCTGGGCATCAGGCATGTTCTATCTAATCGCGAGGTGTTCTCTGAAGTCTTCTGCGAAGAAAGCCGCCGCTCTCTGATGCTTCCCCATTCGTTGAAAGTTCTTCCTTCAATACCCATTCCTCTGGTAACACTCGTGTCAAGAAAGGCCATCCCTAGTGTTATCACTGCTGGAAACCTAGTCATGTTCGTGATAAATACTGGAAACTACATGGTCGTCCGCCCAACTGGACTCTATCAAAATCCTCCTCGCGTTCATCCCATGGTAACTATGCTGTTATAACATTGGAATGTGGTTCATTTTCTCGTCAACAGTTGGATGATCTATAGTAGATGTTTAGTCATTTACAGATTCCTCCTACTACTAAGCCCAAGTCTGTCTGCATTGTTAGCAAAGGTAGTTCTCCTTTTGTATCCTTATCCCCTTCACCTGGATGTGTCTCTTGGATTATTGATTCCTGAGTAAGTGATCATATGACGGGTAACTTCATTTTATTTCTGACATTTAACAAAAATGGTATCTTATGCAGTGTTCGTACTATTGATGGCTCCCTATGATCGGTTAAGGGCAGTGGCTCGGTTCGCATTAATAGCCGTATTTTTCTATCTAATGTTCTATTTGTTACATGTTTGACTTGCAATCTTCTTTCGATTAGCAAATTATCTATCGATTTGGGTTGTACTTCTCATTTTACTCAAGATCATTGTGAATTTCATAATTTAACCTTGGGGATAGTGATTGAGAATGCTAGGCGTCGTGGTTGACTCTACATCCTTGACGCTCCTCCTTATGTTATCGTTCCAAACCACTCACTCGTACCATTTATCTCTTCTTTTGTTTCAGTTTCTCCTACAGATGCGGTTTCTTACATTGTGTTATGGCATTTTAGGTTAGGTTACCCAAGTTTTCCTTATCTTGCAAACTTTTTCCCAGATTATTTATTAATAAAAATCCCGCATCATTTTCTTGTGACATTTTTTCTCTTGAAAAACACATTTGGAGCTCTTATCCTCCTTCTCCCTCCCGCTCACCTAAAACTTTTCCCTTAATTTATATTGACATTTAAGGACCTTCACGAGTTTCGGGTTTACATGGAATTCGTTGGTTTATTATTTTTATTGATGACCACTCTTGTACCACTAGGACCATTTTTTATGAACAAAATGGGGCCGCCGAACATAAAAATCGTCATCTTCTTGAGGTAACCCGAACACTCTTTTTTTCTTCTAATATTTTGAAATACCTTTGGGGTGAGGCTCTCTTAATAACTACTTTTCTAATCAATCGTCTGCCTAGTAAAATTCTTACCTTTAAGTGTCCATGAGATATCCTTTCCAATAAATTCCCTCATTTTAAACCTTTAACCTCTTTTGTTCCTATTCGTGTCTTTGGTTGTACTACCTTTGTCCATGACCACAATCCTCATAAATCTAAACTTGATCTTCAGGTAATTCAGTGTGCTTTTTTGTTGGTTATTCATCCCATCAGAAAAGGTTATCATTGCTATAAAGTCTTGTACAAAACAATTCTTCACATCTATGGATGCCTCTTTTCAATAGTATAAATTGTTATTCTCAAAAACCGAAATACAGGGGGAGAATGAGTCTAAATTTCAAGTTTTACCTACTATTACTAAGTAACCCATCAGTCCATCTTCTACTGAAAAAACTACCACTCCACAACCTCTTAAAACAACCATATCTGATAATGAAAACCAATCCACTAATCTCATCGAATATCATAAAACACCCAGGTCATCTACTGATATTCTCATATATAAAAGATTACCCAAACAAACCATACCTTCCACACCACAGCCAATGCATTGTCAAGAGCCATAACCGGGTTTAAATCCATCGACAGACGAAGTAGATGATGACCAAAGTAAGTTGGATGTGGTAATTGATACTAGTGAGTTACCAATTGCTCACAGAAAAGGAGTTAATCTATGTACAATTCATCCTATTAGTAAATTTGTTGCTTATGAGAAACTAATGTCTGGTCTTAAGACTTTCACAGCTCAGGTTGATCATATTCACATTCCATAAACCATAGAGGAGGCATTAAAAAGTCTTGAGTGGAAGAAGGGAGATGAAGAAGAAATTTTAGCTCTAGAAAACAACAACACCTGGGTCATTATTGATCTACCTAAAGATAAAAAACCGGTCGGCTGCAAATTAGTTTTTACTATGAAATTCAAGGCAGATGGAAAAATTGAGAGATATAAGGCTAGACTTATGGCAAAAGGGTTCACTCAGACTTATAGAGTTGACTATTAGGAGACTTTTGCTCCACTTGCAAAACTCAACACTGTTCGAGTTCTATTATCCTTGGCAGTATACAAGGATTAGATACTTCATCAACTAGACGTGAAAAATACATTTCTCAATGGCAATCTTGAAGAAGAGGTCTATATGCAAGTTACACCAAGAATTCATTCTAGAAATAATCGGGTACGTAAATTACTAAAATCCTTATATGGTATAAAACAATCACCTCGAGCTTGGTTTGATAGATTCACAAAGGTAATATTACAAGACAACTACAAATAGGGTCAATTCGACCACACACTATTTGTAAAAACTACTCATGAAAAGAAGAAGACAATCTTTATTGTCTACTTTGATGATATCATCATCACAGGTGATGACTTTGTAGAAATCGAAAAGTTAAAGACTTTACTAGCAAATGAATTTGAAACCAATGATTTGGGAACTCTAAGATATTTCCTATTTCCTAGGAGTGGATGTAGCGAGATCACGAGAAGGAATTGTCATAAATCAAAGAAAGTATATTCTAGACTTACTTTATGAAACTAGAATGACTAATTGTAAGCCTCGGAAACTCCTATAGAAGTTAACTTAAAATTGAGTAAAGATGGAAACCCGATAAACAAGGAACATTATCAGAGGTTAGTGGGTAAACTCATTTATCTATCTATAACAAGACCTGACATTGCTTTTCCTGTTAGCATTGTGAATCAATATATGAATGATTCGAGAGAAGAACATCTGGAGGCAGTCAATCGAATCTTAAGATATATAAAGATGACACTAGGACATGGGTTGATTTTTCAGAAAACATGAAGACATAACAATTAAAATCTTCTCAGATTCAAGCTGGGCAGGAGAATTAACAGATAGAAGGTCAACCACAGGATAATGCTCATTTGTATGTGGAAACCTAGTAACATGTACGAGCAAGAAACAATCAGTAGTCTCCAAGAGCAGTGCAAAAGTAGAATATTGGCGATAGTACTCGAGATGTGTGAAGGAATTTGGCTACAAAGACTCTTAACCAAACTAGAGATGTGAAACAACAACTATTTCGAACTTCAAAGTGACAGCAAATATGCGATAAGCATTGCAAAGAATCCGGTGCACCACGACAGAACTAAACATGTGGAGATCGACAGACACTTTATTGCAGAAAAAGTAAATGGCGGAACTGTGAAACTAAACTACGTCTCTTCACAAAATCAACTAGCCGATGTATTGACCAAGGCACTTCCAAGGATTTCCTGTGACGAAATTACATCCAAGCTGGGTCTTCACAATATTTACTCCCCAGCTTGAGGGGGAGTGTAAGTAGTGTTTAAGTTAAACTTTTCATCCTAATTTATCTCTAAAACTACTTCTTAATTTGTAGAGTAGATGATTCCTATTTTATCTAGGTCTCTAATTCATGTGAATAAAAAGCCTATGTACCCTCTTGTGTAAGATGTAATTTTCCTTTGAATAAAAGAATTTAAATTCTTTCACTACCGGAAAAATACAGGTCTTTATAAATATACCATTTTCTAGATTATTTTACCATCACCCATGCTTGGAAATTAATCTACAACACCATTAACATAAAAATCAAGCTTTGAATCATCAAAATTAAACTTGTTCCTCACTCAATTCATGAAATGCATCATCCAAGCATGATTTTCATGAAATTTTTATACGAAATGATATATAATTTCAAGTGGATTAAGTCTTTATCTAATAGCTGAACCCAAAAATCGATTGAATAAGCTTAAAAATAAATTTGAAACCTTTCATGTTTAACTTTGCAGGTTACGACAACAGAAAAAATAAAGGGCTAATTTTTATACTATTTTTCTTTAATACACTTCTTATTATAATTTAAATGAATTTAAAATTCATTTAATAAGAAATTCGAACTTTATCCTTTAAAATCTTTGATAATTTTAACCATGCCACCAAAATATCTTCTAATTTAATATTTAAAGTCAAAGGTGAAAAAAATTAAAGTGCACTTTTCACTTTTACCCTTTGACTTTTCAAAAATAATCACTAAATTTATCAATTTTGGCTTAACATGAAAAATTGACCTTAATTCCACATATCCATGTTAAATTTCATTGTTCTAAATTATCTAAATAAGATTTCCAACCATTCTTTATCATCCTTTAAATTTTCGTAAAATTTTAATTCGATCCGATTATCCGAGTTCTTATCGGACTTTATTAATTTATAGTTTTTAGTGCAAATCCTGAATCAAAATTTTGATTCCCACAAAAAAATCAATTTTGAAATAAACTATTCATTTACGGGTCAAAATGTATAACTTTTAAAAATGACATTTTTGGTCCCTTATCTTTTTCAAAGTTTACACTTTAGCCACTAAACTTTCAAAATTTACATTTTGGTCACTAGCCAAAAATTTAGGATATTACATAGAGTAAATCGATAAGGATTTCAGTAATTGGAAGATAATGTAGTCTAATTCACTTTAGGAATAAAGGAGGATTTTAGTTGATTAAAAAATGGTTTAAACTCAATGATTTACAGTCCAGAGTTCATGAAAGCATGTATTGTCGTAGAATGTTTTCATTAGGTTACTTATTCGGCATAATAGGATGACATGTCAAAGTATTCTATCGGGGGGTTATATAATTAGAGTTGTTTTAGCAATTCATGATATAGCAAAATCATATTTCTCAACCTAGGTTTCCTAATTATTTTGTTTACGAGTCTTAGATGCGTTTGATTTATCACTTCTCGTGGCATCTTCAGTACATTTTTTTGTTTTGTTTTATTTACCAAATATTATTATAATCTATATTATGAGTTTTTTATGAGTTAAAAGCAATTCTGTTGAAATTTTAAAACTAGATACAAAAGAAAAGATCAGTGAAGCTAGACTGTGACGATTTCTCATTCATGGATTGAAGAAGTACATTCCTTTTGTTACCTCCATTCAAAGGTGGGAAAAACAACCTTCAGTTGAGGAGTTATAAATCTTACTTTATTAGTTGAGGAGTTAGAAAGCTTACTTTCTAATAAGGAGCCCTTATCAAAACAAATTGCAAAGGGCTTTGACACTTATTCAGTAACTTCCTAAATCTGAATGGGCCTAAGTACTACATTGAGTAGCCGAGGTAACCACTAAAATTCAAAACCTTTTTAAATTTCATTTAAAATATGGTGTAATTTCCCAAAATAGTCATAGAATAAAGTTATAAAAATACTTTAATAAACTACAGCTTTGTGACACATAATTTAAATCAAAATAATACAAATTTAGAGTTTCAAATCCAACTACAATAATAAGGGTATTATGTATACACATGTCCACTAAAAATAACAATACAATTCTCTTGAAGGGATACTGGAAATCGATTATGCTTCTCGAATGACTCAAGATGCTAACCTACAAATGAAAACATCTAAACGTTGAGCTTACAAAACCAATAGTATAATTGCTATCTACAGTAGCATTATGAGTCTCATAAATATCAGCATGCTAGCGAATGTGGTTATAAGCAATAGGTACATGCATGATCATAAATAAGTACTACATGCCTAAGGTTCAACAGTTCTACCACTGTAACCTGAGTCTCACTCATTATTTAGTCATCTGCTAAGGGCCTCATCATGAGTTTACATGTATACGATCTCTAACCACAATATCTTACCACTATGCATCATCCAATACAACACACAATCATCATACAAATACAATGTTAGTACCCGATATCACAATAGTACTCTAGTACTAAACACAACTTGCGAAACTCGATATCACATAAATTCATGTAAAATTCCCACCAACATATTAAATGATTTCATGGACCTCACAAAGCCTTCAAGTATCATTGAGGGGAATCGGATATCACATAAGCATTGGTATAATTCCCGCTCAAACATAGTATTGAATCGGTATCACAGTAGCAGTAAATCCAAGTATTATGGATATCCATCAATCAATATCAATACAATCACACATGTATGCAAGGTTTTCCACAGGCCACACACATCAATCCATGTCACACGAGGGTAATCAAGGTGACTTGGATACTCAGTATTATAACTTATCATAAATCAGGTGAGATCATCCTCTCAATCACCACTATCTCAATTGTTCTCTCGTCTAGAATGTTATGCAAGAGATTATTAGTCTTTTACATGTACTAGTTCATTAAAATTGTAGCACCCTTTTCTCATATTCGTCATTGAATACGAGCTATAGATGTCACATAATTCTTTTAAAACATTCCTTATTAAAAAATAGATGAAATTTTGTTTCTTTAAAATTCATCCAATTTAACATTTACAAGAAAATATATTTAATCGCATAAAACCACAAATTAATATTTAAAAATATTTTTGACTTTTGATTTTAGGAAACAACATGGTGGTTCAATACTATTTCATATAAGGAGTAAAACTGCCAAAACAAAAATTTATCTTTATGCCCATAAAAATATAACATTATCAAAACATATACTCAAATCCTTATTGTCATACCCAAAATATCAGGTCAAAGACTTTATTGAAATGATTAAAAATTTGAGGATTTATTTGAATAAATGATAAAAGATGGGAAAATGTTTTGGAATAGTGTTTTAGACTAGTTAGTAACAATTGAGGAATTAAGAGGAAAGTAAGTCAACAAAAGCCATCTTTTATTTCTTTTTCATTCCCGTGTAAAGGATCTCCTCCATAGCCAACGGCAAGGTTTCAATTAGCTAGTTTTTCCATTCATTTTGGTTGGTTTTTGAATCATTGAGTATTATAGAGGCTTAAGGAAGGGTTAAATAAGATTAAAACTAAGAGATGGATGAAATATTTGAGATTTAAGAAAATGGGTTTTTGAATAATATGTTAAGACATGAGTTTTTATTGATGTTAAGATATGGGCTTAAAACATGTTAGAAAAAGTGCTATGATTATTGGATTGAAGTGTTCTTTAGGGATTGTAGATGTTATAAGAAGCTAAATGAAGGAAAGTTAGTTGGGATAAGTAAAGAAGAGTTTGAGAGTGTTGTTGGACGTAAAAATAAGAGAAATTGACCAAATTTGGGTAAAAATTGGGCTTAAAAATGGAAAATCTAGATAAAGGTATCGGGTATTAGAAGAATGGTACCGAAACTATAGGCTTAAATTGGAAGAAATCAGCTAGACATTATCGATACTAATACCATTAGTATAGATACTATGAGGAAGGTATCGATACCATTGATTCTAGAATGCAGAAATGATATCGATAATGTAATAGAGTATAGGTAACATAGTATAAAAGAATTGATACTAAGAGAAAGGTATCGATACCAAGGATCCAAAATGTAGAAATGGTATCGATACTGAAAGGGAGTATCAATACCACAATATAGAAGTATCGATACCAAGGATCCAAAATGTAGAAATGTATCGATATTGAAAGGGAGTATTGGTACCACAATATAGAAGTACTGATACTATTGAGCCATAAATTTTAAGATAGGCTGAGATTGTTATAGAAAAATTAATAATAGTACTTTTGAGTATAGTTTAAGTATAAATGTTAGGGAATAATCTAACATTTGGTATGGTATGTGTCTATAATGGATAATTGAGTAGATCGAAATCAAGCTCCCGAGTCAAGCAAAACGAAAGGCAAAGGCAAAGTCGCTGAGTAGTCAGATTTACGTTTTGGATATAATAGCTAGGTAGGCCAGGTGAGTTCATTTATTATGTACTTATATGTTATGATAGTCATAGATGCATGCTGCTTAATGTATGTATTGTGATTTTCGAATGGCACTATGTGTGCAATTTAAGAAATTCACTATGCGTATATGAATTTCTTTATTGGCACTATGTGTGCAAATTAAGAATTTCATAATGAGTTTATGAATTTCCGTATTGGCACTATGTGTATAACTTAAGAAATTCATAACGAGTTTATGAATTTCCGTATTGGCACAATGTGTGCAACTTAAGAAATTCATAACGAGTTTATGAATTTCTGTATTGGCACAATGTGTGCAACTTAAGAAATTCATAACAGGTTTATGAATTTCCATATTGGCACTATGGGCACTGCGTGTGCAAACTACTTAAATTATAGTAAATTTGTGAATTGTTGTATTGGCACTGCAAGTGCAAACTATAGTGTTTATAATGAATTGAAAGAGTTAATTGATATCAGAATTGTTTTGATATACTCATGTTAAGAATTTTACTTATGATTATTTATGCCTCACTAAGAAATTTCTTAGCGTGTGTTAATTTCATATGTAGGTTATTATACAAGTGGAGTAAGGAGATCATCTAACATCACAAAGCAAGCGTCGCCTCATTAGTAACTGTACGACATCCATGTCTACTTTTGATGTATTTAGTTGGAATGTAATAGACCTAGTAAAAACGCTCTTAAAAGTATTTGATTTACCATGATGTAAAAAGTTAAAATGTTTGAACATTACTTTTGTTTACCTATGTAAGTTTAATAAACATTTTCTTGTTATTAAATTAAAAAGATTTTATAAAAGAAATAAAATTTTACGGATTTTCAAATAAGAAAATGTTTTAAAAGTGATGTGACATCTATATCTCGTGTACAGAAAGGTATAGGGAGATGGGTGTTACATTTATTGGTCAAAGTTATAGGTTTAGCCGATTATCGGTCGAAATTGAGTGTATTTAATGTAAAAAGGGTTTACATGCCACTAAGATGTAATGGTTACTTATAGGGTATAGTTAGAATATGATCGATGTCTCTCCTTACTAATTTAAGTATTATCCTTATGTATGTTATAATAGATGTCGGATTCTACGAATTTGAGAAGAGCGGCTTAACGAGAAATTTAGATGGATCGGGTAGTGAAAGCTATGAAGAGAATAGTGAACATCCGATTCCATCAGAGAATGCCAGTGCACTGGTACATCAGCTTATGCCCGTTCCAAAGTTTGGAGCTTTTATGAAAGCTCTCGATGCTATATTGACATTGTTCCAACTTCCTCCGCCTCCCCCTGCTCCTACAGCACCATGAATGTTAATCCCAAAAGAGTTAAGAAGTCTGGGAGCTCCTAAGTTACGGGGAGAAGAGGGTGAAGGTCTGATGGACGTTGATCTATGGTTAAACGATGTTACGGTGATGTTGGAATGTTTACAGTGCTCAGATTCTGAAAAGCTGCGCGGAGCTGTATCTTTACTCCGACGATCAGCACGGTTTGGTGGTCAAATAAGATGATGTATGGATCACCTAAACAAGTGAAATGGTAATTCTTTCAAGATGAGTTCAAGAACAAGTATATCGGGGGGCAGTTTATGAGGTCAATGTCGTTAAAATTTCTTAATTTGAAACAAGGCGATCGAGTAGTGCATGAACATGAGATTGAATACAACAAGCTTAGTCGTTACGCTACTGAGGTAGCTCCTAATGATAAAGCCCGATGTGATTGGATTATTGAGGGTCTAAGGCCTAAGTTGAAAGACATGATGTTACCCTTAAACTTTCCTAGACTGGAAGAAGTTATAAACCGAGCTAAGGCTATTGAAAGAGCTCAAGAGGAGACTCTAGCAGCGGAGCAGAGTATGCAAATAGGAAAAAGGATTGGAATGTCTTCATCTACACATCATGCTAAGAGAGACAAGGGCTCAAGTTCTCGATATACTGACAGAGGTGATTATGCTGCAGTTTCACAGAAAACTAAGCAGCCTCATTATTTTCCTGATAGCTTGGGTAGAGCTTTTGGAGAGAGACCTCTATGTCAAACATACGACATGTCACACCGGGGAGTATGTAGATTGCTCTCCAGCGCTTGTTTTCATTGTGGTGAATCTGGTCACTATTCTTGGAATTGTCCAAAGAGATCTAGAGATAGATCCGCACAAACTGAGAGATCAGTAGCACCTAGCAGAAGTAAAGGAAGAGGAAGATCAGGCAGTCAATCTGAGGCTAGCTAGCAACAAGAGACTCGAGGAGTGGCCCGAATTTATAATATAAAGACCAGTGAGGATCGGGAAGATCCAGAGATCATAACAGGTACATTCCATCTATTTGATGAGCCTGTCTTTGTTCTAGTTGACCCCTGGTTCTACACACTATTATATTAGTACAAAGTTGGTTAGAACTAGAGGAATTCCTTTAGAATCAATTTTTAGTGAAATGATAGTAGTAAACCCTATGGTCATAGTGCATGGGTAACACGGGTATGTAGAAAATGTCTGATTAAGATTCAAGGGGTTGTGTTCTCGAAAACTTGATGGAGTTTCCCTTCGATGAGTTTGAAATCATTTTGGGCATGAATTGGTTATTTCCACATCATGGATGGGTGGATTGTCCTATGAAGCGATTATTTTTAAAAGATGAGGAAGGCTCTGAATTAGTATTGATTAGTGAAAAAGTGAAATCACCATCCAATATGATATTGACCATAACTGCAAAGAGGATGATGTCAAAGGGATGCATAGCTTTTCTCGCTAATGTAATAGATACTCGAGTGCCGAAAGTGAGATTAAATGATATTCCAACAGTTAAGGAGTTTCTAGAGGTTTTTTCTAAGGAATTACCGGGTTTACCTCTAGATCTTGAAGTAGAATTCAGGATTGAGGTTTACTCGGGTACCAAACCTATTTCTATGGCTCTGTATTGAATGTTCCAATGATGTTAAGAGAATTAAAAGCCCAGTTGCAAGAGTTTCTCGATAAGGGATTTATCAGACCTAGTGTTTCCCCTTGAGGAAACTTGTGCTATTTGTGAAAAAGAATGACGGGTATATGTTGTTATGTATTGACTATCGTCAGTTAAATAAAGTAACGATAAAGAAAAAGTATCCTCTTTCGAGGATTGATGACTTGTTTGATCAATTGAAAGGCGTATCAGTGTTCTCAAAGAAGACCTGAGGTCGGGGTACCATCAGTTAAAGATCGAGAAGGAAGATATTTCAAAGATAGATTTTTAGACTCGGTACGGACACTATGAATCTGTGGTAATGCCATTTGGGTTAACTAATGCTCCGAAAACATTTATGGACTTAATGAACAGAGTATTCCAACCTTACTTGGATCAGTTCGTGGTGGTATTTATAGATGATATATTAGTGTATTCCAAGTCAAGAGAGGAGCATGATTCTCATCTTTGAGTGGTTTTTCAGGCACTTTGAGAAAAGAGGTTGTATGCCAAATTGTCCAAATGTGAATTTTGGTTAGCTAAGATTACTTTCCTTGGTCATATAGTTACTGTAGAACGCATAAGAGTAGATCCCAAAAAGATTCAAGCTATAGTGGACTGGAAACCCCCGAAGAATGTTTCTATAGTTCGAAGTTTCTTGGGGTTTGTTGATTATTATAGACGGTTCATGAAGAATTTCTCAATGTTAGCCTTACCGCTAACTAAGTTGTTACGAAAGGATGTGCCTTTTGTTTGGATGGGAAAATGCCAAGAAAGTTTTGAAATGCTAAAGAGAATAGTGATAGAGGCCCCAGTGCTTGTGCAACCTGAGTCAGGTAAAGATTATGTCGTTTTCAGTTATACATCCTATAATAGATTGGGATGTAAGCTGATGCAATATTCCTCAAGACAGTTGAAGAATCATGAAAAAAATTACTCGACACATGATTTGGAATTGGCAGTAGTAGTGTTTGCTTTGAAAATCTGGTGCCATTTTCTGTATGGTGAGCGTTGTCATGTTTACACGGATCACAAGAGTCTAAAGTACTTGCTGACTCAAAAAGAGCTGAATTTAAGACAGAGAATATGGATTGAGCTTTTAAAAGATTATGATTTGATTATTGATTATCATCCCGAAAAGGCTAATGTGGTAGTTGATGCGCTTAGTCGAAAGACTTTTGCAGCTTTACTAGCGTTGGATACGCATATGTCCTTAAAGAAAGATGTGGCCTTGATTGTTGAACTTAAGTTAAGGCCATTACTTTTGGATCGAGTCAAAGAGTTGTAGGGTCGATATGATAAGTGTTTGGCGAGAGTGGCGCAAGTCGAAAAAAAAGAGGCCAAAGACTTCGAAATGAGGATTGATGGATGTTTATATTATTGTGGAAGACTTTGCATTCCCGATAATGATGAATTGAAGAATGATATTTTTTCGAGGCACATATAGCCCTTTGACGATGCATCCAGACGGGAATAAGATGTATCACAATTTAAAGAGTCGTTATTGGCGACCTGGTATGAAAAGAATTGTATCGGAGTTTGTTGTAAAATGTTTGACATGCCAGCAAGTGAAAGCTGAATATAAAGTGCCTTCTGGATTACTACAACTGATATCCATTTCTTAATGGAAGTGGGAGCGAGTTACAATGGATATTAGAGAATATGCTAAGGGCTTGTGTGATTGTGTTTAAAGGATCATGGGAAAAGTATTTTCCTTTAGCGGAATTTGTGTATAACAATTGTTAGGAATAAGTATTAAGATGGCCCCGTATGAAGCTTTGTATGAGAGAAAGTGCAGAACACCATTAAATTGGTTTGAGCTCAAAGATAGGAATTTGGTTGGTCCAGATTTGATGAAAAAAATGAAGGAGAAAGTAAAAATTATCCAGGATAATTTCAAGATAGCCTCCGATCGACAGAAATATTATGCTGACTTGAAAAGAAAAGAAATTAAATTTCAAGTGGGAGACAATGTATTTCTGAAAGTATCGCCTTGGAAAAAGGTATTAATTTGGACGGAAGGGAAAACTGAGTCTGAGATTCATTGGACTTTATGAGATTTTGAAAAGGGTCGGACCCGTAGCTTATCAATTAGCTTTGCCTCCGGATATGGACAAGATCCACAATGTTTTTCACGTATTAATGCTTAGAAGGTGCAGATCATATCCATACCATGTCATCACCCCTGAAGAGATAGAAATCTAACTATACTTAACTTATGAGGAATAACAGTACGAATCTTAGAAAAATAAAATAAGGAATTGCGTAACAAGAGGATTCAATTAGTTAAAGTGCTCTGGAAGAATCATAAGGTAGAAGAAGTTACTAGGGAAAGAGAGGAGGACATGAGGAAGCAATTTCCACACCTCTTCATTTCAGGTACTTCTTTAAATTCTAGGATGAATTTTCTTAAGGGGAAGAATTGTAATATCCCAAATATCAGGTCAGGGACTTTATTAAAAAGATTAAAAATTTGAGGTTTTATTTGAATAAATGATAAAATATGAGAAAATGTTTTGGAATAGTGTTTTAGACTAGTTAGTAACAATAGAGGAAGTAAGAGGGCTTTTTGGTCTTTTAAGGAGGGGAAATGAATTTTAATTGGTATTTTATAAGGGAAAAGAGGAAATTAATTCAACAAAAGCCATCTCTTTTTCTTCTTCATTCCTATGTAGAGGCTATCCTCTACAGCCAAACGTAAGGTCTCAATTTGCTAGTTTTTCTTTCGTTTTTAGTTGGTTTTTGAATCATTGACTATTATAGAGGCTTAAGGAAGGGTTAAATAAGATTAAAACTAAGAGATGGATGAAATATTTGAGATTTAAGAAAATGGGTTTTTGAATGATATGTTAAAATATGAGTTTTTTATTGATGTTTACTAGTATATTTGACTTGTCAAAGAAGTAAATAAGAGATTAGAAGCATTGGATGGACTTAAAAACATGATAGAAAAATGATATGATTATTGGATTGAAGTGTTCTTTAGAGATTGTAGATGTTATAAGAAATTAAATGAAGGAAAGTTAGTCGGGATAAGTAAAGAAGAGTTTGATAGTGTTGTTGAAGGTAAAAATAAGGGAAATTGACCAAATTTGGGTAAAAATCGGGCTTAAAATGGAAAATCTAGGTAATGGTATCGGTACTAGAAGAACAATACCGATACTATAGGCTTAAATTGGAACAAATCAGTTGAACAATATCGATACTGATACAATTAGTATCGATACTGATGTAGGTATCGATACTATGAGGAAGGTATCGATACCATTGATTTCAGAATGTAGAAATGGTATCGATATTGTAATAGAGTATTGATACCTTAGTATAGAAGTATCGGTACTAAGAGAAAGGTATCGATACCAAGGATCCAGAATGTAGAAATGGTATCGATACTGAAAGGGAGTATCGGTACCATAATATAGAAGTATTGATACCATGGCAGGGGTACCAAGACTACTGAGCCAGAAAATTTAAGATAGGCTGAGATTGTTATAGAAAATTTAATAATACTACTTTTGAGTATAGTTTAAGTATAATGTTAGGGAATATACTAACATTTGGTATGTTATATGTCTTTAATGGATGCTTGATTAGATCGAAATCAAGCTCCCGAGTCAAGCAAAACAAAAGGAAAAGGCAAAGTCACTGAGTAGTCAGACTTGCGTTTTGGATATAATAGCGAGGCAGGCCAGGTGAGTGCATTTATTATGTACTTATATGTTATGATAGTCATAGATGCATGTTGCTTAATGTATGTATTGTGATTATCGAATGACACTATGTCTGCAACTTAAGAAATTCATAATGAGCTTATGAATTTCCCTATTGGACCTATGTGTGCAACTTAAGAATTTCATAATGAGTTTATGAATTTCCGTATTGGCACTATGTGTGCAACTTAAGAAATTCATAATGAGTTTATGAATTTCCGTATTAGCACTATGTGTGCAACTTAAGAAATTCATAATGAGTTTATGAATTTATGTATTGGCGCTATGTGTGCAACTTAAGAAGTTCATAATGAGTTTATGAATTTCCGTATTGGCACTACGTGTGCAACTTAAGAAATTCATAATGAGTTTATGAATTTCTATATGGGCACTGGGTCTGCAAACTACTTAAATTATAGTAAATTTGTGAATTACTGTATTGGCACTACAAGTGCAAACTATAGAGTTTATAATGAATTGAAAGAGTTAATTTACATAAGAATTGTTATGATAACTCGTGTTTAGAATTTCACTTATGATTATTTATGCGTCACTAAGAAATTTCTTAGCTTTGTTAATTTCATGTGTAGGTTATTATACAAGTGGAGTAAGGAGATCATCTAACATCACAAAGAAGGGGTCGCCTCATCAGTAAATGTACGACATCCATGTCTACTTTTGATGTATTTAGTTGGCATGTAATAGACTTAGTAAAAACGCTCTAAAAAGTATTTGATTTACCATGATGTAAAAATATGAAATGTTTGAACATTACTTTTGTTTACCTATGAAAGTTTAATGAACGTTTTATTGTCATTAAATTAAAATATTTTATAAAAGAAACAAAAAATTACGGATTTTCAAATAAGGAAATGTTTTAAAAGTAATGTGACATCTATGTCTCGTGTACGAAAAGGTATACGGGAGATGGATGTTACACATATTCATAACTATATAAATATTACTTACAAAAATTTACACATAAATTATTACAAATCATTAAAGCATTATAGACATATCAGAGCTTTGTTAACCCGTTACAAAATATAACCATACTAAAATATTACTAACACTTATTATACATATATATGCCAACTAGAAATCAAGATAATAATAGGATGTCATTACTGATACTGGTAGGTAGTCATTAATAAATGACGCCAAACTCAGCTCCTTACTCCACTCGTTTCCCTTTACATACGTGTGAAAATCATCACACGCTAAGTATACACTTAGTGATCCATTATCATATATAAAGTAAAATATATCGATATATAAATTATCATATAAACCATAGTGCAAAACAAATCATATATAAACATATAAACATATAAAATAGACTTATAATGTAACACTACAAATTTTGGGCTAGTAGTTTTGAGTTTATCTAAGAGGCATGTGGACCTCGTAGAGTTTATATTTAAAGCTGTTGTACCATGTTTGGGCTTAATTGATTGGACTTGGGCCTAATTAGCCATAAAAAAGGGTTTTGAATAGTGGAAAGATGATAAAGGACTAAAAGATAATTTTTTCCATTTTGCAAATATGAGGGCTTTTATCTCATTTCATATTCTTTTTCCTTTCATTTCTCTTAATCCTTATTTCCTCCTTCTTCCTCTCTAAGCTACATAGCTCAGTGTAAGTTCTTGAGCCTCTTTCAAGTTTCAAATTCATCCATAATGCCTCTAGCATCATCGTTTTAATGGTTCAAAGCATTGGTTCCTTTGAAGCTAAGAGAAAATTGGGGGGTTTCATCCAAATCTTAGAGGAAGGAAGTGTGGCTAAGCAAGGAGCTTCATTTCGGTTTCCTAACATCAAGTTAGTGTATTTTTATTCCTTTGGAGTGTTAAGACTTCCGTAAATATAAAGATTTGTTAAGATTTGAGTATTTAAGCATTTTAGGGTTTATGCTTGATTTCATGATTAAATGACAAATTTGATGTAAAAAAGATGTTTTATGCCACTTTATAACCCTGAGTATCTCCAAAAAGCTTTATCACATGATTAGGAACCAAATTAAGACATTTATGATGATTTTTGGGTGTTTCTTGAGCCTAAATAAGATATTTTTGGGTTTGAGTATCGTTATTGGATGAATCAAGACATAAAATTGGGGATTTCTAGTTTAGAGTATCATATTGTTGGGGAGGGTATCAATATTGCTCTACAGTATTGATACTCAGGGTGATAGTATTGATATTGGGCTTAAATTTCAGTAATAAAATGATTTTTTGTATCGATACTCATAGAGCTATCGATACTTGACCGTAAAGTATTGAGTGCAAGTAGATTATCAATAATACTAACTTTGGATGTCTATATTTGACTTGTTTAAGGCTCGTAAGAGCTAAGGATGATCCGTAATGGTAGAACTTAGTCCCTGGGGAATACAAATGACCAAAGTTACCTAGAAACATTCGTAGGAGTGGGTTACAACCGATGTAACCATAATAATTGTAATCCATCCAGTTGATCACGTGAGAATGAGGATCATTGCAGAGGTTGTATCGACAAGTAGTACGTTAAGTAAGTAAATCATATTCAATAATAGCATAAAGTATGAGCTTCAAGAGTGTCAATGAAATAAGAACGTATAAGTCGTCGCTCTACTCCAAGTGGTATCAGGGAGAAGTACGATAAGAGAGACTAAAGTATCACTACCCAGTGAGGAACCTAAGCCAGGTATCGACTAGCTAGTGTTCCAACCAGTGAATAGCAAACCTACTAATCGTTGTAGAATCATGAAATGTGTAGAGACTTCTCTAAAAGTAAATAATACTAAAACACCCTTAAGTAACGAATGGATAGAATACATAAGCTTAATAGACTAACAATAATAACACACTGCTAAACACTTGCATAATGTTCTAGATGAGAAAATGAGCGAGATAGTAGCTAGTGAGAGGATGACCTCACTTTAGAATGTCCAACTATGTTAGGGTGTCACCAGATTAGCTTAATTTCCATAGTGGGGCATTGTTAGTTTGTAAAGAACTTCAGGGGCTAATTAGAGCGTAAGGCCCGAGAACTCACGATTAGTGATGTTAATGCGTGAGTTACTTCAGTTGAGCGGAACTTCTGATGCTATGTAATACTAGACTTCCCCCTCCATGGTCTACATGATGCGAGATGCTAAGAGATCATTCAACAGCTTAGAGGGGTCTTTACCGATGATATGTGATACCAATACCCCTCTCAGTAGGCTAGTATCTAATATTATGTAATAATTGATACTAGTATAGAAGAGTCAGTGTTGTATTCATATAATGTATTGTAGAGTTAGGGTTTCATTCAAATAATGTACAGGGATGTCAGTGTCGCATTTAGAGAATGCATAGTAGTTATAGCCGGTATGGTTAGATACCCTTTAGAGGTATACTCATGACGAAGCTCTTAGCAAAGGAATAAGAGAAGGGTGAGACCCCTACTTTAGTGATAGATCAGTAAAATAGCAAGTAGGTAGCACTTGATCTAGATCATGCATGTACCTATTCCTCAGTACAACGTCTTTAACATGCTTATGTTTATGAAACTCTTAATTTTGCTCTATATTAGTGAATATACTATTGGACTTTGTAAGCTCAGCATTCGGATGTTTCCGTTAACATGTATCTAGCTTGGGCCATTTGTGGAGCATCGTTGTTACAGGACTTCCAACATCTCATTCAGAGTATTGTATTGTAACTTTAGTGGGCATATGTATTCATAGAACCTTACTCATCTATTCGTATTTATAAGAAAGAGTTTGTAATGTTTTGATTTAAACTATGTGTCACGAAGCTTCAGTTTATAAAATGTTTTAATAATTGTTTTGTATGTTGTATGATACAATTGAGTATATTTTAAAAAAAATAAATAGGTTTTGAAAATCAGCGGTTACTTTAGAACCCAATGTGGCACTTTAGGCTCAATCGAGCTTAAGATTTTACATATAAAATCTTTTTCTTATCAAATAACCTATAAAACAACAATTCACACACACACACATATATATATATATATTTCACATGTAACCAAATCAGAGTACTCAGTTAAAGATTTACTTTCAATTGAATCGATCAACAACACTTTTCAATTTCATTTAATTTAAATCATAGCCCAATGTATATCAAATGAGAATGCATGGTACGTGAGTCATATACGAGTGTGAGCGATAAGCAGTTTAATTGCCACATAGATAATATGCACTGTAAATGCTAAACATGAGCATAGATACCTTTTAAGACTAAGATTTCGAGTCTGAAGGTCTAAGATTTCCGTTATGGTTCTAAAAGACTTTTTAGGCTCGGTGTACAGGATTAAAACTGAAGTATAACTTTTTATCTACAGTCTAGTGGTCTGTTTGATCGAGTTAGTCAGATTTCGAAAGAAGAGTTAAAAAGTTTCATTACATGGTTCTAAAATAATTAGTTGGATTTTTTTACTGTTAGTTGAGTTTCCCTATAATAATTCTTCATATCAGTATTCAGAACACACTATATGAGGCCTTGTATAACCAAAGTTGTTATATTTTATTATTTTGACTGAGATATCTCATAGGAGAATTGTGGGATCCAACCTTGTACATGTTTTATTTGATGAAGATCTTTTACCGATCAGGAAAATAGTGGTATTGAGCTCTGTGTGGGTGACCAATTCTGTCAGAGGATAACTCTTTTCAATAGTGCACTCAGTTTTGGCCATAAGGGCTAATTGAGTCGATATTTATTGCACCTTACAATATTTTGCATCCAATAGACCATTTTGCATGTCAACTTGAGTTACTGTCAGAGCTTCAGCGTATTCATGTTGTCTTTCAGATCTCATTATTGGGGTCTTATCGTTCTAATCGTCATATTCTATTTCTATAGAGTTTGATGAGCTAATATCTGATTAGACTTGAAGAAAAACTATATTTAAATTCTTTCATTTGAGGATCGAGTTCTGAAAAACAGTATTAGCTTTTTGAAGGGCCATCTAGGAAATTAAAGAGTCTATAAGGATGTTGTTCCCTTATATTTCTCTGTCAAGTAAAATTTGAGATCGAATTTTTTAGGGAGAGTTGTTACACCCCAAAATTATGGTTAAAAGCTAGGGATTTAAAGTTTCGTTGTCGTTGTGAGAGTTCCCTAAAATTGTAAGGACTTATATAGTAATTAGCCTGTGTTTAAAATATTAAAATACCAATTCGGTTTCTAAAATTCATTTTCCCCTATTTTTGAAATATTGTAATCGTCTCCCATTTCTCTGTATTTGGGTTTTGTTTGATTCACTGTTGATATGACCTCAGTTGACGTCACCGCAGCAACCATTCGGTTTGTATTGGCTTTTCAGTTCAAACAGTGGTGGCCTCGTTCCCGTTGACAGCGTCGTTAGGAAGGGTGAAACAAAATAACTTTTTAGTTTTGTAAAAGTCATGTTTCCATTAAGCTCCACCGTGAATCGACCTCGAAAAGTGATTCCTCATACTTTAAAAGAAATTATGAAAAAAATGGTTAAATTATGGCCACCGGAGAGCATTTTATGTCGCCACTGCCCGTGTGAGAGCTATTTCACAATTGTTGGTTGAAGCTGTTGAACCGATTCTAGACCAGTCTGCCTGAACCAACCCATTGACCCATTAACTTTAACCATTGACTTTTCTATTGACTGTCGAATTTTTCGTTGAGTTTGACTTTAACCTGTTGATTTTTTTGAGGACTCTTATATTTATGTTTTTTGACATCTTCGGTTTGTTTTCACTGTTCATTTTACTAAATTTTAACCTAAAAGCCTATTTTACATTGTTTATTGCTTAAGGTCTCATTTATGTTAAGTAGAATGTGAGATTTTGGACTTACTTTTTAGTGTTATTTTCTGAAGGTGTACTCGTGTCTCTTGACCATCTCTAGCAGATCATGATCACTCTAGTTTTGCTCAATTCAATTATGCTAGCTCGTCTCGAGAAACATGTAAGTATTAATTACTGAGTTAAAAGTCTATTTATGTTTAGAAGGTATTAATTGGTAATTACTTAGTATTATGTCATTATTAGGTTTTCGGGCCTCATGACCTAGTACTACTGATTGTGGGAAGCGTACGGCTTAACTAGTATCGATTAGCTGTTATAGGTGTGTCGCTTTGACATGTTGGTTAACTTAATATTGTTTCCTATTATGATTTATGATTTTATTTGTACGCAAGTATGTATTCTGGTTATGTTTATTTGAGTTGTGACTGATGTCTATCACATCATTTTACATATGTGCATTGATGCATTCTTGTTTCTAAAAATAAGATTATATCCCCATCCTAATTCTATACATTGATGCATTCCTGTTTCTGTACGGGATTATATCATTATCTTGATTCTGCATGGGATTTTATTACTATCCTGATTCTGCATGGGATTATATGTCCTCCCTGATTCTGCATTAGATTGTATCCCCGTCTGGATTCTACATGAGATTATATCCACATTTTGTTTATGCATGGAATCCTCTACGGAGGGCAACATCCTCGTTATGTTTTTTTATTTTTGTTCAGTTCCTACTTAGAGGTTAGCTCGGGCTCCTCTTTAGAGGGTAACGTTCCCATCTCGATTTATGTTTTACTCTGGCTCTACTTTGGGGTCTCAAGTTCCTTTCAGTAGGTAATTTTTCTCGTTCTATTAGTCTATCATGAGAGGTAAGGTTGTAAGGAACTCTGTATGATTTTCTAGTAATAAATATATGATTTTACTTCTACCTGGTTATTTTATTATTTTTATATCACGACTAAAATGTTTGAATTATTAATTGTATTAGAGGGTACACTGAGCTTTGTAGCACACTTTGTATATGTTTTTATTTTTAGATTATCCATATGTATAACCGATTTAGTTTTCGGATGAGTAGTCTTAATTTTATACCGTGTGAGTTTAAATTTTTTCTTTCAACCTCTTTAAATTGTGGCATGAGTTTATTATGATCTATTGGGTAAATGCTTTTAAAATGATTTATTAAACAAATGTTCATCCGTAAACTATTTCTAGGATAAGCACGATTACTCTGATTCAGTTGTAACTCCTAAATCAGGTCTAGGGTTTACACCTTAGCTTTAAGCTTGCTTGATCACAATTTCAATCACGATCTATACAAACATCATTAACATAGCACAAACAATTTCAAAGTATGTGTTAGTATCCAAGTAACATAATAGGCGCACATTAGCATTAAAATTTGCTAAAAAAATTCTTTTGATGTTTATTTGATACTAATTCCATTTCATACAATTAATGTCATCCTTAACACTACAAAATACAACTTCGACTCCCTTAATGTTAAATTCAATGAGAAAATAATATTATCATTTCCAATTTCACTATTTAACCATTAAAATTAATTCTTTTAGAATTTATCTCAACATTTCTAAAATATTCAAAATGGTCCCTTGCCATTCTTAACTTCAAATTCAAATTTCCAATAACATATTCAAGCATAGTACACCAATTTCATTTAAACATCACTAACAACTTCTAATCAATTTTCATTTCAATCTCATATTTTCTACACTTTGCGATTTGGTCTCCTAAACTTTTCAAACTTCTAAATTAGTCCAAACAACATTCTAAAGCTTGTAGAATAATTCATTCATCTTTTTTAACCCTTGTATAATTTTCCCTATTATTTCCTTTAGCCCCGAATATGAAAGTTGATATTAGGCATGATATTCAACTTGATTCAAGCTTGAATTCATCTTCTAAACATCATCTCTAAGCAATTACAATCAATCCCATATCAATTTCAATTCAAATATCCAAATTCCATAAAAGCCGTAAATAACCAAACCTTGATTATACCATATTCTAATTGTTTTTCATCACTTGAAAATGGTTCAACAACATCATAATCCAACCTTAGAACATGAAAGCATAATATCCCCTTCATCCATCCAATTCAATTCAAGATTTTATGGTTTCAAGTATTGGAAACATGAACATCGATCGTCACTTTTCTCCGATCTCCTCTATTCGACCAGGGGAAGCTTAACTGCCCATAAATGAACCAAGATCCCTATTGTTTTCCCATAATCCTCCCTATTTCTTTTCGATTGAGATCCTCTAGGCAAGCCTCTACGCCATAATCAGCTCCGTTCTAAGTCCGACCACGACCAACGGTGGTCGAGCTACCCTAAAATCCAAATCCATACCTGAAATTGACCTTACTTTTACCCTAAATCCAAAAAAAAAAAAACCAAAATCAACATGTAGAACCTTAAAATTGCCAAAAGCCTCGACCCTCGACTTTCTACCCCGATGCTCGAATCTAATGAAGACTCCGACGACAGTAACACCCAAGGTAAACACTAAACCCTTTTTCTTCCTATTTTCGTTTCAAAACACAATACGCACACATGCCCCAACTGGAAATTGACAATCAAAACCAAGTAGAATACCTCTGGTGAAAAATGGTTGTATTGCTTTCAATTTTTGGGATTCTTAAAGTTGTTAACCACTTTTACATTTTTATTTTAGGGTTTATAAACCCATTAACAAGGGTTACAAATGTAAAAACAAAAACAAAATAGAAGTCTTTATTCTCTTATGATTTTTTTTGCATTGATGTTGACGGGTGACGATCGGTCGTCTTGGTGTTGACTGGGGGCCAACATGGATGTTGGAGGCTGTTGTATATGTATTCTTGTTTTGCTGGAGGACAAGAGAGGGAGGGAGACCACAGTTTAGCCGCGCGTGGTGGTTCCTAAAATAACACGATGTTTCTTACTCTTGATAGCTAGAGACGGTCTTTAGATGCTTCTCAACAGTTGGATTCCCTTTCCCGGATCTGACAACCGTAGATTAGTGGCGCGGATGACAACTGTTAGAGTTTCCAAACAACCTAACAAGCTTGCAAACAAGACCAATGATTAGCCATCCCATCTGACTGTTGTAGATTAACGATGTTGAAACACTAACGAACCTTAGTCTCTGTTTTGGTTTTACATATAGGCTCCCATTTTGGGACTATTTTGTTTGGATTTTTATTGGGGTTTGGGTTTAGTTTTAATAATTGTATGGACTTTGGACCTTAATTGCATTTTATGAATGGTTAATATATAGTTATTTTTTGGGCTTAAACACTAATAACTACAATATGTTGATTATAACAGGATAGGAATATTTTAGGTCTAGATATTATCCAAGAGACTCAGGACACTATCAGATTGATCATTGATCACCTAAGAGATGTGTTTGATAGAAAAAATCTCAAGTTGACCGAAGGAGGAAGGAAATCAGTTTAAAGTCTGGGATCAGATTTTTCTAAAGTTGAGTATGAGATTTATTGGATCGTATCATATTCTGAAAATAGTCGGACCTGTTTATTACCATCTTCAATTGCCTCCCAAACTTAGTCGTGTTCATGAAGTTTTTCCTGTGTCTATACGAAGGTAATGTCGTCTAGATCCTAGTCATCATTCAAATTGATGACGTTGAGTTAAGTTCTAATTTATCTTATGACGAAGAACATATTTAGATTTTAAATAAGGATGAGAGGATTCTTTAGAGCAAGTGTATTCTAATGGTGAAGGTTCAGTGGAGTAATCTTAGTCCTGCAGAAGCTACTTGAGAGACACAAGAACTATGAATACTCACTTTTCACATCCTTTTGATTCAAGAACATTTAGAGGATTAAATTTCTTTTATGAGGAATAGTTGTCATACCTTAATTCTAGGGGTTAAATTTTTCTTAATTTAATTTTTGGGTCTAAACCAACATTTTATTAAATTTATTGAGCTAATTCATAAAATAAGCAAAATATGACGACTTGAAGGGAAATTTTTCCTTATAGGTAAAGCTAATATTTATCTCCCCACGTGTCTCGAAACATCTATCATTTCAACTTTCTCCGTTTAGTAAACGAATATTTCTCTCTCCCTCCCTCCCCCTCTCTCTATTTTTCACTTTATTTTCTCTTTTAATTTTTTTCTCCGAGAAGCTTCCATCATCGTTTTGTCGCTATCCATAACTCTATTTATTACACCACCCATAACATCGCGTTATTGGTGAAATTTTGTGTCGATCGGTGTTCTTGGATTTCTTATCATCGATGGCTTAGGGAGAGGTGAGAGGAAGAAAGATTATGTCTCGTGAAAACTTAGCTCTCCGTTGTTCACTGTCGTGAACCTAACTTGATAAATGACTCAAAACCTTATTTTCCTTATCCTAAAGTTTTTGTTTTTACAAAATTTCCCAACACCCACAATCGTCCCACGCGCTGCCCTGCGTATGGGTTACTCCATCGCCTGATAGGGCTCTTCATGGGCTGTTCATGATCTTCAATTTAAAAGCATCAAAACTTGTATGAAGATGATGTTATGAATGGAGTGTTAGTTTTTCTTTTTCCTTTTTGCTTATATTAGATAGAATTTAAGATGTTGAATATTTAACTGGTTCTTATAGTCATTTCTATTTTTTTCAATGTTTTTAAAATCGGACCGGACATTGAACCGGTGAAGGTACTGGTATACTGATTCAATCGGGTTCAACCGTGGTTGAACCAAATTTTATATAAAATAATATTTTTTTAATTTTACATAATATTCAAAGCAATATTAATATATATGTAACACTTTTTTTAAGTTTACAATATTAAAAAGAATAAAAATATCACAAGTCATAACATATATAAATTAAAAACCATAAAATCAAGTGAAACAAAATGATTCAAATAAACTACAACATAATATGTAAGGTAAAACATATTAAATAATAAATATAATTATATAATTATAATCAAAAAAATAAAATTGGGGCTTAAAAAATCATAACAAATGATGTCATTTGGTTTAATTAAAAAAAAAACAATCTCCCATGGCTAAGAAACATAGAAGAGCATCCCAAAAGTTTAAAGAGTAAAAATATAAGAACAAAACAATCTCACATGGCTAAGAAACATAGAAGAGCATCCCAACTTACTTCTATAAATAATAGAGGTAATTTGACATTCAAAATCATGGAGCCTTGTGGTGAGCACAGAGCGAACTATTCTTTCGCTTCAATTGACCTCAAATTTTAGGCTTCAATCGAACTTCTAATTTTTTTTTGAGTTCGAGCCTTTTCGAGTTGAACTTGATAATTTTTAGCTCGTGAATTTTTGAGTCGAGTTGACCTTACTTTTAAAGTTTTCATACTCGAATTTGACTTGGCTCGTTGAACAAACGACGTCGTTTGGTTTAATTTTTTTTAAAAGAAAAAAAGTGAAACGGCGGTTCAAACCGGTTTTGCCGGTTTTCAGCCGGTTCACCCCGGTTTTACCGGTTTTCAGCCGGTTCATTTCCAGATCGGTTTTGTGAGGTAGCCGGACCGGACAGGCCACCGGTTCACTGTTCAACCGGTTGAACCGGCCGGTCCGGTTTTGATAACCATGATTTTTTTGGTCCAAACGTTATAATTTTCCTTTGAGTCACTTCTCTGGATATTAGTCTATTTGTGTATAGGTCAATCACATAATGACTTGTGAAATAAGCAGCATTTTGGTTTAATTATTAATTCAAAGTTTAATTAGCTAGCCTTTTTAGTTAAAGGAGTGTAAATATTATGGAATAAAATGTATAATATTATGAAATTGTATAATTTAGTGCTTACCATGTTAGTGAGCTCATTAGTTGACACTACACACGCGAAGATCTTGATGTTATCCCAAAAAAAAAACGACGAACATATTGGGTACTAAATTATACTAATTTATAAGTTTGTATGTTTTATTCCAAAAAATTAATCTTCTTTTAATTATGCTAACTAACCATTTGAATTAATAGTTAAAACAAGATATCATTAATATATATCTTATTTTCCAATACTAAAAATTTTAAATGCTAGAACAAATCATGAATATATTTTCGCATATGCATTTTCTAGAAACAATATGTGAATTAGTACTAGCATGACTGAACATATATAGATATAACACTAAGCAGTCATGCATTTATTCTAACATAATCATTGTTATATTTGTCATCACAAAAAATAAAATATTTACAATCAATACGAATTAACATATATAGCTATAAAATTATTATTTGATAATATCATATGATTCCTATAATTATATAATTATTTAATTTCCTGACAAAATTAATTACACATTATATAAAAAAAATTTGGTATAACAATTGGTATTTAATCTATTGATCGACTAATCCTGATCATGTATTGAAGAGGCAAGAGCGACCCTCCCAATGCATGAACATATTATATAAAATTTAACTATAAGAAAAATAAATCAAAGTAAATCATTTAATTGATTTCTCTATATAACATTTACATCTTTGATATATCGTGGTATATTAATGCATTTAGATGAATAATATAATATATTTGGTAATGAAAAAAAAACATAATGTGTGAATATATATATATATAAGGCAATGAATCTTGCAAACAACATTTACGTGTACTCATAATGTTATCAAGATTCATTGCCTTGTGTATCCGTACATACATTATGTTTTCTGTAATTACCAAATGTATTATATTATTTATATAAATAAATTAATATATTATTATATATAATAATATGATATATAAACACATTAATATGTCATTAATATAAAGCTGTAAATGTCATATAGAGAATTCAATTGAGTTAGTTAGATTTTTTTTTGGTAATTAAAATTCCATATAAACATATGACTAATTTAGTGTGTATATATATATATATATATATATATATATTATGTTTGCTGTCATTACCAAATATATTATAGGATTCATATAAATACATTAATATATCATTTTATGACAGCAAATCATGCCTCCATTCTTTTTATGACTATATATTTCTCATTATTAAAAATATAATATTAAATGATACCAATATAAGTGGATATAAGTGTAACAATTATTACTCTGATTCATAAATAATTAATTTGAGTCCATGCATTTCTTCACAAGAAAAAATGGATATGAATACTCTATAATCCCTTCAAGTCTATAAATAGAACAAAGTAACTGTCTAGGTGAGAAATACATAAGAACAAAAAAAAACTAGGAATCCAATCTCTTTGGTTTCCATGCATGACGAGAAAGAAAGTGGAGCTTGTGTATATCACCAACGATTCAAAAAGGAAAGCTTCCTACAAGAAAAGAAAAAAGGGTTTAATGAAGAAAGTGAGTGAACTAAGTACCCTTTGTGGGGTCGATGCTTGTGTTATTATGTACAACCCTTATGATCCTCAACCTGAGGTTTGGCCATCCCCCATGGGAGTCCAACAAGTGCTCTCCAAGTTCAGGCAGATCCCTGAAATGGAACAAAGCAAGAAAATGGTGAACCAAGAGAGTTTCCTTATCCAAAGGAACACTAAAGCCAGTGAACAACTCATTAAACAGTGCATGATCAATCGGGAAAAGGAGATGACTCATGTCATGTTCCAAAACCTCGTGGGCAAAGATGGCATCGATGGCTTGAACATGATGGATTTGAATGATCTCGGGTGGCTGATTGATCAGAACTTGAAGGAGGTCGAAAAGAGGATTGATTCACTTACCCAAACATCTCATGATCCCCAGGGCTCGTCTTCATTTGTGGCTGCAACACCATCGGTGATGCCGAACGCAATGTCGAGGACGACTGTCGGGGACAACGTGCAAACGGAGGCGAACAACATAGATTCGATGCAGGTACAATATTGGACCACGGAGCTGATGAATGATAATCCACTAAGTCATGTGAGATTTTGTGGAGATGAGATGGTGTTCCCATTTGTGGATAACGTTAACGTCAACAATAATTCCTTTTCCGAATGAATTATATATTTGGTTCTATAATGGCAAGGTCTAAGGTGATAGTG
The DNA here is from genome assembly GCF_006381635.1 of Hibiscus syriacus. Taxonomy (NCBI): domain Eukaryota; kingdom Viridiplantae; phylum Streptophyta; class Magnoliopsida; order Malvales; family Malvaceae; genus Hibiscus; species Hibiscus syriacus. Next base: position 1,459,729 of record NW_024061878.1, on the reverse strand, counting down.
TTTTTTTATCTTTATCAAAATCACTCCCCCTAGAATAAAGTTCCTTAGGATTAAAAAATTATGAATTACTTTATGTTCACATCGGTCAGTATTTACAGTTTGAATATTGCTTATATCTTGTCTTGGTTGCCTGCTGTCTGTCTTAGTTAGCTTTCATCAGTTTTGTTGTGTACCCGTCCTTTTGAATCTAGTTTTCTAGTTGGGTTTCCCGTCATTGCTATTACCTGTGTAATGATTATCTTTTATTTTAATAAAACTATCAACGGGATCTAAAAAAAATTCAACTTCTTTAATACCTGATTTTATAAAACATTTTGTTTTGTTGTACCCCTCTCCGCATCTCAAAATCTCCAGAAAATCTGAGAAGAGCACCTGCTCCAAAATATCCAAGAAGAGCACTTTCTTATTTATGGAGAAAGAATCTCAAATGCCTAATATCTTTTGAGAAGTTACGATCTTTTGACATAACCTATATTGGTCCATGTGACATATCAAAGTTAAATATGTTTTCAATCAATTGTATTAACCAATACTACAAACCTAAGAGTAGCTATATTAACCCTGTGCTTGAAACTAGCACTAAAAGTTATTATAAAGTCTCTCAATCAAGAAATGGAATTATGTAACTCATTATTCTTCTTCACAATTCAATTCCCATCTACCTCCCCATGGAGACAGAGGACTTAGATATTAGCCAACAATCAATCTCTTACTAGTTGTAGTACTCCGCCTAAATCAGAAAGAGTGAACCCCGTGCCACTATGACATATTTATTCCCTTCAACAAATTGTATTGTGAGTGTAGAACACCACTAACTAGAAAAAATATCAGTCGGAATGCAACCATAACGGAAAAATAACCATCACTTCCACTTTCTTTCTAAATCCCCCAACATACTTTTCTATGTATGATCAGTGCTAGTAAAAAAGGATTTGTAGAGCTTGCGTCATAGCAAAAGATCCCTCGTCGAATAATAAGGACGATGTGACACGATCTGCTTACTTGAATCAACCTTCTGACGAGCATTGAAGATGGGCATGTGAAGTCGTATGCGCCTTACTTTATGAAGCATGTTGTAATCTCTTAGACCCGACCTAGACGATATGACCAAGTCTCGAGGTCACACTATTGTAAAATTACAATGTTGTATTATTTTAAAGGTCATCACTGGTAACCATATGAATCATAAAATAAATAAATAATATTAAATTTCTATACATTTGGAATAAAATGCATGCCAAAACATAGTTCACAATCCCCATATGGATAATGTTCAAAAGTCCCAAATACATAATAAACCCTAAATCTAATAAAAGTATAAAATATAGTAATAGTCTGAAATGGTCATACAATTTAAAATAAAAAAATATCACTAAGTGATCTTCTAGTACGAGAACAATCCTATCGACCACGAGAATTTGTAAAAAGAGTGATATATAGAGTTTAATGTGTCCTCTAATTGCAAGTCAAAGAATAAGATTCAATTCACATCATAAAAACATGTCATACATATAAAACGTCATTTATGGTATGGATGCAGTGAAATGCAACCTAATTAACTCTATCATAACACCACAAAATTATTTGGTTTACCATCCCTTTGAGATGGACCAATTAGTAGTTGGATTTATCATCCTAATTGATGAACCAATCGATAATTGGATGAACCGTCCTAATGGATGAACGAGTGGGTTATTCTGTCACTTCTGTAACGCTATCCCATCATGATGCGACATACAAAACAATATGAATATTGCACATATTCATGCTAAAGAAGAACAATCATAACATATTGTGTTTATCATGCTTTGTTCACTGATATAAATATAATTCAATTATTCGATATAAACACAAGTCAATGAATATAAAACATATATACATATCACATCGTCAATTATCAAACATGACATATACATAGCACACTCAAGTATAACACATGTAGCATTAAACAAGGAACACACCTCTAGCAAGCTGTAGCACAAGCGCTAAACATGTTTCCCACATTCAGTAGCACTAGGTCCAAAAGTGTTAGAATCTAGAAATTCGAAAGACTACATTAACAACTAAAAGAACTTACATTTTATCAATAAGAATTTACAGTTTTATCATCTTGCGCGTAACTCTAGTTGGAGGGTCAACATTTAGATGAACAAAATGAGACTAATTTGGGTCTTCTAGAGAGCACTTGAGAGAGGTCGAATCATATTCATAACCAAATAAATATATTAACAATAAATTCTAACATGTAATTGAAAATAAAAAGCTCAAATAATTTATAATAATGATAAACGGAGGCTTTAAGGTTAGACTTTGGCAAAACAGACTATAAAAAGGGGTTCATGACATCTAAAAACATCTCAGTAAATGTAACACCCTAAATCTCGGGTTAGGAGTTTTGGGTTGATCCGAATTGGGCTTTAGATAAACCCCATGGCTTGTAGCAAGCCTTGACCCAAGTTAAGTGAAATTAGGCTTGGATTGACCCCATAGTGAATAAAAATGGCATTTTTAGTTTGTAACCAAAATGAGGAGGACCAGGAAAGTAATTATACCCTTTAGAATTTCAAAGTTGAAATCTTTAATTGTTTGATGATATCATGTCCGAAACATCTCATTTTTTGGCTCTTTTGCCATCTTCCTCTTCTCCAAAAACTTCATCTTCTCTATTCTTCTCTCTTCAAGTTAAACCAGATAAAGGTGATAACCTGGTAACCTTGCAACTCTAGTTCAACAACATAAAGGTAAGAATCATAATCTTCACTCCTAGAGCTTCGATTCAAGCTATCAAACACAAGTTTTGGCTCTTCAACAATATGTTTCGTGGGGTTTAAGAAATTTGGAAGCTTTAATCCGTTTTTAGAGATATCTATTCTTAGAAAGTGTTTTTAAACCCTTCTAAACCTTTAAACCTAGTTAGTAACCCTCGTGCTAATTTCTTGCTTAGTGAGAGAAGTTGGAGAAAGCTCCAAGGCTAGGGGAAAGGAAAAGGTCACTCTTGGTTGAGCCTTGGATACTTCCAGTAGCTTAGAATAAAAAGTTACACACTTCCAACTCATCTCGACCATATGTAGATTATTAGGTGTGTTTTGGTAGGTTGTATGAGTTATGAAGCTTGTCCATGGTAGACTGCATCTTTTGATGTTTCAGTATGTTAAAAAGCCTTTTTTATGACCCCTTTAATTATTTATAAGACTTAAATATCAGTTGGGAACCTCAGTAGAGACTTTGGTGTAGAAAGATAAGATTTTTCCTATAGGGCCTTTTTAGGCTCGAGTATTGGTATTGGAAGAACAATATCAATATTGTTCTTCAACCATGGTAAAAATAAAGTGTTTTGGGGGAAGGGAATATCGATATTGTAGGTCCGATTTTGATACCCATAGGGTGGTATCGACATCGGGGGCACAAATCGGATTCCAGGTACAACATAGATACTCCCAATAGGAGTTTGATACTGAGGTATTTTTCAAAACATCGAACCTAATTTTGGTAATGATACTAAGAGCAGTATCGATACCCTAGTCTAAGAGTATCGATACTCAGCCAAGAGTATCGATACTACCTCTCCAATCAGTCGATATCGATAATAAAAGTCGATATCGATACTTAGGGTTCAATATCGATACTAAAGGGACAATATCGGTACCAACGAATAGTTTTAGATATATAATCCAATGAGTAAGGGATTAGACTTGAGGGGCCCAAATACACCAAACTAACAATAGATAAAACTACAAGTGAGAACAATAATTAATATTATAGTAGTTAGAAATAGCTAGGATTATATAAAACTATCCTTGTTTGACACTCGGGCAATATCCAGGACATCCGAGTAAAATAAGGAAGGCAGTGAATATCCAGTCAGTGCCAAGGCACTTCAACAGCTAAAGGTGTGTGTGAGCTCCAAGATGCAGAACCCTTAGCTACACCATGATGACTACTTTAGCATGTAGATGAGTATTACCATGTCTTATACCTATGTTATTTACATGCTCATCTAGTGAATGCATGTAATACAATACAGTTATTGGTGGTTTATAGGTGACCAGTTCAAGAGCGTTATCATCACCAGATAATCCAGCTTAACAGAGATCCTCATAGCACGTCTTGATTTTTATTAGATTCCATGTACTTTTGTAGACCCTTATATACTCATATATAACTTTATTTTGGTTTTAAACTCAGTGTATTTATTCTGGATGATTTTGGGAACTCCCCACATTTTGTGAACTTAAATTATGATGTTTTATCTTATCTATTTGAGATGGACTTTATGAAATGATATACAAACATTTAAAAAAAATTTGGGTTAGCCATTTTTATGTCCCCGTGTGGCATTGTAATCCATGGATCTTTGGGTCGGACTGGATTAGGGTGTTACATTAGAGGTCTTCAAAAATAGTTAACAGTCAAAGTTAAAGTCAACGATCAAAGTCAATATTCAGTGGTCATGGTTAAATTGTCTACTATGACCCAAACTGCATTGTGTCTCTATATGGTCATCGGTAACCCGGTCACAAAGTCAATGGTCACCCTATCCCATTTCCACTGAGGTATCTGAATATGTAACACCCTACACCTGATTGGGCCTAAAGTTCTACACTGGGCCACCAAGGCAACTCCTGAATTTAAAAACCTAACCCGATTGTGCCTAAAGTGCTACACTGGGCCGCCAAGGCAACTCATGAATTTAAAAACCTATTCATTTTCTTTCCAAACATACTAAATGGTATCATAATAAAACATAATTAATTGTTACAAAAATATTTTATAAAAACCGAAGCTTTGTAACACATCATCTAAAACCAAATTAATATAACATTGAGTTTCATATACTGAATACATGAGTAAGTTCCTATGAATACATATGCCTACTAAAGTTAGAGTACAATACTAGAAAGCCCAGCAGTATAATCGCTAAACTAGAGTAGCATAATAATTTCATAAACAGATACATGTTGAGACGTGGCACTAAGCAGAATGTACATGCATGATCTAGGTCAAGTGCTACCTACCTAAGGCTTTATTTCTCTATCACTGAAATAAGGGTCTCACGCTTACCTTAATCCTCTCCTAAAGGCCTCGCCATGTGTACACCTCTAAAGTGTCTCTAACCTTAACGACTGAACATGCTACACATTATCTAAATGTGAACTTGACATATTTTGCATTATCTGAATAAACAAACATGAGAAAAGTATGGTGGTATGGTCGGAGGAATTTATGAGTATCTCTGAATGACACCCCAGCTTGCCCTAAATACGGAATAACTTAGAGGTAAGAACCGAAATATACGTGCATGAGAAACTCACCCACTAAAATAAATTGACATAACTACCCATGCATAACTTAGGCCCATAGGCCACATACACTGACATCGATAACCCACTCTTCGTAAGTGTTTCGGTATTACACCCAAGTTAGCCCCTGATGTGCCTTATGCACTGACAATGCCCCACTAGGGCAACTAAGGTAACCTGGGTACATCTTAAAATGGTTGGACTCACTAAAGTGAAGTCAACATCAAACTGATTGTTATCTCACTAGTTCTTTATCTAGAACTTTATGTGAAGGCTCACTTATTATCAGTGGAACTTGCTCGAGTTAATTCTAAGTAGTTGTACTCTATTCTGACTTATCGTACTTCCCTGCAGAACCTCTTAAACTAAAAAGGGTAATTTACTCTTCATGGTTCACTAACATTCTTGAACCTCATGTTTTTCGCTATTGACAAATTTGAAATATTCATCGTACCGCTTATCGGATGTCTAACGTAATGATCCTTGGTCCCAACTATTTGTACGCGTCCATGTTTGAAGGTACTTCAATGTAAAACACTTAATATGGTTACACCAGATGTAAACTACCCTTATGAGTGCTTTAGGTATACATGGTCATTTACGTCCCTCACGGACTAAGTCTTACTATTATGGATCATCCTTAGCTCTTACAATCCTTAAACGGGTCAAATCGGACCATCCATAGTCATTAGTATTGATAATCTACTTGTAGTATCGATACACTAGGGTCAAGTATCAATACTCCGATGACTAACAGTGCCAAAAATGCATTCTGTCGCGAAATTAGGGCCCCAGTATCAATACTACTATCCTGAGGTATCGATATTGCAGGGGAACTATCGATACTCCTCTTGGTAGTAATGATACTCTAGCCCAAAATCCCTAGATTTGATCTAATATAACTAGTATCGATACTGTTTGTCCCAATATGATACTTAAACCCTGAAACACTTATTTTAGGCTAAAAAATTCACCCAAAACCATCCTAAATGACTTGCTTTAGTTTCTAAACTTATTTTGTTGTTTTAGTAATTTTTTAGGGTCCCATGGTATCATAAAAACATGTTATTAACACCTAAAATGTGATTTGCTTGAGCAATCAAAGATAAACCCTAAAATACTTAAATCACTAAATCTTTATAAATACTTGAAATCTGTGAAATATTAATACTCCAAAGGATTAGACATACACTACCTTGATTTTATAAACCTAAAATGATTCTCCGTTAGTTAGAAACCATCCTCCTCAAGCATGGATGAAGAAAACTCATGTTTTTCATGCAAAATAAAACCCAAGCTTGAATCTTCTAAAAATGAGGTTACTATGGGGTTTAATAGGACGAAAATAGAGTATAAAAGAGTTCAAGATTTTACCTTGCTATGGAACTTGTAGAAAGAAGATAGTAAGAGGAGAAAATGAAGAAGATGGATAGGAAAATGGGACTCCACGTGAAAGCTTGAAATAAAACCTAAATTTTACTTCGAATTTCTTTAATGGTATAATTACACTTTCAATCCTTCGTAATTTGCCTCATATTTAAAAATCCTCTTCTTAAGACAAAATGGGCCCCAAAACCAACCAAATTAAGCCCAACAACTTAATTTATAAAATTCACAATGTCCACTTACTTCTTGGATAAACCCGAACTACTAGCCCAGAATTTGGGGTGTTACAACTCTCCATTCTTAAAAGAAATTTGGTCCTCAAAATTTACTCGGTTCAAACAATGACTTATCCTTAAGTCAAACACTTAAGAAACTTAAAGTACGTAACTTAGATCAAATCGATTATGGAGAAAAAAGTCTTTACAAAGTGACATGTGGCTTGGAATTCACAAAATCGATCAATGATTTTTCGAAAGCGCTACCATCGCCAAATTTTAAGTGAAGCTTTTGAGAATCATGAAGCCAATGAAGTCATAGTTTTGACACTGACATTACACTTTCATAATGTTACACAAGGATGACACTGCCCTAAGATTTAGTGTTATCGATAAATCTCTTTTTTTGATTAAATTTACTCAACCGAATTAACTCATTGCATAACCCGACAACCTATTTTACTTGTTGAATATAGGCAAATCATCATACCACACCCTGAGTTCTTATGAAACTTGTCAACACTGTCTCAGTACCAATTACTTGAGAGGTAACGATAAATTTTTACCAACGTCGGTCACTATGCTTCTATTGTGTAACTCTGATTCATACTCATCCAGAAAACTTGATTGTTTCTCATATACTTTACAACCTATATAAGATTTTCTCACCTAGTTGAGCCTCTAACGTACTCACAACTAAAAATTGACCACACATCTAACGAAACTTGCAACATGGACTCTTCTAGATAGTGCACAACACAAGGCAAAGATCTTTTACGGCTGAACTCTGGCTTAGGCATTTTGAGACTCTACATCTTGCACTCACTAACACTTACAAGCATGGAGCTAGTCAATGACAGCTAATGCTAGTCAAAGATGATGCTTAACAAACTTGATTTAATTTAATATGAACCACCTAAAGTCTGATATACTATGCAACGTTGCATACTGCCACATGTTGTATATAGATTACACTCATATACCAACACAAAGACATAACCAATGAGGTTTGGCTCACTTACTTGATTCACTTATTGATCGCGTATGAATACATACTGAAAAACAAATCTGAGGAATCTCTATACTTTGAGATTCGTAACTCATTACCTGACATTTGGTACTCTTGATACTTAGGGAGGAATTTTGAAACTGCTACATCATAACATAAATCCTACTAACTTACTCATCGAGAGTACTTGGATCATCTACGCCTAGTTAGGAACTGACATGTCATTGCACTAAATGAGATACATCCTAACGTTTCTTATAAACAAAGTGATTGACAAATTGGTTAAAGCGACCTGGGTATTCTTAACACTCGTGGAGATCTTCATCTCTAATGCAGAACCTATAATTTCAAAATTTTCTGCGGGTTGATCACATAAACCCTCGAAGAAAATCTAAGATAAACTTTGCTTATTCTGCTAGGGTCTACCAACTTGACACTTATATCCCCATAAAAAGATTATTTCTATATAATTTACTTAACACCCATAAAAGAATGCATGCACTCATGTATATTGAAATAACATGAAAAGCTAAAATGTTTGAAAACATACATGGCTTCTCATCTACGTCATCGACATACTGAACCTGTTCCTCTCTTATCTGACAAGTGGGATTAAACATCGTTGAACCAAAAATAGGTTGATCCGCTCTTCTTCCATCCATTCAGAGCATAGAATTAGTGTCAACCAAACTAGGACAATCCATCACCAAGGATCCACATCCATAGTACTTTCTAGAAAGCTTAAAGTATCTCCCTCGATGGTTTTTACCATAATGCTTGCATGTTGGATACCTCAAAACTTTATCAGAGCCTCCAGAGCTCACTACATATGGGGAAGCTAGTAGTCTCTTACGAGACCCAGGGTCAAACCTCTAACTCGATTGGAATGACAAAGCTGACGTCACTCTCCTCTGTTCTCGTAGATATCTAGACCCCTTTATCGCTAACTAAGATCGATCTAATATCACATGAGCCCTCATACTGGGCTATCTGACTCGCTTAGCAAACTCTTCCTCATAGCTTGCACCCTCTCCATGACCTTAGCCTACCATGTCAACTATGAAAATACCTTAGGTGGTTCTGGCACTAACTGCTCATGGATGTCTAGGTGAAGTTTCTCAAGGAACCTCTTGCACCTCAAGGGTTCAGTCGTAACTAACTTTGGAGCGTAACAGCTCAAGCAGAAAAAATCTCTCTCATACTCAAACACCAAGCGGTCCCCCTAAATCAATTGAGAAAATTGCATCCTCAAACCATCTATGTGTGCCTAACCGGTATGCTTGTCTCTGAACTCATCTACGAACCGATCCCACGTAGGCACATCTGGTTGTAGAGCCATCTCTACAGTCTCCCACCAATCGATAACATCACCCTTGAGCAAGGTAGTGATGCACTCTAACTTACCCTCTGAGATAAGATGAAGCTTCCTCAGAGTCCTTATGGTCTCTCTCAATCACTGATCGGCTAAAATTGGATCATTATTGCATGAACAGTTAAAGTCGACTATCTTATACCTCCTTAGTCTCTCCAATAGGGTCTTTGATGGCACTAAAACACTTTGGGAGACTGGCTGAACAGTCTATGCTCTAGGAATGACATCCACTATCACCCTAAGAGTGGAGGTCAAACCTATGAAGAACATCGCCTCTATCGAAACCCCCTAATTCTCTACCCTAGGTAAGAACTCCTCACTGACACTATTCGGATGAGAGGATCGACTCCCCAACATATCCTTAAAACCATGAATGGAACTATCGACCATCTAAAGGTTCTGTAACACAGATTAAAAAAGAAAGCACTATCAGATTCCAGACTTATACAGTTATTTTAAGTACCTAATGGTTTATATTCACTGACACCTTATTAAGAATGACTACAGGGTCTTAAAACTGACTCAACTTGATGCTCTGATACTACTAAATGTAACACCTACACCCGATTAGGCCTAAAGTGCTACACTGGACTATCGAAGCAACCCTGAATTTCAAAACCTATTCATTTTCTTTCCAAACATACTAATGGTATCATAATAAAACATAATTAATTGTTACAAAAACATTTTATAAAAATAGTAGCTTCATGTCTCATCATATAAAACCAAATTAATACTACATTGAATTTAATAGACTGAATACATGAGTAAGGTCATATGAATACATATGCCCACTAAAGTTACTCTACAATATTCTGTCGGATATGCTAGAAGTCCTGATGTGACGTGCTCTATAAACGGCCCAAGCTACTTACCTGCGAACGGGAAACATTCGAAGGCTGGGTTTACAAAGCCCAATAATATAATCGATAAACTAGAGTAGATAAGTATTTCATAAACATAGACATTCTGAGACGTGGCACTAAGTAGTAGGTACATGCATGATCTAGGTCAAGTGCACCTACCTAAGACTATATTACTCTATCACTAAAGTAGAGGTCTCACGCTTCCCTTAGTCCTCTGCTAAGGGCCTCACCATGAGTACACCTCTAAAAGGTCTCTAACCCTAATGATTGAACATACTACATTATCTAAATGTGAACCTGTAATAATGTGCATTATCATAATGCAAACTTGAATATTATCTGGTCTCACATATCTCTCAGACATTAGTTATTGAGGGAGCCTCGGTGTCACAAAGCATCATCGTAATTCCCACTAACATACTAAATGATCTCCTAATCCTCACATAGCCATGACATAGATCAGTAATGGGAACTAGGTGTCATATAACATCGGTATAATTCTTGCACAAACCAAGGCATTGGTTTGGTCTCACATAGCCTTTAAGCCTAGCTTTAACAAAATAGACATATCGAACTATTTGGGCTATACAAGCATGACTAAAAAAACAAACATGAGAAAGGTCTGGTGGTGTGGTTAGAGTAATTTATATGCATCTCAAAATGACACCCCAGCATGCCCTGAATATGACATAGCTTAGAGGTAGGAACCAAAATTTATGTGCACCGAAGATTACCCCACTGAACTAACTAACATAACTACCAATGCATAACTAAGTCCCATAAGCCATATAACACTGACATCGATAACCCACTTTTCGCTAGTGTTTGGGTTTTGTACCCAGCTAGCCCTTGAAGTGCCTTATGCACTGACAATTCCCCACTATGGAAACTAAGGTAACATGTGAACATCTTAACATGGCTGGACTCACTAAAGTGAAGTCAACATCAAATTGGATGTTATCTTGCTTGTTCTCCCATCTAGAATGTTATACGAGGGCTTACTTATTATGGGTGAGACTAGCTTGGGTTAATTCTGAGTAGGGGTACTCTATTCGGACTTATCGTACTTCCCTTAAGAACCTCTTGATCTGAAAATATGTTTACTCTTCCTGGGTTCACTTACATTCTCGAACCTCATATTTTTCGCTACTGGAAAATCTGACATATTCATTGTACCGCTTATCAGATGTCTCATATAATGATCCTTGGTCACAACTATGTAACATGCCCTTACAAGTGCTTTTAGGTATACTTGGTCATTTAGGTCCTTACATACTAAGTCTTACTATTATAGAACATCCCTAGAACTTACGTACCTTAAACGAGTCAAATCGAACCATCCAAAGTGATTAATATCGATACTCTACTTGTTGTATCGATGCCCTAGGGTTAAGTATCGATTCCCCTATGAGTATCAGTACCAAAAATGCATTATGTCAGGAAAGTGGGGCCCCAATATTGATACTGCTACCCTGAGTATCGATACTGTAGGGGTAGTATCGATAATCCCCTTGGCAATATCGATACTCCAGCCTAAAATCCCTAATTTCCCCCCAATTTAACCAGTATCGATAATGTTTGTCCTAATACTGATATACAAACCCTAAAACTCATATTTTAGGCTAAAAAATTTGCCTAAAACCCATCATAAATTACTTGTTCTAGTTTCTAAACTTTATTATAAACTTTTAGTAATTTTTTTGGGTCCTAAGGTATCATAATAACATATTATTGACACCTAAAATGTGATTTGCTTGAGAAATCAAAGATAAACCCTAAAATTATTAATTCACTAAGTACTTGCAAATACTTGAAATCTATGAAATCTTAATACTCCAAAGGATTAGAAATACACTACCTTGATTTTAGAAACCCGAAATGATACTCTTTTAGCTAAAAAATCACCCTCCTCAAAGCATAGATGAAGAAAACTATTATTTTTCATGCAAAATAAAACCCAAGCTTGAATCTTCTAAAAATAAGGTTGCTATGGGTTTAATAGGATGAAAATGGAGTATTAAAGAGTTCAAGATCTTACCTTTCTATGGAACTTGGAGAAAAAAGATAGAAAGAGGAGAAAATGAAGAAGATGGATAGGAAAATGGGAACCCACGTGAAAGCTTGATATAAAACCCAAATTTTATCTTCAAATTTCTTTAATGGTATTTTATTACACTTTTAGTCCTCAATAATTTGCCTCATACTTAAAAATATTCTTCTCAAGACAAGTTGGGCCCCAAAACCAACCCAATTAAGCCCACCAACTTAATTTATAAAATTCACAAGGTCAACTTACCTCTCAGGTAAACTCGAAACAACTAGCCCAAAATGTTGGGTGTTACAGAATAAATTGAGTAATCCTAAGGGAACCTAGGGTTCTGCTTTAACCTTCTGATATACTAAACACTTAGCCACAAATTCTAAAACTTTTTTCATTCTCGACCACCAATACAACTATCAAAGCTCTTGGTACATCTTGTTACAACCTAGGTGAACTAAGAGGGGACTACAATATGCCTCATGCAGAATCGTACTGTGTAATTGAGTGTCTTTAGATACGTATAACTGACCTCTGAAGTACAACCCATCTCTATCTTCCAACTCAAAATGTCAGACCCGGTAATCCTGATCAATTCAACTCCTTAATCGGCCATCTGATCCATGTAGTCTTTTGATCTCACTTACCAACTTCGATTTAACTCACAACCCAGTTTCACTAGTCAACATCAAATTTGCTTGGATAACTCGTACTCTATCATTGACTTCCTACTCAAGGCGTTTGCTACTACATTTGCCTTACCTAGATGGTAATCTATCACACAATCATAGTCCTTATGAAACTCGACCCACCTATGTAGTCTCAAGTTCAACTCCTTCTGAATGATTAGGTATTTCAGGCTCTTGTGATCGGCAAAGATGTGACACTTCTCACAAAACAGATAGTGCCTCCAAATTTTCAAAGAAAACACCATTTTTGCTAGCTCTTGGTCATTGGTAGGTTAAATAAGGTTTAAGCTGACATGATATGTAAGCCACAACCTTACCCTCATGCATCAATACACATCCATAAGCATTCAATGAGGTGTCATTAAAAACTATAAAGTCTTTACCTGAATCTAATTGTGCTAACACTGGGCCTGAGTTAAGATGACCTTTAACTGTTCGAAGTTCTTCTGCCGCTTCTCATCCCAAATGAAGAGAACCCCTTTCTAAAATAGTTTGGTTACTGGGCAGCTATCATCGAGAAGCCCTGAATAAACCGATGATAATACCGACTAGACCTAGAAAACTATGTACCTCTGACCCATTTTTAGGTGGCCCCACTCAACTATGGCCTGAATCGTCTGAGATCGACTAAGATACCGTTTGCTGACATGACATTACCCAAGAATGACACCTATGATAGCCAAAACTCATACTTACCAAACTTGGCATACAATTATCTATCTCGGAGTGTTTGAAAGATGATACTGAGGTATTGATCCTGCTCAAGAGAATACTAGAATATAGTCTATGAACACTAGCACGACCTAGTTTAAGTATGGGTAAAAGACTCGATTAATCAAGTCCAAGAATGTCGTTGGGCCATTGGTTAGTCCAAACGGCATTACTAAGAACTCTTAATGACTGTATCTTATCTTGAAAGTTATCTTCTCTGAATCTATATCATTGACCTTCAACTAAAAGTAGCCTAATCATAAGTCGATTTTAGAGAACACACACGCCCCCTCAGTGGTTGAAAAGGTCATTTATCCAGGGAAGTGGATAATGGTTCTTGATGGTTAACTTATTCAAATTTTTGTAATTGATGTACAACCTCATTGACCCGCCATTCTTATTGACGAATAAACTGGAACTCCCTATGAAGATATACTCGGTCGAATAATCCTCATCTCTAGCAGCTCATAGATATGATCTTTTAACTCTTCAATTATGTCGGTGCCATACGATATGGAGCAATGGACACCGGGGCTAAACCATGTATTACTTAAATGATGAATTCTAATTCTCAGTCTGGTTGTAAACCAGAAACTCTTCTAAAAACACATCAGGGAAATCTCATACTACCCAAATATCCACGAGTGTCAGAATTGAGATTTGGGTATTGACCACATGAGCGAAGAAGGCTTCACGTCCTTGGTCAATCATATATTGGGTTTTTATAGTTGATATTATCCTAGACTAGCCTAATTTCTCACTCATCATCACTAGCTTAGTACCATCACCTACTCTGAGCTTAAGTTGTTTGGCCTTACACTTCAAGCTGGAGTCGTGCTCAAATAACTAATTATACCCAAAATAAAGTCAAACTCCCAGAAGGGCAATTCCATCAAGTCCACTAGGAAGATATGTCCTTGGAATTCTATTGGGCATCGTTTGTGGATTTTGTCTACTAGGACATATAGACCTAGAGGTCTTGATACTCTTACGTCTACCTCTAAGTCTTCGGCTGGAATTTCTATTTCTTGAGCTAGGTCAGAGCAGATTTAGGAGTGGGTGGAACCGGGTTCTATCATTGAAGTAGCTTGTATGGAAAATATTGTGAAAGTACCTGATATCACGTCTGATGCATCATACTCCTCCCGAGCTCGTACAGTATACTGTCTGGAGGTTATCGACTTAGATATAGTACTACCTCTTTTCACTGAACCTCTGTCTCTCTGTATCGATGGTGTTGGACTCTGAGTTGTTGTTGAAGCTATTCCCTGAGCCTTAGGGCTATTTTTGATGAAGTGATCTAACGAGCCATAGTTGAAGCAACCGCTAAATCCCTACTGACACGACCCTGGTGTCCCTTCCCATACTAAGCACAAATTTGGGTGAGTGAAGACTCTGGTCGAATCTTTGGCACTCACCCTAGAGACTAGCATTAGGGGTCTCCTTCGGGACTTAGACCTGCCCCCATTATCTGAACTCTGACCAGCTATCCTCGACGACACTACTGGAAGTCTATAAGAACCATGACTATCCTTGACCCTTTTGGTCAAAGTCTGAGCTGACCTTGCTGGCTCAGTGGCTATCTTAGCCTAAACCTATTAACTCACTACTATGCCTAGCATTCTTAATCAAAACTATTTCAATTGTCTTTTTTGGCGGGATAACTCGATAATGACACTAGTAGGGTCAGCTACAATATACAACAAGATGTCGAGGTGTAAGCCCTATCTGAATCTCTAGCATTAGTGATCCTCAGTCGACACCAACTCCAGAGTATACTTGCTCAGCCTAAGAAACTAGCACTCATACTCCATCATCATCATATCCCTCTAGACTACATGTACAAATTGCTCACTCATATCATCGGTATTGGCCTCTCTAATGTATTTATGTATGAGCTCTGAGAAGAATTGCTCCAATGATGGCTTCTCTAGCTCTATGGCCATCTCTATAGTCTCCCACCAATCTATAACATCACCCTTGAGCAAGGAGATGACGTATTCAAGCTTACTCCCAGGGGTAAAGTGAAATTGGAAGAGTGTACGGAGGGTCTCTCGAAGCCACTAGTCTGCTACGATGGGATCGTCATTCTCTGAGCCATAGAAGTCAGTGGTATTGTATCTGTAAAGCCTCTCTATTTAGACTCCTAATATACCACCATAGGTTGAGGTAGGGTTACCGGTGAGCGAGTTGGTACAACTGAGATGCTAAGTATGGCTCTGAAATCTACCTAAGCATCGAGGTAAAGTCCATAAAGAGTGTCACCTCATCGACCCTTGTATTTGCTGGTTCCTCATACTAGTCAGTATCCAGGACAAACTCATCATTGATATATGCTGCTAGGGACGTATGACTTTCATCTCTACCATCTTGACTATATGTTGGGTCGTCTACCATGGGTGTTTTCTGAAATTACAGAGAAAAAGAGGTTATTATTGTCATTCCATTCATTAAAGTACCATAGACTTTCTAGAGGCATGTACACTCATAGACATTGACTGAATCTAACCCGCAGATCCTAGGAATGACTAAATGTGACACACTGATACCACTGAATGTAACACCCTAATCATGTCTGACCCGAAAATCAAAGAATTAAAGCATTATATGGGACCACCGAAATGGCTAACTCCAAAATTTTCTTTTAAAACAACTGTAAAACATCATATAAATACCAACCATAATAAAATAAAATAAGACGATAATATTCTTTTATAAAATGTGCGAAGCTCCCAAAACATCCAAAATGCAAATTATAACACCCCAACTTTTATTTGCCTTTAAATTAAATTTTATTTATTTAGTTTTTGGGATTAAATTGTAAAACTCTAAAACTTAGGGTTTATTTTTGAAATTTCTGGAAGTTCAATAACCTAGCTCTGGATTTACCCCTTTTTTAATTGCAAAAAAAGAGGATAGGCTGAAATATTTTAAAATTTGTGGTCGGTGGGATTTGAACTTGTGTAAAAGGGGAATAGTGTGTCATGCCTTGGCCATCAAGTTAGGCTACTATTACTAACAAAGGGTAATTAAAATATGTTTTAAGCCATTTTGATTCGGATTTTAAATCCCCAAGTTCATCTCCGCTAAATCAGAACCAACTCGTGCCCTATAAAATAAAAATTCTCAAATTGAGGGGTTTCGTCAACCCCTATTTCATCGTTAATTATCATCATCTTCGCTATTTGTGATGTGCACTCCATCGTTGATGTGCTCACCATCACCTGCAACTAAAGCTCGACTATCCCCACACCGAGACTCATCACCGATTATCGTAAAAAGTAATTTAAAGCCTCGATGTAAACCCCCACCCGTTGTGTTATTTTTAGTGATTTATAGTGAATTGGGCTATTCGATAGCCTCACCGCCTTCACCGTTAGGATTCTCGAGCTTTATAAAAAACCTGAACAATGTTGCTTTCCACATTGTTGTTTATACCATTAATAGTTATTGGGTAAGTCGATCATTTTATTTTAATTTTCATCGACGTTTAGTTGGGTTTTTGAGCTAACCTAAGTTCGATTTGGAGTTGCAGAGCATTTTGGTTAATCGGCCACCTTTCCCAGTACCTATCACCGCCGCATGCGCCGTCCCTACGCGTGGTACTCCTCTGTCAGCCTGAAATTTCTATAACCAAGTCAACCTGATCTGAGTCAACCAGACCGGTCTGAAACATTGAATTTGGCCCAGACTGTTGACCATAGTTAACTTTGACCCAAAACATTGACCATAATTGACTTTAACTTTGAACAACATTGACTTTGACTTTAACTTTGACCAAAAAGTCAAAATTTCTTTTAAAAAGAGTCATATTTTATGCTTTTCGATGTCTTGAGTCCAAATCTGAATTCATTTTGCCAAATTTTAACCCGAAATCCCTTCAATCGAGCGTTGAACCATATCATGCATATGTATTTAATTATTTTACTTAATTGCATTTAATATAAGGGAAATACTTGTTTTATGACGTTGTTTATTGAAGATACTCAAGACTCTCCTAATCACTTGCCAGCTCGACCCAGCTCTTCCAGATCTGTCAGAACCCACGAGCCCGTGATTGCTCACATAATTCGTAAACCCTATGAATAATTAGATTTAATTATTAATTCAATAGTAACCCTAAATTTGTTATGGTTTAGGTTCGAGCACTGCTGTAGAGCATGGCGAGACTGGTGCTCAATAGACCTTCTTGACTGACCCTGTCGAGGTTTGTTCCTTGTGTGTTATGTGATTTTTATTTATTTATTTTGAAATGTGTTGGGTTGCCTAACTTTATTTATAAATGTTTTACTTGATAAATACCATGATTTCCTGATTTACTGATTATGAATTATGTTTACCCAATACATGCTTTATGGTTATCTTTTTTACTAGGAAATATAAAATATATCTGATTTATGGATCATGGAACTGTTGTTACTACTTGTATTGTTTTACATTGGATACTATATGGGTAGGATGGAGTATAAAGGTTCAGCTATGATCAAGGTAGTAAATCCTTACAGACCTAAGGTGACCCTTGGGTAGGCTCTTAGGCCCTGAGATATTCTCTTAGGTAGGCTCTCAGGCCCTAAGGTGCTTCCTTGGGTAGGCTCTAAGGCAAAAACGTATTCCTTGGTTAAGCTCTAAGGCCCCAAGGCATTACATTAGGTAAGCTCCTATACCAGTATAGGGTAAGTCATTATGGATGCAGTTATGGAGACTACATATGGTGTACAGGTAGAGGGTAACTAAATGTTTTTACTAAAAACTTTACTATCATTATTATGAAATTTCTACTGAATTATTTTCTAAAATTTACCATTATGAATTATTAAGCACTGTTGGAACACACTGAGCTCCCTAGCTCACTCCCCAGCTTTTTCCTTTCAGATACTATTGGTTAGGCATTCCTGAACTTGGTATTTGAAGGATCAACACATTCTGTACCATAATATTTTTGTAATGTTTCCATCTTCTAGACTGTCCTTATTATGGGTGGCATGCGCCTATATTTTGTTATACTTGTTTTATAATGCATTATGTTTTACTACTGATGCATAAATATTTACGATGTTGGTTATTTGGTATTCCATACTTATGCATGATGTCTCATGTTATCTTTATTCAGTTTGAGCTTTATTAATTTTAAATTATGTTTTTCATTACTTGGTTTTGAAAGGGGTTATATTTAAAATATAAATATAAAAAAATATTAAGATATTTTAAGGATCATATTGAATGTAAAAAAATGTTTAGGGACCACATTGATTTTTTTATAAAAGTTTAAGGGTTTCAAATACCATTAAGTCATAAAATTGTTGTTTGAAGGATTTTGAAAAAATATAAGTTAAGTGAAAAATCTACACCATGTGTTTTCTTATTTCTTTAAATTTCCAAAATAATTTTAATAAAAATTCTAAAAATATATTTCTTATGTTTTCATATTTTCACTTATTTTTTTTTATTTTCCATAAATCATTTTCTAATTTTACAACTAAACTCATTTTTCAACGTTTTACTATTTTAAGTCCAAGTCAAGCTTTAATTTTTAATTTCAATTTGAATTTTACTATTTTAAACTCACGGGCTTTTAAGTTGAGTCAATCTTAACTTTCAACTTCTTGAGTTGAGCCGACAACTATGGAGTCAATAGGAATAAAGTATAACTTTTTTTAAAGTGAGAGGGAAAATTTATAAATATTTAAATTTTTATATATCTAAAAAAATTCTTAGCAGGATTGGGGGTACAACCCCTCCCAGCTCCATTCCTACAAGTCGGACTCAACAAAACTAGAAGTCAATTTAACTCGTTTACAACCGTACATTCATAGATGTGAATTTGTTCATTTATTCTTTTTTATTCTTGTAAAACTATTTGATTTATTTTCCTACTAATCTCTTCTACATTTTGTTTAGGAGGCATTTGGTTTACGGAAAAGATCATTAACAGGGGGAATCATCTTTTCCGGAATTAGATACATACGTTTGATTTAGGAGTATTCCCTCCATGGAAAATAAAAATTACCTACAATAGTATCTTTTTAGTTTTTTCCCGGAAATGTCATTCACCTTGTTTTGTTAGGTATTAGTCAATTTCCTCCGTTTAGGATAAAAATACCCTTGAAATAACATGGTTATTTCAAAATGATCATACCTTTGTGCATACATACATACATATATATTCCTTCTTTTGTTTTTTTATTATGGTTCTAATTTTTTAGTACTTACTATAAAATAATATGATGCATATAATAGAAAGTAAAAAATATTAAAATTTTATTTTATATTAAGTATTTATTATATATGGGTGTGATTTAAGTTTTAGTTTTATATGCATTTTATTGTGTTTACTTTTTAGGATTAACTTCTATAAAAGGTTTTCTATATTATAATTTTTTATGTTTTCTATTAATTTTTTTAGATAACATGATATGATATTTTGTTGTACAACTCATACATGTAGCATGAATAAAATGAAGAAAATGTAGCAATTAATACTTACTTGTACATGTGTAAGTATGTATATCTTTCAATATCTTAGCAATCAACACATACTTACATCTACCAGTATATTAGCAATTATTGCATACTTAAATCCATGTAAGTATGTACATCTCTCAATATCTTAGTAATTGAAAAATAAACACATAATTGTAATGGTGTATGTATGTTTCTGTATTCTCAAAGAAATAAAAAATTAAAAAAATAATAAATATATATTAAGTTATTTGTGTATAAATTTTATTGAATATATATATAAATTAGAGAATATAAAATTTTATTTTCTATGAACTTTTGTGAAAACATTTTAACTTTCATATTAAAAATTTAATTTGTTAAAAAAGAAAATATATCTCAAGGACAAACTAATAAAACATACATTTTTCTTATTTTATAAACAAACCAAACGATGTAATACAACATTCTCAGTAATATGTTAAGTGTAACATTCCGATAATCTTATTCTTAATGATAATCTTACATTCCGTGAACCAAACGACACGTTACGGTTTAGGTTGAATCTGATTTATACAAAATTCAAATGATTCTTAGATTTTTGTTTTCTGAACTATGGTAATTTGGATGATATGGAAAATATTGGGAAGAACATTGAAAAGTAAAAAAAGATTTTTCATGGTTGAATTGAATGTGTGAAAACAACTCAAAAATTAAAGATAAACAAGAGAAGCTATTTAAACCTTTCATGCTAGGTCTCCTTAGACAGTCCAAACCTAAATAATGACCCTATGACTAGGGACGGAGCTAGAACTAGATCTCAACGGAGGTCGAATCTTTTTAACACTTTTTGTTATATATATAATTTTACCTTTATTATTTGTTTATTTCAAAAAAATATAAATGATAACATCAAATATTCATAGTTATATATTTATATGAAATTAAAAATTAAAAATTAAAATAAAGTAAATAATAACAAATACGATTTTAAAAAGCGCAAAAGACATAACTATCACATAATCACAATAAAACACGTTGTTCCTTCAAATCTCAAAATGCATCCACGAGCGATGTTGTACTAAAGCTCCTTACAATATCTCTTTCAATGTTGATAAGCATGCAACTCTAAAAAAATCATCCTCCATGTTGTTGCAAAGTGTTTGTCTTGATGATATTCGTTGTAGAAAAAGCTCTTTCAACACTTGTTATAGAAACTAGGAGAGTCAATAGAAGTTTTACCATTCATAATATATATGGATAAGTGTTCACTTTCCTAATATCCATCAACCACTAACTTAGGTCAGATATTGTCAATAATTTTCTTAGACCTGAATTCCAAAATAACTCTACCTCATAATTACACAATTCTATTCGCAAATCATTCTTTTCAACTTTCGTGAAATCCTCAGGATAAAATTTATTCACAAGATTGCAAACGTCTTAAACCTTGAAAAAATTATCACCATCTCTTGGCTCCAAAGCACAACCAAGAGTTAATAACTCTATCGATTTCTTATTAAATCTACTGTTTAACTCTTGTAGTTGAACATAAATTGTATAATAAAACAATTATACTCGATAATGATGTTCAACTGTAAAATTATCTTGTTGGCAATGAGTGTGGCCTCATCAAGCTCTATAAATAGAACTCATATATGAGATATCTATGTTGTGACTTTAAAAAAAAATGAGGTAACCTCCATAAAAATATTTTTCCATCCATCATCTCTAAAGTTCTGTAAAAGTATATTTAAACTCTCAACAAGATGTAGTGAATTCAAAATATCCTGATATTTTTGTTGTAATGATTGAGAAAGTGAATCAATGATTTCTGATATTTTCTTCATAAGATGTAAAACGAAGACAAAATCTAAGGAAGTCAAAGCCTCTAAAGCATTCGTCGCTTCTCCACATTCAGAAGATGTATATCCTTCATTAATGAGTTTATATAGAACAACACAAGTGGATCAAAACATTTTTATCAAGCTTAAAATTGATCTCAAGTAAGAACTCCATCGAGTATTACATGCCCTCTGCAAATTACTTGTTTGATTCAAACCAGTTCCAGTTTCAAGTTGTTCTTCTTCAATCAAATGATTTATCTCGTCAGAATAAGCATTTTTTAGTTCATTGATGCGCTTATATGAGGCAAGAACAACATTGATAATAAAGGATAACTTGGAAAATTTGATAAACAAGTATGACCTTTTTCGCTGCAGTTACTAGTGCCAACTGTAAACGATGGGCAAAACAATGCACATAGTAAGCAAAAAGACACTCATTGCTAACTAATTCTTGTAACCAAATCCACTTTCCTTGCATGTTACATGCACAGTCATAACCTTGGCCTCGAATATTCTCTTTGTCAAAGCAATAACGAGAAAGAACACAAAATATCTCATCTTTTAAAGTCACTACTGAAGTATTAGAAACATGAATAATGCTAAAAAATGTTCCTTTACTAGACCGAAATTATCAACATACCATAGAATAATAGCCATCTGTTGTTTTCTTGATACATCCCCTGCTTCATCAATAATAACACAAAATATTTCTTCACCAGTTTCTTCACGAATTGTTTTCTTAATTTTCTCTGCCAAAATATGTTAAATCTCCTTTTGTATCTCAGGCGAAGTGTAAGAAGCATTTTTTTGGAGCATCTTCTAATACAACTTTTTCAACATCTTTATTTTAAGAGGCTAATTGTTTCACAAGTTCAAGAAAATTTCCTCGATTAAATGAAGATTCACTCTAGTCACGACTTCTCATTGGTAGCCCTTGTAAAGCTAGCCAACGCAATGCATCTATAGAGGTTTTAAGTCTAATCCTATTATTAACAATTTGTAATGATGTTTTCTTATGCAACACTTGTGGCAGGTGTCTAGACTGGTTGAGAAAATCCTCTAATTCTTGCTTAGCAATTTTATGAGGTGAATTAGGTTCTGAACCTACATGCATCTTAAAATAACAACTTTTCCATTTACTTTCTTCCAATTTCAAAACCCATTCATAGTGAAAGTCTTGTGTGATTGATAACTATTTGGTTTGTTAAAAACAAATCAAATAAAACAGAAAGCAACATCATTTTTAGGAGAATATTCTAACCATGAATGAAAGTTTTTGTACCAGAAAGCTTGAAATCAACGAGGGTGAGAAGCTTGTCCAATTTTTTTTTTTAATTTAGAGAGTACTATTTGATATGAACCCTCAGCAATATAAACTCTTTGAATTGCATTTCTTTCTTGTTCAGAAGGATAAACCCATATTTACTTGCGCTTACCAATATCTCACTCCAAGTAATTAGAGTTGGTATTTGGTTTTTGATTTCTAACTATCTTTAAAGGTCTATCTTCCAAATGTGAAACGTCAATAGGTGTACTAGTTGAAGTTTCAGTTGTTGTACTTTTATTTTGGGAAGTTTCCTCACTTTTTCTCTTAAAAAGTTCAATAATTATTTGATTTTTTCCCATGGCAAGCTGCATTTATATAAAATTAATTCACGAACATAAAACAAAATTTAGTAATCACCATTCACCTTAACAATTACTAGATTAACTAAAAGAATACTAAAATTAAATATAAGATCAAATAATTCTAATTAAAAATAATAAATATAATATTATTTAATTACATACCTTTAAAAATTGAGTGTCGAACAATGGAAAATCAGATTAAAGCAATATTGGAGGAGCTTTAGTCGATGGGAGGGTGATTAACTCAAGGTTTTTGAATGAAACTTTTAATATTTTATTCTATTTATAAGCCTCCATCTCTGCCTATGACATTTTTGTTTCCTACCCTAATAATCCAAATACGCTTAAGTTTTTCATTTTTTTAATCAAGACTAACTCATAATATATATATATATATGGGTAAACTATACGAATAATATCCTTTGTTTTTTTCTAATAAACTTATACGAATAATCTCTTTTGTTTGTTTTTTCTGACCAACTTTAGTTATTGGTTTAAAAATTAAGTGCGATTGATCCTTGTGTTATCGATCTATTTGATTTTAGTCTCGGTCGTTAACTCGATAATAGAAACTTGAGTCAGCAATTAAAAGGAAATAATTCATTCATTCATTTTCTTCTTCTTTTTCTTTCTTCTTCTTCTTCTTCTTGTTTTTTAATGGAAAACTTGTGGTAACTTCACCCCATGATACATGCACCACAAGGCTCATATCAAAGGAAGATGGACTAACGCTTCCAATTGATCCACCCGACCCGCCTTAGAAAAGAATACCATAATAACATCAGACTTGCAATGACTTTTTGAATGGAATCCAGGTGTTATTTGGTCAACATATCTTCTAGACATATGACCGACTTTTTCTTATCTTTCCAACGATTCTTGAATTGCATCAATCCGATATCGGGAATTCAAGATACACTCATTTTAGTGAAGACAGTTCATGCATCAATTCCTATACAGGATTTTGTAAATATTACGAATTTTCATTATTTAATATAAGATGATGCAATATCTTTTAAGAGTTGATTTATTATTTTATTAGGAATTAAGATCAAGTTAAAACATTATTCATATTTTATTATTATTAGGAATTAGAATTAAAACATGTTTAGTTTATTACTATTTTATTTATTAGTTGATTAGGACTTTTAAAACTCCTCTCCTATATAAAGGAGGATTCATTCATCGTTGTAAATCATATTTCTTTGATTAATAATACAACAAGAGTTTGTTTTTACAAGTGTTGATTGTCTTGTGCCTTCGAAGCTTATTTTCTTTATGTTCTTTCTCAAATTCTTCGTGAGAGAGATCTTCACACTCCGATTTGCCTCTTCATTACGATTAGGAGGACTGATTAGAGCTATTTATCAAGTTTACCTTTTCATTGAGACTAGGAGGGTTCGATAGGGCAGTTATCCATCTATTTCCATCACATCCATCTTCATTATCAATATCATCCATCTATCTGCTGCCGCATCTATACGACCCCATCCATTAACAAATTCCATGGCAATAATCCCATCTAACATAGAGTGGTTCATGCTCATCCCGATACAAAATCCTCCACACTTGAATTCAGTCACGTGAAAATCAAGATTCGCACCTGTCTTGAAAACCGAAGGACAAGACACCACAATGTGCGCCTTCAACTGTTGAAAAACTCATTTTGCGTTGTTCTCTAGATTATGCATGTACATGCATGTGATGTATGAAAAAACAAATTGCAGATGCAGAAGAAATAATAAAACTAGAGTGAAATGTTTTTGTAGTTATATGCAATGTACCAACTAAAGTTGTCATGGAATTGAAAATTTTGTAATCATCTCTATCTAACTGCTAAAATTATATGTTCTTATTGCGTTTCGAACTGTATAGAAGTCTCTTATGTTACAAGATTGAACTTAGTTGGGTCGATGTAGATAGCATAGAATGTCAAGCAAATTCATTTATGCAATGATGGCATACGATATGCTTAAGCCATGGAAAATAATAAATATCTGTTTTGCATAGTAGATTCTTTTTAATTACTACTAATGTTTTCAAAATATTATATTTAACAAAAAAAATCAACAATACGGTAAAAAATTATAGTGAAGACCCGTTGTCTCCAAAAGCTATCGTGAAAAACTTCAATGCGCTCTTGATGCAATCATCCCATACAGTAAGCGAATGTAAAAGCTAATGCCAGAAGACCCGTTATCTCCAAAAGCAAATGCCATGGACACCGGCACCATGCTCCAAGAGGCTTATAAATACGTCCGATTCTTGCAAAATAAAGTCCCCCGGTCTCCTGTCAATGTCATCACTTCCAGTTTCTCATCGGCTCAACATGTTAATGCTAATTTTAACCCCCTAGACCCAGTCTAGAAGGTAAGCCCGATTCTAGGCGGTCACATGCCTTATACAGAATTCATTTCAGATTTAAAACACTTATAAAATTCGTTTTAGTAAATAAAATCCGAATAACAGTAAAATACAGAAATACATAACCATCAGAAAAGTCCATATGGTAAATATACAGAGATATCAACCTCAGAAAAAAAATATTGACAATACAGAAGCATGAAGACAGTAGTAAAACACGTGTCACCAGAGTGTAACAAAAAAACATACAGAAATATGCAGTGATACAAAAATGAGGAGAGATCGGTCCTCCTGATGCCAAGTCTGCTAGTCTACTGTTTGGTACTATCCGAAAAGTTAAAAATTAAAGGATGAGCTAAAAACTCCAGTGGGCTCCTTATGGTGTATAAAATATTCAGACAAATACTTCAGTAAAATTTATTTTAATAAAAACATGCTCTTTAAAACATGAACACTACCCCCATCCGAGCATCAAATAGTGTAGGTCCCCCTGAACCATACACCCCCTCTATGTCCGGTAAGGACCTTATGTTGATAGCATAAGGGCCTGCGGTAAGGTCTTACAAGTAATAGACAAGCCTGAGATATTTCCTCCAATCATACACCAATGATAGTAAATACACATGAATTTGAGTGGAAATAGTAATTTAATTTAATAAAACATTAAAATATGTCATTTTCAGAATCAAACACAGAAATATAGTAACCAGAGATTGTGTCAGAAATATACGGTAATCAAATATCATAAATCAAAACACGTGGTAAAATATATGTCATGCAGTCAGAATTACTTAAATTTATAAAATAGTTCAGACAGATATTTTAAAACAATGTTGTAACACCAAATAGGAACACACTTGTATCGATCTAAGAAGTTTGGGACGGTAGCCTACTCTCAGGTCTGCCTATCACAATCGGCGGCGGCGCTAGACCCTACGAATCGGAGAAACTAACTCAAAATACTAACGAAAAATAAATAATAAACTTTAATTAAACAATTGATGGAACCCTACGAGTCACTCTCTAAGAACGTGCAGCCTGCTGATATGTTGAACGAAAAGTATTGGATCTGATCAACACTCAATTAGGAGAATCGCAGGTACCTTCACAAAAATCTAATATTAGATTAATTCCATAATCAAATCCCAAAAAATAAGCAAAAATGCTAAAAATACTAAGCATTTTTGGATTAACAAACTCGATTCGGTGATAGAATTTGGAAAATGGACTGTAAAATCAGACTCAAGATATCGAAAAATGTCAAGAGAGAGGTTTTTGAAAAAAGTCAATGTCGATCAATGGTAAACGCTGGTCAACGACGATGGTTAAACAGTAGTGGTCAAACGGTGCGGTACGATCTAGTGCGGTGTCATACGGCTAGACCAGTTCGGATTGGCACAATTCGACTCTACTAGATTGGTTCGGTCCGGTTTGGGTAGGTCAGTTCTGGTTCAGTATTTGGGTTGGATAGGTCAGCGGGTAAAATAGGTCGGGCAAGCGGGTCAAATCAAGCAGGCGGGCAGGTCAACGGGCCGATTTGACTCGCTTCTATAAATCCACCAAGCGGTGTACCATCCCCACACGCAATGATAGTGCATGGGGGTGCGTGCAGTGTCTTCGGGTGTCAAAAAAATTACAAAAATTATAAAATAATATTTTCAAGCGTTTTAAGGCACTTACCAACCTCGGTTCATAATGGTGAAAAGTAGAGAGCTCGATTCGATAACGATGGGAATTTGCTTTCATTTACCCCTCAATACACCGGTGACAAAACGACCACCGTTGGATTCAGGACGATGCAATAAACACCATGGTATGGGCGGTGTCGATAACGGGCAATAGACGACAACAAAACGGTGATTGAAGATTCTTGCTTATTTTTGCTGAAAAGGGAAAGTAAGAGATAAATGGGTGTTATGGTTTCCAGTAATGGAAATTTTCTTGTTTTCTAGGTTTTTAAACCATCCAAAAAATAAAAATGTATAATATGTTATAGATCCTTCAAGTTTCGATACTTTCTAATTTGGTCTGAATATAGCAAAAAAATGATTTAGTCCCCGAAATTTATCAAAATTTCAAATTAATTTTTTGAATAAATTAAAAAAAATTAGCCCTGGAATTAGGGTGTGAAAACTCACCCCTAAAAGAAATTTTATCCTCAAAATTTACCTACTCTAAACAGATGAGAGAACAAAACCTCGAAATTTATAAACTCGATCAACTTTACAGACTAACCTACAAGAATCTAAACTATCACAGAACTCTAGGTATTCTTAACCAGAATATCGAGACCCCCACCTACAAAATGCGATACAAAGGAATGGGTAGAACCAAGATCAAATAAAGCAAAGTATGAAACTGAATAAATAGTAACGGTACCTGCATAACATCACGTTCATTGTGATCTTGTCGGCGTCTGGAAGCATATACCAACCCAGGTTATCTGGCCTCAGTTCAAGTTGTACCCCTACTTTGAGAAGGTCGGTCCCTACTAGCAGACCCAAATACTCTCTATTGACTACGATACCCAGCTAGAGTTTGAATTGTAATCTGAGTACGAGCGGGTGTCTGAACTGGTGTCTGAACGATAGAAACTAACTCTGGATTATCCCTCAAGAAATGGTCATCGGACCAACATCTGAAACAAGTACCCATCTTCTTCTTGCACTCTCCTAAGTGATGCCTCCCACAGTACTCAACTCTGACTAGAAGATGGAACTGACAGAGTGGATGACGGTGCAAGTCTAGGACTCATACTACCTCTCTGAGAAAATCCCTCCCTTCCTCCATTGTTGAGATTCAAAAAACATCACCAAAGCAGAATATCTCTTGAATATATCTCTATCTCAGTCTCGGTCTCTATCTCACCTACGCTCCATGCCCACTCGCTCCATCTCCCTAGCAGTCTTGGCTATATCTACCAAGGTATCAAAGTCCCTCTCCTAGTGGGTAGCAATCCGATCCCTGATCTCATACCTCAATCCATTTTCAAACCTCGAGCACCAATCTACCTCGGTGTCCACCAACCACGGAGCATAATGACTCAGTCTGATAAACTCAATCTCATAATCCATAATAGACATATCACACTACTCCAGGCTCTGAAACTCTTGACATCGCTCCTGTAATCTCTCTTTTGATGTAGAGACTCTAGAAAACTCCCTTGAAAAGATCCCAAGTCAATTGATCCATCAGAATACTATAGACAAAGTTGTTTATCGCATGTTTAGAGGGCGGCTAGAGCTCCTGCTAATATATTTTTTGTGGATATATCTACGTCTCTGGTAGTTGTTGGACTGGTTCTGTTTGAGGGCATTACTGGGGGATCTTTGACAAATTTTGAGTACTAGTTGGATGGTACCGAGAGAATTATGGATGAGTTGTATTTGGGTCCAAGTAAAAGTTGAAGGGAGCACTAGCTTTACTTAGGATTAAAGTAATGAGATGGTGGAATTCAATTTGCAGAAGTATCCTATTCAAATTGAATTCCACCATCTCATTACTTTCATCCTAAGTAAAGTTATTGCTCCATTCAACTTTTTCTTGGACCTCAATTCCAACTCATCCATAATTCTCTCGGTACCATCCAACTAGTACTTAACATTTGTCAAAGGTCCCCAATAATGGCCTCAAACAGAACTACTCCAACAACTACCAGAGACGTAGATATATCCACAGCAGACATATTAGCAGAAGCTCTAGCCACCCTCTTAAACATGCGATAAACAACTTTGTCTATAGCACCCTGATCCATCTCAACATACTTGTCCTCAATAATGAGAGAGTCTCTTGCAGGTGTAACTGGATTCTCTCGGAAAGTAGACGGATGGACCTACGGAGAAGGAGGAACTCTAACTAGCAGCGGGTCTTCTACAGAAACATAAGGTTGGGTCATTCGCCCATGACCACAGCCAAGGCCTGTCTTACGACCTCGAGAACTCATCGGTTCAGATATAATAGGCTCTACAGAAAGAATCTAACCTAAGTTAGATTGGAATTAGAAACCTGAAATCCATTTAAAACTCATAAACAAGGTGAAATGTTGTTCTTAAATATCAGAAAATATGCTTTGAAAATATTGTATTTTGACACATCCACAATCCGAGTAATTAAAATCGAAAGCTCTGATACCACAAAGTGTAATCCCTAGATCCGGCCTAGAAGGTAAGCTCAAATCTAGGCAGTCACATGTCAAATATAGAATTCATTTCGTATTTAAAACACAATTAAAATTCAATTTAGTAAATAAAATCCAAATAACAATGAAATACATGTCACCAATATAGAATCTTTAAGTTAGTAGTAAAACACATGTCACCAGAGTATAACAAAAAGGGCACACAAAAATATACAATGATACAAAAATGAGGAGAAATACGTCTTCCTGATGCCAAGTTCATTAGTCTACTGTCTGGTACTATCTGAGAAGTTAAAAATTAAAGGATGAACTAAAAAGCCTAGTGTACTCCTTACGATGTATAGAATATTCAGACAAATACTTCAGTAAAATTTATTTTATAAAAACATGTTCTTTAAAACATGAACACTACCCCCATCTGAACACCAGATTGTGTTGGTCCTCTTGAACCATACACCCCCTATATGCCCAATAAGGACCTTATGCTGATAGCATAAGGGCCTGTGGTAAGGACTTAGCTAATGCACAAAGAAGAGGAGCCTGTGGTAAGGTCTTAAAAGTCATAGACTAGGCCCAAGATACTTCTTCCAATCATACCCCCAATGATAGTGAATATGCATGAACATAGTCGAAACAATAATTTAATTTAATAAAACATTAAAACATGTCATTTTTCAGAATCATATATAGAAATACGGTAACCAGAGATCATATAAAAAATATACGGTAATCATATATCAGAAGTCAAAACATGCAGTAAAACAAATGTCATGCAATCTAAATATTTAAATTTATAAAATAGTTCATACATATATTTTAAAACAATATTGTAACACCAAATAGGAACATATTTGTACTGATCTGAGAAGTTTGGGATTGTAGCCTACTCTCGTTTCTGCCTATCATGATCGGCGACAACAGTAGACCCTATGAATCGGATAAACTAACGAAAAATAAATAATAAACTTTAATTAAACAATTTACGAAACCCTACGAGTCACTCTCAAAGAACGTGCATCCTACTTATTTTTCAGACGAAAAGTACCTGATATAATTGAACCTCGATCAGGAGAATCACGGGTACCTTCAGGAAAATCTAATCTCAAATTAATTCCATAATCAAATCCCAAATAAGCATAAATGCTAAAAATACTAAGAATGTTTTAATTAAAGAGCTCAATTCGGGTCTTTTGGGTCATAATTTGGAAAAATAGGCCGCAAAATCGGACTCAAGACATCGAAAAAGGTCAAGAAGGAGGTTTTTGGAAAAAAGTCAACGTCGGTCAATGGTTAACGCCAGACAACGGCGATGGTCAAACGACAACGGTCAAATGCGGTGGTTAAACGATAACTGTCAACTACTATGGTCAAACAGTGCGGTTAACGATGTGACACGGCTGGATCGGCTCAGGTTGGCACGGTTTGACGCTGTTGGACCGGTTCGGTCCGATTCGTGTATGCTGGTATGACTGGGTCGGATGGGTCAGCGGGTCAGACGGTTGGGCAGACAGGTTGGATCAGGCAGGTGAGCAGATCAACGGGTTGGTTTAACCTGCTTATAGAAACCCACCAAGCGGTGGACCATTCCCTCGCGCAACGGCGGCGCGTACGGCGTCTTCGGGTGTTGAAAAATTACAAAAAAAATTATAAAAATTATTTTCAAGTGTTTTAAGGCACTTATCAACCTCAGTTCATAATGGTGAATGACAGAGAGCTCGATTTGATAACATTGGGAATTTACTTTTGCTCACCCCTCCACACGCCGGTGATGTAGGCGACGAAACGACCATCGTTGGATTCAAGGCGATGCAAGGGACACCATTGTATGGACAGTGTCGATGACAGGGTAACATATGACAGTAAAACTGCAATTGAAAATTCTTGCTTGTTTTTGCTAAAAAGGGAAAGTGAGAGAGAAATTGGTGTTGGGGTTTTTAAACCATCCAAAAACAAAAAGGTATAATTATGCTATAGATCCTTCAGGTTTTAAAACTGTCAAATTTGGGTATGAATTTAGTCCCCGAAATTTATTTCAAATTAATTTTCGGAATAAATTAAAAAAATAGCCTGGAATTGGGGTGTGACACTAATGGCTTTGTTGGATTTGGAAGTTTGAACCGGAAATAAATTTTGCAGGTCCTCGTCAACTCCCCCGTGACGTAGACTATGTTTTGTTCACAGGGGTGTTTTTTTTTTACACTTTTTTGCTGGTTTCGTGCCAAGCAGAGGAAAACGGTGCTCCAACAGTTTCTTTGTGGTAATATCAACTGGTGAACGAAACAGAAGCCATGATATTAGTTATTACCCTTTTTATCATGTATTTCAGGTCATTTGCAAAACACATAGGAACAAAGGCTGTTGTGCAAGAAGAAGAAGACACATGGAGTATTTTTTTAATTTTTTTAATTGTTGTTTCCTAACACTTCCGTTAAAGGTTAAAGAGAGATAATGGCCGAGGGATTTAAATCGAACGAATCGATAACATAAGGGACCAAACACGCATAATTTTTAAACCGATTATCAAAGTCGTTCATATATAGAAAACAAATGGACCATTGTATAGTTTACCAGTTTTTATATCAAATAATAAGCTTCCATCATGTAGAAATTTAGAAAAGAAAATGGTGACACCCCAACAATAACTCAAGCTCTACTGAAGCTCAAACAACAAAAAGAAAACAGGCCAACATCAGCTTAAAACACAATAAAATGTAATAGGGTAAAATATAAAGAAAAGAAAACAACGAAAATAACTCTCACAGAGATTGTCGTCGACAAAATTAAAAAAGGTATTTATTAAGAGAGCGCCGCTCCAACAGAGAAAACCTCTCAATGCAAAGTACAAAGTCTTGGTTATCGTTATATCGACTTTGAAAAATAAGACATTGACACCAATTAAAGATATTATGGAGGTACACGAACTTAACAATTTCGATAGTTAAAGGATTTGTTATTATTGTTTGAGGTCTCAAGTTTGAGTATAAGATATACAAGTTTGAGTATAAGATATATAAGAATATAAACGTTCATTGTCAAAATAATCGAACAAAATATCCTCCTGCGAAGATAAGAAATCAAGCCTGTCTTCGTTTCCTACAACACCGGAAACCGATCAAGACAAAATATAAGAACGGTGGTGGAAAAATCAAACAATGATTTTATTTTATTTTATTTGCTGCCACGAGGATTGTTTATCAAGCCCTTGAAACCCTTGGTTTTGATATTACATTTTTTGCTGCTACAGTTCTATCATGTTTCTTTCAATGCTTGATTCATTCAGTTTCATGAAAAACATTGCTTCTTGATGACGATTGTAGTGCTAAATTTCAAATACATAAAAGGGAGCATATGGAGGTTTGGATTATAAAAAGGAAGTGAAAAATATAGCTTGACCATTTGTATTTGTACAGAGGGGTCAGTCGCTCAAAGAACACTTGCAAAGGTTAAGGCAACTTGTATAACTTGCCATGTCATCATTCTGTTGCCTAATAAAGGCTATTAATAATAAGTAATTATTTTGTTATAAATCGAAAATATAACTGATCAATATGTTACTTTTTGACAAAGAACATTCTTAATGGAATCATTCTAAAGGTTGGTTCGGTTTCTGTCAAAGAATATATTTTTTTTAGAGAGAAATGGAAGCATTCTTAAATACTTTTTGTAGTTCAGCTGAAGTCATTTGCAGAAATGAACGTAAAGCGCTAATTGTCACTTGTAATACAACCTTATTTTGAAAGAAGCAGAGTACAACATAAATTTAGAAGCTTTCAAGCGCTTATGGTTCTAGTCAACAGAAACAAATATTTAGGAAGGTGAATCGTACAAATTGGGCTGCTACCTAATTAAGGGTATCGATCAATTCTGACTATGAGGAGTGCATAAGCAAAACAAGAGAGGGATTGCTCCATGAGGCAGGGCTTCCTCCATGCAAAAATACCTCATTTTCCACGTCTTTTACCCATTGACAGACCCGGTTGCAAATCTT
This sequence comes from Hibiscus syriacus, assembly GCF_006381635.1. Taxonomy (NCBI): domain Eukaryota; kingdom Viridiplantae; phylum Streptophyta; class Magnoliopsida; order Malvales; family Malvaceae; genus Hibiscus; species Hibiscus syriacus. The sequence goes on along the minus strand of NW_024061878.1, from coordinate 1,425,739 downwards.
TATGGCTTGGTCCTGCACATATCGTTAAAAAAAAACTTTAACGCTTTTAGTACAGAGGTATTCACTGTTCATATGTACTTAATACGGGATTTGAATTTTGAACATGATAGCCAAACCTTGTCTGCAAGGGGGTCAAATGCTGCATAGAGTTCAAAATCCTGTGTCACCCAGCAGAGTAAAACTGACACATAAAACTAATCACGTTAACTCTATGAAGCCTGTAAAATAAAAACTGTGCAATCGTAACTTGTGATAAGCAATTGCAGTAAATTAACTAGAGATCAATAAGAAGGTGGATTAATTCGAGAGAAAAGCAGCAGAACAAAAAAAAATTAACTTCCAGTTATCCAGTTACAGTTTGGATGTCAGCCAAATTAATATGAATGTGTGTGTGTGTGTGTGTGTGTGTGAGAGAGAGAGAGAGAGAGAGAGTTACCATAGTTTTCGTCTCTTCTAAATTGAGTTTTATGAGGCCCACTTCCTTTACCATGCATGGATGCATACAATCTTAGGTAAGCTCTATACAATCTGGATTTGGAAAAACCATGAAGAAAGATATAATACACTGATTCAACATTAAATAAATAAAAATTGAACCAGAAAAAAAAGTTCGATAGTTTTACCTTTTCTGTTTCTGGTAATTGTTCAGTGGTGGTGAGAACTCTGATGACACGTATTGATTCAGATATGAACTCCGATAAATGAAATGCCAAAGTCCAGCAGGACCACCAATGCCAATAAATGGTTCCCTAGGCCTCTCAGGTGAATCTGTTTGAAGTATTTGCTGGCCTAGATGAATGGTAGATCTGCAATGGGAAACATCAATCTAGTAACCCACATCTAGCATTGACCTCTGAACTTCACAGAAATTGATTAGAGGATGTTTATGCGTATCCTAAAATCAGTAAATCTCAATGCCAAAGGATTATATCTTGGCAAGCAAATTGGTGAGAATGCTTCGGATGTCCTGCATAAAGCATGAAGAGACCATACAAACAAAAGCCCACAAAACCACTAGCGTCAATGTAACATTCAATCTGATAGATCTTTTTGAAGTAAAAGAAGAAACAAATAACAAGGAAAAGAAAAAAAATGAAAAGACAACAAAAACTCTGGAGTCAATTGTTTAACTTCTGGATTATAAAGAAATTATTTTCTTCCAATCAATATAGTTTTGGGATGTCAAGAAGAACCCTTTTTTTATGTAATAAACACTGTTACAAAACAATAAAATGTGCAAGCAAGCATGTTAATAGCTTGTAGTATGCAACAAGTTTCCGAACTGGAATTCCAATATATAGTCAATTGCCCGTGAGGAATACCATTCAGATAAGATGCCAAACGTATCAATATTATTGATCTACACTACCTACCCCACTACGGATGAATATCTAAAAGATGGTTTGAAACAGCATAATGATAGTTCATGTGCTTCTGAGGGCATGTGCATTCGGGTTCTCAGGATTTGAGGGGACTAAATACCTGTTAATGTTTATTCCACTTACCTAAATGACTCTGATGACATCACAAAGTTTGAAAGTAGCAATATATCATCGGGATGAAGAGAGGCTTTTTGCGCACCAACAAGACTGATAACCTGAAATTGACCTTCAGGTCATTAAAACGCTCTAAACAGTAAAATACAACTTATGAAGTATAAGCAGAAAGAAACAAAAGAAAAAACAATGCTGAGCTTATTTTTAGAGCAAATGAAGAAAAAAGAGATGAAGGGTTTCACCTTGTCTTTACACATTAGTATTGCAAATAATACCCCTGAATCAGCAACATCTTGCAATATAGCACCAGCAGCCAGCCTTGTTCCATAAGAAAGGGGAAGGCAGGTGTATGCATGAAGAAATGTGGCTGGGTTCCTGAGAAAATAAAGAGAGAAAAAGTTTAGATGGTACAATTCAGGTAAACTATGAAGGAAATTAAAGTAAAAAAAATGTGTAAACACGAATACATATTATCCTTGTTCTGAATGCAAAACCAATATTTTCAACCAGTGATAAAATTGGACAAATTTTTAAACAACCAGAACTACTAATCATGCAAATTGACATGGGTATATTTGGATAGGAGAGATTAAAAGTTGTGGCGGTGGTGATTGGAGTTGCAGCACAAAGATGTGTTTAGATAGCAAAACAACAGTAACAATTAGGACATAATGAAAATTGAGCGTTCATTATGTTATGTATTTATTTTATTATTTTCATTATTTATTACTTATATACAATTATAGAAAATTTAATTAAATTATATATAATTTGATAAGTAAGCAAACGAAATAAAAGATGAAAATGGAGGAGTTACTTTAAGTATATAACAGAAACTTTTAACTATAAAATCAAAGGAAAACTGTAACCATGGAAGAATCCAACTGAAGATCCAACATGGTGAAGGCCCAATCACGTGCACCAATGTAATCCAAATGCGGCCTCAAAATAGATCAGAGGAGGTTTGTTTATAAGGTTTAAGCAAGAAAGCAAAATGAGTAGGTTAGCAGGGTGAGGTGGGGTGCGAAAAGGAGAGTTCCAATATTATTATGTGCAGGGAAAAAAAATCCAAAGAAACGCACCAACTGAAGGAATGAATGAGGGAAGAGAAAACAGTATCTGTTCCTCCAAGCAAATGTGTCATATCAAACTTAGGATTCTTCTCGAAGCACCTATTTATGGACTTTGTTAATATAAGGATCATCTGCATCCATTTCATAACCAATCAACAGTGACTGAGAAGTACTTTTGAATGAATGTCAATAGCAAATAATTTAAAGGTGACCAAATATAAAATGTGTGACAAGGACGCAAGCCTTGAATAGAGGTATTGACAAACAAATTGATCAGTCCGGAACTAGATATTTTGGATATTGTAAGAACTACCTGACCATAAATAAGTTCTAACTGTCCTTTTAATGATTCAAAGGGCTCCTCTGTGCAGCTGATGCAAACTAAATAAATCGGCCCCTTGACAATAAAGACAAACTGAAAGAATAAAAGTACATCATAATATATTTTATTCAACCGATCATAAAACAAAACAAGGCTTGAATTTAAAGGTTAAAAGTAGGCAAATGCTTAGGCAATTTGTACCAAAAAAAAAGAGAAAATGATAGTTTTGACAAAGGTGTGCTTTCTCAGTCAGGTTAATAGTCACTTTTCATGTAAATGTGCTAACTTGTAACTACAATTCAACATTCTGCCATAACTTCATTCATTTTTCTTCTCAAAAACAATATGTAGACAGTAAAATGTCTTTCTGAATGTAACAATAATTATTTTTGAGGCTTAAAGTTAAACCACAAGGGAACTATAAATAAAATAATAAGATTAAGTGAAATAGAAATTAAATTGCTGACCCTCACTGTTGTTCTTCTATATTATTCGATATGTGAAAGGAACTACGGAAGGTGCACTTAAAACCTTGACAATTAAGTCACTTAGACAGTAGAATGAATACAAGTAATAAATCTCATGTGCAGAAATAGGTATTTAGAAATACAAAACCTGGTGTTTTCCAGCGTTCACCAATTTGACATAATCACCCCTGAGAATCAATGAATGAAATGTTAAAATTACTTTCAAAAATTGACACAGAAAAGGAGAGATTAGCTCAAAATTTGCATTTGATTAAGAAAAAGAATCATTACTAAAAACTAAGTAAGCTAGATCCAGCCAGTACCCATTCTCCATGAAGGAAATAATGGCCTGTAGTGTGGCTGAAAACCCAGCTAACTTGTGTTCGTCTCCATATCTAGAAGTCAAGTACACAAAAGAAATTGAAATAGGATTTATAATCAAGTACCCACTAGTAATTGGGCATATTACGCACCTAAAAATACTGGCAGTTTCAGGAACTATTAACAAACCTGGAATATATTGGTTTACCAGAGTTGCTCAAGATGAAGAAATGTTTCTTCCTCTTTCTCCACGATATAGAAGCATCATCCTGTGGATTACTTACAAATCAAACATGATCTAGTGTAGCAAGGACACTTTAAAATAGCATTTCTTTCTTTCTTTCTTTCTTTTTTTCAAATGAGTGTTGCCCATGGAAGACAAACAATAATATCGTTAATGGAGTAGTAGACAGCTTCATATATGTTCTCAAGTCTAAAATTCAGGCTGTAAATATGTAATACAGTGATTGGTAAATTCAGATAAGAAGCTAAACCAAAAGAATATCTCCACATTAACAAGGGGGGAAAACTAATGAGATGGCTTACCTCGTCGACGCGGTATTTACCGGGAACCCCAGAGGAGGCCTGTGAATCTGAGATTCCTTCAACGGAGCCCTCTTTCCTCACTTCCTGGATATCCTTATCGTCAGTCTCACTCTCCGCATGCATCTTCAACGCGCTGGTGGAGCTGATGCTCCCTCTATTACCTTCATATCCGCTACTACTGCCTGGACTCGAAGGCGCTTCGGCGGCAACCATTTCCTGGTCATCCATTCGTAATTGATCGTCTTCTTCATCGTCGGTGTTTCTCCCCGTATTCAACGATCCATTGTTGAACCCATAGCCATTTCCTTGATCACTGGGTTCCGATTCGATCGGTTCAGTCAATGTGAACGAATCAAACCGTTCGTCCACCACTTTGGGATCGGAATTAGGGTTGAGTTCGGTGAAATCATCCCCAGAAGAAGATGAGATGGAATTCGTTGACATTTTATTTTCCACTCTTACGGAAATCAATTCAAATTAACTACAAGCATCTGCATACAAGTTGCATTGCGCGGTCTTTTGTTCGATTGTTTCTCCGCAGCTCTTCTACGCTTTGCAGCACGCCAATTTTTTGTTGTTGAATAAATTACTCTATTCAATTTAGAAACTTTATTTATCAAAATAAGTTAATCGCATCATATATTCTTAATCTATGACCCTCAGTTCAAATTTCTCTCCAAACTTTTAAATATTTTAATTTCATTCATAAATTATAACTATTATTATAAATTAGTCCTTAAACTATTAAACATTTCATTTTTATTCCCAAGTTATGATCTTCATCGTAAATTGGTCCCAAACTTTTAAATTTTTCAATTTCATCATAACTTATTTGTATATACTAATCACAATTATTGTTAATAAAATCATTGGGCAAGTTATATTATTATATGTTTGAAAAAAATAAAACTAAGATTAAACTATGGTAGAAATGGCTTACATATGTAGATGAATTTGGGGGGTGGAATTGAAAGATCTAAAAGTTTAGAGACTAATTTAGAATGAGATTCGTAGTTTAGGGATGAAATTCGAATGTTTAAAAGTTTAAGGACTAATTTAGAATGAAATTTATATTTTAAAGATGAAATTGAAATATTTAAAGTTTAAGGACTAATTTAAAATAAGATTCATAATTTAAGAACACATGATACAATTAACTCTATTAAAATATTAAATTTAAAATATTATTTATCATAATATCAAATCAATACATGTAATCGATAAGGTTAGTATATTCAAAATTTTGATATTGCCAACTTCGAAGTCTTTCAAGATTGTTCTACTTGTATGATTTTACCTCGTAGACACTCATTAATATCGAAATCGATTCATCTATTAACCGAACCAAATAAATGTAATAGTTCATCAGCAGCCCGTTTTAGCGATTTGGGGTGAAAATAAAAATTAGGCTGCTAAAAACAAATATAAAAAATTTGAATTGTAAGAACAAAATAAAATTAAATAAATTTTCTTGCAAATTGTTTTGTATATTACATTTAATAAACTATATAATAAATACATTAAATTTTAAATAGAAAACATCAAACAATTTTATTAAACACCCAACTACTCACACAAAACAAACACGATATTCTTTTAAATGAAAAGTAAAGTTATAATTTAAAAATGTCACATCAATTTCGCCGTTAATTTTTTTTAATGGTGGATAGAAAACAAAATGTAACGTTAAGTATGATTTAAAAAAAAATAATAATTGAATGACCTAAACCGAAATAAAAATAATAGATTTGTGACTAAATATATAATTTATCATTTTTTAATTATATGTGAATTTACATTTTTAAGCTCTGAGCAAGAGGGACCCTGGGCGAGTTCCCCTTTTGCCCATGCTTAGGAATGAGACTATTCATCAGTCAGATGAGATCGCAAAATACTACTATAATTTTTTTTTATAAATTTTAGATTTAATCTTAATTTTACTTAAAGAAAAAAATGAGAAAGTTTAAAGGGAAAAAAAGAAAATGCTTAAAGTGGATCTAAAACTTATGACCTAAAAGAATATAAAAATATAAATATAAACATCTTAATCAACCAACCAAAGACAATTGCTCGACTTTAATAATTACACTTGTACTTTAATCAATCCATATATGTCACGTAATGAACTAACATCATTCTAAATGTATACTAAGGATCCACATTCTCACCTTAAGCAAAGGAAACTTACAAACTTGTAACATGGTATAAATAAATATTGATACTAAAATAAGGTTCAATGATATAAGAAATAAATGAAAAAATTTTAGTACCAAGATTACTTAAAGTATTTATATTAATTTAAGATTCTAAAATTTTAATGCTAGGTATATTGATATCATCCATGAGATATTAATACCATACATACTGGATGACCAAATATGAATTTCTTTTTTTAACTTTAAAGGCTTTTCTCGATCCTATTCAAAAGGATTTAAAACGAGTCATAGAGATAGTGTCAGGTGTAGGAATTTGTTGGTTATCCATAGGTTGAAATGTTAAATAGATTTTGATCAATTGACGATTTATTTGATTCTGGTAGATCACGTGTGTAACACTATAATTCGATCCATCTCAAATTCAGAGGATCAAGTGTCACACAAAACCACCCAAATAACTAACCCTTTTTTATTTTTTCTTTAAAACATTTTTCTCAAAGGTCTACAAAGCATCATGATATAACCATAATCCAAAATAAATAATGTAGTTTAAGTTTACAAAAATAAGAAACTTCAAGCAGTAGATACCAAATACTAAGTATAAGTTTACAAAATATAGTTACGATTGAATACAAGTATGATCTATAATATACATGCCCACTAAAATAACTGGAGACATACTTTAATCAATGGCGTCTAGAACTCACCGCACACTGAAAGTATTACGTATATTGTTTTGCTAGACTTACTTCAAGACGTGGTATTGACTGTGAGATTTGTTTCCATTAAATACAAGACTTTTGATGCTTTTAGTACTGATAAAATACAAGACTAATTGAAGGAAACTTTTGATGCACGAGGAGCTTTATTATGTGGAGGGACTTACTTTCATGTTCGATGTGTTGCACATGTGTTGAATCTCATCTTTAAGGATAACCTTAAGGTCATTGAACATATTGTTGTCAAGATAAAAAAATGTTTTAAGTATAATAAATGGTCAGAAACAAGAAGAAATACTTTTCGACATAGTGTGAGTAGAAGATTGAATCTCATCTTTAAGGATAACCTTAAGGTCATTGAACATATTGTTGTCAAGATAAAAAAATGTTTTAAGTATAATAAATGGTCAGAAACAAGAAGAAATACTTTTCGACATAGTGTGAGTAGAAGAAACTAAAGTGTTGTGATTTGATGTTCCTACGTGTCATAACCGACCCTTCTTCGGGAAAAGCCGATTAATTTTGACAATGGGATTTTTTAGAAAGGTTTTTGATGAAAAGATGAGAGTCGCCACCAATCATTTTTAGAGGTGCGATTGAAACCCCTTAAATCAAGTAATTTTAACAAAACATTTTATTTTATCAAGAAATACCAAATATTGGTGATGAAGGCTAAACCTACACTCTTCAATGGAAGTTAATAGATATCCTTATTATTGTCCCGATCTAGGAATAACAAGTAATGATGTCCTTGAGTTATAAGTGTGGTTGCAACAAAGATAAGAAAGAAATGGAATTAATAATGGAAAAAGAAATAGATAAATAAAAATAAGTAATAAAATAAGGATAGAAAAGAGATAGTTGCGAAATTTTAATGAAGAAGTTGGTGGCCTTGATAGAAGATGGTTGATGTTGAATGGAAGATGGTGGTGATGTTGTATCTCAAACACACCAAAGAAGAAACTATGCTAGAAAGAACAATCCCGATATTCACAAACTTGCTTGAGGGGTGGTGATGGTGTCTTCAACCCACTAGATATAAATTCTATGAATTTAGGAATCAAGGTAAAGGAATGACGCCACAAGTATAAGAAATATACTTCTTAATCAATAAAGTTCTCAAAGAACTTTGAAGAGAGATTTAACTCATAACGGTTTGTTTATATTATGAAATGAGATAAGTACAAATGATGGAAGGCCTATCAATTTATAGGAAATTAGAGGGCTTGGCCGAATAGGCACCTAATGATTCGGCTAGGTACATGTCTCTAGTGAAAGTACATAATTAATTAATGGAATTAACATGTCCATAGGCTTGGTGATGGTTCGTCTAAACCTTAATAAAGGGTCATGATGTTTCGGCCATGCATGAATTAACCTCCCTTTGCTGAATGGTGGTGTGCTTGTTCATCTTGGCGCCAAAGACAACTCCCTTGGTCGAATGATGATGTGCTAGTTCATTTTGGCACCCAAACTCTCAGGTGCAAGGCATGTGGATGCTGGCCGAATAGGCATGGTTCTTTGTCTCACATCTCTTCATGAATTAGGCCTTCAATGGATGTAAACTCTTCACCAACATGCACCTTGATGAAAGGGCATCATCGTGGGTAACATCATTCATGAAAGGTCACAATTGTTGGAAGGTAACCCTTCATGTTTTAGCTAGAGGTGAGCTAGCCATGGGTGAGTTGTAACCTGATGAACATTATGACAACTCCGTGTGGAAATGTACCTCTTGAGTTGGCAACTATTTGTGAAAAGGTACGATTTCAGAAAAATTAACTTAGGACATATTTTAAGTGTCCTAAGTGATGATGATGATGGTGTAACTCTTCAGCTGAATTGAAGTCATCTTGTAGCTCAAATCTTCATCTCAATCCAACTATGAGCTCATGGGTCTCCGGATAACTTTTCACCAAATGTTCCTTATGTTCTCCTAAACGTCCCCATATAAGTTTCGTTGTTGTTACTTTCACCATTTAGCTCCAAGTTAGCTCCCAAGTTGTAGCTGAATGTACCTACATTCATAAAATAAAGAATAAGTTAAGTATATGAACTATATATATGTGTATAAGATAAAGATGTGTACTATAGTGTATAATAATAACTTATGCCTTACATAGTAATGAATAAGTTATTATCATTATAACTATAGATGTAATATATATTGAATATACTTATAGCATATGAAATAAGCATTATTATGTATAGAGATAGAAAGTTTCTTCCCATGAAAGGTTAGAATAGTTAAGTTAAAAATGATGCTGAATTGGATCACATCATCTTCCCCTTCTTTTAATTGATTTGTCCTCAAATCGAAAGGTTTTCTTTTCCTAGTGTCCTTCAATCCAATAGTTTTAACAAGTACCTTTATGAAAAGGTTCATGTCCTTTAAAGGAATGCTTTGGAAGTCCATGATCTGAAAAGAAAGAAAACTTTCATAAGTAAAGATTTGATTAAACATAATTAAAATTAATATGTACTCCCTATTATATGGATATTCAATGTTCATGTATGTTGAAGACATTTTGCTTTGAACTTTTATGTCCTTTAGCATCCTAAAAATCATGTTCCTTACCTCTCCAATAGATGTATCCATTGAATCATGAAAGGTTATGACCCTTGGAATGGAAATGTCCTTAGAATCCTCATAAGTCACGTCATTTGGCTGAAAAAGTGTCTCCTTTTTTCTTTCATTAGACGCATCTCTTGGCTCTTCGAAGGTCACGTCCTTTAGTCTCCGAAATTGACAAATTGTGTCTCTTAGATCATCCTACAAATCAAAGAAAATTTATGTATTTTCAAAGTTCGAAAAATCTTTTTCGATTTTACGTCTTGATAATAAGCATTTCTATATCAAGCACTTAAATGTATAAGAACTTATTTTTGAACTAGTTTCCTCCTTGCTTGATGTTGATTTTCCTTTCCTCGTCGCCTCAACACTTTGCTTCATCTTGATTTGATCAATTTGAACTTGTTTATGCGTCAAAGGTGTAAGAATAATCTTCTTCCCTCCATGGTTGAACGAGTATTGATTGGTAAAACAATCATGGATAGTCCATTTATCATATTGCCATGGCCTTCCAAGAAGTAAATGGCTAGCATGTATAGAAACGACATCACACATAACCTCATCCTTGTAATTTCTAATTGAAAAAGAAACCATCACCTGTTTATTGACATTAAGTTCTCCTCGTTCATTGAGCCATTGTAGTTTATAGGGATTTGGATGCTTCATTGTTTTCAATCACAATTTTTTCACCATGATTGAACTTGCTACATTAGTACAACTCCCACCGTCTATGATCATGAAACACACCTTTTCATTCACATGGCATCGGGTATGAAAGATGTTTTCCCGTTGTGTATTATCCTCTACCAATTGAGTACTCAAGCTTCTTTTAAGCACTAAAGCTTCTCCTTCCACAAGAGCCCCAATTTCTGCTTCTTCCTCAACTTCGATTTGTGCTTCTTCTTCTTCTTCTTCATGGTCAGATTCAATGTCACCATTTCTAAGTAGAAGCATGGGGTTTCGGTTGGGATATTGTGTAGAAACATGTCCCCTCCCAAGACATTTAAAGCACCGAATGTCTCTTGATCTTTCAGGGGTTTCTTTTCCTTGGTTATCCTTGATGAATTATGGAGCATTGGATGATTCAACCTTTTCTTTGCTAGGAGTAGGAGTAGATTTCTTCAAGTTTTTTGGACTCCATCTTGAAGGTGTAGGCATGACATTGTGAGAGGTAGATCTTCTCCTTAATTGTATTTCTATCTTCATCGCCATTTTTACCATTTCATCTATCTCTATGTAATGGTACAACTCCAAGGTGTTGGAAATTTCTTGATTGAGTCTGGCAAGGAATCTAGCCATGGTTGCTTCACGATCCTCCTCAATATTGACTAGGTTCATTGCCACTTCCATCTCCTTATAGTAATCCTCCACACTTTGTTGGCCTTGTTTAAGATTCTGAAGTTTATGAAACAAGTCCCGGTGATAATGAACAGGAATGAAACATTTACGCATGACACCTTTCATTTCAAGCTATGTTGAGAATGGTTTTTATCCATTCCTCCTTCTAGTAAGTGAATCCAACCATATCAAAGCATAATCTACGAACTCCATGGCTGCCAATCTTACTTTCTTTAATTCAGAATAGTTGTGGCAACTGAAAACATGTTCCACCTTGCTTTCCCATTCAAGATAGGCTTCAAGATCAATTTTCCATTAGAATTGAGGAATCTTGATTTTGATGTTACTCATATTATCATCAACATTGGTATGCCTAGGCCCTTGTAACATTGATGGTTCTTCTCCGTCATAATTGTCTAGGGCATCATCTTCTTGAAGAGGTTGTTGTCTCTGAGGGGTATCATTGTTCCAAGTTTGTGGTGGATCTCGTCGTTGGTCTATCTTATCATGAAAAGCATCAAACTCTTTATGAAATATTCTCATCATTTCTCCAATCAATTCTTGCATTTGCAAGTTTGGTTGACCAGCATTTCCTCTAGGACTTTGAGACATGGTTAGTAAACAAATAAAATAATGTAAACCTTATCAGCACACTCACAAAGCCTCACAAGCTTCACTCCAAAGAAAATATAAGATCACTCCACTCTACACTCGTGTTTACTCTCAGGAATATGATTTGGCTTTTAACAATTCCCCTTCTTATCTCACTCACTCAATAAGCCTTTTCCACTCTATCTCTCTTATTAAGTCCTTAAAAGAACTAACTCAAGATTAGAACAAGTTATTTCTCTTATTTTTTCCATCGGCTACAAAATAGGTTATGGTAGAAAGGAAAATAAGAAATGGAAAGGTAGAAGAAATGATTCAAAGTAATGAAAAGAAGGAAAAGGTTGAAGACAAGGAAAATGAAAGTATAGAAAAGGAAGAGGTGACTTACAACCCAAGAAACAACACTTACTGCACCCTTTCACAAGAAACAATAAGGTTATATTCTTTATTGTATATATGCCTCTTTGATGTACTTTTAATGGTAGAGCACTTTTCCTTGGCTTCGTTTTTCTCTTTTTGAAATTCTTTTTCTTCTTTTTTATGTTTTTTTCTTTTTGTCTTTGAACTTGTTTGTTTGTTGTAGGAGTTTGATTTCTTTTTTTTTTGAACTTCTTTCTTTTTCTTTTCTTTTTGCACGCCAATGACACTTGTTGTCAATCCAACTATGCTCTGAACACCGCTTGATGTAGGCTAATCTACACTGTTTAGTTGAAGTGAATAGATAGCCTTATTATTGTCCTGATGTAGAAAGGACAAGTACTGATGTCATTGAGTTATAAGTATGGCTGCAACAAAGATAAGAAAGAAATAGAATTAATAATGGAATAAGAAATGGATAAACAAAAATAAGTAATAGGGTTCGATGTTGTATCTCAAACACGCCAAAGAAGAAACTATGCTAGAAAGCACAATCCCGATCTTCACAAACTTGCTTGAGGGGTGGTGATGGTGTCTTCAACCCATTAGATATAAAATCTAGAAATTTAGGAATCAAGGTGAAGGAATGATGCCACAAGTATAAGAAATATACTTGCTTAATCGATAAAGTTTTCAAAGAACTTTAAAGGGAGATTTAACTCACAAAGGTTTGTTTATATTATGAAATGAGATAAGTAAAAATGATGGCAAGCCTCTCTATTTATAGAAAATGAGAGGGCTTGACCAAATAGACACCTAATGTTTCGGCTAGGTACATGTCTCTATTTAAAGTACATAATTAATTAAGGGAATGAACATGTGCATAGGCTTGGTAATTGTTCGACTAAACCTTCATAAAGGGTCATGATGTTTCGACCATGTATGAATTAACCTCCCTTTGGCTGAATGGTGGTGTGCTTGTTCATCTTTGCGCCAAATACATCTCCCTTGGCCGAATGATGATGTGTTGGTTCATTTTAACACCCAAATTCTCATGTGCAAGGCATGTGGATTATGGCCAAATAGGCATAGTGCTTTATCTCATGTCTCTTCATGAATTAGGCCTTTAATGGATGTAAACTCTTCACCAACATGCACCAGGATGAAAGGGCATCTTCATGGGCAGCATCATTCATGAAAGGTCATAATTGTTGGAAGGTAACCCTTGATGTTTGAGCTAGTTTAGGTGAATAGCTGGAGGTGAGCTGGCCAATAGTGGTTGTAGCATTATAAAACATTATGGCAACTCCTTATAGAAAGGTACCTCTTGAGTTGGCAATCATTCATGAAAAGGTACGATTTCTCAAAAATTGACTTAGTACATATTTGAAGTGTCCTAAGTGGTGATTATGATGGTGCTGCTCTCCAGCTAAATTGAAGTCATCTTGTAACTCAAATCTTTAGCTCAATCCAACTATGAGCTCACGGGACTTCAGATAACTTTTCACCAAATGTTCCTTACATTCTCCTAAACGTCCCCATGTAAGTTTCCTTGCTGTTGCTTTCACCATTTAGCTCCAAGCTAGCTCCCAAGTTGTGGTCGAATGTACCTACATTCATAAAATAAAGAATAAGTTAAGTATATGAACTATATATATGTGAATAAGATAAAGATGTGTACTATAGTATATAATAATAACTTATGCCTTACATAGTAATGAATAAGTTATTATCATTATAGCTATAGTTGTAATATATGTATATGAATATAATTATGTTATAACATATGAAATAAGCATTATTATGTATAAAGATAGAAAGTTTCTTCCCTTGAAAGGTTGGAATAGCAAAGTTAAAAATGATGCTAAATTGGATCACATCAATTGGTCTGCGAAAATCAGAAATCGCGTTCGAGAGTCAGTTACTCATGGGGAAGGATTAACACCACACAACGCCAAAAAATTAATACCTAGTCGAATACCTTATTATTTAAAATTGGAAATTTTAAGTTGGAGGTTTTATTTAATTTAGAATCTATTATGCATATAATTTATTTTAAAAAAAGGATATTGATTTACCATAACCAATAACGACCACCCCCCGACACTAGCGGAAGCTTCATTATCTATACCAATAAGCAACATTGCCTCGACGATTTAGAAATCATGATGCATGGTTTTGAAAAAGATGTTGATTTACTTTAGGAATTACTAGTGGTAACCTCCAAGGCATAACACGGGATATACACCATTAACCCACTAATAAATGAACATTGTCTTACTTTGAAATTGAGTAATGCAATCAAACAATCAATTAATAATATGTCTAATTATACTCAGCGGGCTAAATAAGGCTTCCATCTAATTTAAAGTGTCAAATTATGAAATTTAAAGGACCTAGAGAACTAAACCTAAAAATGCAGGCTTAATATTAATCCTAGTCTTTTTTAGGTAATTATGAAATCGAATAATTGAAATGGAACCATGAGCATTAATGTGATGACCAAATCAAGAATTTGGCTAAATTAAAAAGTTTATGGACTAAATCTAAAGAAACCTAAATTTAGGGATAAACCTAATATCTAAGAAATCCATCAAGGACTAAATTAAAATAAATCTTAACCCAAAGGGTTAAATCTAAAATCAATATTCTAGGACTAAACTAGAAATAATCTAAAAATATCGAACAACATTAAAAGCAATTAAAAACTATAAAGGATCTAAATTAAAAGAATTGAAAATAAGGATCTAAAATTGAAATAAATTAACTAAAGGACTAAAATACACAAATCAGAATGTAAAGCTCAAATTAAGAAGATCCATAAAATTAAGAAAAACTGAAAATTTATGACTTAAATGTAAATTATGGAAATTTAAAGGTAGAAATAAAAAATACCAAAATTAAAGGGTTGAAATGTAAATAATAGAAAATAAATAATCGAATAAAATTAAAACATAGTAATTAGTGGATTAATAGCAATAAAAAAACAAATAATAAATTAAAAGAAAAGGAAAATTACATGGTTAGTACACATATTCGAAATAAATAATAATAGAACAAAGGCAACCAATGACTAAATTCGAACCAAACAATTAGTAGGTTAAAATCAAAATAAAAAAATAGAAATGGTGACCTAAGTGCAAATACCCTCTAAAATATGGGGGACTTATGAATAGTTTTCCCCTTTATAGCCCCAGTAATTACCAACAAAATGAAAGGTGAAATTAACACTAACAAGCCTTTGTAGTTCGAAATAAACTAAAAAAATGGTATCATCTAGTGATCAGAATGTAAAAAGCACGCTTAACTTACGAAACTAAGACTAAATTCTCTTTTTTTTTTCCTTCAAAACAAACAAACTCAGATACTAAAGTCTAGATTTTTATTTCTATTTCATTTGAAACCAAACCCTAAAAAAAGATCTCCCTCTACTCCTTTCCTCACCACGCAGTGCTGTTGTACCAAACGCCTACAGCAACACTCGGTCGCCGTTCACCTGCACTGTTACTCCGAACCACCGTACTTCAGTGGCCAAATATTCCTCCTACCATTATTTCTCATGACTTAAGGAAGACCCAGAATCGAGAAATCCTATCCCGACTCCCTAACCCTCTTCTTTTTTGATAGAACCCACTTGGAAATCATCTCTGTCGTATATCGATGTTGTACTCATGCCGACCGCCACCAGAAGCGACCGATTGTCCCACAACCAATCCTAAATCAAACCTAAACCCTCTTACTTTTACCACTAGTACCAGCTTTGAGACCCTCCACCCAAGTGATGTTATAGACCTTCCACCTACCATAGTATCCATACTAAGGACTTCTCAAATCCACTAGATTTACTTACCTTTAAGGATAAGGTCTAACCTTACAAGCACTTAAAGATTTATACCTCAAAACATTGAATACAAACTATCCTAAAGATTAATTACAAATTTAGGAAACAAAAGAAAACTTCAAAAGGGCTAATGTGTTTACAAACAATAAGTTTTCATCCAAATTACACTTGACCAAATTAAACAATAAAGCTCACAAATGTGTTACAATGAGAAAATTGAAAAATTAAGCACAAAGGACTTCGTTGATGCTGATATATTTGTTCAATATGGTTCTTGTTGACCTTGAGATGATTTTACATTCAATTCATACATTCTTCATCAGTTCTAGCCATTTGGAGCGTTGGAAGTTATTATAGGCGTTACCTACAACCAAAAAACACCATTTAATGCACTAGGGATCGATCATTTGGTGGAAGGGATATATCCTTTTTTTTCCAAATAATTTGACTGTTGCAAGAAAGGAATCAATCCTAGGAAATGATCAATCCTTTTCATCGGGGGATCGATCCTTTTGTCAAGGAATCGATCTAAAAGTTTATAGAATCTAAGGGATCAATCCTTTTTCAAGGGTATCGATAATTTTATTAAAAGGATCGATCCTTTTATCCAAAAATCCTTGGAAACACGACTTGAAAACTTGAAAACAATCGATTATATTTTTGAGAAGGTTAGACTAAGTTGGAATACATATAAAACATATTTTTCAAGTTTATTTTGACTTTGAATTATTTTTAATAAATTTTTGACAAATTTGATTAAGTTTGAAATCAATTTTACAGTTTATTGTTATATCAAAATATTAATTCAACAAAATGCTCTCTCTTAGAAAAATAATAAAAGAGTTTATGCTTTTTTAAAGATTTAAGCTCCAATTTCAACTTTGAAAAATTACTTTTCAATATGACTTACTTCACATTTTTCGTTATATAAAAAATAATTCATAATATTAGTACAATATAAAAGGAGACAAGTTGAACAAAAATAAAGCTAGAATTAAGAATAAGCATATTAAGGTGAATATCAAGCATCATGGTACTTAAAATAAATAACATTGATATAAGCTAAAGTACAAAAACATAAATATCGAAAATATCAAATGCATATAAGTTCAAATATTCAACATGAAAACCATTTAAATATCAAGAATATCTAAACATAAATAATTCATAATACCAAACATCTAAAGTCAAAGGTCTAAAATGTAGCAAAGTCCAAAAATATGAAAAATGAATGCATGCATGAACAAAGACGAAGATGATTGAGGGAAAGAGAATCCATCAAGTTGGCTTTGAATCACTCAAATCTCCTCACCAAGAGCATTCTAATAACACTCAATCACATCAAAGTGAGTCTACATGGGATAAGAGAGATTCGATAGACTAAAGTACCTTCTCCTCAAAATCTTGAAAGTACGCCTCGAGTTGTGCCAATTTTATACGAGTCACTCTCTCGGGCTCCTTTTCGAAATCGTCACCATTAGCATCATCTATCTGCTCATCTCTATCGTGTTCATCATCTCTATGCTTCCTAAAATGACTATGAATTGAACGCATGGATCCATTGGGCTCCTCAATATAGTCGATATTTGCCATGGTAGCACGATCAATGGTACTATCATTGGATGATAACGTGGCAGGCTCGTATGAAGTATCGATACCAAGAAGCTCAAACATATGGTAAAGATGCATCTCGTACACAAGATTCGATCCTTTTAGACTTGATGACACTTACAATATCATGGAAGATCATGTTAGCAAGATAGAGTTTGTGACCCTGTTGAATGCAATACATCCATCAATAGTTACTTTCACGAATAGTAGAGAATTTTGTGCTATGAGCATGAATATAATGGGTAACAATGAGATAAAGTAACTAATTTTGGAGAGAGAAAAAGGGTGTGATAACCCCGTAAAAAGGTTGTATTTTGTTCTTTTTACTTAGGTTATTGTTTTTTTTGAGAGCTCATGTCATAGAATTTAGATTGCATTTAGGCCATGTAGTTATATTTAGTGGTAAAGTTTTTTTACATCATTAATTTGCTCTAAGGGAAAGGTCTTGCTCTTTTGGTGTTGTGTAGGTGAGGAAAGCTTAAAGAGATGATGTGACTACTATATCAATATGAAGAAAGAAATGCCGCAGTAAGTGATGTATAGTTGTTGTAACATTCCAAAGAAAAACTTACCGCAGCGAAAGATGGAAAGTAGAATCTGGAGTAGAAAAGACAAAATAGTAAAAATATCTTTTCCAAGTTGTCCAGCCACACGTGACACATTGCCCTTGCTGTAATTTTTGGGACCACCTGCTAAACTAACTGCTCAGGCACGTGAAGATGATGACACATAGGGTACAAAGGGAATTTAGGGCCTAAAACCCTAGAAAAATCCCCCTCTATAAATACCAAGGTACCTTACATTTTAAGGAGAACTTTTGAGATGTGACCTAAGAGAGAAAGACGGCTGCACATTCCTCTATTTTCCTTCATTTTCATCTCTTTTTCGTGGTGTCCTCCATAGCCAAGCTTTAAAAGGGTAGCAACTAGGACCTTAAGAGAGGCTAGCTTACTAAGGCGGTTCATGGAGGTGGAGCCAAGTGTCATGACAATAGCTCATTGGAAGTGTTCTTCTCCTTGTGCTTTTATTTTCCTATCTTATTTGGGTTTGTATTTAACTCAAATGATCTTGAATGAACTTAACCACACCATGAACTAAATTATTTTTGGTTGTTTATATTTTATGTTAATGAATGCTTAGATGTTTTTATATTTAAATGTTGTTTTTCTTATTGTCTTAAACTTATACACCGTAACATTGTAAGAGCTTTTGAGATATTTTCATTTGCTATAACGTGGATGCTTAGTTTTGTAAGAGCTTTTGAGAGATTGTCATTTTCTAAGTATAGATGCCTAGTATCGAGAGAGCTAGGCTAAATCTACATGAGAAAGGTATTCAAATTGTGTTGGTGACTTTTAACCCCCTTAGTGATAAGGAGAGGGTTTAAAATGTCTAAAAGGGATATGACATAGTCGATTGGCTAGTGTTGCAGTTAACGCTGAGAGGTGTTGTAACATTAGTTTGTCAGGTTCCTTGCTAGAGATAGTTTAAGAGTACTTTTAGCAAATCTTGTCGGGTAGCATACTCATATTAGAAGAGACCATTCTAGGAACATTATATAGAATGCCATAGTCAATCCAACCAGTTACCCATAGAGAAGCTTGATTGTGTGAGGTTATTAATCTTATCTAATATTCCAAAGTAAAATTTACTTTTACAAGTTTCTTAAACTTTTACCTCAGCATACTTTTACAATTTTATTAATCTTTCACCATAGCAATTTTACTCCACTTCACTCCATCATTTGCCACATCATTTCCACACCTTATACATACCATCTGCCACAACATTACTTTCACTTGTTTATACCATTATACGTGCACACTTAGATTTAGTTCATGACAAATTTTTGCTACAACTAGGTTATAAGATACTCCAATCCCTATGGAGATTATTGTTGTGTGTTGTGAGTGCTATAAATTGGACTCGAAATATGTGCAAGTATACACAATTGCACAAGTAATAAAGAGTGAGTGAGTATTGTTTCCACAAGGATTGGAGGAAATTACAAGTTAAAGCATGAATACTAAATTATCTAAGTATAATTAGTGTGATGGTATGCATATTTGATAATGATGCAGCTAAATGAAGTGAATGTGGATAGTATCGTGAAAATGTGATGGTGAATTGTGATGGCAATGTGGTAGTGTAGCAGATGAAAAATTTCACAACAAGTAAAAAATGTTTTTGAAATGTAAACAACTGAAAATGTCACGATAAAATGAGTTAAGAATTCAAAAATAAATAAGTTAACTTAATAATCCTCACACAACAAGCTACTATAGGAATGAATGGTGGGGTTACTAAGGAATTTTAGGCCTTGTCTTTTAGAATGGTCTAAACTTCTATGGTTCACTTGTTTGATAGAGTTCACTAAGTGTGATCCTATGTTATCTTTAGTCATAGACCTGACATATAAGAATGCCACTGAAAATCCTTTGGGATTGAGTACCAACATCTAACCTTTTGAATAAGCTCAAATCCTATTAGTTGTTGAAATCCTACATTAGTTTCTCTCAAACACTAATGTTGGAGTAGGCTCTAGTTATTAGCTAAAGCCCATTGTTCATGTTGATCATCCCTTAGTTTCTCTTGAACAGTAAGGATCTTTAACTTAGTTTCACTTAAACACTAAGTAATATACTTAAGAAATGGCCACTCTCATGCCTCATACAATCTTAAGTAATTCGAAACAATGAACAAAACAAGTGATAAACATAAAATTATCAAACATTCATTAAAGAAAAATACTTTATCATCCATCATAAACCCACACCATATAAAGTTTAGTTCATTATGGGGTTCAAATATCCAAGAATAATTTGTTCCATACAACCAAAGAAATCAAATGAAAATAAAAGCATAAGGGTAGAGGAAACTCCCAACGCGTACTGTCAGTTGCTCCTCAAACCACCACGAATAACACCTTACCGACACTAGCTCCTGTCGGACATCTAGCTCGCCACTCCGTTGAGCTTGACTATGGAGGAAACCCTTCGAAAAGATGAAAGGGGAAAGAAAGTTGAAAACTTTCAACTGCCTCCCACTCTTTCTTAGCTCACTTTTTCCCTAAGAGAATTATCCTTCTTTTTGTGGCTACCTTTTCTATTTATACTAGGGAATATCCAAGATTTTAGTGCAAAAATTCTCATGGTATCCTAAGGTACATTCTTCTCACATGAAAATAGGTACAAAGGTGGTAGTGGTCCCATTTAAGGTGGTTATCAGTATAAAAGACATGAGTGTTGGACAATTGACACTTTTATGAACATATCTTCAATTATTTTGTCTTTTTTTGTGCCCAGAAATGTCGTCCTAGCTTGGTTGTAGCTAGACAAGGTACGCGATTCAAACCTCTTGATTTTAATGAAAATGTTCCCCCAAAACCTTCTCTACATCATGCACCTACCTTAGAACTCAAACCTTTGCCATTACATTTAAAGTATGCTTACCTAGGTGTGATGATACTTTGCCTGTTATAATATCTCCTAGTCTTATTCCTGACCAAGAACGCAGTTTGATAAATGTCTTAGAGCAACATAAGAAAATTCTAGGTTGAACTATGGCTAATTTGAAGGGAATAAGCCCTACCATATGAATGAACAAGATATAACTTATGAATGCCACAATAATTTTATTGAACCCCAAAGAAGATTAACCTCATAATAAGTAAAATGTTGATTAAGGAAATCATAAAGTGGTTGGATGCTGGAGTAATCTACCCTACATTCAATAGTTTATGGGTCAACTAGGTTCAATACGTGCCCAAAAAAGAAGGTGCAAATGTGGTGAGTAATAAGGAGAATAAACTTTTATCGACGAGGACCGTCTTAGTTTGGAGGATTTGTATGGCTATCGAAAACTCAATAAAGAAACTAAGAAGGTCAATTTCCCTTTTCCATTCATCGGTCAGATGCTTGATCATTTGGAGGGCAAGTCATTTTATTACTTTCTTGATAGATACTCTGGGTATAATCAGATTGCTATAGCACTAAAAGACCTAGAGAATACAACATTCACTTCCCTACATGGAACTTATACCTTTGGAAGGATTTTGTTTGGACTTTGTAATGCTCTTGCAACTTTCCAAAGATGTATGTTAGCCATCTTTTCAAATATAGTGGAAGAGTTATTGGAAATTTTTATGGATGACTTCTCCATCTTGGGCGATGATTTCGAAAAATTCCTCAGGAATTTAGCAAAGGCCCTGAAGAGATGCGAGGAAGCCAACCTAGTGCTGAAATGGGAGAAATGCCACTTTATGGTGACCAAATGAATTGTGATAGGACATAAGATTTTACAAAAGAGAATAGAGCTATACAAGGCCAAAGTTGAAGTGATCAAGAAATTACCTCTACCTACCACCGTGAAGGGTATAAGAAGCTTATTGGGTCATGCAAGATTCTATAGGAGGTTCATTAAAGACTTCTCAAAGAGTTCAAAGCCCTTTTATCTACCGCTACAAAAAAAAAGTCCTTTGTGTTTGACAAAGATTGTTACAATGCATTCACAGAGCTGAATGAAAGACTTGTTACAACACCTATATTTGTTCCACCTAATTGGACTGCTCCATTTGAATTGATGTGTGATACAGGTGACTACGTCGTGGGAATAGCTAGGGATTACAGTTTGGATTCTTTTGGCCTATGGTTTTTAAGGATGCAAACGAGTTCTACAAGGATTGTGATAAATTCCAATGCACTGGAAACTTTTCGAAGACACATGAAATGTTGTTGCAAAATTTTATAGAGATAGAGTTATTCGATATATGGGGAATATATTTCATGAGACCTTTCCCGTCAACCTTTGGGGATCTTTACATACTCCTAGCAGTGTTCCAAGTGGGTTAAAGTCATTGTAACACCAAAAAATGACTCTAAGACTGTGCTCAAGTTCCTCCACAAGAACAATTTTTAGATGATTTGGAGCACTTAGAGCCATTATAAGCGATGAAGACACCCATTTTGATAACAAGTTAATTGCTAAGGCATTGCAGAGGTATGGGGTGCATCATAAAATTGCTACAACATATCACCCATAAACCAATGGACAAGCTAAAGTCTCAAATTATGAGATCAAACAAATTAAGAAGCTCAACATGGACGCCTAGCTAGATGGTAGAAAAAGTTTCTAGAGCTAAATGAAATGAAGGAATTTAGTGCCCAATCTTATGAGAATGCCCATATGTACAAAGAGAAGACCAAATTTGGCATGATAAAAGTCTTCTGCCACTAAAATTTCATGTAGGCCAAGAAGTCATCCTAAACAACTCTAGACTGAAGCTCTTCCTAGGCAAACTAAAGTGTCGATGGTCTGAACCCTTCCAAGTTGATCACGCGTACCCCCATGGAGATGTGCACATCAAGAAAGTCGATCATGGCTTAATATTTAAGGTGAATGGCCAATACCCTAAGGTGTATATTGAAGACAAAATCCTACGTGATAAGTCAACACTTCTCCTCCACGATGTTCCAGAGTTTGCACCACCTGACCTTTAAAAATTTCCGCTATAACATTTTATTTTAGTAGTTTGAACTTAACCATTTCCTTTATTCTTTTTTTCCAGTTTTATTTTAACTTTATTTTGTTTTTTTTTCATCCAAAGACATGTGGAAGCGTGGGAAGAAATATTGATAGATGATAAAAGAAACCCTAATTTCTTTTATGTTTCGACGATAAAAAGGGGGAAACAAATTCCTTATTTATTTTTATTCTTTTTAATTTTTGAAACCCACCAATTATATTCCCCATAATTATTACCTTGTTTTCTCTTTCATACTTTTACATTAATCCTCCTCGTAAAAACCCATCCACTTTATTTCTTTAAAATCACCTACCCTTTTTCTCTTTCTTATTTAGTTTGCTTTTATTTTTTAAATTTTTCTCTCAACTTCTTATTCTTCACCCTATTTATGCGATAGCCACACAGTCCAAGCTTTTATTTTTCCTTTTTTACAGTAGTAATGGCCAATTGTAAGAATGCTTGTGGCATGGCATCCTCCTTTTAACCGTCGTTGCGAACTCTAATCGAAAAGTTTGAGGACGATGCGAGAAGCAAAATATTCCAACACATGAAAGGTTGAAAGGTTTACTATGAGTAGGGTTTTATATTATTGGAGGAAGGTGAAGAGACTCTGGTCCCTGACGTGATGAATGTTATAGTAAAACACAAACGGGAAGTGTTTGCTAAGTATTCAGGTGATGTTGCCCTGGCCATGGTGAGGGAGTTTTATGCTCACCTCACCACTCATTCAAAGCATGGAATCTAAGTGAGGGGCAAGAAAGTTTGTTTTACTCTGAAAACTATAAACCGATTCTTCATTTTAGAGAATATGCCAAACCACCATGCGAAATTTGTTACTGAGGTAGACGATAAAACCTACAATGTAGTCTTAGAATATTTGTGCTTCCAAGGAACACAGTGGAAGGGTGAAAACCTAAGAAAATGTAGCTTGGAGTGGTGTTGTCATAAGCCCCAAGCAAAGGTATGGAATCACTTCCTTAAAACTTGATTAATGCATACCTCTCACCATACCACTATTTCACTGCTGCGAATACTTTTTCTGCATTCTATCATCTTTAGGCGATCGGTCAACATTGGCGAAATCATTGTCAAGCAAGTGTACGGTTGTGTCAAAAGGAAAAAGGGCACGCTAATCTTCCTTAACTTGATCACCGCCATATGCCAAAAGAAGAAGGTGGTGGAGGAGATGTTCGAAGAGGTGCAAAAACTATTACCAAGGCAAGAATGGTGTTGTAGTGGCCTCTTCTTGAGAGACGAATGAGAAGTAGAGAGGGTGAGTGTAAGAGGCTTACCTTCTTTGACTATTAGAGGTAAAGAGACGAGGTCATATCCTCCTTTTATAAGGAGATGCTTCTCCTCAACACCGACAACTTCCATCATTTTCCTAATGACATTTTAGTGGAGAAAACTATTATCACAACATTTGTTGAATGTGACTCATGCGTTTCAACCCACCAGACCAGACAGACAAATACCTTACCCATTGAAGAAGAAGAACAATCCGATGGAGATTACCAGTCTGTTGCAACAGAGTCGATGAAGCCCTTCAATATTGAGTCGATCGGCACTCATTATTCATTCGATGTTGAGGATGAAAAGCATATTTTTCCAGAGAATCAAAGCACAGACTAACAAGACAGATGAGGAAGCAATACTTGATTTTACTAATTAAGTCGAAGAGAACCCACCCTCGCCTGTTTTGTCACAGTCAGCAGCTCGTCTATGACTCGACATCGCTTGAAACGGTCAGTTGGGCGTACCTCCGAACTATCTACCACGACATCAAAATCCATAACACCAATAAAACCACCGAGGATACCGAACCAAAAGGACCAACCCTGAAAAAGAGATGCACTAGGCGTATTGGGGATAAGAAACCATCACCACAATGAGGTACCTCTATTTGTATTTATATTCATGTAGTTTAGTTTAGCTAATATAGTTTTCATGTATTGAGGACAATGCAACCTTCAAGTTTGGGGGATGTATTGCCCATAGTTAATCATTTGCGTTGGTAGTGTTAGTAGAATTTTGTTATGGCAATAGTTAGGTTGAGTTAGTTTTGATTGTAATAAATTAAGGAAGCCCAATGATGATAAATTTTTATTATGGTTGTGATAAATGTACATGACTTTTCGAATTAATAGGACACACTTTAGAGCTTGATTCTTTGTGAGCATTGATAAACGATTGTATGTTTTCTACGCTTAAGGAACTTAGAATTTTTTTATGAAAGAATTCTTACTTGCTGCAACATAACTTTATGAATAATGAACTTAATGTTTATTTCTTAATGAAACTCCCTTATGTTTGTAAATGTTATTAAATTATGAATAAATACTTTGGCTAATTGTAGAGGGATACTAGTCTTTGCCATAGCAATGTTTAGATAATGTGTTTTAATAAATGGTAGTTTTAACATAAAAGTTAATGAAAGTAGTCATGGGATGACTCTGTCTGACTAGTTCGGGGATGGAAAGTTTTCTCTAATTCATCTCTAGTGTGGGATGGTAGTTGTGATAGGCTGAATCCACTCGTAGCAGTGCTAAAAAAATTAATGTTAAGAAATAGGAGTAATTGTGTTCTTAATGAGTAAAAAAATGCTAAAGAAAAATAGGGAAGTTTCCTAGACTTTTTATAACTTCGTTAAGCATAGACTGGATACAATCACACAAACATATATGAAAAAGGCCTTGCCCTAGGGAAAATTTCTTGATATCCTGATTTGTCTGGCATGTTGAAGCCAATTATTTATGAGGGCTGAAATTTTGTCCAAACATTATTACCTCGACTAAACTTCTGCCATAGTATTATGTTCTGCTGATCATTATTCATTTCTTGAGGAAAAGTAATAGCTTATGTTTGGGGATGTGATAACCCCGTAAAAGGTTGTATTTTGTGCCTTTTTAATTAGGTTATTGTTTGTTTAAGAGATCATATCATAGAATTTAGATTGCATTTAGGCCATACAGTTGTATTTGGTGGTAAAGTTTTGCTACAACATTAATTTGTTGAAAACTGACACTGTTGAGGGAAATGTCTTGCTCTTTCGGTGGTGTGCAGGTGAGAAAATCTTAAGGAAATAATGTGGTTGATGCAATATATATGGAGAAACAAGTGTCGTAGCAAGTGTTGGATAGTTACTGTAGCCCAAAGAAAGACTTACCGCAGCAAAAGATGACATCAAAATATTGAGCAGAAAAGACAAAATAGAAAAAATATCTTTGCCAAGTTGTCTAGCCACACGTGACACGATGCACTTGCTGTATTTTTGGGACCACCTGCCACACTAACTGTCCATTCACGTGAGGATGATGATACCTAGGGTATAAAAGGAATTTAGGCCTAAAACCCTAGAAAAATTACCTTCTATAAATACCAAGGTGCCCTACATTTTAAGGAGAACTTTTGGGAGATTACCTAAGAGAGAAATACGACTACACGTTCTTTTATTTTCCTTATTTTCATTTTTTATGGTGTCCTCTATAGCCGAGCTTTAAATGGGTAGCAACTAGAACTTTGAGAGAGGCTAGCTTGCTTAGGCGGTCCATGGCGACAGAACTAATTGGCACGACAATAGCTCATTATAAGTGTTCTTATCCTTGTGCTTTTATTTTCATATCTTATTTGGGATTCTACTTAACTCGAATGATCTTGGATGAAAATAGCCAGACCATGAACTAAATTATTTGGCGTTAGATTGGTTTGGTTGTTTATATTTTATGTTAATGAATTATTAGATGTTTTTATGTTTAAATGTTGTTTTGCTCATTGTCTTTAACTTATACGTCATAGCTTTGTAATATTTTTTTAGAGATTGCCATTTTCTATAGCGTAGATGCTTAGTCTTGTAAGAGCTTTTGAGATTATAATTTTCTAAGTATAGATAGATGCCTAGTATCGAGAGAGCTAGGCTAGATCTATATGAGCATGGAAGCTAAAATAGGATGTTGAGGTTTTAACCTGCATTAAAGATAAGGAAAGGGTTTTAAATAACTAAAAGGGATAGAACTTAGTCAATTGGCTAGTGTTACAATTCACGCTGAGAGATATTGCGATAACATTAGTTTGTCAGCTTACTTGCTAGAGATAGCTTGGGAGTACTTTTAGTAAATCTTGTGAGGAAACATACTCATAGGAGTAGAGACCATTCTAGGCAAAAACTATAAATTACCATAGCAAATCCAGCCAATTACCCCTAGAGAAGCTTGATTGTGTGAGGTTGTTAGTCTTATCCAATTTTACTTTTGCTTTAGCATACTTTTACAATTTTGTTAAACTTTTTCCTTAGCATACTTTTTCAATTTTGATAAACTTTCACCATAGCAATTTCACTCTACTTCACTCCATCACTTGCCACAGCATTTCCACACACCTTATATATACCATCTGCCATAGCATTACTTTCACTTGTTTATCCCATTATACGTATATACTTAGATTTAGTTAATGGCACCTTTTTGCTACAACTTGCTTATAAAATACCTCCAATCCATGTGGAGACGATACTCACTCAATACTATATTATTTGCATCGATTGTGTATACTTGCACAGTATTGCATGTTATAGCACATACATCACACAAGAGATTAGGGTGGCTCTATTATTTCTAAGGCGCATATTTGGAGGAAAATGAAATTTTTCATTGTCATCATAGGTAAGTGGAAGGGAAAATTGTGAAACAATAGTTCAATGAACATATGATGCCATATTGAGTTTAAGCGGATGAAACACGAGCATTCAAGTAAAAATCTCGAACCAAATATGTGCAAGTAAGGCCATGAAAGTTAAGAAAATCAAAAAAAATCATATCCTTCAAATTTTGCTCATAAAAAAACCGAAAAGATTTAAAAATTGAAAATCAATTTTCTGAGTATTGTTAATGAGACAACATGCAAAAAATGAATCATAACACTCACGAGAATTAGAGCTTTTAAAATATGAGTTAAATAAAGAAGCAACTTGAGAATTGATCGAGAAAGCTCCTTTAGAAGCCATTGATTTTCTTTTTGACATAATAAAAGATTTTTGAAGAAAATATGAGTTTATGCCAAAGTATATATTTGAAGGATGCTAATTTTTTTTTAAAATGATCAAAAATCAATTTTATGGCTAAAATTAGATCATTATGTCTAGAGGTGGTTTTTGGTTAGGGAATTATATTGGAAATGGATAATATTCATTACATCAAAACAAATTTTTTTACAAAGTATACGAGTTCTCTAACCACCTAGTTCAACCCAATTTTATCAAATTTAAAATTGAAAAAGTTAGGATTTTGGAAATTTCTTGCCCAAAAGTGTTGATTTTTTCAAAAGATTAAGAATGATGTGTTAAAAGGATGAATTAGGGGAAAATCACACTAAAACCCTTTAAAATTGATTAGAATAAAAGATAATAAGTGAAAATTCAATTTTGAGGTGTTTTGTCTGTGTTTAGTTTGAAGTGGAGTTTTGGAATGGGAGCTATGTTGTAATACCCTAATTTGAATCCAACCCGAAAGCCTATGGACTATGATGTCACACGAAACCACGTGAGGGGCCAACTATTTTTTGAAAACATTTATCGAATGAACAACGTTATCATCCAAAATACCACATGCATTCAAATAATAAGTAATTCAAATACGAAGGAGCTCCCAACATAAGTCTCCAAAATACAATGATCAAGAAAAATTCAAAGTTTACGACTCAAATACATATAAGAGTCTATGACAGTACATGCCCACGAAAATACTCAAGACGTACTCTGGAAGTGATCAAGTTTGGAAAGCTTTAAATCGACGGCGACTCCTTGAATCGACACCTAAGGAAATGTGCACGAAAACACATTGTAACACCCTAAAAAGATTTCGTTAGTGAATAAAATTTAAAATTTGAAAGTTTAGTGACCAAAGTATAAAGTGAAAAAATATAGACCAAAAGGGTATTTTTAAAAAGTTTAGGGACAAAAAGTGTACTTTTCAAAAGTTATGTATTTTTTCCTATAAATGAATAGTTCACCCCAAGAATGATCTCTTGGTGGGAATCAAAATTTTTATCCAAAA
The DNA here is from genome assembly GCF_006381635.1 of Hibiscus syriacus. Classification (NCBI taxonomy): domain Eukaryota; kingdom Viridiplantae; phylum Streptophyta; class Magnoliopsida; order Malvales; family Malvaceae; genus Hibiscus; species Hibiscus syriacus. Next base: position 1,396,740 of record NW_024061878.1, on the reverse strand, counting down.
TTTGTGTTAAAAGCTATAAAATGTTAAAGTTCGGTAAAAATTTGGTAAATCAAATTGAATAGAAATTTTGATAAAATTGAAGGATATTAAATTAAGTTTAGAAATATTTTTCCACATTTTAAAATGATGTAAAATTATATGGAGCATTGGATTTGAGAATTTATTTCCATGTTCAATTTGGATCGTTAGATGAAAATGACAAGATTGAAATTTTTGGAAAATTGAATAGATAAAGTTGTCAAGGGTATACTATTTTGTTAACCTTTCACATTAGAAGATGTTAACCAAAATGTCACTTGGTATGGATGTAATTATCAAATTTCATTAATGGTAAAATTGTCATTTCCTAACTAAATGAATTTTAAATTCGTTTAAGATTAAATAAATGAGAAATTTATATGAAATTAATGTAGAAATTTCATGACATCTCTCCATTTTCTTCATGAAGGTTGGGAGCTTCCTCTGAGGTAAGGGGGAAATTTATTTCCAATTTTTAGCAATTTCCTTTGGATTTTGGATTGAACCGTGAAATAGAAAATTGTTCTATTCGAAGAGATCTATCATTTGGTACCATTATTGCATGCTAATTTTGCTTGAGTACTTATATAAAAAATTTTAGGGTTTATTTACATGTTAAGGTTTCATAACTTGATGATGGACTTTGAGGTTTTTGATGTTGTAGAATCATTTCCAAGCCAACACTTAGATTTACATGGGTTAGTTTCGGCCTAACCCTAAGATTAGGGGAAGTTTGTGTTTTGATGAAATTTGATTACGTGTTTAATTGTAAATACATAGAAATGATGACCAATGGTTGATTTCATGCTTGAATCAATTAAAATCAAGTGAAAATCATGGAACTCTAGCACTAAAGTATTTATTCATGGCTTGAATAAGTGAGAAAAATTATGAAAAAATTATGTAAGGGTCAGAAATTTTGTATGAAGGATTCTATAAGCCTTAGGATGTTATAGGGACCCTTGTGTAATCTTGTGAAAGTTGGGGGACCTATTCAAAAATTATGTAAAATTATGGGATCAATGTGTAATATTTAATAGTTGTTTTACTATGCTGGAAATTAATGTTAGAGTGTTGAAATTGATGTTAGAATTTGAAATTGGGCCATTATGGAAAGTTGGTAAAAGTTGAGGATCAAATGACAAATATGGAAAAGTTGGGAACTTAAGTGAAAATGTTATGTGAAATTTGGATAAAAAGGAACTTGAATAGTCAATCAGAAGTGTTAAGGTCAACATTTATGTTGTGACATGAAATATGTATTGATTGAGCATTAGAAGATTTTTAGGAATTTATTTCCTAATGTGTGCCTATGTTAGTAAGATTCTAAGATGTGGTTTGAATTTTATGTCTTGTAAATGATGCTCATATAGATTTGGTGTTTGATATAAATATAAAAAATATTAAAGCTAAGGATAAACTTAAGGATGAAATGTAAATTTCTAAGGAAAGTTGCAAGCTAAGGACATTAGTTGAGTTCATATTTAATTTGTAATTATGTTATTGAATAAACATTGGCTTGCGATGAGTTAGTAAAGGAGTTTCTATGGTAAGAAGTGACTCTTAAGGTTGTGTGACTTTGTGATTTATGCATATATGTGCATTTGATAGGCTAATAGAGTTAGTGAAAAGGCTGAAAATGCAAATTGGTGAAATCTGCTTAAATTTGTGATCTAAGTAGTAAGTTTAGAAAATCATCATATGTTATAGAAAAATGATTAGAGGATGATTTTTATACTTTTAGATTTGTATATCAATATAGTTTTGTTTAAAATAAATGGATATTTATTTTCCAGAATATAAGAAAATATATGAATTTTTAATCAAGGATAGGTCAGAAAATAGGGCAGTAGATTCTGCTCAAAACAGCTTCTTTAAGTCAAATTTAAAAATTCATTATAAATAGTATGATTTCAACTACAAGAAGTGTCTTATACGGTTAGATTTATATTTGAGTCTAGTTTTCATTGGCGTAAATGAAATAATTTTTAATTGAGTAGATTAATACATAATAATATTTCTTTGAATGTAGTGCAAACTGCCAGAATATGAAATTGTGATAAATTTTGGGATCAAACAAAATCAAAAGCAAAGGATCAAGTTAATGCTTAGTGAGACTGATATTTTGACATGTATATAAAGTGTAAAAGTGAGTGCAATACATGCATGACATTTTACATGAATGTTTTATACATTACTAGGAAGACTTGCTATGAGTCTACCTTGTTTATATTAACATGATATTTATGTCATTTATCATGTAATTGACATGTTTTAAATATGTCAAGAGTAAATGTAAAATGCATTAATCACTTGTTGACACACACATACATATAAATATATATATAAGTGAATGTTATTTCGGGTATGAACTGCCCAAATGTTAAATGATATTGATATACATTATCATGGATGGAATAAAAATAGACAATGTGCCTAAGTAAGTCATTGAAGGACATGGTATAGTTGGCATGGCATAGAGTTTATCAACAGTTGCATGATTGGTAGCACTAGAGTGTCTAGCAAAGACACATGGTGCAAAACACTAGAGTGTATACCCAAGACATTTAGTGTATATGGTGGACACGACCTTATGTGGAAGCACTACAATGCATATATTCGACTCGAATACCTAGCGTCCTCAAGGTTTAAATTGGGATATGGTTTATTGGTTAATAAATGATAAACAGGTGAAAAGTTTATGAGCTTATGGAATAAATGACAAGTATATTGGTAAGAAATTTATATTTGATTCATATCATGTTAATAGTAATAACATAATTGAAAATATAAGTAAAGTGATCATATTGCATTGTATATTATTTTTATTGTATACATCTATGTGTTACATTTCCTTGAATAATTCTATGACTGTCTCACTAAGTGTATACTTAGCATGTGATGATTTTAACGCGTAGGTAAAAGATAATGAGATGAGTAAGGAACTGAGCTTAACATCAACCATATAGGAATATTTACAGGTATCATTAATGACATCCTATTATTGTTTTGGATTTCTAGTTCGCATGTATACTTGTAGAAAAAGTATGTAATATTTTTAAACATTACTTTTTGATTTTACGCGATTAAATTATTTATGTTAAATTGTCTGATTTCTTAAAAAACAAAATTTTACTATTTTTCAAATGTAGATTGTCTGTAAATGATTTGTGACATCTTTAGCTCGTGTTCAGGGTTGGATACGGGAAAGGGTTGTTATATTTATGGGTATCAGAGCTGTAGGTTTAGTCGATTCTAGGACTAAACCAAGCTTGTTTTGTGTCAAAATGAGTATACATGTTACTAGGATGTCATTTTTATTGATTCGGGGTTTGTAAGGTTCGATTAGTGCCACTCCTTACTCATAAACGTGAGTAAAGGTAGTGTATGCATAAAATGTGTGTAATCGAGGGTTTGAAGTAAATGACCGAGCAGGATGTTCAATAATAAGCTAATTGATATAAGGCGAATCTACAATCTTCAAGAAGAAAGGAATAGATAGCCTTATTGTGTTCCCGATCTAGGAGAGATAGTAAATGATGCACTTGAATTTGAAGTATGGCTGCAATAAAGAAAAGTTAAAGGAAAGATTAGAAATTGAAATGATATAAACTTAATTAAGATGAAATAGAAATAAAGTACTGAAAGAGTTGGTAATCGAAGATATATGATGATGATTGTGGCCTTCAATGGTATTGGTGAAGATGGTTGATGTTGTGATAAAAATAGACGACTATGGTGATGAAAGTATCTCAAACTTGTTGAAGAAGAAAAAATGCTAAGAAACAAAGCCCCTTTCTTTATAAACTTGCTTGAGGGATGGTAGAATTGTCTTAAACCCACTAGATATTAAATATATGAATTATAAGAATCAAAGTGAATAGAATGATACCACAAGTATAGAAATATATTGGCTTAATCGATATAGTTCTTAAAGAACTTGAAATAGAGATTTAACTCACAAGAGATTTGATTAGAAAATGAGATGTCTTTTAAAAATAAAATGCCTTACTATTTATAGAAAAGAAAGGCATTGAACGAGTAGACATGTAATGTTTCATCCAATGAATGTGTTTAAATGAATGTACATAATGCTTTAAATGAATGAATAAGTCCTTTGGCATGGAGATGGTTTTGCTAACTCTTCAAAATGAGGCATGATGATTCGACTAAGAGTGGTTACATCTTGTTTGGCAGAATAGATTTGTGCTCTTTCACTTTGGCACCAAACTTCCCCTTGTACAATGAGTGTAGGACTTGGTCGAATAGGCACCTTGGCTTCCTCATGTCTTACCGAATTGACTTTACTAATGCACACCTCTCTTTAATGGCATCCTTGCATTGCAACACCTTTATGAATGGTCTTGACGTTTGGATGGCACATCTTCATGAATAGGTAGGTAGCAAGGTAAGTGGGCTGATGATGAGTTGACCATTGATGCTCCTTAATGTGTTGGTTCATTTGGCAGCTCCTCATGAAAAGGTATATCCCAAAAAGGTACCTCTTCGCGAAAAAGGTACGATTTGAGAAAAAGTAATTTTTCATAAATATGATGTCTTTTGGTCATAGATGATATGGGTGCAGCTCCCCAGCTGAATTGAAGTCTTCTTCTAGCTCAAATGTTTAGCTCAATCCAGCTATAAGCTCTCTTGTCATCGAACAACTTTTCACCACTTGTTTCTTATACTCTCATAAGTGTTCCTATATAAGTTTCGTTGCCTTAGACTTCATCATTTAGCTCAATTCAATACCCATAAGTGTACCCATATGTACTTTCAATAAAAGACATAGAATTTAAGTTAATTAAATAAAGTAATATAAAGTAGTGATGTATATAATATAAAGATGTGGACTATAAGTTATAATAATAATTTATGAATATATGATAATGTATGAATTTTATTATTATAACTATAAATTTAACATATATAAATAAATATATCCTTATCATAGAAAATGAAATATGAATCATATATTATGAATATAACCATTATAAACAAAATGTAGAAAAAGAATAAGTTAGAGAAAATCCCTTTTTTCATCTTGTGAAAGGTTAGAGATGCAAGGATGAATATGATGCTGAATCGATTCATATCATCCCCCTTCTTTAAGTGAATTGTCCTTAAATAGAAAGGTGACTTCTCCATAGTGTCTTTCCATTCAAATGTTGTTGATTTGTCTCCAAGAATCATCTTTTCATTAGCAACTTGTTCAAAACATTTCTCTTTGAAAAGGTCTTTCTCAATATGTATTTCTTTGGATATTATTATACCAACATGTACCTTTATGAAAAGGTTCTTCTCAAAAGCCATATCCTTTGAATAAGTAATTTGAACTTCATTGTCATGTAAAGAAAGAAAACTTTCATAAGTAAGGTTATTATTTATCACAAGTAGATTAAAGATATACTCATTGTTCACATCTTTTGAATGGCTAATAGTTATGTCTTTTAAATCACAAGACATGTTGCTTTAACGATCATTTCTTTTGGCACTCTAAAAGACATGTTCTTTGATTCTCCAAAGGTCACGCCCTTTAAATCATGGAGAAACACATCTTTTGGTACTTGAATAAATAAGTCCTTTAAGCCTCCATGGATCATGCCTCTTGGTTCCTCTATTTGACAAATTATGTTATTTGAAATGTCCTGTAAATCAAAGAAAATTTCCGTAAACTCAAGGTTAGAAAATTCATCCTCGATATTTCTTCTCGTCAATAGGCATTCTTGATTCAAGTACTTGGTTGAATAAGCACTTGTTTTCTGATTTGTTTCCTCTATGTTTGATGATGTGTTTCCTTTTCTCATGGCCTCAATGCTTTGTTTCATCTTAAGTTGGTCATTCTGAACTTGTTTTGACATCAAAGGAGTAAGGATGATCTTCTTGCCTCCATGATTGAACGAATACTATTTTGTAAAGTAATCATGAATAGTATATTTATCATACTGCCAAGGCCTTCCAAGAAGTAGATGACTAGCATGCATTAGCGCTACATCACATAAAACTTCATCTTTATATCTTTCAATTTAGAAATGAACCATCACCTATTTGTTCACGTTGAGTTCTCCTCTCTCATTCAGCCATTGTAACTTGTATGATGTAAGATGCTTCATAGTTTTTAACCCAAGCTTTTCCACCATGATTGTGCTTGCCACGTTGGTACTTATTCCTCCATCTATAATCATGAAGCAAACTTTATCATTCACATGGCACCGATATGAAATATGTTTTCTCGTTGTACATCATCCTCAACCATTTTAGTATTTAAACTTCTTTTCACAACCAAGAGTTCTCCATCTACTGGATTATCATAAACCTCCTCTTCTTCTTTAATGGCTTTTTCTTTTGCATCATCTTCTTCATGTTTAGATTCAATAATGCCATTTCCATGAAGTAGCATTGTGTTTCGGTTGGGGCATTGTGTAGTGAGATGGCCTCTTTTAAGGCATTTAAGGCACATGATGTCCCTTGAACGTTAATTTGTTGGCTTTTCTCAGTTGTTGTCACTGTTTATTTGTTTGGACTTGGAGATTTCGACTTGTTATTGGTTTGGAGGAGGAGTGGACTTCTTCACATTGGTTTGGTTCCATCTTGAATTTGTAGACACGACATTGCGAGATGTGTACTTTCTTATGAGTTGTCTTTCTATTTTCATCGCCATTTGTACCATTTCATCAAGTTCAATGTAATGGTACAACTCCAAGGTGTTGGTAATTTCTTAATTCCTGCAAGAAACCTTGCCATGGTTGCTTCTCGACCCTCTTTAAAGTTGGTTCTTATCATTGCCACTTCAATTTCTTTATAGTAATCCTCCATGATCTTATTGCCTTGTGTAAGGGTCTGTAACTTTTGAAACAAGTATCAATGATAATGAATAGGAATGAAATGTTTTCACATTATACCTTTCATTTTGTGCCAAGTTGAAATTGGTCTTTCACCATTCCTTCTTCGGTTGATAGTAATTTGGTCCCACCATATCAACGCATAGTCTGTGAACTCCATGACTAACAATGTTACTTTCTTTAACTCTAAATAGTCGTAACAACTGAAGATATGTTCCACTCTGCTTTCCCAATCTAGATAGGCTTCAGGATCTGTTTTCCTTGAAATTGTGGAATGTTGATTTTGATGTTGCTCATGTTGTCATTATTATTTGTGTTGGCATACCTTCTCCCTTACAATAACTCTTTCTTTTCTTCCTCGTACTTATCAGGAATGATATCTTCTTGAAGAGGTTGTCTTATGGGGACACCATGGTTTTGTCCTTGTTGTGAACCTTCTTGTTGATCCATCCTTTTATGAAGGGCATCAAACTCTTCACGGAACATCCTCATCACTTCACTAATCAATGCTTGTAATTACAATTTTAGTCTACATGTATCTTCTCCTGGAGGACTTTGAGACATGGTTAGTAATAATAATAATTAAAGAAAACCTTACCAGCACACTCACAAAGCCTCACAATCTTTACTCCAAAGAAAGTATATGATCACTCTAATCAAATTTCATGTTTGCACTCGAGAATATTGGTTGGATTTTATCAATTCCCCTTGTAATCTCACTCTCTCAGCATGCCTTTTACCTCTTAATCTCTCTTGTTAGTTCCTTTAAAAGAACTAACTCAGGATTAAAGGCAATTTCTTTCTCTCTAGTTCATGTCGGCTGTAATTTAAGGTTAGGATAGAAAAATAGATGGAAATAAAGGAAATGGTTTAGGAAAAGAAATGAAAAGAAGAAAATAGGGAACTTACAATCCAAGAACAACACTTACTACACCCTTTCTCGAGACACAATAAGGATATCTCCTTCAATTATGGTTGATGTAGATATGGCTCCATTGTTTTTGTCTTGGAATTACAATAACAATCTTTTGTTTTGTTTTTATTTTTTTGCTTCATTTTCTTCTTTTTGTGCTTTTCTTTTGCTTTTTGTACTCCTTTGTGTGTTGTAGGAGTCTTGAATTTGATTTGCAAATCTTTTTGTTGTTTTTGATATGACACTTCTTTGTGTCAATCCAATTCAGCTCTGAAAACCACTTGATGTAAGGCAAATCTATACTCTTCAGGAAGAAGGGAGTAGATATCCTTATTGTGTTCCCAATCTAGGAGATACAAAAAATGATGGTCTTGAATTTAAAGTGTTGCTGCAATAAAGGAAAGTTAAAGGAAAGATTAGAAATTGAAATGATATAAACTTAAGTAAAATGAAATAAAAATAAAGTATAAAAGAGTTGGTAGTGGAAGATGTATGATAATGATTTTGGCCTTTAATGGTGTTGATGAAGATAGTTGATGTAGTGATAAAGATGGACGGCTATAGTGATGAAAGTATCTCAAACTTGTCGAAGAAGAAATAATGCTAAGAAGAAAAGCCCTATTCTTCGTAAACTTACTTGAGGGATGGTTGAAGTGTCTTAAACCCACTAGATATTGAATCTAGGAATTATAAGAATCAAAGTAGATAAAATGACACCACAAATATAGAAATATACTTGCTTAATCGATATAATTCTTAAAGAACTTGAAAGAGAGATTTAACTCACAAGACATTTGATTAGAAAATGAGATATCTTTTACAAATGAAAGGACTTGCTATTTATAGGAAAGAAAGGCCTTGGCCAAATAGGCATGTAATGTTTTGGCCAATGAATATGTTTAAATGAATGTACATAATGCTTTAAATGAATAAATATGTCCTTTGGCATGTAGATGGTTCGACTAACTCTTCAAAAGAAGGTATGATGCTTCGACTAAGAGTGGTTACATCTTGTTTGGCCAAATAGACTTGTGCTCTTTCACTTTGGCACCAAACTTCCCCCTTGTGCAATGAGTGTGGGACTTAGTCGAATAAGCACTTTGGCTTCCTCATGTCTCTTTGCATTTTAAGCATCTTTTGACCGAATTGACTTTACTGATGTACACCTCTCTTTAATGTCATCTTTCTATGGTAGTAAATTTATGAATGATCATTAAGTTTTGATGGTGCCTCTTAATGAATAGGTAGGTTGTGTTTGGACAGTCGGGTCACCCTATTGTGCAGCGGAAACAAAAATTCGATGGTCTCACCAACGATCCAAGTATGATAAACTGAAATTGGAAGGAAACGATGCCAATACTTACAATGGGTTCCTTGAAAAACAGCAAGGACAACAACGACTAATGGTGGTGTCAATCGGTTCTAATCATAAGCCTCCACAAAACTATGTCTCGACCTCTAGTCAGTTCACCCGATTGAGAGCAATATTTGCTTTTCCCAAAATTATTTTGGGAAAAACGGCTGAAGATCATGTGTGAAAACGACTACTAGACCTTACACTATTTTTGCATCCAAGTTATCCTAACATATTAGGGATTATATTATTTCAAATTAATTAAATCTTTATTTAATTAATTTATTAAATATTCGGGATAATTAAAACATATGTATATCAAATATACATATATTATCTCTAGATATATTTCAGTAACGTACAACAAATTGTACATCTTTGCTCATTTCAATCCCTGGGTGTGACCTTATAGGTTATTGTAACGTTAGCAGTAATTATTAAAACAATTCTAATATTACATACAATGAGTGACATCTAGCAATATATCATTGTCACTAAGTTACAAGAAAATATGATTTGACATATCATCTTCGTGTTTAAATCTTTTACGTATTACAACCTTTTTTCCTTTATATATAGAATAGGCATAAGTCTTGGAATAGTCACACTTGTATAGCCCATATATTGTTTCTTGATATCTAGAATAGACTTTAATTAACGAATAATTTGTGATATCTCATATCAACTTATTCGAGCATGGCCATGCATTTCTAGTCTCACTCAATCAAGTGGCCTGTGATGTATTTCCTATTATGCAGGAAGGACAAATCCTATCTTAATCATACACACCCACTACATATATCGAGATATATTCAATAACAGTCTATATAGAGCAACCAGTTACGGAGCATGTTTAACTGCATCAAAACATACAACAATATATGTTGGGATAACATTGATCTCAAGTCTAAGGATTATACATATAGTCATCCCAATGAGCAATATTATGACTGTCACATAATAATCCAAGACATATGCTCATGGTGGGTCAATCCAATACATTGTTCTCTAACAATATAATCATGTATCAATTCTGACATCTCTATGTCAATGATAGATCGTTGTCATCAATCAATAATATGTTAGTCTTAAGCTTATTATTATTTCATTTCCAATAATAATACTTGACTAAGGATCTTTTAATAACAACAATTATGTTATTATATGGACTTTATTATATTCCAATTTATGTTAAACACACATATATATATGAAATAATAGTTACAATGCCTTTATTCAATAAAATCGGTAAATAAAATGTATCATTACAATCATCATATGATTGGTCTTTAGGCATACTCTAATGGGTTGCAAGGTGAGTGAGCTGATGATGAGCTGACTATGGATCCTCCTTAATGTGTTGGTTCATTTGGTAGCTCCTCGTGAAAAGGTATGCCCCAAAAAGGTACCTCTTCATGAAAATGTACGATTTGAGAAAGTAACTTTTCACAAATATGACGTCTTTTGGTCATATATGATGTGGGTGCAACTCCCTATCAGAATTGATGTCTTTTTCTAGCTCAAATCTTCAGCTCAATCCAGCTATAAGCTCAATTTTCACCAGGAAACTTTTCTTCCTTATGTACTCCTGAGTGCTCCAATGTAAGTTTCCTTGCCCTAGACTTTGTACTTTAGCTCAATTCACCTCCCATAAGTGTAGTTGTATGTACCTTCAGTAAGAGATATATGATTTAAGTTAAGTATATGAACTAATATAAAGTAGCAATGTATATAATATAAATATGTGGACTATAGGTTATAATAATAATTTATGCATCATATGATAATGAATGAATTTTATTATTATAATTATAAATGCAAAATATATAAATAAAAATATCCATGTCATATCAAATGAAATATGAATCATATATTATGAATATAATCATCATAAACATAATGTAAAAAAAGGATAAGTTAGAGATGCAAGGTTGGAGATGCACGGATGAATATGATGCTGAGTTGGTTCACATTACTAATAGTGATAGTAATTAAGTTATCCACAATTCTCCTATTTAGTCTAATGACAATGATGCATCAGCACAATAGGAAGTGCCAATATAAGTTTAAGAAAACCCTCGTTTATGCATAAGTACAATAATGATTAAATAAGTGGAACATTCTGATAGAATTGATCCTAAGTGACATGTGTGAGACTAACCCTTTAGGCTAGAGGGTAAATCATATTTATAGATAGTAATTGTTTGTTAAAGATTCAAAGTATTGAGTTTTAATGGACTTGATAGAATTACCTTTTGAAGGTAATTTTTTAGAATGGATTGATTTCCCCTACCATGTCAAAATGAATTATCGCTTAAAGCGATTGATGTTAAAGAATTTGAAATGTTTTGAGATATTACTGGAAGGGAAAAAGATTAAATATGTTTCCTAATGTGATTTTAACAGTAACTGTTATGAAGTTATTACTCTAAAGATGTCAACCCTCCTTAGTAATTTAGGTGGATGCTCAAACTTTCATAGTTAAGTTGAAAGATATTCCAACTGTTTGAGAGTATCCTAATGTGTATAAAAAAAGTTACCTGAATTACTTCCAGATTGAGATGTAGAAATTAAAATAGAGGTTCTAGCAAGCATTGTATTTATTTCTATAACCTCATATTGATTTGCTCCGATTGAACCCTGGGGCCTAAAAGTCATAGTTACAAGAATTGTTAAGATCCAGTATTTACAAACCAAGCATGTCATCTGGGACGCACCAGTGTTATTTGAGAAAAAGAAAGTGGAGGCTATGAAATTATGCATGGATTGCCATGAGTCAAAATAAAGTAACAAAGAAGAATAAGTATTTTATTCCAAGGATTGATGATCTTTGATCAGCTAAAAGCTACACTAATGTTCTCCAAGGTTGATCTCCTATATGGATACTATTAGTTAAAGAATAAGAAAGAATATCTTCCTAGAATAGTTTTCATAATTCAGTATGGATACTACGATTTACGATAATGTTGTTTGGTTTAAAAAATGTTTCTACGCATTTTATGGATTTGATAAATCGAGTATTTCAATTATACTTGGATTAATTGGTGATAGTGTTCATTGGTGATATTTTGATATACTATAAGACAATAAGAACACGATGCATATCTTTGTATAGATCTTCCAACTCTTCTGGAGAAAAGTTATATGCCAAGTTGACAAAGTGTAAATGTTGGTTGTCTAAGGTTTTATTCCTTGGCCATGTGATCCCATTTGAGGGATAAAAATATATATCAAGGAAACACGAGCCATAGATGAATGATAAAGTCCAAAGAATGTTTTCGAATTTCAAATTTCTTGGGACTTACTGGTTAGTATCAAAGGTGTGTGAAGAACTTGTCAATGATTGTTTTCCGTTTGACCAAGCTATTAAGAAAATACACATTTTTCATTTGGATTGATAAGTGCCAAGAAAACTTTGAGATGTTAAAAAAGTACTTACATAAGCTTCAAGATCAGTGCAGTCATAATTTGGAAAAGATTATGTGATTTATATTAATGTGTCTCATATTGGTTTGGGATACGTGCTCGTGCAAGAGGAACAGTTAGGCTTATGCTTCCAAACAACTAAAGAATCATAAAATAAATTATCCAACTCATGATCTCGAGATTGGAAACAGTTGTGTTTACTTCAATGATATAGCGCCATTATAAATATGGTGAGTGATGTTATATCTACACGGATCTCAAAGGTCAAAAGTATGTGTTAACTCAAAGGAGTGAAAATAAAGGAAATGAATTGAATTCGTTAAAGAATGATGATGTTCTTATCCATTACCATTAGGAAAGGCTAATGTGGTGGCTAACATGATAAAACCGAAAGACATTTTGTTCTGAGAGTTTTTAATATGTGATTTATCTTTAAAGAAATATGGTGCTTTGACTGTAGAATTAAAGTTAAATCTTATGCTGCTAGATCGATCAAAGGATTTTCAAAGAAAAGATAAAAGTTATCGTGCTTGTCAAAGATAGAACAAGCAGAAAAGTTTAAACCAAAGACCTTGAAGTTAAGTCTGATGGATGTCTGTATTATCGAGGGAGAGTTGATATCAGTAGCAGGTATGAAAAGAGCTATTAACAAGTTCGTTTCTAAATGTATGATATGTTAATGAGTTAAAGTGAAGCAGTAAGTGCCTTCTGGATTATTATAACTGATTGTCATCCCTAAGTGGGAATTGAAACGAGTTACAATGGACTTTGTAATAGGTAAAAATTATTTAAGATAATCTCAAGATAGATGACGATCAATAAAAGTCTTGTTCAGGTTTAAAAATAAAGAGATATTCTGTTAAAGTGGTGATAAGTATTTATTAAAGTATCGATTAGATTCTTCTCATGATATCACACGATTGGATATTAAGATTCAATCAGAAATTGACTTATGAAATTAGTACTTATTAAAGTTCGTTAGAGAGATCAAAAAGTTGAAAAAGCTAATTAGAAAAAGAGTAGGATATGAAAAACAATATCCCAATCTATTTACGTCAAATGCGTATTGAAAACTTGAGGACATATTTTCTTAAGGGCCCAAAAATTTTAGTTAGTGACCAAAATATAAAATTTGAATGTTTAGTAGCCAAAGTATAATGTTTGGAAAAGTTTAGAGACCAAAAAAGTAATTTTCAAAAGTTTAGGGAGCAAAAGTGTAATTTTAAAAAGTTATGTATTTTGGTCCGTAAATGAATAGTTTACCCCTAAGAATGATGTTTAGGTGGGAACTAGATTTTTGATCCGAAATTTGTGTTAAAAGCTATAAAGTGTTAAAGATAAGTAAAAATTCGATAAATCAGATCAAATAGAAATTTTGATAAAATTGAAGGATATTAAATTAAGCTTAAAAATATTATTTCCACAGTTTAAAATGATGGAAAATAACATAGAGCATTGGATTTGAGAATTTATTTCCATGTTCAATTTGGACCGTTGGAAGAAAATAACAAGATTGAAATTTTTGAAAAGTTGCATAGATAAAGTTGTCAAGGGTATAATATTTTGTTCATATTTGACTTTGGAAGATGGAAACCAACATGTGGCTTGGTATGGATGTAATTTCAAGTTTAGTTAATGGTAAAATTATCATTTCTTAACTAAATGAGTTTTAAATTCATTTAAGCTTAAATAAATGACAAATTTACATGGAATTAATATAGAATTTTCATGACATCTCTCCATTTTTTCATCAAGTCTGTGAACTTCCTCTAAGGTAAGGGGAAATATTTCCAATTTTTGAGAAATTTTCTTTAGATTTTGGATCGAACCATAAAATAGAAAATTATTATATTCGAAGAGCTCTATAATTTGGTATCATTATTGCATGCTAATTTTGCTTGAGTAATTAGATCCCAATGGATTATATACATGTTAGGGTTTCATGAATTGATGGTGGATTTTGAAGTTTTCATTTTGTAGAATCATTTTCAAGCCTAATTGATAATCGAAACCACCTAGATGTACTTGGGTTAGTTTCGGCCTAACCTTAAGATTAGGTAAAGTTTGTGTTTTGATGAAATTTGATTACAAGTTTGATTGTAGAGACTTGGAAATGATGATTAGAGGTTGATTTCATGTTTAATCAATTGAAATCAAGTGAAAATCATGGAACTCTAGCACTAAAGTATTCAACCATAGCTTGAATAAGTGACAAAATTTATGGAAAAATTATATAACAGTAAAAAATGATGTAGGAAGGATTTTACAAGCCTTAGAAAGTTATAGGGAACCTTATGTAATTTTGTGAAATTTGGGGACTTATTCCATAATTATGGAAAATTATGGGATAAATGTCTAATTGTTTAATAGTTCTTGTACGATGCTGGAAATTATTATTAAAGTGTTGAAATTGATGTTAGAATATGAAATTGGGCCATTATGCAAAGTTAGTAAAAGTTGATGATCAAATGACAAATATGGAAAAGTTGGGAACTTAAGTGAAAATGTTATGTGAAATTTGGATAAAACGGAATTTAAATAGTCAATTATAAGTGTTAAGGTCAAAATTTATGTTGTGACATTGAATTTGTATTGGTTGAGCATTAGAAGATTTTTTGGAATTTATTTCCTAATGTGTGCCTCTATTAGTAAGATTCTAACATGTGGTTTGAATTTTATATGTCTTGTAAATGATGCTCATTTAGATTTGGTGCTTGAAATCGAGATAAAACAATATTAAATCTAGAGAGAAACTTAAGGATGAAATGTGAATTTCTAAGGAAAGTTGCAAGGTAAGGACATCAGGTGAGTGCATATTTAATTTGTACTTATGTTATCGAATACAATTTGGCTTGCAATGAGACAGTGAAGGCATTAATATGGTAAGAAGTGACTCCTAACGTTGTGTGACTTTGTGATTTATGCATATATGCGTATTTGGTGGGCTAATAGAATTAGTGAAAAAGCTTAAAATGCAAATTGGTGAAATTTGCTTAGATTTGTCATCTGAATAGTAACTTTAGAAACTCTTCATAAATTATAAAAAATGATTAGAGGATGATTTTGTACCGTTGGAGTATTATATCTGTCTAATTTCTTTTAAAACAAACTGATATTGATTTCGAGGAATATACAAAAAGATATGAATTTTTAATCAAGGATATGTTAGAAAATAAGGCAATAGATTCTGTTCAAAACAACTTTTGTAAGTCAACTTTGAAAATTCACTATAAATTGTATGATTTGAACTAGAAGAATTGCCTTAAATGGTTAGATTTTTATTTGAGTCTAGTTTCTAGTTGTATAAACGGAATAATTTTTAAGTGAGTATATTAATACATAATAATATTTATTTGAAGGTAGTGAAAACTACCAAATATATGAAATTGTGATAAATTTTGGGATCAAACCAAATCGAAAGCAAAGGATCAAGTTAAAGCTTAGCAAGGCTAATATTTTGACATGTATATATAAAGTGTCAAAGTTAGTGCAATACTTGCATAACATTATACATGGATGTTATATACATCATTAGGAAAACTTGCGATGAGTCTACCTTGTTTATATTATCATGATATTTATGCCATTTATCATGTAATTGACATGTTTTAAATATGTCAACAGTAAATGTAAAATGTATTGATCACTTGTTGATATATATAAGTGAATGTTATTTCAAGCATGAACTACCCTAATGTTAAATGATATTTATATACACTATCGTGGATGGAATAAAAATAGACTATGTGCCCAAGTAAGTCATTGAGGGACATAATATATTTGTTAGAGTATGCCCAAAGACCAATCATGAGATGATTGTAATGATACTTTTTCTTTATCATTTTTAATGAATAAAGGAATTGCCACTATTATTTTCAGTTGTATTTATGTGTCTAGCATAAACACAATGATAATACAATCCATATAATAATATGATTATTATTAAATATTCTTAGTCGAGTATTATTATGGGCATTAACAATAATAATGTCTTTAAGGCTAACATGGAGTTAACTGATGAAAATGTGTTGTCATTGACATAGATATGTAAAAGTCGATACATGAGTATGTTGTTAGAGAACAGTATATTGGATTAACCCGCTATGATCATGTTTCATGGATTATTATGTGACGATCACAACATTGCTCATGGTGATGATTATATGTATAATCATCAGACTTGAGATCATTACTATCTCAACATGTATTGTTTTATGTTTTAATACAGCTAAACATGCTCTATAAATGGTTGCACTATAAAGATTGATATTAAACATATTACAATATATATAGTGAGGTATGAATGATCATATAGGATTTGTCCTTCCTACATAATAGGAAATATATCATAGGCCACTTGATTGAGTGAGACTAGAATGCATGGCCATGCTCGAATAAGTTGATATGAGATATCATAAATTATTCGTTTCTTATAGTCTACTCTAGATATCAAGAAATAATAGTTGGGCTATACAAGTGTGACTATTACAATACTTGTGTCTATTATAGATATAAGGACAAAAATATGTAACACATCAAAAGAGTTAGTCACTAACATATTATGTCGAATCATGACTTCCTGTAACTTAGGTAACAATGATATATTGTTAGATGTCACTCATTGTTTATAATATTGTAATGGTTCTAGTTATTACTATGAACGTTATAGGAACCTACATGGTCATACCCAATGGTTGAAAAGATCAATTTATAAATGTGCTACATATGTACAATGTTATTGTACATAGATAAAATGTGTAGTTAATATTAATATATATCGGGTAATTATATTCCTTATTAATTTCGGATTAAAACCCTAATAGCTAGGGAATCACATATAAAAGGGACATGTTGGTCTAGCATTCGTTTTCCCCATTTTTAGAAAATCTAAAATTCCTCAAAACTGTTTGAGAAAGAAATTACTCTCAACTACTTTTCAACCAGGTGAACTGAGTAGAGGCTATGATTCAAATAGTTCGTGAGATCGTGAGTAATTGTTGTATTGCTCCTATTCAAGGAACCCAAGGTGAGAAATTGTATTTCTTTCTTCCAATTTCAGTTTTAGCATACATGGATGGTTGGTGAGACCATCGAGTTTGTTTCCTCTGAGCCATGAGGTGCACCAACGGTCCCAATAGTTGGCATTCCATAGAGTTTATTAGTAGTTGTATAACTTGTAGCACTAGAGTTTCTAGCAAAGACACATGGTGCAAGCATTAGAGTTTCTTCTAAAGACACATGGTGTAAAACACTAGAGTTTATACCCAAGACACTTAGTGTATATAGTGGACATGACCTGATGTGGAAGCACTACGCTGCAGATATTCGACTCGAATACCCAGGTTCTCAAGATTTAAATTGAGCTATGGTTTATTGGTTAATAAATTATAAACAGGTGAAAAACTTATAAGCTTATGAAATAAATGGCAATTATATTGGTAAGAAATTTATATGTGATTCATATCATGTTAATATTAGTAAAATGATTGAAAATACAGGTAAAGTGATCATAATGAATTGCATATTATTGTTGTGTACATGTATGTGTTGCATTGCCTTGAATATTTATATAATCGCCTCATTAAGTGTATACTTAGCGTGTGATGATTTTAACTCGTAGGTAAAAGATAGCGAGAGGAGTAAGGAGCTGAGCTTAACATCAATCATTGAGGAATATTTATAGGTATCAGTAATGGCATCTTACTATAGTTTTGTATTTCTAGTTGGCATGTATACGTGTAGAAAAAGTATGTAATTTTTTAAACATTACTTTTCGATTTTTACGTGATTAAATTATTTATGTTAAATTGTTTGATTTCTAAATAAACAAAATTTTACCATTTTTCAAATGTAGATTGTCTGCAAATGTTTTGTGATATCTTTGACTTGTGTTCAGGGTCAGATACGGGAAAGGGGTGTTACACACATTCCATATGACGAGCTCACAAGCTTAGTGCCACATAAATAACCCTACTTTGCTATATGCATCCAACATAGATACATGATATAGTATGGTCATGAACGATTATAAACACTCAAGTAAACAAGTAAGTATCATGGTGTAATTTGGGTTCACTTAGCCTCTTGGAACACACACCTATCTTTACTTACTACAACACATAAGGAAGACATGTCTCAGATAACATCAATGTCTCCTTAAATATCGGGTTAAGTTAGGGTCACAAAACATTTGTACTTTACCCGGCTAGTCTTCTCTGCTAGAATACTTAGGATGTGTCCGGGTAACATAGCATCGGAACAGCATTCAACTAGTATTTAGGTGCCTAAAAAAAAATTGGACTTATCCACATAATCCTTACACAATTACACTAATGTCATTAAGTAACTCGAATGTCTTCATCGTTTCCTAAGCATTACAAAAGGGTATAAGTCTTATGGAATTTTACCTCATTAAGATCTTATGTTATCATGCATTTATTAAAGATTACCACTTTAATTCTTATATAAAAGTATACCCCCTCGAGGGACCCAAAATCACCTTTCCCAAATCAGCTAGTAAAATTGTCCAAGTTTTCAAGTGGGTATCGATATTCACCAGGGAGTATCAATACTCACTCTTTCAGTATTCATACCCTTGAGTATCGATATCAAATTTACATTCGATGTTCAAAAATTATCCCACTATCAATACCCCTATGAGGAGTATCAATACTATCCCCTTAGTACCGAAACTCCCATGAGTATCAGTACAAAATTGGCTACTGGAATCCAAATTGAGACCCTGAGTATCGATACTAACCCTTCAGTATCAATACTACACGAATAGTATCTATACTCCCTGACGAGTATCGATACTCACCTTTTACTCATTTGAATTTTTAGCCTTCACGAAAGGCAGTATCGGTATTGTTCTTACAGTATAGATACCCTCGACTCTGAGCCTCTATTTTCTCTCAGGAAAACACTTCCAAAACACTCCTAACGTATCCCTAACTTCCCCATTTAGTGATTAAGTCTTATTTTGCATTCACATAGCATAAAAGGTAATCACTTTGAGCATAAACAACAACCATTTTCGTTTGCATGATTTAAAATCCCCACCTAAGTGCACACAAAGGCTCAAGCACTCAAACATGCATCAAACTATTTTGATGTACAAGTAGTAGATAATTGTAGAAATGTGTTACCTTTCACCTAAGAGTTGCAAAAGTGACCTCAAGCTCAACCAAGGTTCAACTTCTCTTTGTTCTTTATTTTTAGCTTTCACCCACTTCTCTTAGTAATTAAAAGAAATGAAAAGGATTACAAATTTCCTTGAAGGCCTAAATGAGGTAAAAATTTGATTGTAAACTCTTTTGGATGGATTTGGAGCATCCAAGTGTCTTAGAATCCAAAACACCGACTAAACCCCTTCTATGGCCACCATGGCCGAACTCTAAGGTTGATAGCTCAAAATAAAGCTTTTGGGGAGATGATTTCAGAACTTACCTTCTTAATTTCGAACTAGGGATGGGCACTAAAAAGTTCTTACCTTTGAGTTTCTTTTGACCAAAGAATAGAAAAAGAAGAAGAAAGGAAGAAAAAGACAAGGAAACGGTGAAGTAAAAGTTCTTTATCAGTCTTCCACGTTGCTTTTTCGACCTCATGATTCCTCCATAAAACTTTCACCAAGAGAATTTTATTGTAGCTCAATTCCCTGACCTCCCGATCCAAGATCCTTATTGGTTCCTCTTCATAAGTCTTATCTTAACTTACTTTGACTTGCTCAAAAGAAATAACATGGGACGAATTCGAATGATATCTCCTAAGCATCGAAACATGAAAACATTGTGGATGTACTTCATCTCTGATAGTGAAGGATAGAGGTAGGCTACGGGTTTGACCCTTTCGAAAATCTCATATGGCCCTATCAAACATGGATTCAATTTCCCTTTTTATCTAAATCAAAATATTCTCTTCCATGGTGATACCTTTAAGAAGACTTTTTCTCCAACCTCGAACTCTATGTCAAATGCTTCCTTCAGCCGATCTTAAATTAGTCCAACTTATCTTCCTCCTCATAGATCAAATCAGGACAAACTAGTTTCCTATCACTGAGTTATATCCAACACAAGGACATCCTACATTTTCTCCCATACAAAGCCTTATAAATGGCCATTTGAATGCTTGACTGGTAGCTATTGTTTTAGGTGAACTAAACTAGAGAAAGATGATCATCCCAACTACCCTAGAGATCTAATTCACAACATCAGAGCATATCCTCCAAAATCTAATTCACACGCTCCGATTGGATATCAATTTATGGATGGAAGAAAATGCTAAAATGCAGTCGGACACCCCAAGGCCTAATCAAAAAGCCTTCCTAAACCTCGATGTAAAACATGAATCTTGGTTAGAGATAATCGATGTCACAACCCCATACAATCTCACTATCTCCTAAATGTACAACCTAGCTAATCTCTCTAGGGTAAAATCGATACGAATCGATAGGAAGTGAGCAGACTTGGTCAATTTGTCGATCACTACCCAAATGGCATTGTGCTTCCTTCATGTCATAGGCAACCGAGTTACATAATCTGTGGTCACCCTATCCAACTTCCACTATAGAATCTGAATGGGTTGGAGTAACCCTGATGGAACATGATATCTCACCTTCAGTTATTGACACACCAAGCATCTGGATATGAACTCGGATATTACCCTTTTCATACTCGACCTCCAATATAACTGACCAAGGTCTTGATACATCTTGTTTCCTCCTAGATGAACCAAACATGTACTAAAATTCACCTCCCCAAGGATCTTGGCTTGCAATTCGCTGATTGACAAAACACATAACCATCCCTGATAGTACAACACATTGTTGTCCTTTACTTAATAAGTCATTAAGTGTTTTTCAGTCCACTAAAGTTCCTTTAATTCCTTAACTAACTCTGGTTTGACTCTGAGTAAAAAATGTAAGCAAATCTCGAAGATCGGGCATTGTCTTTCGGCTCAGAGCATCGACTACTACATTCTCTTTCCCTGGATGATAGTCTATCTTACAGTCATAATCCTTGAGTAGTGCTACCTAACGTCGTTGCCTTAAGTTTAATTCCTTTTGTGAGGGTAAGTATTTAATCTCTTTTAGTTGGTGAATATATAACACTTATCCTTGAAAATATAGTGCCTTAAAATCTTTAAGGCGAAGACCACGACCGATAACTCCAAATCATGAGTAGGGTAGTTACACTCATACGGTTTAAGTTATCGGGATGCATACGCAACCACCTTGACCTATTGCATCAACACACATCCTAACTCGTTTAGTGAAGCACCATTAAACCCTGTGTAATGTTTGCCCGATTCCAATTGCATTAACACCAGTGCTTGAGTCAAAATCTCTTTTAACCTTTCAAAACATAAATTTGTCATTAATTTCAACATGAATGAAACTACCCAGACTTTGCCGCAGTTACTTGGCATTTTACGAAATGCTGAAAGTAATGTGAAAAAGGTTCGACCTAAGTATATTCAGATGATTCGTAAAGACGAGAGAAAGGGAAATAAAAATATCATGGCAAAGTCTAAGGGTAATAAATAGCCCATGCTCAGAGGAAAAGATGCATTGAAACCCAAATGCGAGTTAGAAATGAAGGAAAATGTTTCCATTGCAACAAGACCAGACATTGGAAGAGAAACTACCCTGTTCACCTTGAAGAGGTCAAAAAGACAAAAGCAAACAGAACTTTTGTTTTAGGTATTTATGTTATTGATGTTAATTTGTCAACACCTACTTCTTGGGTATTAGATACCAGTTGGGGTTTTCATATTTGTACTTTTCTACAAGGACTGCAAAATAGAAAGAATATGGCTAAGGGAGACGTAGACCTATGAGTGGGAAATGGAGCAAGAGTTACTGCATTAGTTGTAGGAACATATTTTTTATCTTTGCCTTGTGGATTTGATTTACATTTAGAAAGAATATGGCTTTGAGATTATTATTAAAAATAATTATTGTTTTTTTATCTCGATAATGTTTTTACGGTTCGGCATAATTGGTTAATGGTATTTATATTTTGAATTAAGAAAATACAATTTATAACATAAATACTAAAAGATAAAAAATGAATGACACAAATCAAACTTAACTTTGGCACTGTCGTTTAGGCCATATAAGTGAGAAACGCATATCAAAGTTCCATAAAGATGGATTATTAGATTTATTTATTTTCAAGAAAATTGATGTATATGAATCCTGCTATTAGAAAAAATGGCATGTCTCATTTTAATAGTAAATGTGCGTAATTAAGTGATTTATTAGGATTAATACATAGTGATGTATGTGGGCCAATGATTACACATGTCAGAGGTGGATTCCAATACTTCATTACATTCACTGATGACTTCAGTCGGTATAGGTATATTTATCTTATGCGTCATAAGTATGAAGTCCTTGAAACGTTTAAGGAATTCAAAAATAAAAGAGTATTAAGGCACTTTGATCAGATCGAGGTGGAGAATACTTAAGCATGGAGTTTGATGAACTCCTAAAATAATGTGGGATTGTCTCATAGCTTACACCACCTGGTGCACCATAGTGGAATAGAGTTTCTGAAAGAAAGAATCAAACACTTTTAGACACGGTTCAATCGATGATGAGTTATAGTGATATTCTAAATTCTTTTTGGGGACATGCACTTAAAACGACCACTTTCACACTAAATAGTATTCCATCTAAATCAGTTCAAAGGACACCATATGAGATATAGAGTGGGAAACATCTTAGCATGTCTTTTATGAAGATTTGGGGTTAAGAAGATTATGTCAAACATTAGATGTATACAAAGCTTGAACATAAATCTCATAAATGTATATTTGTTGGATATCCTAAAGAAACTAAGCGATATTATTTTTTAACCCTGACGAGAACAAAATGTTTGTTGCCCGAACAAGAGTCTTTCTCAAAAGAGAATTTCTCTCAAAGAAAGGGAAGGGTAGAAATATTGAACTTGGAGAAGTTCAAGAATGACATATCAATGAACCAAAGGTTGACCATGTTTCACAAGTTGTTAAGGAACAATCAACAAATTTAGAAACAAAATTACTGTGCAGATCTATAAGAGAACACCATGTACATAAGAGATGTGGATTTCTCATTACCACACATAGAGACGTTCTTCTTATGGATCAAGATAAGCATAGAACTTATCAAGAGGTAGTGTCTAGCCTAGACTCTAAGAAATGGCTTGAAGCAATAAGATCTGAGAAGGATTCCATGTCAGTAAACCAAGTGTGGACTTTGGTTGAACCACCTAAAGGGGTCAAACCAATAGGGTGTAAGTAGATTTTCAAAACCGACATGGATGGTAATGTACAAACATACAAGGGGCAATTAGTCACTAAAGGATTTCAAAAAGTTCATGGTATAGACTACTACGAAACTTTCTCCCCTGTTGTTATGTTTAAGCCCATTTAGATTTTGCTTGCAATAGTTGCATTCCATGATTATGAAATTTGGAAAATGGATGTTAAAATGTTTTCCTTAATGGAAAACTCAAAGAGGATGTGTAAATGACACAACCAGAAGGTTTTTTTGCTCCAAGAAATACTGAAAATGATTGTAAGCTATAGAGGTCTATTTATGGACTAAAACAAGCTTCTCGAAGATGAAATCTTCATTTTAATGATGCAATCAAAGATGTTAGTTTTATCATAAATTAAGATGAACCTTGTGTTTATAAGAAGGCTAGTGGACGCATTGTTTCTTTTTTGATCTTGTATGTGGATGACATACTCATCATATGAAATGATATACCTACCTTACAGTCTGTTAAGACTTGTTTAGGTAATTGTTTTCCTATGAAAGATATGGGTGAGGTGACATACATCTTAGGAGTTAATATCTATAGATATAGATCAAGACGACTCCTAGGTATGATTCAACGTACATATATAGACAAAGTGCTAAAAAGGTTCAGTGTGGAAGAATCCAAGAAAGGATTTTTGACTATGAGAAATGGTATTTCTCTTTCGAAGGAAATATGCCCTTCAACTCCACAATAAAGAAAATGAATGAATAAGATTTTATATACTTCGGCTTTCGGTTCTATCATGTATGCCATGATTTGTACTCGACTAGACATGTCGTATTCTTTAAGCATGACGAGTCGATATCAGGTAAATCTTGGTGAAAGTCACTGGGTTGCTATTAAAAATATCCTGAAGTACTTAAGAAGAACTAAGGATAAATTTCTTGTCTATGGAGGCGAAGAACAGCTTAGTATAAAAGGTTATAGTGACTCTATTTTCCAAATAGACAAGGATAAATCGTAATTGGGTTTTGTGTTTTGTCTTAATGGAGGTGTTGCGAACTGGAAGAGTTTAAAGAATGAAAAAGTAGTTGATTCTATAACAGAGGCTGAATACATTACAGTCAGTGAAGCATCAAAAGAGGTTGTTTGGATAAAAGTTCATATCCAAACTAGGGGTTTTTCCCAGCATATCGGATGTTATAGAACTCCAATATGATAACAATGGAGCCATTGCATAAGCAAAGGAGCCCATATCTCATAAACGGTCCAAACATATTCTTAGGCGCTTCCATCTCATTCGAGAGATCATTGATTGATGAGATGTGGAGATATGTAGAGTACACGCTGATGACAACATTGCAAATACCCTAAAGAAGCCTTTAGCTTAGCAGAAGAATGATCATCACATTGAGTCACTCAGTATTAGATATGTGAGTGATTGGACTTAATGCTAGTGGGAGATTATTAGAGTATGCCCAAAGATTAATCATAAGATGATTGTTATGATACATTTTATTTACCAATTTTATTGAATAAAGTCATTTCCACTATTATTTTCAATTATATTTATGTGTCTAATATAAACTGAAAGATAATAAAGTTCATATAATGATATAATTATTACTAAAATCCTTTGTCGAATATTATTAAGGGTATGGACAATAATAATTTATTTAAGACTAACATTTTATTGATTGATGATAATGAATTATCATTGACATAAAGATGTCAGAATCGATACATGAATATATTATTAGAGAACGACATATTGGATTGACCCACGATGACCATATGTCTTGGATTATTATGTGACGGTCACAACATTGCTAACGATGATGTGTATGATCCTTAGACTTGAGATCATTGCTATCTCAATATATATTGTTGTATATTTTGATACAGTTAAACATGCTCTACATTACCCCAAATTTTTGTTAGTGACTAAAACATAAATTTTAAAAGTTTGGTGACTAAAATATAAAAATGAGAAATATATAAGGACCAAAGTGGTAATTTTCCCAAAAATATTTTTTCATAAATGAATAGTTAACCCCCAAGAATTATGTTTTTGTGGTAATCAGATATTTTATCTAAAATTTGTGTTAAAAGTTAGAAAGTGTTAACGTCTGGTAAAAATTCGGTAAATCAGATCGAATAGAAATTTTGAAAAAAATTGAAGGATATTAAATTAAGCTTAGAAATATTATTTCCACAATTTGAAATGATGGAAAATAATGTGGATCATTGGATTTGAGAATTTATTTCCATGTTCAATTTGGATCGTTAGATGAAAATGGCAAGATTGAAGTCTATGGAAAAGAACATGGGTAAAGTTGTAAAGGGTAAATTATTTTGTTCATATTTGACTTTGGGAATATGATAGTGTTATGTGGCTTGGTATGGAAGTAATTATCAAGTTTCATTAATGGTAAAATTGTCATTTCCCTTTAAATGAATTTTAAATTCATTTAAGCTTAATAAATGACAAATTGGCATGAAATTAACAAAACATTTCATGAAAATAAGGCCTTCTACAAGCTTCATTTCGTGCTCCTTTATACCCTAGATAAGATAAAATTTTATTTTTCATTATCAAGCAATTTCCAAAGGTTTTTCTATTAAGATGTGAAATAGAAAATTGGTCTATTCGATGAGCACTATCATTTGATACCATTATTGTATGCTAATCTTACTTGAGTTTAAAAATTACAAATTCTAGAGTTTATGTTAATGTTAGGATTTAAGGAGTTGGTGATTGATTTTGAAGTTTTTGATGTTGTAGAATCATTTTCAAGCTTGATAGATGATTAAAACCACCTATATATGGTCATAGTAATTTTGGCCTAAACCCTATATTGGGGAAAGTTTTTGATTTGATAAAACTAAGTTAGGAGTTTGATTGTAGAGATTTGGAAATGTTGAATAAGAGGTTGATTTCATGTTTGACTCAAGTCAAAATCATGGAATCCCAACCCCTAGAGCATTCGGCAAAAATTTTCCATGGCATAGAAATCATATTTAGAAGATTCTATAAGTCTTGGAAAATTTTAGGACTATTTTGTAATTTTTTAAAAGTTGGGGGACCTATTTGATAATTTTAAAAAGTTATGGAGTAAATGTGTAATTACCCAATAGTCGATACCCATTACTGGAATTTTATTTTAAAAGGTTGGAATTGATGTTAGAATGTGAAATTTGACTATTTTGGGAAGTTATAAAAGTTTAAGCATCAAATGGTAAATATTGAGAAAGTTAGTGACTTAAGTGGTAATAATGGTATTGTTGAGGCATTGGGCTGGAAATTAGAATTATGAAATTTTATTTGAGCTATTTGGGACTTGAAATAAAGAAATAATGACACGGGACCATTGTGAGTAAAAAGGAAAAGTTAAGATGAACTCTAGAATAATTCAAAAATAGTAGTACTTTTCAGCATTATTATTGTGTTGAAAATGTTAGTAAGAATACTAACATGTATTTTTTTATGCTATGCATTATTGCTTATGTAGATTGTGATTAAACTCGTGGTACAAGCAAATCGAATGGCAAGAAAAAAGTCCAAGAATAATCGGATATCGATAAAAAGACATAGGTGAGTGTATTTTATTATGTACTTATATGATATGAGGAAGGCTTACGATGAATAAACCTCGAGTCTTTTATTAAGCATTTTTAACGCATTTTGAAATATTTTCATAATGTTTTATGAAAATGGTTTTTATTGAAAATATTTTGGGTATTAATTGTCCTAAAACAAATGGATGTGTTTCATACTATTTAACATCTATTGATGTTTTGGAATAAATGTTCAATCTACGATTTGGATATAATAGCCTATTGTATGTACATTGAGAGTCATAGGTGCAATTGTAATACCTTGAATAAGGTGGTTATCGATTGATTTTGTTTAACGCATTATTACTTCTTATAGTAGTACATTTGTTGCACTATGTCACTATGTCACTATGTGTGCAAGGATGGTGTTCATAATGAATTACCACTCCAAAATTGTTAGTATAGTGTCATTGTGTTCTACAATAACTATACGTTATTGTAGCACTTAGGTTCTAATTGTGTACCTTGCATTCTCATCTGACATACATTATGTTGTGAATGGATTTTTGAATACGTTGATTTATAAGTATGCTATGCATATGAAAATAATATTTCGTAGGTTATGTGATTGACACATTGTTTATCAAGTCATTTTTATACGTTTATATATTTTAAATGAAATAAATCATATTTTGATCTCTTATGATTACCTATGTTTTTAAAATGTCTTAATTTATAATGCCTCACTAAGTGAATACTTAGCGAGTGATTGTTTCACGCATAGGTTATATCGTACTTTCGGAGTGAGGAGTACAACTGATATCAAGGGTTACCTTATTAGTAACAGTATGACATCTTTAGATGTTCATTTGAAATTACTAGCTGGCATGTATTTTATTACTTTATGATGCTCTAGTAGGAGTTGTTGAAATATAATTTTGTAGTATTATATTTATCAGCGAACTTAAACTATTATATGATGCATGTAAACGCTATATTACATATTAGTAGTAAATGACATTTTAAATGATTTATTATTAGATTGTATTATTTAAAAAAAAGAAAAATTTATTGTTTTTTCAAATACAAAAGTTGTTTAAAAGCATGTGACATCTCTGACTTGTGTTCGGGAACTTATTTGGGAAAGAGATGTTACATTTATTGGTATCAGAGTTGTAGATTTAGTTGATTCTCTACCTAAACTGAGTGTATTTATGTGAAAATTTTGTACATGCCACTAGGATGTCAAATTTACAAGTATGATATAATTGATGTCACTTCTTACTAATCTAAATTGTTATGATTATGTGACGTGTTAGATGTCATAATCCGAAAATCCACAGAGAGAGAGACATCAGGAAGTCCAAGAAGGGACTAATAGTGGGAGTAATGAAATCAACATCAAGCATCCTACTCGGTCTTGCATAATAGTGATTGGTACATCAGGGAGTGTCTATGCAATATCATAGAGAATTTATACAAGCTTTAGATATGATTTTAGCTTGATATCAGCCTCCTTCACCTCCCTTATTTTGCTAGCTCCCCAGATTTTGATTCCAAGAGGGATGAGAAGTTTGGGAGCACCTGAGTTCCAGGGAGAGGAAGATGAAGGTCTGATAGCTGCGGAATTATGGTTAAATGACATCAAAGTGATGTTGGATAATCTTCATTGCTCAGACTCTGAAAAACTTGAAGGAGTTGTATCGCTGCTTCGAGGATCAACCTGAGTGTGGTAGACAATTTCCATGATGTATGAGTCACCTGAGAGAGTGAGGTGGCAATTCTTTTTACATTGGTAAACAATTCTTGTGAGCAATGTTTATGAAATTCCTCAATCTAAAGCACGGAAATCAGACAATTTATGAGTATGAGTCCTAGTACAATAGGTTAAGTTGTTTTGCTATATAATTGGTTTCCAACGACGAGGCCTGGCGTGACTGTTTCACCGAGGGTTTGAGGCATAAGATGAAATAAATAATGTTGCCATTGAACATATCTACCCTATAAAAAATGATTAATCGAGCAAAGGAAATTGAAAGGGCTCAAGAGGAGAAATAGCTGCAAAGCAGAGCATTTAGAGAATGAAAAGATCAAGAGCATCCTCAGTTTCTTATCATGCCAAGAGAGGTAAGGGTTTAGGTTCCTCATATAATAATAGGTTTAATTCTGTTGTAGCTTCATATAAGGATAAGAAATCTCAGTCAGTTGCTGCTATTTTGGGCAGAGCATCCCAATATAGATCTTCCCCATGTCAAACGTACGGTAAAGTACATGGTTGAGTATGTCGAGTTATCAGTGGCGCATATTTCAAGTGTAGTGACATGTGTCACTTTGTTCGAGATTTTCTATGAGGTCTGAGGACAAATCAGTGTAGACTGAGAGATCACAAGTAGTGACTCAAAGAGGTAGAGGGAGAGCTAGAAATGGAGGACCATCTGAGTCGACTCAATGACCAGAGATGTGTAAAGTAGCTAGAATTTATAATATAAAGACTAATGAGGACTGGGATGACCTGAAGATTATAACAGGTATTTTCAACATTTTTATGAACTTGTATTTTTTTTGGTTGATCCTAGTTCTACGCACTCTTACATTAGTATAAAGCTTGTTAGAGATTGAGGAATTCCTTTAGAAATGATCTCAAGTGATATGATAGCGATAAACCCTATAGATCATAGTGTAAAGGTGAGTAAGATATATAGGAATTGCCTGATAAAGATTCAAGGGGTTGTGTTCCCAGTGAATCTAATGGAATTACCTTTCATTGTGTTTAAGATCATTTTGGCCTTGAATTGGTTGTCTCCACATTATTGATGGGTAGATTGTCAGAAGAAGCAATTATTTTTTAGAGATGCGGAGGGTTCAAAAATTATGGTAATTTGTGAAAAATTGAAATCAATGCCAATGTGATATTAGTAGTGACTGCAAAGAAGTTGATGTCTGAATGGTGCACAACTTTTCTAGCTAATGTGATAGATACTCAAGTATCTAAATTTAGGTTGGATGATATTCCAATAGTTCAGAATTCCCAGATGTCTTTCCAGATGAATGACCTGGGTTACCTCCTGATCGAGAGGTATAATTCAAGATTGATTTTTTTTGGGTACTAAGCTGTTTCTATGGCTCCATATCAGATGGCTACACTGAGTTAAGAGAACTAATAGCCTACTTGGAAGAGTTTCTTGATGGAGGTGCCTAGTGTTTCACCTTGGGGAGAACATGTGTTGTTTATGAAAAAAGATATATGGATCTATGTGGTTATGCATAGATTATCGGTAGCTGAATAAGGTGACGATAAAGAGCAAGTATCATCTTCTAAGGATTGATATTTTTTGATCAATCGAAAGGTACAACAGTGTTTTATAAGATTGATTTTTGATCTGGATACCACCAGCTAAAGATTAAAGAAGAGGATATTCCGAAGATAAATTTCTGAACTTGTTATGGACACTATGAATTTGTAGTAATGTCGATCGGTTTGACTAATGCTCATGTGGCATTTATGGATTTGATGAACTAATTTATCCAACCTTATTTGGATCAGTTTGTGGTGGTATTTATTGATGACATTTTGGTGTACTAAAAGATTAAAGAGGAGCATGATGTTCATCTTCGCTTTGTTCTTCAGACCCTCCGAGAGAAAAATTTGTACGCCAAGTTGTCAAAGCGTGAATTCTGGTTGCCAAAGGTTGTTTTCCTTGGCCATGTTGTTTCGACATAAGGAATAAGAGTAGATCGCAAGAAAACTTAGGCTATAGTGGATTGGAAACCCCCAAAGAACGTCGTAGAGGTTCGTAGTGTCTTGGGACTTGTTGGTTACTATTAAAGTTCATGAAGAACTTTTCAATGATAGCTTCACTGTTAACCAAGCTCTTAAGGAAGTATGTGCCTTTTTTTGGATAGATAAGTATCAAGAGAGCTTTGAAATGCTAAATAAATTTTTAACAGAGGCGATAGTGTTAGTACAACCATAATCAGGTAAAGAATATGTGTTTTTTAGTGATGCATCTCATAACAGTTTGGGATGTGTGCTTATGCAATGAGGTAAAGTTATGGCTTATGCCTCTAGAAATTTAAAGACTCGTGAGAGAAATTATATGACTCATGATCTTGAGTTGGCATCGATTGTGCTTGCTCTAAAGATTTGGCACAATTATTTATATGGTGAGCGATGCTACATTTACACGAATCATAAAAGTCTAAAGTATTTGTTTACTCAAAAATAATTTAATTTGAGACAGAGAAGGTGGATTGAACTCTTAAAGTATTATGATGTGATCATCGATTATCATCAAAGAAAGGCTAATGTGGTAGTTGATGCACTTAGTCGAAAGACTTTTGCAGCCTTGTGAGCTTTGGGTGCGCATTTATCTTTAAGGGAAGATGGCATATTGATTGCTGAATTAAAGTTAAAGTTGGTGCTTTTAGATATGATTAAAGAGCTGCAAGGGAAATATGAAAAGTTCTTAGTAAGGAATGCACAAGTGGAAAAAGACAAGACTAAGGACTTTGAAGTCATGAGTGATGGATGTTTGTATTATCGTGAGAGACTTTGCATTCCCTACAATGAAGAACTAAAGAATGATATTCTTTCTGAGGCACAATGCAGTCCGCTGACTATGTATACAGGTGGAAACAAGATGTATCAGAATTTAAAGAGTCAGTATTGGTGGCCTAGTATAAAAAGAGTTATCGCTGAGTTTTTTACAAAGTGTTTGACATGTCAACAAGTGAAAGTTGAACATCAAGTGCCTTCGAGATTATTCAAACAGATAGCTATTCATGAATGGAAGTGGGAGTGAGTCACCATGGATGTTTTTACAGGACTACCTTTGACACCCAACAAGAAAGAGTCAATATGGCTTATTGTAGATAGATTAACCAAGAGAGCTCACTTTATTCCATTCCGGATAGATTACTCGATGGATAAATATGTTTAGTTGTATATAAAAGAGAAAGTTCAGCTTCATGGAGTGCCTTTGTAGATAGTATCCTACAGATATCCAAGGTTTACTTTGATATTTTATAAGTCTTTACACGATGCCTTGACTACTCGATTAAATTTCAGCTCAGCTATTCATCCGCAGACAGATGGTCAGTCTGAACGGACTATTCAGATTTTGAAAGATACGCTAAAAGCATGTGTAATTGAATTCAAGGGATCTTGGGAAAAGTATTTGCCTTTAGAAGAATTTGCCTACAATAACTATCAATCGAGCATCAAGATAGCTCCGTATGAAGCCTTATATAGGAGAAAGTGTCGAATACCATTAAATTGGTTCGAATTAAAGGACCGAGATTTTGTTGTCCCTGACTCATGAAAAAAACTGGAAGATAAGGTGAAGATTATTCAAGGTAATCTTAAGATAGCTTTCAATCGACAGAAGTATTACACGAACTTGAAGAGGAAAGAGATTGAATATCAAGAAGATGATAAAGTATTTCTCAAGGCATCGCCTTGGAAGAAAGTATTACAATTTTGACGAAAAGAAAAACTAAGTTCAGGATTTATTAGACCTTATGAAATTTTAAAAAGAGTTAGACCAGTGGCTTACCAGCGAGCTTTGCCTCCAGAAATGGACATGATTCATAATGTTTTTCATGTGTAAAGGGTTATGAAGTATCGATCAGATCCTTCACATGTCATTACCTTGGAGGAAATAGAGATTCGACCATATTTGACCTATTAAGAATAACCATTTGATATTTCGGCCCAAGGAGTCAAAGAACTAGGAACAAGAAAATCCTCTACTTAAAGTTTTTTGGCGGAATCACAAAGTCGAGGAAACTACTTGGGAAAGAGAGAATGACATGAAAATGCAATATTCGTACCTCTTTACATCAGTTATGTACTAACATTTGAATATGAATTTTTATTAAGGGGGAGAATTATAATACCCCAAATTTTTTTTGTGACCAAAATATAAATTTTGAAATTTTGGTGATCGAAGTATAAAATTACAAAAAAGTATAGGGACCAAAATGGTAATTTTCCAAAAAAATTATTTCATAAATGAATAGTTCACCTCAAGAATGAATTTTGGTGGTTATCAAATTTTTTATCCAAAATTTGTGTTAAAAACTAGAAAGTGTTAAAGTCCGTTAAAAATTCAGTAAATCGGATCGAACAAAATTTTGAGAAAATTTGAAGGATATTAAATTAAGCTTAGAAATATTATTTTCACATTTTAAAATGATTGAAAATAATGTGGATCATTGGATTTTAGAATTTATTTTCATGTTCAATATGGACCTTTGGATAAAAATGGCAAGATTGAAGTTTTAGGAAGATGATAAGTGTTATGTAACTTGGTATGGAGGTAATTATCAAGTTTCATTAATGGTAAAATTGTCATTTTCCATTAAATAAATTTTAAATTCATTTAAGCTTAATAAATAAAAAATTAACATGAAATTGACTAAACATTTCATGAAAATAAGGTTTTCTTCTAGCTCCATTTCGTGCTCTTTCATATCCTAGGTAAGAGAAAATTTTATTTTTCATTTTCAAGCAATTTCCTTAGGTTTTTGGATTAAGATGTTAAATAGAAAATTGTTCTATTCGATGAGCTCTATCATTTGGTACCATTATTACATGCTAATATTGTTTGAGTTCAAAGATCCCAAATTTTAGGGTTTATGTTCATGTTAGGGTTTAAGGAGATGATGATGGATTTTGAGGTTTTTGATGTTGTAGAATCATTTCAAAGCTTGATTGAGGATTAAACGCCTATACATGTCGAAAATAATTTCAACCTAAACCCTAAATTAAGAAAAGCTTGTTATTTAATGAAATTAAGTTAGGGGTTTGATTTTTGAGACTTGAAAATGTTTAATAGAGGTTGATTTCATGCTTGACTCATGTGAAAATCATCGAATCCCAACCCTAGAGCATTCGACCTTGAAGAAAGAAATACGGAAAAATTGTGAAAATTTTCTCATGGCTTAGAAATTGTATTTAGAAGGTTCTACAAGCCTTAGAACATTTTGGGACCATTTTGTATTTTTTTCAAAAGTTAGGGGACCTATTTGATAATTTTAAAAAGTTATGGGATAAATGTGTAATTACCCAATAGTTGATTTCCATTGCTGGAATTTTAATTTAAAGGGTTGGAATTGATGTTAGAATGTGAAATTGTACTATTTTGGGAAGTTAGCAAAGTTTGGGCATCAAATGGTAAAAATTGAGAAAGTTAGTGACTTAAGTGATAATAATGGTATTGTTGAGGTATTGGGCTGGAAATTAAAATTATGAAACTTTATTTGAGCTATTTGGGACTTGAAATGAAGAAATAATGGGAAGGGACCATTATGAGTAAAAGGAAAAGTTAACATGGATTCTAGAAGAATACGAAAATAATAGTATTGTTGATCATTATTATTTTGCTTAAAATGTTAGTAAGAATACTAACATGTATTTTATATTTTTTTATGCTATGCATTGATGCTTGTGTAGATCATGATCAAACTCATGATACAAGCAATTCGAAAGGAACAGAAAAAGTCCAAGAACAATCGATATCAATAGTAAGACATAATAGTAGGCATACCAGGTGAGTGCATTTTATTATGTACTTATATTATATGAGGAAGACTTACGATGAGTCAACCTCGAGTGTTTTACTAAGCATGTTTTTAATGCATTTTGAAATATTTTCATAAAGTTTTATGAAATGGTTTTTATTGAATAATTTTAGGGTATGAACTGCCCTAAAACAAATGAATGTGTTCCATATTATTTATCATATATTGATGTTTTGGAATAAATGTTTAATATTCGATTTGTATATAATAGCCTATTTATGTACATTGAGAGTCATAGGTGAAATTATAATACCTTGAATAATGTGGTTATCGATCAATTTTCTTTAATGCATTATTGTGTTCTTGTAATAGTACATTTGTTGTACTATGGCACTATGTGTGCAAGGATGGTGTTTATAATGAATTTCCACTCCGGAATTGTTTGTATAGTGTCGTTGTGTACTACAATACATATGTTATTGCAACACTTAGGTATTAATTATGTACCTTGTATTCTCATCTGATTGATAAGTATGATATGTATATGAAAATATATTTTGCAAGTTGTGTGACGGAAACTTTTCTTATCAAGTCATATTTATACGTTTATATATTTTATACGAAATAAATCATATTTTGATCTCTTATGATTACCTATATTTTAAAAGGCCTTACGTAATTTATTATGCCTCACTAAGTGAATACTTAGAGTGTGATTGTTTCATGCGTAGGTTATAACGTACTTTCGGAGTGAGGAGTGTAAATGATATCATCTGTCAAGGGTTGCCTCATAAGTAACAGTGTGACATCTTTAGATGTTCATTTGATATTACTAGTTGGCATGTATTTTTGTTATGTTATTATGCTCTGGTAGGAATGGTTGAAATATACTTTTGTAGTATTATATTTATCAGTGAACTTAAACTACTATATGATGCATGTAAACGCTATATTACATATTAGTAGTAAATGAAATTTTAAATGTTTTATTATTAGATCATATTATTTAAAGAAATAAAATTTTACTTTTTTTCAAATACGAAATCTATTTTAAAAGCATGTTATATCACTGACTTGTGTTCGGGAACTTATATGGCAAAGAGGTGTTACATGCTCCGTAACTGGTTTCACTATATAGGCTGATATTAAACATATCTCGATATGTGTAGAGGGATGGGAATGATTAAGATAATATTTTTCCCCTCCATGCATAATAGGAAATTTATCACAGACCACTTGATTAAATGAGACTAGAAATGCAATGTCATGCTCGAATAAGTTTATATAAGAAATCACAAATTATTCGTTGATTATAGTCTACTCTAGATATCAAGAAATAATAGATGGTTTATACAAGTGTGACTATTCTAAGACTTGTGCCTAGTCTAGATATAAAGGATAAAATGATGTAATACATAAAAGAGTTAATCACGAAGATGGTATGTTGAATCATGATTTCTTATAACTTAGGTGACAATGATATATTGCTAGATGTCATTCATTGTTTGTAATATTAAAATGGTTCTCATATTACCAGTAATGATACAAGAACCTAAATGGTCACACCCTGGGGTTGTAATGAGAAAATATTAAACGTAATTTATTGTAGAATTATTGTACATGACTAAAAAATATAATTAGAGTTAATATGTGTATATTTGATATACATATAACTTAATTAACCCGAATATAATAAATTAACGTTAAAAGAATGTAATTCTGATTATGACTCTTTTAATGGATATTATATTTCAAATAATTAAATAAGAGTTTTTAAATAATTAAAATAACAGTTTTAATTAATTAGGAATGAAAAAATCCTAAAGGTTAGGGTATCTTGTCCTTATAAAGAAAAACAAAGGTATAGTAGTTGCACTTGTTTTTAGCAATTTTTCTCAAAATTGTTTTTGGGAAAAAAGGATTTCTATTTGCTCTCAACCGAGTAAACTGAGTAGAGCTTGTGATGTTTATCGTGGAGGCTACGATTTGAACTGGTTGTGACTGCACTGTCGTATTTTTGTTTTTTGAGGAAATCGATGTAAGTAATCGTATCACTTCCTCTAGATTTCGGTTTCATCATTCATAGATCGCTAGTAAGATCATCATGTTTATTTCAGTTGCACCAGGGTGTGCGTCGACGGTCCTAATAGTTTAGGGTAACTTAGCCTCGCGGAACTCACACCCATATTTACTTACTACACCAATTAAGGAAAATCTTGGTTATGTAGCATCAATGTCTCCTAAATATCAGGTTAAGTCCGGGTCACAAAGCATCGGTACTTTACCCGGCTAGTCTACTCCTCTAGAGTACTTGGGACATGTACGGGTCACATAGAATCGACATAAAATCCAACTAGAATTTAGGTTCCTAAGCACAAAATTGGACTTATATGGATAATCCTTACACAATTACACTAACGTCATTAAGTAACTCTGGTGTTCTTGTTGTTTCCAGAGCATCACACAAGGGCATAAGTCTTATGGAATCTTACCTCAATAAGATCATATGTTATCACACATTTATTAAAGATTACCACTTTAATCCTTATGGAAAAGTATACCCCTTAAGGGACCCCAACTCACATTTCCCAAATCAGCTAGCAAAACTATCAAGTTTTTACGTATGTATCGATACTCCCATGAGTATTGTTACCAAGTTTGGATTCGATATTTTAAAAATTATCCTAGTATCTATACTACCGCCTTGGTACCGATACTATCATGAGTATTGGTACCAAAATTGCCTATTGGAATCCAAATTGAGACCCCGAGTATCAATATCAATCCTTGAGTAGCGATACAACACGAACAATATCGATACTCCCTGATGAGTACTGATACCCACCTCTCAATCATTTGAATTTTTAGCCTCCATGAAGGGTAGTATCGGTATTGTTCTTACAGTATCGATACCCACAACTATGAACCTCTGTTTTCTCTCGGGAAAACACTTCCAAAACCCTCCTAATGTGCCCCTAATTTCCCATTTAGTGATTAAGTCTTATTTTTCATACAAGGAGCATAAAATATCATCACTTTGAGCATAAACAACAACCATTCTCGTTTTCACGCTTAAAAATCCCCACCCAAGTGCACACAATGGCTAAAGAACTTAAACATTCATCAAACTATATATTTTGATCTACAGATAGTATAGAAGAGTTAGAAATGTGTTACCTCTCACATAAAAGTTGCAAAAGTGACCTCAAGCTCAACCAAGGCTCAACTTCTCCTTTTTTTCAATTTTGAGCTTTCACCCACTTCTCTCACTAATCAAAAGAAAGAAATAGGATTAAAAACTAGCTTAAAGGCCTAAATATGGGGGAAAATATGATTTTGAACTCTTTGGGATGGATTTGGAGCATCCAAGAGTCTTAGAATTCAAAACCCCCACTAAACCCCTT
Source organism: Hibiscus syriacus (assembly GCF_006381635.1). Classification (NCBI taxonomy): domain Eukaryota; kingdom Viridiplantae; phylum Streptophyta; class Magnoliopsida; order Malvales; family Malvaceae; genus Hibiscus; species Hibiscus syriacus. Next base: position 1,358,449 of record NW_024061878.1, on the reverse strand, counting down.
CTATAGCCACCATGGCCAAACTTTAAGGTTGAGAGCTCAAAATGAAGCTCTTGAGGAGATTATTTCAAAACTTATCTTCTAAATTTCGGAATAGGGATGAGCACTGACAAGTTTCCACCTTTCTTTTAACTAAAGAAGAGAAGAATAATACTAGGAAAAAGTGAAGAAAAATATATGGTAGAATTTTTTCCTAATATGTGAATGCTTCTCTATCATAACCTCACCAACCATTAAAATGATTCATCCTTTTAAAACAATTTAAGGGAAAATTCACTCCTAGTCCCTCTCATTTGATGTACACTTTAAAAATACCCTTTTTAGACCTTATTGGGCTCAAACCCAACCCAAAACAACTACACATTGACCAAAACTTCTAAATGGTTTCCTTAGTCCATTTAAACCCATTCGGGTTTTACCCGAAATAACTAACTTGGGAATCTGGGTGTTATAACTCTCTCCTCCTAAAAGAAATTACATCCTCGAATTTTATCTGAGTAGAAAAGATGCGAAAACTATAGTTGTTTGTCTTCTTTGGTCTCTCACGTTGCTTCTTCGACCCCATAATTACTCAACAAAACATTCACTAAGGAATATTGCTTGTTTCTCAATTCCTTGACCCCCCCCCGATATATGATCCTTATTGTTTCCTCTTTATAAGTCATATCTTACCTACTTTAATTTGCTGCAAAGGAAAGACGTTTGACAGATCTGAATGATATCTTCTAAGCATCACCGCGTGAAAACATTGTGGATATATTCCATCTCTGGAAGTAAAGCCAAGCGGTAAGTACGTGTATGACCCTCTTGAGAATCTTATACAACCCTATGAAACAAGAAGTCAACTTCCCTTTTCGTCCAAACCAAATCACTTTTTTTCCACGGTGATACCTTTAAGAATCCTTATTATGAACCTCGAACTCTGTCTTTTTGTTTCAAATATGCATATGATCTTTGCAAGTAAAATGCTTCTTTTATTCGATCTTGAATTAGTCAAACCTTATCTCCGCCTCACGGGTCAAATCAGGCTCAACTAGTTTTCTGTCACTGAGTTCTGTCCAACACAAGGACATCCTACATTTTCTCCCATACAAGGCTTCTTAAGGGGACATTTGATTGCTTGACTGGTAGCTGTTATTGTAGGCAAACTCAACCAGTGGAAGATGATCCTCCCAACTTCCCTCAAGATTTAATATACAACATCGAAGCATATCCTCTAAAATCTGAAACATATGCTCCGATTGGCCATCGGTCTCGAGATGAAAGGCAATGCTAAAATGCAGTTAGGTACCCAAGGCCTCATGAAATGCCATCCAGAACCTCGATGTAAAACATGGATCTCAGTCAGAGATGATTGACTTTAGAACCCCATGTAGTCTCATTATCTCCTAATTGTACAGACTAGCTAATCTATCTAGGGTGAAATCTATATAAATCAGTAGGAAGTGAGCGAACTTGGTTAATCTGTCGACCACTAACCCAATGGCATTGTGCTTCCTTCGCGTCATAGGTAACCCAGTCACATAACCCATGGTCACCCTATCTCACTTCCATTGTAGAATCTGAATGGGTTGGAGTAACCCTAATGGAACCTGATGCCCCCTTCACTTGTTGACTTGCCAAGTATTTGGATACGAACTCAAATATCTCTCTTTTCATACCCAGCCACCAATATAACAGACGAAGGTCTTGGTACATCTTGTTTCCTCCTGAATAGACTGGAAACGGACTACAATGCACCTCCCCAAGGATCTTGGCTCATAACTCGCTGATTGATGGAACACATAACCATCTGTAATAGTACAACATATCACCATCATTTAACTCAAAACCTGATGCCTCATCTCGATAAGTTTGTTCAACCTTGGCCATTAAGCTTGTGTCAATCTTCTAGAGTTCCTTGATTTGTTTAACTAATCAGGCTCAACTTGTAACTCCGCTAATATCCCTCCCTCAGATGTTAGACACAAACATGCAAGCAAAGCTTGAAGATCAGACAATGTCTTCCATCTTAGAGCATAAGCTACTACATTCTCTTTACCTAGATAAAAGTTTAGCACGTAGCCATAGTCCTTGAGTAGTTTTACCTAACATCGGTGCCTCAAGTTTAATTCCTTTTGTGAGAGTAAGTATTTCAATCTATTATGGTTTGTGAATATATAACACTTCTCCCCAAAAATATAGTGCCTTCAAATCTTTAAGGTGAAGACCATAACCGATGACTCTAAATCATTAGTAGGGTAGTTCCACTAATGTGGTTTGAGTTATCGGGACACATACGCAACCACCTTGCCTTCTTGCATCAACACACAACCTAGCCCGTTTAGAGAAGCATTATTAAACATTGTGTGATCCTTACCCGATTCTAATTGCATTAACACTGGTTCTTAAGCCAAAATCGCTTTTAACCTTTCGAAACTCTATTGATGTTTTTTTCTCAAACAAAATACTCTCTCTATAAACTTAGTTATCATAGTGACAATCATGGAAAACTCTTTTACAAAGCGTCGATAGTAACCAGTAAGTCCCAAAAAGTTGAGCACCTCAATTACATTCTTCGATGGTTCCCACTCAACTACAGCTCGGATCTTTTTTGGGTCCACTCAAATGCTCTCCGTAGACACTACATGACCTAAGAAAAATAGTTGTGGTAGCTATAACTCACATTTACTGAACTTGGTATACAATTGTCACTCTTTCAAGGTCTGCAATAGATACGGAGGTGGTAGTTATTCTCTTCCTCGAAATACGAGTACACCAAGATGTCGTTAATTAACACAACTACAAACTATTCTAAATATTGATGGAATATCCTATTCAGCAAGTCCATGAATGTTGTTGGGGAATTTTTTAGACAGAACGGCATCATCAATAACTCATAGTGAACATATTGGTTCTAAACGCAGTCTTTTCTATATCGGCCTCCTTAACCATCAACTGATAGTATCCTGATCTCAAATCAATATTGGAGAAAACTCTAGCTCCTCTTAGTTATTCACACGGGTCATCGATCCCCGGAAACATATATTGGTTCTTTATGGTTAGTTTATTTATCTTATAGTAGTCAATGCACAACCTCATTGAGTTATCTCTCTTCTTTAAGAACAACATTGGTGCTCCCTATGATGACATTCTAGGGTGGATGAATCCTCACTCTATAAATTCCTGAATTTGGATCTTAAGTTCCTTCAACTCTGTTAGTGCCATATAATAGGGAGCGATGGACACCATAGATGAACCTGACATAACTTTAATGTCAAACTCTAACTCTCTATTTGGAGGTAAGCCCAACAACTCTTTTGGGAAGATATCCAGAAAGTCTCTCACTATACGTATCTCCTCAAGAACCAGACTAGGTACATAAGTATCAACCACGTAAGCTATAAATGCCTCACAACCATATGAGATAAGTGACTTTAGTACCATCAGTTTTACACAATTTGAGTTGCCTCGCTCTACACCTTAGACTCTCTTCATGCTTGGTTAGCCAATCCATCCTAGGGATTACGTCAAATTCTCATAACAGAAACTCTATCAAGTCGGTACAAAAGGTTTAATTATGAATTTCTATATAACATCTATGGTGGACTTTATTAACCAACATATCTAACCCCAAAGGGCTTGACACACAGACTTTAACCTCTAAGTCCTCAGTCGGGATGTCCCTCTCTCGGCCAATATCATAACAGAGATAAGAATGGGTTGACCCAAGATCTATCAATGCATTGAGTATCATGTCAAAAACTTTAAATATACTGAGATGACGTCTGCAGGTTTGCAATCCTCCTTAGCTCTAACGGCGTACTAGCGGGAAGTAACTCTAGCCTTTAGTTCAGCTACTGATCTGGCGATACCCCTACTCTTCTTCCTAAAGTTGTATTACCTCTTCCTTTATAAGATCCTTGACCCCTCTATATAGACCGATTCGATCTCTAAGAAGGTAGTGTGGTACTACCTACCTCGAGACAGTCTCTGAAAGGTGCTCAAGGGATCCGCACCCATAGCAAGCTTGAGAAATGTTATGGCACTCCCCAGAGTACCTCCTTCAGTAGTGTCTACAAGTTGGGGGTTACATGGCCTAATTTGATCCACCAGTAATCACCACAGATTCTGAAATTAAGGGTATCCTACAACCTCCTGATCTATCTCCACGGCTCGAAGCATGTCATGCCCTCTAAGTTTGGGAAGATGAAGGTCTCTGCGACCCTTAGGAGTCTATGGCCCTCTTTTCTAAAGTCTGGGATAGTTTGATAGTGTTGGGTACTCGATGACTCTGACCCATAGAGTTGCTCAATAAACTAGCTCTCCTCCTCAGAATTCGCTCAACTACCTTGGCTTGGTAGGCCAGTTCAACAAACAATCTTGGTGGGTTGGCTACCAGTTAACTGAGAATTTCAATGTGGTGGCCTTCTCTAAACCTCCTGCAGTGGTGCTCCTTAGTGGACACTGACTCGGGTGTATAACAGCTCAGTCGCAAGAACTCACTCTCATACTCGTACACCAAGAGATCTCCTTGATTCAGCTGTGTAAACTTATCTCTCAAGTTATTGGTGTATGTATCACCTATGTACTGTCCCCTGAAATCAAATAGTAAAAGCTCCCATGTTGGACGCTCTAGCTCCAGTGCCATCTCATGGTCTCCAACCAGTCAATCACATCACCCTTCAGCAAGTTAATGGTGCACTCAAGGTTACCCTCAGAGGTAATATGAAGATGTCGTAAAGTGTGAAGGGTGTCGCGGAGCCACTGGTTGGGGACTATAGGATCGTCCTTATCATATTCAATGAAGTCGATGGTCTTGTAATGGTGGAGTCTCTTGACGGAAGACTCCTGAGGATCTACTAAAGGTGGAGCGATTGCTGCAGGCATTGCGGGTTCCATAGGGATATCCCTAACTATGTGCCTCAACACCTGTGTGAGGTCACGGAAGAATGTCATCTTATCTATGCCCACCTACTCTAAGACACCCATGTCCACAGAGTCGATAACAAACTCATCCCCTGTGTCCCCAATTAACGAGGTACAACTCTTCTCTCGGCCCTCCTGACTGTAGTCGAGATTGTCAACCATAACCTATTATTTCTAAAAAGAGAATGGAGTCAGCATTGCCATTTACAAACATTTTAAGTACTCTTGACACTCTAAATGCATGTACTTTACAGACACTTAATGCCTCTAACCCACGGGTCTTAGAAATGACTAAACATGATGCTCTGATACCACTAAATGTAACACCGTAATATGAATCAAACCCGAAAGCCTATGGACTATGATGTCACACGAAACCACGTGAGTGGCCAGTCATTTTTTTAAAATATTTATCGAATGAACAACGTTAACGTCTAAAATTTCATACGTTTTTAAATAATAAGTAATTCAAATATGGGGGAGCTTCTGACATAAGTATCCAAAATACGATGATAAAGTAAAAAAACATAGTTTACGTCTTAGATACATATAAGGGTCTATGATAGTACATGCCCACTAAAATACTCGAGTCGTACTATAGAAGTGATAAAGTCTGAAATGTTCTGAATCAATGATGTACTCCTTGAACCAACACCTAAGGACCTACACATAGAAACATATTTCATACACTGAGCTCACAAGCTTAGTGCCACATAAATAATCTACTATTCTACATGCACCCAACATATATACATGATACAATATGGTCATGAAAGATTATAAAAACCGAAGTAAACAAGTAAGTATCATGGTGTAGTTCAGGGTCACTTAGCCTTTCGGAACTCATACTCCTCTTTACTTACTACAACACTAAAGGAAAACCTGGGTCACATAGCTTCAATGTCTTCCTAAATATTGGGTTAAGTTTGGGTCACAAAGCGTTCATACTTTACCCATCTAGTCCACTCCTTTAGAGTACTCGGGACATGTCCGAGACACATAGGATCGGTACAGTATCCAACTAGCATTTAGATTCCTAAGCACAAAATTGGACTTCTACAGATAATCCTTACACAATTACATTGGCATCGTTAAATAACTTGAGTGTCCTTGTTGTTTCCTGAACATCACATAAGGGCATAAATCTTATGGAATCTTACCTCATTAATATCTTATGTTATCACACATTTATTAAAGATTACCATTCTAATCCTAATGGAAAAGTATACCCCTTGAGACTCGCATTTCCCAAATCAGCTAACAAAATTGTCCAAGTTTTCTCGTAGGTATCGATACTTATCTTGGAGTATCAATACTCACTCTCTCAGTATCAATACCTCCTGATTATCGATACCAAATTTGCATTCAATGTTTCATAAATTATCCATTATCGATACCCCTATGGGGAGTATCGATACTACCCCCTTCTTATTGATACTCCCACGATTATCGGTACCAAAATTGGCTATTGGAATCCAAATTGAGACCCCGAGTATATATACCAACCCTTGAGTATCGATACTACATGAACAATATCGATACTCCCTGACGAGTATCGATACCCACATCTCACTCATTTGAAATTTAGCCTCCACAAAGGGCAATATCGATATTGTTCTTATAGTACCAATACCCTAAGCCCTGAACCTCTATTTTCTCTCAGGAAAACACTTCCAAAACAATCCTAAGGTACCCATAACATCCTCTTCTAGTGATTAAGTCTTATTTGCATACAAGGAGCATAAACAAAAACCATTCCCATTTTCATGCTTTAAAATCCCCACCCAGGTGCACACAAAGGCTCAAGCACTCAAACATGAATCAAACTATATGTTTTGATCTACAAGATGTACAGAAGGGTTAGAAATGTTTTACCTTCCACCTAATAGTTGCAGAAGTGACCTCGACTAAGGTTCAACCTTTCTTTGTTCTTTACTTTTGAGTTTTCGCCCATTTCTCTCATTAATCAAAAGCAAGGAAAATTATTAAAAACTTGCTTAAAGGCATAAATGTAGTAAAAATGTTATTCTAAAATCTTTGGGATAGATTTGTAGCATCCAAGAGCCTTAGAATTCAAAACCCCTCACTAAACCCCTTCTATGGCCACCATGGCCAAACTCTAAGGTTAGGAGCTTAAAATGAAGCTCTTAAGGAGATTATTTCAAAACTTACCTTCTTAATTTTGGACTAGGGATGAGAACTAACAAGTTTCCACCTTTGAGTTTCTTTCAACCAAAGAAGAAGAAGAATAATAAAGGAAGAAGAAGATAAGGAAATGGTGAAGAAAAAGAGATGAAGAACTTCTTCCTAATATATGAATGCTTCTCTGTCATGACCTCACCATCCATTAAAAATATTTATCCTTTTAAAAAAAATTTAGGGTAAATTACACTCCCAGTCCCTCTCAATTGATTAACACTTTAAAAATACCCTTTTTAGGCCTCAATGGGCTCAAACCAAAACAACTACACATTGACCCAAAACTTGTAAATGGTTTCCTTAGTCCATTTAAACTCATTCGAGTTTTACCCAAAACTACTAATTTGGGAACCAGGGTGTTACATATGCACACAAAATAGACTTAAAATAGCCTTTCACCGTAAATTTGGCCTAAAGGGATTATTCCATCGCAGAAGAGATGGATTCTTTTATAAAAGGATCGATCCTTTTTGTAAATTGGTCAATCCTTTTTTTTTGGAAAATGTGAAGGATTGATCCTTTTTTGCCCAATGAATTATCATTTTTCTTGAAATTTATATGTTTATTTGAATGAGCAAATTTGATGACACTGGACTCAAATATGATGCAACCTAAGTCATATTATTGATAGGAATTTATTTTTAATGAATTAGAGGATACTCATGAATATCAACTTGAAATATCAAATTATGCAAATTTTTGTAGTGATTTATTCAGTCCATATCTTACAGAATTAAGGTTCAAATAAAGTCACACAAAAGTAAAATGGCTCTAAAGATCCTAAAAATGTATCTTTGCAATCTTACTATATTTAATCATCATATTCTCAAAATTAACATATATAATCAATATAAAGCATGAAGAACATGATATGACAATAGTAATCAAATATTGCAAATTTAAGGCCAAAATCATAATATAAGCATATTTGGCCATAAATATGCAACTCATTGAATGATAACCCCTTAATTAATTGTAATTAAGAATTACATGGGACACTTATGCATAAAATTATATAAAATCACATAAAACTTGTTACCAATTGAATTAATGTTGATTTGTTAAGTCTCTCTTTCTTCAAGTGCTCATCCTTAGTGTCTATGGAACTTCCAAATAGCTTGCCATTGATCACCATAGCTCCAACAAACCTATAAGAGGCACTTATTTGATTTTTGGTACCCAAATTAGTTTTGATCCTTGAATGCTAGTTTCAATGCCTCTAGTTCCCTTAGGAACCCATACTTGTTTTATTTTATAAATTTTTTTCTTTATATGAAAAGTATTATAATTATGACCATGATCATGACAATTTGAACATTTTTTCATTATTGAATTTGATGAATCCTTAGAAATAATTTCTTTTTGTTTTCTTAAATTTTCAAGCTTATTTTTCAAATCAAGATTTTCATTTTCAAATTGTTCAATTTTAATTTTTAAAAGTTCTAAATCTTTTTTCAAAATTTCATTTTGACTTTCAAAATCTAATTTTTCTTTTAAAAGATAATCATTTTTTATTTAAAATTTAGCAATTATTTTCTTATATTTGGAATCCTTAACTCTCTAACTCCAAAATCATTTCATGATAAGCATCTTGTAACTCATCAAAAGAATATGAATTTAATTTATTTGAGTTAAAAGATACCTTTGAATATTCTTGGATGACCATTAGACAAAGGTTGATTACTTCATCATCTTGATCGTCATTGATAGTCTTCATCACTCCATGTAACCATAAAAGCATTATTCTTTGGCTTATTTGATCCCTTCTTCCTCAATAAGGGGCAATCACACTTCACACGCCCCAATTTTTGGAAATTATAGCATATGATGAGATCTTTTTCCTTCTCTGACTCATGCTTCATCTCTTTATCTTTGGATTACATGAATAGTTTGAATATTTTGAAGAGATTGCCTATATATTTATCTTCTTCTTTATCCTCTTCATCATAATTGTATTATTTATGTGTAGAGGATCTTAAAGCAACACTAACTTTTTTTCTTTTTTTCTTCTTCTTGTTCTTGTTCTTGTTCTACCTCATTTACCTTCAACTTATGAGTTAGCAAGGAACCAATAAGTTCATTAAGAGTGGGAGACTTCAGGTTCTTTTCTTTGATGATCGTCATCTTCTTCGATTGCCAAGACATTGAAAGAGAGTGAATCATCTTCCTAACAAGTTTTTCATTAAGAATAATCTTTCCATATCTCTTGAGGCCATTGACAATTACTGAGAATCTATCTGTCACAACTTTGATGTATTCATTCAGTTTCATCTTGAAGTTCTCATAGTTTTAATTGAGAACATTGATTTTCATTTTTGTCACTTTAGAAGTTCTTTCATGGGTAACTTGGAGCTTTTCCCAAATCTCATTGGCATTTGAACAAAAGGAAACTCTTCCATATTCATCCGAATCTAGTGCATAAAATAAATATGCATGGCATTAGAATTGAGTTAGAACTTCTTCTTTTCTTCTTCACTTCAATCCTCCATCTCATTTGTTAGAGTAAAGTAACCCTTCATGTTGGAGTCTAAAGCTCTTAAATCATTTTCTTGAATGAAGAGCATCATCTTATTCTTCCAATAGGCATAATTTGCTCCATTGAAATATGTGGCTTGTTGAGTTATTGTGAATCTTTAATGTAGTAGAGCTGGTGATTAAAGCCATCTTTCTGCGTTGATTATAGAATTTGATAAAACTCTCCTAGGACCTTCTTAATGTTGTAAAACTATTGATAGATACCCACTTTAATACTAATTGTTATGAATCAATCAACCAAAATATACCAATAGGAGGTGAATTAGCCTTTAAAAGAATTGGTGAAATCAATCAAAAAATAAAAAAAAAAGTTGTGCAAAAGATTTAGAGTGGTTCAACTTTATCAACCAAAGTTTACATCCACTGCCTTAGCATCCATACTAAGGATTTCTCAAATCCACTAGATTTGTTTACCTTTAAGGACAAGATGTAACCTTACAAACACTTCAAGATTTATACTCAAAACCTTGAATTAACACTCTCCCAAAGAGTAATTACAAATTTAGCAAACAAAAGAAAACCTCAAAAAGGAAAATGTGTTTGCAAACAATAAAGTCTCACCCAAATCACACTTGAGCAAATTAAACAATAAAGCTCACAAGTGTGTTACAATGAAAAGATTGAAAAATTAAGCACAAAGAACTTCTTTGTTGTTGATATATTTGTTCAATATGGTTCTTGTTGACCTTGGGATGCTTTGACCTTTAATTTATACATTCTCCATCAATTGTAGCCATTTGGACATGATGGAAATCATTATAGCTATTAACCAAAAACAATATTTGATGCACTAAGGATTTATCCTTTGGTGAAAGGGATCGATAATTTTTTAAGATAATTCTACCATTATAAGAAAATGGTCGATACTTTAAGGGAATGAATCTCCTTTTGGTGAAGGGATCAATCCTTTTCCTTAAGGGATCGATCCTTTTATGAAGCGATCGATCCAAAAGTTTCTAGAACCAAGGGATTGATTTATTGGTCAGAGGGATCAATCTATTTTCTAAGGATTTGATCCATTGAGCCAAAAATCTTTGGAAACTCGACTTTAAAGCACAAATATGATCGATTATGCTTTTGAAAAGGTTCGACTAAGCTGGAAAATGTTTAAAACATATTTTTCAAGTTAATTTGGACTTTGCATTATTTTTTATACATTTTTGACAAATTCGATTTAGTCCAAAATCAATTCTACAGTTTAATGTTATGTCAAAATATTAATTCAACATTTTTTTGTTTTTTCCTATATTGTATATGTTTTTTGTTTTTCATTTAATGTATTTTTTTATAATTTTTATAGTACAAGTTGTATTATCTTTTCTATTTTCTATTTTATGTTTCTATAGGACTTTTACAAGAACGAGGTCATGTTTTCTCATTGTGTCAAGAAATAATTAGATGTTTAGACAATCATAAAATGAATAGAAAAGCAAGCTTGACATCCTTAAATTTTGGAAAGGAAATGAAGTTTGATACGGAAAGCTTTTTGATCTTGTTATGAATATTTTAATTGCACCCATCACAAATAATTAACTTTTAACATAAGAGACCAAATTTTGAATAAATGGAGAAATTCTTGTATCCCTGAAAATGTAACAACTTTGATAACATAATTTATTTGGTTATTCAATTATGGATATAATTTTTTATTACCTCTTAAATTTCTTTTAATTTCCTATAGTGAAGTTTGTTCACTATCTTTTTCATTACTAACCTATTGCATTTGTTTATTTTAAGTTAAACATTACATTGTTTATTTTCTTATTTTATTGGTAAATAAATTAATACCTTTTTTATTATTACTAATGTAGTCACAGAAGATGATGAGTTTGTTGGTTCTATGTGGATTGAACTACAATAAAATTCAACAATTGATGCATACATTATTTATGTCTATCAATTTTAAGAAAGTTAAGTTTTATTAAAAAAATTATTTAGAAATTGAATGTTAGTTAATTTGGCATTGCTTTTAAAAAGTGACCTTCAAAAATGTTATAGAAAAGAAATTTTTAATGTGACTTTTCAAAAGTAAATTTTTAATTTAACTGTGTGGTATTGTTGTTAAAAAACTAATTTGAAAATATAAAATGCTCATTATAGATATTATGTCGTAAATTGTAAATATAACATTTAAATTATGTTTACACGTATCAATACTAGGATATATAAAATATACTCCTTTTGTCTCGTTAAATCTGACCACTGTTGATTTTTTTGGGTCAATTTTTTGTTTATCTTGACACATAATTATTTAAAATTTATTATTGATAAATATATGAAAAAAAGTATATTTTCTAAACCTTAAATCATGTAGTTTTAAAATATATATTTTATAAAATTAAATTGTTTAAAATATTTAAAATAATCATGGTCAAAGTTTAAAATTTTTATTTTTTGAAAGTTAATAATGGACACATTTAGTGGGACGGATGGAGTATCAACTTAAAAATAAAAAAATTATAAAAATATATTTTAAGATAATTCATTAATAATATTTTTATATATGAAATAATTTATTAAAAAATATATTATCAATACTTTTCGACAAATGAATTTTAAAATAATATTTTAATTATTTTGGTTTAACATCAATCATTCATTTAAAATTTAAAATAAAATAATTTAAATGTTATATTTATCTTTTTAACTAATTAAAAATAAAAATAAAAAGATATTAAATTCTGGTTGAAATCTTATATGTTGGTAGTACTTATTTATCAAAAGTCATTTTTCTTATTGTTCTCTTTAGCGTTATACGAACTTGATAGGTATCTTTTGAAGCAGTTTAGTATGATTGGGTTTAGAGACTATTTTAAACATTCATGATTGAGTTTTTGTTTTACTTGAATAGCATTAGACTGACAAGAGGCTTACATGGTTAGAATAATAAAAGAATTGGATAGTCTATGTGGTTTTCTATTGACCTCTGGTTGTTAAAGAGGAACTCTATTAAGAATTGGATACTTTTCAGGTTTTGACTCCATGCAATTATTTGGAGAAAATAAATTTGTAGGTTGGTGTAACACCCTAATTTTTCTCCAACCTCAAACCTTATGATTTGGGGATTTTGACCTTAAATCCCTATTTCAGTGCCAGCAGATTATTAAGTTCAATTCGTTACCCGCAGCTGGGTTCCCATTTGAGGCGGAAATAATTTTAATTTCGTCACTAGTTATTATTTTGTAATCTGGAAATTATCGTTATGGGTTTTGATTGAGGTGTTATAATTTTGCAGAAACTTTGACTCGGAACTGGAATTACCACCTCCTCCGCCGTTATTCACGAACTTCAAATTGGACCGTATTACTCGTGTTGAACGTGAGCAATAGTTGATATTTGTAGTCATCTAGATTTGTTAGTTATTTGTCGAAACGTCCATAAGGGTCGGGAGGTGGATTCCACTATAACGTACCACTTCGAATGATATTAAATTGTGGTTTATGGGAATCGCCATCAATCTTTTTAAAGTTGACTGAAACATTAAAAAATCTTGTTAATTTAACAAAATTAAAACAAAAAAGGTTAGTTCACTTACAAAAAAATATGTCTCGGAGTCGATTACGTGGGGAAATGATTAGCATCAAAACACAACGACATTTCAGTACCTAGTCAATCGTGTTGTTGTCCTAAAAAATTGAAATGGTTAATTAATTTGAGACCCCTTAAGAAAATAAATCTTAATTAACACTTAAAAAAAATTAGTTAGTAAAATATACCAAATATAATGGATAAAAATCATGATAAAAATAAATGGATTAAAGAAATTCACTCTTCCTACCATAAGAATCCTGAAAAAGAATTAAAATGTAATTTATTAGTAAGAAATAATAAATAAATAAATAAAATAATATATATAAATAAATATCAATAATAATAGGTCAATTCTGAAATAAAATAAACGTAAAATGTAACTAGATGAGATTAAACATGAAATTAAAGATTGTAATAAAAGTGGAAAAACTAATTAAAGTAAATTGAAACCAAATGGTGAGATTGAAGTAAATCTAGGAACGAACAATGTAATGATAATTATGCAAATCAAATGGAAAATTAAATATTTTTTTAAAAAAGGAATAAGTGACGGAAATAAAACCAATTTAAAAAAGTTAAAGAGCATAAAGAACATAAAATACAATTATAAAAGAATCAACAAATTAAATTTAAACTAAATTAAATTAAAAGTTAATACGGAATGAACCTGAAAAAACAACAAAACAATATTAGTAAAAAAAGTAAATTAAAGATTAAATGAACATTAGAGTAGATAATGAAATCATGAGGCGTTAAAATAAAATAAATATAAAATCTAATAGCAAAATTTAAAAAGTTGAAGTGTAAAAAGAGCAAAATCGCGATTTGATCGGAAATAAGAACCGAAACCATGATTTTCCCAAAACTTCAAGACGAAAATACGTTGTTTTGAGAATTTATAAAACCTTTTTTTAACTATTTTAGTCATTTCTTCTCTTCTCTCTTTATTTTCATGAGCCCTTCTCTCTAGGAGATCACCGTTGGCCATCCATCGCTTGTCGTCGACCACCAGCGGTCACTGTCCACAGTAACCGTTTGGGCCCGAAATCACCGGTGAGTTCGTCTTGGTCTCCTCATCTCCTATCTAGGATTGGATTTTTTAGAAAAATACGTTGTTTGTTGCAAAATATCCAAAAACCGTTCGGTTTTCCCCTTCCCGATCTGACGCCTTCCACCGTCAGATCGCCTTGAATTTTTAGTATGTTGTTCATTGTCCTCCCTCTGTCGTCTAATCGTTTGGATTCAAGAAAGGGAGTCGCTATCACCAGCGAAGGGCTCCTGCCGAGAGGGTAAACTTCTCCCCTATGTTGCACGGGGACGGCAAAGGAGCCTTGTTTCAAGTACCCGATACGTTTCGGGTACGGGGACGGTCGGGGGACGTACCGGGATGTGCCACGGTGGTAGGTACGGTTGACCGAATTTAGGGACGATCAAAGTTTATCTGGGGACGTTTCAGGGACGTCCCCGGGGTAATTACCACCGACAAGAATTGCTCGAGCGGATAAGAGGAAGAGGAGGAGGAGAAGGAAGAAGAAGATGCAGAAAATTAGGTGGTACCGTGGTCAGGAGGTTCTTCTTTCTCGATGACGAAGCCGGTGGCTAGCTCGGATTCTTTGAGTAGTACTGAAGGTGAAGGTGGTGGCGGCGCCGGTTTTGGATTGAAAAGGATGAGAGAAGAAGTCTTAGTTTCTGCTCTGAAGTATGTTGATTTGTTTCCCTTACTCTGTTTTTTGACCTTTAATTATATTCATCTTTAAAAATATAAATTGGGGTTTTAATCTGAAAATGTTAAAGTTAGATGAATATTCCAGTTCATTGGTAAAACTTCAAAAAAAAATTATTCTTTGCATGTATTTCCTGAGGAACCAAACAGGATTTTTTTATCATAGTGAAATTGCTCTTTCTTTCTGTTTTTTTACGAATGCATGATGAGATTGCGTGCTCCTCATCTCATTTAGGCTCGAGGGGATCATCCAATGGAGAAGAATCATCATCAATGAGCTCATCAAGACTATTAAAGCAACCAAGATTACCCGAAGCTAATCCATTCAGCTATTAATCAAGATGACGGTGAAACAGAGTCGAGATCAACGGCTATCATCAGCTCTTTGAAAAGCCTCCAAAACCACATGATCATGGATGATAATGATGCATCGGCTGCGATCATCTGGAAAATGTTTCAAACTTCTTGACATAAAAAGCCATTGTTGTCTTTTTTTTAATTCAACTTTGAAATTTTTGGAAATTCCTTTTATTGTTATAGTTTAATACTATAATTATTTGAATAAAAAATGATCAACTTGTTTATAGATATATAATAAATTGATATTTAAAAGATTTGACACTTTAATATTATGATTTGATTATTCTAGAGTTAATATTGTGATTTGAATCTTGAAATTTGACATTTTAATATTATGATTTGTTTATGGATTTTAATGTTTTAAACTTAATATTATGGTTTAAGTCCTTTATTTATGATTTTTTTTATTTATAATTTTTAAATTATTTTATATGTCGTACCCTTACTATTCTCATACCCGTAATTTTAAAAAGTGTTATTTCCTGTCCCGTTCCCGTTGTCGTATTTGTCCTCGTATCTGTATAAGTGCAGCATAACTTCTCCATCTCTTTTCTTTGTTTTCGTGCTCTTCTCAATCTTTCTTGTTTGAAGGTTGTTTGTCAGGATCATTTGTTTGCCAAATTTCGTTCGAAGTGCAAAAAAATGCAACAAGAGAAAAACAAGAAAAAAGGTAACTGAATTCTGGGGGAATCTCTTTTATTGAATATGTTCTTTTTCGGGTTACAATGGTTTCCTCTCCTTTCTAATTCCCTTTTTCCTCACTGTTTTGTTCTTGTATCGAACTCCCCTCTCCCTTACAATTGTTTTCGCATCATCTTTATATATGAAGCATTTCCTTTTTTTATCATCAATCAAAGTGATTTGCAAATCCTTTTTATTACATTTAATCCCAAAAAATTTTGCAATTTTTGGATTTGATGTTTTTGCATCCTTAGGTTCATGAAACTCTTAACTTTTTTTTAATCTGTTGGAATTAATGTTTGATTTGGACCTATGAAAAACCTTTAATAAATATATATTAATATAACAATAAACATCAATAATAAATAATAATATAAATATAACAATAACAACATATAATACCACTAATAGTAAAATAAATATGATTACTAAATATAATAACCTATAATAACATATCATATAGTAATAGTAAATAATAATATAAGTAATAGAAATAAAATTAAAAAACATAAAAGAAATTTGAACTCAATCTCGGATGAAAGTGGATTTCTATCGTTGTACCTTTTTGTCCATTATTATATAACGAAAATATGACAAAGATAAAAACACACGAATTTTTGTTAGGTTCTCAAAAATAAATGGATTCTGAAGGCGAGCTCGCTCTACTGATGTTGAGATGCTTATTTTTCTTCAAGAATCGGATGATCATTCTCTAAGTCGGATATCTTCTGATGTTGAGATATCTGACTTCAAGAATATGTGACTGGACTCTAGTTCCTCGTTGCTACACTATAATTGATTTGGTCCTTGAACTCGATTTCCTCTACCGATAGTTGAAATTGTCTTCGAGAATTTTGGATGGAGGATAGTTTCTTGATGCTATCATGCGGTTGATATGCTCTGAATTTAAACACTTTGACAGATAGTCTTTCTCGATTTAAGCTGATGTGAGCATTTTATCTATCACAATCAATTTTGGCCCTTCTTATAGACTTAAAGCCCTTGGTTTGAATTTCGATCGAAAGGTGGTTCCTCATTGCCACCATACGGTCAGTGTGCTTTCGAGTTGAGTGGAATCAAACTTCAAAGCCTTGGTCCGCAACTAACTCTTCTTGATTTGAGTTACATCGAAATTTAGGATGGGAGATAGTTCTCGTTGCTAAATCACAATCATTTGGGCCTTCTTCTAGACTTGAAGACCTTAGTTTGAATTTTGATCGAAAGGTGGGTTCTCATTTCCACCATGCAGTCAATGTGCTCTCGAGTTGAATGGGATCAAACTTGAAAGAATTGGTCTATAGATAGCTCTTATGGACTTAAGCTATGTCAAAATCTGGTCTGGAAGTAGTTCCTTGTTGCTAAATCGCAACCGACTCGGGTCTTCTTCTTAACATGAAGACCTTAGTTTGAATTTTGACTGGAAGGTAGTTCCTCATTGCTACCATGCGGTTAATGTGATATCAAGTTTAGTGGAATCAAACTTGAAAGCTCTAGGTTAACATATAACTCTTCTCAACTTAAGCTATGCTATAAGTGATTCCTCCAAGAGAATGACTTTTTGGATGGCTCCCCTTCGCGAGTTTAAGCCAAATAAGAAGACTCTCCCTCATTGTTTGAGTCGATCTTGATTCTTTGGATAACACTTATTCGTGAGTCTAAGTCAATCTTAGATCTTTGAGTGCAATATCGTTCGTTGTGAAGTTGAAACTAACTCGAACAATCTGTAAAATCATACACATGCATGAAAGTCATGAATGCAATGCTCCTAGGTATGCATGAATGTAGAAAATTAGCTCTTCATCGCGAGTTGAATCATGTAAAAAAATGTATCGAGTGGGACAAAAATTTTCAAGAGAAAATATCTCAACTGAGATGAAATTTTGGTTTTTAAGAGAAACTATCTCGAGTGAGACGGAAAGCTTTCAAGGGAAAATATCTCAAGGGAGATGAAATTTTTGTTTCAAGGGAAACTGTCTCGAATGAGACAAAATATTGAAACTATCTCAAGTGATACAAAACATTTTCAAGGGAAAATATCTCAATGGAGATTAAATTTTCATTTTAAGAGAAACTATCTCGAGTGAGACGGAAAGCTTTCAAGGGAAAATATCTCAAGGGAGATGAAATTTTTGTTTCAAGGGAAACTGTCTCGAATGAGACAAAATATTTTCAGGGGAAAAATATCTCAAGGAAGATGAAATTTTTGTTTTAAGGGAAACTGTCTCGAGTGAGATGAAAATTTTTCGAGGGAACATATCTCAAGGGAGATGAACTTTTCATTTCAAAAGAAATTGTCTCGAGTGAGACAAAAAAAATTGAGGAAAAACTATCTCCAGTGAGATAAAATTTTGTTTCAAGAAAAGTTGTTTTGCGTGAGGTAAAAATTGTTTTTGAGAACAAATATTTACTATCTCAAGTGAGATAAACTCTTGTCTCAAGGGAAAACTGTCCTATATAAGACAAAGTTTGAAGTGAAACAATCTTAAGGAGGATAAAGGATTAAAAGATGTCCTCAAGAGCTGAAAAATGATCTTAAGAAAGATGAGATTCTTTGAAAATATTAAAGATGTCCTGGAGAGAGGAAAATGGTCTTGAGGAAGACATTTTTTGGAAGAAAAAAATTAATGAAACCTCAAGAGAGAAAAATAGTCTCGTGGTCTTAAAAAGATAGTTTTTTTTAGTTTTTCAATGGAATCCTCAATAGAGGGAAATAAATGATCTTAAGAAAGACAAAACTTGAAAATATTCTCATGAGAAAAAATGATATTAATGAATGAATGATGAATGTTTGATGCAAATATGCTAGTGATGAAAGTGCATGCTTTCATGAATGATAATGATGTAGAGGTGTGCAGAAGTCTTCATTCTTGAAATCTCTAATCTTCATCATCATCTCGGTCGTGTATGTAACCGTAATTATTGGCTTGCAAAAATTTATTCTTCACGCTTCAACAAACTCTTGCCCAACCATTGATCCTGAGCTTATATGGCCAAGTGACATTCTTCAACGTACATTCCATATAAAGACTATCTTCTTAAAAAATATATTCATCTTCTTTTATTTTTCAAAATGTGTAAACGTTTTTTGTTTTTGAAGAAACAAAATTATGTCCCTTGTCTTAAGCTCACAATTTAAGCATTTTGTAAAACATGAGTTCATTAGATATCAAAAGAATCAAATGCTCTTTTAATCTTTCAAAGTCATAGTTCTTTGAAAAGTGTCAAGACTAATGGTAAAAGTTAATTTGGGAAGGTTTTACACTGTTTTTGTTTTTATAGGGATTCATTGGTTTGTTAATCTTGTACATTGGTTTTATACATTCACATATACCTTTGAGATGCCCATTGAACTCGTGCAAATTGCTAGTGATTGCTTGAAATGCCCATGTGGGCACATTTAGTACTATAGTGCTAGATAATTTAGAGAGTGTTCAAATTTCAATTCTCTGAAATCTTTCATTTGTTCAGGTTTCGTAGACTCCTTTAGCAACGGCAGTGCAAAAATATCGATCTAAAATAAAAAAAATTGAGTGCTTGTGTGTAGTCGACTATAATAGATGTTTCTTAACTCCCTTAGTTCACCTTGCATCAAAACTCATTCTCAATTTAAAATTTAAGGCCTTAATGCCTTTCTTTAAATTATACCTCATTGACTTTGATGTCATTGTTTTTTATTATGCTGGAGATTCATCTCGACACATAGAGACTAGTGTCATGATCTGAATATAATCCTATTCATAAAGTTAGGGCTAGGGCCCATGAATTTATCGGAATACCTCTTGTTAGACGATTCAATTGTCAGAAAGTCTTTGACTTGACAACTCGAACATAACTCACTTCATAAAGCTCGAACATTACCTTCATAGCTGCTTCAGACATTACCTCCAAAGATTAACAACTTACTACTTTCTGCAGAGTGCCCCTAGCAATATTAAAATTAGCTTTTGTTAATTACACGTTACTTTTATGAGTTTTTGATTTCAATATCTTTTAAGTTCATCAATAAGAGTCTGTTACAATCTGAGTGTCAGTGAAAGTTAGGAAATTTCATCTTTAGAGCTCAATTTCCAAGCAACTGGCCTAAGTTAAATTTATCTACTCCACCATTCCAACTATGTACACTATGAATAATCACTGAACATCATTAATAGAAATGAATTCTGAATGGTATAGAAGTATCGTGTACACCAAATGCCCCACCTTATATGTTTGCAGGAAGACTCCTACTACACTTGTAACTTGTATCGGAAGAAGACCTCCTTTGTGACTTAAAAGGCTATATCATGGCTTTAGAGTTATTTTTTGTGGAAGTGTAATAAAGTGGTTTTGTTTTTTGTATAGAATAAATGGATCTTGTCTTGGGTGAAAGATCGAAAGGATTTATTTTTAAGATGAATGCAATTAAGTCACTTGTCAAAGGTCTATATCCCAAAATCTTAAAAGATCCTTTAATTCAGCTGATATTTACGTAACTCAAAGATTAAAATTTTTCTCATTGCTCATAACCTCATAAGGTAGCATTTTATTCGATGTACTTAAACGTCAAACGACTTAAAAATTTTAAAGTAAAAGAAAGAGAAGAAAAAATTCAAATAATATAGAATACAAGTGCATTAAGACAAGTGCATAAGAATGTCTTATTACTCTTCATCAAAGTCCGAGATGATATAATTCTCGAGATTGTTTATTTTTGTGCTTTGAACCGGGGTTATAAGGATGCATGATGTCCAATGTTTTTTCTTTTCGAATATGAAATAATTTTTATTATTCCTTTATGTTTTAATAATGAATGCATGTTTAGAACAATGCAAAAATGCATGATAAATGCATGAGGATTTGAGGCATTGATCTAAAAAGTTTTTGTCATGATAAATAACCTTCATTGTGATAAAAGTTATTACAATGAAGCAAAAAAATTTAGAGGTACACTTAAGCTAGTTACTCTAAACTCTGGACAGCTCGTAGTAGGTCTCCTTGCTTCGATAGTCATTGGCTGATGTTGTGTCTCACTTCTCCAAAGACTCTCGTCAAACCTTATGGGTAATAAGTGGTTTAGTGGACTTGACTCAGGGACTCCCGAATGATTGCGTCAGTTTCGTTAGAATTGTTCCCTACTGAAGTCCTATATCTGATGGTTGCTTGTTTTTCTTGTCTCGTCCCATGACATTGCAATGTTTTAGGGGCTCCACGTTTATTGTTTTCTTCGTATTTGGATAGACTACTCTAATTTCTTCATCCTTTGACTCGATCTAATCTCGTATTCTTTATTAGGTTTGAAATAGACTCGACCCATCATGCATCATGTCTTTATTGCTATTGTGGATTTCAAAACTATGATAGAGTAATAACACCTCTTCTCTTTTGGCCCCATGCTTCGCAGTTTCTGGACGTCGTTCTGCTAGATTAAAGCGTTATAATCTAACATGCTACCTTGTGGTCTATCTTTTTTTCGAGTCTCTTTAGATAATAATCTTGCCTCTGCGTTTTTTAGCTTCTTGCATCACAACCCTTAATCCATTAGTGATAGCTATTCAGAGTTGACTTAAGGCAAACATTATAATAGTTCCTACCCCATATGATATATACCCTACATGTTTTGTTCCTACCTGAACATGATTTCTAATCTCACATGCTTTTCAACAAACAATAACTAACTGCATGAATTTCTAGTTCGCATGCATGGAATAGTGAAATTAAAGCAGGCGTTAGTACAACTATTTATATGTAAAATAGAGTTTGGGTATAGAGCTTGAGATGATTTTTTTCAAAAATCTAGAAACACTAAAAGCACACGACAGTACAACTATTTATATGTAAGATAAATTTAAGCCAAATGAGATAAAAAAAATTAAATAAGAATAAATTTAAAAGTCAACAACTAACCGACCATGACCTGACTCTCTAATGTCCTCAGTAGAGTCTCAAAGATGTCGAGAAAAGGTCCTTCGGGATCGGGAGATGGATCCCACTATAAAGTACCACTTCGAATGATATTAAATTGTAGTTCACAGGAGTCACCACCAATCTTTTTAAGATGTGATTGACCAAAAAATCTTGTTAATTTAACAAAATTAAAATAACAAAGGTTAGTCCGCTTACAAAAAAGAAATGTGTCCCGGAGTCGATTACATAGGGAATGATTAGCATCCGCTCAACGCCCTTTCAGTACCTAGTCAATCGTGTTGTTGTCCTAAAAAAAATCAACTGGTTAATTAATTTGAGAACCCCTTAAAAATAACTCTTAGTTTACACTTTAAAAAATAATAAAAAATTAAATTAGTTACTAAATATACAAAATATTATGGATAAAAAATCATGATAAAAATAAAAGGATTAAAGAAATTCACTCTCCCTGCCCTAAGAGTCCTGAAAAAGAATTAAAAAAATAATTTATTAGTAAGAAATAATAAATAAAATAATATATATAAATAAATATCAATAATAGGTCAATTCTGAAATAAAATAAACGTAAAATGTAACCAGATGAGATTAAACATGAAATTAAAGATTGTAATAAAAGTGGAAAAAAACTAATTAAAGTAATTTGAAACCAAATGGTGAGATTGAAGTAAATCTAGGAACGAACAATGTAATGATAATTATGCAAATCAATGGAAAATTAAATATATTTTCTTAAAAGGAATAAGTGACGGAAATAAAACAATTTTAAAAAGTTAAAGAGCATAAAGAACATAAAATACAAATATAAAAGAATCAACAAATTAAATTTAAACTAAATTAAATTACGGAATGAACCTAAAAAAATAACAAAACAATATTAGTAAAAAATAAGATAAATTAAAGATTAAATGAACATTAGAGTAGATAATAAAATCAAGAGGGGTTAAAATAAAATAAATATAAAATCTAATAGCCAAATTTAAAAGGTTGAAGTGTAAAAAGAGCCATATCGCGATTTAATCGGAAATAAGAACTGAAACCATGATTTTCCCAAAACTTCAAGACGAAACTTGTCATTTTGAGAAGTTTATAATACCTCCTTTTTTTCAACTATTTTAGTAATTCCTTCTCTTCTCTCTTTATTTTGATGATAGTGAAGCTCTCCCTTCTATCTAGAAGATCACATCCGGCCATCCATCGCTTGTCGCCGGCTGCCGGCAGTCCACGGTGGCCATTGGGGCCACGAATACCCCGGTGAGTTTGTCTTGTCTCCTCGTCTCCGATCTAGGATTGGATTTTTCAGTAAAATACGTTGTTTGTCACAAATTGTCCGAAAATCGTTCAGCTTTCCCTTTCCCGATCTGACGCCGTCCACCGTTGGATCGCCTTGAATTTTTAATATGTTGTTCACTGTCCTACCCTGTATCGTCTCATCGTTTGAATTCAAGAAAGAGAGTGGCTATCGCCGGCGAAGGGCTCCGACCGAGAAGGGTAAGTTTCTCCCTCTCTTTTCTTTGTTTTCGTGCTCTTCTCACTCTTTTTTGCTTGAAGGTTATTTGTCGGGATGATGTGTTCCCGGATTTCGTTCGAAGTGCAAAAAAAAAAAAAAATGCAGGAAGAGAAAACGAGAAAAAAGGGAAATGAATTCTGGAAACAAAATTTCTTTTATTGAATATGTTATTTTTTTGTTACAATGGTTGTCTCTCCTTTCTAATTCCCTTTTTCCTCACTGTTTTTTTTTCTTGTATCGAACTCCCATCCCCTTTACAATTATTTTCGCATCATCTTTATACATGAAGCATTTCCTTTTTTTTATCATCAATCAAAGAGATTTTCAGATCCCTTTTATTACATTTAATCCCGAAAATTTTGTAATTTTTGGATTTGTTGTTCTTGCAAATTTCTTTCCATAACTTTATTGAGGAAATCTCGTGGAAGATGGTACTGTTTGGCGCGTGTAAAGGTTACACGATCCCGTTGGAGACTCCTTTGGTGGCGGCATGAAGGCTTGCGTCTTTATGGTTTCGTGGAACTCTTAACTTGTTTGGGCCTTTTGGACTTGATGTTTGATTTGGACCTATGAAAAACCATTAATGAATATATATTAATATAACAATAAACATCAATAATAAATAATAATATAAATATGATTACCACTAAGAGTAAAATAAATATGATTACTAAATATAATAATATATATTAACATATCATATAGTAATAGTAAATAATAATATAAGTAGTAGAAATACCAATAAAAAATATAAAAGAAAATTGAAGCCAGTCTCGTACGAGAATGAGTGTCTATATTATTTAGATTATTTATTTAATTATTAAAGTAATCTATAGGAACTGATTCAGGTTGAATCGTTGCTTGAGTTTATCGTGATAGGCTTTACGACAGACGTTAGCTATTTTGTAAAGATGTGTCTTTGTCCGATGTTATATTATGTTGTGTTGATTGATTGTATGTTGATTGAAAAATTGATTGAAGCATGACCACAATGTGGTATTGTTGTATTAATTACAATTCAGATAAGCATGTTGATTGGAAGTTTGATTTCGAGCATGATGTATGTGAAATAAATTGATATGTCATGTTGAAAATTTATGAGATGCATTCGAATAATTTGTATTGGTAATTATTACATTCGAATCAGATCAAAGTTCAGATATATGATATTTGAGTAATGTTATTCGAAACATGAAAATTTATGAGATGCATTCGAATAATTTGTATTGGTAATTATTACATTCGAATCAGATCAAAGTTCAGATATATGATATTTGAGTAATGTTATTCGAAACAGATCAGATATCGGTTATGTGTGCCATTTTCATGTCATATTGGGACAAAATTTATAGAGGAAGTTCAATGTATTTACTCGATGGGGTAAATGTCACTTTTTTAGATTCAGTGGCGTCTGCTTGTGTAGTAAAGCCCACCCTTATGGTGTGTTTTGATTTTTGGTAGTGTGGCTTGGGGAACCCACTCTTCGGAGTGTGACAGGAGTACAGATGGGTCCATGAGCATTTGCATATAATTTAAATTGTGATTACTGTTGATCTTTTGACGTTTGAATATTACTGAATATTACTGTTTATTTAGGATTATGTTATTGCTTGTGTTTGTTTGCACTTTAGAGACACACTAAGCTTAATAGCATACACCCTTATAGTTTTTATTTCAGATACTCAAGTTTAGGCGATTCGACGCTTACAGCGTTTCGTTAATTACTTTCAGATAAATCATTATATCAGTATGATTTTTATTATACTTTTCCTTTATCATACTTTTGTTATGTTTTCGAATTATTATATTTGTGAAAAGGAATTTGGACATTATGGTATTCTGAATCATTTTTACATGATATGAAAAAAATTATTATTTATATTAAATTTTTCTTCGGTTATTTCACTTTAAGAAATTATGAATTATTGAACATGAAAATTGTTACTCTATTTTAAATAGTATTTTTTTTAGTTTGAATAGAACTTGTTTTCTACTAGGGAAACGATTTCAATTTTATCCTCTAGATTCAACCTAATTTTCTAGGTTGGATTAAGGGCATTATATTTAATTGTATTAGAGTAAGATTTAACCCTCAGACTGTGAAGCTCGATCACAAAATTAAAAAATGCAAGCATAAAAATTTTGTGTTAAAATGAGAATATTCAGAATAAAAAATGTTACTATTACTTTTCATTTTCTTGATTCAAAAAGAGTAATTAAATATTTTAATTCGAGAACTCCAAGTACCAATTCTAACATTAGAACTTTGTCTTTTGTAGATAGTTTTTAATGACACCTCATAATAGTTTTCGTTTAGTGACTAGTTAATGTCAAGGTCGTACCTCTTCGGCTAGAATTAACCTTTCAACCCCAATGGGTCTGATCAAAAATTTCGAATGAGGTTAATAAGACTAAGAGAGATTCAAAACCTATGAATTAGAATACAAATCAATAAGCTAGAAGTGAAAACTCGCCTGCACATCAGACTCAGGTTGATGGTTTACATGAATCCGAGGATAGTGAGATTGTTGAGATAGATACTGTTGAAGTGAACCGTGAATTACTTTGTTACCTTCGACAGACCGAGGGTGTTAGGAAACCCATCTCCATCGAGTTCTTAGTTGCTAGGGTGACTTTATTTTTGGGTAAGACTGGGATTGATACTGCTGATGTTGAGTACTGGTTAAGAAGTTGCAGCGATTGTTTGAGGAAATGGATAATCTGATTGATCATATGTTAGGAGCTGATGTATCACTGTTAGATGGTGAAGCTTGGGATTGGTGGGAATCTCAGAAGGATATTGCTTTGATTGGACAAGTCACTTAGGAGCATTTCCGTTTGGCTTTCCAAGATCGCTATGTGGGGATGAGTATTTGGCAAAGTGTCGGGAGGATTTTATGAATTTGAAGCAGAATGATATGTCCGTGAACGACTATGAGATTTAGTTTATGAGATTGGTCAAGTATGCTCCAGGTTTAACTTCGAACGAGAAGGGAAAATATGATTGGTTCCTAAGAGGTCTTCGTCATTCGATTCGTTCAGCGGTTGCCTTACACCATGACATAATGTTGAATATATTAGTTGGTCGGCCTATAACTATTGAGAAGAGCGAGTCATTACGGTGAGTCCTAAACGCCATTATTCTAATATAGCTCAGAGGCAACCAAGACCACTTACTCAGACGGTGTAACACCCTAATTCAGTCTAACCCAAAGATCCATGGATCATGATGCCGACAGAACCACCGATATGGTCAACCCAAAAATTTCTTTTCAAAACAATTTATGTTTATCAAAATCATTCATCATACCATAAGCAGAATCATATTAAAGTTTATAAAATACTAGTCTCCCAAATATGTACAAATACAACCCATAAGTTTAAAATCAAAACA
Organism: Hibiscus syriacus; assembly: GCF_006381635.1. Lineage (NCBI taxonomy): Eukaryota > Viridiplantae > Streptophyta > Magnoliopsida > Malvales > Malvaceae > Hibiscus > Hibiscus syriacus. The sequence continues at coordinate 1,331,710 of NW_024061878.1, read as the reverse complement.
GAGTTATGACTCGAATAATTACAAGGTCCATATAAAATACATGCCCTCTAAAATAGACTCAAGACATACTCTGCAACAGTTGATTTAGAATGTATTGATGCAATAGGCTCCTCGACGATCTCTCTACTAACTTGCGCATGGAAACACATTCTATATGCTTAGCTCACAAGCTCAGTCCCACGAGAATAACTATGAAATACTACATGTATCCATTACATGAACATGCTGGTGTGCAAAGTCATAAGCATGCAAAAGTACATAACAAATATGAAATTGGTCGAGTAGTGTGGTCGGAATAATTTACGTATATCTCGGATAACACACTATCCTATCTAGAAAGTAATAGCTTCGGGGTAAGAACCAGAATTTACGTGCAGGGGACTTATAGCCCTTAGTCTATCTTTGATACTCAAGAGGTCAAGGCGAGACAACAAAAATTTACATACATCGGATGCGTACCAATAGACAATATCCATATATAAACAAGGTTAAATCGTCTTAATGCTAGAGTAACTCAGGTGTTCTGACCATTTCCCAAGCATACAAAGGCAAATCTTCTGTCATCCTAACTTGCTTGATTTTTAGGTGAGAAATTAGTTAACTTGATTTTTTTACTTGTATCGATTACTTGAAGCTTGAATTAACTCAAAACACCCAAGCTCGAACACCCAAACCGATTGAACCAAAATTTGCCAAAAAATCACCGTTGGTATCTATATTGTGCTAACAGTATCGATACTGACCCCTTGGGTATCGATACTCAAGTATCGATACCAAAATTAGGTTCGATGTTTTGAAAAATTGTAGCACCCATAACATGTATACACGAATCAATATGAGTTATATGTCACATTAGAAATTCAAAACATTTCTTTAATTGAACCGAGTAAAATTTTGGTTTCAATCAAACATCACTAGCTTCATAACTTGAAAAATTATTATAAAATAAATTATTCAGAGAAAAATTGTAATATAAATTTTTGGTTACCAATTCAGAACCAGTTTCAAGCAGTGATAGACAGTTCTATTCCGTTTCATAAAAAAATAAGATTGTCTAACACGTTTGATTTAAAACCCCAATTAATTTTTTAGCATAGTTTAATGTCATTAATTTTTATTCATACTCACATGAGTACCGATACCAAAATTAGGTTCGATGTTTTGAAAAATTGCAACACCCATACTTGTATGCGTGAACCAATATGAGTTACATATGTCACATTAGAAATTCAAAACATTTCATTAATTGAACTGAGTAAAATTTTGGTTTCATTCAAACATCAATAGTTTCATAACTTGAAAAGTTATTATAAAATAAATTATTCGGAGAAAAATTGTAATATAATATTTTTTGTTACCAATTCAAAACTAGTTTCAAGCAGAGATAGACATTTCTATTCTATTTCATAAAAAAATAAAAGACTGTCTAACACGTTTGATTTAAAACCAAAATTATTTTTTTAGCATAGTTTAATATCCTAATATTTATTCATACTATTAATTATATTTAATACTGACTATATTAAGAAATTTCATACATTTCATTATCGTATACATGCCAACTATAACTTTTAGAACACAATAAGATGCCATCATTGTTACCTGTAAATATTTCTTTGGTGATTGATGCCAAGCTTAGTTCCTTACTCATTTTCCTCCTTTTACCTACGCGTGAAAATCATCACATGTTAAGTATACATTAATAAGGCAATCATATAAATATAACGAGTAATAATATTCAATGCAATGTAATCACTTTACCTGCATTCTAACCAAGTTACCATAAATTAACATGATATAACCTAATATAAAGTTTCTTACCAATATAATTGCTATTTATCCCATAAGTCGTAAGCTTATTTGCATGTTGTCATTTATTAACCAATAAACCATAATCCAATTTAAACCCTGAGGACCTTGGGTATTCGAGTCAAATATATACACCGTAGTGCTAAACCTGCACTAAGCTTACGCTCTAGTGCTAATTCGAATATGACACATAAGGTCGTGCCCACCACCTGCACTTAGTGTCCTTACACACTAGTGCTAATATAAACCTGCAGCTACTATGCTCTATGGCATGTCAACTATACATTGTCCCTCAATGACTTACTTAGACATATAATTTATTTTTTATTCCATCCATGACAATGTATATTAATAAAATTTTAACATTAGACAGCTCATGCCAGAAGTAACCTTCGTAATAAACATTATATATATTTATGATAAAAATCATATATATAATAACTAGTGACCAATGCATTTTATATTCAACCTTTGACATATTTAGAATATGTCAAATATGTGATATATGACATATACATCATGCCAACAAAAATAAGGTAGACTTATTGCAAGCCCTACCCAATGATGTATAAAACATTCATGTATAATGTTATGCATACATTGTACTCACTTTGAAATTATATACAAGATAAAATATAAGTCTCACTAAGCTTTAACTTGATTCTTTGCTTCTAATTTGGTTAAATCCCAAAATTTGTCATAATTTCTTGTTCTGGTAGTTTGCAGTACCTTTAAAGAAATATTATTCTGTGTTAATATACAAATTTAAAAATTATTCCATTTATACCACTGAAAACTAAACTCAAATAAAAATCTATCCATATAAGGCACTCATTCTAGTTTAATTTTTAAACTTGGTGAAATTTCGAAGTTGATCTACATAATCCGTTTTGAGCAGAATCAGTTGCCCTGTTTTCTGATCTATCATCGATTAAAAATTCATATCTTTTTTGTACACCTCGGAATTACTTTCCGCTTGTTCTAAACAGAACTAGACTGGTATAATAATCCAACGGTATAAAAATAATTCTCTCTATATATTTTTTAGAATTTATAGTGATTTTTCTAAACTTATTGTCAAGAACATAAATTGTAAGCAGATTTCACCAATTTGCATTTACAACTTGTTCACTAATTCCATTAGCTCACCAAATGCACTTATATGCATGCATATTAAATCACATAAGATTTTAGGAGTCACTCCTTACTATAGTAACTCCTTCATTGGCTCATTGCAAGCCAATGATTGTTCAATAACATAACTACAAATTAAATTTGCACTCACCTTGAGTCATTTGCTTGCAACCTTACTTAGAATTTTCCATTTCATCCTTAAGTTTCTCCTTAGCTTTAATAATATTTGATATTTCTTTCAAGCACTCATTCTCTAAATGAACGTCATTACCAAACATATACAAATTCAAACCAAATGTTATAATCTTACTAACATAGGCATACTTTTGAAAATAAATTCCTAATAAATTTCCGATGCTTATTCGATACAATTTTCATGTCATAACATAAATGTTACCTTAATATTTCTAATTGACCACTCAAGTTCCTTTCATCCCAACTTCACATAACATTTTCACTTAAGCTCCAAACCTTTCCATATTTTTTTATTTAAATCTCAACTTATACAAGCTTTCCAAAATAATCCAACTTCACATCCTAACTTCAATTTCAACACTCAAACATTAATTTCCAGCATAGTAAATCAACTATTGAACAATTAGACAACAACCTACAACTTTTCCAAAATTTTCGATTAGGTCCACCAACTTTCATAAAATTAAAAATGGTCCCCAAATTTTTCTAAGGCTTGTAGAATACTTCCTACATCATTTCCACACCCTACATAATTTTTCCATAATTTGTATCATCCTCTATAGTCAAGATTGAATGATTTGTATGTTCAAAGGGTTTTTATAATTTTATTCGATTTTGATTCGATTCAAACATGAAATCAACTTAGATTCAGCCTTATAAAATCTCTATAATAAAAACTCTAACTTAATTTCATCAAAACACATCTTTCTTCCAAGATTAGGGTTAGGCCAAAACTTCATATGTTCATATGATCATGTACAAGTGTTTTTAATCATCAATCATGCTTGGAAATGATTCTACAACCTCAATAACATTAAATTCTTTCATCAATTCTATAAACCCTAATGTGAACATAAACCCTATAATTTGGGATCTTTGAACACAAACCAAATTATCAAACAATAATGGTACCAAATAATAGCGTTTTTCGAATAGAACAATTTTCTATTTCACGGCATGTTCCAAAATCCAAAGGAATTTGTTCAAAAATGAAAAATAAAAATTCTCTTACCTTGTTCATGGGGAACACGAAATGTTGGCTGAAAATGGCTAAGTTTTCATGAAATTTCTAATGAATTTCATGTTAATTTAACTTTTATTTAAGCTTAAAAGAATAAAATATCCATTTGAAGAGAAATGTTCTTTTTACCATTAATGAATCTTGATATTTACAATAATACCTAGCCACATAAATCTTATCATCTTCCAAAGTCAAAGATGGACAAAATATTTTACCCTTTACAACTTTGCCCATGCCATTTTCCAAAAATTTCAATCTTGACATTTTTCATCCAACAATCCAAATTGAACATGGAAATAAATTCTCAAATCCAATGCTCCATATTATTTTCTATCATTTTAAAATGTGGAAATAATATTTCTAAGATTAATCTATCATCCTTCAAATTTTCTAAAAAAATTCGATTCGATCTGATTTACCAAATTTCTACCGGAGTTTAACACTTTCTAGTTTTTTAACACAATTTCCATATCAAGATTTTGATTTCAATAAAACCTCACTCTCAAAAGTAAACTATTCATTTATGGAATAAAAATTCTTTTTGGAAAAATTATCACTTAGGTCCCTAAAAATATCCCAATTTTCTACTTTTTCCAGCAACCTTTCAAAATTTACATTTTTGTCACTAACCAAAATTTTGAGGTATTACAAATCTTACCCATTAAGAAAATTCTTCCTCGAATTTTCAGTATGTACCTTATGTAAATAGACAAGGATGCTACTTTTTCACTTTGATTACATTGTCGAACTTTAATAAGTACTGGTTCTTTTTCATAAGTCAAATATAGCCAAATCTCTATTTCCTCTGGGTGATAATATGCGAAGAATGTGATTAATACTTCCTAAGCATTGTCACATGAAAAGAATTATGGATCTTGTCCATTTCCGGAGGCAATTCTAGGTGATAAGTCACTGTTCCAACTTTTTTTTATAATCTTATAAGATCCAATAAATCTCGGACTCAACTTACCTTTGCGTTCAAACCACAATACTTTTTTTCCTATGTGATAATTTAAGAAATACTTCTTTATCACCTTCTTGGTATTCAATCTCTTTTCTTTTCCAGTCTACGCAAGACTTTTGTCGATTAATAACTATCTTGAGATTATTTTAAATGATCTTTTCCCATTACAAGGTCCATAGTAACTTGTTCATGTTCCCACTAAGGGATAGAAATCAATTACAATAATCCAAAAGGCACTTGATACTTTACTTTAACTCACTGACATGTCAGTGATTTAGAAACAAGCTCGATAATAACTCTTGTCATACATGCTTCTAAGCTTTTTCCTCGATAATATAAACATTCAATAGACTTAACCTCAAAGTCTTTAGTTTCCCTTTTTTCTACTTGTTCTATCTTTGACAATCGCAACAATTTTCATTTTTTCTCTGAAGATCCTTTATTTGATCTAGCAAAATATGCTTTAAATTTAATTCTACAATGAAAACACAATCTTTCTTTAAAGACAATCACATATTCAAAAACTCTCAGAATAAAAATGTCTTCTGGCTTTATTGTATCAGCCACCACATTAGCCTTTCCGGTTTGCAGTTGATAAGAACATCATAATTATTTAAGGAATTCCGTCCATTTCCTTTCTTTTCACTACTTTGAGTTAACACATTTGACATTTGAGATCCGTATAGATATATCATCACTCACCATGTAGATAGTAGTGTTATATCAACAAAGTAAAAAAATATTTCCAACTCCAAATCGTGGGTTAGATAATTTCTTTCATGATTCTATACTTGATTTGAAGTATAAACCAAAACTTTTCCTCTTGTATGAACACGTATCCCAAATCATTATGAGACACATTACTATAATTCACATAATATTTTTCCAGATTATGATAACACTGACGTTGGAGCTTATGTCAGTACTCTTTTTAACATCTCAAAGTTTTCTTGGCACTTAACAGTCCAAATTAGTAAAATTTCTTTCCTCAATAGCTTATTCAAAGAGAATATAATCATCGAAAAGTACTTTATGAACATTCGATAGTAACCAACAAATCCCAAGAAACTTCGAAATTTGAAAACATTTTTTGAATTTATCATTCGACTATATCTCGTACTTCCTGATATATTTCCTTATCCCATTAGCTGAGTCCACATGGCCAAGGAATACAACCTTAGACAACCAATATTCACACTTGGTCAACTTAGCATGTAATTTTCCTCCCGAATAGTTTGAAGAGCTATACAAAAATAGACATCGTGTTCTTCTATTGTCTTACAACATATTAAAATAACATAAATGAACACTACCACCAATTAATCCAAATATAACTAAAATACTAGGTTAATGCAATCCTTAAGTGTCGTATGAACATTAGTTAGACTCAACGACATTATCGTAAGCTCGTAGTGTTCATATCGAATTCTAAAACTACCTTAGGTAGATCCAATTTGGGATACACCAAAGCACCCTTTTAACTAATCAAAAGATTATCAATCCTTGGAAGAGGATACTTGTTCTTCTTTGTTACCTTATTTAACGGACGTTAATCCTTACATAATTTCATAGACTCGTCTTTGTTTTTACAATAACACTAGTGCGTCCCAGATGACACGCTTAGTCTTGTAAATTCCCGTTCTTAATAGTTATTCTAACCATGCCTTTATTTCTCTAAGCTCAACCGGAGCCATTCGATACGGGGCTTTATAGATAAACACAATGTCTAATAATATCTTTATTTCAATTTCCACATCTCAATCTAGAGGTAATCCATGTAACTTTTGCAAATACACAATTGGATACCCTTGAACATTTGGAATATCTTCCAACTTAACTAAGGAAGTTTGAGTATCCATCTCCTTTAATAAGAATGCTTTACAACCTAGTTGCATTAACTTTATAGCAGTTGATGCTAAAATAGTATTTTTGGTTTTTTCCACAATTATCTTCAAACTTTTCGAGTGCTATAAATTCAATTTCTCTAAGAGGTAATTCATTGCAACATGGTAGGGGGTAATCAATCCATTCCAAAAATTACACTCGAAAGGAAAATCTATCATGTCTATTATAAATCAACACTTTGAATCCTTACCAGACAGTTACAATCTACAAATACTACTTAGCTCACCTTCAAGTCTAAATGGTTAGGCGCACATGTAACACTTAAGATCAATTCTATCATAAAGTTTCATTCTTTAATCAATATTGTACTTATGCATGAATGAGGGGTTTTCTTAAACTTACATTTACACTTCCTATTGTGTCAAAGCATCAACTTACTTAGACTAAATAGGAGGATGATGGTTAACAACATTACTATCATTATTAGTTTATTTTTGAACCTCTTGCTTGATCATGTTCTTCAAACCCTCGAACACACATATATTTTTCATATACTATATTTATTCACCTTTATAAGTAAGGAGTGGCATCAATTTAACCTTATAATCACAAAATTAGCAACAATGACATCCTAGTGGCACGTATAGACTTTTTAACTCAAAATAAGCTTAGTTTAGTCCTAGAATCGACTAAACCTCTAGCTCTGATACCAATAAATGTAGCACCCATAACATGTATAAGTGAACCAATACGAGTTACAGATGTCATATTATAAATTCAAAACATTTCTTTAATCGAAATGCGTAAAATTTTGGTTTCATTCAAACATTACTAGTTTCATAACTTGAAAAATTATTATAAAATAATTATTCAGAGAAAAATTGTAATACGATATTTTTGGTTACCAATTCAAAACAAGTTTCAAGCAGTGATAGACATTTCTGTTACGTTTCACAAGAAAAAAAAGACTGATTAACAATTTTGATTTAAAACCCAAATTATTTTTTAGCACAGTTTATTATCATAATATATATTCATATTATTTATTATATTTAATACTAACTATATTAAAAAAATTGCAGACATTTCATTCTCGTATACATGCCAGGTAGAACTTTTAGAACACAGTATGATGTCATCATTGTTACCTGTAAATATTTCTTTGGTGATTGATGCCAAGCTCAGCTCATTACTCATTTTCCTCCTTTTTCATACGCGTGAAAATCATCACAAGCTAAGTATACACTTAGTGAGGCAATCATATAAATATTCAAAGTAACGCAACATATAAATATAAATATAAATGAGTAATAATATTCAATGCAATGTGATCACTTTACCCACATTCCAGCCATGTTACCAAAAATTAACATGATATAACCGAATATAAAGTTTCTTACCAATATACTTGCCATTTATCCCATAAGCTCGTAAGCTTATTTTCCTATTTATAATTTATTAACCAATAAACCATATCCCAATTTAAAATTTGAAGACCCTGGATATTCGAGTCAAATATATTCATCGTAGTGCTAAACATGCACTAAGCTTATGCTTTAGTGCTAATCCGGATATGACACATAAGGTCGTGCCTACCACTTGCACTTAGTATCCTTACACACTAGTGCTAATATAAACCTGCAACTGCTATACTCTATGGCATGCCAACTATACACTGTCCCTCAATGACTTACTTAGGCATATAGTCTATTTTTTTATTCTATCTGTGGCAATGTATATTAATAAAATTTTAACATTGGGCAGTTCATACCCGAAGTAACATTTGTAATAAACATTATATATTTATAAAAAATCATATATATAATAACTAGTGATCATGCATTTTATATTCAACTTTTGACATATTTAGAATATGTCAAATATGTGATATGACATAAATATCATGCCAACATAAATAAGGTAGACTTATTGTAAGCCCTACCATGATGTGTAAAAATCCATGTATAAAGTTATGCATGCATTGCACTCACTTTGAAATTATATACAAGTAAAAATTTAAGCTTCACTAAGCTTTAACTTGATCCTTTGCTTCTAATTTGGTTAAATCCCAAAATGTTTCATAATTTCATGTTATCGCAGTTTGCACTACCTTTAAATAAATATTATTCTATATTAATATACAAATTTAAAATTATTCAGTTTATACCACTGAAAACTAGACTCAAATAAAAATCTATCTAAATAAGGAACTGCGTCTAGTTCAATTTGTACAATCTATAGTAAATTTTCAAATTTGATCGACAAAATATTTTGAGTAGAATCTACTGCCCCATTTTCTGACCTATCCTTGATTAAAAATTCATATTTTTATGTTTGTTTTAAAAAGAACTAGACTGGTATAATAATGCAACGGTATAAAATCATCTTCTAATCATTTTTTTATAATTTATAGTGATTTTCTAAACTTACTGTCCATAACATATATTGCAAGCAGATTTCACCAATTTTCATTTTCAATTTGTTCAGTAAATCTATTAGCTTACCAAATGCATATATATGCATGCATCACAAATAACATAACATTTTAGGAGTCATTCCTTACCATAGTTACTCTGTCACTGGCTCTTCACAAGCCAATGATTGTTCAAAAACATAAGTACAAATTAAATTTGCCCTTACTTGGTGTCCTTAGCTTGCAACCTTCCTTAGAGTTTCCTAATTTCATCCTTAAGCTTCTCCTTAACTTTAATAATATTTGATCTTGCTTTCAATCGCTCAATCTCTAAATGAACATCATTACCAAACATATACAAATTCAAACAAATGTTAGAATCTTACTAACATAGGTATACTTTGGAAAATAAATTCCTAACAAATTTTTCGATGCTTATTCGATACAATTTCCATGTCATACAATAAATGTTGACCTTAATACTTCTAATTGACCAATCAAGTTCCTTTTATCCCAACTTCACATACATTTTCACTTAAGCTCCCAACCTTTCCATATTTTTTTTATTTAAGCCTAAACTTTTACAAGCTTTCCAAAATAATCCAATTTCACATCCTAACTTCAATTTCAACACTCAAACATTAATTTCCACATAGTACATAAACTATTGAACAATTAAACAATAACCCACAAATTTTCCAAAATTATCGATTAGGCCCCCAACTTTCATAAAATTCCAAAATAGTCCCCAATTTTTGTAAGGCTTGTAGAAAACTTCCTACATCATTTCTAACCCCTACATAATTTTCCATAATTTTCTCATCCTCTATAGTCAAGGATGAATGTTTTGTATGTTCATGATTAGGGTTTTCATGATTTTACTCGATTTTGATTCGATTTAAACATGAAATCAACTTCGATTCAATCTTATAAAATCTATACAATTAAAACTCTAACTTAATTTCATCAAAACACATCTTTCTCCCAAGATTATGGTTAGGAAGAAACTTCATATGTTCATATGATCATGTACAAGTGATTTTAATCACCAAACATTATTGGAAATTCCATAAACCCTAATGTGAACATAAAGCCTAGAATTTGGGATCTTTGATCACAAAAGAAATTAGCAAACAATAATGGTACTAAATGATAGAGTTTTCGAACAGAATAATTTTCTATTTCATGGCATGCTCTAATATCCAAAGGGAATTGCTCAAAAATAAAAAATAAAAATTCTATTACCTTTTTCATGGGGAGCATGAAATGTTGGCTGGAAATGGCTAAGTTTTCATGAAATTTATAATGAATTTCATGTTAATTTAACCTTTATTTAAGCTTAAATGAAAAAAATATTCATTTAATAAAAAATATCCATTTTGCCATTAATGAAACTTGATATTTACAATAATGCTAAGCCACATAAACCTTATCATCTTACAAAGTCAAATATGGAAAAAATAGTTTTCCCTTTACAACTTTACCCATGTTATTTTCAAAAAAAAAATCAATCTTGCCATTTTTCATCTGACGATCCAAATTGAACATGAAAATACATTCTCAAATCCAATGCTCCATATTATTTTACATCATTTTGAAAAGTGGAATAATATTTATAAGATTAAATTTATCATTCTTCAAATTTTCTAAAAAAATCGATTATCCGATTACCAAAGTTATTTTCAAAAAAAAAATCAATCTTGCCATTTTTCATCTGACGATCCAAATTGAACATGAAAATACATTCTCAAATCCAATGCTCCATATTATTTTACATCATTTTAAAGTGGAATAATATTTATAAGATTAAATTGATCATTCTTCAAATTTTCTAAAAAAATCGATTATCCGATTTACCAAATTTTTACTAGACTTTATCACTTTCTAGTTTTTAACACAATTTCCAGGCCAAGAATATGATTTCAATAAAACCCCACCATAAAGAGTAAACTAACCATTTATGGAATTAAAATTCTTTTTGAGAAAATTACCACTTAGGTCCCTAAACTTTTCCTAACTTTCTAACTTGCTACCAAACTTTCAAAATTTATATTTTGGTCACTAACCAAAATTTTGGTGTATTACAAAAATACCTTCGTATCGATACTCCCATGGGTATCGATACCAAATTTAGCTTCGATGTTTTAGAAAATATCTAGTATCAATATTTACCATTTGAGTATCGATACTAGAGCTTGAGTATCGATACCTCGATACTCCTTAAAGGGGTATCGATACTCACCCTAAAAAATTACCTTGTTTTAACCTCTCACGAAGAACAATATCAGTATTATTCTTTCAATATCGATACTGATGGACCTGTTTGCTCTATTTTGAGCATGAAATCACACACAAATTTCACCCTTTCACTCCCTTAAGACTATAAAAATATTTAAAGTCTTATTTGGACAAAAATATTTTTCCCTTTACAACTTTACCTATGCCATTTTCAAAACATTTCAATCTTGCCATTTTTTATCCGACGGTCCAAATTGATCATGAAAATAAATTCTCAAATCCAATGCTCTATATTATTTTCCATCATTTTGAGATGTGGAATAATATTTATAAGATTAAATTTATCATTCTTCAAATTTTCTAAAAATTTCGATTATCCGATTTACCATTTTTACCAGACTTTATCACTTTCTAGTTTTTAACACAATTTCCAGGGCAATAATATGATTTCAATAAAACCCCACTATAAAGAGTAAACTATCCATTTATGGAATTAAAATTCTTTCTGGGAAAATTACCACTTAGGTCCCTAAACTTTTCCTAACTTTCTAACTTGCTACCAAACTTTCAAAATTTATATTTTGGTCACTAACCAAAATTTTGGTGTATTACAAAAATACCTTCGTATCGATACTCCCATTGGTATCGATACCAAATTTAGCTTTGATGTTTTAAAAAATATCTAGTATCGATATTTACCATTTGAGTATCGATACTAGAGCTTGATTATCGATACTCCTTAAAGGGGTATCGATACTCACCCTAAAAATTACCTTATTTTTACCTCTCACGAAGAACAATATCAGTATTATTCTTTCAATATCGATACTGATGGACCTGTTTGCTCTATTTTGAGCATGAAATCACACACAAATCTTGTCCTTTCACTCCCTTAAGACTATAAAACGTATTTAAAGTCTTATTTGGTGTCTTGGATGTCAAAAGGTGCTAACTTTCATCCTTGCAAACATTAAATACGAATTTTACCATGGATTTACTCTAGCATGCTTTCATGAACAAACAAACCTTATATGTGCATACAATAATCTACATGTGGTATGGACAAGTTAAAATAGTGTTACCTTGATGCTAGGTTACTAAAAATGTCTTTGAATCACCCAAGAGTGAGTTTCTCCTTGTTCATTGCCTTAGATCTTCATCATTCTCTTACACTAATTAAAACAAGGAAGATGAGTTATCAACTCATTTTGAAGCTTATTGAAATGTTAAAAACAATCTTACAACCCACAACTCTCCCAAAATGGAGTTAAACCCAAAGGTTTCTCAAACCCCACTTAAACCCATATTTTGCTAACTCAACTCAAAACTTGCAAATGGGGGCTTGAATTAAAGCTTGAGAGGTGACGATTGTAGTTCTTACTTTAGAATTCTCAAAGAAGGATTAGGATTCTTAAAGCTTGGACCTTTGCTTGATTTATTAGAGAGAAAAGAATATGAAAGAGTTAGGAAGAAGAGACAAACAAATGGATGAAAAAAGGTAAAGCGGTGCCAAACTTGAGATCATATTTAATAAATGGTTTTCACCTTTGGTTCAAATAAATGGGCTAATTGCCCACTTATTCCTTCTCATCTGGTACACTCTAAAAAATCCTTTCTAATACTTTTTGGGCTTATCTCAAGCCCAAATCAAATGCTAATTGGGTCAAACTCTTCATGGGCTAAGGGATTTATTCCAAGGTCCAAATCAAATATACTTTGAAACTCCTAACTCAAAATTCAGGGTGTTATAGGTGAGTTATTTGAATTAGTTTGGGAAGAGATCGAGGGATGATGTGGGTTCATATGGTTATTCGAGAGCGAGACCGATGATATATACTGCGTCTACTGTTAGTGTTGGCAGTTTTAACTGGTGGTTATGAGATGTCATTGTTCTCTTACAGTAACAAGATACATCTTGGAGAGTGTTGGAGGAAGACTAGAGTGTGTATTCATTGTGGGTCACTAGAGAACTATTTCGAATAGTGTATTCTTTCGACTACTGGTTCCTATGGTCTCAATCAGACTCAGGATCCAGTTCAGGCATCGACCCAAGTTAGGGATCAGAATAGACCGACTGGTTCTGGTTCGGTAAGTAGAGGTAGATTGGCTCAGAGTAGGGTTTAAATAGGTCTACATTTGGGTAGACGGGGTTGGTATTTGCTACTTGGAGGTATGAGGATCGAGATAATTCAAACGATATTGAATGTATTTTCTTAAGTCATTTTATTTCTATTTTGTTAAATTTTAAGGACAACATTTTTGTTAAGGGGGAGAAAATTACAACACCCCAATTTTTCCCAATCTCAAACCCTAATATTTAGGGATTTTAACCTTGAATCCCTAAATTTATTTTGTAACAATCCAAAAACCGGGTGAGTAGTTTCGAGTATTAGACGTTGGGCTTAGACAAATTAACTCAAGTTAAATAGTTGGGTCAAGGGTGAAGGAATTGGGCTTGTAGGAAGCCCACTAAGTGTTAAAAATGGAATTTTTCGAATTAGGCATGAAAGAGGAGGAACCAAGGGAGTAATTAGCCCCTTGTTTGAAAATAAAGTTGAATAACCAGTAAGGGAGATGATATAAACGGGGGTGAAAATCAGAACATATATTCTCTCTTTTTATTCACTTTTTCATCTCATTCCTCTCTTTTTTCCTCTATTCTTCATCTCTAAATTTTACAAAGGTGAGAGCTTTTTTGTTTGGAAATGGTTTTTAGCACCTCAAAGGCAAGAACGAGAATGTACACCCTTACAGCTTTAATTCAAGCACAAAATCAAAAGGTTTGGCTATGGTGGAAAATATGGGTTTTCAAGAGGTTTTAGTTATAAGGATTAGAAGTGAATCTGAGTTGTTCCTAAATGTTTAGAAACATGTTTCAAAACTTTTAGAGGCTTAAAAATGAGATTTTGATCATTTGTTTGCTTTGGTTAGTGTAAAACTTGGAGAGTGCTCTAAAGTTAAGAACAAGGAAATTTTGGTGCTTGAGTGATCTTTGGAGCCTCCTTTCATCAACCTTTAGTGTGGTAACAAATAAGTAACTCCCCTTTTACCATATGTAAGCCATGAGTCTATGTTCGCTTGTTTATTGTGTTTTTTGGGAGTAAAATGGGTGTTAATGGTAGCATGCTTAGTTGATGCTTTTGTTATGTTAAAATAACTCATTTGATGTTAAATAACCCCATAAAACTTAACAACCCTTTGGTAGTTTTAAGGGGCTTATGAGAGGCTTTAAAGAGTCATTTTCATGCTTAAACAGAGCACTCCAGACCATCATATTGGTACTGTAAGAAAAAATTCGATATTGTTCTTCGTATAAGGAAAAATGAGATAATTTTTGAGTGTGAGTATCGATACCCCTTTAAAGAGCATCGATACTTTGGGTCCGATCTCGATACAGATATTCCAGAATGCCAAATTGGTACTAATACTGATGGGAGTATCGATACTTTACATCGGGTATCAATATTAAGATTAAATTTAAAACATCGAAGCTCAACCTAGGATCGATAATAAGCCCATTATCGATACCCTAAGGACGTTATCGATACTGACATGCTCAGTATCGATACTGACATCATGTATAGGGCTAAGAACTTAGAAAATGTTGTAAGTTTATTGAGGGGGGTTATGAGGGTAACGAGATCACCAGGGTTACTTGAGTGTATGTATATACTATTCAAATATATTAGTAGAGATATTCAAATTCTCTTCCCCAGTGAAATGACACTTTTGTATCAGTGCAAATGCACTTTTGATTTAGTGCGAATGCACTTTTGTTCAGTGGTACAACAATTTGGTATTAGTGCTAAGGCACTTTCGATATATAATGGTAATTATATTATGATTCTTATGATACTATGACACATATCATTGTGTTATGATCTATGCTTATTTCATTATGTTGCAACATGACTTAACTTGCTAAGTATTCATATTTAACGGATGCATGTGGTATAGTGGAGTCATTTATGTGGCACTGAGCTCGTAGCCCAGTGTTCGGAATTGTTTTTGTTTGTAGGTTAGTAGGTGCCAGACTCAGAGCATATTACTAGACTTCAGATTCCTGATATCAACAGCAACAAAGTATGTCTTGATTATCGTAGTGGGCATGTATAATCATAAACCCTTTTTGTATTAGAGATATAACACTTGGATTACTGTTTTTGATAACTATTTTTCTAAATGTAACACCCAAATCCAAATAAAACACACGGGACCACCGAAGTGGTTAAGCCATTTTTTTCATTAAAACATTTCATTTTCCAAATAATGTTCATCACGTTAGACAAAATAAGATAATGAAAGTTAAGTTTACAAACCGGGAGCTCCCAAAAAATAGTTCTCAAATACAGTAATCCAAGAGTTATGACTCAAATGCAAAAAGGGTCTATGATAATACATGCCCACTACAATAATCAAGACATACTATGCTACTGTTGATATCTATAATCTGAAGTTTGGTGGTGTACGATCCTGAGTCTAGCACCTACTAACATGCGAACATAAATAATTCTAAATGTTGAGCTACAAGCTCAGTGCCACATAAACGTCTCCATTATACTACATGCATCCATTAATTATGAATACTTAGCAAGTTAAGTCATGTTGCAACATAATGCAATAAGCATAGATAATAACATAAGGATATGTATCATAGTATCATAAGAATCATAATATAATTACCATTATATAACGAAAGTGCCTTAATACTAATACTAAATTGTAGCAGCACTGATAAAAAAGCATTCGCACTGAATCAAAAGTGAATCTGCACTGGTACTAAAGTGCCATTACACTGTGGAAGAGAATCTGGATATCTCTGCTAACATATTTGAATAGTATATACATATGCTCAAGTAACCTGAGTGTCCTCCTTGTTTCCCGAGCATAAAAAAAGCAAGTTTTATGCCATATAATTTAGCGTTATTATTCATAAGGGATTCAAAGGTTATTACCACTTGTATTCTTATTTAAGAACCCTCGATGTCCTCATAACCCCTCAAAAAACTTACAAAATTTGCTAAGTTCTCTTCCCTATACAGGATATTAGTATCAATATTGAACCTGTCAGTATCGATATCGACCTTAGGGCATCGATACTAGCCTTAGTATAAATACTATCTTAAGCTTCAATATTTCAAATTTAATCTCAGTATTGATACCCTGATGTAGAGTATCGATACTCTCCAAATGGTATCAATACTCCCATGAGTACTAGTACCAATTTAACATTTTAGAATCCCGGTATCGAGACCACACTCTTGGGTATCAAGACTGGACCCCGAGTATCGATACTCCTTGAAGGGGTATCGATACTCACATTAAACAATTACCTCATTTTGCCTTATACGAAGAACAATATCGATATTGTTTACCGATAGTCCGGATTGTTTTGTCTAAGCATGAAAATAGCTCTTTAAAGCCTCTCATAAGCCCCCTTAAAGCTACCAAAGTTTGTTAAGTTTTATGGGGTTATTTAATATCAAATAAATCATTTTAACATAACAAAAGAATCAATTAAGCATGCTACTATTAACACCCATTTTCACCCAAAGAACACAACAAGCTAACAAAAATAGACTCATGGCTTAACTACAGTAAAAGGGGAGTTACTTATGTGTTAACTCACTAAAGGTTGATGAAATGAGGCTTCAAAGGTCACCGAAGCACCAACTTCTCATTTTTCTTAGTTTTAGAGCACTCTCCAAGTTCTTACACTAACCAAAGAAAACAAAGGATCAAAATATCATTTTTAACCCTCTAAAAGTTTAGAAACACATTTCTAAATATTTAGGACAACTCAGAATCACTTTTATGCCCTATAATTAAAACCTCTAAAAAACCCATATTATGTTAACATAACCAAACCTTTTGATTTTGGGCTCTAAGGGTGTAGATTATTGTTCTTACCTTTAGAGGTGCTAAAAATCCTTTCCAAACAACAAAACTCTCACCTTTTCAAACTTTGGAGATTAAGAAGAGTATAGAGAAGATAGGAAGAAGATGAAAAAGTGAAGAAAATGATAAAATATATGTTATGATTTTCACCCCTATTTACATCATCTCCTTTAATGGTTATTCAGCTTTATTTTCAAACAAGGGGTTAATTACTCCCTTGTCCTCCTCTTTCATGCCCAATTCAAAAATGCCATTTTTAACACTTAATGGGCTTCATACAAGGTCAATTCCTTCACCCTTGATCCAACTATTTAACTTGAGCTTATTTAATCATCTAAGCCTAACGTATAATACTCGAAACTAATAACCCAAATTTCAGGGTGTTACAGATTTCAGGGATTAAATTGAATTAGTTTATGAATTTGGTGGCTAATTCATAAGGGAGTTAAAAGTGTTCGTCTATTTTAAAACCCTAAATAATCAAATGGCTTACCTTGTAATTAAACCATTTTCGCTTTAATCAAACTTTTTCCCCATATTATAATTTCGTACGGTGCCTATTTTACTCTTTTAATTCAAACCCTAGCAAGCTTCCCCCTCCATCCCTCATTTATTCATCGTTGTAGACCCTTACTCCCACCGTACTACTGTTCGACTGAAGGTGAGGTAGCCATACGACACCTCTATCCCTTTCGACCCCCTTTTCCATCGACCGCTGCAACGACTTGCTTTGATCGGCTGTGGCCATGGCATGGCCAAATGTGTCATAGGGAAGGCCTAACTGTCTGAAAATTGATTGGGCAGGCCCTAGTTGGGCATGTTTTTAATATTACCACCATGTGGAAGCAAAAAGGCTTCAGTGGCCGGCTGTTCAAGGCCACGATGAGTGTGGTCGTGAGTTTGCCAACCCTCATGTACTACCACCAGTGTATTTTGTCATCGAAAACCTAATTTTAGTAGCGACATATTATCAAGTTCGAATCGTTACCCACATCCGAATTCCCTTTTGAGGCGAAAATAATTTTAATTTCATCTCTAATTATTATTTTGTAATATGGAAATTATCGATATGGGTTTTGATTAGGGCATTATAATTTGGAGGAGACTTTGACTCTGAATCGGAATTAACGCCTCTTTTGCCCTTATCCAAGAACTTCGAATCGAACTTTACTATTCGCATTGAGTGTGAGTGATAGTTAATAGTTTTTGTCGGCTAGATTTGTCAGTAATTTAGATTATTTATCTAATTATTAAATTAATCTGTAGGAACTGATTCGGTTTGAATCACTGCTCGAGTTGATCGTGATAGGCTCTATGACCGACGTAGCTATTTTGACGAGGTGTGTCTCTGTCCGGTGCTATATTATGCTATGTTGATTGATTGTTTGTCTGATTGGAAACTTGATTGAAGCATGACTGTATTGTGGTTTTGTTGTTTTAATTATAATTCGAATAAGCATTTTGATTGGAAGTTTTGATTTCAAGCGTGACAATTCTATGATTGTAATACCCTTAACCCGTATACATCCTTGAATAGGAGTCAAATATATCACACTACATTCACAACCATCTACAGTAGAAAATCAGTACAAATTTGAACCTTTAAAAATTTTCCAATATAATCCTTTCCATAAAATAATTTAAATCATGTAACGTCAAAATATAAAATTTAAACATTCAAATTGATATCAGTTTCAGACAGCAACTTGACAATTTAATGTTTTTTCATATAATAAAAATAAGCTGTCAAAAAACTGCCTAATTTAAAATCCATTTTGATATCATATATAATATAATTTAAAAAATTACCATTCATGCATTATACTAGTTTTATCTTCCACTATTTATACTAGGTCATTATTATTATTATTATTATTATTATTATTATTATTATTATTGTTGTTGTTGTTGTTGTTGTTATTATTATTGTTATTGTTATTATTATTATTATTATTATTATTATTATTATTACATACCAGTTTTAAATTAATAACATCCAAACAAAATAGCAGAACACATAATATACATGCCACTCATAAGTCAAAAGAGACGTAAAAAATATTCATATTGATTCTGGTGATAGATTTGTTTTTGCTCGATGATTCTTGCAAGACTCCTTATTCCACTTGCTTATCCTTTTGTTTACCTATGCGTGAAAACAATCACACACTATGTATAGTTTAGTGAGACATTATAAACAAATCGAGGTGAGATAAAGATATAAAAAATAGAATAGTTTGAAACAATATAATTTATTCAATAAAACAATTAAATTTCCAAGCTGACTTAAATAAGTCGTTTTCCACATCAGTTAACCTGAAAAATCAATATATCATGATTTTATATAAAAATATCATGACAACCAATATCAAATCACAGAAATCAATAAATATTCCTTTCCAGACGATCACATATTCAGTTCTCATAATCAATACTTTCACATTTCATATTCAATACTTTCATTTTTCAATTACACAACCCATGTATATCTAAAGAGAATGCAAGGTACATGAGTGAGACGAGTGTGCGCAATAAGCACTCCAGGAGTTATCATCACTAAACACTAATATATATTCCAAGTGCTTCAGATAATTTGCACGAATGGTGCAATATAAAATTTACACGAATGTACTATACAAGTATCAGTAAACAATGACCACTCCACCTCATGGTATGCCAATTGTACATACGACTCTTGATGCAACATAAAATGTACTTTACTATAAATTCATGTCATTTATAAATCCAACATTTCCGATCAGTAGTATTTTCAAACATTATGTTTCAAAATCATTGCATTGGGCAGTTCATATCCAAAATCAACCATAATTCGAATACATATATCATATAAAATACTTTGGGCAGTTTATGCCCTAAAAATCATTTTAGGGAAACTATTCAGATATCATTTCATAAAATATCATATAAGAACATATTGGGTAATTCATACCCAAAAATAAATTATAAATCATTTTGGTAACCATTATGGAAATATTTCATAATTTGCTTCAATCTTTCTTAAAAAATCAGAGGTCGACTTATTGCAAGTCTTCCTCAATCAATATGTTTAAATAAATAAAATACTCTCACATATGCCTCACTATCGAACCTTTAATGACGATATTCATTTTAATCACGAACATGATCTTTCGCTTCAGTCTCCATTCAATCACATGAGTTATCGCATTCTAAAAAAATCATGCATAAAACACAATATTCAAAGAATGTTGTTTTTATACTAACATAAACAAAATCCCATAATTAAATCCATAAAATACAATTTGATACTTATTCGATATAAAATCACTTCATTATTCCATAACAAATCCAACATTTCCAAAATGACACTTCAATTCCTTATATATTCATTATCATCATCAAATCACTCAATTTCACAAACCTTACAATTTAGTCACCATTTATGAATTCTTTTAGAATTCATACCAACTTTTCCAATTAACTCAAAAATGGTCCTTCACCATTTTATTAAATTCAAATCCAACACTAAAATTTCCAGCATTGAAATAATATTTTCAATCTAACACTTTAACATTTGCAAACTCATTATTCATCCCCCAACTTTTCAATTCTTTTTAACTAGCCACCAAATTTTGTAATTCGATCCAAAACAACATTCTAACTTCAAATTCATCTTTTAAACATTAAATTGTAGCAATGAAGATCCATAATTGAGCATTTATACGTAAATGTCCCACAATTTCTAAAACTTACAAAATGGCTTTTTTTCTATCACAATGTTCCAAATTGATCAAAATTAACTTCCAAAGCATGTATAATTCATTTAACATAAATTATAGACCATAGGAAATATTTGAATAATTTTCCCCTAATT
Organism: Hibiscus syriacus; assembly: GCF_006381635.1. Classification (NCBI taxonomy): domain Eukaryota; kingdom Viridiplantae; phylum Streptophyta; class Magnoliopsida; order Malvales; family Malvaceae; genus Hibiscus; species Hibiscus syriacus. Next base: position 1,310,340 of record NW_024061878.1, on the reverse strand, counting down.
TTAATCCCCATGTCCGAACCTTACTTTTACATTAGTGCTTGATTTTCATTCAATTTCAATCCTGAATTCAAGATCCTATGAGTAAATTCATGCAACTTAATTCATCCTAACATCAAATTCAATCCAAATTCAATCAATTTCCATAAACCAAGCTATGTCTGAAACATATGCATGCATTTTTAGATGATTTTAATCATCACACTTTCTTGGAAATTAATCTATAACACCAATAACATAAAAATCATTCTTTAATTATTTAAAATTCAACATGTTCTTCATGAACCCTAATCATGAATTTTATCATCCAATCATGTTTTCTATGAACTATTTATACCAAATGATAGATAATTGAAAGTAGATTAAATCTCTATCAAATAGCTTAACCCAAAATTCAATCAATTAATCTTACAAATAAAATTAAAAGCTTCCCTTACCTTCAATGGAAATCACAACTAGTTGAGGAAGAAGAAGCAAAAATTTTCATGATTTTTCCATAATTATCACTTAATACATATGACTTTATAATAATTAAATGAATTTAAAAATAGTTTACCATTTTGTCATTAATGAAACTTGATAATTTATCCATTCCAACATATATCTTCCAATTTAATATTTAAAGTCAAAGATGAACCAAAAAATTGACTTTTCAACTTTAGCCATTGCAATTTTTTATAATTGCAATTTAGTCACCAAATTTCACAATTTTAGCTGAACATGGAAAATTGACCTTAATTCCATCGATCATTGTTAAATTTAACTATTATAAATTATGAAAATAATATTTCTAACCCTTTTCTATCATCGTACAAAATTTTGTGAAATTTTGGTTCGGTTCGATTATCCAAATTAATATCGAACTTTATTGTCTTATAGCTTTTAATTCAAATCCAGAATCAAAATTCTGATACCCATAAAACGTTAACTTTTGGAAAAATATTCATTTACGGGCCAATAGATATAAATTTTAAAATTATATTTTTGTTACCTAAACTTAAACAAATTTTGTACTTTGGCCACTAAACTTTCAAAACTTACATTTTGGTTACTAGCCAAAAATTTGCGGTATTACAATTCTACCCTTGAAGAAAATTTATCTTCGATATTTCCATACGTATTTTACATACATGATGCAAAAAGATGAATAAACTACTTTTTCATGTCTTCTTCTTGTTCACAGGTAGTTTCCTCAACTTTATGATTCCGCCAAAGAACTTTTACCAAAGGGATCGTCTTGTTCCTTAGTTCTTTGACTCCATGAGCTAATATCTTTACTAATTATTCTTCACAAGACAAATTGATTAAACCTCAATTTCATCTAGTGCAATAATATATGAAGGATCCAATCGATACTTTCTAAGAATCAATACATAAAATATTATAAATATTTCCCATTTCCAGGTAATAATAGCTAATAGGACATTGAACCAACTCTTTTGATGATCTCATTAAACCAATAATTCTCAATCTTAATTTCCCTTTTCGTCCAACTTGTAATATCTTTTCCCAAAATGATATTTTGGCAAACATTTTATCATCAACTTGGTATTTACCCTCTTTTCTTTTCAAATCTGAATAAGACTTCTGTCAGTCGATAACTATATTGAGATTATCTAAATAATATTTGCTTTATTTTCCACCTCTTTAAATAAATCAAAGCCAACTATGATTCGATCCTTAAGCTCGAACTAATTCAATGATATTTGACATTTTCTTCTATATAAGGTTTCATATCAACTCATCTTGACACTGGCTTGATAACCATTATTATAGATATATTATGCTAAAGACAACTACTTTTCCCATTATCCTTTAAATTCAAGCACACATGTTCTTAGCATATCCTCCAAAATCTTGAAGTCAAGTTTGGATCTTTGTCATATATAACCGAGACTAACATTTCTTAAACCTTTCTTATTGAGTGTCAAAGATAACCTTTCTATAAAATGTACCATATCTAGTTTCCATTTCCAAGAAAAACTATTTCCACAGCAATAATGTTATCAATGCATTCATCTAAAGCTTGACCCATAATTTTTGTTATAGAACCCAATGAAAGAATGTAAATTTGGATTCAAACTGCTATAACATCAATACCCTAGTTTTCAAGACCCTTCTTGACTTCATATTTAACCAGGGAAATAATTCATCCTTGAATATTCAAAAATGACGTTTGAGGACTAGATCTAGAACTCAACAGAGCTAAACTTTATTATGAAGAAATGTTATCGAAATTTGTTGATACCTTATACCTTTTAGAGATTCCAAACTTCTCTAAAAATACAATTTAAGATTTTAAAAATCTAGACAACAATTAATATTTTACTTTTACTTCCTCACATAACAAGTATATAGAAGTAAATTAGTCATAATCTTTTCATACTTGACTACAATTATCAACTCTTAAATCATGATACATCTTGTTTTCACTGGAATACATAATCAAAGAACTGTAATATGCCTATGATAGAAGATCTTTATTTAATTCCTCATTATTTAGAATATAAACTTATCTTTTGTAGTAAAAACATTCATCAAACTTAATCATTAATATCTTTTTTCCCTTTTTCTACCTGTTTGATCTCTAGCATGCACTCTTTATCATTTCTTTCAAAACCCTTGATTTGATCCAACAACATATACTTTAATTTTAGTTTGGAAACTAATACACCATTTTCCCTTATTGATAATCAAATATTCAGAACTCTTAATGTCAGAAAGGTATCTCGGCTTAACATATCAGTTAACACGTTAGCTTGTCACAAATGATAGTTAATAACCATATCCTGATTTTTAGGAAGTTTGATATATCTTCTTTGTCCCAAATTACACTATTTTTTTATCAATATAGTTGTACCACCACTCACCAAATAAGTAGTGATGTTATATATGTACGCCCTGAAATTCATGTTAAGAGTTTTGGGTTTATTTGAATGGGCTTTAGAATAAATTTCCCTATATATATACAACTTTAGACCCAAATGGATTCGATTTGGGCTTGAGATAAGCCCCACAAGCTTAAAAAGGATGCTTTTAATCATGAATCAAATGAGGAGAGACTAAGTGGATAATTAACCCATTTATTTGAATAAAAGTTGAAACCCATTTATGAAACATGATCTCACGCCTGAAACATTTCACCTCTTTGTCTCCGTAAGTTTGTCTTCTTCCTCTCTACTCTTTGCCTCTCTTCATCTTCAAGAACAAGGAAAAGTTGAGAACTTTAATAAATTAAAGAATCCATTCTGAATTCTAAGGTAAGATTCACAATTTACATCTCTCAAGTTTTCATTCAAACCCACTTTTGTAAGATTTTGCTTAGTCTCCATAAAAATGGGGTTTTAATCCATTTTTGGGAGAGTTTTTAGTTGTAAGATCATTTCTAACATCCTCAAGTTCTAAAATGAGTTAATAACACATCCTCTTAGTTTTAATTAGTGTAAGAGAATGATAAGAGCTCTAAGGAAAAGGGCAAGGATAAACTCACTATTGGGTGATTCAAAAACATTTTTCAATAGCTTGGAATCAAGGTAATACGATTTTAACTTGTCCATACCACATTTAGGTCATTGAACGTACATTTTGGTATGTTTTGTTCATGAAAGCATGCTAGAGTACTTTCATTACAAGATTCGTATTTTTTGTTTGTAAGCATGAAAGATGATACCTTTTAAAATCTAAGACCTCAAATAAGACTTAAATAAGCTTTTCTACTCTTAGGGGAGTGTATGAGTGAGATTTAGACGCATTGGCATGCCCAAAATAGATATTTCAGGTTGTTAGTATTGATACTAGAATAACAATATTGATATTGTTCTTTGTGAAAGGAAAAAACAAGGCAAGTTTGTAAGGGCAATATCGATGCTTCCTCCTAAGGCATAGATACTCAGGGTCATGTATCGATACTCAGAGGGTAGTATCGATACTGGTGGCAAGTTTTAGATTATAGTTTATAAAATTGGTATCAATACTCATGGGAGTATCAATACCCAGGGTAGAGTATCGATACTCTCTATAGAAGTATCGATACAAAGCATTTTTCAAAACATCAAAGCTATTTTTCGTATCGATACACAGGGTGAGTATCGATACCTAAGGGTTTAAGGGTTGTTACGGTCATCCTTTATTTGTGAAATATCTGGATATTGTTTGTTTGGTACGTATTTTGATGCATGTAAAATTTTGGGTCGTATCAGTACACATTCGATGCACGTAAAATTATAGATCATACCTTATGCTCGAATAGGTTTGGGATGTGAGCTTCCGACACACGTAAAATTCTAGTCCTCACCCGACCTTTAGAGTATCTAAGATAGACAAGGGCTCTAAGTTTTGATGCACGTAAATACTGGTACATACTCCAAATCTATCATATTCTAGATAGATCGATATATTATTCGAGATGCACGTAAATTCCTCTAACCACATTATTGGTCTATCTCATGGTTGTCTATTTACTATAAATGTTTATTACTATACGTGCCGACATGTTCATATAATGGATGCATGTAGTATTGCATAGTTCTTTTCGTGGCAATAAGATTGTGAGATTAGCGTATGGAATGTGTTTTCGTACACAAAATAGTAGGGATCATTGAGGAGCCTATCTCATTAGTATATTTCAGACAAGACGATTTACTAAGTATGTCTTGAGCATATTTAGAGAGCATGTATTTTGTATGGATCTTGTATTATTCGTGTCATAAATATATTTTGGTTTAAACTCAATGGATGTATTTTGTAAGTATTTTGGGAGACTCTCATATTTTGTAAATTTTAATATGCTTTTATCAATGCAATGATGAATGTTTTGATGTTATGTACATTTTGAAAAGAAAATTTTTGGTTGACCATTTTAGTGGTTTCATGTGTCATCGTAATCCATGGATCTTCAGGCCAGACTGGATTAGGGTGTTACATTTAGTGTTATCAAAGCTTTCAAGTTTAGTTGTTCCAAGGACCCTCGGGTCAAAGTAAGTTAGTGTCTGTGTGATTACATGCCCCTAGAGTGTGAAGAATACTTAAACTTCTAGAATAGCGATAATGACCTTTCTTTCTGTTCTAATTTTAGGATTCGATCATGGCTGATGTCACTATCCCTATTCATAAGGGCCATGAGGAGAGTCATGTCTCCCTATTCAGAGATTTTGGTTGTGATTTTCCCCATAATCTAAGTACGAGATACCTACAGACGCAGGAGTCAACAAGGCGACCTTTTTCTGTGATTTGACCTAAACCCTTAGGTAGATAGTCAGCCTATTTCGAATCATCTTCTATGCCACATCCCCCAACAGTACCTATAGTTTAGCCTACTATGTCGCCTTAGGAGTCTCTTATTGAGATGCTCTGTAGGTACATAATGACTGACTTTTATGGTTCTGGGATGAATACCCCATCTCTGCAGATCAGTACCTTCGGGAGATAATTCGTACTCTTCGTTAGTTGTACTCCCAAGGGTAAGTTTGAGTGTGTTATTACCTTTATAAAGGGTGACACCATTGATTGGTTGGAGATTGTTGAGTTAGTGATGGAGCCAGAGAGACCCACTTGGGATTTCTTCCTGATACAGTTAGGGGAAATACATTTAAGAGTCCATACCGATGATTTGAAGGATCAATTTTAAATCTAATGTAGGGTGATAGTATCATACTATAGTAGGAGAATGAGTGCCTCAAGCTAAACAAATATGCACCAGAGCTCATTTTGATAGAGGATCACCGTTTCTAGAGGTTCAGGGAGGGCCTCCACTTGGATATTCTCACTCATATGGTATATGATCCTCTTTTTATTTTTGCAGAGTTGGCTCATTAGAAAAAAAAGATGAAAGAATATTGTGCAAGAAAGATTAGGTACTGAGCGACTCAGTGGGATAGAGTTGGAGGGCTATAGATACTACTAGGCCCTCAATTAGTGAAGTGGCTAGGGCCCCCAGAGTTCAAGGAGACTGTCATTAGGGTTATCTAGGGGTGTAGCGCATAGTTCAAATGTGGAGGTAGATTTGGCTCTCGTATGAGACCCTTGTCATTTGGTGTTGGCTCGAGTGCTAGTGATATGATTGGACACCAGCTCACCCAGTGTGCTCAACTTGTGGGCGGAGACACCCTGGAAAGTGCTACCAAGTGAAAGAAGGTTGCTTCTAATGTGGGTCTTTGGACCATTTTGTCAGACATGACCCCATAGCTCAAAGTTTGGCTCCCACATCATTGTAGAGATATGCTCCATATATTCTAGAAGGTCGAGGGTCCTCTAGGGGTGACAGAGCTATTTCAAGGTAATATAGTAGGGGTACACCAGATCTAAGACCGTCTAGGAGCCTATAGTAGCCTCACGCTAGTATGTCATGCGAGCCTAGGAAGAGTGTGATGATGCCGGTGTGATATCATGTATATTCACAATCTTCTCTATTCATGTTACTACATTGGTAGATTCAGGTTCTACCTACTCTTATGTTTCTTATGAAATAGCCCGAGAGAAAAATATCCTTGCTAAGGATTTAGATATAGGGGTCAGAGTTTTCAGTTCCCTAGGATTAGACATTTTGGTTGACAAAGTTCATCGTCAATGCCTTATAGAGCTTCAAGGTGGAGTATTCTTAGCCGACTTGATGGAGCTACTGTTTCGGGAGTTTAATGTGATCTTAGGCATAGATTAGAATTCAGAGCTTAACGAAAGTTTGAGGTTAAAGGTAAGGGGGCTTAAACTTTAAAAAGAAGATGGGACCAAGGTAGTGATGATCGATGAGAGATCAGTTTGTACTACCAAAGCTGTTTTTACAATCGGGACCAGAGATTGTTAAGTCAAGGGTGAGAAGCCTTCTTAGCTCATGTGTTTGACACACAAGCTTCTGTTCTGACACTTGAGGATATATGTGTCGTACAACAGTTCTCCAATGCTTTTTCAGAGAAGTTACTGGGGTTACCACCTAACCGTGAGATTGAGTTATGCATAGAGGTTTTACTAGGTTCAACTTCAATGTCCATTGCACTATATTGTATGGCACTGACAAAGTTGAAAGAACTAAAGAATTGATTTCAAGTGTTGTTAGATAAGGGCTTTATTCAACCGAGCATTTCACCTTGGGGAGCGTTAGTCATCTTTGTTAATAAAAAGGATAGATCGATGAGGTTGTGCATCGACTATCGACATCTGTATAAGTTAACTATCATAAACCACTACCCTCTTCCTAGGATTGATGATCTATTCGACCAACTGAAGGGAGCTTGTTTTTTCTCTGAGATAGACTTAAGATTCAGGTATTATCAATTGAAATTCAAGGACGCTAACATTGCCAAGACCTCTTTAAAGACCAGGTACAAAACTGAGTCTTCCATCCTTATCTAGACCAATTTGTGGTGTTTTCATCGATGAAATTCTTGTGTACTCTTGGTCTGAGGAAGAGCATGATTAGTACCTTCACATTGTTTTACAGACACTTCGGGAGTGTCAGTTATATGTCAAGCTTAGGAAGTGTGACTTCTGGTTAAACGAAGTTGCATTTTTTCTCATGTAGTAGCGACTGATGGCATCCGAGTAGATCTTCATAGATTGAGGCAGTGTTAAAGTGGGAACCGCCTAAGAATGTCACCAAGGTGTGCAGTTTCTTAGTCCTAACAGGGTACTACCACCGATTCATCATGGATTTCTCCATGATTGCGACACCGTTGACCAAGTTACTTAATAAGGGAGCTCCTTTTGTTTGGAACGAGAAGCGCTAATAAATCACTGAAAAGGCTACTTTTAAGGCTTTTTTACTTAATTTATTGTTTGTTTAAAAGCTCATTTTGGTTATTTTAGGATCATGTAGATGCATATAGTTGAATTAGTGGTGGTGGTGCTATTTTATTTTGTAAGGGTGTTGTATGAGGGAAAGGTGTGGTTGTTGATGTTGTGCAAGAAATAGCAAGCAAAAGGTTGAATTGGGAAGGAATGTCATGACATACACATTACTGAAGCATATTGAAATGCCTTGGCATTTCTAGCGCAGAAAAGACAAACAAATATTTTTATAAAAGAACAGCTGACAAGGCACGTGTTGATAGTTATAACCGCCTGCTGGGGACCACTACCACCTGGGAGGATAAAACTCATTACCAAGGAGTGACTCTAGGGGTATGATGGGTAATTGGAGTGTTAAATCCCATTAATACCATTGTATATATTTTTTATTATTTAATACACCTCATATGAGAAAGAAAGAGGAGAAACGTTGACAATCTTCAGCTAGATTTTCTTCACCTTCTCCACCATATCCTTCCTTCTATTCTCTTAGTGGTGTTCCTCTATTAACGAGTTCCAAGGAGTTGCGAGCTAGGCGTTCAAGAGGAGTTAGAAAGATAAGGCGAGTCGTGGTGGTTGAGGAGAGCTCCGGCTGTGCGCGTCGAAGGCTTCTTCTCCCTTCCCCTTTGCTGTTATTTTTCATTTGATATTGGATTATTGAAACAAATGAATTTCATGTTTTATTTCATGGATGATTTGAACCCCACCATGAAAACACCTTATTTGGTGGGGTTGGTTTTATGGATGTTTGATATTATTTTAATGGTAGATTTCATGTTTCGTTTCATGGATGATTCAAACCCCACCATGAACTAACCTTATTTCATGGATCTTTTGCATTTAATTGTTTTGCTTATGAATACATCATCGTCTAAGTTTGTAAGAGGTATAAGAGTGTCCATTACTTATATGAATGCTAGGTGTTTGAGAGTTAGTCATTAATACTTATAGTATTCGAGAGAAACACAAGTAAAATCCACATAAGCATTAGTATTTTCTTTTGCTTAGAACGAACATAGTAATACTATATCTTAATCCCTTAGTGCTTAAGAGAGACTAAGATAGGATTTCAATGACTAAGAGGGGTAGTTTTTATAAATAGCATAGACTGCCATAGTTGAGACTAGAGGAGATGATGTGACATTCTATTATATTAGATTCCTTTGACTAGAGATAGCGGGACTACTTTCAGCAAACCCTGTCGAGCAAGTGACACTTAGATAAATCAAATTTGCTTGAGAGATAAGTTTTAGCATGCTTAAATCAATCCCTACCATTCATTCCCGTGGAAGCTTATTGTGCGAGGATTATCAAACTATAATTTATTTATTGTTTTTACCATTTTTCATAGTCTTGACATTTCTATCATTTTCAACATTATAATCTGCTCTTGCCACTACATTTTTATCTGCTACCACATCATACTATCAATCTATATCAACCAAAATGTACTTTTCATTATCGTGACATTCTCCAATGGTACATATCATCACTAACTATACTTGGATAGAGTAGTGCTTTGCTTTGTTTAAACTTTGTAATTTTCACCAATCCCTGTGGAGACGATACTCACTCATCACTTTATTACTTGAGAGATTGTGTATACTTACACATTATTTATATATAATTTTATAGTGCTCACAACAAGAAACAAGTTTTTGGCACTGTTACCGAGATTGGCAGCGTGAAGGTAATTAGTTTTGCCAGAGCATTTTATTTTTTGCTTCTTTATTCTTGTATAGTTTACTTTATGTTTAATTTTTTCTTTTTCAGGCTTATTTGGTGTATGCATAGAAAACATTCTGATGAGCCATTGGAACCCATAGAACCTGAGATTAAAAGACTCTTTAGACTAAGGAGATGTGCTCAATGTGCTCGAGAAAATATGTATTAAATTGGAAATCAGGCATTGGTCAAGATGAAAGAAATCAGAATACCGATGTATTACAAAATGTTGAACCTGCTAATATGCCTCGTGTTATTTGTGATCATTTAAATCTGATGCTTGATGATCTGAATCCTAGAATTGTGGTACCCAAAATTCAAGCTACACAATTTGAGCTTAAACCAGTCATGTTTAATATGTTGAATTCCACAGGACAGTTTAGGGGCATGCCAACTGAAGATGTCAGGCAGCATATTCGCAATTTTTTGGAGGTTTGTGATTCTTTCCAACAAAAAGGAGTGCACGAGGATGTGCTGAAATTAAAGTTGTTTCCATATTCTTTACACGACCGAACAAGGGCTTGGTTGAGTGGTGTTCCATCCGGTTCGATGAAATCATGGGTCGATCTTTGCAAGTGCTTCTTATTGCGATATAACCCACCGAATATGAACACTCAAATAAGGAATGACATAGCATTATTTTTCCAGAGCCACGGCGAATCTATGTATAAGTATTGTGATCGTTACAAGAGTTTGCTTCCAAAATGTTCAAATCATGATTTTCACGATTGGACTCAAGTAGTTATGTCTTACAATGGAGTCAAAGCACCCACAAATATGATGGTTGATGCCTTGGCAAATGGTCATTCCTGGATAAATCACCTAATAAGGTATTTGCTATTTTGGATAGAATTACCAATAAAAACTATCAATTTCATTCATCAAGGCTTGGGATTGGGAGGAAAGCACCTGGAACATTCGAGTTAGATACCAAGGACTTAGTGACCGCTAAACTCTCAGCTATTACTAATATGTTAAAAAATTTACAACACTCCACTAAGGTAAAGGAAGTGAAAACAGCTAGCTCGACATGTCTGTTATGCCAAGGCAATCATCATGAGAGAGAATATCTGACCAACCATGAGTCCATCAACTTTGTAGGTAATTTTAATTGAGGCAATAATAATCCTTATTCTAACACTTATAATGTATGATGTCGTCAGCATCCTAATTTCTTATGGGGAAATCAAGGACGCCATAATGCTAGTCAATCAACTCAGTTGCAGAATCACACTTAATCTCAAGGCTACCAAAATTCTATGCCATGGCATAATACCAACAAAGGACCTTCATCTTCAGTGAGCATTAGTTAATTAGAAGCTACAATTTAAGATTTCATATATACCATAAGACAATGTTGCAAGACCATTTTAATTCAGTTAAGAATCAAGGAGCCTTACTTCAGAGCCAAGGTGCCTTACTTCAAAGCCATAGTTCTTCTTTAAGAGCTTTGGAAGGTCAAGTTGGTCGGATTGATGTTGTATTACAAGAGCATCAACAAGGATGTTTTCCAAGTGGCACTGAAGTCACTAAAACACATGGAAAAGAGGATTGTAACATGTTAACTCTTAAGAGTGGAACACAAATTAACCAACAAGTCAAGGTTGGTGGGACACAACATGATGATTCTACCCCCACTACTGAAGAGGTTAAGATGAATTACATAATAATATCATTTCTGAGAAGGACAAGGAGGAGGGTTCTACTAGTGAGCCTGCCAAGGCATAAAATGCTGATGCCAAGCTGAAAACAATTCCTACTCCTGCAATTAAGGAATCTAGACCCCTACCACCCTTTCCACAAAGATTGAAAAAGCATAATGATGAAGTTCAGTTCAAGAAGTTTGTGGACATTCTTGATCAGCTCCATATTAACGTACCTCTCTTGGAAGCTATTAAACAGATGCCAACGTATGCCAAATTTCTTAAGGAAATTTGCACTAAGAAGAGGAAAGTAGAAGTATGAGACAGTTGTCACGACAAAATTTTTTCTTCATTAAGTAAGTTACCACCAAAGCAAAATGATTCGGGAAGCTTCAATATTGCATGTTCTATAGGAGAATATTTTACTGGAAATGCACCATGTGATCTTGGTTCAAATGTGAACTTAATGCCAAAATCTATATTCTTGAAGCTTGGTATAGGAGATGCGAGACCCACCTCAGTTATTTTACAACTTGCTAACCGATACCATGTTAAACCTGAAGGGAGAGTCGAGCATGTCATAGTAAGGGTGGATAAATTTGTGTTTTCAGTTGACATCCTAAGTCTGGATTGTGAAGTTGATTCCAAGGTATCCATCATTCTAGGTAGACCTTTCCTAGCCACTGGTCGTATTTTGATAGATTGTGAAAAAGTTGAACTCTCCATGAGAGTGGCTGATCAGTGTGTGACTGTCAATGTGTTTCATACTCTCAAGTATGTTGATGACTCTGAAGAATGCCAAGGCATTTATGAACTGAGCTCATTGATTGAAGAAGAAACTAAATAGCTTTGCCAGAACAATTTTATTCATCTAGCAAACAAGGAATATTTTATGGATGATGAAAGCTTAGAAGAGCATGACAAAATTCAAATTTTGGAGAAGCAATCTAGCTTACTAGTAGCTAGATCAGGTATGAATTTTGAACCTTTGAATTTTGATGAATTTATTCCTCCTAATCCATCGTTATTGAATACACTTACCCTAGAGCTTTAACCCTTTCCAGGGCATCTCAAATATGTTTACCTGGGTAGAGAAAACACTTTACCAGTGATTATTTCCTCTAACCTTACTACTAACCAAGAGAAAAATTTATTAAGTGTTTTGATGTAGCATAAGAAATAACTTGGTTGGACTATGGTTGATTTGTAAGGAATTAGTCCCACGATTTGCATGCATAAGATTCTGCTAGAGGAATATCATAGAAAGTCGATAGAACCATAAAGTAGACTCAACCATGTTTTGAAGAAAGTGGTAATGAAATAAATTCTAAAATGGCTTGATGTTGGAGTGATTTACCCTATATCGAATAGCTCATGGGTGAGCCCTGTGCAATGTGTGTCGAAGAAAAAAGGCACGATTGTGGTTACAAAAGAGGATAATGAACTATTACTCACTCGCACAGTTACTAGATGGAGGATATGTATGGATTGTCATAAGCTCAACAAAGCTACAAAGAATGACCATTTTTCTTCTACCTTTCATCGACTATATGTTGGATCTATTGACAGGAAAATCATTCTATTGCCTTTTAGATGGGCACTATGGTTATAATCAAATTGTCATCGCACCAGAAGACCAGGAGAATACTACATTTACTTGTCCCTATGGAACTTTCACCTTTAGGTGGATTCCTTTTGGACACTGTAATGCCCCGACAACTTTTCAGCATTGTATTCAAGCTATTTTTTCTGATATGGTTGAGGATTTCCTTGAGATATTAGTGGATGACTTCTCTGTTTCTAGAGAGGACTTCAAGCGATTCTTCGGTAATTTGGAAAAAGTTCTCAAAATATGCAAGGAAGTTGATTTGGTTTTAAATTGGGAGAAATGTCACTTTAAAGTGGCTGAAGGATTTGTGTTATGCCACAAGATATCTTATAAGGGTGGTGAGGTGGATAAAGCGAAAATTGAAGTAATTGAAAATTTTCCACCACCAAATTTTGTCATGGGTATAGGGAATTTCCTTCGAAAAGATTGATTTTATAAAAGATTTATAAAGGACTTCTCAAAGATTTCTAAGCCCTTATGCACATTGCTTCAACAAAACTAGCCCTTTTTGTTTGATAAGTCATGCCACGACGCATTTAGTGACCTGAAACAATGATTGATCTAAGTACCTATTGTAGTTCCTCCCGATTGGACATCACCATTTGAGCTTATGTGTGATACAAGTGATTATGTCGTTGGAACTATTTTGGGGCAACGCCGAGGTAAACTTTTCATGTTATATATTATTCTAGTTGTACCTTGAATGAAGCACGATTGAACTACACCACCACTGAGAAAGAAATACTTGTCGTGGTATTTCTTTTGATAAATTTAGACCATACCTAATAGGCACTAAAGTTATTGTTCACATTGATCACTCGACTATAAAATACTTAGTGAAAAAAATGGATGCAAAGCCTAGACTTATTAGGTGGATCTTACTTTTGCAAGAATTTGACTTAGAGGTTATAGATAGAAAAGGTATTGATAACCAAGTTGTTGATAATTTATCTAAGCTAGAGAACAATTCTGAAGGCCATGACACTATAGATATTCAAGAGGTATTTTTTGACGAGAAAATTGTATATGCCACGATAATCCCCTGGTACGCTGACCATGTTAATTTTCTTGTTAGTGGAATACTGCTTTTTGATTTGAACAGGCAGGGCAAAAAGAAATTCAAGCACGATGCAAGGTATTATTTTTGGGATGAGCCATATTTGTTCAAGCATTATTCTGATCAGCTCATTAGATGATGTGTACCTGAAGAGGAGCAACCATTTTGTACCATTGTCACTCGGCCCTAAGAAGAGGCCATTTTGGAGGTGCAAGGACTGCTGCCAAGATCATGCAACCAGGATTTTATTGGCTAACTCTGTTCAGAGATACTCAGACATTTTATAAATCTTGTGATCACTGCCAACGCACTGGAAACATATCTAGACGACATGAAATGTCACTATAAGGAATTTTAGAAATAGAGTTGTTTGATATTTCTGACATCAATTTCATGGGACCATTCCCATCTTATGGAGGTGATCTATACATCTTGCTTGTGTGGATTATGTATCCAAGTGGGCAGAAGCAATAACAACATCAAGGAATGACTCTAAAGTCATACTCAAGTTTTTACACAAGAATATTCACTCGGTTTGAAGTACCTCGAGCTATCATTAATGATGAGGGAACCCACTTCGATAACAATCTGATTGTCAAGGTACTAAGGAGATATGGAGTTCGTAATAAGATTGCCATGTCATATCATCCACAGACAAATGGTCAAGCTGAGATATTCAATCGCGAGATCAAGTAGATTTTAGAAAAGTGGTGAACCCAAGGTGGAAGGATTGGTCACCAAAGTTAGATTAAGCACTTTGGGCATATAAAATAGTGTTCCAAACTCCTTCGGGCAAGTCACTATTCAAGATGGTGTATGGAAAGCATGCCATCTCCCGATCGAGCTCAAACATAAGGCATACTGAGAGCGATTAAGCGATTGGATTTTGATGCTCAGTTAGTTGGGGAGTAGAGATTAGTTGAACTTAACGAAATGGAAGAGTTTAGGACACAAGCATATGAAAATTCGCGGATATACAAGGAAAAAACCAAGAAGTGGCACGACCAAAAACTGATGCCACGGTATTTTCATGTTGGCTAACAAGTGTTGCTTTATAATTCCAGACTTAAACTTTTTTCCTGGGAAGCTTAAATCTTGATGGTCAGGACAATTTGAGGTGCATTATATTTATCCCCATGGATCTGTTGACATAAAGAACATAGATGATGGGATGATCTTTAAAGTCAACGGCCAACGTCTGAAAGCTTAAAATGGAGTTCCACCACTGCGTGACAAGGTAGTGTTGTACCTACACGATGTTGGAGTGTGCCCAACTGAAAAAACTTTCAATGCCACGACATTGAATTCTATTGACTGTGCATAAATAATAAATTTATTCTTTCTTTTATTTTTATTTTTATTTTATTTCATGCTTAATTTTATTTTGTTTTGAAGGGGACCCACAATACTTCAGTCGTATATGGAACGATTATCAAGGGAGGAAAGACAAAGCAATTAAAGGGGAAATATTCTTTTCACATCACATTTAATTTTACAATTTACTTTTTCTTTTTCCCACCTACTCATTTACCCTATCCACTCATTTCTTTTCAACAATTCACCCACTCCATATTTCTCACTAATTCCTTTAATTTTTACTTACATATTCTTCTTCCCTGATTTTTCTCCATAGTCAAACTCTTCTAGCTTTCCAAACACACAAATCTCACAACATTTTCATTTTTATTTCTTCAAAACGCTATAAAAATTGTGCGTATGAGACCTACATAGGAAGAATCTCCTATTACTCAATGGTTTGAAAACGATGAAGCAAAAGCAAGGTTTCAAAACTTCAAAAATCAAAAGCTTTTCTTTGAGTTAGGTTCATTTTTACAGATGAACAGGATGGCGGTTTCAGACCAAACGTGATGGATATAATCACTCCACACAAGTGGCACAAGTTTACGAGGCACCACGGTTCTGTGAATGGATCGTTGGTGAAAGAGTTTTATACCAATATTTCCAAACCGAACCATCATGTTTTTTTTTCGTGTGAGGTAAGTACATTCTATTTACACCAACTTCCATTAATGTTACTTTCATTTGTAGGGTGTTGAAGACCAACATGCAAAGTTTAAGAAAGACACCGACAGTGCAACCTACGACGAAGTTTTGGAGGATTTTGTTTTTCGAATACCTCTTGGAATGGCCGCCAAACCAATCATAACACGTCCAACCACGTGCCAAGCTGTGAAACTATTTTGTGAAGCACAGGTTAATGCCAACAGCCCATAATACGATGGTATCTCTCCCCTGATTAATGCTCTTACATTCTATTATGGTAACCCATTCCATTGATGTGGGTAGAATTATTGTTCAGCAAGTGCATGAATGCTTGGGTAAAAAGGCTAGTGCTTTAGTTTTTCCAAATCTGATAACTGCTTTGTGTTGCAAGAAAAAGGTATGTAAGAGTTCTTTTGATCAAATTTTATCTGGAGTTTCGAGTATTACTAGGTATGGGTTACCATTACTGTTGGGTTTTGAAAACCGAAAATCTAAGTCCCCTATTAATGACAAGTTTGCAGATGATGTACCATCCAATGTCGAGGCAAGACTGTTAGCCCTCGAAGAAGCTGTCATGCAAACCCATACTCATTTACATGCTTTGCACGGTGATATCAAAATTTTTTTGGTTATGTGAAACACTGAGATGATGTGGTTGAAACTGTGATTCAAGAAATACTTCCCCACGTGCAACAAAATTTCCCAAGTTTTCCAAATAAAACTCTGTCGGCATTCAATGTCGAGGCATCTCTAGAACCATATGAAGTTGATCCCCTATTGATGAATCAATTCTAGACCCTCTTCAATCCCTGACTCCAGACTCACCTATGGTTCCAGCTGACAGAACCACCAGTCTCGTTCCTACACCTGAACCTTCTCATACTCGACGCAGTAAACGTTATACAAACACATTGGTTGGATGCATCAACGTCTCTCATTAATATTCTACTTATTCCGATTCTAGCCCTACAGCACTTCGCAAGCGTACAAGATATGGAGCTGTCAGCACCTCCACTATAACACCACCATCGAAAACATAAGGTACCTTTATTTGCATTCATTTTGCATTCCATTACATGGCATGTAGTTTTATTTCTTAGTTAGTTCTCTTTAAGCATTGAGGATAATGCTTCCCATAAGTTTGGGGGAGGTAATGTTCTTCGTAGAACAAGTATATGATAGTATTAGCAAATCGTTATGCATGACATCAGTAAATAGTAAGGTAGTTAGAAAAAAATGTGTTGGTGATACCTAATGATGATGAAAGTTTAGGCTAGAAATTGAATGTAAATGATTGTTTGGAATGATAAAATTGACTCTAGAGTTTGATGCTTTGTGAATTATTTTTACACGATTTGTATCTTCTCTATACTTAGAAAATTTAGAAATTTTTTTATGAAGGAACTCTGGTTAGTCTTGGCATCAAAATTTGGTATTGTGCTTAAATGATAAATCAATGATAACTCCCTTATATATGAGATTGTGAATAAATGTTTCGACATAGCTGTAGAGGGAAACACCTATTTGATGTGTCATTTCCTGGAACTTTCTTGAATAAATGGAATCTAAATGCATATGAGTGAATGAAAGTAGTCACGGGATGACTCTACCTAATTAGCTTGGGGGTGGAAGGTATGCTCTCTTTCACCTAGAGTGTGGGAAGGTAGGTGTTATGAGTTGACTCTCCTCGTAGCAGCATTGTAAAAAAAAGAGTAAAAAGAGAGAATAAATGTGCTTAATGAATAAGTAAATGTTGGGGAAAAACTAGGAGACACTATTATAAATTGTTTAAATTTGTTAAGTATAGATTGGATATAATCATGCGCACACACTACCACAAAGACTCTTAACCTAGGGAAAAGTATTTAAATTCTTGATATGTCTAGCATGTTAAAGCCTAATTTTTATGAGGGTTGAAATTCTATTTTTGTCTTGACTGTTTTTCTATGGAACATTTCCATGACATTTTGTTTGTGTTAAGTGTTATCTATTGCTTGAGGACAAGCAATAGCTTAAGTTTGGGGGTGTGATAACTCCCTAAAAATGCTACTTTTAAGGCCTTTTTCACTTAAGTTATTATTTGTTTAAAAGCTCATTTCGGTCATTTTAGGATCATGTTGTTGCATTAGTGGTGGTCGTGCTATTTTATCTTGTAAAGGTATTATATGAGGGAAAGGTGTGGTTGTTTATGTTGTGAATGAAATAGCAAGAAAAAGGTTAAACTGGGAAGAAATGTCGTGACATCACACTTTGCTGAAGCATATTGAAATGTCTTGCATTTCTAGCTCATAAAAGGATAAATAGATATTTTTATAGAAGGACAGCTGGCAGGCACGTGTCTGATTGTTATAACTTCCTGTTGGGAACCACTACCACCTGGGAGGATAAGACTCACGCCCAAGGAGTGACTCAAGGGGTATGATGGGTAATTGGAGTGTTAAAGCCCATTAATACTCCTGGATACTTTTTATTATTTAATACACCTCATATGAGAGAGAAAGAGGATCACGCATTGACCATCTTCAGGTAGATTTTCTTCACCTTCTCCACCGTATCCTTTCTTCCATTCTCTTAGTGGTGTTCATCCAATAACGAGCTCTAAGGAGTGGTGAGCTAAGCGTCCGAGATGAGCTAGCAAGATAAGGTGAGTCATGGTGGTTAAGGAGAGATCTGATTGCGTGCATCGAAGGCTTCTTCTCCTTTCCCTTTGATGTTATTTTTCATTCGATATTTGGTTGTTGGAATGAATGAATATCATGTTTTGTTTCATGGATGATTCGAACCCCACTATGAACACACCTTATTTTGTGGGGTTGATTTTATGGATGTTTGATATTATTTTAATGTTATATTTAAATTTATCTTTTGTATTTACTTGTTTTCTCTATGAACGCTTCATCTTGTAAGTTTGTAGGAGGTATGAGAGTGTACATTACTTAGATGAAGGCTAGGTGTTCAAGAGAAACTTAATCATTAATACTTGTAGTATTCGAGAGAAACACAAGTAAGACCCACATAAGCAATCAGGTGTAGTATTTTCTTAAGCTTATAATTGGCTTAGTAATATTATATCCTAATCGTTTAGTGCTTAAGAGAGACGAAGATAAGGTTTCAATGACTAAGAGGGGTACTTTTTATCAATAGCTTAGGCTGCCATAGTTAATATTGAGAGGATATGTTGTGGCATTATATTCTATTAGGTTCATTTGACTAGAGTTAGCGGGAGCACTTTCAACAAACCCTATTGAGCAACTGACGCTTAGATATATCAAATCTGATTGAGAGATAAGTTTTAGCATCATTACATCAATCCCTACCATTCATTCTCGTGGGAGCTTGTTGTGTGAGGAATATCAAACTATCATTTATTTATTTTTTTATGGTTTTTCAGCGTCTTGACATTTCTATCATTTTCAACATTATAATATTCTCTTGCCACTACATTTTCATCTACTACCACATCATACTATAAATCCATATCCACCAACATGTACTTTTCTTTGTCGTGACATTCTCTATTGGAACATATCATCACTAACTATACATAGATAGAGTAGTGCTTTGCTTTGGTTAAACTTTGTAATTTCCACAAATCTATGTGGAGACGATACTCACTCATCACTTTATTACTTGAGCAATTTTATATACTTGCACGTTATTTGTGTATAATTATATAGTACTCATAACATGCAACAAGCGCCAAGAGTGTTTAGATAGGTTGAAAGAAATCCTCATGCAAGCCCCTGTTTTAACACAAACAGAATTGGGCAAAGACTTCACATGTTTAATGATGCATCACTAAATGGTTTAGGATTTACCTTGATGTAAAAAGGAAAAGTTGTGGCTTATGCGTCCCAACAGTTAAAGCCTTACGAGCAAAACTATCCTACCTAGGATTTAGAGCTTATCGCAGTGGTTTTTCCTTTGAAGATTTGGAGACACTACTTATTTTCGGAGAAGTGTCACATCTTTACAGATCATAAGAGTCCTAAGTATCTTCTTACTCAGAAAGAGTTGAGGCAATGAAGATGGGTAAATTTTTGAAAGACTATGATTATGTGATCGATTATCATCTGGGAAAAGTGAAATTTGTTGCAGATACCTTAAGCAAGATGACCATAGTAGAGTTACGAGCTTTACTAGCGCGTTTGAGTTTGATAGACTCGGGTAGTTTGTTAGCCGAGCTACAGTTTAAACCTGAGTTATTGAGGGAATTTAAGAGATTAGAGAGTTTGGATGCTTGGTTGAAAGCTCGAGCGGAACTAGTCGAGGAGAGGCCCTAGATTATAAGTTTTGCGATGAAAGCGTGCTATTCTTTAGAACATGATTATATGTGTCAGGTGATAGATAGCTTCGTGACAAAATCCTCTATGAAGAGCATTCTGGCCCCCTTTCGGTTCATTTGGGTAGGAAAAAGATGTACCAAGAGCTCTGACCATTGTATTGGTGGTCGGGCATGAAGAGAGAAGTATCTGAGTTTGTTGCTAAATGCTTGGTATGCCAACAAGTCAAGGTAGAAGATCAGGTTCTCTCAGGTTTACTGCAGCTAATTCAAATTCCACAGTAGAAATGAGAGAGAGCAAAGATGGACTTCGTAACTAGTTTAACGATTACAAGATTTTGGCATGATTCCATTTGGGTTGTAGTGGACTGTTTGACCAAAACTGCTCACTTATTTTCGATTCGGATGGACTTCATGTTAGAGGGATTGGCTCAACTCTACATCTGCAAGATTGTCAAGTTGCATGGAGTTCCTATCTCAATCATATTTAACAGATATGTTTAGGTGCATCGTTTTGGACCTTGAAGGTAGTCGGGAGGATCACTTACCTTTGGTGGAATTCATATTCAACAACAGTTATCAGACAAGCATTCAGATGGCTTTATACGAAGCCTTGTATGGGCACATACATAGAACCCCATTGTGTTTGACAGAGCTCAACAAAGGTAAGATTGTAGGTCCCGACTTGATCCAAAAAATAAAGAAAATGTAAGATTGCATTCCGACTTGAAGCATAAGGCTATAGAGTTTGCATTGGGAGATAAAGTATTTATCAAGGTCTCTTCATGGAAAAAGGTACTATAGTTTGGAAAGAGTAAATTGACTCCATGATTCTTCAGACCATATGACGTCTTGGAGAGAGTTAGGCCAGTGCCTTATTGATTAACTTTGCCTCCAGAGTTAGAGAGCATTCACAATGTTTTCCACATTATCATGCTTAGGATATATCGATCCAATTCGTTGTACGTTATTCCCCTCGAGCAAGTTAAAGTGAGATAAGACCTGACTTACGAGGAAAAATTTATTAGAATCCTTACCAATGACATCAAGGAACCGAGGAACAAGAGAAAGCCATCAGGGAAAGTTTTGGAGAGGAATTATGACGTAGACGAGGAGACATAGGAACCCGAGGAAGATCTGCAACTTTAGTATCTGCACCTCTTTATTAAGGTAAATTTTGGGGATGAAATTTCTTCTTAGGAAAGGAGAGTTGTAACGCCCCAAAATACGATTTAGGAGTTTCGGGTTTATTTCAATGGGCTTTAGAATAAATTTACCTTAGTATATAAAACTTTGGACCAAAATAGATTTGATTTGGGCTTAAGATTAGCCCAACAAACTTAAAAAGATATTTTTTATCATTAATCAAACAATGAGGGATTAGGTGGATAATTAACCTATTTATTTGAATCAAATGAGGACGGATTAGGAGGGAATAGTGGATACTTAACCTATTTATGAAACATGATCTAACATCTGAAACATTTTACCTCTTTGTCTCCAAAAGTTTGTCTTCTTACTCTCTACTCTTTTCCTCTCTTCTTATTAAAAAGAAAAAGAAAAAGTTGAGAACTTTAACAAATTTAATCATCCTTTGTGAATTCTAAGGTAAGGTTCACAGTCTACATCTCCCAAGCTTTTATTCAAACCCACTTTTACAAGATTTGGCTTAGTCTCCATAAATATAGGTTTGATTGGAGTTTAAGAAACTTTGGTTTTTAATCTATTTTTAGGATCATTTCGAACATCCTTCTAAGTTCCAAAATGAATTAATAACACTCATATTCTTTGTTTTAATTAGTGTAAGAGAATGGTGAGGGCTTAAAGGGTAAGGAAAAACTCACTTTTCGGGTGATTCAATAACATTTTTTAGTAGCTTGGAATCAAGGTAACCCTATTTTAACTTGTCCATACCACATATAGGTCATTGTATGTACATTTTGGTATGTTTTGTTCATGAAAGCATGTTGGAGTAATTTCATGGTAAGATATGTATTTTTGTTTGTAAGCACGAAAGATGGTGTCGTTTGATCTCTAAGACTTCAAATATGACTTAAATAAGCTTTGCTAGTCCTAGGGAAGTGTATGAGTGAGATTTATATGCATTTTTGTGCCCAAAACAAGGTACTTCAGGTCATCAGTATGGTTACTAGAAGAACAATATCGATATTGTTCTTCGTGAAAAGCAAAAACAAGGAAAGTTTGTAATGGCAGTATCGATACTCCCTCATGGGGTATCGATACTCAGGGTCCAGTATCGATACTGGAGGTAGGTTTCATATTTCAGTGTACAAAATTGGTTTCAATACTCATGGGAGTATCAATACCCAAGTTAAGTATCAATACTCCCCATATGAGTAAACATTATCGATACTCTGCTGATTTTGTACAATTTGGTTCGGTTGGTTCGGGGTTTTGGGATTGAGTGTTTTAAGTTTGTACAATTTTTAAGTATCTGATAAAAGTGAAAACAATCAAGTTAACTAAATTATCACCTAGAAATTAAGAAATTAAGGATGACATAAGATTGGCATTGTTTGATGCTCGGGAAACGACTAGGATACCCGAGTTACTTTCGTATGTGACGATCGTCCTTTTTTTGTGAATATCCAAATATTGTCTATTTGGTACGCATCTTATGCACATACATATCCAATGTTCGTAAAATTCCAGATTGTACCTTATGCTCGAACAAATTTGGGATGTGAGCTTCCAACACACGTAAAATTTCGGTCCTCACCCGACCTATCGAGTATCCAAGATAAACTAAGGGATACACATTAATTCTGGTACTTACCACAAATTTATCATGTTCTAGAGAGGTTGGTTTATTATCCAAGATGCACTTAAATTCCTCCGACCACATTATTGAGCCTATCTCTTGGTTGTCTATTCACTATGCATATTTATGATTATACGCACTAGCATGTGTTGGGACTGTCTACGCACCCCATGGCGTAATAGAAACAAAACTCGACGGTCTCATTAGTGATCCAAGTACAAAAAATGGAATTCGGGAGGAAAGAATATGAATTCTTACAGTGGGTTCCTTGAAAAACAACAAAAATAGTAGCGATTAATGGTGGTTACGAACGGTTCGAATCGTAAGCCTCCACGAAAACAAGTCTCGACCTTCACCCAGTTCACCCGATTGAGAGCAAAATTTTACTTTTCCCAAAAACATTTTTGAGAAAATGAATGCTAGACCTTACACACATTTAAATATTCGAGTTACCCTAACATATTAGGGATTTTTTAGTTATTTCGAATTAATTAAATTCTTATTTAATTAATTCAAATTAAGTATCCATTAAGGACTTGTAATTCAAATTACACCCTTTAATGTTTATTTAAACTTTTATTTAATTATTTCGAATTAAATATCCATTAAAAGAGTTTTAATTAGAATTAAATTATTTTAATGTTTATTTACTATATTCGGAATAATTAAAACCATGTGTATATCAAATATACATATATTCTCTCTAGACATATTTTAGTAACGTACAAAAAATCGTACATCTTTGCTCATTTCAATCCTACGGTGTAACCCTGTCAGTTCTTGTAACGTTAGTAGTAATTATTAGAACAATTCTAATATTACATACAATGAGTGACATCTAGCAATATATCATTGTCACCTAAGTTACAAGAAATTATGTTCCACACATCATCTTTGTGATTAACTCTTTTATTTATTACATTCTTTTGTCCTTTATATCTAGAATAGGCACAAGTCTTGGAATAATCACACTTGTATAGCCTATCTATTGTTTCTTGATATATAGAGTACAATATAATTAACGAATAATTTGTGATATCTAATATCAACTTATTCGAGCATGGCCATGCATACTAGTCTCACTCAATCAAGTGGCATGTGATATGTAGGAAGGACAAATCATATCTTAATCATACACACCCAACTACATATATCGAATATATTGAATAAAAGTTTTTATAGTGCAACCAATTACAGAGCAAGTTTAACTGTATCAAAACATACAATAATATATGTTGGGATAGCATTGATCTCAAGTCTGAGGATCATACATATAGTCATCACCAAGAGCAATGTTATGGTCATCACATAATAATCTAAGACATATGCTCATGTTGGGTCAATCCAATACATTGTTCTCTAACAATATAATCATGTATCAATTATGACATCTCTATGTCAATGACAACCCGTTGTCATCAATCAATAACATGTTAGTCTTAAGCGTATTATTATTATTGTCCATGCCCAAAAAAATACTTGACTATGGATCTTTTAATAATAATAATGTTATTATATGGACTTTATTATCTTTCATTTTATGTTAAATATAGACATGTAACTTAAAATAATAGTGGCAATGCCTTTATTCAATAAAATCTGTAAATAAAATGTATTATTACGATCATCATATGATTGGTTTTTGGGTATACTCTAACAATCTCCCACTAGCAATAAGACCAATCACTCACATATCTAATATCGAGTGACTCAGTCTGATGATCATGCCTCTACTGTGCTTTGTTAAGATATCAGTAAGCTTGTCATCCGTGTGTACTCTACATATTTCCACACCTCCTCGATCTATGATCTCCTGAATGAGATGAAAGATCCCATGAATATGTTTGGACCGTTGATGAGATATGGGTTCCTTTTCTTATGCAATGGATCCATTATTGTCACAACAAAGTTCTAAAGCATCTGATATGCTAGTAACAACCCATAGTTCTATATGAACTTTTTGATCCAAACAACCTCTTTTGCTACTTCACTGGCTGCAATGTATTCTGTCTCTGTTGTATAATTAGCTACTATGTCTTGCTTCAAACTTTTCCAGCTCTTAAGAAAAAACACAAAACCTGATTGCGATCGTGAGTCATCCTTGTCAGTTTGGAAGATGGCATCAATATAACCTTTTACACTAAGCTCTTCCTCACCTCTATAGACAGGAAATTTATCCTTAGTTATTCTTAAGTACTTAAGGATATTTTTAACCGCAACCCAGTGATTTTCACCAGGTATGCTTGATACCGACTCATCATGCTTAAAGCATATGATACATTTGGTCGAGTACATAGCATGGCATACATGATAGAACCAATAGCACAAGCATATGGAATCTTATTCATCTGTTCTATTTCTTGTGGAGTTGAAGGACATATTTCCTTCGAAAGAGAAATGCCATGTCTCATAGGCAAAAATCCTTTCTTAGATTCTTCCATACTTAACATTTTTAGCACTTTTTCTATATATGTGCTTTAACTCAGACCTAGAAGTCATCTTGATATCTCTATAGATCTTAAATCATAATATATAAGTTACCTAACCCAAATCTTTCATAGAAAAATAACTACCTAACCAAGTCTTAATAGACTGTAAAGTAGGTATATCATTTCTTATGATGAGTATGTCTTATACATACAAAATTAGGGAAAAACAATTCTCCCACTAGCCTTCTTTTAAATATAAGGTTGATCTTCATTTCTGATAAAACCAAATTCTTTTATTGCATCATTGAAACGAAGATTCCAGCTTCAAGAAGCTTGCTATAGTCCATAAATAGACCTATGTAACTTACAACCCTTTTTAGCATTTCCTGGAGCGACAAAACCTTTGGTTGTGTCATATAAACATCCTCTTTGAGTTTTCCATTAAGGAAAGCAATTTTGATGTCAATTTTCCATATTTCATAATCACAGAATACAACTGTTGCGAGAAAGATCCGAATGGACTTAAACATAGCTACAGGGGAAATGTTTCATCATAGTCTACACCATGAACTTGTCGAAAACCTTTATTGGCTAATCGCCCCTTGTATGTTTGTAAATTACCATCCATATCAGTTTTCTTCTTGAAAGCCCATTTACACCCTATAGGTTTGACCGATTCAGGTGGTTCAACCAAAGTCCACACTTAGCTTACTAACACGGAATCCATCTAAGATCTCATGGCTTCAAGCCATTTCTCAGAGTTTGGGCTAGACAGTACCTCTTGATAATTTCTAGGCTCATCTTGATCCATAAGAAGAACATCTCCATGTGTGGTAACGAGAAATCAAATCTCTCATATGCATGGCATTCTCTTGTCGATCTGCGTAGTGGTTGTATTTCTAAATCTATTGATTGTTCCTCAAAAACTTATGAAACATGTTCCACTTCAGGTTTATTAATCTGTTGTTCTTGAACTTCTCCAAGTTTAATATTTCTACCCTTCCCTTTCTTTGAGTTAAATTCCTTTTCGAGAAAAACTCTATTTTGAGAAACAAACACTTTGTTCTTGTTAGGGTTGAAGAAATAGTATCCCTTAGTTTCTTTAGGATATCCAAAAAAATATACAATTATGAGATTTAGATTTGAGCTTTGTAGACATATGATGTTTTACATAAGCTTTACAACCCTAAATCTTCATAAAAGACATACTAGGACACTTTCAATCCATATATCATATGGTGTCTTTTGAACCGATTTAGATGGAACATGATCTAGTGTGAAGGTGGTTGTTTCAAGTGCATGTCACAAAAAAAGTCGAAAGATCACTATAACTCATCATCGATCAAACCATGTCTAACAATGTTTGATTGTTTCTTTCAAAAACTCCATTCCATTGTGGTGTACCAGCTAGTATAAGCTGTGAAACAATCCTAAATTCTTTCAGGAGTTCATCAAACTCTATGCTTAAGTATTCTCCACCTTGATCTGATCGAAGTGCCTTAATACTCTTGCCTAGTTGATTATGTACTTCATTTTTAAATTCCCTAAAATTTTCAAGGGTTTCATATTTATGGCTGTCCGCTCTTTGTGAGTACTATAAATGAGTACGGATGTTTGTACAAGTATACACAATCGAACAAGTAATAAAGTGATAAGTAGAGTATCGTCTCCACAGGGAATTGGAGAAGTCGGATAGGTTTGTCAAGGCACTTTACTTTGTCACCTAAGTAAAGTTAGTGATGGTATGTACAAATGATAATGATGTGGCAAAATGAGATGGATGTTGTGGAAATGGAATAGTGGTATGGTAACAAATGGATATGTTGTGGCAAATTAAATTGACGCATGCAAACAAATGAAAATGTCAAGGCAAAATAAAAATGCAAATACTAGATTTAATAAATATAAGACTTTAGCTTTCTCACACGACAAGATGCTATGGGAATGAGTGGTAGGAGTTACTAGGAAAATCTAAGTCTATTTCTCTTAATGGTATTTCTTCTATGCCTAACCTGCCCGACAGAGTCTACAGAGGTGCCCTATGTTATCTTTAGTAAGGGACTCGACAGATTAAAGATGCCCTGGCAAATCCGATTGGCGTAAACCCCTACAGTGATCCTATTGGTTCAGATAACAGGATATGTCTCGGCAATACCTTTTTGCGGTAACATTAACATCTAACCTATCATTTTTGTACAACTCCTTTTAGTCGAACGAAATCCTAGCCTTATCTCTAAGGTGGATTACCTAGAACCCCTTATTTATGTGGTTCCTGCCTAATTTCTCTCGAATACTAAGGATATTTTTCCAAGGTATTCTCTCGAACCCAATGAACCACCTAAGGAAAGGCTACTCTCGTAGCTCCTACAACCTTAAGGCTTTACGTTTCATAAATAAAACAGAGTAAAGCATAGCAAAACAACCATTCATTAAAATAAAAACTTAAACATCCAAGTGAACTCCAACCAAATAGGATTAGTTTCTTCACTTGAAGAATCCTCATCCTTTTCCTCTTCTACTGGTGCTTCTCCTTGCACTTCTTGATCAGCTTGCTTGGTTACAAGGGGTGACTCATCCTTTGGTCTTCCCCCAAACTTGTCTCCAACATTAATGTGTGTACCACTTCGGAGAGTTAGCACAATGCAGATCTCCTTGCCATGAGGTTTAGTGACTTCAGTGTCACTCGGTAACTATCTGGTTTGCGTTCTTGTAATACCGCGGCAATTTGACCAACTTGACTCTCCAGCGCCCTCAGCGACGAACTATGGCTTTGAAGCAGGGCCCCTTGATTTTTGATGGAGGTCGCATGGTCTTTGCAGTATTGTTTTTGTTGTTGCAATAAACTCTTGCATTGTGGCCTCCAAAGAACTGGTATTTGATGAAGATGGCCCTCCCTTGTTAAAATTATGCCATGGCATATTCGATTGATAACCCTAGGAGTCATTGTAATTCAGTTGCCGAGCTGGTTGATGGGCATTGTTTGATCCTTGATTTCCCCATGAAAAGTTTGGATGCTGGCGCCATCTAGGATTATACGTGTTAGAATAGGGGTTATTGCTGCCTTGATTAAAATTACCCTCAAAGTTTATGGATTCTTGATTAGTCGGGCAGTAACTCTCATTGTGCTTGTCATGGTATAATAGACAAGTTGAATGGGTTGCCTTTACTTCTCTCAACTCACTTGGCTTTTATAAATTTTTCAGCATGTTGGTGATAGCAGCAAGTTAGGCGGACACATTATCTTTAGAATCTAGCTCGAAATCTCCATTTGACCTGTGCCCAGCTCCAAGCCGTGTGGATGGAAACTGATAATCATTAGTGGCAATCTTATCCAGAATGTTAAATGCTTCTGCTGGTGATTTTCAAGCAGCATTCCATTTAACGAGGCATCTAGCATCATCCTCGTGGGCGCGTTAACTCCATTATAAAACATCACCACTTGTGTCCAATCTTGAAAACCGTGGTTTGAACACTTGTGGAGCAATGCCTTGTATCGATCCCAGCATTCATACATCGACTCATCATTAGCATGACGGAAGAAAGCAATGTCGTTCCTTAATTGGGTGTTCATATTCGTAGGATTATACCGCAGTAAAATTGTTTTGCATAGATCTGTCCACGACTCCATTGAACCCGCTGGAACGCAACTCAACCATGCCCTTTCTCGGTCGCGCAGGGAGTATAGAAACAACTTTAATTTTAGAACATCTTTGTGCACCCCTTGTTGGCGGAAAGAATCACATACCTCCAAGAAGTTACGAATATGTTGCATGGCATCTTCATTTGGCATGCCCTTAAACTATCCGATGGAGTTCAACATATTGAACATGAAGGGTTTGAGTTCGAAGTGGGTTGCCTGAATATATGGGGCCACAATTCTAGGATTTAAATCCTCTAAAATCGGGTTTAAGTGATCACGAATGGCATGAGGTCTGACTGCATTTCTAGCATTTAAATTTTCCCTGGCATTCTGATCCTCCTCATGACCAATACCTTGATTTCTGATTTGGTACATGTTTACATGTTGAGCGCGTCTTCTTTGTCTAAAAAGCCTCTCGATTTCAGGATCAATCGGTTCTAATGGATCTTCAGGGTTACTTCGGGTCATGTACCTATAAAAATAAATGAAGAAAAATTAAGGAAAGTAACAAGTAAAGCTAACTAAAAAGAAAATATGAACAAATAAAATAAAAATGCTATTACAAATCAATTTAACTTCCAGTTGCCAATTGCCCGACAACGGCGCCAAAAATGTGTCCGCTCTTTGTGAGTACTATAAATGAGTGTGGATGTGTGTGCAAGTATACACAATCGAACAAGTAATAAAGTGATAAGTAGAGTATTGTCTCCACAGGGAATTGGAGAAGTCAAATGGGTTTGTCAAGGCACTTTACTTTATCACCTAAGTAAAGTTAGTGATGGTATGTACAAATGATAATGTTGTGGCAAAATGAGATGGATGTTGTGGAAATGGAATAGTGGTATGGTAGCAAATGGATATGTTACGGCAAATTAAATTGACGCATGCAAACAAATGGAAATGTTAAGGCAAAATAAAAATGCAAATACTAGATTTAATATATATAGGACTTTAGCTTTCTCACACGACAAGCTACTATGGGAATAAGTGGTAGGAGTCACTAGGAAAATCTAAGTCTATTTCTCTGAATAGAATTTCTTCTATGGCTAACCTGCTCGACATAGTCTACAGAGGTGCCCTATGCTATCTCTAGTACGGGACTCGACAGATTAAAGATACCCTGGCAAATCCGATTGGCGTAAACCCCTGCAGTGATCCTATTGGTTCATATAACAGGATATGTCTCGGTAATACCTTTTTGCGGCAGCATTAACATCTAACCTATCATTTTTGTACATCTCCTTTAGTCGAATGAAATCCTAGCCTTATCTCTAAGGTGGATTAGGCCTAGTTACTACCTAGAACCCCTTGTTTATGTGGTTCCTCCCTAGTTTCTCTCAAATACTAAGGATATTTTGCCAAGGTATTCTCTCGAACCCAACGAACCTCCTAAGGAAAGGTTACTCTCGTAGCTCCTACAACCTTAAGGCTTTACGTTTTATAAACAAAATAGAATAAACCATAGCAAAGCAACCATTCATTAAAATAAAAACTTAAACATCCAAGTGAACTCCCACCAAATAGGATTAGTCATGGTGGGGTTCGAAATAAACAAGCACAAAGCAAGTTTCATTCGTTCCTTACAACCCAACAACAAAATATGAAAGCAAGAACTAAAGGGAGGAGAAAAATCCTTCAACGTGCACTGCCAAATGCCTTCCTCAGTCACCAAGAACTGCTCCTAGCAAACTAGCTCCTCTCGGATGCTTAGAACGCCACTCCCTTCGGCTTGTCAAGGATAAATGCCACGGCAAGTAGGATTGACGGAGAAAGATGAGACCTTCTCTTTCTAACTTTTTAACCAAAGTCTTCTTCATTGTGGCTTCATCCTCTATTTATAGGGAAAACAAATCCTAGGACTTGGTGTTAACTATCCTAGAAAACCCTAAAACCATGGTTAAGTTACTTGGGAGTCACGCAAGACAGTCTATGATGCAACATGGGTAGTTGGCTGAGTGACTGGCATAATCCCATCGCAGACGCCCAAGGATAGACAAGATCTGCAGGGTCAGACGGTGTCATCAGCAAAATCGGTGGGTAAAGCGCCAATCCCTTCAGGCGTATCTTCGAGGTGGATTTCTCGGGCAGAGGGCACGGAGAGTCAGGGACAATTGGCTGAAAAATATCTTCTTTCACCATGTGCGCTCTCGAAATGCCAGTCTAACTTGGCATTTTTATTTAGCTCAGCAATATCCTTATGTCACGACATTTTCTTTCCTCTTTCCTTGCTTTCAATACCTGCACATCATCAGACAAGTACCTTTCCCATAAAGTAGCACCGTAGTAAAAATAAATTACCATGGTAAACCAAAATTCACCACATGCAACTAAATGCTTCTAAATGCATCTATATGGTCCTAAATGAGCCTTAGACATTCAATAACTTAAGTTAAAAGGTCCCAAAATGTGATCTTTTATAGAGTTATCAATGGCGCATAAGATAAATATACCCATATCAACTGAATTTATCGGTGAAAGTAAAGAAGTAATGGAATCCACCTCTCGCGTGTGTATTCATCGGTCTGCATACATCACTATGTATTAACCCCCAATAAATCACTTGCTTTCTCACCTTTACAATTAAAAGGATTTTAGTCGTTTTTCCCAACTAGATTCACATACATCATATTGTTCGAAAACAAATGAATCTAAGAATCAACTTTATGGATTTTTTATTTGCGTTTCTCACTTATATGGCCTAAACGGCAATGCCAAAGATAAGTTTGATTCGAGTAATTTGTTTTTGATCTTTTAGTATTTATGTTATAAATGGAATTTTCTTGATCCAAAATATAGATACCATTAACCAATTGTGCCGAACAATAAAAAACATTATTCGAATTAAAAAGAACAACAATTATTCTTAATAATAATCTCAAAACTAATCTTGTCCAAACAATAAATAGAAATAATGTTCTTAGTCAAACTAGGTACAAAATAATAATTCTCTAAATTTAAATCAAGTCCACTAGGCAAAGATAAAATATATGTCCCTATATTTAATGCATCAACTCTTGCTCCATTTCCCACTTGTAGGCCTACATCTCCTTTAGCTAGATTTCTTCTCCTTTATAGTCCCTGTACAAAAGTACAAATATGAGAACCACAACCAGTATCTAATACCCAAGAAGTATATGTTGACAAATTAATACCAATAACATAAATACCTGAAACAAATGTTCCGTTTGCTTTACCTTCTTGACCTCTTCAAGGTAAATAGGGCAGTTTCTGTTCCAGTGTCCAGTCTTATCACAATAGAAACATTTTCCTTCCTTGCTAACTCCCCTTTCAGTTTTAATGCATTTTTTCATTTTGGTTTGGCCTTACCATTGCCCTTAGACTATGTTGCTACCTTTTTCTTTCCCTTTCCTTTGCCCTTGTGGACCATCAGAATGGATTAGGTCCAACCTTTTTCATGTTACTTTCAGCAGTTTGTAACATTCCAAGTAATTGTGGCAAAGTCTTGTTAATTTCATTTATGTTGAAAGGAAGAATTGGCTAAAGCTATCTGGAAACGATTGCAGGATAACATCAGTAGCCAATTCATCGTTGAGATGAAATCCCAACTTTTCCAACATTTGGATGTAGCCCATCATCTTGATAACATGAGCTCTTACAAAAGGTCCATCTGCCATTTTGCATTGAAATAAAGCTTTAGTGGTCTCATACCTCTCCTGACGTGCTTGCCCTTCATATATTTCCTTGAGATTTTGAATCATCTCATATGCAACCATGTCCTCATGTTTCTTCTAAAGCTCAGGAGTCATAGTGACAAGTATTAGACATCCAACGTCTAACATATCACCCATATGTTTCTTAAAATTATCTTTGTCAGCTCTTGAAGCATTAGTTGTCGGTTTATCAGGAACAGGTTCTTTAATGTCATATTCTTTCCTTTCCTGTTTGAGAACAATTCTCAAATTACAAAACTAGTCAATGAAGTTTATGTCATTATGTTTCTCCTTCTCAATGAGTGATCGCAGTGATAAAGTGTTGTTTGCCATCAAATCTACAATAACGGAAATAATAAAGTAAGTAAATTTACCAAATTAAAAATTTATAAATGGGTGTTTTTTACAAATTACTCCTACTATTTTTTTCAAAATTAAAAACCCTCTCTGTTTTAATTTCGAAAAAATTCAACAAAAATTTTTCTAGTGAGTGAGGATCCATAATTCATCAATTTCCTAAATCAACTTTGGCTTTTCTTTTAGGATAGTGATTATTTAGGTATGTAACACTTTACTAGTTATATCTCATGCAACTCTTCCTTTTGGTGAACAACTCTTGTTTTTAATCATCTCATGACTTATCCAAATACTTAACCTCTAGGTTTTTAATCCTATTAGAATAACCTAGCTAAGTTATTACCAATATCTCAACTGGTGAATATCACTTGCTTATTCTTCACGTTTAACCAAGATAGATTTATCTGACAATGCTTTGGAAAAACCCATACAATATCGATCGAAGCCTTAACGAGGATAAATATTATACGGTTAAGTTAACTTAGATTATAAAAAGGGATTTACGTAAATATCTCATCATTATTCGTTTTAATATTAGGTCCTCATTGATCTCATCAATATTAATTTTTATTATAGTATTTGTTGCATTACACACATAACAAATATAAGCAATAAATAAGATGCAATGGTTATAGCCCAAAAACAATAACTAAGGTGGCTCATCCCAAACCAGTGGGAGAACTAACCTTAAAACCTAAGACTACTCTCTAGGTATCTTCTCGCCTTTAGCTCAGTTCATTCTTCTGCTCCTTTTCTATAGAAACACCTCACGATTTGATAACATTTATCAACAGAATCGTGTTTTTGGGATTTTCAATCTCGAAGGTTTTTTTTGCATCGAAACAACCATTGTTCCACTGCCAAACGCAATCTACTATCGCATACCAACCGATCATCATGTCAGCGATTAGCATATTGATTTCATATATCCTTGCAACAACATGCAAGTTGTAAAAATAGATTAACAAATTAACATATTAATCATAACTTTAATCAACCACTGATTTCACAAAAATATCACATAATCGTCAAAAATAGTAAAACCAAAACATGAATCTCATACATATTGTATCAACCAATAATTTTAATTCGAACCTAGATGTACAAGTGGCTCTGATACCACTGTTAGGATCATCGGCGCACCCCATGATGCAGAAGAAACAAAACTTGAGGGCTCACCATCGATCCAAGTACGAAAAACTGAAATCGGGAGGAAATGATGTGAATATTATAGTGGGTTCCTTGAAAAAATAATAAAGACAACAACGACTAATGGTGATCACGAACGGTTCAAATCGTAAGCCTCCAAAAAATGCATCTCGGCCTCTACTCAGTTCACCCTATTGAGAACAAAATTTTACTTTTCCCAAAAATAGTTTTGAGAAAACGACTAAAGATTCAAAATGGTTGTTATACCTTACACACCTTTAAAATTTTGAGTTACCTAACATAATAGGGATTTTTTAGTTATTTCACTTTAATTAAATTCTTATTTAATTAATTCAAATCAAATATCCATTAAAGACTTATAATCTAAATTACACTTTTTATCGTTTATTTAAACTCTTATTTAATTATTTTGAATTAAATATCCATTAAAACAATTGTATTCAGAATTGCATTCTTTAATGTTTATTTACTATATTTGGGATAATTAAAACCATATGTATATCAAATATACATATGTTAACTCTAGATATATTTTAGTAACGTACAGCAAATTGTACATCTTTGCTCATTTCAATCCTAGGGTGTGACCATGTATGTTCTTGTAACTAGTAGTAATTATTAGAACAATTCTAATATTACATACAATGAGTGACACCTAGCAATATATCATTGTCACCTAAGTTACAAGAAATTATTATTTGACACATCATCTTCGTGATTAACTATTTTATGTATTATATCATTTTGTCCTTTATATCTAGAATAGGCACAAGTCTTGGAATAGTCACATTTGTATAGCCCATTTATTATTTCTTGATATCTAGAGTATACTATAATTAACGAATACTGATATATTTCCTATTATGTAGGAATGAAAAATCCTATCTTAATCATACACACCCCACTACATATATCGAGATATATTCAATAACATTCTTTATAATGCGACCAGTTACAGAGCATGTTTAATTGTATCAAAACATACAACAATATATGTTGGGATAGCATTGATCTCGAGTCTGAGAATCATACATATATTCATCGCCATGAGTAATGTTATGTCTCACTCAATCAATTAGCCTGTGATATATTTCCTATTATGTAGGAAGGACAAATTCTATCTTAATCATACACACCCCACTACATATATCGAGATATATTCAATAACATTCTTTATAATGCAACCAGTTACGGAGCATGTTTAATTGTATCAAAACATACAACAATATATGTTGGGATAGCATTGATCTCAAGTCTGAGGATCATATATATATAGTCATCACCAAGAGCAATGTTATGACCATCACATAATAATCCAAGACATATGCTCATGGTGGGTCAATCCAATACATTGTTCTCTAACAATATAATCATGTATCAATTCTGATATCTCTCTGTCAATGACATGTTACTCTTAAGCATATTATTATTGTCCATGCCCATAATAATACTTGACTATGGATCTTTTAATAATAATGTTATTATATGGACTTTATTATCTTTCAGTTTATGTTTAACACAGACATATAACTGAAAATAATAGTGGCAATGTCTTTATTTAATAAAATCAGTAAATAAAATGTATTATTACAATCATCATATGATTGGTCTTTGGGCATACTCTAACAGCAGGTTTATATAATGGATGCATGTAGTATTGCATAGTTATTATCGTGGCACTATGCTTGTGAGCTCAGCATATGGAATGTGTTTTCATGCACATATCAGTTAGGGATCATTGAGGAACCTATCGCATCAGTACATTCCAGACCAGACGATTTGCAAAGTATGTCTTGAGTATATTTAGAGGGCATGTATTTTGTATGGACCTTGTATTATTCGATTTATAACTCTATTTTGGTTTAAACTCAATGGATGTATTTTGTACATATTTTGGGAAACTCTTATATTTTTGTAAAATTTCAATATGATTTCGACTATGCTATCATGAATGTTTTGATATTATGTATGATTTGGAGAGAAAATTTTGGGTTGACCATTTTAGTGGTCATGTGT
The DNA here is from genome assembly GCF_006381635.1 of Hibiscus syriacus. Classification (NCBI taxonomy): domain Eukaryota; kingdom Viridiplantae; phylum Streptophyta; class Magnoliopsida; order Malvales; family Malvaceae; genus Hibiscus; species Hibiscus syriacus. Next base: position 1,274,179 of record NW_024061878.1, on the reverse strand, counting down.
GGCATTGTAATCCATGGATCTTCGGATTGGACTGGATTAAGGTATTACAATATCTTTAGAATAAATACCACTTATACTAATTCTAGATCATGAGTAAGAAAATTCCTTTCATGTGTTTTAAGTTGTCTCAAAACATAAACTATCACTTTTCCCTCTTACTTAAGCACATATCCTCATCATTATGAGACACATCACGTTGTCATAATCTAAATAATCTTTTTTTGGATTCTAGTTATACTAGCACTAAAGTTTCTATCAAAATCTTCTTTAACATCTCAAACTTGTCTTAGTACTTATCAGTCCAAATAAATGACACATCCTCCTACTAACTTGATCGAAGGGGAGGAAATCGTCGAGTAGTTCTTCACAAACTTTCCATAATATCAAGCAATTCACAAGAAATTTCAAGCTTCAAAAACATTCTTAAAAATTTTCCATTCCACTATAGTGTTTACTTTATTGATATTAACTTTTATCTCTTATACGGAAATCACATGACTAAGAAAAATAACTTCAATTAATCAGAATTTGCACTTTGATGATTTAATTATAGCTTTTATTCCAAAGAATCTAAAGTATAATGCTCTTGTTATGATCATACCATGTCTCATAATAGATCCAAATACCATATATACATACTACCATGAACTGGTCGAAGTATAACTGAAATAACAATTTCATTAAATCAAATTATGCTGCAAAGACATTCATTAATTCAAATTGCATTACCACAACACATAGTGGTTGTATCAAATTCTGAAAATTACTTTAGGAATATCTTCCTTTTTTATCTTTAACTGATGATAACCATAATGAAGATCGATCTTAGTAAACACCGATGTATCCTTTAATGACTTAAGAAGATCGTCAATCCTTAGAAAAATACACTTATTTTTCACCATCGCATTATTCAACTAAGCATAATATATGCCTAATCACATAGATCCATCCTTTTTTTCACTAACAAAACTAATATGATCTAAAAGAGACACACTTGATCTAATAAAATTCCAATCTTATAATTCTTATAAATATATCTTTAATTCTTTGAACTGGGTCGGAACTACTCAATATATACTATAAAAATAGACATGATACCAATAAATACTTCTATTTTAACTCTACCTCTAAATCTGGGAATAATCCTAATGGCTCATCTAGAAAAATATCCAAATACAAATACTCTTCGATATTCGTTATATCTTCTCACTTAATCCCAGTATAATCAAGTATCCACAACTTTGCTGAGAAAATTTATCAACCTTATAACAATAATTTCTTAGCCAAAACAACAAAAATGATCTTGAATAAGGAATGTATGTTTATAACAACTACTATTATCTCAAATTCCCCAAAAAGGAAACTCTATCAAGTTTATCAAAACTTAATTTCTTGTATCTTTAACAGGAATTTTTTATACTCTCGACTAACCGTCGCACTGTGGTTTAGAAAATTAATCGTCATTACATCACAATAAATCAACTCCAACATAACACCTCTTTCTTTCATACTTAGTACTTATATACGAATGCTCAGAACTATAGTCAATCAAAACAAATACAAGTTTATCCAAAAAGATAAACATATATTAATGATCTCAGGATCTTCATCACAATCTTGGGACATATGAGTAGACTTTTTAATAATAATATTTTCGTTCTTCAAATAGATAAGTAGTTTAACACGTTCCTTATTACTAAGAGATGGGGAATTTATTCCACAAAATGGAAGAAATTCTCTCACAACATTAACCCTTTTCTAGGATGATGTGTTAAGGTCATTTCCCATTTACTTCACTCAAATGCTACATTCTTTTTAACATTTTCCAATACTAATTCTGGCACTAACACCTTTTTATCTTGTCATCTCGTCATTATGATCAAATTGATCTGGATAGTTATAATTAAACTCACTAAATTTACTACCAGTTTTATCAGGAAACTCCTTATCTATCGCTTGAGGTGATCCTTCCATTTCTGACATCTAATGCAAACACTTTTCAAAATACATTAGTAATGAGTTACATCGATAATCAAATCACATAACCATATTGGATTAGTAAAATTGGTATCCTAGTGGCATGTGCATATTTTTCACATAATATAATCTCAGTTTAGGCTAAGAATCGGCTAAACCTGCTACTTTGATGCTAATAAATGTAATGCCCTTAACTCGCAAACATCCCCGAATACAAGTCAAAGATATCAAACTACATTACTCTACAATATAAAACTAGTAAAAATTTGAACCTTTAAAATTTTTCCAATTTAATCCTTTCCATAGAAACAATTAAATCATGAAATGTCAAAATATAATATTTAACATTCAAATCGATGTCAGTTTCATGCAGCAACTTGACAGTTTTTAAAACTGAATAAAAAACTGCCAAATTTATTTCGATATCATATATAATATAATTTAATAAATTACTATTCATGCATTATACTAGTCTTACTTTCCACTATTTATACTATGTTCGTATTATTATTATTATTATTATTATTATTTATTATTATTATACATACTAGTTTTAAAACGATACTAACTAAACAGAATAACATAACACATAATATACATGCCACTAATAAGTCAAAAGATACGTCATAAAATATTCATACTGATATTGGAGGTAGATTTGATTTTGCCCGGTTATACTCGCAGAAGTCCTTACTCCACTTGATTATCCTTTTCTTTACCTTCGCATGAAAACAATCACACGCTAAGTATAACTTAGTGAGGCATTATAAACAACCCGAATTAAATAAAATAATTGAATAACAATCAGTAAATCGGCGTAATAGTTCAAAACAATATAATTTATTCAATAAAACAAATGAATTTTCAAACCGACTTAAATAAGCCGCTTTCCATATCAGTAAACCTGAAAACTCAATATCTCATGATTTTAAAAAACATCATGACAGCCAATATCAAATCATAAAAATCAATACATATTCATTTCCAGAAGATCACATATTCAGTTCTCACAATCAGTACTTTCACTTTTCGTATTAAATACTTTCACTTTTCAATTTCATAACCCAATTTATATCTAAAAATAATGCAAGGTACGCGTGTCAGACGAGTGCGCACAATAAGCACTCCAGTTGTTATCATCAGTAAACAACAATATGCACTCCAAGTGCTTTGGAAATTTGCACGAAAGGTCTCACATATAACTTACATGAATGTACTATATCAATATCAGTAAACAATGACCACTACACCTCATGGCATGCCAATTGTACCTACGACTCTCACTACAACATACAATGTGCTTTATTATAAATTCATGCCACTTATAAATCCAATATTTCCAATCAGTAGCATTTTCAAAAATCATCTATCAAAATCAGTGCATTGGGCAGTTCATACCCGAAATCATCTATAATTAGAATACATATATCATATAAAATACTTTGGGCGGTTCATGCCCTAAAAATCATTTTAGGGAAACCATTCAAATATCCTTTCATAAAATATTATATAAAAACATATTAGGTAATTCATACCCAAAAATAAATCATAAATTATTTCGGTAAACATTATGGAAATATTCCATAATTTGCTTCAAATCTTTCTTAAAAAACATTTGAGGTTGACTTATCGCAAGTCTTCCTCAATCAGTATATTTAAATAAATAAAATACACTCACCTTTGCCTCACTATTGAACCTTTAACGACGATATTCTTTTTAATCACGTACTTGATCTTTTGTTTCTGACTCGATTCAATCACACGAGTTATCGTAGTTTAAATAAAATCATGCATAAAACACAATATTCAAAGTGTATGTTAGTTTTATACTAACATAATCAAAATCCCATAATTAAATCCATAAAATATAATTCGATACTTATTCGATATAAAATCACTTCGCTATTCCATAACAACTTCAACAATTCCAAAATGGCACTTCAATTCCTTATATATTCATTTTCATCATCAAATAACTCAATTTCACAAACTTTACAATTTAGTCATCATTTATGAATTTTTTTTAGAATTCATACCAACTTTTCCAATTAACTCAAAATGGCCATTCATCATTTTATTCAATTCAAATCCAATACTAAAATTTCTAGCATTGAAATAATAATTTCAATTTAATACTTTAATATTTGTAAACTTATTATTCAACCTCCAACTTTTCAATATTTTTGAACTAGCCACTAAACTTTTCCAAATTTTGCAATTTGATCGAAAACAATATTCAAACTTCAAATTCAGGATTTAAACATTAAATTCCAGCAATGAACATCCATAATTGAGCATTAATACTTCAATGTCCCATAATTTCCAAAACTTGCAAAATGGTCTTTATTCTATCACAATTTTCCAAATTAACTTCCAAAGTATATAGAATTCATCTAATATCAATTATAGACCATAGGAAATTTTTGAATAATTTCCCCCTAATTTTAATTCCCATGGTTGAATCCTACTAGTACGCACTAGAGCTTGATTTTCATTCAATTTCAAGCATGAATTCAAGCTCCTATGATTAAATTCATGCAATTCCATTCATCCTAACATCAAATCCAATCCAAATTCAACCAATTTCTATAAACCCTAGCTATGTTCGAAACATATACATGCATTTTTAGATGATTTTAATCATCACACTTTCTTTGAAATTAATCTACAACGCCAACAACATAAAAATCATCCTTTAATTCTTCAAAATTCAACATGTTATTCATGAAACCTAATTATGAATTTCATTGTCCAAGCATGTTTTCCATGAACTATTTATACCAAATGATAGATAATTGAAAATAGATTAATTCTCTATCTAATAGTTTAATCCAAAAACCAATCGAATAAGCTTAAAAACAAATTAAAAACTTCCCTTACCTTCAATGGAAGTCACGGCTGGTTGAGGAAGAAGAAAGATGAAATCGTCATGATTTTTCTATAATTATAACTTAATACGCATGGCTTTATAATAATTAAATGATTTAAAACTAGTTTATCATTTTATCATTAATGAAACTTGATAATTTCATCCATTCCACCATAATACCTTCCAATTTAATATTCAAAGTCAAAGATGAGCCAACAAAAATTTACTTTCCAACTTTATTCTTGGAAATTTTTGAAAATTGCAATTTAGTCACCAAATATTACAATTTTGGCTTAACATGGAAAATCGACCTTCCAATCAATGTTAAATTTAATTGTTCTAAAATTATGGAAATAATAATTCTAAGCATTTTATATCATCCTTCAAAATTTCATGAAATTTTGATACAATCCGATTTTTTGAATTCGTATCGAATTTAATGCCTTATAACTTTTAATACATATCTCTAATCAAAATTCTGATTCAAAGAAAACATCAATTTCATAATAAACTATTCATTTACTGGACAAAATATATGATTGTTAAACTTTACATTTTTTGTCCCTAAACTTTTATAGATTGTATTTTTACTATTAAACTTTTAAAATTTACATTTTGGTCACTAGCCAAAAATTTTGGGGTATTACAATGATATTGTTGTATCTAGTATAATTTAAAAAATATATGTATGCAAAATAAATTTATATGTCATACTGAAAATTTATGAGATGCATTCGAATTATTTGTGTATATAATTATTACATTCGGATCAGATCAGAATTATGATATATGATATTCGAGTATATGTTATTTGGATATATGTTATTTGGATCAGATCGAATATTAGATATGTGTGCCATTTGCATGTTATATTGGGATGAATATTGATAGGGGAAGTTTAATGCATTCACTTGATGGGGTGAATGTCACTTTTTTTTGTAACCCCGACTCTTATGGTGTGTTTGATTTTAGATAATGTGGTTCTAGGGAACGCACTCTTCGGGATGTGACAGGAAGACGGGTGGGTGCATGAGCATTTACATATCATTTAAATTGTGATTATCGTTGATGATTTGACGTATGAATATTACTGTTTGTTTTGGACTATGATATTGTTTGTGTTTGTTTGCACTTTAGAGATACACTAAGCTTAATAACTTACACCCCTATAGTTTTTATTTCAGATACTCAAGTTTAGGCGATTTAGTACTTGGAGGGTTTCGTTAATTACTTTCAGATAAATCATTATATTAGTATATTTTTATTATACTTTTCCTTTATCTGATTGTTGTTATGTTTTGAAATTATTATATTTGTGAAAAGGACTATGGATATTATGGTATTTTGAATAATTTTTACATGATTTGGAAAAAAAAAGTGTTATTTATATTAAATTTTTCTTTGGTTATTTCACTTTACTAAATTATGAATTATTGAACTTGAAAATTGTTACTCTATTTTAAATAGTATTTTTCTTAGTTTGAATATAACAGGTTTTCTACGAGAGAGAAGATTTCAATTTTGTCCTCTAGATTTGACCTAATTTTATTGGTCGGATTAAGAGGGTTACAATTTTTATACTAGTAACAACATTTAGGCAAGCATTAAATTATAGTTTTCTCAACTTCAATAAATCTCCTTCTAGACTTGCATGTGGTGCAAAGAAGGATCAATTATGAATGATACATTGATATGATAAGATGGACACACATATGCGCTATTATTATATTATGTCTACATTTATTTATGCTAAGTTGGCTCACACATGTTGAATTATTAATAAGTGAATATGATATTAAGTATGGTTGAAATTTTATATGTATTAAGAGTTTTGATTGTGTTTATTTAATTAGTATATTTGATTTATAATTATTGAACATTGTTTTATTTTTATTATTACTTATTATACTCGACAATTTTACAATTTTTTTGTGGTTCATGAAAACAAGGTTGTGAAAGTTTATGCAAGAACAACTATGATGATGGCATTGTTAACAACCTCTAGGTATATTTAGCATAATTTTTTTTATTTGTCATATTTTTCATAGTAAATCGATATTAATTTTTGTAGTACATTTTTTAAAGCTTCAGAAGAGTTATATGTATTCCTATTCGAATAAATAGTTTTACGATGGATAATGTACTTTCAAGTTTTACAGAAACTTTTATCTTAAAATTATCTTTCTTTTGTTTGTACTACATATGTTATAGTAAACCAGGGTTTACAAATTTTGAATGAAATTGAATAACATGTTATTGTAAACCAAAAGTATAACAGTGTGAAAATTTTAATTAGTTGACATGATTGATTAGATTATCCCAATCAATAATGATGCAAAATATTTTTAGATTTGCATAAATTTAAAGAAAATGAAATTCTTGTGTTATTTGTTCTCAAAAGGAATATAGAACGTCACTAGTTAAAGTTGAGACTGAATGTCTTGCATATATGATTGAAATATGGGTTCATTTATCCATTAAGTGTAAATTTTTTATATGATTTCAGCAGATGCATCTATGAGATAAATCACATATATGTTATCAACTCACAACCTGTAGTTTGTGAGATTATTTAATAGATTAAAAAAAAATTTCAGATTATGCAATTAACAATATTCATCTTGCTAAACATAGTAAGGTTATATTCTAGGCTTTTAAAGAGAATATTTATATCAATTGAAATAACTGTTACAAAGCCTATTGTTTATGAATAAACACTTTAACAAAATTTTGATATTTTGCCACTTTTTTAATAGCTAAACTACGAGAACAACAATTTTAGTATCTATATGGTAATTCACATATAGAATTACTATGCATCAAGCCAATAAGTTATACTCCTCCTTATGATTGGCTTATGGTCAGAAGCCATATATTTCCCATTATAAAATTTTTGGCTATGCATTATATATTTATATTGCCACCACAAATGCAAAAAATTGATATTTGAAGTAGATTGAGTATGAGTATCTATTCAATATTTTAAGAATAAATTATGGCATGAATTGTATATTATTTTTCTTTAGGGGAGAGAATACACTGTTAGATGAAAAAGAGATATATGAATTATCATTTTATTTTGATCCTCGTACATAATGATGTGAACTAGAAGTTCATAAGATAATTCATTGCAAGTTAACTGTTAGAAATATTTACTAACCAAATAAGAGTAATTAAGTCTCACATACCAGTTAAAAAGCTCTAAATTTGAATTTAAATCCTAAAAGGATAACATGTTAGAGCAAAAGATTGTAAACCATGCCCAAAGCAGATAATTGAATTAGTTTTGATGGTTAAAACTCTCATATATGAAAAGTAGCATAAAATGATCATATCGCAGAAGCGGGTTCTTCTGAAGAAACCCAATACATAACTAATAATATAACTTCTAAGAGTTTCATGTACCTGAAAAATGAAAATGAAAATAATAAAGAGATCTCAATAAGTGATGTCATTACAAGAAAAGAATGGAATCAAAATAGAAAAGTTGTCAAAAACGATTTTACAAACAAGATTTCTATAAAAGTAAAATGTTAGTTCTATCGACCAACCAAAATTGTTTCCAAGAGGGGGTGAATTGGCCAATTGAAAATTTTGGGTATGGAGAGAAAGGATGGGAAAATTTGCACAAGTATTTAGAGTGCTTCAACTTTCTCAAATGAAGTCTACATCCAGTACCTTAGCTCCACTCTAAGGATTTCTAACAAATTCACTATTTTGTTCTTTTGTTCATTCTTTTTCTCAGTTCAAGAGTAACCTTTTACAAATATTTATTTTTCAATGGCTAAACTAGAACAAACCCCTTTTACAAAAAGATAAAGAAATATAAACAATAAAACCTCTAAAAGGTAGGAGTTTACAATTTAAGCTCACAAAAACACTTTATATACAAGAGAAAATGAAAAATAAGATTGAAAGAGCTTTTCTCTTGATGTGGATTGCTTGGATAGGTGTTGTAACCTTCTTCAAGTGTCCTCAACTTGTTTTTATATGTTGGAATCAATTTGTAGCCATTTCTAGCCATTGAGGATGTTTTGAAGTCGTTAGGGATTATTTTTCTGCAAAAACAAAATGCCCAGTACATGCAATATCGGTACTTGAGTGATGAGTATCGGTACTGCCATTAAAAAACTATCTATTTTTTACCGTTAGGTTGAGTGAGTATCGAGACTGATGTTATGGTATTGATATTACTATACAGTACTATCGATACTATTTTTGCTTATTAGAATCTGAACATATTTGAAAACACAAGGCAATATCGGTGTTGCCATGAGAGTATCGATACCTCTCTTTTCTTTGGTATTGATATTGCAAAATAATATCGATATTGTTCATGTGGTATTGATACTTTAAGAACAATAGTGGTATTTTAATTTAAAAAAATTGGGTTCAAATTCAAGTTTTATGGACTTTGAATTATTTTTGATAACTTTCAAAAAATTCAACAGGTCCAAAAACATTTTACCCTTAAATTTGTTATATAAAAATAAATTCAACAATCTCCCCCTTTTTGATATAACAAAACATTTGAAATTTATTTTGGAAAAACTCCCCTTAATAAAAACATTTAATGAAAAAGAGAAATATTTTGGAAAACATTTAAGCTCCCCCTTTTCATTCTTGAAATAGAATTTTTAAAACTTGTACTCCTCCCCTTTTTTTTATATCAAAAATAATTCAAACTTTTATGTTCAAAAATAACAATGGAGAGTAAGTAGAAATTTTAACCATAAAACTAATTTGAAAAATCAAAGCTCCCCCTCAATAAATGCATTCCAATTTTTTTCAAAAAAAATTGATACTTAAAAACTATTGAATTTCAACAATGAACAACAAATATGTTAGTAACACATGAAATTCAATAAATCCAAGTATATACTACTTTATGCAATATTAACATGAGACATTAAAATTTCATTTGCATAAAGCTTTTTTAAAATGTTATGCATTAAAAAATTTGATATCAACTGTTATAGATATATCATTTGCAAAAGGCCTATGCATAATCAATTAAACTTAAGGTCAAAAATCAAATTTAGTAAAAACAAAACATTAAAAACATATTTGACCTGAAATAATTATGATAAACAAAAATATATGAAAAATCATTAAAACTTTAAAATGTTCACCTTAACACATTTAACATACATGAGATAAAAAAACAACATATAATCATTTATTCTCAAAACTCATGCATGCATAAAAAAAATAGGCAACCAATATACAAAATTAAAAACTTTAAGCTTAGAGGTTACCTATTTCTCATCTTGTGTGTCTAGAACATTTGACTTTCTTCACTTTTGTCACCATTGCTTCCACACATCTACAAGAGACATTTATTTGGATTTTGGTATTCAAATAGCTTTGGATTCTTGAATGTTAGTGTAAAGATATCTTGTTCCCTTATGAACCCATACTTGTCTTATTTTAATATGTTTTCTAAGTTTTAAAGGATAAGTATATTCAATGTGACCATGAAAATGACAATGTGAGCATTTTCCCATTTTTAAACATGATGAATTGTTTTGAGAAATTATTTCTTTTTGTTTTGTTAAAGCATTCAAGCTTAACTTTCAAATCAAAATTTTCTTTTTCGTAATCATTCATTTTGACTTTTGAAATTTCAAAATCCAATTTTTCTTTCAAAAGAAAATCATTTTCAACTTTAAATTTTGAAATGGCTTAATACAAAAATAAGTGCCCAAACTATGCCTCAAAAAACTTTTTATTGTCTAAAGAATATTTTGCTAAAAACAGGTGCATAATCTTTCAAACGTTATATTTTTAGGAGCCCAAACGTTAATCGCCACTAAAAATCCCCGTTAAGTGACACGTGTTACATTCTGGTAATTTTGATAATTTATTTAAAAAATAAAAATATTTTGTAAAAAAAGCAGCAGCATCCCCCCGTACTCCCTTCTATAGCCGTCGATCAGCGAGAGGTGGCCGTCACTGCCACCGTCACCAGCATCAGCGTCGACCCGTAATTAAATATCATTTGACCTTTCATCGTAATATGACACTATTTTTTGTGGAGAAACGTTCAAAGGTTCATCTGATATTGCCACCGTTCTTCATCGATTTTGGTCGATTCCAATGTCCATAAACCACACCGCCGCCACCATTCGAACAAAACTCAATCGTTAGACAATGATGATGATGGTCAGAGATGTCCTATGACTGTTTAGGTAGGGAAATTGAAAATGAGAATTAGGGATTTAGATTTTGGAGATTTTAGATTTAGGGATTTTGGGTGATGGTAAGGATGATAATTGATCAATGGATGGGTGGTAATGGGTGGGTAACCATTTGACGATGATGATTATGACCAAAGATGGTATACGACAGTTGGTAATGAGGGTTAAAATGAGAGATTTTGTAACACCCATTTCCCGTATACGTTTCCGTACATAAGTCATAGGTGTCACATGACTTATCAAAACATTTACTCAATTGTAACACCCCTTAAATTTTATTTCGAATTTCAAACCAAACATTTTGATAATATAATAAAATATTCTTGAAATATATTACTAAAACTTATCACTTTAAAACCATTAAAAAACATTTTTCTTAAATTCAATTACATTCCAGCTAAGTTGTAAAATAAACATGATTGTCCTATTATTACTGACGAGTCAACCTTAAATTGATGATAGTTGTTGTTGCTGCACTCCTTACTTGGCTACTCTTTGATTTTTTTACCTACGCATGAAATCAACACACGTTAAGTATTTACTTAGTGAGGCATAATACTATAAAAAATAAATATAATTTATTCATAATCATGTCATGACTATTAACACCGAGATAATTCATATACTTCATGAAAACCCCTTTACAATCTTTTTTAGTTAAACCAATAAGTGGTATTGTTTATGCCGAGATACACTATTTCTGCCAAATTCACAGTTTGGCAGTTAACCTTTCATCTAACTTGCAATATTGGGACCTTTTTGCCAAATGCACAATTAGGCATTTAACCTTTCATCTAACTTGAAATATTGGCATCTTTCTCCCAAAAGCACAGTGTTGGAATTTGCGGAAGTTCGAATCGACAACTGAAAAGGTTCACCAAGAAGGATTTAGTTGGTTCTTGTGTTTAAGGAGTAAGGAGATTGAAAGATAGAAAATTTGTACAGTGATTTATAGTGGTTCGACTTCTCAACCAAGTCTACATCCACTACCTTAGCTCCTCACCAAGGATTCTCCAACAAATTCACTAATTTGTTCTTTCTTTTTCAAGGACAAAGAGATAAGCTTTACAACTCACTAGTTTTTCACGGGATAAACTAGAACCTTGTCCCTAGATTTTCAAGGGCTCAGCTAGAACCATTCTTTTTACAAAAGGATAAAAGAAGTAAACAAATAATCCTATCAAAGGTAGGGTGTTTACAAGAATTTAAGCTCACAAAAACAAAATATTTACAAGAGAAAAATGAAATAATATTGAAAATTTCTTCTATTGTGTTTGATTGCTTGGATAGTTGTTCTATTACTTCTTCAAGTGTCCTCAGCTTGTTTTTATAGCTTGAAATGAGTTTGAAATTGTATCTAGTCTTTGGGGATGTTTTGGAGCCTTTGGGGATTCATTTTCTGCAAAATAAAACTACGAACAAGTAGTATCGGTACTTCTTCAATGCGTATCAGTACTACCTTTGTAATATTTGAATTTTTTACCGTTAGGCTTGATATTACTATAACAGTATCGATACTACTTTAGCAGTATCGATACCCATTTTGCATTCGATGTTTTTTAGCATCGATACTCCTTCAATGAGTATCGGTACTCCTTCAATGAGTATCAGTACTATTCATACAGTATCGATACTATTTATAAAAACATTTTGACCTCAATTCCAAATTAAATGGACTTTGAATTATTTTTTAAAACTTTGAAAACTTTGAATAAATTCAATTCAAGTCCAAAAACATTTTAGCAAAATTTGTTATGTCAAAATATAGTTCAACAATCTCCCCATTTTTGTTATAGCAAAACATTTGAAATTTTGTTTTTGGCAAAACTCTCCCTTAATAAAATGTTTAATGAAAAAGATATCAATTGTTGGAAAATATATAAAAATGTTCAGCTCCCCCTTTTTCATTAAGATATTGAATTTTTCAAATCATATTTGTCCTTTTTTGTGTTATATCAAAAATAATTCAATCTTTAAAGTTCTAAAATAACATTGGATAGTAGATGGTAAATTTGACATTTTGAAAAATCATTTGAAAAATCAAAGCTCCCCTTCAAAAAATACATTTCAAACAAAATTTAGCTTTAAAATCTTGACACTTAAAATAAAATTTAATTTCAACAAAGAAGAACAAACATATTAGAAAGCACATGAAATTCAATATATCCAAGTCTAAAATATTTTATGCAATACCAATTATTGAAATTAAGTGCACATGCATAAAGTTTTCCAAAAATGTTATGCATTTGAAAATTTTGATATCAAATGTTATAGAGATATCATTTTCATTTAAACCACATGCAAAAACATTCAAATTTAGGTCTAAAATTAAAAAATTCTAAAATTAAAAAATTTGAAAAATTTATATCAATTGTTAGAGAGATATTATTTGCATTTAAAGCCAATTTTGACCAAAATTCCTTATGATGAACTAAAAATTATGAAAAATCATTAAAACATTAAAATGTTCATCATAACATCTTTTTAACATACATGAGATGAAAACCAAAAACATAATCATTTAATATCAAAACTCATGAATGCATAAATCCAAATGAGCAACCAAATAACCAAAATCAAAAGCATTAAGCTTAGAGGTTACTCATTTCTTTTTCATGTGTGGCTAGAGCATTTGAATATCTTCACTTAAATCACCATTGCTCCCACACATCTACAAGAGACATTTATTTCGATTTTGGTATCCAAATTGCTTTAGATCCTTGGACGTTAATTTCAATCCCTTTGTTCCCTTGGGAACTCATACTTGTCTAATTTTAAAATATTTTATTTTCTTTATAGGACAAGTATGTTCCAAATGACCAGGAAAATGGCAATGTGAGCATTTTGCCATTTTTAAACATAATGTGTTGTTTTTAGAAAGTAATTCTTTTTCTTTTGTTAAGCTTTCAAGCTTAACTTTTAAATCAAAATTTTCTTTTTCTAAATAATTGATTTTGACTTTTGAAAGCTCTAAATGATTTGGAAATTTTCATTTTAATTTTCAAAATCAACTTTTTCTTTCAAAACCAAATTATTTTCATTTTTAAGTTTTGAAATTAACTTCTTATATCTGGAATTCATGGTCTCAAATCCCTAAATAAAACACATTATAAGAATCTTGTAGCTCATCAAAAGAACAAGAATTTAATTCATTTGAGTTGGAAGATACCTCGGATTCTTCTTCGTTGGCCATAAGGCATGGGTTAACTATTATTCCTCATCAAAGAACAAGAATTTAATTCATTTGAGTTGGAAGATACCTCGGATTCTTCTTCGTTGGCCATAAGGCATGGGTTAACTATTATTCATCATCATTGGAGTCATATTCATCACTCCAAACTGCAACAAATACCTTCTTCTTAGATGATCCCTTCTTTCTTAGAAGGGGACAATCATACTTGACATGCCCCGTTCTTTGACAATTGAAGCACATCGGGGGACTCTTCTTTTTGGTGGATTCATGCTTTACTTCCTTGGAAGTCATGAATCTCTTTAACTCTTTGAAGAGCTTGGCTATCTCTTCTTCTTGTTCATCATCGTCTTCATCCTCCTCATCACTTGAATCTTGATAGCTTTCATAGGTGGATTTGAAGGCAATGCCTATCTCCTTCTTCTTGTTATTTTTCTTCTCTTCACCTTCTTCCTCTTCCTTCACCATCAACTCATGAGTGAGAACGGAACCAATTAGCTCGTCGAAAGTGAGAGACTTTAGGTCTCTAGCTTTGATAATGGTTGTCTTCTTTGATTGCCACAACTTAGGAAGAGAGTATATCATCTTTCTCACAAACTTCTCATTAGGGATTACTTCTCCAAATACCTCGAGACCATTGGCAATCACGGAAAATCTATCCGTCATAGCTTTGATGTCTTCATCGGGTTTCATCTTGAAATTCTCGTAACTATGGTTTAGAAGACTATCTTTGTTTCCCTCACTTCGTCGGTTCCTTCATGAGTGAATTGGAGTTTATCCCAAATATCTTTGGCATTGGAATAATGTGAGATTCTTTCATATTCATCTAGGCGTAAAGCACAAAAGAGAATGTGCATAGCCTTAGCATTAAGCTAGAACTTTTTCTTTTCTTCATTACTCAAATCGTTGTACTCACCGAGTGGAGTTGAGTAACCCTTCATGATTGAGTTCCAAGCTCCTAGATCGTAGGCTTGAATAAAGAACTTCATCTTATTCTTCCAATAGGCATAATTTTTCCATTGAATAAGGGTGGCTTGTTGACTGGTTGTGAATCTTGAATATATATAAATCTTCAATGTAATAGGCATCGGAGGTTGAAGCCATTTCTTTGTCGGTTGTGTTGAGAATCAGTAGAGCTTCTTCAAGGATCGTCTCAAGGATGTGAAGCCTTCTAACAAGTCAAGCTCTAATACCAATTGTTGGGATTTATAGAATCTCGAATCGATAACTGAAAGGATTCGCCAAGAGGGATCGAGTCAGTTCTTGTGTTTAGGGAGTAAGTAGATTGAAAGATAGAAAATTTGTACAGCGATTTATAAGGGTTCAACTTTTCAACCAAGTCTACATCCACTACCTTAGCTCCTCGCCAAGGATTTTCCAACAAATTCACTAATTCGTTCTTTCTTTTTCAAGAACAAAGAGATAACCTTTACAACTCCCTAGTTTTTCACGGGCTAGATAACCTTTACAACTCCCTAGTTTTTCACGGGCTAAACTAGAACCTTATCCCTAGCTTTTCAAGGGCTCAACTAGAACCTTTCCATTTACAAAAGGATAAAAGAAGTAAACAAATAAATCTCTCAAAGGTAGTATGTTTACAAGAATTTAATCTCACAAGAACAAAATATTTACAATAGAAAGATTAAATAATATTGAAAAACTCTTCTCTTGTGTTTGAATGCTTGGATAGATGTTCTATTACTTCTTCAAGTGTCCTCAGCATGTTTTTATAGCTTGAAATGAGTTTAAGGTCGTATCTAGCCGTTGGGGCTATTTTAGCGCCATTGTAGATTCATTTTGTGCAAAATAAAACTGCATAGAACAAGTAGTATCGGTACTCTTTCAATGAGTATAGGAACTACCTTTGTAATATTTGACTTTTTTTATCATGGGGTTTGATATTACTATAGCAGTATCGATACTACTGTAGTAGTATTGGTACCCATTTTGCATTCGATGTTTTTTAGCATCGATACTATTCATTACTATTCACACAGTATCATTACTATTCATACAGTATCATTACTATTCATACAGTATCGGTACTATTCATATAAACATTTTGTGCTCAATTCCAAATTAAATAGACTTTGAATTATTTTTGAAAACTTTGAAAAAATTCAATTCAAGTCCAAAAACATTTTGTCATAAATTGTTATATCAAAATATAATTCAACACACAGTTAGGCAGTTAACCTTTCATCTAACTTGCAATATTAACACTTTTTTTCCAAATGCACAGTTAGGCATTTATCCTTTCATCTAACTTGCAATATTGGTAGTTTTTTGCACAGTTAGGCATTTAACCTTTCATCTAACTTACATTATTGGCACCTTTCTGCCAAATGCACAATTAGGTAGTTAACCTTTCATTTTAGAGAAATTCCTACTTTAAATTTTTTTTCATAATATCGATTACATACACATTATAAACTTATATCAAATACAGTAAAATCAACATTAAATTAAAACATTATAGGTTGACTCATGGTGAGTCTCCCTCATCCCATATAATTACAATATATGCACTCACCTGATATGCCTCCCTAGTATGCTATAGTGATGCCCAACTACTTAGTAACTTTGTCCTTGCCCTTTTTCTTGCTTGACTCGGGATCTTAGATATGATCTACACAAACATCCATTTAGTACACATACTATACAAATGTTAGTATACTCTCTAATATTTATACTTTAATAATACTCAAAAGTACTATTATTTTAAATTTCTATTACAATTTCAGTCTATCTTACAATTTCAAGCTCAATAGTATCGGTACCTCTACCATGGTATCGATATTTCTATAATATGGTACCGACACTCCCTTTCAGTATCGATACCATTTCTGCATTCTGGAATCCATGGTATCGATACTAATTGCATCAGTATCGATATTGTTCATCATATTTTTTACAAATTTAAACATATAGTATTTGTACTGTTCTATCAGTACAGATACCCTTACTCAAATGTTCCATTTTTCAGATCGATTTTTACCCAAATATGGTCAAATTCCCTTACTTTTACCTCCAACAATACTATTAAACTCTTCTTTACTTATCTCAACTAACTTTACTTAATTCAGCTCCTTATAGCATCAAAATATCCAAAGAACATCTCCAAACAATAATCATACCACTTTTTCTAACATGTTTTTAATCACATCCAATGCTTATAATCTCTTATTTACTTCCTTGACAAGTCAAATATACTAATAAACCTCAATAAAAACTCTTATTCCAACATATCATTCAAAAAACCATTTTTTCAATCACAAATAAAACATCCATCTCTTAGTTTTAATCATCTTTAACCCATTTTTAAGCCTCTATAACACTCAAGGTTTCAAGAACAAACCAAGAACGAAAGAGAAAACTAGTTAGATGAAGTTTACGTTTGGCTATGAAGGAGAACATGTGAACATGGGAAGAAGAAGAAGTGTGGATGGTTTAGTTTAATTCCACTTTCCCCTTTTTCCCTTCTTAATCCCTAATAAAAATGAATTTAAATTTATTTCCCTCTAAAGGAACAAAATGCCCTTTCATTTTTCCCATTCTTACTATTTGGTCTTACTTGAATCATTTCTTATACTTTACCACTTATTCAGTTTAGTCCTCCAAAACTTAAATCCTTTCAAAATAGTAAATGTCCTACTATTTAGGGTATTATAATTTTCCCCCTAAAAAAATTCATCCTCTAATTTAAAAAAGTACCTGAAACGAAAAGGTGTAGAAATTGCTTCCTCGTGTCCTCCTCTCTTTCCCAAGTAGCTTCTTCCACCTTATGATTCTGTCAGAGCACTTTAACTAAAGGAATCTTCTTGCTACGTAATTCCTTATTTTCTCTAGCCAAGATCCGTATCGGTTCTTCCTCATAAGTTAAATATGGTCGGCTCTCTATTTCCTATGGTGTAATAATGTGGGATGGATCTAATTGGTACCTTCGGAGCATCGACACGTGAAAGACATTGTGGATCTTGTCCATATCAGGAGGCAAAGCTAATTGATATGCTACTGGTCTGACCCTTTTCAAAATCTCATAAGGTCCAATAAATCTCGGACTCAGCTTTCCTTTGCGTCCAAACTGAAATACTTTCTTCCAAGATAACACTTTTAGAAATACCTTGTCTCCCACTTTAAATTCAATTTCTTTTCTTTTCAAATCAGCATAAGATTTCTATCGATCGGAGGGAATCTTTAAATTATCCTGAATAATTTTCACTTTCGCCTCCATTGTTTTCATTAAATCTGACATTTTTTTCATTAAATCCGAGTCAATTGTGTCTCGATCCTTTAGTTTAAACCAATTTAATGGTGTTCTCTACTTCTTCCCATACAAAGCTTCATACGAGCCATCTTAATACTCGATTGGTAATTGTTGTTATAAGCAAATTTAGGTAAAGGCAAATACCTTTCCCATGATCCTTTAAACTCAATCACATATGCCCTTAGCATATCCTCCAATATTTGAATAGTTCGTTCTGATTGCCCATCAGTCTACAAATGAAAAGCAATGCTGAAATTTAATCGAGTACCCAATTCTTCGTGCAAGGACTTTCAGAATATTAAAGTAAACCTTAGGTCTTGATCAGACACTATTGATATTAGCACTCCATGCAGCCGAACTATTTCTTTTACGTATAATTTCGCACATTTATCCATCAAGTAATCTACCTGAACTGGAATAAAGTGAGATGTCTTGGTCAATCTGTCTACAATTACCCATATCGATGGACTCCTTTTTACCTGGTGACAAAGGTAGCCCTGAAACAAAATCCATTGTAACTCATTCTCATTTCCACTCAGGAATGGATATCGGTTGCAGCAATCCAGATGGAACTTGGTGTTCAGCTTTCACTTGTTGACATGTCAAGCATCTCGCAACAAACTTTGATACATCTCTTTTCATGCCAGGCCACTAATACCGACTCTTTAAATCTTGATACATTTTATTCCCACCTGGATGCATCGTCAAAGAATTATAGTGTGCCTTAGAAAGAATATCTTTCTTTATTTCATTATTATTGGGAATGTAAAGTCTTCCATGATAATATAAACATTCACCAGCCTTCATTTCGAAGTCTTTGACCTCTCTTTGTTTTTACTTGCACCCTTCTCGCCAAGCATTTCTCATCTTGACATTACAGCTCTTTTACTCAATCTAAAAGCATTAGCTTCAACTTAAGTTCAGAAATCAACGCACCATCTTCTTTTAAGGAAATACGCACATCCAAAGCCCTTAGTAAAAGTCTTTCGGCTAAGTGCATCTGCTACCACATTAGTCTTTTTGAGATAATAGTCAATGATCAATTCATAATCTTTTAAAAGCTCAATCTATCTTCTCTGTCTCAAATTCAATTTTTTTTGAGTCAGCAGGTACTTTAAACTTTTGTGATCCGTATAAATATGGCACTGCTCCCCGTACAGATAATGATGCCAAATTTTCAAAGTAAACACAACCACTTCCAATTCCAAGTCATTTTTCGGGTAATTTCTCTCATGATTTTTTAACTGTCTTGAGGCATAAGCCACGCCTTTTCCATCTTGCATAATCACACATCCCAACCCATTATGAGATGCATCACTAAAGACTACATAATCTTTACCCGATTCAGGTTTTACAAGTACTGGGCCTTCTATTAAAATTCTTTTTAGCTTTTCAAAACTT
The DNA here is from genome assembly GCF_006381635.1 of Hibiscus syriacus. NCBI lineage: Eukaryota > Viridiplantae > Streptophyta > Magnoliopsida > Malvales > Malvaceae > Hibiscus > Hibiscus syriacus. Next base: position 1,254,275 of record NW_024061878.1, on the reverse strand, counting down.
TCTTGGTATTTCTCCGACAAAACAAAAGGCACATTCTTCCGTAACAACTTAGTTAGCGGTGAAGCTAACACTGAGGAGTTCTTCATGAACCGTCTATAGTAACCAGCAATCCTTAAGAAACTCTGAACTTCAGGAACATTCTTTGGGGGTTACCAATCAACTATTTCTTGAATATATTTAGGATCCACTCTTATGTCTTCTACAGAAAATACATGACCAAGAAAAGTAATTTCAGCTAACCAGAATTCACACTTGGATAATTTGGCATACAACTTCTTTTCTCGAAGTGTCTGAAGAACCACTCGAAGATGGGCATCATGTTCCTCTCTTGTCATCTATAAATACCACCATGAATTGATCCAAGTAAGGTTGGAATACCCTGTTCATCAAGTACATAAATGTTGCAGGAGCATTAATCAATCCAAAAGTCATCACCACAAATTCATAGTGTCCATACCGAGTCCGAAAAGTTATTTTGGAAATATCATCTTCTTTGATCTTTAATTTATGATATCCTGACCTCAGGGTCTATCTTAGAAAATATTGTTGCGCTTTTCAATTGATCGAATAATTCATTAATCCTCGAAAGAGGATACTTATTCTTTAAAGTTACTTTGTTTAACTGATGGTAGTCGATGCATAATCGCATAGACTTGTCCCTCTTTTTCTCAAATAGCACATGTGCTCCCCAAGGAGAAACACTAGGTCTCATAAATCCCTTACCGAGTAGCTCTTACAATTGGGATTTTAACTCTACTAACTCCGTTGGAGCCATTCGATATGGAACCATGGAAATAGATTCAGTACCCGGTTAAATTTCAATCTTGAATTCTACTTCACGGTCTTGAGGTAAACCCAGTAATTCTTCCGGAGAAACCTCCAGAAACTCCTTAACTGTTGGGATATCATTTAATATCACTTCTGGTATTTGAGTATCTAACAAATTAGCTAGGAAAGCTATGCACCCCTTTGACATCATTTTCCATGCAGTCATGGCTAATATCACATTAGATGGTAATTTTGCTTTTTCATTGATCATTATTATTTCTGAGCCTTCCACATCTTTCAGAAATAATCGCTTCTGGCGATAATCTCCCATCCATGATGTGGAGACAACTATTCCATATCCAAAATGATTTCAAATTCATCGAAAGGTAACTCCATTAAGTTTGCTGGAAACATAATCCCTTGAATCTTTATCGGGCATTTTTTACATACCTGTGATACCCTCGCACTATGACCCATAGGGTTTATCGCTACCATTTCACTAAAGATTGGTTTTAAAGGAATTCCTCTAACTGTAACCAACTTTGTACTAATGTATGAATGTGTAGAATCAGGGTCAACTAAAACAAATACAGGCTCATCAAAAATATGGAATATACCTGTTATGATCTTCGGGTTATCCCGATCCTCATTGGTCTTAAAGTTATAAATTCTAGCGACTCCCCGAGTCTCTTGTCGCTGCATTGATTCATCTTGTCCCCTGGATCTACCCCTTCCTCTTCTTCTATTAGAGGTTGCCACAGATCTTTTAGATTGCACTGAATGATCCTCATATCTCTTAGGACAGTTTTGAGCAAAGTGACCAGTCTCGCCACATTGGAAACAAGCTCCACTGAGAAGTCAGCATACTCCCCAGTGCATTCTACCACATCTCTGACATAAATTTCTTACAAGTTAGGCAAACTCAAACATCATCTTTTTCAACTTTGGCCTCAATCCCTCAATAAACCAATCACGTCGAGCATTGTCATTTGGAACCACCTCAATAGAAAAATGGCTCAACTTATTATACTCAACCTCGGACTCATGTACTGCTCGGTCGCCTTATTTTAAATTAAGGAACTTCATCAGCATCGCTCGTCTGAACTGCTCACCACAATATACTTATTGTTAAATTCTTCTAGGAATAACTGTTAGGTTAATTGTTCCCGTGGTGCATACATTATAGTATTTGACCACCATACTCGAGTTGATCCATTTAGTAATGATACAGCTCCACCCAGCTTCTCTGAATCTAAGCAGTGAAGACTATCAAGCATTATCATTACATCATTCAGCCATAAGTCAGCCTCCATAAGACCTTCATCCTCTTCTCCATGGAATTCAGGAGCTCCTAAACTCTTCAGCTCGTTTGGAATCAACATCCTCAGTACAAGAGGAGTAGGGGAAGCGGGGGAGGTTGAAATCGGGTCAGAATAGTATCGAGAGCTTGCATCAAAGCTCCAAACTCAGGAATCAGTATCCTCTAATGTACAGGAGCACTAGCATTTTTTGATGGAATTTGATGTTCACTATTAGCCTCGTAGCTTTCGCTAATAGTTCCTTCTCTAATTTTTTTTGTTCCCCCGCTCTTCTTGAGTTTGATGATTTTGACATCTATTAGGACATAAATAATAATAACAATAAATTTAGTAAGGATCGTCATCAATCAGACTCTAAGGAAACCATATCAGTAACCTTGACAATCTTAATGGCATGTAATCCCTTTTTCTTATTTCAAATAAACTCAGTTTCGGCCGAGAATCGGCTAAACCTATAGCTCTAATACCAATAAATGTAACACACATTTCCCGTATACGTTTTCGTACACAAGTCATAGGTGTCAAGTGACTTATGAAAACATTTACTCATTTGTAACACCCCTTAAATTTTATTTTTACTTTCAAACCAAACATTTTGATACTATAATGTACTATTGTTAAATACATTTGAAAACATTCCTTGAAATATATTACTAAAACTATCACTTTAAAACCATTACAAAAAAAAATTCTTAAATTTGATTACATGCCAACTAAGTTGTAAAATAAACATGATTGTCCTATTGTTACTGATTAGTCAACTTAAATTGATGATAGTTGTTGTTGCTTCACTCCTTACTTGGCTACTCTTTGATTTTTTACCTACGCGTGAAATCAACACATGTTAAGTATTTACTTAGTGAGGCATAATGCTGTAAAAAAATAAATACAATTTATTCATAATCATGTCATGACTATCAACACCGAGATAATTCATATACTTCATGAAAACCCCTTTACAATTTTTTTAGTTAAACCAATAAGTGGTACCGTTTATGTTGAGATACATTATTTTTCACTAACTTGCATTATTGGCACCTTTATGCCAAATGCACAGTTAGGCATTTAATATTTCATATAACTTGCCATATTGGAACCTTTCATCAAACTTGCAATATAGGCACCTTTCTGCTAAATGCACAATTAGGCAGTTAACCTTTCACCTAACTTGCAATATTGGTACCTTTTTTCCAAATGCACAGTTAGGCATTTAACCTTTAATCTAACTTGCAATATTGTCACCTTTCTGCCAAATGCACAGTTAGGCAGTTAACCTTTCATCTAACTTGCAATATTGGCACCTTTATGCCAAATGCACAGTTAGACATTTATCATTTCATCTAACTTGCATTATTGGAACATTTCTGCCAAATGCACAGTTAGGCATTTTACCTTTCATCTAACTTGCATTATTGGTACCTTTTTTCCAAATGCACAGTTAGGCAGTTAACCTTTCATTTTATAGAAATTCTTACTCTAAATTTTTTTCATAATATCGATTTCATACACATTATAAACATATATCAAATACAATAAAATCAACATTAAATTAAAACATTAGAGGTTGACTCATGGTGAGTCTCCCTCATCCCATATAATTGTAATATATGCACCCACCAGATATGCCTCCCTAGTATGCTATAGTGATGTCCAACTACTCAACAACTTTTTCCTTGCCCTTTTTCTTGCTTGACTCGGGAGCTTGGTTATGATCTATACAAGCATCTATTTAGTATACGTACCATACAAATGTTAATATACTCTCTAATATGTATACTTTAATAAAACTCAAAAGTACTATTATTTTAAATTTCTATTACAATTTCAGTCTATCTTACAATTTCAAGCTCAATGGTATCGATACCCCTACCATGGTATCGATACTCCCTTTCAGTATCGATACCATTTCTGCATTCTGGAATCCATGGTATCGATACCATTCTTTTAGTATCGATACTAATTGCATCAGTATCGATATTGTTCATCGTATTTTTTACAAATTTAAACCCCTTACTCAGATTTTCCATTTTTCATCTCGATTTTTACCCAAATTTGGTCAAATTCCCTTACATTTACCTCCAACAATACTATTAAATTCTTCTTTATTTATCTCAACTAACTTTCCTTCATTTAGCTCCTTATAGCATTTAAAATCTCCAAAGAACATCTTCAACCAAAAATCATTCCACTTTTTCTAACATGTTTTTAATCACATCTAATACTTATAATCTTTTATTTACTTAATTGACAAGTCAAATATACTAATAAACCGCAATAAAAACTCATATTCCAACATATCATTCAAAAACCCAGTTTTTTCAATCACAAATAAAACATCCATGTTGAAAAAATTTTGATGTTTCGATATAACAAATTAAGATAAATGAATTTTAAGATTTTATAAAAGATTTTCTAAGTATATTCGATATAATTATTCAAATATCAAAATATTACTCCAACTCTTTCAAAGTTCAATTTCAATCCTTACTAAAGTGTAAAGTTGTGTTTTATGCTTAAAATATTTTTGAAATAATTTTCACAAAGTATTTTGAACCAAAAACGAGCCAAAAATAAAATTTGTGAAGGGATGCACCGATGCACTAATTGATGCATCGATGCACACACCATTCCGAATGCATTTTATGCATAGATGCACTGCCATACATCGATGCACTCAGGATTTTATGAAAACATCGAATGCATTTTATGCATCGATGCACAGACCATGCATCGATGCACTCAGTCTTGTTTGAAACATCGAATGCATTTTATGCATCGATGCACCCATAGTGCACCGATGCACTAAGTGTTTTAACGATCGAAATATTTGAATTTTACACATGATGCATCGATGCACCTTGACTATGTATCGATGCACACACGCTCCCAACTGATTTTATTAATTGTTTTCACACTTAAACGGCTCTATTGACTCCACTAATAATCCCCAACATTCAGAATCAATTGAAAGAGTATTTAAACAAGCTTAGAAGCCATTTATCAACCATAAGAAACAACAAGAAACAAGAATCAAGAGAGAATCAAAGAAAAAATGCATCAAACCTCAAGTTTGAGCAATTTCAAGCCAAATTTCATTCAATATTCATCCTTGCTTTCAATAACACTTATTGTGCTCAATTGTATTATTCTTGAGTGTTCTTTCTTTGTTCTAGAATTGTGAAAAAATCTTTCCTTGTGAGTATTTTCTTGTAAGTTTGCAAAATTTGTATTGTTCTCTTTGGGAGAGAGTGTTATCAAGAATTTGGGGTATAATTCTTGAGGAATTTGTAAGGTTACTCTTTATCCTCAAAAGAAAGACAAATTAGTGAATTTGTGGAAAATCCTTAGTGTGAATAGCTAAGGTAGTGGACGTAGACTTTGGTTGAGAAAGTCGAACCACTCTAAATCATTGTGCAAATATTTTCAATTTTCAGCAAAAGCATCCACCGAATTTTTAATTGCCAATTCACCCCCCTCTTGGCTATATTCGTCGATCGATTAACTCAACAATTGGTATCAGAGCCTCACTCATTTGAAGGTTTAATCGCCTCTTGAGTCGATTCGGGAAGAGTTACATCAATATTCAAGTCATCAATGGTCAGCGCTTCAAACTCCGACTTCGTTCTCGATTCAATGCTCGTCAACAAGCCTTCTTTCTTCAATGGAGCTAACTATGCTTATTGGAAGAATAGAATGATGTACTTCATTCAATCAAGTGACATGGAAGCTTGAAATGTCATAGAAGATGGATACATCAAACCTTCCACTCATCCAATATTGTGGAGTGAATGAGAGACAAGAATGTTCCAGCTCAACTCCAAAGCCATCCATATTATTTTTTGTGCTCTTGGACCAGATGAATATGGAAGAGTTTAATCTTGTACAACTACCAAAGAAGTATGGGACAAACTACAAGTCACTCATTAAGGCACCGACTAGGTAAAAGAATCTAAAATTAGTCTTCTAACTCATAGCTATGAAAATTTCAGGATGAAACCGGATGAAGACATCAAAGCTATAACAGATAAATTTTCCACGATTGTTATTGGTCTCAAATCATATGGAGAGATCATTCCAAATGAAAAGCTTGTGAGAAAGTTGGTTTACTCACTTCCAAAATCATGGGAATCAAAGAAGACGGCAATCATCGAGGATAAGAACTTAAACTCCTTAACCCTTGAAGAACTAATCGGTTCACTCCTCACTCATGAAATGATGCTTCAAGATGAGGTAGACCTAGATAAGATTGATGAGACACCAAAGGAGAAGGAGATTAAGAAGAACGTTGGAGTTGCACTCAAATCCACAAAAGATGAGAGTGATTCGGATGAAGATGACGATGACGAGGAAATGGATTTATTTGCCAAACGGTTCAGAAAATTAATGAGGCCCAACCGAGGAAGAAAATACAAATAAAATAAAGGCTTCAAAACTAAACCAAAGGAGAATGACCCGATCATTTTCTATGAATGCAAAAAAGTCGGGGCATGTCAAATACGATTGCCCTCAATTAAATAAAAAGGGTCAATCAAAGAAGAAGGACAAGGCTCATGTAGCTACATGGAGTGATGAAGAAGTATCCGATAAAGAAGAACAAGAAGTAGTAAACTTGTGCTTAATGGCTATTGGGGAAAACTCTCAGGTAACCTCTAACTCGTTCGATTTAGAAGACTCTATTTTTAAAATACAAAAATGATATTTCAAAATTGAAAAATGAAAACAGTCTTATGTACAAAACCAACAAGGATCTTGAAAGTAAGATTAAAGAATTACAAATCAAAATTGATGATTTTGAAAAGAAAAATAATGATTTGCATAACTTACTTCCAAAAGTTCATGATGGTCATCAAAAGAAAATGGATGATCTTAAAGCTTCTTTTGATAAAGTTGGAACAAAACGTTTTGGAAATAGAGAAAATTTAAAATCCAACTTTGTTAGAAAAAGTTTAAAAACTATAATCATAGAGGTCCCCGAAGAACCTCTAATGGAAAAAATTATTAGAAGTATATGGGTTCCTAAAGAACTCATTACTACTAAAGATAAGGATATCCTACATAAATGGATACCTAAGGGGACTAGGATTTTGGAAACTAATGAATATGGACCCAAAAGAATTTGGGTACCAAAAATTAGAAATTAATCTATGTTTGTAAGAAAAGGAGCATTTCTACAAGGCACAAGAAAAAAACTCAAACTCATGGTACCTTGATAGTGGATGCTCAAGACACATGACCGGAGACAAGAGCCGGTTCATAGAGCTCAACGCCAAAAATGGAGGAGATGTGACTTTTGGTGATAACTCAAAAGGTCACATTGAAGGTATAGGCACTATAGGTAATACATCTTCCATACAAATTAAGAATGTTTTATATGTCAATGAATTAAAGCATAATTTATTGAGTATTAGTCAATTGTGCGATAAGGGATTCAATGTCATGTTTGAAACTAATGGTTGTAAAGTCATTGACATTGCATCTAATCGGATTATGCTTATTGGTCATAGAATAGGAAAAATATATATGGTGCATTTAGATTCTATAGATACGACAAATTTATTCCTAGTTGCTAAGGATGAGCAAGATAGTTGGTTATGGCATAGGAGACTAGGACATGCTAGTATGAGTGTTTTGCAACGACTAATTCAAGGAGATTTAGTTCGAGGGTTGCCAAAGCTAAAATTTGATAATGATAAAATATGTGATGCTTGTGTTAAGGGAAAACAAAAGTGAAATTCTTTTAAATCCATTATTGACGTATCCACTAGTAGAGTATTACAATTGATCCATTTAGATCTTTTTGGACCATCTAGGACTACTAGCTTGGGTGGAAAAGAATTCATCACGTTTTCAAAAGTAATCCAAAACGAAAAAGGTTACTTTATAACTAGTGTTAGAAGTGATCATGGAACTGAATTTGAAAATCTTGGATTTACTGAATTTTGTAATTCTAATTAGCCATAATTTTTTCAACACCTAGAACCCCTCAACAAAATGGAGTTGTTGAGAGGAAAAATCGAACTTTAGAAGAAATGGCTAGAACCATGCTTTGTGAAAATAATTTGCCAAAATATTTTTGGGCGGAAGCCACCAATACTGCTTGTTATGTTATTAATCGAGTAATGATTAGGCCTATTTTGAACAAAACTCCATATGAACTTTTTAAAAATAAAAAGTCTAACATTAGTTATTTTCATCCTTTTGGATGTAAATGTTTTGTTTTAAACAACGGTAAAGAGAACATTGGCAAATTTGATGCTAAAAGTGATTAAGGAATTTTTCTGGGTTATTCATTAAATTCTAAATCTTATCGAGTATTTAATAAAAGAACTTTAGTTGTAGAAGAGTCTATACATGTTGTTTTCGATGATAATCCCATTCCGAGGAAAGATTCTAGTGAAAATGATTATGTAGGTATTATAAACACAAATGATGTTACACATGACGTTGGAGAACCATCATCAAAGGAAGAAACGAAGGATGAGGAAACTCAAGATCCTCTCGAGAATCCAACCATTGAAGAAAGGGAAGTCTCTTACCCAAGGGAATACAACTATATCAAGGATGGTGAAATAATAGGTGATCCATCCAAAGGGGTAACAACTCGATCTTCTCTTAGAAATATATGCAATTATGTTGCATTTATTTCATGCATAGAGCCTAAGAATATTAAAGAAACATTAAATGATGAACATTGGATTATGGCTATGCAAGAAGAGTTAAATCAATTTGAAAGAAGTAGAGTATGGACATTAGTTGAAAGGCCTAGTAATAAATCTACTATAGGTACTAGATGGGTATTTAGAAATAAGCTTGATGAAAGTGGTAATATAGTGAAAAACAAGGCTAGACTTGTTGCTCAAAGGTATACTCAAGAAGAGGGCATAGACTATCATGAAACATATGCTCTCGTAGCTATGATGGAAGCAATTAGAATGTTATTAGCATTTGCATGTTTCAATGAATTTAAATTATATCAAATGGATGTTAAAAGTGCATTTTTAAATGGTTTTATAAAAGAAGAAGTGTATGTGGAATAACCTCCTGGTTTTGAAGATTCAAAATTTCCAAATCATGTTCTTAAATTGAAAAAAGCACTTTATGGTTTAAAACAAACTCCTAGAGCTTGGCATGAAAGATTGTCAAACTTTTTAATTGAAAAAGGTTTTTCAAAAGGGAAGGTTGACACTACATTGTTTTTAAAGCATAAAGGTAAAGATTTATTAGTAGTTCAAATTAATGTTGATGATATAATATTTGGTTCTACTAATGATGTTATTTGCCAAGAATTTTCTAAACTAATGCAAAGTGAATTCGATATGAGCATGATCGGGGAGCTCTCATTTTTCTTGGGACTCCAAATCAAGCAAAGAAAAGATGGCATCTTCAAAAATCAAGCTAAGTACGTCAAGGATATGCTCAAGAAGTTTGGACTGGAAAATGGGAAACCTCATGTCACTCCAATGAGCTCATCAATAAAGCTTGACAAAGATGAAGGAGGTAAATGTGTGGATGTTAAATTATATAGGTCAATGATTGGTTCTTTGCTTTATCTAACCGCAAGTAGACCGTACATTATGTTTAGTGTTTCCTTATGTGCTAGATTTCAATCATGCCCTAAGGAATCACATTTACTAGTTGTTAAGAGAATCTTTAGAAACCTTAAGGACACTTCTAGTTTAGAACTTTGGTATCCTAGGGACTCTAACTTTAGCTTGCATGCCTTCTCTGATGCGGATTATGGAGGATGAAAAATATATAGGAAACGCACCTCCGGTACTTGCCAATTCCTAGGAAATATGTTGATTTCTTGGTTTTCAAAGAAACAAAATTGTGTTGCATTATCTACCACTGAAGTGGAATACATTTCAGCCGGTAGTTGTTGTGCAAAAGTTATATGGATGAAACAATAACTTTTTGTTTATGGAATTGAAGTAGGTATCATTCCTATCAAGTGTGACAACACTAGTTCTATTTGTCTCACTAAAAATCCCATCTAACACTCTAGAACTAAGCATATTGAAATTAGGCATCACTTCATTAGAGATCATGTCGCTAAGGAACATGTAGTTCTAGAATTTGTTGATACTTTGCACCAATTAGCGGATATTTTTACAAAACCTTTAGACAAAGAAAGATTTTGGACACTTAGGAGAGAATTAGGTTTAACTAACCTATCTTCACTTAGTGTTTAAAATAATTTTAGCAATTTTAAATTAGACTTGAAAATGCTTATAAAATAACATTTTTGAATACATTCCATGCTAATAGTTAGGGGGAGTTTATGATCTTTGATGAAAATTAATTATATGTTCAAACGTAGTTTAAGGATAAAATTAAGTGATTGAACATGATTAATTTTCAACATATGAGTTGCCAATACCACTAAAGCTAAATAATTTAGCATTTTAAATGTTTAAAATGGATTTTTGACATTTTTGTGCATAATGCATCGATACACTATGAATGTGCATCGATGCATCCCTTTGAATGTGCATCGATACATCATGAAGATGCATCGATGCACTCCTTGAATGTGCATCGATGCACAATGCCATGCATCGATGCATCCGTTGGGTTTTTGGTTAAAAACCCTATTTCTTCTTCATTTTCTCAAATGCTCTTAAACACTCCCAAGCCGTCATTCGTCACTCTCTCTCTCTCTAAACTCTCCATTTGCCTCAAATCAACGTATTTTTTTATGGATTTCAATCATTTTTCAACTCCAAAACCTGCTTGTATCATTAAATCGTGCAAAACAACATCTGAATTTTTCAAGTTAATATTTCAAAACCTCTATTTTATTTATGAACTTAGAATTAGTTTTGATTAGTTCTATGATGAACATTATATCTGGCATTGATTGTTTAGTGTTTAGAAACTAGATTCTATAATCAATTTCATCAAAAACACTAAATTTTTAACGCATCTTTCAAGAATTTTGAAATAAAAAAATATTCGAGGATCTTAATTTAATTTTAAATTTGATGTTTTTGTTTTCATTATGTTGATTTGAAAACTACACATTGATTTTTCAAACGTTGTTTTCAAAAAAATTCAAAAACTTTGCCCATTAGGATTCGGTTTAGAGAACCTTGAATTATTGCAAACTCAATTGAGTTTTGGGATTGATTATATTGCATACATGTTTTTCAAATTGCAGGTTACCTATCACATTCCATTCCTTAAATCATGTCTAATCCAAAACGACCTAGGTCCTCTTCAAGTCGATCTAAGCGCCCTCCTATTCCTCTTCCACCACAAAATCCAAACCCAAACGAACCCGAGTTAACCATTCTTAACTCTTGCTTCAACCAACCCGGTCGTCGTAGTGTTAATTTATATGATAGGTTCGTTAGTCATTTTCAATCCAACAAAATTCGAGAGGAACGTATCCCTTCCATTCAAGCAATGGAAGATATTAACTTTACATATCTCCATGTTCTTTGTTCTTAGAAATTTGATAAATTGTGTCAAATTCAGCCCATTGTCTATGAGCAATTAGTTCACATTTTTTACTCAAATGCAATCTGTGTTCAAAATGCTACTCAAGACGCTACCATAGGTATACGATCCTATCTCTTAGGAGAAGTCCTTTTTATTAATTCAAAAACAATTGTTGATGTTTTCGGTTTAGATGATGATGTGATAGATAATGAAAAAGATCTTCTGGCTACTCCCTATTAGTTAATGATAGTGTTAGTACCTTACGAACTCATCACGATTGTTTCCTTTATTTGATGATCTCTTGGTGGTTTAGACCATTCGGAGGTAGGTACTCCAAACTTAGAGTCATAGATTTATGGTGGATACATTGTATCCAACATAATAAGAAAATTAATTTGCCACAGATTATCTTTAGTGAGCTTGTCGATACCGTAAACTTCATTCCCTCCAAAAATGTAGAAACCTTAGTTTACGGTTGTCTTCTTTCTAATCTTTTTATCAAGTTAGGTCTTAAGGTCTCAATTGACTTTCCCATGCCTCTCCAAAACCAAATCGACCTAACTTCCTTAAAGAAAGCCGGATGGAAACAAAATAAGGTAACGGGTCAATGGAAATATAGACCCACTGAGCAAACACCGGGAGCTAGTTCTTCAAGAGCTTCTACTGCACCTAGTTCTTCTCGTGCTCCACCTCCTCCGGCACCGGCTTCTGACGATGATCCCAAGCTTCAACAGCTTATGCAAAATATTGACGAGGAAATACCCGACGATGATCCTCCAGCACCAGAACTAGCACCGCAAGAGGAACAAATGCCTCCATACTTTCAGTCATTTATGGAGACATTTGATCTCAGGTTTGCATCCATCGAGTCCTAGTTATCCTTTATGGGGGCTCAACAAAGGGAGATGAACGACCGTTTAGATGCGCTCACACTTGAGATGCGAGCACGTTATCCTCCTCCTCCCGATCCTCCGATGGAGTAGATCTTTTCTTGCCATGCTTTCTTGGATTTAGAACTTAGATTGATAAACATTTTGATGTTCTTGGATTGTTTGATTTTGGATAATTATATGTTTGGATTTATGTTTTGGATGCTTGGATATTTGAACTTAATACATATTTGGTGTGTTTGAATTTTTATCTTAATTTTTGCATCATTTAGACATATATGACCAATTCTCCATTACACATTTTTTTATGAATATTGAATTATGAAACTAATGGCTAACCTTTCTCTTGATTGTGATCTTAGCAGCTTAAGTTATATTTACTAAAATCAATTGGCTAGAATTTTCCTTTTCTTGTTTGAAATCCTTTTAGAGTCTTTTTTATTTAACAAAAAGGGGGAGAAAATGTATCATAGTAAAGGGATATCATAGTAAGGGGGAGTAATTTTCAAATTTGATTTCAAAAATGATTTTCTTAAAAATCTTAAAATTACTCAGATGTTTTGTTATATCAAAAAGGGGGAGATTGTTGAAAACATTTTGATGTTTCGATATAACAAATTGAGATAAATGAATTTTAAGATTTTATAAAAGATTTTCTAAGTATATTCGATATAATTATTCGAATATCAAAATATTACTCCAACTCTTTCAAAGTTCAATTTCAATCCTTACTAAAGTGTAAAATTGTGTTTTATACTTAAAATATTTTTGAAACAATTTTCACAAAGTATTTCAAACCAAAAATGAGCAAAAAATCAAATTTTTGAAGGGATGCAACGATGCACTCATTGATGCACCGATGCACTCATTGATGCACCGATGCACTCATTGATGCACGGATGCACTCATTGATGCACCGATGCACTCATTGATGCATCGATGCACTCAAGTTTTTTATGAAAACATCAAATGTATTTTATGCATCGATGCACAGACCATGCATCGATGCACTCAGGCTTGTTTGATACATCGAATGCATTTTATGCATCGATGCACTAAATGTTCCAATGGTCGAAATATTTGAATTTCACACTTGATGCATCGATGCACCTTGACTATGCATCAATGCACACACGCTCCCAACTGATTATATTAATTGTTTTCACACTTAAACGTCTCTATTGACTCCACTAATCATCCCCAATATTCAGAATCAATTGAAGGGGTATTTAAACAAGCTTATAAGCCATTGATCAACAAGAAAAAAACAACAAGAAACAGGAATCAAGAGAGAATCAAAGAGAAAGCATCAAACCTCAAGTTTGAGCAATTTCAAGCCAAATTTCATTCAATATTCATCCTTGCTTTCAAGAACACTTATTGTGCTCAATTGTATTATTCTTGAGTGTTCTTTCTTTGTTCTAGAATTGTGCAAACATCTTTCCTTGTGAGGATTTTCTTGTAAGTTTGCAAAATTTGTATATTCTCTTTGGGAGAGAGTGTTCTCAAGAATTTGGGGTATAATTCTTGAGGGATTTGTAAGGTTACTCTTTGTCCTCAAAAGAAAGAAAAATTAGTGAATTTGTGGAAAATCCTTAGTGCGAATAGCTAAGGTAGTGGACGTAGACTTTGGTTGAGAAAGTCGAACCACTCTAAATCGCTGTGTAAATATTTTCAATTTTCAGCAAAAGAATCCACCGAATTTTTAATTGCTAATTCACGCCCCTCTTGGCTATATTCGTCGATCGATTAACTCAATAATCCATCTCTTAGTTTTAATCCTCTTTAACCCTTTCTTAAGCCTTTATAACACTCAAGGTTTCAAGAACAAACCAAGAACGAAAGGAAAAAACTAGTTAGATGAAGCTTTACATTGGATATGAAGGAGAACATGTGAACACAGGAAGAAGAAGAAGTGTGGATGGATTAGTTTGATTTCCACTTTCCCCTTTTTCCATTCTTAATCCCTAATAAAAATGAATTTTAAATTTATTTCCCTTGAAAGGACCAAAATGCCCTTTCATTTTTCCATTCTTACTATTTGGTCTTACTTGAATCATTTCTTATACTTTACTACTTATTCAATTTATTCCTCTAAAAATTAAATTCTTTCAAAATAGTCACTGTCCTACTATTTAGGGTATTACAGATTTTAGTTTTATAGGGTTTTTTTTAATTTCAATAAAAAAAGTGGGTGCTTTAGTAAAAACTTTATATTTTTTAATTAAAAATAATTTTTTATTATTAAAAAGTTTTAAAAAATTAAAAATAAGCGGTATGTACCTAAAAGTATAGCTGAGAAAACGTGAGGAACCTTTTTAGCGAATAATTCTTTAGGTACTATAATGTTTTTGGAGCCATAGTTTGAGTACTTATTTTTATATTAAGCCTTTTAAAATAAATTTCTTATATTTAGAATTTATGATCTCAAATTCCAAATGTATTTCATTATAAGCATCTTGTAACTCTTTAAATGAATAAGAATTTGAGTCATAAAAGTTAGAAGTCATCATAGAATCTTCTTCAATGGCCATGAGACATATGTTAGCTACTTTATCTTCATCATTGGAGTTATCCTCATCACTCGAAGCAGACACAAATGTCTTCTTCTCGCTTGATCTCCTTTTCTTTAAGAATGGACAATTATACTTGACATGTCTCGTTCTTTCGCATTCAAAGGACACCAGATGACCCTTCTTCTTGCTCGATTCATCCTTCACTTTATTTCCTATATAAGACACGAATCTTTTTAAGAGCTTGGTCATCTTTTCATCTTTATCCACCTCTTCACTTGAGCCATGACTATTCTCGTTGGTGGATTTGAAAGCAATTTCACCCTTCTTTTTCTTGTTCTTTTCTTCTTCTTCTTCTTTCTTCTTCTTTTGGAGTTTCACTTTATGAGTGAGTAATGAGCAGATAAACTCATCAAGAGTGTACAACTCTAAATCCTTGGCTTCTTTTATGGTGGTTGTTTTATCTTCCCATGATATAGGCAATGAGGCAAACATCTTTCTCACTATTTCTTCATTGGGATAAACTTTCCCAAATTTCTTCAACTCGTTGATAATTGAAGTGAACTGATTAGACATCATCTTCATGTCTTCATCAGGCTTCATCTTGAAGTTTTCATAATTGAGAGTGAGAATGTCAATCTTAGATTTCCTTTCTTTACTTGTTTCTTCATGGGTCACCTCCAACTTGTCTCATATCTCCTTAGAATTAGAGCATGAAGATACTCTATTATATTCGTCTAGGCCAAGAGAACAAAAGAGGATGTGCATGGCTTTAGCATTGAGTTGAGCAATCTTTTTATCATTATTTGTCCATTACGATCGATTCCTTGATGAAATGGGAGAACCGTCAACGATAGCATCCCAAACTATAAGGTTGGCGACTTGGATGAACAAACTCGTCATATTCTTCCAATAGGAATAATTTTCTCTATTGAAGTAGGGAAGCCTAGTGATGGAGTACGAATCCTCGAGATAGTACGTGACAGATATGAAAGTCATCTTCTCGGTTGAAAAGAAAATTGATAGAGAGCTTTAAGGATCTTCATAAGGTTGTTAAAACATCGATTATGACCTGCTCTGATACAATTTTTTGGGATTTACGTAGCTTTATCGATCAATCGAAATAGTTTCCAAGAATGAGTGAATTGGCTAATTGAAAATTTTGGGTATGGAGAGAAAGGAAGGGAAAATTTGCACAAGTATTTATAGCAGTTCAACTTTCTCAAATGAAGTCTATATCCACTACCTTAGCTCCACACTAAGGATTTCTAACAAATTCACTAATTTGTTCTTTTTTTCTCGACTTAAGAGTAACCTTTTACAAATCCCTATTTTTCAATGGCTAAACTAAAACTAAACCCCTTTTATAAAAATACAAAGAAATGTAAACAAAAAACCTCTAAAAGGTATGACTTTATAATTTAAGCTCACAAAAACATTCTATGTACAAAAGAAAAGGAAAAATAAGATTGAAAGAATTTTTCTCTTGATGTGGATTGTTTGGATAGGTGTTGTAACCTTCTTCAAGTGTCCTCAACTTGTTTTTATATGGTTGAATGAGTTTGTAGCCATTTCTAGCAGTTCAGGATGTTTTGGAGCCGTTGAAGATTAATTTTCTCCAAAAATAAACTTCCCTGTACAAGGAGTATCGGTACTCAGGTGATGAGTATCAATACTCCTTTTAAAAAACTAGCCATTTTTTACCATTGGGCTGAGTGAGTATTGATATTGATGTTATGGTATCGATACTAATATATAATATTGATATTGATGTTATGGTATCAATACTACTATATAATAGTATTGATACTCCTTTGAGTATCAGTACTATTTTTGTTTACTGCAATCTGAACACATTTGTAAACACTAGGCAGTATCGATAATGCCATGAGAGTATTGATACCTCTCTTACCTTTGGTATCAATACTTAAAGAACATTATCGATACTATTCATGCGGTGTCGATACTATAAGAGCAATATTAGTATTGTGTACCCAGAAAAATAATTTTGTGATTAAATTCAAGTTTTATGGACTTTAAATTATTTTTGAAAACTTTGAATAAATTCAATTAAATCCAAAAATATTTTATCCTTAAATTTTTTATATCAAAATAGGTTCAATAGTAAAGAAATAAAATAAGGATCTTGAATTGAAATATGTCCAAAATTATAGATGTGAAAATAATTAATATGATATTCAAGTGAAGTTAAACAAACTTCCAAAGCATAGACTTTTAGTCCAAACACCTAAAGGTGTAATGCAAGTGAGATATAAATGAGTAGTCATAAGATATATAATGCGACTTGAATCATAAAGACTTTAACTTCATGGTGGATGCAATTACTTTATTAATGTGTCAGTTACGAAAAACTTTATAATGCATATGATGATTTATGGATCCATATATAATGATATTTATCCCTGAAAGATAAAAATAAAATTCCTAGGAAATTTGTACAAATATATTTGCTTAAATATTTAGATGGAATGAATCGATCTAATTGTGTATGGTATACCTGAATTGATGAGAGCCTACTTGCTCATATGTCTTTATAAAGACATCAAGATCAAACTATGATAATTATTGTATACTTTGAATTAGAACTCCTTAAGAGCTTTAAAAATAGAATTCATGAATTGTTTCAAAGTATCTTGATTTCTAAAAGAATATTTGAGATAAAGAATCTTGAAATCAAGTTTTGTCTTGACCGGTAGGTTAAATACTTAAATTAGATCAATTGGAAAGACGATACATCAAAGGAAACATTATTTTCTAAAGTTTTCTCCCTCGTGATCTTTAAAAGGAGAGTAATGTAAATATTTGATGAATATGTACAAGTGGAAGTTTGAAAATATACATTTATTGATGTATTGTTTACTTGAACATTTGAAGATTTTATTCAAGATTGAGTTGTACCATCCAAAGATCTTAGGTGATATTATCATGAGGGGGAGTAAATAAGCGTTGCACTCTTTTTCGATTAATCAAGGTTTTGACCCACTTTGTTTTTCTGGTAAGGTTTTTAATGAGGCAACATGTTATACGTATTAAAGATATGTGTACTCTTTTTCCTTCATTATTTTTTTCCCACGGAATTTTTATCTTAGTAAGGATGTAACGGGGCACGTTATCTTTAAAGACATCCAAAGGGGAGTGTTATGAATATTTATTTATGTGAATGTCTATCTCTATCTCTATTTATAAGATATGTTTTAATATACTTAATTATTATGATTGTAATATTCATTAGAGTTAGAGTTATATGTAATATATACTCCTTATGCTTATAAATATGGAGTTTAGAGAAAGCATTGTACACAACTCATATTGAGATAATAATACAAATCTCTCTTTATTCTTATATCTCTTCTTCTTCACGTTCTTCTTATTGCTTCATTCTCTTATTTCATAACAATCATATTTTTTTTTACTTTTAAGTAATTAAAATAAATTATCAAGTACTAAATTATTTATTTAAGAATGTTAGTATTAACTTATTGTAATAAAATGTAAATACATGATCAATAAAAGAAATTAAATTTTAAAGTTCTTTTTCAAGGCAAATGGTGGAGCTCATGCATTGGTAAGGGTAAAAATATAAACTTTCTTCCAAACAAAAAGTTAGAAATGAAAATGTTATAAATCCTAGTTTTTGCAGTTGGTTTGAAATTGTTGTTTCTACTGCATTTTCTTCAATTTTTTCTTGTTTGGCATTGATTTTGCGGTCAAAATAAACCTTTTGATTAAAATTACTTGTAGATAGCATTACCAAACGCACACATGAGTTTGATATGCAAAAGTAGTAGCTACAAATCACTTTTAAATGGGAATTCTTTATTTCAGATTTGTATTTCATGTTAATTTGTGTTTGTAAAAAAGTGAATTTTTTTCTTTTAAAGCTAATTATAATATATTATCTAAGTGTTGACAAATAAAGTTAATCATACAAAATAAAATTTTGGGTAGTAAATTTACTTTATAATCATCCATATGAAATAATTTTTATTTTTTTAAATTATCAAATCAAATATGGAGATGATCTTTTAAATGAGAGAAAATGATATTAAACAATTAAATTATTATTATAGGTGATACAAGTGGTCATTAAATTATTATCAAAGGTGAGTGGTTAACTAGTAGAATAATATAAAAAGAGAATAAAACATGCACCACTTTACTATTCATCATATTGTTAATATATATAGAGAGAGAGATTAAATTTGGATTACTTTCAATTTAGGTTGTTTTTTATTCGAGTTGTTTTTAGTTCAAATTACTTTCATTTTGAATTACTTTCAGATTTTAGGTTACTTTCTGTTCATGTCAAATTAAAGACGAGTCCATAATGATCCAGATAAAATTTTGATCGACTTTAATTTAAATCGAGTATGAATCAGATTTCAGATTAAATTTAATTATTATATTTGAGTTTATATCAAATAATGAGTCGAATAAATCAATTTAAGTAATCGAGTTTAGGTCTAGTTTGTGCGATCAAATCCTAACTTCTTTATTTTAACCTATAAGGCACGTCAAAACCAAACTATTTGTCCAACGAAGTGGCTTAGTTGCTTAAAAGACGTAATTACAGAAGTACCCATTCCATTTATATTTTTATAACGTCCCTTAAGGTTAATTCGGGGCATAAACTAGAGAAATTGAAAAACCCCTGATTTATTATCCCACTCTTTGCACTTCTCCATTATTGAAAACCATAGCTCTCCTTTTTCTCATCCATCAAAAGAGTAAGCCCCACAATGCCGCCCAAGTTCGATCCAACGCAAGTCGTGGATGTTTTCGTTCGCGTCACCGGCGGCGAAGTCGGAGCCGCCAGTTCGCTGGCGCCGAAGATCGGCCCACTGGGTCTCTCTCCCAAAAAGATCGGTGAAGACATCGCGAAAGAAACCGCCAAGGACTGGAAGGGTCTCCGTGTAACCGTCAAGCTCACCGTCCAGAACCGTCAGGCGAAAGTCATGGTCGTCCCGTCAGCCGCGGCTCTGGTGATCAAGGCGTTGAAGGAACCCGAGAGGGATAGGAAGAAGACCAAGAACATCAAGCATAACGGGAACATCAGCCTGGATGACGTCATCGAGATCGCCAAAGTAATGAGGCCGAGGTCTATGGCTAAGGATCTGAGGGGGACGGTGAAGGAGATTCTGGGGACGTGCGTTTCTGTTGGTTGCACCGTTGACGGGAAAGACCCTAAGGATTTGCAGCAGGAAATCGATGATGGCGATGTTGATGTTCCTCTAGAGTGAGAATGCTTGTTTCCTTGTTATTAATGCTATTATCCCGTTTTCCGCTGTTTAGTTTTGTTTAATTTTTAGGGTTTTGGACAATTTGCGGAAATTTATTTTATCAGTGGGAGGTTTATTTTGATGTCAATTTAGATTACTTTGAACTATTATGGATCCTCAAATCGCTCTAGATGTGATGCTTATTTATATTTTAAAGTTTTCTTATATTGTTTCCCATATAGCCTATTGGGTGGAAAATGCTAGCCCTGCTAGTCTTTCTGTTTGGCAAGTTAGAAATTGATGGGAAAATGCCAGTGTTTGTTTTCCTTCTTGGTAAGTCGATCACATCGGTTTGCTGGTTATCAATGTGCGAATTTTCTTGTATTATGCTTCAAGATTGAGATATCTTCGAATGGTTGCATTTAGGCACTGTGACAAGATTTGATTGTTCAGTTTGCTTGAGGTTTTGGTTTTTATGAAAAATGCTAAATTTGTTAGGTTATTTCGGCTAATTTTATCGTACTAGAAGCATGACTAGGACAAAAACTTTATTTGCAATAAAACCATGTATTTATAATTTGTGAAAAGTGAAAACATTCACAGCCACTTTAATACTATTTTCTTTGAATTAATAGACATAAACTAGAGGCTTTTATAACTCTTCCAGTTCCAACTTATATCTTCATAGTTGTTCAGGTTTAATTCTATGGATTTACTTCTGTTTCTATCTAAATCACACAACAGATGCATCCCGATTGGTTGTTTATAGGATTAGGGTTTAGTTATTTGTAGAAGGTTAAGAAAAACTCGTTCTTTTTGGTTCTTATTCTTGGAAGCAACTACTACTTGTTGACATGTTTTCAGCCCTTATTAATGCTATAAGTAGATGCTATGAAACATTGTTTATAGGATTGGGGTTTATCTCGTTATAGAAGGATTGGGGTTAGTTCTTTATAGAAGGATTGGGGTTTATCTCGTTATAGAAGGATTGGGGTTAGTTCTTTATAGAAGGATTGGGCTTTTTTTGGTGTTGTCATAACCTGAAATTGGGGGTTAAATTTTATTTAATTATTTTAAAGATGATAATTGAGTTTTTGGTGAAAATTCAAGGACTGATTAATCCATTTTAATCCTCTAAACCTAGGTATATGTACAACTTTTAGACACAATGGAAAGCTTTTTCTTTCCTTCTCACAGTCGGTTCCTCTTCTCCCCTCTATCTTTCCTTTCTTTTCCTGTGTATCACTTCATCGGAGGCCTCTCACCGTCTATTCTGATCATCATTTGCTTCACTGCCCATGTCAATGTTTTCCTCTAGTCGAGGCAAACAAAATCCCAACAGTTTCATCCCTTTTTCGGTCGTCGTCAACGATAGTGAGGAGAGGAAAGTTTTGGGTTTCTTAAATATGGCACATTTGTTGTTCTCCGTAGTGAACCAACCTCAGCGACTTGATCTCTACTGAGCGTATGCAAGTAGACTCGGTTTCGTCTCAACCTGTTCATATAAATCTTGACCATCCGACTGGAGTTACGCGTAAAATGATCTATCATTGAAATAGTAAATCTTTTAAGTTAGAATATAGGTTGTTTTGGGTTATTAATGTAGTATTTTGAATTTGTTGGTTCTAACACAGTTGAACCTAGTACTACTGGTCGGGGGAAGGGTGTTTAGCATTGGTGCTACAGCCTGCTAAAGGTGTGTATGATATGCCGTGAATGCTATATTTTCTTATATGACCGCATAATCATGCGAATGTAATGCCTTATATAACTTGAATATTTATTTTTCATGTTCACCGATGTGTGCTTTTGTCGAATACCGAACTATGATTATACTAATGAGCAGAGCATAATAAGCCAAATATGTTGTGATTGTCTCTCTTTTATATGAACATACTTATTATTCATACCACTTAGTATTTTGCATTGCGATGTGATAGTGTTACAGAAGTGATCGAGTTACCGACTAGTTCATTCATTGGGATGGTAAAATGATCTATCATTGAAATCATAAATCTTTAAAGTTAGAATATAGGTTGTTTTGGGTTATTAATGTAGTATTTCAAATTTGTTGGTTCTAACACGGTTGAACTTAGTACTATTGGTCGGGGGAAGCGTGTTTAGCTTTGGTGTTACAGCCTGCTAAAGGTGTGTATGATATGTCGTGAATGCCATATTTTCTTATATGTCCGCATAATCATGCGAATTTAATGCCTTATATAACTTGAATATTTATTTTTCATGTTCACCAATGTATGCTTTTGTCGAATACCGAACTATGATTATACTAATGAGCAGAGCATAACAAACCAAATATGTTATGATTGTTTCTCTTTTATATGAACATACTTATTATTCATACCACTTAGTATGTTGCATTGCGATGTGATAGTGTTACATAAGTGATCAAGTTATCGACTAGTTCATCCATTGGGATGATAAACTCAATAATTGTGCAACGATTTGGTAAAGTGAATTAGGTTGTATTTCATTGCATTCATACTGTATATGATGTGCTATGAGTTCGATATGTCTGCTTTGTGAATAAAGTGTGATGCTTGAATGCTATTGTTTACTTTTATGTTGATTGATTTGCACTTAGACGACACAATGAGCTTTATAGCTCAACCTATAGTTTCCTTTCCCTTTGCAGATTTTCATGATCGATAGGATTGTTCTAGTATTTGGAGGATTGACTAGCGATACTGTAATAATTTTCACTAAATGGTTTTTTTAGACTACTATTATATTTTCTACCTTTATCGGATTTGAGGTTTGTTTCACATTTGGACTTTTGTGACATAATCTTTATGCGGATTTTGGATTATTTTTTGGCATGAAATTGTTTATAAATTTATGAATTCATTATTATATTGTTATGATATAGTTGTCTATACTAATTTACTTTATAAATCGTTGTGAACCGTCAACAATTCTTAACTAAAGGTTACATTTTTATAAATTGTTAATAACATGATCTTCGGGACTTTGTAACGACAACCCTGAGTCTAGGGGTTACATTTAGTGATATCAATGCACAGTTTGAATTCTCGAACTATGAGACTCTAAAAGGAATTTCAAAAGAAAATGATTTTTACATATGTTTTTGGATGGGAATTGTTTTTAAAGTTTTATGAGTATTGAATTTTTGTAAACAAATTATTATGATTATTATTTGAGCTACTTTTAATTTGAAATTCTAGTATAATGTTAGCGATCAAGTATTTTTTATGTAGATCCCTAGATTGATAGCATGCCTCCTCATAGAGTTAGAGGTACTCCTACACCAGCTCGTGGGGACGTAACGCTCGGGGTCGTGGAGGTTGATCGAATGTTACTATGCCAACCACTAAAAGTTGTGTATGTGGTTATGGAGGACGAACTACTGACGTCAATAGAGATCTTTCCGTTCTGGATTTTGAGGCAATCGCATCTGAGGAGGAACAATATACTTACGAGATTGATCCTGCCGAGTCGAATGAGGATCAGCATGTCGCTGAGACCGGGGATACTGTTGTGATAGATAATGCATCTGTTGGGCATGCGATATTGCATATAATACGTAGGTCACTGATGATCAAACTGAGATTGGGGATACTGTTAGGATAGATGATGCATCGTTGGGCTTCCGATATTGCGTATGATATGTAGGTCTACTGATGATCAAATTAAGAGCTTGAGGACACCTATTTCCATGAATCTTCGAGATGGTAGAGCCTCTTACTTCCATTGTATGTATAGAGCTGCACCGACGGTAAGTATTGGTTAGAGGATATTGCGTGAGTGATGGGTGAGATAAATTATCCTGTAAATCAGAGACTTAAAGTTGTGGTTTTTCTATTGAAAGATAATGCACAACGTTTGATGGAAATCTATCGAGAGAACTTCTTGATCAGAGCAATTGACTTAAGAAAGTTTTCAAGAGTTATTTTAGAGGCGTTATGTGGGTACATATGTTTGAAGGAGCGTCGACAAGAGTTAATGGATCTCAGACAAAATGATATGATGGTGAATGATTATGAGATATAGTTTCTAAGGTTAAACAAATATGCATCTGGGTTGGTTACCACAGAGAGTGATAAATGTATTTGGTTCGAGAAAGGCCTACGACAGGACATCCGATGACAGTTGGTAACTCATCATGAGAGAGTATTTGATAAGTTGCTTGAAAATACTAGAATCGCTGAACATATGGAAGTGTTTGAGAATGAATAACATGGTCTAAAAGCATATCGCTCAGCCCATCAGTAATGACCGAACGTCCTGGTAAAAGGGTTAGGCAAAAGGCCCTTCAACAAGATAGTTCTGAGTTCAGGTCTACAGCTTCAACTGTCCCTATTGTTAGTGTTGATGGTTCTAGTTTCAGAAAGTTACCTACTTGTACCTATTGTAGAAGACGTCATAGGGGAGAGTGTAGGGAGAAGACAAGTTCTTGTTTTCAATGTGGTTCAGGATCATTTCTTTAGGGAGTGTCTACATCCACTTATTGGATCCTATGCTCGCACTCAGTCGCAAGGTTCTGCTCAGACACCTTCTAGAGTTCAGAGTCAGACTTGGCTTGTTCCATCTGGATTCATTTCAGGTACTTCTAGTAGGGGACGATCCACTCAGAGTGGGGAATTAGCTAGGACTCCGGCTAGACAACCAGCTTTGGTTTATGAAACTAGAGCTTATGATGGTCACGTCACATTAGATCAGTTAACATGTAAATTATTTATTTTGTTTATGAAATTTTTATAATGAACACTATGAATATCATAATTTTAGGAACCGAGTTAATGATCTCTTGTCGTCAAATCTTGCATTAGAGGTGTAGCCGAAAGATGACTAAGTGTAGACAACCTATTGCTAGTCTGGTAAATTTTGAGGACATAATTTCTTTGAGGGGAGAGTTGTCATAACCTGAATTTGGGGCATAGATTTATTTAATTATTTTAAGGATGTAATTGAATTTTTGGAGAAAATTCAAGGACCCTTGAGTGATTAATCCATTTTTCCCTAAACCTAGGTATAAGTACTTTTTAGACACAATGGAAAACTTTTTCTCTCTCAGTGTCTTCCTCGTCCCCTCTTTATCTTTCATTTTTTCCCTTTTTCCTTTGTATATCACTTCATCGGAGGCCTCTCAGTGCCAATTCCAGTCGTCATTTGCTTCACTGCCCATGTCAACATTTTCATCTTGTCGAGGCGAACAAAACCCCACTGGTTTCATCCCTTCGTTGGTCATTCTTAGCTAGAGTTGGAATGAAAATTTCGGGTTTCTTAATTATCATACATCTATCGTTCTCTGTTGCAAACCAACCTTGGTGACCCGATCTCTCTTGAACGCTCACTAGTAGACCCGAATTCGTCTCAACCTGATCATATAAGTCTTGATTGTCGAACTAGAGTTACGCGTAAGATGATCTAACCTTGAAACTATAAATATTTAAAGTTAGAATATAGGTTCTTTTGGGTTATTAACTTAGAATTTGTAGGTTATAACGCTGCTGAACCTAGTACTATCGGTGGGGGTGAAGCATGTTTATCTTTGGTGCTACAACTTGCTAGAGGCTTGTTTCTCGTTTAGTGTTATATGTGTTTGTATTAAGAGATACATTATGAATGTCACATTTTCTTATATAATTGCTTAAGCATGCGAATGTAATGACTTGTATTATGTTTCATGTTCATCGATGTATGCTTTTTTTTTTTTAATATCGAACTGGGTTGTATTTCATTGCATTCATACTGTATATGATGTGCTATGAGTTCGATATATCTGCTTTGTGAATATAGTGTGATGCTTGAATGCTATTGTTTACTTTTATGTTGACAGACTTGCACACGCTGAGCTCTATAGCTTACCCTATAGTTTCCTTTCCCTTTATAGATTCTCATGACCGAGAAGATCATTTTGTTACTCAGAGGATTGGCTAGCAATATTTTAAAATTTTTACAGTATGATTATTTTCAGACTACTCTTATATTTTCTACTTTTATCGAATTTGAGGTTTGTTTCACATTTGGACTTTTGAGACATAATATTTTATGGGGATTTTGGATTATATTTTCGCATTCATTGGTTTATAAATTTATAAATTCATTATTATATTATTATATTATTATAATATATCTATTTGTACTAATTTACTTTGTAAACAATTGTGAACCATTGACGATTTTTAAATAAAGATAACATTTCTATAAATTGTTAATAATGTGATCTCCGAGACTTGGTTGTAACGATTAGGCCGGGTATAGAAGATTACATGGATGATGCTATATAAATCATTTTTCATTTTTTGATAAATTTTTCTGAAAAACAAATTTCAGATTCTATTTTTAGGAAAACAAAACATATTATAGAATTTATAATTTATTATCTTGTTTTTTAAATTAATTGTTTATTATAAAATTATATCAGATAAAATTTTAAATATAATATTATAATTCATTAGCTTGACTGAACAACTAAAAAATAATTAATAATACATAATCTTAAACAATAATATTATCTAACTGTATTACACAATGATATTATCTAAGTGCATAAGATGTTAGAAAGAGGAAGAGCTGAAAAAAGTTGTGTTTGTATTTGATAACAAACAGGATCTTCCAAATGCAATGGATGTTGAAAAAACTGATAAGCTTGGTATCTATTCCCTTAACAACGTCATTGATACTAGGAGTGTGCAAATCCGACTACGGGTACCCGCAACATTCGAGTCGGTTATTTTTCAACCCATATCCCAACCTGGATGTTGTGAGTACCCGTTAATCGGGTACCCGGATGTTGTGGGTATTCGTTAATCGGGTACCCAGATTTTGTGGGTATCTGGTACCCGATTTTTTTATTTTCAAATTATTAATTTAAAAAAATATATACATAAATTTAAATGTTCGAAACTTCAAACTACATACTCCAACATCCGAACATAAAATTTAAAAGTACGAAATACAAAATCTAATAATCCATAATATAAATAATTATATATATAACTAACTGGGTACTCAGATAACCGAAAAACTTAAATTTTGTGACCTGGACCCGACCAGAGAAATGTCAGGTCGGGTACCCACCTGGTCGGATAGTTTATTTTTTTTAGAAAATTACCTTTTTTTTAAGTCCAGATCGACAGATCGGATCAACTGGATCGGATAGTTTTTACACACCCCTAGTTGATATATCCAGAGTAAAAATGACACGTCTGATGAGAGACTTCGAATATGACGAAAGATAATGATTGCTCAATAACAGAGCTAGAATAACACCACATCACTTTTTCGTCAAATCTCATATCTCACTCTATGTTTTTTATTACCTTGTTCCAAGGATTTGTCTTGACTAGTTTAAATCTACCTACATCGCACGCCTGACTTTAGTAGGTAAGTCTCCCAACAAAGATTTTCTATATACACAAGGACAAACTCGAAACTTTACTTAAACAATATCAAATTACTTACCACTTGAATCAACCCTTGTTGGATTATATCTCACTCTTTGATACATCTTTTCATACTCTATACTCCGCATGAGATCCTAGTAAGTAACCGATGACTTTAGCTGCCAAAGGTAAGCCTCTTATTCACCAAGTTTTCCCCAACACTCTCCAATTCTTGATGCTCATTAAAATCACTTGCAACTCTTTGTTATCAAAATAACTTTTGTTCCAACATTGAATGGCTTTAACGAGTCTGCCAAACCATCGTAATTCTCATTCTGAACATTGTCTAACACAAGCAAAAAGTTTTCTCAGAACAACTTATCCTTCAGCACAGCTTGAAGATTATCTAATGTGGGAACTATACAACACAGACTGAAAATCGTCTGAAAAATTTTCTTCGTAACCAAAGTAACATTAAAATCCTTCGAAACACATTCAACACCTATGATCGAAAGACTTCTTTACGTTATTATCAGAATAAATAAGTCAAGCAAGAATCATCTTGCCAATGCCACCAACCCAAATATGTGAATCATCGGAGCTTCATTCTCATTCCTATACCGCAATTCAAGTGTTTTGGCCTTCTCATTTTTCCTACCACAAACAAGAAGCAACAACTATAATGGACAGTCCATCTTGTAGTTGTAAGCCAAGCATATAATCTTAATATTATAAGAATGAAACAAAGTAAAAACTAAAAATAGATGCTAAGAAAGATAATGCCTGTAGTTAGAAGAGCATCTGTAATTACTGAAATTGTTGATGTAGAAATAACAAAAGTAGCAACTGACAAGGACCCAATGTAAATAACTGTTACACGGGCAACGAAAATAGCCAAGTAAATAATTGTTACACGGACAAAGAAAATAGCCAAGAAGCCTCTTGCAGCAGTCAAAGCGATGGGGAAAGGATGATAACATTAATAGTCGCAACTAAAAAGAAAAGCATAAAAACAGGCAACCTTGTCAAGGTAAGAAATGTAATGGTCCCATACTGTAGATGTGTTGGTAAAAGAAATCAAAGGATTCCAAAGAATGTAAATTAAGGGCACTATCAGACAAGAGAAAATGGTAGACATAAGAGAAACAGTTCGGGATATGTAATCAAAGTCTGGTAAGATAGGCAAGATTTGGGACATTGTTCTTATAAAGATAAATACAACCTACCATATTGTTATGATGGATGTTGAATTAGGGTTAAAGATAAGGGAATTGGGGGAAAATCAAAGAGCACTCGAGAAGGGTTAGGGATTTGTCAACATTTGGGAATTGGGATGCAGGAGAAGGATATGGGAAAGTACCTTGAGGTCAACATGGAGTCAACCCAAGTCATATTGGGTCAGGAATAAGAGGCCCGCTAGAAGAAGCCACCTGCAGTTACCTGTGGATCCAAAAACAGAGAAAGCGTGGTTAATGGATCCCAACTAGAGAGTAGTCCAATGAGTGTCCCTGGCCTGCGACCTGCAAGAGCCAATTCAAGTTAGCCAATTCAATTTATCTTATGAATGAAATAGCAAATTTTCTTTTTCTCCAACCCTATCTCTTATATGAAATCCTTAAATTTCTTCTCTATTCACACCCAATCGTGACAAATTGGCTTCAGAGCCAGATTCTGTCAATAAAAACTAAGTAAACCTCCGAAGAATTAGCCTATGGCAAATGATGCAAACGTGGCTGCCATTCAACAAAAGGTAGATGGTATTCAAAATCAATTAGAGGAGTTGAAGGACGACTCCAAGCCTCTAAAATGGTGGGAGGAGAAAGAAATAAGATTGGACAATTTGGAAAAACAATAGAAGGAGCATCATAATTCTTGAGGCAAATCTTATAGTTCTTAAAAGGGGAAAAGTGGAAGTTGATTCTGAAAAAGTTGTGACCCTTGACTGATACATGCATCACAAGGCTCACATCAAAGGAAGAAGTAATAACTCTTCCAAATGATCCACTCGTCCAAGCATTGGAAAAGAAGACCAGAATAATAGCAGACTTGAGAAGACTTTTTGAATGGGATCCTGATCTTATTTGGTCAATATGTCTTCTGGACATACAACCGTCTGTCTCTTATCCTTTCAACGGTTCTTGAATCGCATCAATCCGATATTGGGAACTCAAGATATGACCATTTTACTGAAGATGGTGCATGCAGGAAATCCTATACGGGATTAATACGTTATTTTGTAAATATTACGAATTTTCAATATTTATATTGATTATTTGAAATATAATTTAATATAGGATGATTAATTATCTTTTAGGATCAGATTTATTATTTTATTAGGAATTAAGGTTGGGTTAAAACAATATTTTTAGTTATTATTATTTTATTAGGAATTAGAGTTAAAACATGTTTAGTTTATTATTATTTTATTTTTTAGTTATTTAGGACCTTTAGAATTCAGCCCCTATATAAAGGAGGCTTCATTCAACTTTGTAATTGAGATTTATTTGATTAATAATACAACGAGAGTTCGTTTTTGCAAGTGCTGATTGCCTTGTGCCTTCGAAGCTTCTTCTCCTGGAGTTCTTTCAAGTTCTTGTGAGGGAGATTAATCTTCACACTCCAATTTGCCTTTTCATCGCGACTAGGAGGGTTGGTTAGAGCAATTTATCGTGTTTGCCTTTTCATTGCGACTAGGAGGGCTCGATAGGACACTTATCCATCTATTTTTCCACAAATCCATCCGCACCATCAATCATCTTTACCGTTCACCTTCATAAGGGAGATCTTTTGATTTCTTTATTATCTTATTTCATCTTTCATTTATTTATCTTTTGTTTATTTTATTTTAATCGTGTTGTCTTGATTCCAGCACATAAAAAAAACCCTAAACAATCCTAGCGACTACCGTCACCTTCCCATATTCATCACCTTTGTTCTTCATCGAGTCTATAGCTTTCTAGGTTTGATTCTTCAACAAGAGCAACGTTCATTAACCCGCCACCGCTTCCCTATCAATTGGTATCAGATTTGGGCCGATTCTTGGAAAGAAACAAGCAATCTTGCTTGTTCTTGCACACAAAACCGTCAAGTTACCCCAACGGAGCTAGTTCACAAAAGATTCAGCGTTTCAGGTTCTTTTTATTTAATTTTAATTTAGATTTAAATCATTCTTGTTAGTTTGCTATTTGTTTTTAAAAAAACAAAAAAAACAAAAAAGGCAAAAAAAGGGCAAAAAAAAAAAGCCAAAATTTCAAAAAATTGCAAACGAAGGTATTTAGGGCTGATTTTATCTATATATCATATTCATTCTAAGATTAATCCCCAGTCCAAATTTCACCCCAATCGGAGTTCATTGGAGCCTTCAAATACATCATTCAAGTTTCATCGACAGATTCGGTTTAGAATCTTGTCGAATTTCTTGAAAATTTTACAGGAGGAATTTCGTGGTGAAAATTTCCAGATTGAAAATTCATATATTGAAGATCATTCAAACAAAAAATCAGAATGTTTGGAGATCAACAACACCTTCGAACAAAGCAATCAAGAAAAATAGATTGTTTGAGGACTCACCGTTCAACAGAGTCTACTGGATACTACTGAAGGTATTTGGTTCTGAAAGTTTACAGGTGGTTTCTTGACGCATCAAAAGACATTCAAGAATTTTTACAGAATTTTTTGACACCGGTAACCCCCTGAAAAACGTTTCTCAAATTGATCCAGCGTTTTCCAGGTTTCTGGGTTGGTTCTTTTTTTTCTTTGACTCTTAGTGCTTTAGGTTCTTTTGTTTTTCCTTGTTATTGTTCTTTTGCATTATCTAACACATTATCTTCATTGTGTTAGTAGGACTAAAGAGTTTGCATACTTCTTCCTTCTTTGCATTCTCGTTCTCTTGGAGTCTAACCCTTGTTTGGCCTCTTAGAACTTTTAGGTTTTTCTTATCGCCTTTGCTAGTAATCAAACTCCGATACGAACTGTGGAAGACTACTTGGTAAAGTGAGTTTTAAAGAGTACAAGATCGGCTTACTTGCCTCTCGTTGTGTTACTTTTTTTGGAGTGACTTGTGAGGTTTCTTGCTTTGTTGAATTTTCTTTCTTTTATTTTTATTTTACTTTAAAATTTTCTTTTGAGTGTTATGATTTCAGGATGGGCGACAATAACAACAAGACACTTACGGCTATCTTAGCCACACTTTCCCAACTCACGACTCAATTTGAAAGATTTGATGAAACCGTGAGAAAACGACAAGAACCACAACTAGATCTACCAAACCAAAATCCAAGACCAAACAATGTTGAACTTTTGGTACCCAGGCGAGAACAACCACGTTTACAAGCACAAGAACTCTTTGCAAAACCAAAGTTCACGATCCCGTCTTTCAAAGGAGACAACGATCCAGACAGATACATCGATTGGGAAGGAAAAGTTGATCTCATGTTCGCATACCATGATTGCCCCCAAGCTAAACAAGTTCACCTCATCACCATGCAATTCGAAGGATATGCTCAAACTTGGTGGATGCAAACAAGGAAAAAGATCCAAAACTTCCAAATTCCAACAATCACTTCTTGGACCGACCTCAAACAAACCATGAGAAAGCGATTCCTACCGACACATTATACACGAGAAGTTAAACTACGACTACACCAACTTCGACAAGGTAGAAGTTCAGTTGAAGACTACTACAAGGAGATGCAGTCCTTACTCAATAGGGCTAACATAACCGAAAAAGAAGAGGTAACCGTGTCAAGATTCGTCGTCGGCTTAAACTCAAACATCATTGAT
Organism: Hibiscus syriacus; assembly: GCF_006381635.1. Taxonomy (NCBI): domain Eukaryota; kingdom Viridiplantae; phylum Streptophyta; class Magnoliopsida; order Malvales; family Malvaceae; genus Hibiscus; species Hibiscus syriacus. The sequence continues at coordinate 1,221,952 of NW_024061878.1, read as the reverse complement.
CTTCTTGATCTCCATGAGTACGAAAACCTCGAAGATACACTAAAGAAAGCAATGACAATCGAAACACAAATACAAAGGAGAATCCGATTCAGAGAATATTACCAAGGTATTTCATCCTCTTACCAAGGTAATCCTTCAAATCCTTCCTCATCTTATACTCCATCTTCTCTGAAAAAGCCAAGAGATGACAAACCTGACAAGGAGAAAGAACGACCAGCAAAGAATGACACACTTCCAACCCCTAAAGATCAAATGATAATTTGTGAGGAGGTAGAGAAAGTAAAGAAAGAAAAAGCTAAGAAAGAGGCAAAAGAAAAAGAGGTCACTAGTTTCAAAAACCAAAAGAATAATGACCCATGGGAGGTGAGTGAACCTAATTGTGAGAAGAAAAGAGTGACTCAAAATCTATGTGTGAGCACAAAAGAATTGAGAGAGAACCTTCTTTACAAACAACCTTCCATCCTTGTTCACTTTAGGGAATCAATTGTTTCGATTTCTAACATTAACAAGGATTTGCCTAGTGTGTTTTCATCTTTGTTACAGGATTTTCGAGAAGTGTTAGGTGATCCACCTAACGAATTATCACCGAAAAGAGGAAAATAACACCAAACCAATCTAATTCAAGGTTGCATCATACCTCGTCAAACATACAATCTCAAAGAAACCAAAGAGTTAGATTTGTTACAAAAAGGCTACATCCAGGAAAGCCTTAGTCGTGACGCCATCTTAATGATGAAACATGACTTGAACAACTCCACATGCTTTATATTTCATGCACATAGAATCCATGTAAATGATGAGAAAGTAAAAGCAACACGAGACTGGACCACACCATCTTCCATCGCCAAGAGTTGTCGAATAGTGCTAGGTGACCCTCCTGACGGGTTACCACCTGAAAGCCCTAATCACTATGCCATATCAATTAAGAGTCACGATTTACGGGAGTCTAAAGATCGAGGTAAGCAAAACACAATAGACGATACACTACCACGAAGGTATACTCTTACCTATCAAACGCATACTACTATTCCGAGAATTGAACATATCAAAGATGTATATCACAATAACTCGGATATTTCTGATAATTCTACCCATACTTTTAAAAGTGCTTCTAATGAGCTTTATCTTGTATATGAGTTTCATTGCCAACTAAACAGGTGTTACAGTCCACAAATCTCCTCCCGAGAATTCTTAATTCATGAACCACACTTAGGAGACTTAAGGGATTACTTTAACAAACCAGTTGACATGGTTTTTAAACACTCATTCTCGCCACACAAGAATAAAACCATGGAGAAATTATCTGAAGCAATCATACAGAAAGCCAACAGAGGTCGACGCCATGTTGAATTTCAACCAAAACATCATATTACAAGACTTGTATGCAAAAGAGGATTTCAATACTACAAGAAATCAGTTCCTATAAAGAAGAAACCTCGACTAAAACGCATAAAGACATATCACATTGATCCTGGTAAATGTTTCACAAGTTTTCCGCTCAACACATCTAATTCTCTTTCTTTTTGATTTTCAGATTCGAGGACGAATCCTTTTGAGTAGTGGGGGAATGATACATGCACCAGAGTCCAGAATACATGCTTCTTTGGACTAATGTTTCTACTCGAACCTATTAGAAGAACAAAGTCTCGAAGATTCAAAGCATATCTATTCGGTAAGAATAATGTGAATGAATCATTAAACGATTCTAATGTTGCTCCCTTTAATGTTTCAGATTCGAGGTCGAATCTTTTTGAAGAAATGGAGGATGATACATGCATCACAAGGCTCACATCAAAGGAAGAAGTAATAACTCTTCCAAATGATCCACTCGTCCAAGCATTGGAAAAGAAGACCAGAACAATAGGAGACTTGAGATGACTTTTTGAATGGGATCCTGATCTTATTTGGTCAACATGTCTTCTTTACATACAACCGTCTGTCTCTTATCTTTTCAACGGTTCTTGAATCGTATCAATCCGGTATTGGGAACTCAATATATGACCATTTTACTGAAGATGGTGCATGCAGGAAATCCTATACGGGATTAATACGTTATTTTGTAAATATTACGAATTTTCAATATTTATATTGATTATTTGAAATATAATTTAATATAGGATGCTTAATTATCTTTTAGGATCAGATTTATTATTTTATTAGGAATTAAGGTTGTGTTAAAACAATAATTTATTAGAAATTAGAGTTAAAACATGTTTAGTTTATTATTATTTTATTCTTTAGTTATTTAGGACCTTTAGAATTCAGCCCCTATATAAAGGAGGCTTCATTCAACTTTGTAATTGAGATTTCTTTGATTAATAATACAACGAGAGTTCGTTTTTGCAAGTGATGATTGCCTTGTGCCTTCGAAGCTTCTTCTCCTGGAGTTCTTTCAAGTTCTTGTGAGGGATATTAATCTTCACACTCCAATTTGCCTTTTCATCGCGACTAGGAGGGTTGGTTAGAGCCATTTATCGTGTTTGCCTTTTCATTGCGACTAGGAGGGCTCGATAGGACACTTATCCATCTATTTTTCCACAAATCCATCCGCACCATCAATCATCTTTACCGTTTACCTTAATAAGGGAGATCTTTTGATTTCTTTATTATCTTATTTCATCTTTCATTTATTTATCTTTTATTTATTTTATTTTAATCGTGTTATCTTGATTCCAGCACATAAAAGAAACCCTAAACAATCTTAGCGACTCCCGCCACCTTCCCATATTCATCACCTTTGTTCTTCATCGAGTCTAGAGCTTTCTAGGTTTGATTCTTCAACAAGAGCAACGTTCATTAACCCGCCATTGTTTCCCTATCATTGACCCTGGACACAAGGATGTTGTCCAGGCAACAACTCCTACAACTCCAAGAAAGTGGGTATGAGGCCGATACAATTTACTATTATCGGAGAAAAGGAACATTATTCCTATCAATCTAATGAGCAAGGCATCTTATCTACAAAACATGCAAGTCTTAACTTACCCCATTTTCCACAAAATTTAAAGTAGTGGAACAATGTGGGGGGTTCGAGTGAGGTCTAAATCATTAAGGAGGAGGATATGGGCATTAAATATTCCCCGAGTACCTCTCAAGAAAACTTTGGGATGGTAGTGCCTAAACTGAAGTTGGAGCTGCTATTCTTTGATGGCCAATGAGCTAGATGAGGAAGTGTCAAAAGTATTTTTATTGGTATGGGATTCCATTGGAACAAAGAATGGAGCTAGCGTCCCTGCACATGACGGGAAAGGTAGAAACTTGGTTCGATGGGTACATCAAGCAAAAACATAAGGTCACGTGGTACGAATTTGAAGCAGATCTATGTCATCAATTCTGTGACCAGACTTACCCATACCTCACGAAGAGTTTAACAAATAGATGCAGAGAACGAGTGTGGAAGATTACCAGGAAAAATTTGAAGAGCTTAAACCATTTATGTTGCAAAAGAATTCCCACTTAGGGGAGATTACTTTGTGTCTAGTTTTATTAGCGGATTAAAAGAGGAACTGAAGCATAAAGTCAAGGTTTTGGAACCTAAAACATTAACCGAGGCTTTCAAGCAGACAAAGTTGTGTGAGCTCTCTTTTGAATTTGAAGGAAAAAGGTTCAAAAATCCAGCTAAAGGAGCTCTTATACCAGCCAACTTCCTGTCAATAAGGGAGGCAACACTGCTCCAATACAAAAAACTTCTCCTGCCGGTGGAAATGTCAAACAAAGTTTGGTGGATTACAGGCGAGCCCACAATTTGTGTTTCAAGTGTGGGGAAATTCGCTTCTAGCCATCAATGAAAGGCGAGACAACTCAAGGAAGAGAAAGAATCACCAGAGGCTAATGAAGTGGAGGGAGAACCAGAGGAACATGAGGTAGAGAGTGGGGCTAATGAAGCTTTAAAAATCTGCATCACTGCCTTGACTAGGACATTAAGACATTTTTTTATAGAAATAGGAGGCCTCATTAAAAACCTCCCTCATAGATAACCCTTTTCTAACAGAAATAATCAAGTAGTGGAGGGAGGAAAAGAGTGCCTCATTTTATTACTTTACCATAATTACATAAGCCTTAACAATTACATCCGAAGAGATTACATAAGACTTAACAACTTCACCTACTTCAAAAATCCTACTGACCATAGAATGAAACATACAACTAAAATCATACAATCAACCTATCCCTTTCTTTGCTAAACTATCTGCCTCCCCATTACAAGCCCTTGGAATCAACCTAATTAACACCACCTTTTCAGAAATGATCAACAAAATTTCTTTAACTAAAGGCAATAAGAAAACTGGAGCCAAAGACGGGGAATGGATCCACTCCACTGTTGACTTGCAATCACTCTCAACAACTAACCTACTGACAGCAGACCAACGTGATGCCAAAACAATTTCAATGCCTCTTTTAATATCCTTTAATTCAGCAACTGGTGGAGGACCTTGGCCAATATTCTCTAAAAAGTCAGAAGAATACAGCTATTCCAGTCTCTTAAAATGCCTCCAATACCTCCAATCGAGTCATTTAACCTCACAGCTCCATCAACATTCATCTTCAAGAAATCAACAGAGGGAGGGAGCCAGCAAATCATAGAAAAATCCTTAGGTTTAGGAACAAAAATACCATCAGCAAGTGATGGATCCCCAATAAGCAGATCCTCTTGTATATGGAATTTAGGATACTTTGCTAGGAACCAATTAAATAGCCTAAATCTCACAAGGAAAAAGATAGACAACCTATCAAGGTTTAATCCTTCAAACACAATCGCATTCCTTGCTTTCCAAATAGACCAAAAAACAACTCCCAGGATAAACTTCCAAATCAATGAATTCACCCTCAAATTCCCCCACGAGTTAAGTAAAGAAGCAGGGTCCTATGGTAACACTATAGATAAATCCCAGAGTCTAACCACTCTATTCCATAATTCCCACACTACAAAACACGTAATAAACAAGTGTTGCACTGATTCCTCATGTTCCTTGCAAAACGGACAGATGATATCTTCTTCTAAAGACATTCCTCTTCTCGCTAACTCCACTTTAGTTGCAACTTTCTGATGAGCTAACTACCAAAGAAAAGCTTCAACACGAGGCGGTGAAAAACCCAACCACACCCCTTTTGACCACAAATCATTACCCCTAGCTTCCCCTCCAAGAGCTTTCCTGCACGATTTTACTGAGAATAACCCATCACCACTTGCAGACCAAGAGAGAAAGTCTTCAACCGAATCAGTGAGTTTTATATCCTTTAATTTCACCATCAAATCCATCCATTGATCCAATTCCCATTCCGACAAATTCCTCCTAGTAAGAATGTTCCACACCCAACCATTCAACTCAAAACTTCCAAATTCAGCAACCTTACCCCATTTGTTAGTAGAGAGTGCAAAAATTCTAGGGAAAAGATTTTTTAGAGGAACCTCATCCACCCATGGATCAATCCAAAATGATATGGACTTTCCATTTCCTACTTGTAACTTCGAAAATGATCTAAGACACACTCCCCCCGAATCATTCTTCAAAAAATTATTAGCAATACTTTTCAAATTCCAAGAAGATTTTGGAGAGATGACCTTACTAATAGACATAGTATTGCAACTAACCTTTTGCTTGCTACATAACACTCTTTTCCATAGGGAATTCTTTTCGTTTGCAAACTTTCACACCCATTTTCCCAACAATGCTCGATTATAAAGATTCAAGTCAATAACCCCAAGGCCACCGCTGTTCAAAGGTTTACAAACAGTACTCCAACTAACCCAGTGAATCTTCCTTTTTTCCACACTGTCACCCCACAAAAAACTGGCCATTAAAGAATTTAATTTATTCCCAACTTTGCAAGGCATTTTAAAGAATGATAGGAAAAAATTTGGTAGGAAATATAGCACAGACTTCAACAAAACTATCCTGCCAGCCAACGAAAGATAAGAGGCTTTCCACCCAGCTAGTTTGGAGTTAAAATTTTTAAAGACTGGATCCCATAAGGCTTCAGAATTCATCTTAGCACCGATTGGAAGTCCCAAATAATATGTGGGAAAACGATAAACAGAACAACCCACTTCCAATGCCCAATCTGATAAGATATCCTCATCAATATTAACACCAAAAAGTTTACTCTTCTTCAAGTTTAGATGCAACCCCGCCATTATACTGAAAATCCTCAACACTCTTTTCACATTTTTAATCTGAGTAAGTGAAGCTTAGCAAAAAATGATGAGATCATCGGCAAACTGAAGATGAGATAACCGAAAGGAATCTTCAGAATTCCCAATAACACGTTGAGGATTTCAGGTTTGATTAAAGGAAGACCCCTAAGCATCCTAATTGATACTGGGGAGTACCCATAGTTTTGTAACACCACAGTGGACGCAGGGAGGTATAGAAAAGGTACAGACTCAGCCCTTGGCTATCACAGTAGCTAATAGGGAAAAACTATTCAGCAATGCCAAGAGAAAACAAGTGAGCTGAAAGAAGAAAGGTTACGAATTCAAGCACGATTTCAGGGTGTTAGCTTTGGGAGGCAGCAATATAGTCCTCGGGGTAGATTGGATGAAGGAGTTTAACCCTATAGAGATAGAATTTAGAGCAATGACATTTAACTTTGAAAATGATGGAAGAAGAGTCATCATACCAGGGAACTTAAAAACCCTTAGGATCAAGCCAATAACATGGGAGAAATTAAAAAAACTAGAAGAAAGGGACAACAAACTCATGGGGAAATTTATTTCTTGAATGTCAAGATGAAGGAGCAGAAATATCACATGTAATTTAACCTTTACTGGAGGAATTTGAGTAAGTGTTTCAAGAGCCCAAGGGACTACCCCAAAGCAGACAACAAGACCATGCTATTGTCTTAAAACTAGAGGCACAACCAGTGAACCTGAGGCCGTATCAATTTACCCACCACCAAAAAACTGAGGTAGAGAAGAAGATTTCAGACATGTTGGCTTATTCCATCATTCAGGAGAGTCAAAGCCCATTTGCCTCCCTGTGTTTATTAATCAAGAAGAAGGATGGGAGCTGAAGGTTCTGTGTAGACTACAAGCAGCTGAATTCAATACCGGTGAAGGACAAATTCCCTATTCCTACAATAGAAGACTTGTTAGATGAACTACAGGGGCTAAATACTTCTCTAAGTTAGATTTATGGTCAGGGTACTGATAGATCCAGATTAAAAAAGAGGACATTCCTAAGATTGCTTTCCGGACTCATCAAGGGCATAACGAGTTCAAAGTCATGCCCTTCAGGCTGACCAATGCATTGGCGACCTTCCAATCCATAATAAACCATTTATTCGGTACATTTGTGAGAAATTTTATCCTTGTATTTTTTGATGATATCATAAGGTACAACTCTAACCTTACAGATCATGTAGTAAATCTTATAAGGGTATTTGGGGTTTTATTGTAGCACAAACTTTTTGCTTGAAAGAACAAATGCTTCTTCAGACATAATCGGGTGGAATACTTGGGGCACGTAATTCCTGCTCAAGGAGTAGCCACAAACCCCTCTAAAATTAAGGCTATGCAACAATGACCCCTTCCAAAAAACTTAAAGGCTCTAAGGGGATTTCTAGGTCTGTCTGAATACTATAGGAGGTTCATAAAAGGGTATGAGAGCTGTGTAAATTATTGAGAAGCGTGCTAAAGAAGGATAGGTTTGAGTGGACCGAGGAAGCAAAACAGACATTTGAAATGCTGAAGAAGACAATGTGCCAAGCACTGATTCTATCTCTCCCTGATTTTAACAAAACATTATATTTGGAGATGGATGCTAGCTCCAAATATACTGAGGCATTTCTTTATCAGGATGGATGACCACTTGCTTTTTTGAGCAAGGCTCTAGGGCCTAAGCATGTAGACCTCTCAATCTACGAGAAGAAGTACTTGGTCATCCTTATGGCGGTCTCGCACTAGAGACACTACTTAGAAAATGGGTCGTTTATCATTAAGACTGATCAGGAGCCGTTCAAACACCTCATAGAACAGAAAATAACAACCACTATTCAAAATAAAGTGCTGACAAAACTATTGGGGTTGAACTATTCCATACAATACAAAATAGGGCAAAACCAACGTAATGGTTGATGCACTGTAGAGGCAACACGAGCATGTTAGGGAAATCTGTCAAGTAAGAGTCACAATAATTACTCATGCTTGGATTAAAGAAGTGGAAGGTAGTTACGAAAATGACCCATTAGCCGTGAAGATACTACCTCCAATAGTGATTCAAAGCGAATTTGCTAAGGATTGAGAAGTCAAGAACGGGGTGTTATACTACAAACACAGAGTTTATTTTGGGGTAAATGGAGGTCTCAGGAGCAGGATTATTCAGGCGATGCACAATTTGCCTCAAGGGGGTCATTCAGGCATGCAAGGAACATATCTCAGAGCTAAACCACATTTTTATTGGCCATGATTAAAGAGGATGGTTCAGGTTTATGTCCAACAATGTGAGGGGTGCCAAATAACTAAGATGGAGTATATTGCTAAACTCGGGTTGCTACAACCTATTCCTATCCTTTAGGGAGGAGCCTTGGAAGTTATAACCATGGACTTCATAGAATTCCTTCCCCCATCTATGAAGTACAGTTGCATCCTAGTAGTTATCAACAAGTTCACAAAATGTGGGCATGTCATACACTTGGTTCACCCATATACTGTGTTGAAAGTTGCTAAAGCGTATCTAGATCAAGTGTACAAGCTGCATAGACCTTCTAAAATTACTATTTCCGATTGAGACAAGTTTTTCACAAGCTCCTTATGGCAAGAGTTGATGAAACAATTAGGCACCAATGTTTTTCCAACACCGCCTACTGCCTGAAAATGGAAAGGCAGATTCAGCGACTCAACCAATGCCTAGAACAATATCTACAGTGTATGTGCTTCCTAAAACCAACATCATGGGCTAAATGGGTACCCCAAGCCGAATGATAGTACAACACTAACTACCACTCAGCACTAGACATGACCCCTTTTGAAGCATTATATGGGTATAAGCCCCCGATGTGGCTCGGTTATGAGACTCAAGGGTTGATGCAATTCACATTTTAATGCAGCAGCTAAAACAACTAAACAGATTACTCAAGGAACAGTTACAAAAAGTGAGCAATAAAATGAATCAGATGGTAGATAGGCATCGAACAGACATGGAATACCATGTTGGGGAGGAAGTATACCAGAAACTTCAACCTTACAAACAAACTTCCTTGGCCCTACGAAGAAATTTGAAACTCATTGCCCGCTATTTTGGACCTACAAAATTTATAAGAAAATCAGCAAGGTTGCATATCAATTGGAATTACCAGCCCACTTAAAAATCCACCATGTGTTTCATGTAAGCTTATTTAAGAAGAAGCTTGGAGGAAATGGCTTGGCATCAATGTATCATCCTGATATCACGACTGATGAACAATTGAGAGTTTATCTCTTCTTCATTCTGGATATATGGGTAGTAAAAATGAACAATCGGGCCATTACTCAACTGTTTGTTCAATGGACGATCTTGAGGGAGGAGGATGCAACTTGAGAAGGCTTCACGATGCTCTAGAGCCAATTTTCAGAATTTGATTCTTGGGGTTAAGGATCCAGTGGTGAAGGGGGTATTGTTATGATGGATGTTGAATTAGGGTTAAAGAAAAGGGAATTGGGGAAAAAAATCAAAGAGCACTTGAAAAGGATTAGGGATTTTTCAACATATGGGAAGTGGGATGCTGGAGGAGGAAATGGAAAAGTAACCTGAGGTCAACATGGAGTCAACCCAAGTCATATTGGGTCAGGAAGAGGAGGCCAACGAGAAGAAGTCATCTACAGTTACCCATGGATCCAAAAAGAGAGAAGGTGCAGTTAATGGATCCCAACCAAAGAGCAGCATAATGAGTGTGTCCCTAGCCCGTAACCTGCAAGAGCCAATTCAAGTTAGTTAGATTAGTACGATTGTACAGCCGGAATGCTTATTTGGTACTATGCATATAGATAAAACCTGTACCCAGAATTATGGAATTTATCTTATGAATGAAATAGTAAATTATTCTCCTTATCCAAGCCTATCTCTTATTTGAAATACCTAAATTTCTTCTCTATTCACACCCAATCATGAAAAAGATTCTCAAACTGAGAGTATGCAAATGCAAGAAATTAAAATATTTTTTAAAAAAATAGTGCATAAATGAACAAGAAAAGAAAAAAGAAACCACAAAGAAGATGAAAGGGAGATACACTCACCTTAGTTATCATCTCCATAGAAGGAAAAAAAAGTCACTACTGATGTTAAAAGGGAGATAGGAAACATCGACAGTTTAAGTCGATTAAAATGGTAGTTCAGCGTTGAAGAAAATTAGATAGTTCAAATTTAACGTTGAAGAAAATGGTGAAGTGTTTTACCAAAATAAGATGGTAAAATATTTTACCGAGAATATTAAAGGAAAAAGTTTGACAGAGAAACAAGATACCTTAACTGACATATTTTTCCTTATCAAACACGGTAAAATAAGGAAATAAACTTCTGAAGTTTCTTTTACCCTTGTCAAACACAGTTTTAAATTCTAACTTATTCACGCTATTGTTTGACTGAACATGGATGCGTCTGATGTTACATTAAAATAGGAGAATATATCTCATAAGGAATAGATTCTAGGGTAGAACCACTGGTTGAATTATCCCATAGACTTACTCTCTTAAGCAGGTTTTAAAAAGTGAAGCTACAGAGCCATATTACGACTGTTGCTGCTATTTTGTTTTAAACTGAATTTTCATATCAATACCGGCTAGAAACAGGATGTCATATGTTTTGACTCTCTTAAACAAAATCGCGAGTTACCTCTAACGGTATCGAGTCTCCTGCTCTTTGACTGAGGGTCTTGAACAAAATCGTGAGTTGCCTCTATTGAGTTTCTCGCTCTTTGACTGAGGGTCTTGAGAATCCTCAACCATATCTTTTGATAATAGTGGTTCTATTGAAGTCATTAGTATTTGGTTGGAAGAGCCAAGGAGCCTCACTACTTTCTGCGACGTTAAGATATTGATATGTTCTCATGAATATTTCGAATGAGATGCTATTCTTTGCTAGAAGTGTCACTCTCGGTAAGAGTTTCTATCCTCCAAGTGAGCTTATGTCTCTGGATATGCTTTTTTAGAGGACTTGTAACTCCTCTGATTTCTCGGCCCGTGTCCCGACCCGGATGTTACGGGTACCCGGTAATCGGGTACCCGATACCCGGTTTTTAATTTTTTATTTTCAAATTATTAATTTAAAAAAATATATACACAAATTTAAATATTCGAAACTTCGAATTACATACTCTAATATCCGGGTCGGCGGGTCGGGTCAACCGGGTCGGGTAATTTTGCACACCCCTAATTAGGAGTGAGCATTCGATTGAGTTGAGTTGAGTAAAAAAAATTTGAGTTGTTCGAGTTGACAAGTCGTATTTTATGAGTCAAACTTAACTTGAAAGTTTTCCGAGTCGATTCGAGTTATTCTAGTTTCTGTACAAATTTTATTATAATTATTTATAGTCTTATTATATAATTTTATTCCAATTTTTCAACTTTCTCTAACCATATAAGATGTATATTTCTTTATATTCTTTTCACATTATATTATTATTTAATATATCAAATACAATCTAAAATTATAAAATATATTTATAATATTAAATTTTAAAGAATGTATTTTGAGGGTAAAGTATTGATAAGAGTATAAAGGAGTCAAAAAAATTGACGAGAAAAAGAATTTACAAATATTTGTCGTCAAAAGACGAAATTGACTAAAATGGAAACTCAATTGACTAAATAAAAAAGAGGGTATGTTTTTAATTTAAAAAAATTATAGAAATTGAAATTACATGAGTACTCTATAGTTTTATTGGAGCATGTGATTCCAATTTGATAAAATGGACTTAAAATAAAGGACGAATTGAAGGAATAAAAAAATTAGGGACTAAATTGCAAATTTGTCAAATTTCGATTTTTTTAGTGACTCAAAATTTTCTTAGCCCTACCTCTGATAAACGAGGATTATTATCTTCCGTTTCTGAAAGCATTGAGATTTTTCTATCCCAAAACTGTTAAAATGCCTCTAAACGACCGAAAATGAAAAAGATGTCTTTCACTCTTACCGACACAACTCAGAGTTGCCTCCAAAGAGTGCTAAGATGCCTCCGCTAGTATGCCGAGATGGCTTTGCCCTAGCAAGGGACAGTTGGTCTTTCCCAAGAACAAAATTACTTTGTAATAACCCAAAAAAAATTTAATAAATTATATTTTTCTTTTACAAATTTTATAATAAATGAGATTGTCGCCATATTTCATACATATTTTATTTCCCCTACCAAAATTTAAAAAAAAAACTGATTTAGTGCATACTATTTAAATAATGGATCAATGAATAACATAATTTTGGGAATGTTGTTTACCTATTTGGTTCCGCGAGTATGTTGAAAAGACTTGGAATCTAGTCCAATTTATTTAATTTCTATGTATACTTTAAAAGAAAAAAAAGAGAACTTAGTTCATTGTATTATTCATTAGTTTAACTTTACAATTAATTAGATATTATTAATATAAAATAAAAATTTAATTACAATAGATTTAATATTTTTTATTTTAATTGACTAAAACATAATTTAACCTTTCAACTTTCAACTATAAAAACATTGTCTTATATTATGTTTTTTATTCTTTTATCTTTTCTCATTTCTACTTGGCTACTTTATTTTTCTAATCTCTTCATTTCTCAGTATATATTTCTTATAGATGAAAAAAATCTACAGTTGATGGTTGTTTCAAAAGAAAGAATGTGGAAACATCATGTTCAACTGAACAGCCAAATACTTGTACAAGTCCCAATCCTTTGGTTTATGATGCCAATCATACTAAAGCTCAAAGAATTGAGGTCAATGAAAATTTTAATATCATTTTATTAGAGCGACATTTGGGATTACAAAAGCAAATATGACATTATCATGTTAACATGCAAGATGAAATTCGACGAGTTTATATTAAAGTTTGTCCATATCAAGCCCTCTTATGAAGTATCCAAAATATGAGAAAGTTCCTCGAAGAAGCTTTCAAGCATCATGGTTTAAGCTACTTCCATCATGGTTGGAATATTCTTCAAGTAAACCTGCAGCATTTTGCCTTCCTTGTTTTCTTTTCACAAGGAAAATAGTCATTTTGGTTCAAATGCTTTTATTGTTGATGGATTTTGAAATTGGAAAAATAAGAGATGGTAAAAATTGTTCATTTTTAGCACATATTGGAAAAGATCACAGTTCTCCTCAGCATAGTGTTAAAAGAGATGTGCGGACTTAATTAATAAACCTTCACATGCTTAGAGAAAAATTAAACAATTTTCATCTGAGCAAGTTATGGAGAATAAAGTACGATTAAAAGCTCCAATCGATGTAGTTAGATGGCCTGATTTCAAGGATGTGCTTTTAGAGGTGATAAAGAAAGTAAAACATCAAAAGGCCAATGAATTTTCTTCAATTTCTTCGTTTAATATCATCTTACAATGACGAGGTAGCCAAAGATACAAAGAAAGCTCCAAAAAAAATGTTGCATACACTTCACTGCAAATCCAGAAAGATATCTTGTATGTCCTCTCAAATAAAGCAAAAAAATATCATTCGTGAAGAAATTGGTGATGCAAAGTTTTGTGTAATAGTTTATGAAGCTCAAGATCATGTTACAAGAGAGAAAATGTGTATTGTTTTGATATTTATTGATAAGAATCAAAATGTGAAAGAGCGATTATTTGGGCTTATTTATGCTAAAGACATTGTTGCTTCTACATTGAAGGATAAAATATTTTTTGCCCTTTCTCAATATAATCTTGATGTTAAAAATATTTTAGGACAAGGATATAGTGGTGCAAGTAATATGAGAAGTGAGTGGAATGGCTTACATGCTTTGATTCAAGTGTATGTTCATATGTTTATTTTGTTCATTGTATGGCCCATCGACTACAATTAGCATTATCTTTGATAGATTGAGCTCCACTATCAATATAGTTAGTTCCTCATGCAAGCATACTAATCAATTAAATGTTGTACATGCTACAAATGTTACTTCTTTCTACTTGATATTGATGAACTTCAAAGTGGAAAATGACTTAATCAAATTGGTACTCTACAGAGGCCAAGAGATACTCGATGAAGTTCACATTTAAAATTTGTTTCTAGCTAAATCAATATGTTTAGTGCAACATACGAAGTTTTGTTGAACATTATTGATGATGGAGCTACTTCAGCTCAATGCTCAAAAGCAAATGTAGCATATGAAGCTTTAACTTCTTTTGAATTTATTTTAATCTTATATCTTATGAGAAAATTTCTTAAAATTTTTTATATGTTATTCAAACTTTGCAACAACGATCTCAAAATATTCTAAATGCGATGCATCTTATTTCATCTACTAAGTCGGTATTTCAGAAATTGAGGGATGAATGATGGAATGACCTAATTGTTAAGTTCAGATCCTTTTGTGACCTATTTAACATACCTACTCCAGATTTTAATGATCGTTATATTGAAAGAAAATGAACGGCTCGCCATCAACAAGATGGCATTACGTTGGAGCATCACTATAAAATAGACATTTTCAATAATGTGATTGATACTCAATTACAAGAATTGACTGCTACATTCAAAGATCATACAATGGAATTGCTTACTCTTAGCTTAGTATTAGATCCAAATAAGATGAAAACTTCATTTAGATTTAATGACATTTGTCAACTGGTTCATAAATTCTATTATTCAGACTTTGCTGAATATGAGATGATGCAATTGAGGATGCAATTTGAGCATTTTCATCATGTGTGAAGACTTTCAGATTTCAAAAGTTTGGAAACTATTACTGATTTGTATCAATGGGTGGTGAAAATAAGAAAGTTCAAGATTTATCCTCTTGTATACATAGTGGTGATTATCATTCTTACCATTTCAGTTTCTAAAGCTATTACGGAGTGATATTTTTAGCGATGACCATCATTAAGAATAAGCTTCATAACAAGATTGAACATGAATTCTTATCTAATTATTTGTTATTATATATCAAAAATGAAATTGCAGAAACATTTGATGTAGATTCGATTATAAATGACTTTTGTGACATGAAAGAACGACGTGTTCCATTTTGTTAGGTTGCACATTAATGTATTTTTGAAATTATTCTAGCAATGAATGATATTTTATTTTGTTAGATTCTATAATTTTGTAGACTTTGTCCTCTCGAGCTGGAATATTGACTTCGTCCCTAGTTTTCCCCCTTTATTTTCACCATGACAATGATGCATCTATTTGACAATCGAATTTCTCTGAGGGTGACAAACGCCTCCTTTTTAGTCAAGAGAGTCGAGATGTCTTCGTTGTGATAGTAGGAAACTATCCATGACCATTATATAGCATTGAGATGTATACGTATCCTTTATTGTCCCACTCAAGTCTACCATTCTCCACTCAAGCATGAACATTGAGACATCTTTGCTAACTAAAAGATGATTTTGCATATCAATTGGGCTCTTCTAAAAAGGGAAATGGGTCGCCTCTATCTTGAGAATGAGAGAGAATTGATATGCCTATGTTATTTTGTCATAAGTCTAGAGCTACAAACTCATAATTAATTATGAATCTGGTTATAATTGTTTTCTTAAGGATTTTCATGACATGGTGTTTCTTCCAATGTGAAACATATTCACTTGTGTTGTTGAATCTTGAATATCAAATACCAACCAAGATAGTAGGATAGTTAAAGAAAATACAATTAATCGTTTAAGACCTATTTTTATTTGTCTTGGTAATATTACCATTACCTTTTAAGACATCCCCATATTTTCAAGTGTTTGTATGACACAAGTTTTTGACCTTTTAAAAACTCATATGGTGTCTTATCCTTCTTCTTTTTCCTTTCTTGGGGATCTCTTATTTAAAAGGTAATTAATTGACAGAAGAACTTTTCCTTCCCCACATGTTATGTGACAACTCAAAACTTAATATTGATGCATTCATCATTTCTTTTAGATTTAATTATTCCATTTTTTCTACTTCATTTATTTTAGTAGAGTATAGTGATGTCATTTCATGAATAATATTATTTTGTGCACAATGGTTTAACATATTCACCATCACTATCACTTAATCTATTTATTAAGTTGGTTTTTGACTTCATGTTTATAAAAAAAACAAATTTCTCTATAACTTCACTTTTGCTCTTTTAGAAAATACACATAGCAATACTTTTGCTATCATCGATGGAGGTAATAAAATATTTATTCTCCCTCGTTTGTGCCATTATTATGAATTTTAAAAACTTGATCACTAACAATTTATTAGTACCAAAATCTTTCATTTTGTATCTATGGTTCAATGTTATCCATAATATTTAATCATCTTATAGATATTATACACCTTATATTGTGTATCCGATAATACATTCAAGGTGTATTTCCAATATAAGAAGTCATAATACTTCTAAACAACAATGAATGTTGTAACAACATTTACCTCATTCTCTTTAATAATATGATGATCATCCAATATTTGGCCAAATTCAACATGACAAAACAGAACAACATCTTATGTTATAACATCTTGAAATTTTATCCATAAAAATTTATAATTTTCTCATTATGGCTCATGACCACCAACAATCACGATTTTGTTTAACAAACGAAATTAGAATTAATAATATTTCAACAATAACAAAAAAAATTGGTTTATTTTACCAACAGAATTCGGTTAGAAACTAAATTAGTAAAAAAGTTGTTAATTTCAGACGATTTCTATTATAGATAATAATCAAATAATTTTGTTAAGCTATAGAATTAAAATCTCAATTGATTTCAATTACGAGATTAAAAATTCTAATAAATAGAAAATCAATTCTCGTTTATTTTCGATTTTACTTTCAGACAAAATCATTTTTATATAACAAAATCAGAAACCAAAGTTACTTTCACGACAATTTCTATTAAACATATTTGCCCACTTTGAGATTTTAGCAAACCCGTTAAGACGATAGAATAAATCTTGAAACAAATTTATTCGATATCTGAACCGTTTCAGATTAAAGAAAGGTACAAGAAAGAGTTCTGAATTTTTTCATATTATGAGAAATATTCAAATTTCACCTACTTAATTGACTTCATCAATGTCAAACAAAAAATTGACCATCAAGTTTAAAGATATGCCTCCAAAAAGTGCGCAACCACAAAGATCTTACAAAAATTTTAGAATTCAATTATTTGAATCCCTACACAGAAATTAGTGGAACCATGTCTCACATTAAAAATTAAACTCAAAATCATTTCACAAAAAAATTGAAATTTATAAATTCAAAAGTGAAGAAAACTTATCGTTGGCATAAATTCCTCTTGATTTTTTCTCAATATTTGTTTTGTCAAATTTTAGACACTTTCCTTGTACACAACAATGATTAAACTCAAACGAATTATATATCATCTCAGAGAAATAAGAATAACATTTGTCTTAAGATTGTTAAAATCGAGAATAATATAGAAAATAATGATGATAATAATCTTATTATAAAATAAAGAAAACGAATGAATTTACTGTCTTAAAATTGTTATTCAATATAACAGTCTAAGACAAAATTAAACCTGAAAAAATAAAATAGAAGAAATTAAAACTTCTTAAAAACAAATAAAAAATAAATGGAAATATAAATACTCCTTTTATTTTGATCTTTTGACCGGAAACAGTTGAGGCCTGTCACTACACAGCTTTCTTAAGACAATTTTTTTATCACTCCTTTGGTGCTCCAGTTCGTTGGTCGTCTGTCTTCCAGGATACAACAACTATATGATTAGATATAGTAACACAGTTGCAAAGATCACGAATTAACCTAACAGGTTAACTAAGTATTTATAGGAAATTTTCAAGGGAGATTTAATCCAATCAGTAGCTTTTAATATTCAAATTTAAACAACTGATAATATCTTTTAATTTGAAATATTCAAAAGATATAGATTCCTTTTACTATTCAAACTTAAATAGATATTATTTTAATTTGAAATATTCAAAGTATATAATTATCTTTAATATTTAAAGTTAAATAGATAATAAATAACTTTTAATTTCACATATTCAAAGAGTAATTATCCTACTAATATTCAAATTAAAAATATCTTTTAATTTGTAATAATCTGAATTTAATATAAATATTAAATCCATTAATTAAATTCACATTTTTTTCAATAAAAAGAATATGAAGAATGATATCATTATTTTCTGAATAGTTAGTGTAACAAAATAGTATCTATTTATATTTTTTTAGTAATTGTTAACATACGCACATTCTGCAGACATAGTTACTCAAATTCGGATCCTATAAAAAATAATATTTTCCACCATTAGGGCCACTTAATGGTTTCATGAAGAATAATGTTAAAGTATTCATTGTGGGAAAAGATTGACTCATTGCTACAATTGATTTCAGTTTTCACCATGCTTATCCCTTCATGCAATAATCTTGAAGGGAAGGTGCCATTATAATTACCTTACATCAAGTTGTTTGTTCTAAGGCCCTTTGCTCATCCTTCATGCTACCTAAAGTTAAACCCCACTTTCTTTTTTTTCATGTTTAATAAAGAATCCAAAAATTATTTACAACATAGTTTCTTTGATTTACTAATTTTCCACGTAAATGATGAGATTGAAGTATGATCCATTTCTCATTTGAATTGCATGTGAGTGAATTATAAATCATAATGAGTTGTTCTTGTCCATTAAAGTGTTTTGTGAAGGCAATCAAGCAGATAGAAACTTGACTTGTGAGATAAGGAAAATGACAAGTCAATGGACATTAAAAAGAAAGAAAAGGACATTCATTTACCATTATTAGGTACATTCTACAATGATGAGAGAAGAAGCTAAAAGATTATAGCATGGGGCATTTAGTTTACTACAACAAATTGCTATGTTAGCCACTTTATCAAGGTTTGGTATTCAGTTAGGACGATAATAGACGCTTCTTTACTAGCAAAGTCCAAGTTTAGTTCAAACACATCTTCCAAATGTGGAAAAGTTTAGGTCAATTTAAAATATGATTTGAGCTCGCATCTCAATATTCAATATTTAAAGTTTGAACTCAATCTATTTTGATTCTGTTCATTTTTAAGTTTATACTGTTATAATATTTCAATATTCAATATTTCAATATTCAATATTTCAATATTCAATATTTAAAGTTTGAACTCAATCTAGTTTGATTCTATTACTTTTTAAGTTTACAATGTTATATTATATTTTTATATATTATTTAATTTATATCATAGAGATATTACATATATAATAATATATCATACTATAAGCATGAACTAAATTGTCTGATTAAAGGAATGATTGTTCTTCCTAGAGATCTCAAGTTGGAGTACCAGAGAGGCCGGTAGGATATTTGAAATGACGTTCATTGTCAAATGACTTTAACGGGTAAAGGGATGGTTGTTATCCCTAGAGGTATCGGGTTCGAGCACCAACAATAGTAGGATATGAGCGTCAACTTCTACAGAGGTGTTTGAGCGTTCATTGTCAAATAATTTATAATCTTTAGAACATAAACTACCTTGTCATCACCTCATTTTAATAATTAAAAAAACTAATAGAAGATTTTTCTCTTTTCTTTGTGGCGTTGTTAGTTTTTTTTATCTTTTTTATCTTTGTGATTGATGACGACACCAGCCTTTGTGCTAATATTTGACTGTCAGTGTTAATTGTTTTTATTTTATTTTATTATATCAAATATTTACTCTCTTTTTTTTAATAACTTTTCCTTTATGACATTTTTTGTCTTTATGGCACGTTTCGCTCTGGCTTTTGTCACGTTTTCGGTCGTTTGACCATTATTTTCGTTTATCATTTTCTCAGGGTTTGATTTGACATCGCTAGGACTGATTAAGATGACACTATATTTGTTATCATGTTGATCTTACATATTTTAGACCCTCAGATTGGATTTGAATACACGAATTACGTTTGTGGATAGTTTTCTCGCTTGCTTAATTTTGATTGTGGTTTGTCGATGATCTTTCAATTGATTGATCCCTTTTGTGGTTCGTTTACAAATAAAGATGACACTATATTTGTTATCATGTTGATCTTACATATTTTAGACCCTCAGATTGGATTTGAATACACGAATTACGTTTGTGGATAGTTTTCTCGCGTTGCTTAATTTTGATTGTGGTTTGTCGATGATCTTTCAATTGATTGATCCCTTTTGTGGTTCGTTTACAATACATTCATATATTCGTATATCTTTTATTTGAGTTTATTGGTTAGATTTTTTTAACATTTTTCTTTTAGAATCCTTGTGTGATCTTAAGTGATTAGTTTCTTATGTTAACAATTATAAGAGAATATTTCTTATTGTGTGTTTAGTTTACGGTTATGATTAAACTTTTATTTTAATTTAGATATTTTTCTATTTTTAATAAAACTAGTGGCTTCTATTTTGTCAAAAAAAAGTTTAATAGAATAAAAATATATAAATTTCTGAAATAAAAAATTAAAAAATATGTATTTATAAAAAAATTAAAAATAATATATTAAATCTATTTTTGACAATTTTTGCATTGTATTGTGACCTCTTCTTTTAGTTTAGCATGCACTTTACCTATGTGCACGTTGAAGAGTGATTTAGGAGACCAACTTTTTCAGAAAGAATCATTTTCATCATTTTGTTCCCCTCTTTTGAATCATCATTCCCATCACCAAAAATTAAACGCTAAGCAACAACCCTTTAAAGGCCCTCGAACAAACCCCTTGTAAAGGCACCCCCAAAGAAACAAAAAGTCAAGCAGCTTCTTTCTTGCTTCTGTTATCTTCTCTAGCTCTCGTCTCCATCCAAAAGCCAGACACCAAAATCCATGTGCAACTTCCAGTTGCTTACCCTGGCTTATGGCGGCTGAAGTGGACAAAGCGGTTGAAACCAAAGCAATACCGAGACAGAAAGCGGGGCATGAAATGGGAGCCGGGGGAGTTGCTGCCGTTGTTTTCGGTGTGGCATTTGTGGTGCTTTCGGCAATGGGTGTTTTCTATGTGCTTAACACTCGTCGAGCAGCTAATGCTATGGCTAATCGACCCGACGCTGTTCGACCCGATGCCTGATAGTCTGCTCTTCAATCACAAAACTCCTCCATTCTGTGTGTATATATATATATATATAGACTAATGATTTAACAGAATTAAGCCTTTCTTCCACCATTTGTCTTTTTTTTTTTGGTTTTTCTCCTTCCATTCTGGTTTCATGGAGTGTATTTGTTTTATGATTCAATTGGTTATATAAGTGGGATGGTAGTGTTTTCACGTGTTTTGACTATTTCAGTGTATCTGACCTAAAACCAAAGTTTGTCATCGCAATCATTCTAGCTTTCTAGGCAATGGCAGACACAAAAACTGTAGTTCCTGAAAGTCAAGCAAAGATGATTTGGATTGTTTGTGCCCTGTAATCATTGGATACAGTTCCAAAACAAAAGGTTTGATACTAAAATTTAACCTCAAATTATAATTTTTTTTTTTATAAAAATGGTATCTAAATTATCATTATTTTCACTAATCTAATAAAATGTGTTACATGTCACATTCTAACCTTAAATTATAATTTTTTTTTATAAAAATGGTATCTAAATTATCATTATTTCCTACTAATCTAAAAACGTGTTACATGTCACATTCTCATTGCCCAAATGTTACATTCTCATGGATCATTTTTTTTAGTAAACTTAGGGGTAAATGAACAGAGGGGTCGACGAATAGTTCGTTCATTAAGCTAAACAAACGAATATGAACATATTTTTTTATCTTCATTCAATAACCAAATGAAACACAAACATATGTGTGTTAGGTTCATCTATGTTCACAAACAAGCTCGTGTATTGGCTCACTTATAAGGTCATTTATAGACTCTTTTACTCAATTCGCTTTTTCCTTATATTTTTTTACATTTTAAATATTGGTGAAAATATATATTAAATTGACCATCAAATGAACTTTGGAGTTCTAACTGCGAAGTCTTAAGGAACTTAAGGATTAGTGGTATAATTTCATCATTTCTTTGGCTTGCAAATAATGATAAAGAGAGCATTGGTTGTCTGAACGTTAAACGGATATGTTCATGAAGGCTAAACAAATGAATACAATACCTTCCAAAATAATAAACGAACATGAACACGATTTGAAAATTTAAACAAAATAAGAGCTTTTACCAGCAATAGCTAATAGTCCAATAACATGTAATTTTGATTTTATTAACTATACCATAATGTACTTTAGTAATTATATTTACTCATCAGGGACTAGAATTTTGATAATTAAAAGCAAAACCACTAGTTTTACGTTCATACACATGAATTTAAGATGGAGAGTTTCCACATAATTCTGCTATATAAGTTCTGCGCATAATTGCAAATAGTATTACTCAACAAGTCAACAAAGATTCATAATTTATACCATTAGAAAAGAAACAGTGAAGCTGGCCAAAAAAAGAAAGAAACAATGAAGAAAATATATCAGGAAATCCTTTAAGAGCCACTCGACCCGAAATCGAATTTACTATTATTGTAAGTTATGTATAACAAACAAGAATGCATTCCCTCAATAGGTTCAAAGAGATTTGAGATAATTTAACTGCAAGCAATTGTACATGTGTAATAACATGATGTAAGGGACACATAAATAGTTGGCTGTTAAATTACCCCAATCTGGTCCACAGCTTTGTTCCATAGAAGGGCAAACTCCGAGCGAGATTTCTTTCCAAATATCGGTTCTTTCGTCTAGAAGAAGTTCAGAGTAACAACCATGAGAACTTGCTAAATAGAAATCTGCTACACTATCAACTTTTTCATATATAGTTATAGGTTCATCATCTAGATAACAAATTATCTCAAATTAGAACATGGCTAATACAAAAAAAAAAAAAAAAGCCCTACACTTACTGAGTTTTTACTTTCTTAAAATATATCCCTATCCTTTAGTTTATCCAACAAGAGTTTAAAAGTATAATTTTGTCCAATTAAGCCCTTAACGTGTACCCAAAAAGTACAATTCTTGTTAGATCAAAACCCCTAGGTTTTCTGTTTTCAGGCAAAACATGACATGATAAAACAAAAGCAATACTTTACAGAGCTCAGTTGGATACAGCTTAACGATCAAATACACCTTAAAATTTATACGAGAAATCAAGCAAAAATTATTCCTCCGAATTTATCTCCTATCAATCTTAATACCTATTGATAACATAGAACGAGATAGCAAATACTGCTAACGAGACAGCAAAATACTGCTACGAGAAATTCCGAAAAGTGAAGAAGAAAGACAATTCATCTTGTTCCTTCAAAGAGAAAATTTAAAACTAAAAATCTACAATTTCGCAATACACATTCATTTTCGCATTTTTCCTGCTTCCAATCAAATTCCCATGTTCTAACATCAAGCTAAAGGGTAAAGCACAGACAAAGGTTTGAGCAGAACAGTTTAGACCATTAACAAGGACAGTTATACAGAAACCATTGGGCATCAGCTTAAGCAAAATAAAATGTGAGAAAATTGGTGTAGGCATTAATAATGACTTTCAATAGCAATGGGCCAATGGCCTTATCCTATATACTTCATTAGTTATAAACGTCTCTAAAACTTCCAAATCTTATTCAAATACAAAACATCTCATTCCATTCATCTAAAATATATAATGACATAACAGAGTAGTGAATCCTCTTCTAAAATATGATTCCCCCCTACCGTAACCATTAAAACTTTGATCTACAACATCTTTCTAGGGTTTGAACAGAAAAATGAAATAATATTTAAACTAGAAAATGAATTTAAGAAAAGAACAGAGATTTGGAAAGCGAGCTGAGATTGATAATCTGAAACGGATTCATATATGCTTTCTGTTGCTCGAATACAACGGCCCCGTCAATGCGCATCCTAACGCTGCACCAAGCAAACGCTCCTGGATTTTTCATCAAATACCAGATTTTATAGAAAAGAAGAAGAATCCCGAAGAAAAGAGATGAAACGTTTTAGGCTTAATCTTAAAATTGGATCGGAACCTGAGCTAGAATGCTGATCATGATCAGAACCTCAGAATTTTGGCGTCCGATTTGGGGGAAATTTCTTTAGGTATTTTGGATTTACTTAAAAAATAAAAAACAAATAGGAGAATAGGAGAAGATGAATGGTGCTCCTGCAGTTTTGTTGTTTCCATGTGCTCTTGGACCGGGGGGCGGGTGGCCCAATAGGAACTCAAAAATTAATTTAGGATTTACTGTAGTTTTTATAGTGCAGGGAACTCCTCACCTCAAGGTAATGAATTTCATATTATATTAATTTTATATTATGGATCTATTATTTTAATATATTTTAAGGTTAAAAAATTATTTTTTTTATAATATTATGTGAATTTAAAAAAAAACCAAAACTCGTCACCTTGAGGTGACGAGTTCGACTTGGTTTAAAATATATAGACATTTAAATTTGAAAAATAATCGTTGGAATTCATCACCTTGATGTGACGAGTTCCAACGTTCATTTTCACAAATTTTAACTATAAATAAGAGTTGAGTGGATCCAAAACATGCATTTATGGGAAGAATATTTGAGGCAATTTTTAGAAGATCATTTTGAGTCTGCTTTGCTTACTCTGATATTGATGATTTAGATTCAAACTTGTCTTCAGATAAGGAGTGGGTGAAAGAACAATAAATTTGATTCTTGATCAACATAAGGAGTTGAAGAGGGAAAAGGAATAGAAGAAGAAGAAGAAGAAGAATAAGAATGAAGAGTTAGCAAGCCTACACATCAAAAGACTCATTGTGTAACACCATAACCCGTATACGCGAACCAATATGAGTTACAGATGTCACATCAGAAATTCAAAACATTTCTTTATTTAAACTGAGTAAAATTTTGTTTCGTTCAAACATCTCAAGTTTCATAACTTGAACAATTATTATAAAATAACTATTTAGAGAAAAATCATAATATTTATTCATACTATTATATTTAATACTATTTTTTAAGAAATTTCAGACATTTCATTCTCGTATACATGCCAGCTAAGACTTTAGAACACAGTTGGATGTCATCATTGTTAACTGTAAATATTTCCTTGGTGATTGATGCCAAGCTCAGCTCCTTACTCATTTTCTTCTCTTTTTCCTACGCGTGAAAATCATCACACGCTAAGTATAA
Source organism: Hibiscus syriacus (assembly GCF_006381635.1). NCBI lineage: Eukaryota > Viridiplantae > Streptophyta > Magnoliopsida > Malvales > Malvaceae > Hibiscus > Hibiscus syriacus. Next base: position 1,196,749 of record NW_024061878.1, on the reverse strand, counting down.
ACTTAGTGAGACAATCATATGAATATTTAACGCAATGCAACAAATAAATTTAAATGAATAACCATTCAATGCAATATGATCCCTTACCTGTATTCCAACCATGTTACCATACATTAACATGATATAACCGGATATCAAGTTTCTTACCAATACTTTCCATTATCCCATAAGCTCTTAACCTTATTTGCCTATTATCATTTTTTTAACTAATAACCATAGCCCAAATATAAACCTATGAGGACCATGGTATTCGAGTCAAATATGCACTGTAGTGCTTACACATAAGGTCGTGCCCACCATGCACCGGAGTGTATTACACATAAGGTTGTGCCCACCATGTGCACTGAAGTGCATTACACATAAGGTCATGCCCACCATATGCACCGAAGTGCTTAATCGATATGCATCTGGTAGACTCTATGGCATACCAACTATACCTTGTCCCTCAATGACTTACTTGGGCATATAGTCTATTTTTTTCATCCATGACAAAGTATATTATCATAATTTAACATTGGGTAGTTCATACCTGAAATATCATTCATGATAAATATCATATATGTTCATGATAACATCATATGTAACGATCAGTGATCAATGCATTTTATATTCAACCTTTAACATATTTAGAATATGTCAAATATATGTATATGACATAAATATCATGTCAATATAAACAAGGTAGACTCATCGCAAGTCCTACCCATTGATGTATAAAACATCCATGTATAATGTTATGCATGCATTGCACTCATTTTTACATTATATACAAGTCAAAATATAAGCCTCACTAAGCTTTAACTTGATCCTTTACTTCTAATTTGGTTAAAACCAAAACTTCTCATAATTTCATATCTTGACAGTTTGTACTACCTTTAAAGAAACATTATTATTATTATTAATATAAACATTTAAAAATTATTCCATTTATACCACAGGAAACTATATTCAAATACGAATCTATCCATATAATTCACTCATTCTATTTCAATTTGTACAATTTATGGTGAATTTTCATAGTTGACTGACAAAATCTATTTTGAGAAGAATCTGCTGCCCCGTTTTCTGACTTATCATTGGTTAAAAATTCATATCTTTTTTTATATACCTCGAAATCAGTTTCCGTTTGTTCTAAAAAAACTAGACTGGTATACTAGTCCAACTCTATAGAAATCATCATGTAATCATAGTTTTAGAATTTATGGTGATTTTCTAAACTTACTATCCAGAACATAAATTCTAAGCAGGTTTCACCAATTTGCATTTTCAACTTGTTCACTAATTCTATTAGCTCACCAAATGCACATATATGCATGCATCACAAATCATATAACATTTTTAGGAGTCACTCCTTACCATAGTAACTCCGTCACTGGTTCATCACAAGCCAATGTTTGTTCATTAACATAAGTACAAATTAAATTTGCACTCACCTTGTGTCCTTAGCTTGCAACATTCCTTGGAATTTCTCATTTCATCCTTAAGCCTCTCCTTTGCTTTAATAATATTTGATCTTGCTTCAAGCAATCAATCTCTAAATAAACATCATTACCCAAAATATACAAATTCAAACCAAATGTTATATCTTACTAACATAGGATACTTTTGAAATAAATTTCTAACAAATTTTCTGATGCTTATTCGATATAATTTCCATGTAACAACATAAATGTTGACCTTAATAATTCTAATTGACCACTCAAGTTCCATTTTATCCCAACTTCAAAAAATATTTTCACTTAAGCTCCATACATTTCCATATTTGTGATTTAAATCTCAACTTTTATAAGCTTTCTAAAATAATCCAATTTCACATCCTAACTTCAATTTCAACACTCAAACATTAATTTCCAGCATATCAAGTACACTATTAAACAATTACACAACAATCCAAAACTTTTCCAAAATTATCGATTAGGTCCTCTAACTTTTCAAAAATTATAGAATGGTCCCCAAAATTTTCTAAGGCTTGTAGAATACTTCCTACATCGTTTCTAGCCCTTACATAATTTTTGCAGAATTTTCCTCATCCTTTAAGACCAAGGCCGAATGGTTCAAAGTTCCAAAACTAGATTTTTCATGATTTTGCTCGATTTTGATTCGATTCAGCATGAAATCAACTTCCATCCAAACTTACATCATCTCTACAATCGAGCCCTAATCAAATTTCATCAAAATACAAAGTTCCATAACTCAATTGGCCGAATTTTAAGAACATTTCTAGGAAGATTGAACAGGTTTTTAAATCATCAAACAAGCTTGAAATAAATCTACAACCTCAAAAACATCAAGATACATCATCAATTCCATAAATATAATGTGAACATAAACCCTAGAATCTGGGATCTTTGAACCCATCCAATTAGCAAGCAATAATGTACCAAATGATAGCGTTTTCGAATAGAACAATTTTGTATTTCACGGCATGATTCAAATTCCTAATAAATTGACTTGAAAAATCAAAATAATTTTTTTTTTCTTACCTTGGCAAGGCTCACGGAAAAGCTTGAGAAGATGAAGAAATTCTCTTGAAAATTCTTCATCTTTCTTTATTAAATAATGAATTAAAAATTCATTAAATGTTAAATTACCAATTTACCCTTAAAATTAAAATATCTTTAGCAATTTACCCTTAATGAAACTTCATATTTAACAAAACTAAGACACCTCAACCTTATCATCTTCCAAAAGTCAAAGATGAATAAAATATTTCCCACTTTACTGTTTTGCCCTTGCAATTTCCCAAAATTACAATCTTGCCACTTTAATCCAAAGATCCAAATTTAACATGAAATTAAATCCTCAAATACAATGCTTCATATTATTTTCCATCATTTTAAAATGTGAGAATAATATTTCTAAGCTTAATTTATCATCAAAATTTTCCAAATTTTAACGAACGAATTTTTAATTTTTAATACCAAATCCGTACGAAAAATTATGATTCCCACAGAAACGTCATTATTGGGGGTAAACTGTTCATTTACAGGGCCGAATTACATAACTTTAAAAATTACATTTTAGTCCCTAAACTTTTCCAAAGTTTATACTTTGGCTACATAACTTTCAAATTTTACAATTTGGTTACTAACTAAATCCATTTATGGAATAAAAAATATTTTTGAGAAAATTACCACTTAGGTCCTTAAACTTTTCTAATTTTTTACTTTGGCCATTAAACTTTCAAAATTTATATTTTGGTCACTAACCAAAATTTTGGGGTATTACAATTATTCCCCCTTAAGAAAATTCGTCCTTGAATTTTCAATACGTACCTGATCTAAATAGACAAGGATGTTGTTTTTTTACTATTTGATTTCTTTGTAGAACTTTAATAAGTACTAATTCTTTTTCATAAGTCAAATCTGGCAGAATCTCTATTTCCTCTGGGGTGATAATATGTGAAGAATATGATTGATACTTAATGAGAATAGGCACATGAAAAACATTATGGATCTTGTCCATTTATGGAGTTACTTATAGTTGATAAGTCATTGATCCAACTTTTTTCAAGTATGCGCAAGACTTTTGTCAACACTTAAATGATTTTCCCATTACAAGGTCCATTGTAACTCGTTCCTACTCCCACTAAGGGATAGAAATAGGTTACAATAATTCAGAAGGCACTTGATACTTTCCTTTAACTTACTAACATGTCAGCCATTTAGAAACAAGCTCGATGATAACTTTTTTAATAATTGCTTTGAAACTCTTTCCTCGATAATATAAACACTCATCACATTTAACCTTAAAGTCTTTAGTTTCTCATTTTCCTAGTTGTTCTATCTTTGACAAGCACAACAAATTTCATCTTTTCTTTGAAGATCTTTTATTCGATCTAGCAACACAGGCTTTAAATTTAATTCTACAATCAAAATACCATCTTTCTTTAGAGACAAACACATATTCAAAACTCTCAAAATAGAAGTGTCTCTCAGCTTTATCGTATCAGCCACCGCATTAGCTTTTCCTATTTTCAGTTGATAAGCACATCATCATTCTTTAAGGAATTCAATCTATTTCTTTTCTTTTCACTCCTTCGAGCCAACACATACTTTTGACTTTTGAGATCCGTATAGATGTAAAGTCACTCACCATATAGATAGTGGTGTTATATCAACAAAGTAAACACAACTATTGCCAACTCGAGATCATGAGTCAGATAAATTTCTTTCATGATTCTATAGTTGCTTTGAAGCATAAACTTAAACTTTTCCTCTTGTACGAACACGCATTCCAAACCATTATGAAACACATTACTATAATTCAAATAATCTTTTCTAGATTCTAATTATGCTTACCTTGGAGCTTATGTCGATATTCTTTTTAACATCTCAAAGTTTTCTTGGCACTTAACAGTCCAAATAAATAACATGTCTTTCCCTAATCACTTGGTCAAAGGGAATATAATCATCGAAAATTTCTTTATGAACCTTTGATAGTAACCAACAAATCCCAATAAACTTTGAAATTCAAAAACATTATTTGGAATTCATCATTCAACTATATCTTGTGCTTCCTTGATATATATATTCTTATCCCCTTAGCTGAATCCACATGGCCAAGGAATACAACCTTAGACAACCAACATTTACACTTGGTAAACTTACCATGCAATTTTTCTCCCGAATAATTGGAAGAGCTATAAAAAAACATACATTGTGTTCTTCCCTGGTCTTACAACATATCACAATAACATCAATGAACACTAACACCAATTTATCCAAGTATAACTAAAATATTCGGTTGATCTAATCCATAAGTGTCGCAGGAACATTCGATAAACCAAATGACAGTATTGCAAACTAGTAGTGTTCATATCGAATTCTAAAAACAGTCTTAGGAATATCTTCTTCCTCATATTTAACTAATAATATACCGATAGGAGATCCGATTTGGGAGACACATATACACCTTATTAACTGATGAAAAGATTACCAATCCTCGGAAGAGGATATTTTTTCTTCTTTGTTACCTTATTTAACGGACAATAATCCATACATAATTTCATAGACTTGTCTTTCTTGTTCAAAATAACACTAGTGCATCCCAGATGACACGCTTAGTCTTGTAATTTCAGCCGGAGCCATTCGATACAAGGCTATAGATAAACACAATATCTAATAACATCTTTATTTCAATTTCTATATCTCATTCTAGAGGTAATTCATGTAACTTTTGTAGATACACAATTGTATACCCTCAAAAAGTTGGAATATCTTCTAACTTAACTACGAAAGTTTAAGTATCTACCTCATCCACTAAGAAGGCTTAACAACCTTATAGCAATAACTTCATAATAGTTACTGATGAAATCCCAGTAGGGAACAATTTTACTCTCTTTCCCTACCACTAATATCTCGAAACTTTTTAAATTCTTTAAAATCAATCGCTCTAAGCGATAATTCATTGCAACATGGTAGGGGGTAATCAATCCATTAAAAAAAATTACCTTCGAAAGGTAATTGTATCTAGCCTATTAGAGATCAACACGTTGAATCTTTAACAAGCAATTACTGTCTACAAATACTACTTACCCTCGCCTTCAAACCTAAAGGGTTAGGCGCACAATTCACTTAAGATCAGTTCTTTCAGAATGTTTCATTCTTTAATCCATACTATAGTTATGCATGAACGAGGGGTTGTCCATAATCCAACATTGGCACTTCCTATTGTGCAAATACATCTTCTTATCAGGCTAAATAGCATAATTGTGGTTAACAACATTATTATCACTATTAGCTTATTTTTGAACCTTTTGCTCGATCGCGTTCTTCAAACCGTCAAAACACATATTTTTTCATACATTATATTTATTTACCTTTATAAGTAAGGAGTAGCATCAATCGAACATTATAATCACCAAATCAATAACAATGACATCCTAGTTGCATGTATACACTTTGTAACACAAAACAAGCTCGGTTTAGTCCTAGAATCAGCTAAACCTGTAGCTCTGATACCAATAAATATAACACCCATAACTCGTATACGCGAACCAATACGAGTTATAGATGCCACATCAGAAATTCAAATCATTTCTTTATTTAAACTGAGTAAAATTTTATTTCATTTAAACATCTCAAGTTTCATAACTTGAATAATGATTATAAAATAATTATTCAGAGAAAAACCATAATATTTATTCATACTATTATTTATATTTAATACTAACTATTTTAAGAAATTTCAGACATTTCATTCTCGTATACATGCCAACTAAGACTTTTAGAACATAGTATGATGTCATCATTGTTACATGTAAATATTTCCTTGGTGATTGATGCCAAGCTCAGCTCCTTACTCCTTTTCTTCCCTTTTTCCTACGCGTGAAAATCATCACACGCTAAGTATATACTTAGTGATACAATCATATGAATATTTAAAGCAATGCAACAAATAAATTTAAATGAATAACCATATTCAATTCAATATGATCCCTTTACCTGTATTCCAACCATGCTACCATATATTAACGTGATATAACTGGATATCAAGTTTCTTACCAATATACTTGCTATTTATCCCATAAGCTCTTAAGCTTATTTTCATGTTTATCATTTATTAACCAATAAACCATAGCCCAAATATAAACCTACGAGGACTATGGGTATTCGAGTCAAATATATGCATCGTAGTGCTTACATATAAGGTCGTGCCCACCATATGCACCGGAGTGCATTACACATAAGGTTGTGCACACCATGTGCACTGAATTGCATTACACATAAGGTCGTGCCCACTATATGCACTAAAGTGCTTAATCGATATACAATTGATGCTAGACTCTATAGCATGCCAGCTATACCTTGCCCTGTATCACCCATATTCCGTATACCTTTCCGTACACGAGATATAGATGTCACATCACTTTTTAAAACATTTTGTCATTTGAAAACCCATAAAATTTTGTTTCAATTTTAACAACCATAAAGTATAATGTTCATAGAAGCCAAATACTAAAAATATCATTTTAAATACATTACAAAATATTTACTTTAGTTCCATTACATGCTAGCTAAGTTTTCAAAATGAATAAGATTGTCCCTATGTTACTGACAAGTCAACCTTTAATTGATGAAAGTTGTTACTGCTGCACTTCTTACTCCGCAAAACCTTGATTGTTCCCTACGCGTGAAATCAACACACATTAAGTATTTACTTAGTGAGACAAAATACTGTAAAGATATCACAATTTATACATCATTATTTTATGACTATTGAATGAAGAAATTAAATTTCATACAATTATCAGAATTTTTCTTAGTAGGCCCAACATACCTATCATTCTGTATATTTTTCCCCATTATTCATTATTTTCCTTGGGTACATTGAATGAGAAAATACTATACATAGATTGCATTAAAGTGCCAATTGATCATGTATATTTTATAATCATCACGGGTGGCACCTTAAGCATTGTTAATACACCATTTTATATTTTTATTTGGGGCATCCTTTCACACCCTTAAAGTATTGTTTACGTTTTTCTTTATGATATTCATTCATACCAATTATGCATTGTTTTACATTTTATCTATATGACATCCTTTTATACCTCTTATGCACCGTTTCTATCAAAATACATTATAATTCCTTTAGCCTTTTACCCAAAGGCCTTTAGCCTTTCACCTAACTTGCATGATTGACACTTTTCTGCCACCTACATAGCTAGGCCATTAATCTTTTACTCAAATGTATTTAACCTTTTATCTAACTGGTATAATTGACACCTTTCTACCCAATTGCACAACTAGGCCATTAATCTTTTACTTTAGAACTGTTTTTACTCTAATAATTATTCATAATATTACTTAACTCTTTCAATTCATTAAAAATTCTATAGTTTTCATACATTGTGCCAATACAGTAATTCACAAACTTATTATAATTTAAGTGGGTTGTACACCCACTACTAATACGGTAATTCATAAACTTATTATGAATTTCTTAGTTTTGCACTAATTTGTATCATCCATAAGGATTAGATAAGTCCCTATTATTGAAACCAAACTTCTTCATACTATTATCATAAACATCCTTAGTATGTCCGGCATACTTTTCTTTCTTGTACATTTTTCTTTTCATTTTTCTTTAATAATTATTCGTTAATTTCATTTATGGAATCCTTTCATGCTTTAGTGCATACTTTCATGTATTTCATTTATGGCATCCTTTCATGCCTTAATGCATCTGTTCATGCATTTTTAGTTATGGCATCCTTTCATGCCTTAATGCATCATTTCATGCTTTTCATTTATGGCATCATTTCATGTCTTAATACATCCGTTCATGCATTTCAGTTATGGCATCTGTTGGGATTTTCGGAAGCTCGAAACGACAACTGGAACGATTTGCAAAGAGGGGTCGGAACGGTTTTTGTGTTTAGGGAGTAAGGAGATTGAAAGATAGAGAATTGCACAGCGATTTATAGTGGTTCGACTTTCTCAATCAAAGTCTACGTCCACTACCTTAGCTCCTCACCAAGGATTTTCCAACAAATTCATTAATTTGTTCTTTCTTTTGAGGATAAAAGAGTAACCTTACAAACTCCCTAGTTTTTCCGGGCTAAACTAGAACCTTTCCCTAGCTTTTACACGGGATTAGCTAGAACCTTTCCCCTTTACAATAGGATAAAAGATGTAAACAAGAAAACCTCTCTAAGGTAGGTGTTTACAAGATTGAGCTCACAAGAACAAAATATTTACAAGAGAAAGATGAAATAAGAATGAAAAACTCTTCTCTTGTGTTTGATTGCTTGGATAATTGTTCTCTTTCTTCTTCAAGTGTCCTCAGCTTGTATTTAGAGCTTGGATTGAGTTTGAAGTCGTATATAGCCGTTGGGGATGTTTTGGAGCCGTTTGGGGATGATTTTTATACTCAAAAAGGTTGCCCAGAATAGAGGGAATCGGTACCCCTTCATAGGGAATCGATACCCCTTCATAATATTCAAATATTATGACCGTTGGGCTGTTGAACAGGGGGGAATGGTACCCCCTGGGGGGGAATCGGTACCCCCTGGACATTCTGTTTTTCTCAGAGGTAAAAACCTGCAGGGGGTATCTGTACCCCCTGGGGGGTATCTGTACCCGGGGTATCTGTACCCCCTAGGGGGGAATCTATACCCCCTGGGCAATCTTGAAACCCCTTAAAATATTTTGGCTCAAATCCGAATTTTAATTGATTTTGAATTATTTTTGAAGCCTTTTAAAAACTTTGAATAAATTCAATTAAGTCCAAAAACATTTTGTAAATTCAATTCAAGTCCAAAAACCAATTTGCCTTAATTGTTATATCGAAACATAGTTCAACAATCTCCCCCTTTTTGATATAACAAAACATTTGAAAAATTGTTTTTGACAAACTCCCCCTTAGTAAAATGTTTAATGAAAAGATACTAGTTGTTGGAAAACATATGAAAATGTTAAGCTCCCCCTTTTCTCCTTTTTCATTAAGAATTGAATTTTTCAAACCATAACCTCTCCCCCTTTTGTTATATCAAAAATAATTCAATCTTTGAAGTTCAAAATAACTTTGGAGAGTAAGTAGTAAATTTGACATTTTAAAATCATTTGAAAAATCAAAACCCCCCCTGAATAAATGCATTCCAAATAAAATTAAGCTTTTAAGTTCATGACACTTAAACAAAATATTGAATTTCTACAAATAATAACAAACATGTTAGAGGCACATGAAATTCATATATCCAAGTCTAAAATACTTTATGCAATACCAATTGTTGAAATTTGATATTAATACCAATTGTTAAAATTAAGTGCATATGCATAAAGTTTTCCAAAAATGTTATGCATTTGAAAATTTTGATATCAATTGTTAGAGAGATATCATTTTCATTTAAACCACATGCATAAACATTCAAATTTAGGTCAAAATTTTTTAAAATTTGTAAAATCAAAGTATTTGAAAAATTGATATCAATTGTTAGAGAGATATCAATTGCATTACAACCAATTTTGACCAAAATTTTATTATGATGAACTAAAAATTTTGAAAAATTATTAAGACATTAAAATGTTCATCATAATTTCTTTTTAACATACATGAGATTAAAAATAATACATAATTACTTAAAATCAAAACTCATGCATGCTTAAAATTAAATGAGCAACCAAATAACCAAAATTAAAAGCATTAAGCTTAGAGGTTACCCATTCCTTTTTCATGTGTGGCTAGAGCATCTTGAATATCATCATCTTCATCATTGGAATCATCTTCATCACTCCAAGATGCAACAAATGTCTTCTTCCCCTTTTTCTTTAGAAGAGGACATTCATACATGACATGCCCCTTTCTTTGACAATCGAAACATACCGGGGGACTCTTCTTCTTGGTTGATTCATGTTTCACTTCCTTGGAAATCATGAATCTCTTGAGTTCCTTTAAGAGCTTGACCATTTCTTCTTTTTGTTCATCATCGTCTTCATCAACCTCATCACTTGAATCTTGATAGCTTTCATTGATGCCTACGTCCTCATTCTTCTTCTTCTTGTTTTTCTTCTCTTCCCTTTCTTCATCTTCCTTCACCATCATCTCATGAGTGAGAAGGGAACCAATTAGCTCATCGAGAGTGAGAGACTTTAGGTTTCTTGCTTCGATAATGGCCGTCTTCTTTGATTGCCACTCCTTTGGAAGAGAGTAAATCATCTTCCTCACAAGCTTCTCATTTTGAATTACTTCTCCATATCCATTGAGACCGTTGACAATCATAGAGAATCTATCCGTCATAGGTTTGATGTCTTCATCGGGTTTCATCTTGAAGTTCTCGTAGCTATGGTTGAGAAGACTTTTCTTTGATTCCCTCACTTCGTCGGTTCCTTCATGAGTGACTTGGAGCTTATCCCAAATCTCTTTGGCACTGGAACAAGATGAGACTCTTCCATATTCATTTGGGCCTAAAGCACAAAATAGAATATGTATAGCCTTAGAATTAAGCTGAAAATTTTTCTGCTCTTCTCTACTCCAATCGTTGTACTTACCGGGTGGAAAGGAGTAACCGTCCATGATTGAGTACCAAGCTCCTAGATTGTATGATTTAATGAAGTACATCATCTTATTCTTCCAATGTGCATAATTTGCTCCATTGAAGAAGGGTGGCTTGTTGACCGGTTGTGAATCCATAATAGGATATTCTTCAAGATAATAAGCACCGGAGGAAAAAGTCATTTCTTTGTCGGTTGCGTCGGGAATTGATAGAGCTTCTTCTAGGATCGTCTCAAGGTGGTTAAACCTTCTTAACGAGTTAGGCTCTGATACCAATTGTTGGGATTTTCGGAAGCTCGAAATGATAACTGGAACGATTTGCAAAGAGGGGTCGGAACGGTTTTTGTGTTTAGGGAGTAAGGAGATTAAAAGATAGAGAATTGCACAGCGATTTATAGTGGTTCGACTTTCTCAATCAAAGTCTACGTCCACTACCTTAGCTCCTCACCAAGGATTTTCCAACAAATTCACTAATTTGTTCTTTCTTTTGAGGATAAAGAGTAACCTTACAAACTCCCTAGTTTTTCTGGGCTAAACTAGAACCTTTCCCTAGCTTTTACACGGGATTAGCTAGAACCTTTCCCCTTTACAATAGGATAAAAGATGTAAACAAGAAAACCTCTCTAAGGTAGGTGTTTACAAGATTGAGCTCACAAGAACAAAATATTTACAAGAGAAAGATGAAATAAGAATGAAAAACTCTTCTCTTGTGTTTGATTGCTTGGATAATTGTTCTCTTTCTTCTTCAAGTGTCATCAGCTTGTATTTATAGCTTGGAATGAGTTTGAAGTCGTATATAGCCGTTGGGGATGTTTTGGAGCCGTTTGGGGATGATTTTTATACTAAAAAAGGTTGCCCAGAATAGAGGGAATCGGTACCCCTTCATAGGGAATCGATACCCCTTCATAATATTCAAATATTATGACCGTTGGGCTGTTGAACAGGGGGGGAATCGGTACCCCCTGGGGGGGAATCGGTACCCCCTGGACATTCTGTTTTTCTCAGAGGCAAAAACCTGCAGGGGGTATCTGTACCCCCTGGGGGAGGTATCTGTACCTGGGGTATCTGTACCCCCTGGGGGGGAATCTATACCCCCTGGGCAATCTTGAAACCCCTTAAAATATTTTTGGCTCAAATCCGAATTTTAATTGATTTTGAATTATTTTTGAAACCTTTTAAAAACTTTGAATAAATTCAATTAAGTCCAAAAACATTTTGTAAATTCAATTCAAGTCCAAAAACCATTTTGCCTTAAATTTTTATATCGAAACATAGTTCAACAGCATCCTTTCATGTCGATAATGCAACCATATGCATTATTATTTTGGCATCCTTTCATGCTGATAATGCACCCATATGCATTATTGTTTTGGCATCCTTTCATGCCTATAATGCACCCATATGCATTATTATTTTGGCATCCTTTCATGCCTATAATGCACCCATATGCATTATTATTTTGGCATCCTTTCATGCCGATAATGCACCCATATGCATTATTATTTTGGCATCCTTTCATGCCGATAATACACCCATATGCATTATTATTTTGATCATTCGTTTTAAAGTAGTTCATACTCTAAAACTCATTTATAATATCCTTTCCATACATGAAATAAAAAAATATTAACTACTGTACAACATACATTAAAATTAAAACATTCTAACATGTCTCATTACAAATCGTCTTCATCTCAATTGCATACAATAAATGTACTCACCTGATAATCCTCGCTACTAAGATGTAGAGATATCTTGCTAATCATCAACTTTATTTTCCCCCTTTTCTTAATAGATTATGGAGCTTGGTTATGATCTACACAATCATTCATTCAATACATATACCATACCAAATGTTAGTATATTCCTTAGCATTATACTTTAATAATATTCAAAGTATCATTATTTCAATTTCTAATACAAATTTCAACTTATCTTGCCGTTCTAAGCTCAATAGTATCGGTACTACTACTCTGGTATCAATACTTCTATACTATGGTACCGATATCCCCTTTCGATATCAATACCATTTCTATATTCTGTGTTGCATGATATCGATACCCTTCTTTCAGTATCGATACTACTATACTATGGTATCAATACTCTCTTTTAGTATCGATACCATTTTGACATTCTGGATCCATGGTATCGATACTTCCCTTTGTTAGTATTGATACCCTTTCAGTATCGATACCACTTGCATCGGTACCGATATTGTTCGTCCCATTTATACCTATTTACACCTATAGTATCGATATTCTTCTATCAGTACTGATACCATTGCCCATATTTACCATTTTTCAGCTCGATTTTCACTTAATTTTCCCTTCTAATCTTATACTTTTACCTATAACAATACTATTTAACTCCTATTTACTTAACCCAACTAACTTTACTTCATTTTTCCACCTTTAACGTCTAACATATTCATAGAACATCACAACTCAAGAATCATATCATTTTTCTAAACATGTTTTTATTATATCTCATGCTTCTAATCTCTTATTCAATCCTTTGACAAGTCAATTCTACTAATAATCCTTAATAAAAACACATATATCAACATATCATTCAAAAACCCATTTCTTTAAATCTCCTATAAAACATCCACCACTTAGTTTTGATCTTCTTTACTCCTTAAGCTTATATATCATTTCATGTTACCAAAGAAACCTATAATTTAAAGGAAACACTAGCTAATGGAAGTTTACCTTATTCTAGAGAGGAGAGCAATACCAACGTGAAGAAGAAGAAGAGTAGGAAATGTTTTACCTTCCTCTTTCCTCCTATTTAAAATCCCTAATACATTTTTAAATTCATTTCCCTCTTAAAAGACCAAAGTACCCTTTTAACTTATCTATTGATACAAATTAGTCTAAACACTATTCCAAATTATTTTTCTCATCTTTTACCATTTATTCAATTAAATCTTAAATTTTAAAATCTTTTCGATATAGTCCTTGATCTGATATTTTGGGTATTACAATTCTCCCCTTAAGAAAAATTTGTCCTCGAATTTAAAGACTTTATACCTTTACCACCATAATTCAACTAGAGGAATTATTAGGTTACAGGGTTTCTGGATTTTCTTGAGTCCAGATCTGTATTGGTTCTTTTTCATAATTTAACTCTGGTCGAACACTATTTCCCCAATTTAAGAACATGCAATGGATCTTATCGGTAATTAACAAGTAATGACACATGAAAACATTATAGGTCTTGTCCATTTCGACAGGTAAAAACTAACTAATAAAAATCTCATAAGGTTCAATAACTCTCGGACTCAGTCCACACCACAATATTTCCTCTCAATGCGATACTTTCAGAAAAACCTTATCACCTTCTTGCTATTCAATATCTTTTCTCTTTAGATCAACATAAGACTTTTGTTAATCGAGAGCGATCTTAACTAATTATCTTCTGTAACTTTCATTTTATAATAAGTTTCTTTCATTAACTTAGGGTCAACTAGATTCCGATCTAATAAAAACATCGGTTTCATCTTTAATTCAGCTTATAGTGCCCTTTTCATTCAATACTAATTGCACATCTATAGCTCTCAAAATTGCCAAAGGTTTCTTACCAAGTACATCTACAACAACCTTGGCCTTTCATGGAAGATAATCAATGATCACATCATAATCCTTTACCCTACTCAAGCTGTATAAACACTGGTGTCTTTATTACAATCCTCTTTAGCATTTCACAACTCTCTTGACCTCTTTTTAGTACTTCGATAATAACCAGTAAGTCCTCAAAAAAATCCAAACTTAAGGATCATTCTTTGGGAGTTTCCAATTACTACATCATGAGTTTTCCTTAGGATCTGTTCTTATACCGTATGCTAAAACAACCTGGCCAAAGAAAACCATCTCTGCTAACCAGAATTTCACATTGGTCTAGTTTGGCATACAAGTTCTTCTCTCGAATAGTCTTATTTAACTTCCAAAAGCTATGCATAACAACATAGGTTTATCTTTCTTTTCTCTAATCACACAAATACTTCCCAAGATGAAATACTTGGTCTGATAAAACTTTGATCAATTAACTCTTATAATTGAGACCCTAATTCTCTTAACTCACTTAAATCATTTGATACTAAATCATAGAAATATGTTCAATACCTTAATAACCATCAACCTTGAATTCAACCTCTCGATCTAGAGATAGTAAATAAATTTACCCAAAAATACATCAATAAACTACCAATTTTTGTGAAATTATCAAACAATTATACTTTAATTATTTGAGTATCTATCACATTAGCTATAAAATATATATATATATATATATATATATTTTTGACATCAATTTCTTCACAATCATTATCGTTGTTCCCTTGAACAATGATTTTTTTTGAATTAATCGTCTTTGGAGAAAACCATCCTATACTCAATAAATCTTAACTTATCAAATGATAATTCCACCAAGTTCACCGGGAACATAGCCCCTGGAATCTTTATCAATTGTTTACTACATGTCCAACTCACCTTTGCATTATGACCCACTAAGGTTTACTACTATCATCTCAATCGAGATTAAGTTAAATAGAATACTTTTATTTTTAAAATCTTTCATTTCCCTTTTGAGGAAATCCGTGTAACTTTTTCATATCCATTTAAAAATATTCTCGAGCAATTGAAACATTTTCTCTCTCAACTATGAAAGTCTAGTTATCCACATCATTTAATAAGGAGACTTGATTACTTTGTAGTAATAACTTCATAGCAGTTAATGATAAAAAAATACACTATTAAAGAAATTTACTCTTTTTTCTATCATTACGAACTTGACAATTTTTCAAGTTCTCGAGAACTAATCTCGATTTTAAATAATAATTTATTAAAGTATGAAATGGGTAGAAAATCCATTTTCACCAATTACCTTCTAAAAGTAACTCTATTAGGTTCATAAAACTTAACATTTATTCTTAAACAACTCATAATCAATTGATCTTCTAATAATTCATCTTTCTATAAGCTTTTAGCGGTCAATTATTTACCGCTTACTCATTTTCTCAAATGCAGAAACATTGTTAAACGCTGGGGAACTCCTTCCATAGAATGGAGGAAACTCCCTAATAACTTCTACCCTTATACGGGTATGATACTGAAATCATGTCAGATTCTCTTGGGTCGATTTTGATCTCGACCTTCTTTTCAATATCATCTACTTTCTTACCTTTGTCCTTATTTTCTGACATCTATTAGGACATATATATAAGAATAACACTCAAGTTGATAAGGAGTGACATCAATCACACTCTAATTGACACCATATCAGTAACTTTGACAATCTTAATGGCATGTAATCCATTTTCTCAATTCAATTAAACTCGGTTTCGGTCGAGAATCGGCTAAACTTGTAGCTCTGATACCAATAAATGTAACACCCATATTTCATATACCTTTCCGTACATGAGATACAGATGTCACATCACTTTTTAAAACATTTTGTCATTTTAAATCCCGTAAAATTTTGTTTCAATTTTAACAACCACAAAGTATGATATTCATAGAAGCCAACTACTAAAATCATCATTTTAAATACATTACAAAATATTTACTTTAGTTCCATTACATGACAACTAAGTTTTCAAAATGAATAAGATTGTCACCATGTTACTGACGAGTCAACCTTTAATTAATGAAAGTTGTTACTGCTGCAATCCTTACTCGGCAAAATCTTGATTGTTCCCTACGCGTGAAATCAACACACGTTAAGCATTTACTTAGTGAGACATAATACTGTAAATATATCACAATTTATACATCATTATTTTATGACTATTGAATGACGAAATTAAATTTCATACAATTATCAGAATTTTTCTTAGTAGGCCCAGCATACCTATCCTTCTATATATTTCCCCCCATTATTCATTATTTTCCATGGGTACATTGAAAGGGAAAATACTATACATGTATTGCACTAAAGTGCCAATTGATCATGTATCTTTTATAATCATCATGGGCGGCACCTTAAGCATTGTTAACACACCATTTTATATTTTTATTTGGGGCATCCTTTCATGCCCATTAAGTATTGTTTACGTTTTTCTTTATGGTAACCGTTCATACCAATTATGCATTGTTGTACATTTTATCTATATGACATCCTTTCATACCACTTATGCATTATTTATATCAAAATGCATTATAATTCCTTGTCTTTTACCCAAAGGCCTTTAGCCTTTCATCTAACTTGCATGATTGACACTTTTCTGCCACATGTATAGCTAGACCATTAATATTTTACTCAAATGTATTTAACCTTTCATCTATCTGGTATAATTGACACCTTTATGCCCAATTGCACAACTAGGCCATTAATATTTTAATTTAGAACTATTTTTACTCTAATAATTATTCATAATATCACTTAACTCTTTCAATTCATTAAAAATTCTATAGTTTGCATATGTCGTACCAATACAGTAATTCACAAACTTATTATAATTTATGTGGGTTGCACACCCACTACCAATACGGTAATTCATAAACTTATTATGAATTTCTTAGTTTTGTACTAATTTGTATCATCCATAAGGATTATATAAGTCCCTATTATTGAAACCAAACTTTTTCATACTATTATGATAAACATCCTTAGTATTTCCAACATCCCTTTCTTTATCGTACATTTTTCTTTAGTAATTATTCATTAATTTCATTTATGGCATCCTTTCATGCATTTCATTTATGGTACCCTTTCATGCCTTAATGCATCCATTCATGCATTTTTAGTTATGGCATCCTTTCATGCTTTAATGAATCCTTTCATACATTTCATTTATGGCATCCTTTCATGCCTTAATGCATCCGTTCATGCATTTCAGTTATGGCATCCTTTCATACCAATAATGCACCCATATGCATTATTATTTTGGCATCCTTTCATGTCGATAATGCACCCATATGCATTATTATTTTGGCATCCTTTCATGCCGATAATGCGCCTATATGCATTATTATTTTGAAATCTTTCATACCTATAATGCACCCATATGAATTATTTTTTTGGCATCCTTTCATGTATATAATGCACTCATATACATTATTATTTTGGCTTCCTTTCATGCCTATAATGCACTCATAGGCATTATTATTTTGGCATCCTTTTATGCCGATAATGCACCCATATGCATTATTATTTTAGCATCCTTTCATGCCGATAATGCACCTATATACGTTATTATTTTGTTCATTCGTTTTAGAGCAATTCATACTCTAAAACTATTTTAGAATATCCTTTCCATACATTAAATAAAAACATTTTAACTACTATACAACATACATTAAAATTAAAACATTCTAACTTGACTCATTACAAATTGTCTTCATCTCAATTGCATACAATAAATGTACTCACCTGACAAGCTCCGCTACTAAGATTAAAGATATCAGGCTAATCAACAACTTTATTTTTCCCCTTTTCTTTCTAGATTTAGGAGCTTGGTTATGATCTACACAATCATCCATTCAAGACATATAACATACCAAATGTTAGTATATTCCTTAGCATTATACTTTAATAATATTCAAAGTATCATTAATTCAATTTCTATTACAATTTCAACCTATCTCATCGTTCCAAGCTCAATGTATCGATACTGCTACTCTGGTATCGATACTTCTATACTATGGTACCGATAGCCCCTTTCGATATCAATACCATTTCTATATTATGTGTTACATGGTATCAATACCCTTCTTCTAGTATCGATACTACTATACTATGGTACCAATACCCTTCTTTCAGTATCGATACTACTATACTATGGTACCGATACTCTCTTTCAGTATCGATACCATTTTCACATTATGGATCCATGGTATCGATACTTCCCTTTGCTAGTATCGATACCCTTTCTGTATCGGTACCAGTTGCATCGGTACCGATACTGTTCGTCCCATTTATACCTATTTACACCTATAGTATCGATACTGTTCTATCAGTATCGATACCATTGCCCAGATTTACCATTTTTCATCTCTATTTTCACTTAATTTTCCCTTATAATCTTATACTTTTACCTCTAAGAATACTATTTAACTTCTATTTACTTAACCCAACTAACTTTACTTCATTTTTCCACCTTTAACATCTAACATATTGATAGAACATCACAACTCAAGAATCATATCATTTTTCTAAACATGTTTTTAATCATATCTCATGCTTCTAATCTCTTATTCAATCCTTTGACAAGTCAATTCTACTAATAATCTTTAATAAAAACACATATATCAATATATCATTCAAAAACCCATTTCTTTAAATCTTCTATAAAACATCCACCACTTAGTTTTAATCTTCTTTACTCATTCCTTAAGCTTATATATCATTTCATGTTACCAAAGCAACCTATAATTTAAAGGAAACACTAGCTAGTGGAAGTTTACTTTATGCTAGAGAGGAGAGCAATACCAACGTGAAGAAGAAGAAGAAGAGTAGGAAATACTTTACTTTCCTCTTTCCTCCTATTTAAAATCCCTAATATATTTTTAAATTCATTTTCCCTCTTAAAAGACTAAAGTGCCCTCTTAACTTATCTATTGTTACAAATTAGTCTAAACACTATTCTAAATTATTTTTCTCATCTTTTATCACTTATTCAATTAAATCTTAAATTTTTAAATCTTTTCGATATTGTCCCTGATCTGATATTTGGGGTATTACAGTGCCTCAATGACTTAGTCTATTGTTTTCCATCCATAACAAAGTATATTATCATAATTTAACTTTGGGTAGTTCATACCCGAAATATCATTCATGATAAATATCATATATGTTCATGATAACATCATATGTAACGATCAGTGATCAATGCATTTTATATTCAACCTTTGACATATTTAGAATATGTCAAATATATGAATATGGCATAAATATCATGCCAATATAAACAAGGTAGACTTATTGCAAGTCCTACCGAATGATGTATAAAACATCCATGTATAATGTTATGCATGCATTGAACTCATTTTTAAATTATATACAAGTTAAAATGTAAGCCTCACTAAGCTTTAACTTGATTCTTTACTTCTAATTTGGTTAAAACCAAAATTTCTCATAATTTCATATCTTGACAGTTTGCACTACCTTTAAAGAAACATTATTATGTATTAATATACACCTTTAAAAATTATTCGGTTTATACCAATAGAAACTAGACTCAAATATGAATCTATCCATATAAATCAATCCTTCTAGTTAAATTTATACAATTTATGGTGAATTTTCAAAGTTGACTGACAGAATCTGTTTTGAGCAGAATCTGCTACCCTTTTTCTGATTTTTCTGATCTATTGTTGGTTAAAAATTCATATCTTTTTGTATATACCTCGAAATCAGTTTTCGTGTGTTCTAAACAAAACTATACTGGTATACTAGTCCAACGGTGTAAAAATCATCCTGTAATCATTTTTTTATAATTTATGGTGATTTTCTTAACTTACTATCCAGAACATGAATTCTAAGCTGGTTTCACCAATTTGCATTTTCAACTTGTTCACTAATTTTATTAGCTCACCAAATGAACATATATGCATGCATCACAAATCACATAACATTTTTAGGAGTCACTTCTTACCATAGTAACTCCATCACTGGATCATCGCAAGCCAATATTTGTTTGCTAACCTAAGTACAAATTAAATTTGTACTCACCTGGTGTCCTTAGCTTGCAACATTCCTTGGAATTTCTCATTTCATCCTTAAGCTTCTCCTTAGTTTTAATAATATTTGATCTTGATTTCAAGCACTCAATATCTAAATAAACGTCATTACCAAACATATACAAATTCAAACCAAATGTTAAAATCTTACTAACATAGGCATACTTTAGAAAATAAATTCCTAACAAATTTTCCCATACTCATTCGATACAATTTCCATGTCACAACATAAAAAATCCAATTTCACATCCTAACTTCAATTTCAACACTCAAACATTAATTTCTAGCATATAATGTCCAATATTAAACAATTACACAACAATCCATAACTTTTTCAAAATATCTGATTAGGTCCCCTAACTTTTCAAAAAATTACATAATGACCCCAAAATTTTCTAAGGATTGTAGAATACTTCCTACATTATTTACACCCCTTACATAATTTTTGCAGAATTTTTCTCATCCTTTAAGACCAAGGTCGAATGGTTAAAAGTTCCAAAACTAGATTTTTCATGATTTTGCTCGATTTTGATTCGATTCAAGTATGAAATCAACTTCCATCCAAACTTACATCATCTCTACAATCAAAGCCCTAATCAAATTTCATCAAAATATAAAGTTTCATAACTCAATAATTTAGCCAAATTAAAAAAAAAATTATAGGAAGATTGAACATGTTTTAATCATCAAACAAGCTTGAAAATGAAACTACAACCTCAAAAATATCAAGATTTATTATCAATTCCATAAATCCTAGAATTTGGGATCTTTGAACACCAACCAAATTAGCAAGCAATAATGATACCAAATGATAGCGTTTTTCGAATAGAATAATTTTGTATTTCACGACATGATCTAAATTCCTAATAAATTGGCTTGAAAAATCAAAAGAAATTTTTTTCTTGCCATGGCAAGGCCCACGACAAATCTTGAGAAGATGAAGAAATTCTCTTGAAAATTCTTCATCTTTCTTTATTAAATAATGAATTAAAAATTTGTTAAATGTTAAATTACCAATTTACCCTTAAAATTAAAATATCTTTACTAATTTACCCTTAATGAAACTTCTTATTTATCACAAAACCAAGAAACCTCAACCTTATCATATTTGGCCACATAACGTTCAAAATTTATAATTTGGTCACTAACCAAATCCATTTATGGAATAAAAACTTTAGAAAAATTTTGAACCTTAAAAATTCTTCATTCTTGGGGTAAATTGTCATATACAGGGCCATGTTACATAACTTTTCTAAAGTTTATACTTTGGCCACTTAACATTCAAAATTTATAATTTGGTCACTAACCAAATCCATTTATGGAATAAAAAATCTTTTTGGAAAAATTACAACATATGTCCTTAAACTTTTCCTAATTTTATACTTTAGCTATCAAACTTTCAAAATTTACATTTTGGTCACTAACCAAAATTTTGGAGTATTCCACATCAAAAGGAATAAAAATAAGAAAAATAATAATGTAAAAATTGAGAGGATTAAGAAGAGAAAAATTTGTTTATTTTGTTGAAAAAAATGTTTTAAATAAATGTATGAATTTGAGTTTAAGTTTTTTTAAATAACCAGGATATTCATTTATCAAAGTCCTATCAATAATCGACTTGCCAAATACCGACTAAACAAATACAGTCATGAATATCGAAAATAACATATAACAATGATCGCTTAGAAATAGCATAAAAACAAAACTATTAACAAGTGAAGCAACGATGTACAAAAACTGAACACACCAACGGCTCTGAGTATTAAATATTAAGGAGAGAAACTTGAAGAAGCACCAAAATGGCTCCCACCCGGTACCTTTATGCATTAAACAATGAACCGTCTTGAACAAATGAATTGAGGAACCATGCATCGGGAAAACATCAACCATGTATTTAGGTAAAATAAAAAACTGAGAAGAAAACCAAATAAAAAAACTATACCGAGAGTCCAAAAACATTGGTAGCCATGATACCCTTTACTATAGAAAGGACCAAGATTATTATTATATTAAATACAAGAAAACATAACTAAAAATGACAGGGTGGTGGCCGGAGAAGACCACAACCACTGTCGAACAGAAAAAATTGAAAACTGCCCAATAGTGTTAGTAATTGTTGCAGAGAGTTTGTGAGTGAGTAAGTGGAGTATGAATTTGAGTTTAGCTAAACGTTATGGTTTGCAATTATATATGAAACTTAAAAAACTGAAAACTTACCATTGATATTGATAAATTTTGTAAAATTGGTACAACATGGGAATACAATTACAAAGGATTTATCGGCCCGCTAGATATCCTGGGAGATGCAAACAGTGCTTCATGTTTTGTCCTTCACTTCTACAGTGGCCACATAGCTTCGGCATACCTTGATCTCATTAAGAGTCATCCATATCAGTATGAATTCGACTAGATTCAGAACGACCCCTCAACTTCTTTCGTAATTGTGGATTGGGTAACCATTCTTCTGATACAGTAAGTGGCCAATATGCATCGTTCGAGAGATACTTAAACTCGCAACTGCATATGTTGCGCATAGTATGCAGGTTATAACAATCATCAACATAAATGTTTGGGTCTACATTCACATGCATACATACAACAACTGCGTGAGTACATGGGTATCTGAATGCTTGAAATCGATCACAATCACACCATCTTCTGTTCAGGTTACCAATGTAGGTGGCAGAAGTCCCACCCTCATGTGGTCGAACAAGTGTTTGGACAATATAATCAGATTCCAGTGTGGTGAAATTATGAACATACATTGTTGTTGCATGAGTTTAATTTTTGTTCGTTGCTTTCTCCAGACCTGGAGCCCAATTTCTACCTTTGTTGAGCATTGTCTCTACCTGGGCACTTTTTTCAGGCCATACTTTACCCAATCTAAAGTATGTCCCTTGAATAATACTTGCCACCAGAAGATGTCTAGTCCATTTTAGCACTGAATTGATACATTCAGCAAAATTGGTTGTCATATGACTGTAACGTCGACCTTGATCGCCATATGCTTGTGCCAATCTTTCCTGAGGTATTTCCGCTGCAAAGTTATAAACCTCTTCTCCACACTTCCTCAAATTTTTCAATCTTGCACGGAAGCTTGGTTGTAGTAATGTGTAGCCTGAAAAAATAGTTAGGTTTAAGTATAATTATAAACGAAAACCAAAAATGAAGGGTAAAATTGAATAAGTTACCCATGTTGATAATAGCTTTCTTTATCTTTTTGTTCTTTAACCTCGTCATAGCATTTGAAGCAATATGATGTATGCAATACGCAGGAAATATATGTAGAGGCAACCACCTAGGTGACCGCTCTGAGATCATACAAACCTTATCTTGAGTGACAATATAGGAGCGCAAGTTTGATACAAACCTCATTTTTTAACAATGGAAAGAAGTAATGTGTAGCATTTGAGATCATGTTTGTATATGTCATACAAAAAAGTGTCATCCACTTGAACCATCTGTTTGTAGTAACGTAAGCCTTCAATTTGTGACTTGAAAGCCCAAAAGCCTCCAAAAACTCTCTTACCTGGGATAAATTGTCCATCAAATGTGGTTGCAGGATAACTATAAGAGCGAATAATGGTTTATGGGATGAAATATTCCATTGCGTGCAACAGATATGGCAGCCATTGTACGACTGATCCTAATCACTGTACAGTAGTGTCATAGCTTTTCGTTTGGCCATTAAAGATTTGTAGTAAGACGGAATATAATCAAATGTATTCCATATTGACGCCACAATCATTGATACCGGGATCCTTATATTTTTCTCCACCAGTAGCTTTAAGTATGCACATATGACATCGGAGTCTAAGTACTTGTGTATTGTGTTACGGAGTTGAACGTGCAACTGTTCTGGTTGTGGAACCTTATGACTTTCCATAATATTTTTCGCTATAGATATTAGACACGAATCATCCACTTATAGCTGACTTTGTTGTTTATACATCAGACAAAATATGTATTCTAATCAGACTCCACAACAGTGAATTCCATATGAGCATTGATACAAAACTCCTTCACAGTTAGCTGTGCATCCTTCTTACTCCTAAACCGTGACCTAACTCCAAACTTCGTCGATCATTTATCTGAGGTCCCCAAGTGGGCTGCGCATATATCTGACATATTATGAATCTCAAGATTCCTCATGGCATCATAGTTTATCTTATGCAATGCAACTGCATGACGATATTGAGGCATCTGGGGTTGCGAACTTTTTAGTTTCATGACTGTTAGTGGATGTGCCCAAAATGGCAGAGCATTTTGCATTGCTTTGCCACAAGAAACGGTTATCTCCTAGATATCACCCTCGGTATCAAAGGCTTATCCCTCATAAGCAGCATTGGTGATATCAGATTCATCGATAATTGATGTGTCATCGCCCATCATACGTGGAACAAAAGTTTAATCATCCTCACTAAAATCATCAAGGATTTCACCGAATCGCCGGACGAGGTTATCTACATCTTTTGATGGTCCTACTTTTGCAGTCATCGGTGCAGCAGTTGAGGAAATAGAAATATCTGCAGTTTCGGCAATAATCTCAATCATCTTATTTTTAGAAGATTGATTAAGGCAAGCCATAACAGCTACATCGTTATTTTTATCAAGCTAGATTGCTCCATATTTTTGTGGAGTCTCTTAAATGATATGTCAATATCTCAAATTTGAAATAGAAACTCCAAGTTTTTTTTTTCAATTTTCATCTTTATTTGCCAATGAGATACATATAATGGGAACATCACATTCACGGGCCTCTATGACATGAACTGAAACCATCTTCAATTTAGACAACTTGGCCAATTGGATGGACAACTGTGAAAAACTTGTTTGCCATAGCTTCAGAGAAAGATTGGTTTTTGCTTATTCAATGCAATTGTAAAAATAACAAGTCTTGTGAATATTAATCTGAAGCAAGCCAATTTAAAACAAATATGACCTATCATTAATTAGCATTCAACTACTTTCCAGTGAAATGTCATCTCATTATGCACTATTTCAGCTACTTTTCAGTGTTCAATTAATGCAACATTTTATCAACTTTTCAGAGGTCATTTACTACAGCAATAATGCAACAGTTGGCTTTTTCAGAGGTCATTTAATGTAGAATTTAAGCAACTTTTTAGAAAATAGATGAAATAGTGGTGCATTATCATCTTCAGTAATTTTTCAGTGATATATCCACTCAAATCAGAAAATGTGTTTTTAACTCAGGCAAAATAATGCACCCTTCAATCTATTTTTCAGTGAAATATGAAATCAAATTAGAAAACTTTTCAATGTTGCATTATCACTTCAAATAATAAAAAACGTGTATTTCAACTAGGCTAAATTTTTCACATTTGCAGCTACTTTCAATGCTCAATTAATGCACCATTTCAACAACTTTTTAGAGGTCATTTATTGCAGCAATAATGTAACTCTTCAGAGGTCATTCAATGCATAATTTAACCAATATTTAAGAACACGTGTGAGATAGTGTTGTATTATCATCTTTAACAACTTTTCAGTGATGTATCAACTCAAATCAGAAGACTTTTTTATGGTGCATTTATCACTTCATATCAAAAAAATGTGTATTTCACATAGGCCAAATAATGACCCATTTCACCAACTTTTTAGTGCTCATATAATCAGATTCAGTAACCATTAATATGTGTGAGTTGAAAGCTATTTTACTCTGATATTGAAGAAGAAAAAACTAAAACACTTTAAATCTTTAATTTCCAAAGCTTGAGTTTTTTCAAACATTGCAACTATTTTTTACGATTCCAAATCTCTAACCATGTGTTTCCCAAAAAATATTCAACTATATGATTTGAAGTTCAATATAGAAACAAGAGTTTTACTTGGAAGCAGTAGAATAGTATCTTCTCTATATTATAAATTGCCAATATCACGCTCGAGGTTTCATCTGAGCGATGATGTAGACCTTGCTAGCATGATTGAGACATATTATATCATTCTTTTTCTAATGTCGATTTGTTTGTAGAGTTTGATGATCTCGACCTTGCTCGTACCATTAAGGATGTTGCTTCCAGCTCGAATATCTCACTAACTCAGACAAATGACCAAGAAACAAACATAGATGATGGAGACCCAGAAGCATGGTTCCAATTCGTACGTGAACGACAACAACAAAAAGAATGGAGAATTAAAGAACTTAATATTACTTCTGATGAGTCTACTAATTACGAAGATTAAAACTTCTGCTATGTGTATGATTTTATTTAATGTTTATGGTGTCGGTAAGGTTTTTCTTATTGACGTCCTTATGGTAATGTTTTAAGTTCGTAATTTTTTTCTTATTAGTGTGCATTTCTCATGTTCTAATCTAACGTTCATAGTTTGTTGTTCTTTTTAACATAATCATCACATTTTGAAAGAAAAACAAACTAAAAGTAAATCGTCATCTCGAGGTGACGAGTTTGGATTTTTTTCAATTTTAAGTTCACATAATAATATTAAAAAATAATATTTTTTAACGTCACCTCAAGGTGACGAGCTTCGCAAGAAATGTTAAAATAATGGGTCCATAATATAAAATTTATATAACATGAAACTCATCACCTCGAGTTGACGAGTTTCCCCTGCACTGTAAAAAATACTGTAGATCCTAAAATAGTTTTTTAGGTGTCCTATCGGGCCAAATAAACTTGGTGCATGCCCTAATGGGCCAAAAAATTCCATTGGACGACCTGGAGGCCATTTCTAAATGATTGATCTAATAAAATTAGCTAAGTGCCAAATTGACCCTAGAAAAATTTAAAAAAAGGTTAAAGTATATAAATAGTCCCTGAACTTTTAGAACGCTTGCATTTTGGTCAACCATGTTTTGAAACTTACAGTATAGTCATCGAACTTTTAGTTCATTTTCATTTTTGTCCCTATCGTTACCTTCGGTTAGTTTTTGCTGATGTGGCAGTTGACCCTTCTTCTTCTTCTTCTTTATTGACTAAAGTTCACAGCGGAACCATGCTCTCAACATATTTGCAATAATCTGCAAATAAAAGCCTTGCTTTAATGATCGATGGCTATGTACATGCATACGCTTTAACTGACCCGAAATGCCCAAGTCTTTTCTCAGCTCCTCCTTTTCTTCAGCATTCAATCTTGCATCACTGTCAATAATTTGTTTCACATTCTCCTTGGAAGGCTCTGGATCTTCATCCCATGCATTTTCTCCTACATAAGAAATGTCGTGAATAAGCATTCCATTTAGTCCTTCGATAAATTTCTTCAATTTCAAGCCTTTGGGTGTTGTCTTCCTCCATGAAAGCTAGAGAATATAAGAACTAAAGTTTGAAAGGCCTCTATGATGCCGAATCTCTGCGTTGGTTTACCATTTTCAGTATATGCATCACACGAAAGAACTCAAGTTAAAAAAGCTTGGGGGACAATAGAAATAGGAAATAAACATAGATTACAGGCACATTAAGTATATAGGCCAAACAAGTACTTGATAATAAATCAGCAGTAAACTAACCAAGAGATTCAGGTGCCAGGGCTACTTGTTACTCAAAAATATTAGCTATAGACAAAATCATTGTGAATCGTCTTATGAGCAGAAAATATCACTTGCAAAACCTTCAAGAATTTAGAAATTAAAGAACACATTCTTTTTAACACAAAAAATCACATTATTCCACAATTTCATACTGTGTATACCTTTAGTGAGAATGATACTGCGTTGTATTAACATTGAACAACATTTGTATAATACGAATATTGATATTTACGCAAAGCCCGACAAACACATGAAACTAACCAACTTACTCCAAAAATAAGAAAATAAATAAGCAATAAGCAGCAAAATCTAAAAGGCTTACTATTACGAAAATTAAATAGGAGGCAATCAAATCTTCCATTAAAACATGAACTTAGACGTTGGTTGATAAATCATGCAGCAAACCACAACTAGATAGTCATGCCTGGTATATCATTAGAATGAAAAAATTACTAAACTGCGTATTATACGTTCCTCGTGCTCTTGTCTTCCATTTATCGGAACCATGCTCTCAACATAAGCAATAATCTGCATAGTTTCCCGATACGCATGGATACCTAGATTTTTAAGCTCTCATGTGGAGGGACCAAACATTGCGGTGTTCTGCAATAGGAGGAAGATGGGGTATTCTACCAGGAGGAAACAATTGTCCGATGATGAGCTCCATGTTATGCAGCTGCTCCGAGGTGTTTTTGTTGGGCACCGGTGGGCTTCCTAGCTCCAATGACAAGGAAACCGACGGAGAATTGACGTATATGAGAGCTAGATTCGAGAAGTTGGTCGGATCCTAGGATTCGGAAGCTTTTTATATAAATAATTTCGATGGTGTTGTGCCTGGTCCGGAACTCAGTATTTTCTTCGTAAGATCTCGTTAGAAAAATTTATAAACTAATGCCATAGAAGACTATTCTCTTTTAATGTTTTGACATTTTTTAGAATAAGGTGAACACTTTGTCTGAAACTTGACAATGAACATGGAGATGTTCAATAGTGGCAGAAAGTGTTTCTAGTTTAGTGTATTTTGACAACAAATTTGGGTTTTGGATTGAGATTATTATCCACTTGAATACGAACCAATTACGAAATTTTATCCTAAAAAGTCAAATCTAAATAGAACTTCCTGTCATGGCTGAATATTTACTTTTGTAGGTTGAGTAAGAAGAAGAAGAAGAAGGTGGGGTGTTTAATGGCTGTTAAGTGCAACGTCATCAAACACTAACGGAAGATAATGGCAAGGACCTTACTAAAAACGAACTAAAAGTTCGATGACTGTATTAGAAGTTTCAAAAGTTGAGTGATCAAAATGCAAGTGCCCTAAAATTTTGGGGACTATTTATATATTTTACCTTAAAAAATACAACTTGAATCAAATGACCTCAGTTGTGAAGAGATTATTGTTATTTTTTTAGGTTTTAGATTTTAACATCACATATGTATATGACCCAAACTATCTAACCCACCAACCCGATTATAAAATATTGGGTACTTATAATAAAAATACTCGATTTTGCAGGTCAGATACTCGACCTACTATTTTTCTTGAGCTTTTAGGTTGGGCCCGGGTCACAAAATATTCTTTAACTGGGTACTCGCCAACCTAGAAGTTGATTTCTTATATATATATTATTTTATATTAGATTTTTTATTTTTAATTCTCAAATTATTTCATCCTAAAATTTTAAATTCCCAATTCTTTAAATTATTTCAAAGTAATATCCTAAATTATCAATTTCTTAAATTATTTCACCCTAACAATTCAAATTATTTCTTTTAACTTTAAAATATTTCAAATTTAATAGTTTTTCTTTAAATTTATTTTTAATAATTTAATTTGAATTTTTAATTTTATGTATAAATTATGTATTATAGACTTTAAAATTTTAATTTTTACATTTTTCTATATATATATTTTTAAAATAAAAAAAATGAATCGGGCACTTGTAATCAGAAAATGTGGGTACCCGACTTATGGGTACTCGAACTTAACGAGCTAGGACACGGATAGATAATTTAGTACCCAAAATTTCTGGTTACCTGGTATTTTGAGTACCCGAAAATAGACCCATACGTAGAATGTATAACAGTTCATTGTTAAATGATTCAGAGATTTTGAATAAATATTATCTTGATATAATTATTGATATTTAATTTATTAATTGTTTAATTTGAACCAAGTATTGCAAAGGTTCATTATAAGGGTAACTTTCCTAATTCAGTTTATTCTATTTATAATGTTAGGATTCGAATTTCTTTTTTTTCTTTTTTTCCCTCCCTGTTTCAAAGCTTTGCCTTGACTAATCTAGACCGACCCGCGTCGTACACTTAGCTTTGGTGGGTGAGTCTCTGTAACACCCCAAATTCTGGGATAGTAGTTTTGGGTTTACACGAGAGGTAAATGGACCCCGTAAAATTCATAAGTAAAGTCGTTGGGCTTAATTTGGGTTGGATTTGGGTCAAATTAGCCACAAAAGGGGATTTTTTTAATATGAGACAAAATGCAAAGGACTAAAAGTGTAATTATACCCTTGAGGGAAATGGAAGTTGATTTTGGGGGGTTATATGTTTTAGACGTGGGGTTTCATTTCTTCTTCCTTCATCTTCTCTAAGTAGCCATAGCTCCAACGTAAGGTCTTGACTCTTATTTTTTTAATTTTCATTCTTAATCCTCCTATCAACATAGTTTTAAAGAATCAAAGTCCTGGTTTAATCCTAGCTAAAGAAAAGTAAGGGTTTTCATCCAAATCACCAAAAAGCAAGGAACTCAATTTCGGGATTCAAACATCAAGGTAATGTATTTCTAATCCTTTGGAGTATTAAGTTTTCATAAATTTGTAGGCTTTGCTAAGGTTTGGTGATTTGAGCATTTTAGGGTTTATTTTTGATTTCTCAAGCAAATCACATTTTAAGTGTTAATAACACATTTTTTATGATACCTTAAGACCCTAGATAACTTATTAAAGCTTTAGAATAAGTTTAGAAACCAAACTAAGTCATTTGGGATGACTTTTGAGTATTTTTGAGCCTAAATAAACAATTTCAAGGTTTGAGTATCGATATTGGGATGAAAAATATCAATATTGGATGAATTGGGGCAAAAATTAGGGATTTTAGGTTGGAGTATCGATACTGCCATGGGGAATATCGATATTGCCCATGCAGTATCGATACTCAGGGTGACAGTATTGATATTGAGGCCCCAATTTCACAACAAAATGTATTTTTGGCACTGATACTTATAGGGGTATTGATATTTGCCCCTAGGGTATTAAAACTACAAGTAGAGTATCGATACTACTCATTTTGGATGGTTAGATTTGACTCGTTTAAGGCCTGTAATAACATATACGATCTGCGATAGTAATATTTAGTCTTTGAAGGACATAAATGACCAAGTATACCTAGAAACACTCATAAGAGTGGGTTGCATCAGGAGTAACTATTGAGTCAATCGAATTAATGGAATGACCAAGAGGGGGTGAATTGGCAATTAGAAAAATGATGGAAGTTTTTTGCAAGAAAATGAAAATTTTACACAAGCAATTTTAGAGTTGTTCAACTTCTTCAATGAAGTATACATCCACTACCTTAGCTTTCACACTAAGGATTTCAACAAATCTACTAGTCTGTTCTAACCTTTTAGGATAATGTGCAACCATACAACACATTTAGACTTATACACCAAAGTCTCAAGTGTACAACCATTCCTAAGAAGAAATTACAAATAAGCAAACTTTTGAATATCCTCACAAGATTAGATGTTTGCAAATTGAAGTTCTCACACACCCAAGAACACTAGAATAAAAAAATTACAAAGAATGAAATAGTGTTATATGTAAGGAAGACAAAGTTGAATACAAATTTGGCTCTAAATGCTCTTTGATTGTTGGAATAGTGTTCTTGTCTTTTATTGACTGTTTGAAGACCCCTTTTATATATCCTCATTGATTTCTAGTCATTTGGGGTTGTTAGAGGGAGTTTGGAGCAATAAATTCACGCATTGAATACAATCATGCACAAAGGTTTTGAAACCTTATTAAGGGATTTGGAAAACCTACCTTTGAAAAAAATTTACCATTAAAGTAGGGGTTTCGAAACTTGCCTTTGATAAATTTTGACCGTTGAAGCAGGGGTTTCGAAACCTGTAGAAAATTTTAAGCTACTTCCATAGGGGTTTTGGAACCACCTAAGGGGGTTTCAAAATCTAGCCCAAAACTTCTAAAAAAGGCCTTGTTTCATATTTAAAAAATATTTTAAAACTTCATAAAATTTATAAACACTTCTAAATTTATTTATGACATTTTGAACCTTAAAACTTATTTTTACAAACTTAAAAATTCTTGAGTCAAATAAAATATTAATTTTACAAAATTTTCAATTTAGTCCTTTGTTATATCAAAATCATTTAGTTAAATTTATCATTAACCACATTAAGTGTAATAGGCAAAATATCCTTAACCGAGGACGTATATGGATAATTGGGACCGATGGTCGTTACAGGAGATATCTGATAAGCAGTACGATATTTATGTCAAATTCAGTAGCAACGAAAAGCATGAACTTCGAGAATGTCAATGAACCCAGGAAAAGTAAGTCATCTTTTTCAGTTCAAGATGTTCTGAAGGGAAGTACTATAAGATCGAATAGAGTATCACTACTCAGAAATGAACCCAAGTCAAATCAGGTTGGCCAATTATGTAATTAACAATAGCGTTCTAGATGAGAGAACGAGCGAGATAATAAATAGTAAGACTTTGACTTCACTTTAATGAGTCCAACTATGTTAAGGTATACCCAAGTTACCTTAGTTGCCCTAGTGGGGCATTACCAGTGCGCGAGACACTTCAGGACTATCTAGGTGCGAGGCCCAAACACTTGTGAGGAATGGGTCAGCAATGTCAGTGTTATGTGGCCTGTAGGCCTTAGATATGCATGGGTAGTTATGTCAGTTCAGTGCAGTTGGGTAAGCTTCTGATGCACATAAATTCCGGTTCATACCCTAAGGCTTTTGAGTATGTAAGGTAGGCTAGTGTGTTGTCTTAAGATGCACATGAAATTCCTCTGACCACCCCACTAGACCTACCTTATATTATGTTAATCATGCATGTATAGTCCCATCAGTTTAGTGCGTCAGATATGTAAAAGCTTGGCTTGAAGACTATGCGAGATTGAGCTAATACTTTAGTTTTGCTAGAATTGTACCGATGCTATATGACATTGGGTTCCCTCAGTAATCTACCTGATGGCTATGTGAAGACCAAGAGATCATTCGGTATGTTTTTGTTGGAATTACGTCGATGCTATGTGACACTAGGGTTCCCTCAGTAACTAGTGTCTGATAGCTATGTGAGACCAGATACTAGTCAATTTTGCATTTAGATAATGCACAGTATGTTAGGTTTGCATTCAGAGATTGTAAAGGAGCATCAATGTCTCATTTAGATAATGCATAACATGTTCAACCGTTAGGGTTAGAGACCCTTTAGAGGTGCATTCATGGCGAGGCCCTTAGCATAGGAATAAGGGAAGTGTGAGACCATTACTTCAGTGATAGAGCAGTAAAGTCTTAGTTAGGTAGCACTCGATCTAGATCATGCATATACGTACTTCCTAGTACAATGTCTTCAACATGCTTATATTTATGGAATTCTTATGTTGCTCTAGATTAGCGATTATACTGTTGGGCTTTGTAAGCTCAACCTTCGATATTTCCATTGGCAGGTTAGTAGCTTGGGCAGTTTGTGGAGCACCATCGTAGCAGGACTTCTAGCATCTTTGGCAGAGTAATGTATTGTATCTTTAATGGCCATGTGTATTCATAGAACCTTACTTATGTATTTGAGTTGTAAACTTCAAGATGTATTATTTTGATTTAAATTATGTGTCACAGAGATCCGGTTTTGTAAAATGTTTTTATAACAGTTATTTAAGTTTTATTGTGATACCATTCAATATGTCTAAAAAGAAAATAAACATGTTTTGAAAATCAGTGGTTGCTTCGGTAGCCCAGTGTGACACTTTATGCCCAATCGGGTTTAGGGTGTTACAGTCTTCCAGTGGGGATTTTATACATGCACAAGGACTCAAACTCAAGACCTTACTTAAGCGATATCAAGTTGCTTACTACTTGAACCGACCCTTGTTGGTTATGATTCGAATTTTTAACTTTACTTAAAGAGACTTAGTATCTCATCTCACTAAATTAAGTGATCATTAATTCTTGAAATTATATTTAACGTTAAGAGCACTAAAATTCGTTGGTTAATTGAATTGATGTACTTGCATTTGGTTTAATGGAATATATATTTATATATATAATTTATTTTAAATTATAAAAGAGGAAAGGTTTAGTAAAAAAATGTCTTAAATTATATCTAAAATTGATTTTTGGTGTCTAAATAATTTTCTTCTTAAAAATAGGTGTCTAATGTTTTCTCCGTTACACTTTTAGGTGTCTACTGTTAAAAAATCGTTAAGTGAAACTTATCATGATTATATTTTTTCATGATTATATTTTTTATTTTTAAAAAATAAAATATTTTTAAAAATATGAATGTGACACGTGTCACTTAACGTTTTTTTAATCATGGACACTTAAAAGTATAACGAAGAAAACATTAAAGGCCTATTTTTAACGAAAAATTTGTCAGACAACTAAAAGTCAATTTTAAGTATAATTTAGACATTTATTTTTATATTAAACCTAAAGAAAACATATTACATAAAAATAAAATAATTCTAAAAGAATGAAAGCATATACATTATGATTATATTGTTGTAATGTTATTTGGTGATTTTATAAACTTTTTGAAAATTATAGTTATAAATTTTTCATTTTTTTAATTTTTAAAATAAAAATATCAATCCTTAAAAGATGAAAAAGTAAAACTTTTGAATAAGAAACGAATATATATATATATATATATATATATATATATATATATATATATATATATATAATTGTTAAGATATTAATAATTTGAGATTTAAGAAATTTATTAAGTGATGAGTGGTGAAGGATATTTATATTGTTTTATTTTATGCAAGTTCAAATTATAATATTTATTTTGAAAATTTCACTTTACTTAATAAAAAATAATTTTAAAATTAAAATAGAATATATAAAAATTTAGAAATATATTTATAATAAAAATTATAATTTAGAGACCTTACGTGTGACTAACTTTTGTTTTTCATTTAAATCTAGTATATTATATATTTTCAAAACAAACAAGATATTAATGCAATCTTGGTTCAAGCAGTAAATTTGAGATTTTGGGATCTTGAGGACTCCGATTTAATCTCAAATTTATGTAGTTTTGGGTAAATTATGACTTTAGTACCTAAATTAATAGTTTTAGTTTGTTTTAGTATCTAAACTTTCAATTTTCTGAAAACAATTTTTAACATTTAGTTTTTGTTTCATTTTAGTACCCGCCGTTAAAAACTTAACTGACGGGCTTGCCGGTGGACGCGTCTACAGTTGTTGGTCATTACCTCCATCGGTCAATGAAGCCTAAACTTTCTAGTCCATACCTTTTCGACCCCTTGAATGTGATTTCGGCCTCTGTTTCACCAAAAAAATGCCTTAATCTCATCAAATTTATGATGAACTCTTTGATTTCTTCATCATCCGGTCTTAGTCGTCAACTGTCCGATGGGCCTAAAACTGAACTATGTTGGTCGACTTGTTATTCTCTCATGGTCCACCATTTGGATTGATCGTCCGTCCATTGGAGCTATGCCTCCTCAACCCATCCATTATGTTTTTAATCGCAGGTACTAAAATGAAACAAAAACTAAAAGTTATGTATAATTTTGAAAAAAATTGAAAGTTTAGGTGCTAAAACAGATCAAAATTGATAGTTTAGGTACTGAACACATAATTTACCTTTTTTATAACATTTTTTAAATAAAATAACTATAATTTATCTATATTTGAATTCAACTATCATCTTTAAGCATAAACCAAGTGACCTTCGTGGTAAAGGAATTGTTGTTATTCTTTGAGGACTCAGATTTGAGCACCATATGTAATACCCCAAATAATAGGTCAGTGACTAATTTGAAAGGAATTAAAAATTTGGAGAACTAAATTGAGTAATTGGTAAAGTATAAGAAATGACTTAAGTAAGACCAATTTGTAAGAGATAGTTTATTGAAAGGGCATGTTGGTCTTTTTAAGTGAAATGAATTTAAAACCCATTTAAATTAGGGATTTAAGAAAAAGAGGAAAGTGAAAAACTTATTTTCTCTTCTTCTTTTTATTCCCGTGGGTGAGAGTGTCCCTCCATAACTTAAGGAAGCTTCATTTAGCTCATGTTTTCGTTTGATTTTTGGTTGGTTCTTGTAACCTTAAGTGATAGGTAAGCTTAAGGAAAGGTTATATATGATTAAAACTATGAGATGGAGGAGATAATAGAGAATTAAGAAAATGGGTTTTGAAATGATATAGTAAGATATGAGTGTTTATTGATGTTTACTAGTAGATTTAACTTGTCAAAGAGGTAAATGAGAGATTAGAAGCAATGGATGAGTTTAAAAACAAGTTAGAAAATGTGGTGTGATTCTTAGAATCAAATGATATTGAGGGATTCTAGATGTTTTAAGTAACTAAATGGAAGAAAGTTAGTATAGATAAGTAGAGAAGAGTTAAATAGTATTGTTGGGTGTAAACATAACGAAATTTGACCCCATTTGTCTAATAAGCGGGTTAAAAACTGGAAAATCTGGGCACGAGTATTGGTACTGATACCGATACTATAGGTTTAAAATGGGAAAAATAGTTGGGTAGTATCGATACTGATGCAAGAAGTATCGATACCGACAGGGGGTATCGATACTGTGAGGAAAGTATCGATACCATTGATAACAGAATGCAAAAATGGTATCGATATCGTATTAGAGTATTGGTACCATAGTATAGTAGTATCGATACCAAGGTAGGGGTATCGGTACTATTGAGCCAGAAATGTTAAGTTAAGCTATGATTGTTTTAGAAATTTAATAGTATGTACTTTTGAGTATTGTTTAAGTATAATTGTTAAGAAATATACTAACAATTGATATTATACGTGCTTTAATAGATGCTTGAGAATATAGAAATCAAGCTTCCGAATCAAGCAAGACTAAAGGTAAAGGCAAAGTATCTGAGTAATCCGCTTTGCATTTTGGATACAATAGCGAAAAAAGCCAAGTGAGTGCATTTACTATGTACATTGTCGTAACCGGTTTTTGTCCGGGCACGAAATATTATACTTGGCAGGGAAATTGATGTGAATAAATAATTTTGAAAATAATTTGGGAGTCGCCATCGGCCTTTTGGATCAGGTAGGTCGAATACCTAAAGATTATTTTCTTTAAAAGAGTTTTAAGAAAACATCAATAAAAAAAATTAACTGATCTGCGTTTATAACCAAAAATTCATTTTTTTAATAATAAAAAGGGATTCGTGGTCGGTTACGTTTAGGGAAGGATTA
Organism: Hibiscus syriacus; assembly: GCF_006381635.1. Taxonomy (NCBI): domain Eukaryota; kingdom Viridiplantae; phylum Streptophyta; class Magnoliopsida; order Malvales; family Malvaceae; genus Hibiscus; species Hibiscus syriacus. Next base: position 1,159,082 of record NW_024061878.1, on the reverse strand, counting down.
GCACCCCTACAACGCCCAAAATTGGTACTTTTTAATTATAAATTGTCTCTATTATTAAAATTTAAAAATTCAAAAATATTATCAGAAAAGAACTTCTAGGTGCCTTAAGACAGCTCTTTTCTTTGATATTGATAAATATTAATTTAAATAATATTGTTTAATTTTTAATTTTAAAATATCAGAATAGGACATCCAGTTGTATTAAGACTGTCCTTTTCTTCGATATTAAATATTAAAAAATTTAATTACTATTTATTATATATATATTTAGGAATACATAAAAATATTTAAAAATATAAACAAGTAAAATTGAAATAAAAATACCATTAGAGTATATATTTAAACACAATAAAATGCTAAAAATATTTAAAATAAATGACTAAATTATAGTAAAAGTAAAATTAAAAACCTAATTCATAATTAATCAAAATATTAGGGATTAAACATGCTATTTCTTTATTTTATCTATTTAGTGACTAAAATAAAATTATCTAAAATTCAGATATTATAATAAAATAAATTAAAAATATAAACTAGGGATTAAAATATTATTTATTAAAATTAAGGGATTAAATCTGTTATTTATCCTAAATATATTATTTTAATAAAGGACTAAAATAAATAAATTAAAATTTCAAGATCAAATTAAAAGTATTATGAATTCAATTTAGTGACTAAAATGTAAAGTTTACAAGTTCGGAGGACGGCGGACGGGGTTTAACTATTATCTAATTACGCGCATAGTCCTTCCCGAAACGACGTCGTTCGGGAAGGCCTATATAAGGTCCAAAACCGGCTGGCCCGAAGGGCCAGCTTCATTTCTTTATTTTTCCTCTCTCTCTCTTCTCTGAGAGAGAGAATTTTCTCTCGCTTCTCTCTAAAACAGAGAGAAGCCAGCCGGCCGGCCACCGTCAACCGGTGTTCTTCTGCCGCCGGCCACCGTCAAGTCCGCCGCCGGCCACCACATCCGGTGGCCGGAATATTTTTTTTTTACACGGAAATGTAGATCGGACCGTCCTAATGACGGTTCCGATAATCTTTTCTTTTAAACGGCTCCCGATCGGAGCAAATCTAAAAAATATACCTTCGGTTTGTCGAAGGTTTTGGTGAGATCCGGTGGTCGGCTTCCTCGGTAAGTTTTTCTTCTTCCTTTTTCTTTCCTTTCTGTTTTTTTTTTCTGCGTTGTTGTTGAGATCGTTGGTAGCCTTTTTTATTTTGTTTCTCTGTATTTCTCTTCTCTCCGTTTCTGTCTCTCTTTTTTGTCTCTGTCTCCATTTTTTTTCTTGCAGGTTCAGGTGGTGGCTTTTATAGCCACCACCGGTGTGGCCATCGGACCGGTCCGAAGAGGGGGTTTCGGTGAGTCACCGGACTACCAGTGGTGACTCCCCTTAGCCATGGCGTGGACGGCTGGCGTTGGAGCTTCTGGAGCCTTCGTTTGGGACGTGGCAGCGGCGGAGGCGGCTGGAGCAGTAGCGGCGGCCGTGTGGCCCTAGGGTATCATACCCTAGGGTTTCCATCTGGAGGCTCCTTGACCGTTGGATCATACCAGATCCAACGGTCAGTCTGAGGCGGCTGGCTAGAGGCGGCTGAGCATGGGATTAGGGTTAGGAAACCCTAACTGAAACCCTAAATGTTTTGGGTTTCAGTTTGGTTTGGGTTTTGGGCCGGTTGATTGGGCTTTGTAATTTAATATTATTTATATATGTATTTAATATATATTTAATAATAATAATAATAATAATAATAATAATAATGATGATAATAATAATAATAATAATAATTATAATAACAATAATAATAATATTTATAATATGGGTAAAAAATTAGTATCTTAGCTGCCCCTCTTTGCTCATTCTTGTGTTAACAAGAATAGGGCAAAGATGAAAAGATAATAAATTTTTTTATCTATTTGGCTTCACTTGATCATAATGGAGATATTGAATAAATTCTTCTCTTTCTTCAGAAGAGTTCTTCTCATTATGAACTTTCTGCTGGGGATGATGCTGACCTCTTTCTTTCTGTGATAGAGTCATTCAAAAGGTTGAATAAGCTTTTGATGAGTTCTTCTCATTATGAACTTTCTCTAGAAAGGCTGATGCTAATCTATCTCCTTCTGTGATAGAATTATTGAACAAGTTCTTCTTATTATGAACTTCTTCTTCCTTCTTCAGATGACGAGTTCTTTTCATTATGAACTCTACCTGGCAATGTTGATACATCAAATGATGAATTCAAACAAAAGGTTGAACAAGTTCTTCTCATTATGAACTTCTTCTTCCTTCTTCAGATGACGAGTTCTTCTCATTATGAACTCTACCTGGCAATGTTGATCCATCAAATGATGAATTCAAGCAAAAGATTGAACAAGTTCTTCTCATTATGAACTTATTCTTCCTTCTTCAGATGACGAGTTCTTCTCATTATGAACTCTACCTGGTAATGTTGATCCCTCAAATGATGAAAAAAGGTTGAATAAATTCTTCTCATTATGAATTTCTTCTTCCTTCTTCAGATGAGTTCTTCTCATTATGAACTCGAACTGGAAATACTGAATCATCGAATGATGAATTCAAGCGAAAAGTTGAACAAGTTCTTCTCATTATGAACTTCTTCTTCCTTCTTCAGATGAGTTCTTCTCATTATGAACTCTTTCTGGAAAAGCTGATCCGGATTTGAGCAAAAGGTTGAACAAATTCTTCTCATTATGAATTTCTTCTTCCTTCTTCAGATGAGTTCTTCTCATTATGAACTCGAACTGGAAACATTGACTCATCGAATGATGAATTCAAGCGAAAAGTTGAACAAGTTCTTCTCATTATGAACTTCTTCTTCCTTCTTCAGATGAGTTCTTCTCATTATGAACTCTTTCTGGAAAAGTTGATCCATCATTATGGATTCAAAATCTTTGCTAAAATCTTTGAAATTCCTGTTAAAAATTCAGTATGAATGAAAATGAATGAAAATGCACCTATTTTTGCAAACACCTAAATATGATGCATGAATGTTAAGTTATTTGATTCCAGATTGGTGAATTGAGTATTTCTTCAATTGTAAAAACCCAATAGATCTTTCTTCTTCAAATCAGAGAATCTATCATCTTTGACAAATGTAGATATAATGTCACAAAACCTCTTGAGAATAAAACTCAATAGTATAGGTTCTTGAAAAGCTTGCATTCAGGCAACATGTTGATTATGATAACAACTCATCTGATTATGAAGTGACCTTTCAAGATGATTTCACAGATATCGATAGTTCTTCTAATACCAAGAAATCTTGAATTCTGATTCTGATGAAGAGAATAAACTGTTATACTTGACAAAAATGGGATTCTCAAAGGCTGAAGCTTCAATAGCCATGTAGAGACGTGGTCCAGATTCATCAATTGCAGAATTGGCAAATTTTATATGTGCTGCTCACATGACTAATGTTACTGACACATTTCTTCCGATACAAGATGGGAAGCCATTATGCAATGATCCCAATTACAAGAAAAGGCGAAACTTGGGCTATGATTTTCTAAAGGAATAAGCAAGAGAAGCTTGAAAAGAAACTTCTTAATGAAGACGATCATGCAGTTCATCTTTTAATTCCAATGATTGGTTCTGTAGTTCTTACCAAACCAGATCAAATAACTCAAAGAACACTTCCAGAAGATGCTATTGAGTCTCCTTATTTCTACTATGAGCAAATTCATCTTCTAAATTCAATGATTGGTTCTGCCAACCAGATCAGATAACTCAAAGAACACTTCCAGAAGATGCTATTGGCAAATTCATCTTCTAAATTCAATGATTGGTCTAGGATATCATAATACTTATTTGATGTAGAGCCAGAATTTGTAGATTCGAAGCATTTCCATGCTACTACACTGAAAAGGGCTATATTCATAATTCTGCCAATTAAGAACATATTTTCTCTTATTCTGCTTCCTCCATGTGCTGATGCTTTTCCATTGACAAAGAAATGATGGCTTTCATGTGATCCAAGAACAAAGTTGAACTGTTTATAAACATGTACAGGACGTGCCAAATTGACAGAAAGGATCTGTAAGGCTCTTGAAGCTTATGACAATGAGCCACCTTCGAGTGTCCAGAAGTATGTTCTTGATGAGTGCTGAAAATGGAATCTAGTATGGGTTGGAAGGAATAAAGTTGCTTCACTTGAACCTGATGAGGTTGAAATGCTTCTAGGTTTCTTTAAAAACCATACACAAGGATCTGTATAGAGATATGTTTCCCAGTGATATCAATGTCTTGTTTCTTTTTGCTGGAATCAGTGCTGCAAAGATCGCCTTCTACTGTCTTAGTATATCTTTGAAAACAGAGGTGCAAGAACTGAATGGTGATCAGTTGGAGCAATTGATGAGTAGATTTGGCGGATTCGACCTTGTTGTCGGTAGCATCCCGTGTAACAATCTTAATGTTCATGGCTTTAAGATGATGATGATTTGTTTATTTCGTATTCCATGTTTTTTAAAAATATTAACATAAAGTGATATTCAGAAATCTTTAAATTATTTCAAAATTATGTTAATTCATAGAAGAATAAATTGAATTTTCGAAAATAAATTGAATCTCAAATAAATTGAACTTGAAATAGATAGAATTGTATTCAAAATTTATGACAAACATAAGATTGATAAAAATTCAAATGTCTCAACAAATTATTAGCATAAGTATTTCTAAATTAATCAAGTTGACACAATTTAGAGAAATGATGTAAGCTTTTGTCTGGAAGATCTCAAACGTTGTCGAAATGCTTGTAGATGTGAAGTTTCTCCCAAACTGTCAAAATCTTAAGAGGGTTCAATTGCCAGATGCCTAATATCAACCTGCATTTGAGCCGCCTTTTCAAGTTTTCAACTCAAATCCTTCATTTGGTTACAAGATGCCCTTTGCGGGTTTTCACCTTGACCCTCCTTTTTCTTTTTTCTCTTTTTTTTTTCTTTTTTTTTCTTTTTTCTTTTTTTTTCTTCATTTTTTCTTCAAGCATAATATTTCTTGACAGAATCCGAGTTTATTGGATTTTTCATAATTTTTCCATCCATTTCTGCTAAGATCAATGCTCCTCCGGAAAAAGGCCTTTTTTACAACGTATGGCCCTTCCCAATTAGGCATCCATTTCCCACGGAAATCTTTATGTATAGGTAAGATCTTTTTTAGTACTAGATCACCCTCTTGGAATTCTCTTGGATGTACTTTTTTGTCATGAGACTTCATCATCTGTTTTTGATACATCTGTCCATGGCAAATAGCTTTCAATCTTTTCTCCTCAATAAGGTTCAATTGATCAAATCTAGCTTGGATCCATTCAGATTCATCCAATTTTATTTCTCTCAATATTCGAAGCGATGGAATCTCAACTTCAATTGGTAAGACTGCTTCCATTCCGTAGACTAAAGAAAAAGGCGTTGACCCAGTAGATGTTCGAACAATAGTTCGGTATGCATATAAAGCAAAAGGTAACTTCTCGTGCCAATCTTTGTAAGTTTCAGTGGTCTTTGTAATGATTCTCTTGATGTTCTTGTTTGCTGCTTCAACTGCCCCATTCATCTTTGGACGATATGCCACTGAGTTTGCATGTTTGATCTTAAACTGTGCACAAAGTTCGGTCATCATTTTATTGTTCAGGTTCAGAGCATTATCTGTAATGATCCTTTCTGGTAGACCATATCGGCAAACTATCTCTTTCTTTATGAATTTACAGACTGTGGACCTCTTAATATTGACATATGAAGCAGCTTCAACCCATTTGGTAAAATAATCAATTGCCACAAGAATGAAACAATGTCCATTCGATGCTTTTGGTGTGATTGCACCAATGACATCTATTCCCCACATAGAAAATGGCCAGGGTGCTGTCATTACATGTAAAGGAGATGGGGGTACATAAATCTTGTCTGCATATATCTGGCATTTATGACATTTCCTTGCATAATCAATGCAATCTGTGTACATGGTAGCCCAATAGTATCCATATCTCATTATTTTTCTGTCCATGGAAAGACCATTTGCATGTGTTCCACATATTCCACTGTGTACTTCTTTAATGATGCTTCGAGCTTCGCTGGTATTTAAACATCTCAATAGCATTTGATCATTACTTCTTCTATACATAATCTCGCCATCAAGAAAATATCCAGCAGCCATTCTTCTCAAGGTTCTTTTATCAATTTCAGATGCATTTGGTGGATAACTTTGATTTTTGATATATTGCAGAATATCATGATACCATGGTTTACCATCTACCTCTTCTTCCACACTATAACAATGTGCAGGAATTTCATATACTTGCATTTTGATTGGCATCATATCAACTTTCTTAGTTGCCTGAAACATAGCAGCTAATGTAGCCAAAGCATCTGCCATTTGATTTTCTTCTCGAGGGAGATAATTGAAGGTAACTCTCTCAAATTCTTTCACTAATTCGAGGGTAAAATTTCGATATTCCAACAATTTGGGATCTTTTGTTTCCCATTCTCCTCGCAATTGATACACCACTAACGATGAATCTCCATATTTTGAGACATTTGATTTTTCTTCTATAGCTGCTTTCAATCCCATGACACAAGCTTCATATTCCGCCATGTTATTGGTGCAAAAGAACTCCAGTCTACTTGTAAAGGGATAATAAATATTTTCTGGAGAAATTAACACTGCCCCGATTCCTCGTCCCAAAGCATTGGATGCTCCGTCAAAGTAAAGCTTCCAAGTTGATAATTCATCATTTGTTCTGATTTCTTCATTCATGGATATGCACAACAAATCTTCATCGGGAAAATTGAAGTTCAAAGGCTGATAATCATTTGATACACGACTGGCCAGAAAATCAGCTATTACACTTCCTTTTATTGCTTTTTGGTTGACATATACAATATCAAACTCAGATAATAACATCTGCCATCTAGCCATTCTGCCTGTCAGAGCTGGTGATTCCATTAAGAATTTCAAAGGATCAAGTTTTGATATCAGCCAAGTAGTATGGTATAGCATATATTGTCTGAGTCTTCGAGTAGTCCACACCAAAGCACAACATAATTTTTGTATTGGTGGATATCGAATTTCACAATCAGTAAATTTCTTGCTCAGATAATAAATAGCTTTTTCTTTTCTTCCAGATTCATCATGCTGTCCTAGTACACATCCCATCGAATTTTCGAAGACGGTCAAGTAGAGAATTAATGGTTTATCAGGCATTGGTGATACTAAAATTGGGGCATTGGATATTTCTTAATAATATCCAAAGTTCTTGACATTCTTCATTCCAGACTTCAGGATTGTTCTTTCGAAGTAATTTGAACACTGGATCACATTTGTCAGTTAATTGAGAAATGAACCGAGATATATAATTTAATCTTCCCAAAAAGCCTCGAACTTCTTTTTTTGTATTGGGTGGTGGAAGATCTTGAATTGCTTTGACTTTATCTGGATCAATCTCGATTCCTTTTTTGCTGACTACAAATCCCAAAAGTTTCCTAGAAGTTACTCCAAAAGTGCATTTAGCGGGGTTGAGCTTTAATTGATATTTCCTCAATCTCTGGAAAAGCTTCCTCAGATTTTGAATATGTTCTTCTTCAGTTCGGGATTTGGCAATCATGTCATCTACATATACTTCAATCTCTTTGTGCATCATGTCATGAAACAAAGTTACCATGGCTCTTTGATATGTTGCCCCTGCATTTTTCAATCCAAATGGCATCACTTTATAACAGAATGTGCCCCACATGGTTACAAATGTTGTTTTTTCCATGTCTTTAGGATTCATTTTTATCTGATTATATCCTGAAAAGCCATCCATAAATGAAAACCATGCGTGCCCTGCAGTATTGTCCACCAATGTGTCTATGTGGGGTAAGGGAAAGCTATCTTTCGGACTAGCTTTGTTGAGATCTCTGTAATCCACACACATTCGAACTTTCCCATTTTTCTTTGGTACGGGAACAATGTTGGCTACCCATTCTGGGTATTTAGATGCCTGTAGGAAACCTGCATTGATCTGTTTCATTACTTCTTCTTTGATTTGCAACAACATTTCTGGCCTCATTCGTCTGAGCTTTTGTTGGACCGGTTTATATTCTGGATTGATTGGAAGCTTGTGTATCACTATATCTGTGCTTAAACCAGGCATATCTTGATAAGACCAGGCAAAGATATCTTTGAACTCTTGAAGGAGATTTATCAATTCTTGTTTTATCTGGATGGTCAGAGTAGTACCAATTTTCACCTCTTTTATTTCTTCATCTGTTCCCAAATTCACAGTCTCAACCTCTTCTTTGTGGGGTAGAATTTGTTTGTCTTCTTTTCTACCAATCTTAATAGTTCAGTAGGAACATCACATTCCAGTTCATCCTCACACCCATTGATTTCTTCCAGACATATAGGCTGCTCTAAATTTATCACTGGATTAAATCTAGGAATAAACATGCTATTAACATGGTGACACCTGCAAATTTAAGTCGGACATATTTCCGAAAGAATATAGTAAATTTATGAAATAAATAAATGTAATAAAATGTAAAGAATGATTGCCATCTGAAAATTTTAAAGAAAATTCCTTATATTTAACATAATTTCTTTTACAAGATAACAAAAAGTTTTCATATTTTTGAGCTAAACATAAAGATTAGTTCTGAATATTACTCTGCGTTAATATTAAAAACTATAGGAAGATCTTCAGTGGTCCAATTGTTGAGTGTTTCTCCAGGAAAACATAGGCGAATCTTATCCAAGTATTTGCCAGTCTTGTTGTCATTCATGATCATGTTGATAAATAATCCATTCATAGCTTCTTCAACTATGTCTTGATCTTTCGTCAACTTTTCTTCTTTAAAGGCTTCAACAAGCTGTTGTTCTACATTAATTGTTCCCCCTGATCTGAATATGGTCTTCAACTGTGGGAATGACATGTGTTTCCAAAGGATTTCTCCTCCTTTCAATTTTGCCTTTCTGTCTTCACATCTTCTTTTCATCTCTTTGTTCTTTTGCTGAAAATTAGGCTTAAACCCAAGCCCAAAACGATCTTTCTTCATCTGTCTACTGACAGGAACTGAAATCCCTTGAAGATTCTTTCCTAGACCTTTCCCAGCTTTAGCTCCGATGCCTAAAGTTTGTTGTACCGTCATCTTTGTGCAATCAGACAATCTGGGATATGGAATTTTGCTTCCTTCTGCAATAAAGGTTGCATTTACAAATTCAAGAGCTCGGAAAGAGCATTCAAGAGCATCTTCATTGGTGTCGATATATGGAACATCGCTTGTTACAGATGCAATGATTTCTTCTTCAGCACCTACGCATATTAGTTGTCCATCAACAACAAATTTCAATTTCTGATGTAATGAAGAAGGAACGGCTCCAGCTGAATGAATCCATGACCTCCTTAATAGACAATTATATGTAGGGTGGATGTCCATCACCACAAAGTCAATATTGTACACGACTGGTTCAATTAACAACGATATTTCCATTTTCCCAAGCACCTCTTTTTGAGTACCATCAAATGCTCGTACTACATTCTGATAACTCTTCATGTGTGATTGATCCACATGCATTCTTTGAAGTGTGACTAGAGGCATCAAGTTGAGAGCGGATCCATTGTCAATCAATACTCCTGGCAACACATGACCATGACAATGTGTCGTGATGTTCAAAGCTTTTACTGACCCCATTCCGCCTTCTGGTATTTCATCATCCGTGAACGTTATGTAATTGTCAACGGCTATATGTCCCATAATTCTGTCAAGTTTATTGAGGGATATATCTTCAGGGATGAATGTTTGATTGAGAATTTTCATCAAAGCATTTCTATGTGCTTCTGAATTCATCAATAGATCAAGAATAGAAATTCTTGCTTGTTGTTTGTGTAGTTGTTCAACCACACTATATTCACTATGTTTCAAGAATTTCAAAAATTCTTGAGCTTGTTTTTCTGTCACAGGCTCATTGAATGCTGGAGGGGATTCATCCTCAAATACCTTCTGAGGTATTACCATGGCTTTTCCTTTTGCTTTCACTTGTTCTGAAGCATTGGATGTTTCGGGAGAGTAACATCTCCCACTTCTCGTAAAGAAACCAACTTCGCTTATTGCTTCAGACGTCGATGTTGTATCCAAACTCTGTATTTTCTCTTCTGTTTTTTTCTAGAGAATCAGATCCTCCTACCATTGAAATATTGGTAGAATAATTCCAAGGTACCCTGCGGGTATCTTTGTATGGAAATGGTAGAGGAGTGGTGATAACTACTTTCGGCTTTATTGGTGCAGGAATCGTCGTAGATGATTTCACATTAATGATCACAGGATCATTTATTCTTTGATTAGGTTTAGAATCCTCTGATGAACAAACATTATCTTCTTTTTTCTCTGGTTCTTCTTCAAAGAATTCTATTTCTCTGTTGTTCATCAATTTTTGCACCAAATCCCTAAATTCAGAACATAGTTGAATTTTATGCCCTTTCTCCTGATGATATTCACAATAATTCTTGCCTTCATTCTGCTTTGGCCTGAATTGTTGTGGAATTATACCGGCTAAAGAGAGTTGTTGGAATACCCAAACAAACGGAGATTTAATTTCAGAAATGTCAGTTTTTCCTTTCTTTCTGTTCTCTTCTTGAATTGCATTCACGTTTTTATCTCCATGATTTGGCAATGGATGATTTGATGCAGATGGTGTATTGAATTCCAACTTCCCAGTGTTGATCAAATTTTGAACCACCCTTTTGAATGCCAAACAGTTTTCAATAGAATGACCCGTGATTCCTTCATGGTAAACACAATGTGCCTTTGTATCATACCAAGGTGGGAATGGTGGTTTCATGGGAACCAAAGGATAAGGCCGTATGACATCTGCTTTTAACAGTGAATCATAGATCTCAGCATATGGTACTGGTAAAGGTGTAAAAGACAACCTTTCATTTTCCTTTCGAGATCCTCTGGAATCTGTTCGATTAGTGTTTGTTTCCTCTTTCTTAACCCTTGGCTGGGTTATTGTAACACTTTTCGATGAATCCTTGCTGTAAGAATTGGCATTGTTGACTTCATTCTCCTTTTTCGGTACGTAGGTCTTTTGGAACTAGACCCCTCATTTGATTCAATTTTGCCACTTTTCAAGACATTTTCAATGAGTTCTCCAGAAATGACCAAATCTGCAAAATTTCTGGTTGCATTCCCCATTAGATGATTTAAATAAGGAGCCTTCAATGTATGAACAAATATTACTGTGGCCTCTTTTTCTGACAAAGGTGGTTGAACTTGGGCTGCTGTATCACGCCATCTCTGGGCATACTGTCTGAATGTTTCATTATTCTTTTTCTCCAAATTTTGGAGAGTCCATCTATCAGGAACCATGTCTGTTACATGGCGGTACTGCTCTAAAAATGCTTTAGCCAGATCTTTCCAGGATCTAATGTTGGCTTTGGTTAATTGAGTATACCATTTTAAAGCCGGTCCTGTCAAACTATCCTGAAAGCAGTGAATTAACAATTTCTCGTCCTTCACATATCCTGCCATTCTTCGACAAAACATAGTAATGTGGGATGAAGGGCATGTAGTACCGTCATATTTATCAAATTCGGGAGCCTTGAACTTGATGGGGAGGATTAGGTCTGGAACCAAACTCAACTCACTAGCGTCAAACCCATAGAATGATTCAGTTATTTCCACAGATTTCATTCGTTCTTCTAAGCTCTTGATCTGTCTGGTCAGTTCTTCATTTACTTTTTGTTTCTCATTCAGCTCATTCAAATCTGGGATCAAATGCTCAGTATTAAGATCCCCTATTTTCACATCGGATATAAGCGGATTTTGCTTGAAGATGCAGGATTCACTTGTTGATCTTCATGTGGTTTGGCTTCTTGTAATGCAGATGTACGAGCATTGATTTGTATAGGTGTAGTACCAGAGTGATAAATTGATTCTGGTGGAAAACCTAGAGGATATATGGGTTCTTGGTCTAAAGATACAGGATTTTCATGCATTTTTCCAATAATAGCCTGCCTTTTAAACATGTCCTCTATTTTTTTCATCATACTGTCTTGTGAATTTGCAATACTGGCTTCAATTTTTTCCAGCTTCATTCTCATTTCTTCTTGTTCTTTATGATGTTGTTCCTCAATACGCTGTATTTTATCCTCCATACTTCTCTTAGTAGCTTGTCTAGTACCGTAGTGATGTTGTATTTCTCTTTTGGCCAGAATAACTGCGATTAAAAATCTTTTAATATTTTCCAAATTTTAATTAATGAATTTTATCTTAATAATAAAAATTATAAAATTATTCATAGAGAAAATTATGAAATGAATGATGCATGTATGCAAAATGTATGTATGCAAAAAGGTATTGATCCCAAAAAGTTAACTGTCATAGAACAACTTTCATCGGCATACAAAAGTTTCTTTATAATAGTTCATAACTACAGATAAGGCGTAGCTTTCCTATTAAGCTCTATAATTTCTTTCATTAACCATGACACCTTCTTTCCGCACTTAGAAACTGGATCAACGTGATGCTCAATTATTTTGGCTTCAACAGCTAATTCCCCAACATATCTAGCAACTTCGCTCATTTGAACCATGGCCTCGAACACCATATTACTTCTTTCTTCACTTCTTTCCACATAGAAATCAGTTTACTTTTGCCATTGTTCATTCGTTCCTTCAAGATTTTGCTCTAACTCAGTGATTCTGACTTGACAATTATGCAGAATTTTTTCAAGATCTCTAATGCGTCTTCGCAGTGAAGCATTTTCCTCATTACTTTCTTTAAGGTCATTAGGTCCTAGACGAACCTTTTCTTGAAACAATGATTCTTCAAGTTGCGAAATGTAAGCATTAAACTTTGAGTTTTTATTTCTAGACTGATCCAGATCTTCTTCAAGTTTTGTTCGTGCTTCTTGCGTTCTTTGATTAAGCTTCTGGATTTGAACATCCTTGTTTCTGCATCTTTGCATCCAATTTCTAGCCACTTCCTGCTCTACCTCAAGTCTGGTGTTGAAATTTTTTCTTTCCAGCTCCCATTTTTCTTTTTCAATATTGGATTCTTCCATCTTTTGGCCTCTGACTTCAAGTTCGGCAATCAACTGGTTCATTTCAGATTCAAATCCCTTGAACATGATATTTTTCTCGCCTTCAAATTTATCAAAGATATCATTCTTCATCTCTTCTAAATCTTTGGCTCGATCCCTTTCTCTTCGTATTTCATTCATGATCTCACGGTGTTCAGCCTTGTGTTTTATAATTCGCTCTCTTCTGTCGACCTCAAAATCTTCCATTTTTTTCTTTCCTTTCTCAAGGTTTTTGAGTAGACGGCTATTCTTTCCTTTCAGATCTTCAACTCGTCTTTTCTCGATGTTCAATTCTCTGGTCATCTGTATTGTTGCTTGGCTTGATCCTGATGCTTTACGGGATTTATATAGCTCCTGGTAATTTTTCTGTAATGCTCTGAATTCATCATCACCTTTTTCTTTATCTTTTCTCAACATTGCACATTGTGATGAATGAAAGTCAATGTCAACCCCCAACATAGCTTTATCTTGTCTCATTTGCTCTAATTCTTTCGACCAGCCTTCTCTTTCTGCTTAAAACTCAGCTCTCAAGATTTCAATTTCTGACGGAATCACCTTAATGCGATCTTCCATAGAGATATCCTCATTTTGATCTGGTAGAGGAATATTTTTGTTTTTCCTGACAGATCTCCATTCTTCATAATCAGAAGTTAACATTTATTTTGCTGCTTTAGCTCGGATGCAAAAAGTTGTTTTCCAAGCTGTAACAGCTTCCATGATACTTCTTTTATAATTTTTGCTATGGAATGCGAACTCAGATGACTGTAATCCAGCAGTGACAGGTACAAATTGACGACCTTCATACTGTCTTATAACCAGAAGTGGTGCATATCCAATTCCTCCCCATAATCCGAGTAGCATTATCCAGTTGTAATCTCCACATCTGTAAAAGAATTCCCTTTGGATTTGCCACGGGGCTCGCCAAACAATGTCATTGCTTTGCAGATTTCGAAAGGCATTAATCCACATATCTTTCTTAATTTCTTTCGGCCATTCCTGCTCCAGAAATTCTTTTAATGGTGAGTAATCCGTATTAAAGCGTCGGTATGAAACTTTTTATGTCCTCCAGAAATGACTACGGATCCAAACATATAACAACTGGGTACATCCTGAGAATCGTCCACCTCCTAGCTTTCTACAAGCATTTAACGATCTGAAGGTCTCTGCTAGGATTGCAGAAGCAGGATTAATCTTTTTCGGTAGCTGTTCAAACAAATCTACCACTGCAGCTTCAACATATCCCAATACTTTTGGGAAGATGACCATACCATACATACCCAGAGCAAATAAATCGAATCGTACTTTAATATCTGGATGACTCTGAATAAGTTCTTTAATGTTGTTCCAAGCAATGCCTTCGCTTTCGCCTTTTTGTTTTGTACGGGATGCTACCCATTCTTCTCGTACCCCGGCAATCTTTGCTAATTTAACTCGAAAGGGTTGAGTTTTAATTGACTTTGAATAGATTCGATTCTCCAAAGCCCCTTCGATATGTAACAAAGTTGTGTACTCTTCAATAGTAGGGACCAAGTCCTCTTTATTGAGAGTGAAGCAATTGTACCCTGGATTCCAGAATTGAATTAGGTCTCTGAGTAATTCATCATCAACTTCTACATAGAGCAAATATGGGATGTCTCCGTAAATCTGATAAAACTGCAATTTTTTGTTTGAATCCCAACTTTCCCAAATGCTTCGCAAATCTTGCATATCATTTCTTTTTAGTGAAACTGGAGCATAACTGGCCAAGTCAGATACATAATCATCCTGCAGACTGTCTCCTTCTTGTCTTTGTAAGTCCTCAGCCCACTGTCTTACTTCTGAGTTTAGAATTACTTGATTTGAACACTTTTTATCCATAGATGAAGGCTTTCCAATGAGACAATTAACACAAGGATCAATGTCTTTTATCCTGTATGATGCTATGCAAACAGAAAAATAAAGAACACACAAAAAGAAAATGAATTAGTTTACATAATAAAGAAATTCAATAATAACATTTACATAAATATTTTTTATTTAAACATGCTTTTCTAAATTTAAATAATTTAAATATATATGTAATTTAATCAGTAAAGAAAATAAATAAACAAGAAAGTTAGAATTCATTTCTCCTATGTGTACACCTATTTTAGACAAAATTTTGGCATGACTTCGGATCGGAAGAGTTTCTAAGGTTTTTTATATGCAGGGTTTCAGATCTAAGAATAAAGGTACCCGAATTGTCCTTGTTAGTGCCCCCTTGGGTTGCTAACCCTGAATCCTAGTCCATCACAGACTAAAGTGGATCGAGTTCAATTCGAGGGAATACATTTCTCTATGCCTGACACGGAGAATAAATTCTCACGAAGACATAGAGCATATGAACCCCGAAAGTTACTTGCTAGGTCTGACACGGAGAATAAATTCTCACGAAGACGTCGCTTTCACTCTCACTTAAAAGGGACAACTCAATTATAGAGCTTTATGTTATGCAATGCACGTGTTGTGTGTGAGGAGAAATGCTCAAACCTTTGACAGCAAAATAAATAATGAAATAAAATAATTGCAAATAAAATAAAACATATAAATATTATGAAAATAATAAGTAAATATAAAAATTTTGAAAAGATAAAATTAAAAATTAAATATATGAATTTTTAATTTTTAATTAATAGAGACAATCCATAATTGATTTTTAAAAGTTTGACCGGTCCCCAGCGGAGTCGCCAAGCTGTCGTAACCGGTTTTTGTCCGGGCACGAAATATTATACTTGGCAGGGAAATTGATGTGAATAAATAATTTTGAAAATAATTTGGGAGTCGCCATCGGCCTTTTGGATCAGGTAGGTCGAATACCTAAAGATTATTTTCTTTAAAAGAGTTTTAAGAAAACATCAATAAAAAAAATTAACTGATCTGCGTTTATAACCAAAAATTCGTTTTTTTTAATAATAAAAAGGGATTCGTGGTCGGTTACGTTTAGGGAAGGATTAGCACCCCTACAACGCCCAAAATTGGTACTTTTTAATTATAAATTGTCTCCATTATTAAAATTTAAAAATTCAAAAATATATTTAATTTATAATCCTATTATTTCAAAATTATATAAAAAAATATTTATTTATTTAAAAATATCAGAAAAGAACTTCTAGGTGCCTTAAGACAGCTCTTTTCTTTGATATTGATAAATATTAATTTAAATAATATTGTTTAATTTTTAATTTTAAAATATCAGAATAGGACATCCAGTTGTATTAAGATTGTCCTTTTCTTCGATATTAAATATTAAAAAAATTAATTACTATTTATTATATATATATTTAGGAATACATAAAAATATTTAAAAATATAAACAAGTAAAATTGAAATAAAAATACCATTAGAGTTATATATTTAAACACAATAAAATGCTAAAAATATTTAAAATAAATGACTAAATTTTAGTAAAAGTAAAATTAAAAACCTAATTCATAATTAATCAAAATATTAGGGATTAAACATGCTATTTCTTTATTTTATCTATTTAGTGACTAAAATAAAATTATCTAAAATTCGGATATTATAATAAAATAAATTAAAAATATAAACTAGGGATTAAAATATTATTTATTAAAATTAAGGGATTAAATCTGTTATTTATCCTAAATATATTATTTTAATATAAAGGACTAAAATAAATAAAATTAAAATTTCAAGATCAAATTAAAAGTATTATGAATTCAATTTAGTGACTAAAATGTAAAGTTTACAAGTTCGGAGGACGGCAGACGGGGTTTAACTATTATCTAATTACGCGCATAGTCCTTCCCGAAACGACGTCGTTCGGGAAGGCTTATATAAGGTCCAAAACCGGCTGGCCCGAAAGGCCAGCTTCATTTCTTTATTTTTCCTCTCTCTCTCTTCTCTGAGAGAGAGAATTTTTCTCTCGCTTCTCTCTAAAACAGAGAGAAGCCAGCCGGCCGGCCACCGTCAACCGGTGTTCTTCTGCCGCCGGCCACCGTCAAGTCCGCCGCCGGCCACCACATCCGGTGGCCGGAATATTTTTTTTTACACTGAAATGTAGATCAGACTGTCCTAATGACGGTTCCGATAATCTTTTCTTTTAAACGGCTTCCGATCGGAGCAAATCTAAAAAATATACCTTCGGTTTGTCGAAGGTTTTGGTGAGATCCGGTGGTCGGCTTCCTCGGTAAGTTTTTCTTCTTCCTTTTTCTTTCCTTTCTGTTTTTTTTTTCTACGTTGTTGTTGAGATCGTTGGTAGCCTTTTTTATTTTGTTTCTCTGTATTTCTCTTCTCTCTGTTTCTGTCTCTATTTTTTGTCTCTGTCTCCGTTTTTTTTTTCTTGCAGGTTCGGGTGGTGGCTTTTATAGCCACCACCGGTGTGGCCATCGGACCGGTCCGAAGAGGGGGTTTCGGTGAGTCACCGGACTACCAGTGGTGACTCACCCCTTAGCCATGGCGTGGACGGCTGGCGTTGGAGCTTCTGGAGCCTTCGTTTGGGACGTGGCAGCGGCGGCCGTGTGGCCCTAGGGTATCATACCCTAGGGTTTCCATCTGGAGGCTCTTGGACCGTTGGATCATACCAGATCCAACGGTCAGTCTGAGGTGGCTGGCTAGAGGCGGCTGAGCATAGGATTAGGGTTAGGAAACCCTAACTGAAACCCTAAATGTTTTGGGTTTCAGTTTGGTTTGGGTTTTGGGCCGGTTGATTGGGCTTTGTAATTTAATATTATTTATATATGTATTTAATATATTTAATAATAATAATAATAATAATAATAATAATAATAATAATAATAATAATAATAATGATAATAATAATAATAATAATAATAATAATAATTATTATAATAACAATAATAATAATATTTATAATATGGGTAAAAAATTAGTATCTTCATACATCAATAGTTATAAATAAATATTGTTAAAAATATATGTTGCAATTGTATATCAATACTACGTGTACTACAGGAACTAAATGTGCAAAACCACGAAAGTCATCATGAGTTGATGAATAACCGTACATGCACTAAGTGTGCAAAACCATGAAATTTATCAAGAGTTGATGAATAACCGTACAGGCCTAAGTGTGCAAAACCACGTAATTCATCATGAGTTGATGAATAACTGTACAAGCACTAAATGTGCAAAACCACGAAATTCATCTTGAGTTGATGAATAACCGTACATGCACTAAGTGTGCAAAACCACAGAATTCATCATGAGTTGATGAATAATCGTACAGGCACTAAGTGTGCAAAACCACGAAATTCATCATGAGTTGATGAATAACTGTACAAGCACTAAGTGTGCAAAACCACGAAATTCATCATGAGTTGATGAATAACCGTACAGGCACTAAGTGAGCAAAACCACAAAATTCATCATGAGCTGATAAATAACCGTACAGGCACTACGTGTGCATCTTAATAAATGAACACGAATAGAAAGTTGGTAAATTACCATTTTAGCACTAAGGGTGCAATTTATAAGGTTTATAATAAATTAAAAAGAGTTAATCGATGTTAGAATTATTATGCTATACTTATGTTTATAAGTTAGCTTATGGTTAAGTATGCCTCACTAAGAAATTACTTAACGTGTGTTGATTTCACACGTAGGTTTGGATACTACCGAAGTAAGGAGATATTTGGACATCATCAAGCAAGTTTCGCCTCATTAGTAACAGTAAGACATTCATGTCTACTTTTGATGTATTTAGCTGGCATGTATTAGATTCAGTAAACACGCTCTGAAAAGCCTTTTTATCTAAACTGATGTAAAATGATGAAGTGCGAACATTTCAAAGGAACAATTTTTCAAAGTGATATTAGTTTTATATTAGTTTTAATTATAATGTTTTATAAAAAGAAACATTTTTTTACGGAATTTCAAAGGAAAAACTGTTTCAAAGTGATATGACATCTTTATCTCGTGTACGGAAAGTATACAGGAGATGGGTGTTACACCAAAGATGCTAGGGGTGTGAGCGTTCAATGTCGAAATGTTAAGTGTTATATTTGAATAGATATAACCTTGTACTTACTCGAGATTAATCAGAAAAAAACTATCATCTTTAACTTAAAAAAAAAGCTAACATCTTGAAAATAAAATAATTATGATTTAATTTAAAGTATATTATTATTATTATTATTATTATTATTATTATATTATCATTTTTAATAAAATAAAAATAATTCTTTTAGTATATTTTTAATTTTTTTTCAAACATGATTGTTTGATTCTTTTAATTAAATTAGATATAAACATGTTTAAACTCATGATATATACCTAATTGTAAGTCAATAAAATATATTTATTTTTTAAAAAATAAAACACCAATTAATATAGAAAATTAAGAGTAAACTATCTATTTGGCCACTCACCTATTATTTAGTTTTTGTTTTGATCACTTAATTATTTTTTCAAAATAATATCTAACGTTATGTTTTGGTTCTATTTTAATCAATCATCGTTAAAAAGTTAACAATGATACTGAGATTATTTTTTATTTTTTTAATTCTGATATGATAGTATCTTATGGTGACACATCGATATCATCGTTGATTTATCAAAATAAAATCAAAACGTTACATTCGATATAATTTTGAAAAAGAATAGTTGAGTGACAGAAATAAAAACTACATAATAGCTGAGTGACGAAGTCGGTAGTTTACCCTAAAATTAATTACCGTGGATTTGAGATTGGTAGCCCATGTTTATGAAGGTAATTTTGTTGATAGGTAAATAAAGAAATAAAATTCAGTATTTCACTCCGTCCCACACTCTCGATGCAAATAATAAATAAATAATTTTCCTCCCTAAATCTACTCCAATCTATATATACTCCCCCCTCTCTCTCTCTTTTTCAAACTTCCCTTGCTTTATCTTTTCAACTGCATTCTCTTCTTCAAGTATTTTCGCCAGATCTACTGAGATGGCTAAACTCTGTTCCCTTAACATTGCTTTCTTCCTACTTCTTCAACTCGCCTTCGCCGACTATTCACCGTCACTGCCGCCTTCACTCGGAGCGAACTTGCCTCCGCATCTCGCGCCTACTCCTGACTCTCCACCAGCAATCTCACCGGCTTTGGGTTCTTCTCCTCCGGCGCCATCTCCATCAGATCTTGAACAAGGAGGTTCACCGCCGTCTCCGAGTTCTCCTGCTCCTTCACCGGAAGAAGCCAGCGATATCAACCACAGCAACGTCAATGCAGACGTAGGCGAAGAGAATACCGGCGGCGGCGGTGGTGGAGGAATGAGCGGTGGAAAAAAAGCGGGAATCGTTGTTGCCGTGGTTGTTGCAGCGTGTTTGGTTGTTGTCGGTGGGTTGGTTTACAAGAAGAGACAAGATAACATCAGGAGATCTCAGTATGGATACGCCGCCAGGGCAGAACTTCTCTGAAGAAGAAGACCGGGCGGATATTATACAGTTTAAAGCAAACAAGAGATCAGAAGAGGTTATATTAAAATTTATTTCTACTTGCATTTGATTTTAGTTTGTTATTGTGATTAGTTGACGAACTGAATTTATTATGCTATATTCTTTAGACTATTTTTACAGGAGATTAGATTATTGTAGTCGCATTTTCCATTAGTAGTGTATTTTACACTATTATTAGTATTAGTCAATCATATCCATTTTGTTTTTACTATAATTGTTTTATTTTTCTGCTTTTTTGGTCATTTGTTCAAGAAAAACCCCCCCCAATGTTTGGACTTTATTTTCCTTTCTAATTTCGTTTATTTGATGAATTTTCAATTGGTTCAACGAATGAGTATTATTCTCTAATCTTTTGAAAAAATATTTTATCAAGGTGGTTTGTATAGAATCAATCCAATCTTTTCTCTCAATAATTCGAGTTATGGTTTGGGCCTTTTGACTATTTTTTTCAGTTTATTTTACCACTCTTGAATCTAGCAATTGGCTTTAGTATTTAGAGGTGTTATTCTCACTTGGTTTTATTTTCGAATAATTGTGTCTATGAGATATATTTGTATTAACTATAAAATTTTTAACATATACTATTCTTATAATCAATAATCAATAAAAAATTTCAACATATACTATTCTTATAAGTTTTTGCTTATAATAATTCATAGTTCATGACAACTGTCTCTTGTTAATGTATCTTCTTTAATGGGGGATGGTATGAAGTTAATTGCTTGTGGCCCCTCTTATAAATTATAATATGATTGAAAGGGTTTAATGCGACATCTCCATGAATAGGTGCATGGGTCCATTGAAGAATTTTGCCTTCCGAATTGCAGCTCTATTTCAGAACAATTTTCTGTTTAAAAAATCACAAATAATTGATATATGTTATGGATCAATAAATTTTATATATAATCATATAAATAATCATTATGGATGTTTTTTTCTACTAAAATTTTAGAAGTAATAAAACGGTTATTAATATTATTGAAATGTAGCAAAGTGATCATGGTAACATTAAAAATTATTATCTCTATTACAAAAAGTTGACTTGGACGTATTTAGAACTTTTTTTTTTGTTTCAGTCTAAAATCTTAATTTCTGTTTTAGGACATATTTAGAACATTGAGATATCGTTGGTTCAGTGTTATGGACCAACCAATCCCTTAGGCTTTGAGAGCATATTAATGAGCCAACAATGGACTTCGGGCTTTGTTCATTGTAACCCAGCCACAATGCTCATGTTTGCTCTGGTCTTACCTTTGTTCATCGTGGGGTTGGTTCGTTTTTTTTTTTCTCGTTAGGCCAGTCGAAAAAATTAATTTGTCCAATAGATCAGTTTAAAATTTATTTTACAATCAACAACAAACGATATACTGCAGGGTAAACTCGTCATGTTGATGTGATTAATTTTTCCAAATAATATTTTTTATTTAAACTCATCATATCGATGTAACAAATTCTAATAAAATATTTTTTTATTAGAATTTATCATATCAAGATAAAAAGTTTGAATAAAAAAATATGTTTTATTAAAACTCATCATATCGTCCTGACGAGTTCCAAGTTACTGTAATAAATGTCATAAACCCGTAAATAATTTGCTTTGTGTAGTATTAGGCTAAATAATTAACCCGTTTACAGATATTGGGCCAATTTTAACTTGGTTCAGTGTTATGGACCAACCAAGCCCTATAGGCTTTGAGAGCATTGATGCTGCTGTGAGATGAAACTAGTTGGTTCGTTAATCTTATTCCTCTTCGGTCTCTACTACGCAAATCAGTAAAAAGGTTAAAAAAAAAACTTCAATCTGTCACTTTCAAATCTTTCTTGTTCATTTCTGTCATTTTACTGCTTAAGATCCTTTCCATTCTCTCTTTCTTTGAATTTAGGATTTAAGAAATTGGACATTTAGGGTTAATAAATGTAAAAATTATGTATACTTCGATGCAAGTCAATTGGTCCGTCAAGATATTAGCCAATGCAACCAAAAAATGACAGCTCAAATACCCTTTCATGATACGGATAACAACGTTTAACAGTACAATGATGGTTTTCTTATTTTCAATATCGTTACTGATCATTTTGTTATTTTCTAAAATTTTAGTAGGGAAAAAAATTTATCCATACTTCAGCGACTAAATTTATATAGTTTACCTTCTACATTCCATGTAGTAGTAACGCACAATTATATATGTTTTCCATGTAGAGAAGTAATGCGTACATGTTTGAAGCATTTAAGTGGCTGCAACTAGGGTGTGAATTATTATTGTTGTATGGAACTGGATGGATGAGCAGGCTTATTCTTCAGCAGGAGGGTCTACCCATCGCCCATGATCTTTTATCAGCTGTATCAGAGTGTCGGTTGCATGCTCCATGGCAATCCCACGCTTAACAATACTCTGAGACACAATCCATTTACTTGTTACGTTCAAATAATTTACCTAACAATTCATGTTTTCTGTTGCATTTTTAGTTTTTTTTGGTTTAATACTTCAACTACCACTTTTGTTATGTTTTGATCACTCAATTATTTTTAAATTCATATCTAATATTATGTTTTGATTTCATTTTGACCACCCGCCATTAAAAGATTATTAGTGACGTTAATGTGTCAGTATAAGGTAATGCCATATCATCATTGATTTTTTTCAAAAAAAAACTCGCCGGCAATTCTGTTACTTTTTTAATGGTAGATGACCAAAATAAAACTAAAACGTAACGTTATGTATGATTTTGAAAATATTAATAGTTGAGTGACCAAAATGGACAGGAGTGATATACTATGTAGTTAGCCCTTTTGTTTTCCCATGGAACTGCCCGATGATTTGCAAAGGCATGATGAAATGCTCTTACCTTGCCTACATAAAGGTCAATTTTTCCTGGAGCACCACCAACGTATCCGGAGTCTGCATCAGCCATTTCTCCTGGGCCATTCACGATGCATCCCATAATTGCAATCTGAAACAAAATGAATTTGCATTATTTATCGACTCAACTATCTTCTCCATGTTCAACTATACATTGCAGGCTAGTTATTACCGTAACGCCAGGAAGTGCGACGTCTTTTCTCGTATTTGTGCACTTATTTCTTGAAGGTTAAACAATGTTCTGCCTCAAGATGGGCATGATACATACTCCTGCGACCAGAACACATGCCACATTAGACGTATCTTCAAAGATTGTCGAGGGTTTTCGACTAAAAGATAAGATTCATACGTCTTGGTATTTCTCATTCTACAGCCCTGAAGTAAGTTGAAAGAAGTGTTTCCGAGGAAATCGATATCTTGATATGGGGCTTCTAATAAGATACCGTCCCCGAGTCCATTCACCAGAAGGGCTCCGGCATTGGCACCAGCATTAATGACCAAGTCATCCCTGCATGTCGGAAAAAAGAACATTATAAACCGTAACCTATTCATAACTTGACCAACAAGTAGAATGGGGCTTTTTAGTTACCTGTGAATCCCATTTGGAAACTGAATATGGATTACGGAGAAATCGAGACAATTCTCCGATAGATACTCAAATAACCTGTGGAAGCATAATTATAAAACAAGTCTAGCATAACCGAAATAGCACTAATCTTATAACATATAAGCAAATCAAGTCATTGTTATATTACCTCCTTGCTGCATGCAGTCGGCCGCCTTATCTTCATTGTAGGGTACATTATGAAGTACTGAAGCGTCAACGTCATTAAGGATTTCCAACTCTTCGTAGGGCTCGTCGCCACGCACGGATATAGCCAAGTGCGTACCTGCAAGGTGAATGAATTGATATCATATGAGCAAATAAGCAGCACCACCTTCTGGCAAAAGCTTGTCCGCTCTAGTTGATAATTCCTCAAGGTTTACTAGAACGATAGCATTAGGCAACGGTTTTGTTAACTGCTCCGATAAAGGCGTTAAGACACCCATGCTTATGTCTATCAACCTTTTAAGAGCCAGCCTCTGGTTATAGTACAATGAATAGTGTCCGTTAGTTTCGATTTTTTGCGAAGATAAGAGAGTGCGAGAAAGGACAAGAAAACAGCTTCTTACAGCATCGCTGTCATCTACCGGTGGAAGCTCCCTCAGTATGATTGAGTCCACCGTTGCCAAGTCCTGTATCGACATATTACAATACAGTTGAGGTGAAACCCCACATAGTGTAACCCAATTTTATAGGGTAAATGGATCTAGAGTAGACCTTAAATGGCATGCCAACAACCAGCTTTGATTCAAGTGACTTGTATAAGAGCTCTGCTGCCTGCAGGGGGGTGGGGAGTAATTACCTTCAACTGATCCAGGGAAACCGACATAAGAACCGAGCCATCACGATGCAAGATGCCTCGATAGTCCACCTCTTCACCCTATAAAGAAATAAATTCACCTTTCAGAAAAGTTCAGGGAAAAGGATCAGCTAACACGATGAACACGAGGCATTTATGGCTAACCTCCTTTTGTGTTGGCAGTTGACCAGATCAACGCTGGAAATCAAAGTAATGTCTCTGCTTTTCCTCGAATGATGCCTGTTTGAAATTTCGTGTCAGAAAGAAAGGTACTCAAAATAATGGTATTTGAAGTGATAAAACATGTCTAATTAATGAAGGTTTCCGAATCCTACCACCCCTTGCTGAAGTTCAGCAGCTTTTGTTCCAAGGTTAGCCGTCCTTCCGCATGGATCTATCTCTTCCTCTGGTGGCTCGGTCAGTGAAA
The DNA here is from genome assembly GCF_006381635.1 of Hibiscus syriacus. NCBI lineage: Eukaryota > Viridiplantae > Streptophyta > Magnoliopsida > Malvales > Malvaceae > Hibiscus > Hibiscus syriacus. The sequence continues at coordinate 1,133,907 of NW_024061878.1, read as the reverse complement.
CTCTGATTGTGTCACTAAGCCATCCTGCAAGTATAAGATCATATTATCAACAAATGAGCCAGACTTTCCGAACACATTTTAAAAATCACCTTAGCTGCGGAGCATTGCAGGACCACAAGCATTGAGAACTTTTAATAGTAATAGCTTCTGTTGACTATGCTCTATATGTACTGTGAAGGTACCTGAAGAAGGGTCCCAATGCTGATCGCAAATTTCATCCTTCCATCCTCACCTTCTCCGGCTTCAGTGACTCCCAGATTAGTGGATAATCCTAGCCATGAACGTACATTTCAGCCACAAGCAGACGGTAAGCCTGGACCATGACAACCGGATTGTTTGCTTTCATTGAAAAGACAAAATTATGGTAGTCCAGCTTTCTACATATCCTGTCAAACTCAAATGCAGATTCAACCTGTTTTACCAAAAAAAAAAAAAAAAAACAATTAATCGGATGCTTACGATAAGAAAATGCAGATGAAAGCTGTCAAGCAGCAAGAGATAAGATAAATGTTCACCATTCCCCTAGGAGAATCCCCATAGTAGCTCATTATACAGTCAGAAAGGCTCCCGTGGTTGATTCCAATACGCATCGCCCTTCCATACTTCTTACACTTTTCAACCAATGGAGTAAAAACCTGCCATAATTTATGGGGAAGGGCTGATCAATATGCATAGCAAAACCGATACATACTTAAAGAATCACTGTGAGATGCTAGATACTATCGAATCGGCAGCTAAATTTTTAATGTGTGGCACCCTAATCCAACTGGATAGAAAATGATGCATGATTGAAGCCTAAAAGAATAGTGGTCTGATCTTCTCAATATGCTCAAGTTCTTTCTGATACTCGTCATCATTATATTCAAATTGCTCAAATTGAGCTCGTCTATCCGCTGCAATTTACCAACTTTTTATTCAGAATAGCTGAAATCAAAGTCCAAAAACAAAAATGAATGTACATGAATTTTACCAAAATTTCCAGGGTTGACTCGGATTTTATCAAAGCACTCGGCAACTCAGTCAACTTGAGGGGCGAAAATGGATATCAATCACCAGAGTATATAAAACTGCAGGTACAATTAGTGACAGTTTTAGTTTCCTTATTACATATGTGACTGAACGTTCAAAAAGTGGCAAATGGTTCTTACATAGAACCAGACTTACTTTTTCTGTACCAGAGTTTTTTATTTCCAAACAAGCATCCTCTTTCTTCCCTTGAACGGTTATCCGAACAATATCCGCACCCTTGTCTGCAATTCGCATTACCTATTAAAAAACACAGAAGTAAATCTCATAAGTGTCATAACTTCACCCTCGGGGATTTGTTAGACTTAAAAAAATTAATTCGGGGAAAGGAGATGAAATTTAGGTTTGAAATAATTTGATTTTAGAGTCGACATCAACCTTTGAGTTAGGTAAGTTGAATACCTAAAATATCATTTTAATGAGTTCACAAAAATCATTAAAAGATGAAAAAATGGTATGCGTTTTACCAAAAATTATTTTTTAAGAGTTCGGGAGTAGATTACATGTAGTGAAGGGTGAGCACCCCACAACGCCCAAGTCTGGTACCTAAACGATTATATGATGTTTAAATGTTGGGAAATTACAAACTCGAAAATATATTTAAACTACGATCATTTTATTCATTCGAATTTATTTAAGATGTCAATTTTCAAAACAAAACTAAAACAATGTTCCTTTTGCAAATAAGGAAATGAGATTTTGATAACAAATGATAAATGTAGTGGGTACAAAAAAAATTAAAGAGCACAAAATATATTTTATAGAATAAAGTTGTTTATTTAATCCAAAAAATATAATTATTTTTATAAGAGAAATCACATCGTTTTGTACGAACAATCCTTGAAAACGCATTTCCTTTATAGTTATGAGACTTTTTCATGGATACCCCTCACAAAATGATGTTTCTTTAATTTTATGGAGGATATAGTTTAAAAGAGCATAGTATTATATTAAATTTTTTAAAAATGCTCAGACAAAAGAATGTTTTTTTGTGCGAACAATTCTCGAGAATGCACTTCTTTTATAGTTAGGAGACTTTTCTGTAGATTTCCCTCACAAAAAGACATTATCTTACATTTTTTATATCAAAGATAAAATAGAAATAAAATAAAAATAGAACGAGATAAAATAATAGAATACAAAAATGTAAAACAAAGAAAACTATCGAATACAAAAAAATAACCTTTTGTGCGAAAAATCTTCGAAAGACACTTTCCATTGTAGTTGGGAGGTGTCTTCATAGATCTCCCTTACAACAAAATTTATCTTTTCTATATATAAAAAATTGATGATTTATAAAAAATAAAGTTTGAATAATAATATAAATATGTGCACAAAAGGGTAGCAATAATAAAGATAACCAAGTTCGATTTCGAATCTAAAACATGAGTCAAACATCGGTAGCCTACTTGCATAAACAAAGGGACCAACATGCAAACTTCGTAAACAAACATCCAAGAATAAAATATCAGCCAAATAAGAGGATAAATAAATAAGATTAAAACGTAAATAGTAAAAATTATAGGCTTTAGATGTAAATATACCATAGGCAAAATTAGTGACTAAAATAAAATGAAGTGTAAGTTAAGATGCTCAAATGTAAATACATCAAATTAAATGTTGGAAATTAAAAGGGACTGAAATAAATGTTGGAAAATTAAACGGCAGAAAAATAAAATACTGGAATTTAGAGTGCTAAAAAAAAATAAAATAAGATAAAAACATAATAAAATACTGGAATTTAAAAGTTAGGGAGTTGTTTTTAATCGTTTAACCCATACCATAAATAATATGGGTCGTCCCCCATGGCAGGTCACCGCAAGGTTGTTGAATATTCGAATGTTAGAAAATAGTGGGTTAGTTTGTGCGATAAAATAAAATGTTAGTAAGTTAGTAAGAACAAATAAAATAAACAATTAGAATGTTAGTTCGAACGATAAAATAAATATTAGAGTGTTAGTTCGAATAATAAAATAAAGGTTAGAATGTTAGTAAGTTAGTGACTAAATTAAAAGAAACGAAAATAAAGGGCATGAATCAGAGTAAATAAAACATGAAGTATAATTGATTAGTGACTAAATTAAAAGTAATGCAAATAAAGACACGAAAATAAAATAAATAAATAAAATGCAGAGATTGGGGACTGGAATGTAAAAACGCGGTAATCTTAGGAGGTCTTCAACATGATTTTACGCAAGGTTTGGTGACTAAAATGTTAAAACACGACAATAATGAGAGGGCCTAAGCGTGATTTTTCCAATTTCTTTGATATATACACATTTTTAACCATTTTGGGTAACCCTAGCCATTTTTCATCTTTTCCTCTCATAAGCACTCTCTTTTCCTCTCTACTTCTTTTGCCGGCCGATCCTTACCCAAGGCCAAAAACTTAGCCGACCACCGTACATCAGCGACCAACCCGACTCCGACGACCCCCAAAACTTTCCCCTTTCTTTACCCTAACCAAAATTGGAACCCAAAAACCTCCACAAGGAAACAAAACCCTTTTGTTTTCTCTTGACATAAACTAAACAAAAAACCCTCCACCAACTTTCCACGACGACTTTCGTAGCGGCCGACCGACACTGAACTCAACAAAAAAAAAACTAAAAGCTTCCACATTTCCTTGTTTTGTTTTTGTAAATAAATCTATCAAAAACCGAAATAATACCCCTACATGATCGGTTACCCAGTTTTCGATGGTTTATGACCCTAAAGATTACATCTTTTTCGACGGTAGCTCCTATTCTGGCGAGGAAAACCCACCGCTAAGGTAAGAACTCTAGCTTTATTAGGTTTTTGTTTACTTTTTCGAATAGAAAAAAATAGCACGAAAAAAAAGAAAATACCTTGGTTGATTCTTAGTTTGAATCTGAATTTTTTTATTTGTACTACTTTTCGAATGTTCCAAAAAGAATCCCCCTATTTTACACTGTTTTGTTGGAGTTTTTATACTTGGTTTGGGTTTACATGAAAAGAGAATGAAAAATAATCATTTTTTGTTTTGTTTTGTTGCATGGCCGAGAGAAGAAATGGACTTTTCGGTGGAAACCACGCCTGATATGGGTAGTCGGGCATGCATGCAAGAGAATCATGGTGACCGACGCAAATCTCACCGGGTGACGACGTGCGTGGAAGCTGAAGAAATCCACATTTTGTGGCGGCGACTGGTGGAGCTCATGAAGAAAACCCTAGCTTGTCTTGACTTTATCTGGACCGTTGGACGAGGTACAGATCTAACGGTCAGGGTGAGTGGCTGTTGAGGAGAAAAGATAGAAACCCTAGCTCACTTGGTCCTTACACGTGGGCCTGTTGGGTCATTTAAATTGGGCTTGATCAATTTTGTATGGACATTCATAATGGACCCAGATAAATTATAGTGTCTACAGTTTCCTTTCTTTGCCTATTATCGTGTATCGGGAATAGGGCAAAGATCAAAGACAACATTCTTCTTTCATGTTGAGGAGTTTGGTCATATTTTGAGATAAATTGTTTGTTGAAGATGACGTTGTTCCTTCTTGTTAAGGAAATCGGGTCAATCTGGAGATAATTTGGTGATGAAGATGACTCTGTTCATCCGTGTTGAAGAGTTCTAGTAGCTTTCAGGTAAATTATTTGCATAAGATGACATAGTCTCTTCTCGTTGAGGAAGTCGGGTCAATCTGGAGATAATTTGGTGTTAAAGACGACACTGCTCATCCATGTTGAAGAGTTTTGGCTGCTTTTAGATAAATTGTTTGTTGAAGATGACGTTGCTCCTTCTAGTTGAGGAAATCAGGTTAATATGGAGATAATACGGTGTTGAAGATGACTCTGATCATAAGTGTTTAAGAGTTCTAGCCGCTTTTAGGTAACTTTATTGTTGAAGATGAAGTTGTTCCTTCTTGTTAAGTAAGTCGGGTCAATCTGAAGATAATTTGGTGTTGAATATGTTCTAGAAGTATTTGGGTAAATTGGAGACAATACGATTCCTTCAGGTTGAGGAAGTCTGATTGTCTAAGAATGATACTGCTCCTTTGTATTGAGGAGATCTGGTCAGTGGATGACATTGTTCCTTCGTGTTGAGGAAGTCTAGCTGTTTTAGAAGATAATTTGGAGACAACACGGTTCCTTCGCGTTGAGGAAGTCTGATTGTATGAGGATGTCATTGTTCCTTCGCGTTGAGGCCGTCTAGTCATCTGGAGGTAATTTGTCTTTGAAAATGACATTGTTCCTTCGTGTTGAGGAGAGCTAGTCATAGTTTCCAATGATTGACTTGAAATGAAATATTCTTTTCCAACATGGAATTGTAGAATGAAGTCTTTGCTAACGTTGAATTCCTGTCAAATATTTGAATGAAAAATAAATAAGTGGAAAGAAATTTGTTTCAAGAGGAGCTATCTCAGGTGAGATAAAATTTTGTTTTGAGTGAAATATTTCAAAATTTGCGTTTCAAGGGAAAATTGTCTGAAGCGAGACGAAATTTGTTTTTAAGAAAAACAATCTCAAATGTTATCAATTTTGATTCAAGTGAAACAATTTCCAATTTTTGTGTTTTGATGGAAAACTGTCTCAAGCGAGATGAAATTAGTTTCTTTAAGGAAAACTATCTCAAGCAAGATCAATTTTGTTTCAAGTGAAACAATTTCAAAATTTGCGGAAAACTATCTCAAACGAGGTGAAATTTGTTTCGAGAGAAACAATACCAAGGATTTGTGTTTCAAGAGAAATTGTCTCAAGCGAGACAAAATTTGTTTTTAGAGAAAACAATCTCAAGTGAGATCAATTTTTTTTCAAGGAAAATTGTCTCAAACGAGACGAAACTTTGTTTCAGAAGAAACAATCTCTAGGGTAAAAGAGAGTTTGCCCCTGCATGTTGAGGAGATCTAGTTGCCTTTAGAAGATTTGATCGTTCACTTCAGGATGTCAAATCTTTGGATGACATTGTTCCTTCGTGTCGAGGACGTATAGTCATCACCATGCTTTTATTTCATGAAGTATCAATATAAAAATGATGTATTTATGAATGACTATCATGAATGTTTTTATGAATGTCAAGATGAAGTTCATTTCATGTATTAGATTTGATTTTTATTTTGATAAAAATGGACTTTTGAATTCGTCCTCATGAGAGGAGAAAATGACATTGAGGAAGGAAAATTAGATGATGTCCTCGTGAGAGGAGAAAAATGTCTTTTAAGAATGAAATAAGGATTTCAGGGAAAACAATATTAAGAAAGACTAGATTGATGTTTTTGGATGAACAATCTTGAGAAAGAAAAAACTAATTTATCAAAAGAGATTATAAGAGCATCCTTACTAGAAGGAAAAAACCCCTTTTTTATTGTATGAGGTGATGAATGTAAGATGCAAATGTGTAAATTCATATGATGTGTATGTTTATGTTGATGCATGTTTTTTTATCTGTGATGGGAATGGTTGCATGAGCAGTCTTCATTATCTCTCTGATTCGAGTGTCTTCATTTTTGTTTGCTCCAGCGTGCACTCTTACACTTCTTGACTTATGTCGATTTCTTCTTGCCCCCTCAATTTTGCCCCTTATAAAAAATTGGCTTCCTTTGTCTGGACTTGTATAGAAATCCAATAGAACTTCCCTCGTGATATCATCATCATCCTTGCCAGATGGTTTGAAAAGAGAATCTATCATTTCAAGCTTTGGAGATTATGTACGTACAACTTCTCTGTAGCGGCAAATCAAAGACCACTGCCTGGAGCTGACCACCACAGTAATTGATGGAATATCATTGTGCCCTGGAGAACCATGAGATACATCTATGCCAAGGATGAAAGTTGGAACCTTAGAAACAACTGGAATTAAAGGTGTTTGCTCAATTGCTAACATCAAATTCAATCCTATAAGCTTTGCATTGATTTTTAGAAGCAATTTTGAAAGGTATTGATCGTTAACACTAGTTGGAGCCATACACTGTGTCACTATGCCAAACTCGGCAAGATTCATAAATATCAGAATTTTTTTATCAGGTAAAACACAAAGGAGGAACTGTGGGGCTTCAGGAAGTTCATATTGGGTTTCCCTAATCATTTTTTCAAATTCTTTCAACAAGATAGTAGTGTTTGCTCTGATTGGGATCTTGATTCGCCTTGAATATAGGATCTATCTGAATTAAATCTTGAATGAGTCTATTTGTATCACATCGTGTTGAGAAGTTAACGAAAACCCATCGTTCAATCTTAGTTGGCTCTGTAATACCCCATATATCGGGTCGGTGACCATAATTAAAGGATTTAAAATTTGGTGGGTTAAATTGAGAAAATTGATAAGTATAGGGAATGATTTAGGAAGTTGTGTTTAAGACTAATTATTAAGAATTGAAGAATAGAGGGGCAATTTAGTCCTTTTGAAGGAATAAATTTAATATTCATTTAAATTAGGTTATTTAATAAAAGTGAATATGAGAAATAGAGGATAAGTCTGAAATGGTTTTCTTATTCTTCTTCTTCACGTCCCGTGCCTCCCCTATAGCAAAGGTAAGGCTTCATAAAGTTAGTTTTTCTTTTCATTTTTGAGTTGGTTTTGAAGCCTTAAGTGATATAAAGGCTTAAAGAAAGTTCAAGGAGGATTACAACTAAGAGATGAAGATTTTATTTGAGATTTAATAAAATGGGTTTTAAAGTGATTTGATGAAATATGATCAGATATTGAACTTTAAAGGTATATTTGACTTGCCAAAGAGGTAAATAAGAGATTTGGAGCCTTAGAAGTGATTAAAACATGTTTGAAATTTGGGTGTGATTTTAGTTTTAAAGGGTTCTTTGGAGTTATTGGATGTTATAGGGAGATTTATGGATGTAAAACAGTTGGTTTGAGTAATGATAAGTTTAAGGTTATGGTTGGGGATAAAAGTAAGAGATTTAGGCGAAAATGTGATAAAAATTAAAGTGAAATATGTAAAATATGAGTAAAGGTATCGGTATTGGAATAACAGTACCGATACTATAGGGTTAAATTTGAGGAAAAAGGATAAACATGATGAACAATATCGATACTGATGCAAGTAGTATCGATACTGAAGTGGAGTATCGATACTGAAGTGGGTATCGATATCAAAGGAAGGTATCGATACTATGATTGAAAAATGGATTCCAGAATGTAAAAATGGTATCAATACTGAAGGGAGTATCGGTACCATAGTATAGAAGTATCGATACCATAGAAGGGGTACCGATACTATTCAGCCTGGAATTTTAAGTTAGGATGAACTTTAATAGAATTCAAGAATAATAGTACTTTTGAGTATTATTATTTTGTATAAATGTTAGAAAGTATACTAACATTTGTATTGTATGTGTGTGAATATGGATGCTTGTGTAGATCGTAATCAAGCTCCTGAATCAAGCAAGAAAAAGGGCTAGGATAAAGTTACCGAGTAGTCGGACATCAGTAAGGCATAATAGTGTGGCATACCAGGTGAGTGCATTTATTGTACTTATATGAGATGAGGATGACTTGTGATGAGTCAACCTCGAATGTTTGATTTAAGTATATTCTACAGTATTCCGATATATTTTCATAATGTTTATGAAATTGATACAAGAATAATTGTAGAGTATTAACTGCTCTAAAATAAATAGATAAATGTTTATGTTGTGTAATCTGCTAAGTTGATTGAGTAGCCCATTGTATGTGCATTGAGAGTCAAAGGTGCATTTTGACATAAATTGTATATAAGTTATCGATCGATTTTGTTTAATGCATAATGGTGCATTTTCGTATCAATATTGTGTGTACTTTTAGCACTAGATGTACAATCATGGTATTCATAATGAGTTTATGATTTACCATTTCGATATAAAATTATGTATAAAATTTATCGATCGATTTTGTTTAATGCATAACGGTGCATTTTCGTATCAATATTATATTTACTTTCGACACTATGTGTGCATCCATGGAATTCATAATAAGTTTTTGAATTTCCATTTCGACACTTCAGTGCAATGCATGTACCTTGCATTCTCATTTGACATACACTAGGCAAATAAAGGATAAATTGGAAAAATATTGATTGATAGGTATGTTGGGCATACTAAATATAGTTTATCAGGCTATGTGAATGAAGCTTAGTTTGCCAAGCTAGTTTATGTATTAATATGATTTATACTATTTTCATCTGTATTTTGATATTTATGATATGCTTATATATAAGTACAATTCATTTTGTATTGCTATGCCTCATTATGTAAACTTAGCATATGTTGATTTCACATGTAGTAATAACAAAGTCTAGCAAAGTAAGGAGTGTCGTGGACATCATCAATCAAAGGTTGCCTCATCAGTAACTGTAGGACAATTATGTCTACTTTTGATAATTAGATAGCATTATATTTATGAAAATGCTCTAGAATTGTTTGACTTATAATTTTGTAATATGTTATAACTTTAAGATTATTTTAACTACTGGAAGTTAACGAACATTTTATTATTATATTCAAATGTTTTTTTTTTTAATTTTAGAAATAAAATTTTATGGGTTTAAAAGTAAGGAAAATGTTTTAAAAGTTATGTGACACCTGTGACTTGTGTAATGAAATGTATACGAGAAATGGGTGTTACATTTATTGTTATCGGAGCTACAGGTTTAGTTGATTCTCGGCTAAACCGAGTGTATTTTTCTTTAAAAAGAGTTTACATGTCGCTAAGATGTCAAGGTTACAGATATGGTATAGTTAGAAATATTATTGATGCTACTCCTTAGTAGCTTGAGTGTTTATTATTATGTATTAATAGATTCGGAATCTACTAATTCGAGAAGAGCGACTGATCAAAAGATAGAGAAGGTTCGGGTAGTGAGAACTATGAAGCTAATAGTGAGCATCTGATCCTATCCGAAAATGCTAGTGCACCACCACATCAGGGTATGTCAGTGCCAGAGTTTGGAGCTTTTATACAAGCTCTCGATGCTATTTTGACTCTGTTCCAACCACCTCCACCTCCCCCTGCTCCTCCAGCACCGCAGACATTGATCCCAAAAGAGCTCAAAAGTTTGGGAGCTCCCGAGTTCCAGGGAAAAGAGGAAGAAGGTCCTATAGATGTTGATATATGGTTAAATGACATTAAGGTGATGCTGGAAAGTCTTCACTGCTCAGATTTGTAAAAGCTAGGTGGAGTTGTATCTTTACTTCGAGGATCAGCTCAAGTGTAGTGGACCAATACTACGACGTATGCCCACCAGAGCAAATGACATGGTAGTTCTTCTAAGAGGAATTTAAGAACAGTACATCGGTCAACAGTTTAGGTGAGCGCTGCTTTTAAGTTTCTTAATCTGAACAAGGTGATCAAGAAGTACATGAGTACGAGACTGAGTACAATAATTGAGTCGTTTGCTACTAAGGTAGTTCCCAATGACAAAGCTCGACGTGATTGATTCATCGAGGGTTTGAGACCAAAGTTGAAGAGATGATGTTGGCTTTAAACTTGCCTAGCCTGCAAGAAGTTATAAACCGAGCTAAAGCTATTGAAAGCTAAAGAGGAGAAGCAGAGCAAGGCATCTAGATGGAAAAAATTGGAATGTCTTCAACTTCCCATCATGCTAGAGAGTCAAGGGTTTGAGTTCTGATACAACAATAGAGATGGTTCTGCTTCCGCTCGCAGAAGAGTAAGCCGTCATAGTCTTTGCTTCTAGCTTGGGTCGAGCTTATGGAGAAAGAAATACTCCATAACAAACTATGGCAAATTCACCGTGGGTATGTAGATTTCTCAGTGGTGCATTTTTTGTGGTGAAACGGTCACTATGCTTGAAATTGTCCTAAAAAATCGGGGATAATTCGTGTAAACTGAGAGATCAGTAGTAACATCAAACAGAAGCACAAGAAGAGGTAGATCCAAGGACAACCTGAGACAATTACGCAACCAGATACTCATGGAGTAGCCAAATATATATATTAAGACTAATGAAGATGGGGATGACCCAGAGATCTTAACAAGTATTCCATCTTTTCGATGAGCCTATATTTTTTTTTTGGTTGACCCTAGTTCTACACTCTTATATTAGTACAAAGTTAGTTAGAGCTAGAGGAATTCCTTTATAACCAATTTTAGTGAGATGAGTGGTAAACCTTATGGGTCATGTGCAAGAGTAACGCGGGTATGAGAAAATGTCCGATAAAGATTCAAGGATTGTGTTCCCGACTAACTTGATGGAATTGTCTCTCGACGAATTTAAAATTATTTTAGGCATGGATTAGTTGTCTCCTCATCTGAATGGGTTGATTGTAGCAAGCGATTATTTTTAAGATGCGGAGGGCTCAAAAATCGTATCGGTGAAAAAGTGAATCACCATCCAATGTGATATCAACAATGACTGCAAGGAAAATGATGTCAGAAGGATGTACAGTTTTTCTAACCAATGTGATAGACACTCGAATTTCTAAAGCAAGATTAGTTCAAGGTATTGATCTGTAACTAAAGAAATTCCAGAATTCGAAATGGTATCGATCTGAAGTACGATACCATATAGAGAAGTATCGATACTACAGGAAGTACCAATACTATTCAGGCTGAAATGTTAAATTTGATGTTTCATTTTGTTTAGGTAAAAGTTAATTGGTTCAATGTAATGAGTTTTTATATTCATGGGTCAATTAATGTGTAGATTTGATTGAAAGCAAGTGTTGAAGGAATGGATATGTAAAGTTAGTAAGCTATAGTGAAAAGATGTTTGCTTAGATTTTATGTGAGGCAAAGGTGAGTGCATTTTACTATTCTTTTAAATATAATAAGAGGAAGACTCACAATGAGTCAACCTTGAATGTTTTGAAAGGAAATGTTTTCAATTTTACCATGAAACACTTTATCATACTTTGATAAATAAATTGTGAATAATTTGGTTTGTGAAGAGCCAAATCTTGAAAATTTGTTAATGTAAATGATTTAAAGTATGACATAATGTTTTTCTAATATTTTATATTTTGTATATGAAATTTGATATGAAATGATATATGGATTTAAATAATACTATGTGATATACTATGTAAAGGTTTCTACGTAAAGATGATATGTGAAAATGTTCTATTTGAAAATAATCTATGTGCTCAACAAAAGTGATATACGTGAAAGTGAACCATATGTGAATGTACCTTATGACAATAAGATACAATTTAAATAGTGAAATGAAAATTAATGGTAAAGTTAAAGCCCAAGGTATATGTATGAGAATTAGAGGTATAGTTGGCATACCAATAGTCGAGGGTTCTATGTGGTCATTTGGACAAACTATGTGGTCCTTCGTGACAAAACTATATGGTTCTTCGGGACATATGTGACACTTCAGTGAAATTATGTGAGTTGGTGACATCATTAGTGCACAACCTCAATGTACTCAAATATCTAACGTTCTCAGTAGTATGCGTTGGGCTATTAAAAATAAAGTGATATAAACTGAACAATTGATTAAAGTATACATTTTTTTTATCAAAGTAACTTGAATTCTTTGATAAATGTTTCTATAAATGTGTAAATAAATGTTTTATGATTTTATTATACTCATTATGCTCACTAAGTCATAGACTTAGCATGTGATTGTTTTCACACGTAGGATCCGCGAGCTTCGAGGAGTCAGTTAAATAAGCAAGGGCATGACATCATATTGGTGAGAATTATTGGATCAGAGAGAATTTTGAATTGTATAAGTTTGATTTGAAAGGTTATTGGCATGTACTAATTATGTTTAAATTGTAGATGTTTTGATATGTTTTGTAAATGTGTTTCATTTTTCCAATAAAAGTCAAATTTTAGTCAAAATTTTCAAAGAGTCAAAGAGTTAAAAAGTTAATGTGACACCTTATATTTGTATCCAAGTTAGGGACGGGTCGAGGTGTTATATTTATTGGTATCAGAGCCTAGGTTGAGTTCAGTTTTCGAATAGACCGGCCTCGACTGTCAAATTATTTGGTTTGTACATGGCAACGAAATAACAAGTATCTCTGATCTATGGTGTAATGAGTATGTTGTCCTTTCTAGTCTAGTTAAGTAATTAAATATTAATAGATGTCATACTACGAGGGCTCCCGAGGTAAAATAGGATATAAGTTCAAAAACATTTGATTGTAAGAAAAAAGTTAAGAACTGATGGATTTAAATTTTATATTAGAAAGAAAGTGAGGTTAAATGTTTTAGGTCACAAAAGAAAGGAAGAATAGTATATAAGTCTCTACCGAGAATTTAGGATAAATTCGGTTACGGATTATACCTGTCCATACTAAGCCTAATAGAGGGATTTCAAGGTTAATGATTTAGAAAGGTTCAAAAGAAAAAGATTTATAGGAAACAAGTGCAAATGATTAACTTCCATGATAAGATGCAACAAGGATTCTTATTGATAAGATTCTTGCTAAACATTGGCGAGTTTCACAGTTAAAAGTATAGAAACTTTCTTTATAAATTTGATTGAATATTAGAATTAGAAAGGATTAAGGCTAGTTTGGAAAATTTTGGAGTTGAAATAGTTTCATTGATGTTTATGTGCTAGGGAATTGAATTTTAATTGTACCCATAAGCCAACATTAATTGTACTTTTTAATGATATTGGATTTGATGAAGATAAAGAAGGACATGAAGTAGAGTGGATAAATAGAAAGTGTGTACATATGAACATTGTTTGAGTAGAAATAGAAAGTTATTTGAATTCGAATCTTTTAGAATTCTTTGATTATTTAAAGATTCATAAGCAATTTTAGTAACCCTTCCCCCACTAAGCAAGTTATTAGTAAAGGAGCAACAACTATTTGGATTAGTAAGAAATAAGGAAATGAAGGAAGGTAATAATAAGATCAGTTAAAATTTATAGTTTGGAAAAGTAAGTCGGAGAAATAAATGCAATGTAGCAGATATTTGAAATGATTATAATAATACCGAAAATAAAACAAGTGGGTTTTGTTTAAAGTAGAGAAATTCTGAGTATAAGGAATAATAAAGAATGAGATCCTTATAAATGATTTTAGAATACCAAAGTTAAGAAGGTGCAATAAATTTGGCAATCATTACTGATTATAAGTTGTATGAAGATGTTTTTAGTATTGTTATGATGATGGAGTATGCGAAAAAGAAATAACCTATGTTACAGGAAGTTTTAAATTATTATATTGTTTAAGGATGTTGGTAAATTATTAGATCAACGACATTGTGATAAGAGGAGAAACTTGAAGTTCGGTCAATTACCAAGTCAAAAATAAACAAAGAAAGGATAGAACTTTCTAAGGATATTAAGAAGGTTATAGATATTATATATATATATATATAAAAGATATAAGAAAATAAAGTGAATGGTTTGGAGCACTAAGTATGACAAAGATTCTTTTTAAAGAGGTTTACCTCATAAGCTAGATATGTTGGAAATAAGATATTGCATAAATTTGAAAGGAAATTAAACAATTTTCAGTTCTCAGTAGAAATGAGAAACAAATAACCATGGATTTTGTAAATGGGTTACCTTTGACATGAATAAAAAGACTCAATTTGAGGTATTGGTGGATCATTTAATAAAGAACATGCATTTATTCTGGTTCGAAGGATTTTTCAATGGATAAGTATGTAGAACTATACATCCAGGATTAGTAGCTGCATGGAGTGCCAGTTTTAATTGTATCTGATGAGACCTAAGGTTTACTTTAAGGTTTTAGAATTATTTGAGCAAGGCCTTTAAAATTTGATTTAAATTTAGCATTAATTTCCATCAACAGATAGATGGTTAGTCCGATCAGGTTATCTAGATTTTAAAAGTTATATTAAGGCATGTGTAATTGAGTTTTAAAGGATCATGAGAAAATTTGTATGCTAAATTGACCAAGCATAAGTGAGAATTTTCTAAGGTTATATTCCTTGGCCATGTAAACTCCGCTAAGTGGAAAATGATATGTGTATTAAGGAAACTTGAGGTATAATTGAATAAATTACAAGGATTGATAAGAATATAATCAATGATTGTATTTTTTTGACTAAGTTATTGAGGATAGACATATTACTTAATTGGATTGCTAAGTGTCAAGAAATGTTAAGGTTACAAAGAATATTGATATAAATTCCAAGGTTAGTATGATTAGAATTTGGAAAGATGGTGTTATTCATGCAATATGTATTATATAGGATGTGTGTTTGTATAGAAGAAAAGTTTTAGTTTGCGCTGTTAAGCTACTAAAGAAGTATGAAAGAAATCATATGATTCACAATATCCAGTTAGCAATAATTGGAGATACTTTGTTGATAGGAAACTACTAACTTCAAGGTAAAAGATGTTTTATCTATAAGGATATCTAAAGCCAAGGGTATGTGTTGAATCGAATGAGTGTAAAGACATGATATAGATTGAAAATTTGAAGAACGAGGATGTTTTCATTATAATCATGAAGGTTAAGTACTGTACTAATACGATAGGGTCAAGAGACACTTTCATTTTAAGAGTTCTAAATATGAATTGCCTTTTTAGATAGATAATGTTTTGATTGTAATTATTTAAGCCTTTGATGTTGGATCGATTTAAGGATCTTAAGAGAAAGATGAAATTTTCATACTTGTTAAGTACAAATAAGTAGGAAAATGGAGGACTAACCATGGATAAAATGTCATTGAGTTTTTAAGTGAGTGACATTTTAGTAAGTTTAAGAAAGATATCAAGATAGCTTTAAGTGAAGTTTTGCGTAGAAGAAAATATGGACACCATTAGGTTGGTTCGAATTGAAAGATCGAGACTTAGTGCAACTAGATTTGATCAAAGAAGTTAAAGAAAAAGTGAATATTATTAAGACAATTTTTAAGATAGTTGTTGATCAACAAAAGTCCTAAATGGATTTGAAGAGAAAGGAAATGAATTCTAAATAAGTGATGAAGTGTTTCTCAAGTCTTGCCTTATAAGAAGATTCTCTTTTTGTTAACAACAGAAGCTCAGTCTTAGATTCTTAGAACTTATGAGATCTTAAAGAAGTTGGACCAGTAGCCTATCAGTGAATGTTGCCACCAGAATGGAAAGGATTCACAAGTGTCTTTTATGTTTAGATGCTAAAGAGATTGATCTGATCTTTTTTCACATCATAGAACCGGAAGAAATAGAAGTTCAATTTAATCGACTGTAAAGAAGAAATAGTATATGGCTTAATAACTAAGAATTAGATGATTTTGTTATTAAGAGTGTTTTGGGTAATCACAAAGAGGAAGATGTCGTGTGGAAGCGTGTACAGAGTGTAAGGAGAAAGTTCTTTATCTTTTTGTACAGTGAAATTCGAGGATGAATTTCTTAAGGGGGATTTGTAACACTCCAAACATCGGGTCAGTGACCAAAGTGTAAGGATTTAAAAGTTAGCGGTAATCTTCTGATAAACTGAAAAGTTCAAGTATTAAATTTGGGAATTTTGTTTAGGACTTATTATCAAAGAATGAAGGATTAATGTAATACCCAAAAATTTAGACAATGACCAAAATAAAAATTTGGAAAGTTTGATGGTCAAAGTAGAAAATTGGGAAAAAGTTTAGGGAATTAAGTGATAATTTCCTAAAAATTTTATTCCATAAATGGATAGTTTACTCTTGAGAGTGGAGTTTTATAGAAATCATATTTTTGGATTTAGAATTTTAGTAGAGAAAAAAAACTAGAAAAGTCAAAGTCCGATAAGGAATCGGTAATTCCGATCGAATTGGAATTTTACAAAAATTTTAAGGATGTTATAAAATGGTTGGAAATATTATTTTAATATTTTTGATCAGATAAATTTGGTTTGGAATTGTGTAATTTTTTAGATTTAACCGAAACAGTGAAATTTAGTGACTAAAACGCAAGTTTTAAAAATTTCATGGCATTTTCGTAAGTGAAAGTCAAATTAATTTATATTTGACTTTGTAATATGATAAGGATCAGATAGCTTGGTTTTATGGTGATTATGGAGATTCATTAAGGGCAAAAATGGAAATTCTTATGGAATGGAATAAAAAAATTCCATTATGATATTATATTAAGCATGTGATAGATATAATTAATATTAGAATAACAATATTGGGGAACATTTCAGCTTCTTGTTCATCCAAGACCGACACCCCAAGCTTGCAAGGTAGGTATTCTTGTTTTGAATTTTGAAGCAATCTTGTTGAGAATTAGACTTCTGTGTGAATAGGAAAAATGTTCTACGTTCAATTCTCTACGTTTTGACATGAATATTATTAGGGTTCATGTTCAAGTTCATCTTGAGTTGATGAAAAGGGATGTTGATTCTTGTGTTTTATGGGTTTTAAAGAGTTAAGCGATTTTAAAAATTGGTTGTAAGAATTGATGAAGAACCTAAGAATGAAGTTAAAGAAAACAGTTTGGATTTGAATCTGGCAGTAGTTCGAAATTCACCAGAAATAATATAAAAATAATTTGGAGGTTATTTTTATATATTGTGTTCATATATCGATCTAGTTTTTTTTTAAAACAAACGGAGATCAATTTCAAGGTGTATATAAAACGATATGAATTTTTAACAAAGGAAAGGTCAGAAAATCGGACAGCATATTCTGCAAAACAGATTATGTTGATCAACTTTGAAAATTCACCATAAATTGTAAATGAATTAGAAGGAGTTCTTATATGGATAGATTTGTATTCGAGTGTAGTTTCCAATGGAAGAAACGTAATTGAATTCCAGTTTGTATATCATTACAGAATACTGATTCTTTAAATGTAGTGCAAGTTGTCAGAATATGGAAATTTTAGAAAGTTTGGTGATTGTAATACAAATTTCGAATTATTGGGAGTGTTATTGTAATTATGCCTTTGTACTTGGTTGATAATAATTCAATACTAGATTTTGGTATTAAGAATCTAAGTGATAAAATGGTGAAGGACCATTTTGAGTAAATTGGAAAGTGGATTCCAAAGTTAAAAGGAATTAATAAGTATTGAATTATTTGGTGGAAATGAGTTTGAAGTATGTTATGGAATTATTTTGGGTTATGTTTATGTTAGTACAATACTAACATATATATCATTATGAATTTGTGATTTATACAGATTATGATTGATTTGCGATCGAAGCAAATCAAATATAAAGGGCTTATTGTGGACAATAGTGAGGCACATATTTTGAAAGATATAAAGTGTCAAGGTGAGTGCAATACATGCATGACATTATACATGGATGTTTTATACATCATCAGGAAGACTTACGATAAGTCGACCTTGTTTATGTTGACATATTTATGTCATTTATCATATATTTGATATATTCTAAATATGTCAAAGGTTGAAATAATGCATTGATTATGGAAATTATGATATTTTACCATGAATGTTTTCGGGTATGAACTACCCAATGTTAAATATTGATAATATACTTGCCATGGATGAATTGAATAAAATAGACTATATGCCCAAGTAAGTCATTGAGGGACAGGGTATTTGGCATGTCATAGAGTATAGCAGCTGCAGGTTTATATTAGCACTATAGTGTGTTAGGACACTAAGTGCAAGTTTATGTCCGGATTAGCACTATAGCGTAAGCTTAGTGTAGGTGGTGGGCACGACCTTATGTGTATTGTCCGGATTAGCACTTGGCGTAAGCTTAGTGCAGGTTTAGCACTACGGTGCAAGTATTTTACTCGAATACCCAGGGTCCTCAAGATTTAATATTGGGCTATTGGCTATGGATTTTGGTTTATTGGTTAATAAATGGTAACCATGCAAATAAGCTTATGAGCTTACGGAATAATGGCAAGTATATTGGAAAAATAAGCTTATGAGCTTATGGTATTAAATGGTAAATATATTGGTAAAAATAAGCTTAGAGCTTATGGAACAAATGGTAAATATATTGATAAAATAAGCTTACGAGCTTATGGAATTTAAATGGTAAGTATTTTGGAAAAATAAGCTTACAAGCTTATGGGATAAATGGTAAGAGATTTTATATTATTTTGATCATGATAAAATATTGAATATGTTAGTAAAATGATTTTATGGAAAATTGATTTTTGACATTGAAAATCATGTATGAATTGTATTGCACTGTTAAATGTTTTAATTGCCTCACTAAGTATATACTTAGTGTGTGATGATTTTCACACATAGGCAAAAAGTCAGTAATGAAATAAAGAGTTTAAAGCATCATCAAAGATCGAGAAGTATATTTCAATATCAATAAGACATCCTAAGTTGTAATGTTGATTTTAGTAGTGGCATGTAATTATAAATGTTTTATTTGTTTTGTTAAAAAATTTGGAAACAAAATGAAATTTTAATGAATTTATATGTATTTTCGAAAGTTACTGTAGATTTGATTGAAATTTTAGCAGTTACTGTTCACTGTTCACGGGTTCTGTTCACTATTCATAAAAAAATCTTTTGAATTAAATTTGTTTACAACGTAATATAAATTATATGATATGATATTTTTATAATATCATTTACCATTTTAAGGAAATAAATTTTAAATCGCATCAAGAATTGGAAAATGGTTTTAGAAATCCGGGTGACATCTATAATCTGTAAGGTATAATTATACGGTTATGGGTGTTACAATTAAAGGAAATGGTCTTTTGAAATGAAATGAATTAAAAATTCATTTTAAGGGTTATTTAACACGTGATCAAGGAGAAAGAAATAAAGGAAACTTGGAAGCTTAAGTTGATTATTTCTTTCATTTCTGATTTGGTTTTAGTTCTTTGGGTGATTTTGAAGCTTAATAAAGCTTAAGAATTGAAACTAAGATATTAAGGATTTAATGGTGATTTAATAAAATATGTTTTTAAGAGAATTGATTTAAATTGATTGTTTTTGGATCTTAAATATATTTGACTTGTCAGGGGTTTAATTAGGGGTTAGAAGTGCTAGAAAGGATTAAGAACAAGTTTGAAGAATTGATATGATTTTAGTTTCAAGAGTTTTATTGAGAAATTAAAGTGTTAGAGGGGTTTTAATGGATATAAGTTTGTGTGAATGAGTTTAAAAGCATGAATGAAGTCTAAGTAGCAGATTTTAGTGAAGTTGGGTAAATTTTCGAATTGAAATTGATGAATTATGGGTAAAGGTATTGGTATGGAAGAACAATACCGATACTATAAGGTTAAATTGAAGGAAATAGTATGAATTGGATGAACAATATCGATATTGGTTGAAGAAGTGATACTGATGTAAGGTATTGATACCAAGGATAATGTATCAATACTATAAGTAAAGAAGAAATTCCAGAAATGTCGAAATGGTTGCGATACTGAAGTAGATATTGATACCATATAAGAGAAGTATCGGTACTACCGGAATAGTACCGATACTATTCAGGCTGAAATGTTAAATTTGGTGTTTCATTTTGTTTAGGTAAAAGTTAATTGGTTCAATGTAATTGAGATTTTATATTCATGGGTCATATTAAATATGTAGATTTGATTGAAAGTAAGTGTTGACGAATGGATATGTAAGTTATAAGCTACAACTGAAAGGATGTCTGCTTAGAACTTATGAGGCAAAGGTGAGTGCATTTTACTATTCTTTTAAATATAATAAGAGGAAGATTGTAACACCCATTTCACGTATACGTTTCCATACACAAAATACATATGTCACAACACTTTTAGAAACCATAATCTTATTTGTAAAACTTATGCCATATATTTTTTACATATTTTAAACAAAACATTTTAATATAAAGCAAATATTTGTTGTAATCCATTACAAGTTTAGAACTTAAAACATATTTCAGCATTTTTGTCTTACTTCAATTACATGCCAACTAATTTTCAAAATAAACTGGATTGTCCTATTGTTTCTGACAAGTCAACCTTAATTGATAGTTGTTGCTACTGTTGCACTCCTTACTCGGCTAATCTCTGTTTTTACCTACGCGTGAAATCAAAACACGTTAAGAATTTACTTAGTGAGACATAATATTGTAAAGAAATGTTAGTGTATACATAAGTATATCATTATTATTTGGTTTCGAGCTAAATTGTACACTCTATAAGGATCAGATAAATCCCTATCATTTAAACCAAATTTCTTTCCTACAATCATCATAATGATTCTTATTATGTCCAACATACTCATCTTTCTGTACATTTTCCCCCAATATTCTTTAGTAATTATTCGTTATTTTCATTTATGGCATCATTTCATGTCGATAATGCACCGTTATGCATTTCATTTATGGCATATTTTCATGCCGATAATGCATCGTTATGCATTTTATTTATGGCATCCTTTCATGTTGATAATGCACCATTATGCATTTCATTTATGGCATCCTTTCATGCCGATAATGCACCATTATACATTTCATTTGTGGCATCCTTTCATGCCGATAATGCACTGTTATGTATTTTATTTATGACATCCTTTCATGCCGATAATGCATTGTTATGCATTTCATTTATGGCATTCCTTCATGTCGATAATGCACCATTATGCATTTCATTTATTACTCATTTTAGAGCAGTTCATACCGTAAAACTCATTAATATCCTTTCCATACACATAATGAAATATTAAATATTGTAAAACATACATTAAATCAAACAAACTAATGAATCTTCCTCATCTCATAAAAATACAATAAAAAATACTCACCTGATAATCCTCGCTACTAAGATGTAATGACGTCCGACTATTCAGAAACTTTATCTTTACTCTTTTTCTTGCTAGACTCAGTAGCTTAATAAACATCCATTAAAGAAACATATCATACCAAATGTTAGTATATTCCTAACAATTATACTTTAATATACTCAAAAGTACTATTATTTCAATTTCTATAACAATTTCAGCTATCTTATAATTCCAGACTCAATAGTATCGATACCCTACCATGGTATCATACTTTTATACTATGGTAACGATACCCCTTTAGTATAGATATCATTTCTACATTATGGAATCCATGGTATCGACACCTTTCTCTTTATTGATACTACTATATTATGGTACCGATACTCCTTTCAGTATCGATACCATTTCTACATTATGGAATCTCTGGTATCAATACATTTCTCTTAATATCGATATACTATATTATTCAACATATTCTATCGATTTAAACCTATAGTATCGGTACTGTTCTTGCAGTATCGAACCTCTACCCAGATTTTCTAGTTTTCAGCTCGATTTTTCCACAAATGTACTCAAATTCTCTTACTTTTACCTCCAACAATACTATTAAACTCTTATTTACTTATCCCAACTAAATTTCCTTCATTTAGCTCTTATAACATCTAAAATCTCCGAAGAACATCTCAAACCAAGAATCATACCACTTCTTCTAACATGTTTTTAATCATCCAAGGATTCTAATCTCTTATTTACTTCTTGACAAGTCAAATATAAATAAACTTCAATAAAAACTCATATATCAACATATCATTCAAAAACCCATTTCGTAAATCTTAAATATTTTATCCATCCTAGTTTTAATCTTATTTAACCCTTCCTTAAGCTTACACATCACTTAAGGTTGCAAGAACAAACCAGAATCGAAAGGAAAAACTAGTTAGATGAAGATTGCCTTTGGCTTTGGAGGAGAGCACAAAACCATGGGAGGAAGAAAAAGAGGAGTAAATAACTTAACTTAGTTTTTAACTTTCCCCTTTTCTTAAATCCCTAATAAAAGAAATGAGTTTTAAATTCATTTCACTCTAAAAGACTAGAATGCCCTTTCGATCATCCATTTCTTAATTGGTATTGCTCAAATCATTCCTTATACTTTATCATTTTTTAAATTAAATTCTTAAATTTTTAAATTCTTTTAAAATAGCCACTGACCTATCATTTGGGGTATTACAATTGTCCCCCTTAAGAAAAATTCATCCTCGAATTTAAAGAAGTACCTGAAACAAAGAGGTGTGGAAAGTGCTTCCTCATGTCCTCCTCTCTTTCCTAAGTAACTTCTTCTATCTTATGATTCTTCCAGAGCACTTTAATTAAAGGAATCTCTTGTTACACAACTCATTGTTTTCTCTATCCAAGATCCGTAGTTCTTCCTCATAAGTCAGATCTGTTCGGATCTCTATCTCCTCTGGTGTGATAATATGGGAGGATCGGATATGTACCTTCTGAGTATCGACACATGAAATACATTGTGGATTTTATCCATATCCGGAGGCAAAGCTAGCTGATAAGCTACTGATCTGACCATTTTCAAAATCTCATAAGGTCCAATGAATCTCAGACTCAACTTTCCTCTGTGTTCAATCCGTAATACTTTCTTCCAAGGTAACCTTTCAGAAACACTTTATCTCCCACTTGAAATTCAATTTTTTTTTCAAATCGGTAAGACTTTTTTCGATCGAAGACTATCTTTATATTATCCTGGATAACTTTTACTTTCTCCTCCATTTCTTTCATTAAATCCGGGCCACCTAGGTCTCGATCTTTTAGTTCAAACCAATTTAATGGTGTTCTGCACTTTCTCCATACAAAGCTTCATATGGGGCCATCTTAATGCTCAATTGATAATTATTATTATAAGAAAATTCTTCTAAAGGCAAATACATTTCCCATGATCTTTAAACTCAATCACACATTCCCTTAGCATATCCTCTAATATCTGAATAATTCTCTCCGATTACCCATCCGTCTGGGGATGAAAAGTTGTACTGAAATTCAATCGAGTACCCAATGCCTCATGTAAAGGCTTCTATAATCTTGAAGTAAACCTTGGATATCGATCAGACGCTATTGATATAGGCACTCCATGCAGTCTAACTATCTCCTTTATATATAACTCTGCATACTTATCCATCGAGTAATCTACTCGAACTGGAATAAAATGAGTTGTCTTGGTCAATCTCTCTACAATTAACCATATGGAGTCCTTTTTACCTGGTGACAAAGGTAGCCCTGAAATAAAATCTATTGTAACTCGTTCACACTTCCATTCAGGAATGGATATCGGTTGTAACAATCCATATGGCACTTGATGTTCAGCTTTCACTTGCTGACATGTCAAATATTTTGCAACAAACTCCGATAACACTGTTTTCATGCCAGGCCACCAATAACGACTTTTTAGATCTTGATACATCTTATTATTGCCTGGGTACATTTTTAAAGGACTATAATGTGCCTCAGTAAGAATATCTTTCTTTAATTCCTCATTATCGGGAAAGTAAAGTCTTCTCCGATAATATAAACATCTATCAACCCTCATTTCGAAGTCTTTGGTTTCTTCTTTTTCTACTTGTTCCATCCTCACTAAGCAGTTTTCATATTGACCTTGCAGCTCTTTTACCCGATCTAAAAGCATCGACTTTAACTTAAGTTCAGCAATCAAGGAATTGTCTTCCCTTAAATACATATGCACATCCAAAGTCCTAAGAGCGGCAAAAGTCTTTCGGCTAAGTGCATCCGCTACCACATTAGCCATTTTCGGATGATAATAAATTATCCATCTTCTCTGTCTCAAATTTAGTTCTTTCTAAATCAATAAGTACTTTAGACTCTTGTGATCCATATAAATATGGCACCGCTCACCATACAGATAATGACACCAAATTTTCAAGGCAAACACGACTACTGCCAATTCCAAATCGTGTGTCGGTAATTTTTCTCGTGATTCTACAACTATCTTGAGTCATAAGCCAAGTTTTCCATATTGAATCAGCACACATCCCAGTCCATTATGGGATACATCACTGAAAATGACATAATCTTTACCTGACTCAGGTTGTACAAGTATGTGGGCCTCTGTTACTATTCTCTTTAACATTTCAAAAATTTCTTGGCATTTCTCCGTCCAAACAAAAGGCACATCCTTTCATAACAACTTACTTAGCGGCAAAGCTAACATTGAGAAGTTCTTCATGAACCGTCTATAATAACCAACAAGCCCCAAGAAACTCTGAACTTCTGTAACATTCTTTGGGGGTTGTCAATCAACTATAGCTTGTATCTTTTTTAGGATCTACTCTTATGCCTTTTGTGGAAACTATATGACCAAGGAAAACAATCTCGGCTAACTAAAATTTGTACTTGGACAATTTCACATACAGTTTTTTCTCGCGAAGCATTTGAAGAACCACTCGTAGATGAGCATTATGTTCCTCTCTTGACTTGGAATACACCAAAATATCATCTATAAACACCACCACAAATTGATCCAAGTAAGGTTGGAATAATCGGTTTATCAAGTCCATAAATGTTGCAGGAGCATTAGTCAATCAAAATGGCATCACCATAAATTCATAGTGTCCATACCGAGTCCGAAAAACTGTCTTGGAAATATCATCCTCTTTTATCTTTAATTGATGATACCCCAACTTCAAGTCTATCTTAGAAAACTGTTGTGCCTTTCAATTGATTGAATAAATCATCAATCCTTGGAAGAGGATACTTATTTTTTATCATTACTTTATTTAACTGTCGGTAGTCGATACATAATCGCATCGACCCGTCCTTATTTTTCACAAACAGCACAGGTACTCCCCAAGGAGAAACACTAGGTCTCACAAATCCCTTATCGAGTAACTATTGCAGCTGAGCTTTTAATTCTCTTAACTCTGTCGGAGTCATCTGATATGGAGCCATAGAAACAGGTTAGGTACCCGGGTAAACCTTAATCCTGAATTCTACCTCGCGATCTGGAGGTAATCCCGGTAACTCCTCGAGAAAAACATCTGGAAATTCCCTAATTGTGGGGACATCAACTACTCTAAATTTCGATATTCGAGTGTCTGTCACATTATCTAGGAAAGCTATGCATTCTTTTGACATCATTTTCCTTGCAGTTATAGCTGATATCACATTAGATGGTGATTTTGCTTTTTCGCCGATCACTATGATTTCTGAGCCTCCCGCATCTTTTAGGAACAATAGTTTCTTAGACAATCAACAATCCATAATGTAGAGACAACCAATCCATACCCAAAATGATTTCAAATTCATCGAAGGGAAACTCCATCAAGTTTGCTGGGAACACAATCCCTTGGATCTTTATAGGGCATTTTCTACATACGCGAGTTACTCTCGCACTGTGACCCATAGGGTTTACCGCTATCATCTCACTAGCTAATGGTTATAAAGGAATTCCTCTAGCTCTATCCAACTTTGTACTAATGTATGAGTGTGTAGAACCAGGGTTAACTAAAATAAATATTGGCTCATCAAAAAGATGGAAAGTACATTTTATTATTTTGGGGTCATCCTGATCCTCAATTGCTTTAATGTTGTAAATTCTAGAGACTACTTAAGTCTCTTATCGTTGCATCATTTAGATTGTCCTCTGGATCTACCCCTTCCTCTACTTCTATTAAAGGCTGCTACCGATATTTCAGATTGTGCCAAATTGTCCTCAGATTTCTTAGGACAGTTTCGGGCAAAGTGACCAGTCTCTCCACATTGAAATCAAGCTCCACTGAGCAGTATGCATACTCCACGGTGCAATTTACCACATGTTTGACATGGAATCCTTTCCCCAAATGCTCTACCTAAGCTAGCAACAAAAGATTGGGATTATTTAATTTTATGTGAATCTACCACATAACCATCTCTATCAGTATATCTAGAACTCGAACCCTTACCTCTCTTAGCATGATGGGGAGTTGAAGGCATTCCAACTCTTTTCCCCCGTCTGTAAACTATGCTCCGCAGCTAAGGTCTCCTCTTGAGCTCTTTCAATAGCCTTGACTTGGTTTATGACTTCTTACAAACTGGGCAAGTTTAAAGCCAACATAATCTCTTTCAACTTTGGCCTCAAACCTTCTATAAACCAATCACTTCGAGCTTTATCATTTGGAACTACTTCAGTAGCAAAACAACTCAACTTGTTGTACTCAGCCTCGAACTCATGTACGGCTTGATCACCTTGTTTCAAATTAAGAAACTTTAACAGCATTACCCGTCTGAACTGCTCACCCACGTGCTTGTTCTTGAATTCCTCCAGGAATAATTGCCAGGTCACTTGCTCTGGTGGTGTATACATTGTAGTATTTGACTACCATATGCGAGTTGATCCTCTAAGTAAAGATATAACTCTACCCAGCTTTTTCGAATCCTAACAGTGAAGACTTTCGAACATTATTATAACAACATTTAGCCATAAGTCAGCTTCTATAGGACCCTCATCCTCTTTTCCTTGGAACTGTGGAGATCCCAAGCTCTTCAGCTCTTTTGGGATCAACATCCTTGGTGCTGGAGGAGCAGGGAGAGGTTCAAATCGAGTCAGTATGGCATCAAGAGCTTGCATAAAAGTTCCAAACTCAGGCACCATCATCCCTTGATGTGCAGGCGCACTAGCACTTTCAGATGGAACCGATTGTTCACTATTAGCCTCGTAACTTTTGCTACCAGTCCCTTCTCTAACTTCTTGTTCCCCCGCTCTACGCGAGTTCGAAGATTCTAACATCTAATAGAACATACATAGTAATAACATTACAGTTAGTAAGGAGTGTCATCAATCGCACTCAAGAGCTTTATGGAGAAATTAAAGTGTTAGAGGGGTTTTAATGGATATAAGTTAGTGGTAATAAGTGTAAATGAGTTTAAAAGCATGAATAAAGTCTAAGTAGGAGATTTTAGTGAAGTTGGGTAAATTTTTGAAGTGAAATGGATGAATTATGGGTAAAGGTATTGGTACTGGAATAACAATACTGATACTATAAGGTTAAATTGAAGGAAATAGTATGAATTGGATGAACAATATCGATACTGGTTGAAGAAGTATTGATACTGATGTGAATGTATTGATACCAATGATAATGTATCAATACTGTAAGTAAAGAAGAAATTACAGAAATGTCGAAATGGTTTCGATACTGAAGTAGATATCGATACCATATAAGAGAGAAGTATCGGTACTACATGAATAGTACCGATACTATTCAGGCTGAAATGTTAAATTTGGTGTTTCATTTTGTTTAGGTAAAAGTTAATTGGTTCAATGTAATTGAGTTTTTATATTCATGGGTCATATTAAATATGTAGATTTGATTGAAAGCAAGTGCTGAACTATTGGATATGTAAAGTTAGTAAGCTACAGTAAAAGGATGTCTGCTTAGAACTTATGTGAGGCAAAGGTGAGTGCATTTTACTATTCTTTTAAATATAATAAGAGGAAGACTGTAACACCCATTTCCCGTATACGTTTCCGTACACAAGATACATATGTCACAACACTTTTAGAAACCATAATCTTATTTGTAAAACTCATGCCATATATTTTTTCCATATTTTTAAACAAAACATTTTTAATATAAAGCAAAATATTCGTTGTAATCCATTACAAGGTTAGAACTTAAAATACTTTTCAGAGCATTTTTGTCTTACTTCAATTACATGCCAACTAATTTTCAAAATAAACTAGATTATCCTATTGTTATTGACGAGTCAACCTTAATTGATGATAGGTGCTGCTACTGTTGCACTCCTTACTCGGCTAATCTCTATTTTTACCTTCGCGTGAAATCAACACACGTTAAGCATTTACTTAGTGAGAGATAATTGTAAAGAAACGTTAGTGTATACATAAGTATATCATGATTATTTGGTTTCGAGCTAAATTGTACACTCTATAAGGATCGGATAAATCCCTATCATTTAAACAAAATTTCTTTCATACAATCATCATAATGATTCTTTTTATGTCCAACATACCCATCTTTCTGTACATTTTCCCCATTATTCTTTAGTAATTATTCGTTATTTTCATTTATGGCATCCTTTCATGCCGATAATGCACAATTATGCATTTTATTTATTGTGTCCTTTTATGTCGATAATGCACTGTTATGCATTTCATTTATGGCATCCTTTCATGCCGATAATGCACCGTTATGCATTTCATTTATGGCATCATTTCATGCCGATAATGCACCGTTATGCATTTCATTTATGGCATCCTTTCATACCGATAATACATAGTTATTCATTTCATATATGGCATCCTTTCATGCCGATAATGCACCATTATGAATTTCATTTATGGCATCCTTTCATGCCGATAATGCACCACTATGCTTTTCATTTATTTCTTATTTTAGAGCAGTTCATACTCTAAAACTCATTCATAATATCCTTTCCATACACATAATGAAATATATTAAATACTGTAAAACATACAATCAAACAATCTAATTTGACTCATTATGAATCTTCCTCATCTCATATAAATACAATAAAAGTACCCACCTGATAATCCTCGCTACTAAGATGTAATGACGTTCGACTATTCAGAAACTTTATCTTTTCCCTTTTTCTTGCTAGAATTAGGAGCTTGATTATGATCTATAAAAGCATCCATTAAAGACACATACCATACCAAATGTTAGTATATTCCCTAACATTTATACTTTAATAATACTCAAAAGTACTATTATTTCAATTTCTATAACAATTTCAGCCTATCTTATAATTCCAGGCTCAATAGTATTGATACCCCTATCATAGTATCGATACTTATATACCATGGTACCGATACTCCCTTTCAGTATCGATATCATTTCTACATTATGGAATTAATGGTATCGATACCTTTCTCTTAGTATCGGTACTACTATACTATGGTATCGATACTCCCTTTTAGTATCGATACCATTTCTACATTCTAGAATCTCTGGTATCGATACCTTTCTCTTAGTATCGATACAACTATAGTATTCAACATATTTCTATCGATTTAAACCTATAGTATCGGTACTGTTATTGCAGTACCGATACCCCTTCCCAGATTTTCCATTTTTCAGCTCGATTTCCAAAATTTTAGTCAAATTCCCTTACTTTTACCTCTAACAATACTATTGAACTCTTATTTACTTATCCCAACTAACTTTCCTTCATTTAGCTTCTTATAACATCTAAAATCTCCAAAGAACATCTCAAACCAAGGATCATATAACTTTTTTTAACATGTTTTTAATCACATCCAAGGATTCTAATCTCTTATTTACTTATTTGACAAGTCAAATATACTAATAAACTTCAATAAAAACTCATATATCAACATATCATTCAAAAACCCATTTTCTTAAATCTCAAATATTTCATCCATCTCCTAGTTTTAATCTTATTTAACCATTCTTAAACTTACACATCACTTAAGATTGCAAGAACAAACCATAATCGATAGGAAAAACTAGTTATATGAAGATTACCTTTGGCTATGAAGGAGAACACAAAACCACGGGAGGAAGAAGAAGAGGGGGGTAAATAACTTAACTTAGTTTTTAACTTTCCCATTTTCTTAAATCCCTAATAAAAGAAATGAGTTTTAAATTCATTTCACTCTAAAGGACTAGAATTCACTTTCAATCATCCATTTCTTACTGATTTGTTTTCTCAAATCATTCCTTTTACTTTAACATTTATTAAATTAAATCCTTAAATTCTTTCAAAATAACCACTGACCTATTATTTGGGGGTATTACAAAGACTCGCGATGAGTCAACCTCGAATATTTTGAAAGGAAGTGTTTTGAATTTTACCATCAAACACTTTTATCATACTTTGATAAATAAGTTATGAATAATTTGGTTTGTGAAGAGCCATATCTTGAAAATTTGTTAATAAATGATTTGAAGTATGACATAATCTTTTCTAATATTTGATATATTTTGTTTATGAAATTTGACATGAAATGATATATGGATTTAAATATAATACTATGTAAAGGTTTCTATGTGAAGATGATATGTGAAAATGTTCTATATGAAAACAATCTATGTGCTCAGCAAAGGTGATATACGTGAAAGTGAACTATATGTGAATGTACTTTATGAGAATAAGATACACTTTAAATAGTGAAATGAAAAATAATGGTAAAGCTAAAGCCCAAGGTATATATATGAGAATTAGAGATATAGTTGGCATGCCAAGTGTCAAGGGTTCTATGTGGTCTTTCAGGACAAAACTATGTGGTCCTTTGGGACAAATATGTGGCACTTCAGTGCAAATTATGTGAGTTGTGGTGATAGCATTAGTGCACAACCTCAATGTACTCAAATACTTAGCGTTCTCAGTAGTATGCATTGGGCTATTAAAAATAAAGTGATATAAACTTAACAATTGATTAAAGTATACATTTTTGTTATGTAAAGTACCTTAAATTCTTTGAGAAATGTTTTCTATGAAATGTGCAAATATGTTTTATGCATTAGTGCACAACCTCAATGTACTCAATACTTAGCGTTCTCAGTAGTATGCATTGGGCTATTAAAAATAAAGTGATATAAACTTAACAATTGATTAAAGTATACATTTTTGTTATGTAAAGTACCTTAAATTCTTTGAGAAATGTTTTCTATGAAATGTGTAAATAAATGTTTTATGATTTTATTATACTCATTATGCCTCACTAAGTCATAGACATAGAGTGTGATTGTTTTCACACGTAGGATCTGCGAGCTTCGAGGAGTAAGTTGAATAAACAAGGGCAGGACAACATACTGGTGAGAATTATTATATCAGAGAGAAATTTGAATTGTATAAGTTTTGATTTGAAAGGTTATTGGCATGCACTAATTATGTTTTAAATTGTAGATACTCTGATTTATTTTTAAATGTGTTTTCATTTTTCCAATAAAAGTCAAATTTAGTCAAAATTTTAAAAAGTCAAAGAGTTAAAAAGTTAATGTGACACCTCATATTCGTATCTGGGTCAGGTATGGGTCGGGGGTGTTACATCTTCATACTCTTCAAGAGAAGAAGTTGTATGCCAAATTATCCAAGTGTGAATTCTGGTTAGCTGGGTTGATTTCATTGGCCATATAGTCTTAGCAGAAGGCATAAGAGTATATCCCAAAAAGATTCAAGCTATAGTGGATTGGCAACCCCCGAGGAATATTTTAGAGGTTCGGAGTTTCTTGGGGCTTGTTGGTTATTATAGGTGATTCGTGAAGAACTTTTCAATGTTAGCTTTACCGTTAACTAAGTTTCTACGGAAAGATGTGTCCTTTTGTTTGGTCAGAGAAATGTCAAGAAAGTTTTAAAATGCTATTGAGGATTGTAACAGAAGCACAGTGCTTGTACAACCTGATTCGGGTAAAGACTATGTCGTTTTCAGTGATGCATCCCATAATGGATTGGGATGTGTGCTTATGCAAGAGGGGAAAGTTGTGGCCTATGCCTCAAGACAGCTTAAAACATGAGATAAATTACTCGACACACGATTTAGAATTGGCAGCGATCATGTTTGCTTTGAAAAATTGACGTCATTATATGTACGATGAGTGGTGCCATATTTATACAGATCACAAGAGTCTAAAGTATTTGTTGACTAAAAAAGAACTAAACTTAAGGAAGAGAAGATGGATCAAGCTTTTAAAAGATTATGATGTGATCATTGATTATCATCCAGGGAAGGCTAATGTGGTAGCTGATGCACTTAGCCGAAAGACTTTTACAACTTTATGGGCTTTGGATGCACGTGTGTCATTGAAGGAAGATGGCACCTTGATCGTTGAGCTTAAGTTAAAGCCGATGTTCTTGGATCATATAAAAGAGCTACAAGGACAATATGATAAATGTTTGGCAATAATTGCACAAATAGAAAAAGATGAGGCCAAAGACTTTGAAATGAGGACTGATGGATGTTTATATTATCGTGGAAGACTTTACATTCTAGATAATGAAGAACTGAAGATATATATTCTTTCCTAGGTACATTATAGTCCTTTGAAGATGCATCCAAGAAGGAATAAGATGTATCAGGATGTAAAGAGTCGTTATTGGTGGCCTGACATGAAAAGAGTTGTATCAAAGTTTATTGCAAAATGCCTGACATGTCAGCAAGTGAAAGCTGAACATCAAGTGCCTTTCGGATTGCTTCAACCGATATACTTCCTAAGTGGAAGTAAGAACGAGTTACAATGGATTTGGTTTTCGGGCTACCTTTGACACCTAGTAAAAAGGACTCAATATGGGTAATTGTGGACAGGTTGACTAGGACAGCTCACTTTATTCCAGTTTAGGTAGATTACTCGATGGATAAATATGTGAAATTGTATGTAAAATAGATAGTTCGGCTATATGGAGTACCAGTTTCGATAATATCCGACCGAGATCCTAGGTTTACTTCGAGATTCTGGAAGCCCTTGCACGAGTCATTGGGTACACGATTGAATTTTAGTACGACTTTTCACCTGTAGACAGATGGGCAGTCAGAACTAACTTTTTAGGTATTGGAGGATATGCTAAGGGCATGCGTGATTGAATTCAAGGTATCATGGGAAAAATATTTACCTTTAGCGGAATTTGGTTATAATAACATTTACCAATCGAGTATTAAGATGGCCCCGTATAAACCTTATATGGGATGAAGTGTAGAACACCCTTAAATTGGTTTGAGTTACAAGATCGAAACCTGGTTGGCCCGAATTTAATGAAAGAAATGGAAAATAAAGTGAAAGTTATCTAGGATAATGTTAAGATAGCCTCCAATCAACAAAAATCTTATGCTGATCTAAAAAGAAAAGAGATTGAATATCACGTGGAGGATAAGGTATTTCTAAAAGTATCGCCTTGGAAGAAAGTGTTACAGTTTGTGCACAAAGGAAAGCTGAGTATGAGATTTATTGGACCTTATGAAATTCTAAAAAGGGTCAGATCAGTAGCTTATCAATATCTTTGTCTCCCGATATGGACAATATCCACAATTTTTTCATGTGTCTATGCTTAGGAAGTACCGATCAGATCCATCGCATATCATTACACCAGAGGAAATAGAGATCCAACCATATTTGACTTACGAGGAAGAACCAGTGCGGATCTTGGCACGAGAAAGCAAAGAACTGCATAACAAGAAGATTCCTATGGTTAAAGTACTTTGGCAAAATCATAAAGTCGAAGAGGCTACTTGGGAAAGAGATGAGGACATGAGAAAGTAATTTTTATACCTTTTCGCATCAGGTACGTCTTAAAATTTGAGGACAAATTTTCTTAAGGGGGAGAATTGTAATACCCCATATATCGGGTTGGTGACCATAGTGAAAGGATTTAAAATTTGGTATGTTAAATTGAGTAAATTGATAAGTATAGGGAATTATTTAGGAAGTTGTGTTTAAGACTAATTATTAAGAATTGAAGAATGGGGGGAATTTAGTCATTTTGAAGAAATGAATTTAATATTCATTTAAATTGGGTTATTTAATAAAAGTGAATAGGAGAAATAGAGGATAAATCTGAAGTGGTTCTCTTCTTTTTCTTTTTCTTCTTCT
The DNA here is from genome assembly GCF_006381635.1 of Hibiscus syriacus. Taxonomy (NCBI): domain Eukaryota; kingdom Viridiplantae; phylum Streptophyta; class Magnoliopsida; order Malvales; family Malvaceae; genus Hibiscus; species Hibiscus syriacus. Next base: position 1,099,772 of record NW_024061878.1, on the reverse strand, counting down.
TCTTCTTCTTTTCTTCTTCTTCTTCTTCGCGTACCATGTCTCCCCCATAGCAAAGGTAAGGCTTCATAAAGTTAGTTTTTCTTTTTGTTTTTGAGTTGGTTTTGAAGCCTTATGTGATATAGAGGCTTAAAGAAAATTAAAGGAGGACTAAAACTAAGAGATGAAGAATTTATTTGAGATTTAATAAAATGGGTTTTTAAGTGATTTGATGAAATATGGTCAGATATTAAAGTTTAAAGGTATATTTGACTTGCCAAAGAGGTAAATAAGAGATTTGGAGCCTTAGAAGTGATTAAAAACGTTTTTTGAAATTTGGGTGTGATTTTAGTTTTAAAGGGTTCTTTGGAGTTAATGGATGTTATAGGGAGATTTATGGATGTAAAACAGTTGGTTTGAGTAATGACAAGTTTAAGGTTATGGTTGGGGATAAAAGTAAGAGATTTAGGCGAAAATGTGGTAAAAATCGAAGTGAATGTAAAATATGGGTAAAGGTATCGGTACTGAAAGAACAATACCGATATTATAGGGTTAAATTTGAGGAAATATGATGAACAAGATGAACAATATTGATACTGATGCAAGTAGTTTCGATACTAAAGTGGGGTATCGATTCCAAGAAGAAGGTATCGATACTATGATTGAAAAATGGATTCCAGAATGTAAAAATGGTATTGATACTGAAGGGAGTATCGGTACAATAGTATAGAAGTATCGATACCATAGAAGGGATACCGATACTATTCAACCTGGAATTTTAAGTTAGGATGAATTTTAATAGAATTCAAGAATAATAGTACTTTTGAGTATTATTATTTTGTATAAATGTTAGAAAGTATACTAACATTTGTATTGTATGTGTGTGAATATGGATGCTTGTGTAGATCGTAATCAAGCAAGAAAAAGGGCAAGGATAAAGTTACCGAGTAGTCGGACATCAGTAAGGCAAAATAGTGAGGCATACTAGGTGAGTGCATTTATTGTACTTATATGAGATGAGGATGTCTTGCGATGAGTCAACCTCGAATGTTTGATTTAAGTATGTTTTACAGTATTCTGATATGCTTTCATAATGTTTATGGAATTGATACAAGAATAATTATAGAGTATGAATTGCTCTAAAATGAATAGATGAACGTTTATGTTATGTAATCTGCTAAGTTTATTGAATAGCCCATTGTATGTGCATTGAGAGTCACAGGTGCATTTCGACATAAATTGTATATAATAGTTATCGATCGATTTTGTTTAAGCATAACGGTGCATTTTCGTATCAGTATTGTGTGTACTTTTGGCACTAGATGTGCAATCATGGTATTCATAATGTGTTTATGATTTACCATTTTGATATACAATTATGTATAAAAGTTATCGATCGATTTTGTTTAATGCATAACAGTACATTTTCGTATCAGTATTATATGTACTTTTGACATTTTGTGTGCATCCATGGAATTCATAATAAGTTTGTGAATTTCCATTTCGGCACTTTGGTGCAATGCATGTACCTTGCATTCTCACTTGACATACATTGGGTAATTAAAGGATAAATTGAAAAAAAATCAATTGATAGGTATGTTGAGCATGCTAAATATAGTTTATCAGGCTATGTGAATGAAGTTTGGTTCACCAAGCCAGTTTATGTATTAATATGATTTATATGATTTTCATTCGTATTTTGATATTTTATGATATGCTTATATTTAAGTACAATTCATTTTGTATTACTATGCCTCACTAAGTAAATACTTAGCATGTGTTGATTTCACATGTAGGAAATATCATAGTCTAGCAGAGTAAGGAATGCCGTGGACATCATCAATCAAAGGTTACCTCATCAGTAACTGTAGGATAATTATGTCTACTTTTGATAATTAGATAGCATGTATTGGATTTATGAAAATGCTCTGGAATTGTATTTGTCTTATAATATTTGTAATATGTTATAACTTTAAGATTATTTTAACTACTGGAAGTTAACGAACGATTTATTATTATTATATTTAAATGTTTTGTTTTAATTTTAGAAACAAAATTTTATGGGTTTAAAAATAAGGAAAATGTTTTAAAAGTTATGTGACACTTGTGACTTGTGTATGAAAATGTATACAAGAAATGGGTGTTACAGGCTCCACTAGTTTATTGTTGTTAAGATTTTCTTACCGCAGATTATTGCTTATTCTGCGGTAAGAAAACTACGTCGCTTTTAACTTTGGTACAAGAAGAACATGACCTTCCACTTGAGTGAAATTTTAATTTAGAAACCCCATAGGATCAAATCATTGGTTCAATGCCATAGTTACTGGTTCGTAAAACATTCTACAACTTATTCATCATTGCTTGTGGTTTCTGGTTAGATTTTTCAACCAGGGAAGGTCTTTGCATGGTGTTTCAGAGCTTTTGTATAGCATTACAAGGATATCAAAGAGTAAAGCTCAATGGGAATATAAGTGGGATATTTTGGTTTGCCAACATTAATTCATGGGAAATCACCAGAATAATGCTATTGTATGTTGTGATTATGGACAAAGCAATCATATACAGCGAGCTCCATTGTCTCTGCTTCTCCAGTTTCAGTCTTCATGCCTTTTTTTCTTATTGAAAATAAATTTATGCTCAATTCAATGATTTTGTATTCCTGGATGATATGGGCCTTCAAAAAATTCCCCAACATTTATCATTTCTTGCTAGAGCACTGATTATAAGCATGAGCTTTGTGTTTGAGAGCCAGGTGTCAACTACCAAGATCTATTCCGGAGAGATTGTCTTGTTTGAAAAAAAAATATTCTCCTTTTATTTTCAAAATTCTGAAAAATGTCAATTAAAAGAATTTTGAAAAATGATTAATAAAAATTTTGAAAAAAAAATATTGCCCCTTTCTAGGTTTCACAATTGAAACAAATCATAAAACAAAAGTTCATTAGATATCAAAGAATTAATTACTCTCTTAATCCTTCAAACTTATAAATCTTTGACAAGTGTCAGGATTAGGGATTTGTTTCAAGATGGCTTCATATTTTATAAGGTTTTAGCCATCAAGTTTTTCTTCTTGTCCCTACGTTATACATGCCCTTCATTTCTGGCTTTGCATTTAATTGGGTGCAAATAAAATGTCGCAACTAGCATAATCAAATGCTACACTTTTTAGAACACTTCTTTTTCAATTCTCTGAAATCTTTTATTTGTTCAAGCTTCGTAGAATTCTCTAGCCAAGGCAGTGCAGAAATATCGGTCTAAAAATGAAATTCTTGAGTGCTCGTGTGAAATTGATTATAACAGGTATTCCTCAACTCCCTTAGTCCGTCTTCAGCGAAACTCCTTATTTAGTAAATTCAATTTAATTTTTCATTGTTTGGATAGCTGAATTTAGCTTTACTGTACATATATGTTTTAAAATTGCCTTTATTTGGCTAGCTGAAGGATTCATGTCGTCACAAAGTCTTTGACTTTAAAATCACAGTGGAGCAAACACTGAATTGCCAAGTACCGATCAATGTCATGGTTTGAATGTAGTATATTCATAAAGCTAGTGCTTTTGAGTTTCCTCTATAACCAATTGCTTTAGCGGAATAGCTCAGCTTTATTGTATACATATATAATTATATTATGGGTATACGGATTCAATTTCTTAAGTTTGTCAAGAAGAACCTGTTATAGTCCAGGTTTTGTTGAAAGTCAGAAAATCTCATCGTTAGAGTTCAATTTTTAAGCAACTGACCCAAACTAGATTCACCTACATGACTATTCCATCTGTGAAGATCATAATCATCATTGAACGTCATCGACAGAAGTAAAAACCAATTATCTTTGCAATTTGATGTGTAAGATGCCCCATTTTGTTCACACCCTTGCATACATGAATGCCAAGCCCTTAATTGTCTCTTCAATCAAGGAGAAGGCTAGCTTGATCCCTACAGGAGAAGGGTATGTATTCTAGTATATTTTTTGGAGTAATATTAAGGGTTCTTATTCTACAAAGGTACAATCTTGTCACTTGCCTAGAGGCCATAACCTTAATTCTCGAGGGGACTTTTAATTCAAATAATATTAAAAGAACTACAAGATTAAAACTCGTTCAATTATTTAACTTTAGAAGGTAGCATAAATGAAATCATTAAAAGATTAAAAATATTTAAACAAATATTAAAGATATAACAAAAATGAGTTCAAACAAAACAATGCTCTTAATGCAAGTGGTAGATGCAATGACTTCTTGATCAACATCAGAATGCCCCATCATTCTTCGAATGTTCATGCCCCTGAATCAATCAAATTCTAGATCCTGCGCTTCACTGCCTTACAGTTCTCAATGGAATGCCCTAAACTTCCTATGTTATAGCTACATATGGCATCAACAACATAACCTTCTGGATATGGATTCTCTTTTGTTCTTTGGGAAGCTTCTCAGTTGAAATAGTTAGCTGTGGAGCATGTATCATCACACGTTCAGAGGTTTACATGGATGAAAATGCATGTTTTTTGCCTTTTTCCTAATTGAGCCCAACAATTTCCCAATCTCGTTGCATTCTCCATAAATTCTCTTGCAATTCTTCCTTCAATTTTTCGAAATTTGCTTCCATTACATCACATGATTAAGGCCACTTCCATTGAATTCTCCATGAATTGATCCCCATTTTTCATGAATGATGCATGTGAAAATGTTTAAATAAATGTAGTGCAAAATGTAAATATGTAAATGCAGACGCAAAAAATGTTGATTCCTACGATGAAAATCATAGAATAATTTTCATCAGAGATAAAAGTCTTCACATTATAAGACAATCCATTTTACATACATGCTTTCGCTTGGACGCTGAGTCTGAAATAGGTCGATGTTTCATCTCAAACTTCGTCCTCAAAAATTATGTCCCTCAAGCGCTAAAACCTAACTCAATTAATGCCCTTGCAGTGCTAGAATCACGCGTCACTCCTTGGTATTAGTGATAGAACGATCGTAGATAAGTCTCTACTACTGGATTACTTTTTAGATCAGTGGATCATCTTCCAGTCTTGAATGTTGCAAGATCTTTGAGCAAGTTTCTTTCTTGTACTCTCTGAACTTCTTTTAGTTGTAAGTGCATGTCTATGTACGCGACTTCTTGATTGAAAACTTCTATCTCTCTATATGAAAATTTTCACTTAAATATCCTCTTGCAGATCAACACTTTTCGCATTATGTCATGTTGATGAAATGCAATGTAAAAAATGTGAAAATGACACAAAAAGAAAAGAAACGAGTTAGTACATGTAAGATAATCGATAAAATTTAAAAGATGTTATTTAAATATAACATCTACCCAAGCATGGTATCTACCCAAGCATGGTATCTACCCAAGCATGCTTCATTGAATAGCAATCCTACTCGGATATGCTTTCTACCCAAAATGATTTATTTTCGCGAAATAGATCATAACCGCATGGTATCTAATTCATAACTTTCAAAAGAAATTTATTATATGAATTTAAAGCAAAATTAAAGGTTTAGAGTTGTTCCTTCTTCGTGTACACCTATTTTGGCACCTACTAAAGGACAAAGGTTTTGCATGGCTCTACATAGGGTGACCATTCTACGGTTCACTACATGCATGGTTTAGGCTCTAACGGGAAAGGGTACTCGAATTGTCCTTGATGTCAGTGCCCCCTTGAGCAATCAAACCCTCAACCCTAGCCCATTACAGGCTCATGCAGATCGAGTTCAATTCGAGATGATACATTCCCTTGTGTCTATGCGAAGAAACAATTTATCTCACGTAGACATAAGGTATATGAACCCCGAAGGTTACTTGCTAAAACCTATGTGGAGAAACAAGTTATCTCACGAGGCTAAACTTTAACCTCAACTTAAAAGGGACAAAGCTCGTAAGTGAGCTTATGGTATGTAAATACATGTGTTGTGTGTGAGGAGAAACTCACAAACCTTTAAAAACACGACGAAAGACAACATTTCTACAAGTTCAAAAATTTATTCAAATCTTACGACCAATAAAGTCAAAAAGAAATCCATTAGTTAAAAATAGAATAATGCATGATATGTTGAAACTCAAAATAAACAAAATGATCATAAATTAAATACAATTTAAGTTTTTAATTCCCAATAATAAAAATAATGTATAATCATTTATGGCCTGACTCTCTAAGTCTCCAGTGGAGTCGTCAAACTGTCATAACGTCTCCCTCAGGGATTTGTTAGACTTAAAAAAATTAATTCGGGGAAAGACGATGAAAGTTAGGTTTGAAACAATTTGTTTTTAGAGTCGCCATCAACCTTTGAGTTAGATAGGTTGAATACCTAAAATATCATTTTTAATGAGTTCTAAAAAATCATTAAAAGATGAAAAAATGGTATGTGTTTTACCAAAAGTTCATTTTTAAGATTTCGGGAGTCGATTACGTGTGGGGAAGGGTGGGCACTCCCACAACGCCAAAGTTTGGTACCTAAACTATTATATGATGTTTAAATGTTGGGAAATTACAAACTGAAAATATATTTAAACTACGATCCTTCTATTCATTCGAATTTATTTAAGATGTCAATTTTCAAAAAAAAATAAAACAACGTTGCTTTTGCAAATAAAGAAATGAGAATTTGATAGCAAATGATAAATGTAGCAGGTACAAAAAAAATTAAAGAGCCCAAAATATATTTTTATGGAATAAAGTTGTTTATTTAATCCAAAAAATATAATTATTTTTATAAGAGAAATCACATCGTTATGTACGAACAATCCTTGAAAACGCACTTCCTTTATAGTTATGAGACTTTTTCATGGATTCCCCTCACAAAATGATGTTTCTTTAATTTTATGGAGGATATAGTTTAAAAGAGTATAGTATTATATTAGATTTTTTTAGAAATGCTCAGATAAAAAGACATTGTCTTATATTTTTAGAATGTTTTTGTGCGAACAATTATCGGGAATGCACTTCCTTTGTAGTTAGGAGACTTTCCGTAGATTCCCCTCACAAAAAGACATTGTCTTATATTTTTATATGAAAGATAAAAATAGAAATAAAATAAAAATAAACGAGATAAAATAATAGAATAAAAAAATGTAAAACAAATAAGACTATCAAATACGAAAAATTAACCTTTTGTGCGAAAAATCTTCAAAGACACTTTCCCTTGTAGTTGGAAGATGTCTTCATAGATCTCCCTCACAACAAAATTTATCATTTCTATATATAAAAAATGATGATTATAAAAAAATAAAGTTTGAATAATAATATAAATATGTGAACAAAAGGTAGAAGTAATAAAGATAACCAGTTCGATTTTGAATTTAAAATATGATTCAAACATCAGTAACCTACTTACATAAACAAAGGGACCAACATGCAAACTTTGTAAACAAACAACCAAGAATAAAATATCAGCCAAATAAGAGGATAAATAAATAACATTGAAACGTAAATAGTAAAAAGTATAGGCATTAGATGTAAATATACCACATGCAAAATCAGTGACTAAAATAAAATGAAGTGTAAGTTAAGATGCTTAAATGTAAATACATAAAATTAAATGATAGAAATTAAAGGTACTGAAATAAAATGTAAGAAAATTAAAGGGCAGAAAAATAAAATATTGGAATTAAAGTGCTAAAAATAAATAAAATAAGATAAAAACATAAATAAATTGCATAAATTTAAAAGTTAGGGGGTTGTTTTTAATCGTTTAACCCGGCCCATAAATAATGCGGGTCGTCCCCAGGGTGGGTCAACGCAAGGTCGTTGAATATTCGAATGTTAGAAAATTAGCGGGTTAGTTTGTGAGATAAAATAAAATGTTAGTAAGTTAGTAAGAACAAATAAAATAAACAGTTAGAATATTAGTTCAAACGAAAAAATAAATGTTAGAGTGTTATTTCGAACAATAAAGGTTAGAATGCTAGTAAGTTAGTGACTAAATTAAAAAAATGAAAATAAAGGGCAGGAATCGGAGTAAATAAAACTTAAAGTATAACTGATTAGTGACTAAATTAACAATAATGCAAATAAAGTGACAAAAATAAAAAAAAAATTAAAAACACAGAGATTGGGGACTGGAATGTAAAAACACAGCAATCTTAGGAGGGCTTCAATGTGATTTTACGCAAATGTTTGGTGACTGAAATGTTAAAACACGGCAAGAATGAGAGGGCTTAAGCGTGATTTTTTCAATTTCTTTGATATATATACACATTTTAACCATTTTCGTAGCCATTTTTCATTCTTTTCTTCCCAAGCTCTCTTTTCCTCTCTACTTCTTTCATCGGTCGAACCTTACCCAAGACCAAAAACTCGGCCGACCACCGTACATCAACGGCCAACCCGACTCCGACGACCCCAAAAACTTTCCCCTTTCCTTACCCTAACCAAAATCGAAACCCAAAAACCTCCACAAGGAAACGAAACCCTTTTGTTTTCCCTTGACATAAACTAAATAAAAAACCCCCACCAACTTTTCACGACGGCTTTCACTCTTCGGTCGCCACCACCGGAGGCCGACCAACACCGAACTCAACCAAAAAACCCAAAAAGCTTCCATCTTCCTTGTTTTGCTTTTTTAAATAAATCTATCAAAAACCAAATAAGACCCCCTACATGACCGACTACCCAGTTTTTGATGGTTTATGACCCTAAAGATTACATCTTTTTCGACGATAGCTCCTATTCCGACGAGGAAAACCCACTGCTAAGGTAAGAACTCTAGCTTTATTAGGCTTTTGGTTACTTTTTTCGAATAGAAAAAATAGCACGAAAGAAAAAGGAAAATACCTTTGTTGATTCTTAGTTTGAATCTGAATTTTTTTTATTTGTATTGCTTTTCGAATGCTCCAAAAAGATCCCCCTTTTTTACATTGTTTTGATGGGGTTTTATACCCGGTTTGGGTTTATATGAAAAGAGAAAGAAAAATAATCATTTTCTGTTTTTTTTTCATGGCCGAGAAGGAAAGGGACTTTTCAACGAAAACCATACCTGATCTGGCCAGTAGGGCATGCATGCAAGAGAATCACGGTGACCGGCGCAAATCTCACCGGGTGATGACGCGTGGAAGCTGAAGAAATCCACGTTTGGTGGCGACGACTGGTGGCGCTCATGAAGAAAACCCTAGCTTGCCTTGACTTGATCTGGACCATTGGATGAGGTCCAAATCTAACCGGTCAGGGTGAGTGGCGGCTGAGGAGAAAAGATGGAAACCCTAGTTCACTTGGGTCCTCACATGTGGGCTTGTTGGGTCATTTAAATTGGGCTTGATCGATTATGTATGGGCATTCATAATGGACCTGATAAAGATAGTGTCTACAATAAGACTAGTTCACAGCATATCAAATACAAATAGGACACCATAAGGTAGAGAACAAGAGCATCACAACCTTCCTAAGTCGAGAGCTCAATGGATATCGGTTGCCAATCCATATGGCTGGACAATCCGGGAAGAGAATTCTGAACACATTATTTTTAGAGGAGAAAAAGAAGACGCTTAGTAGGAAGGAAGAAGTCGATACCTCTTCCACTGTCCCAGCCACATCCTTGGTGTCCGTTATAGTCATTGTTTGAATCCTTATAGGATGCTCGCTACCGAGTGCCACGCCTCCACTGTCCTAGTTTTCTCCTCACAGTTTTATGCATGGATTCACAATATTTTTTTTCTAGGAGCTAAATTAAATTAGTTAGTCAACAGGAGGTTCCTTACAAAACAACTAGAGAATACAAAAATCCTAAATTATAAGTGAAGATAAACTTGGTATTTGGTGTATCCAAATGGCATGAAAAAACAAAACATAGTTAATCAGAATCTAGATTTCAGAACAAAAGAAACTCATGAGGAAGAAAGGGAAATAAACCCCTCTAGACGAATAGAACGAACACAAATTAGGGCATATTTATATTTGTTCGTTTAACTTTAACCAAACGAACAAAAACAACTAAACTAACATAATTTCTTGTTCGTTCGTTAAGGAATGTAATTTTTTGTATTCGTTTATTAAAATGATAAATGAATGCAAACGAACATAAACGAACGAACATAAAATATAACTTTCTTTTAAATCAAGCAAAAATTCTTAAAAGATTATAAATAAAAGAGCATAGATATAAATTTAATCAAACGAACAAACATAAACAAAAGGATTATCAAATCTAAATGAACATATACGAACAGATTATCGAACATTCATGAACATAAATAAACAAATGACCTCTTTGTTCGTGTTCAATCGTCTAATTAAACGAACAAAAATTATTGTTCATGTTTGTTCGTATAATAAATAAATGAATTTCTTGTTGAACAGTTCATTGAACTTTTGGTTAGTTTACAGCCCTAAACCCCTCTTCTCAACTAGGTTTTGTCACAGTATCAGTTCATACAAGGATCAACACAAAATTCAGGAAATGGTGATTATAAATTCAAATTTAATTTCTTTTTAGGTTGTTTGAGATATATACCTAACAAAGGGGTTCCTTTTGATGCAGGCTGAAGTTGAGCAGTATCCTGATTGGGATTCTGGTTCCTAACACAAGATTCTTGTTTTACCAAAATTAAGAGTCTACAAATCACAGTCTCACAAAATCAGTACTTTTAGCAAATCCTAAGATTATATCCTTGCTCTTCAGACCTGGAAACGAAGTTGGTACAGCTCCAGTTGCCATTTCTACCAGTACAAAGCCTTTGCCTTTTCTGCCCAAACACACAAAAAACTCGATTTTTATGGCTGAAAATAAGAAGAAAGCATACCCAAAGTTTCTTGAACCCAAAACTTAATATTTGAAGACATAAGAGGTTGTTTGATTTTTTTTAAAAAAAAACTATCCTTTTAAAACACAGAGAAATTGCCAAAATCTACCTTAAAAAGACAACTTTATAACTAGAGACCTTTGCTGTGATTTGGACTTAAATGAGAGAATTGAAAATCCAGGGATTGAGAAAATTGTTGGTTGGAGATGCTTGCAAAGATTTGAAGAAGAAAAAATGAGTGAATTTTGGATTATCTGAGAGATTTATATAGGGGGAAATGAAGTAAATGGGAGATGGGAACATGCCAAAAACATTTATGCAGCATCTGGTTATCTGTTGGCTATGGAAATTTTTTGATATGCTGAAAAATAAATGGTTATTTCTCTCTCTTATCCTTCGTATCTCATAATATTGTTATTAACGTCCCTAAAAATTTAATTTTTGTAGTATAGATTATTACAATGTAGTATCTTTCAAAACTTTATTAATCAATTGATAACGCACATACACCCTGCAGATGTAGTAAATCAACTCAGAACCTTTAAGAAAATAGCATTTCCTTTTACTTCTAAAATCACTTGATAAGTTCAAGTCCTTAAATATTTATTGGCATGTTTAATTGACTTATATTATCCATAAATTCTGCTACTTAAATAGGAGAAAAGATTATTGAGTTTCCATCTTATGATTTGATTTAGTTTTCATGGAAATTGTAACTGAAATTAAATTTCCTTCCAATTAAATCATTTAAAATATGGAAAGAACCTGTCATTTATTTAATGCTTATTTGAACACAAGATTTAACTTAAAAAAGAGAAGGATAAATATTCAATAACTATAGTCCAAATTTTACAATTAGAACATAGTACATGGACCTATATGCAAAATTCCAACCGTATGGATATTGAGCACAACACAATTCCATAGAGTAGGGAGCGAGTTACTTCACACAAAAAAGGATAAATTATACATTATACCTAAATTATTACTTTTATTTCTTTTTGTGGCCAAATTTTATTTTTTTTAAATAATACCTCACATTTAATTTATATTTTATTTTGGTACCTCATCATTAAAAAATTAACAATAACATTAGTGTGTCATCAGAAGATAATGTCATATTATCATTGAAAAAAATTTAAAAAAATTATGTCAATAATTCTATTAATTTTTTAACCATTGGTGCCAAATTAAAAGCTAAAATAAATATGAGGTATGATTTAAAAAATATAAATTTTAGGTATCAAAATAGAATAAAGTAATAGTTTAGATACTGTACATATAGTTTACCCAAAAATAGGAATCTTTGATTGGTAGTTAAAGATAGCCCACCGCGAAAAGACCGACTGGTTTACGCGTGTCTCTCTAGCATTGGATCATCAAATAGACTTTTTTACACACATAATACCGTTTCAAAAATTAGGGAAATTTATATTTTCAGTCTTTGAACGTTTAAGGTGTTTGTAGTTTTATCATTGAACCTTTAAAATTTATACTAGAGATCAATTTTTTATAATTCACTTTCATTTTGATTACCAGCGTCAGCTGACGTGGTATGCTCAGGTATCATTTTTCAATAAATTAATATTTTTTAATAAAATGATAATACATATCATCGACATACCACTAAACTAAAATGTGAAGTTTTATATTATTGACAAAAATAATGTTTAAATTCAAATTAATTTTATTTGTTTTATATAAATATATTTATCATAACATAAATTATAAAATGAAAGATAAAATAATACTTTTAACCAAAATAATTGTTAAATATAATAATTTTATATCTAAATAACATTTTCCAAGAATTTTAAAAGACTTAATATTTGTTTTATCTAGGGTCGGCCCAATACATATGCCAGATGAACCTTAGCCCAGGGGATTCATGGACTGTTTTCATGTTTACGTTTTGGTAATATTTGCAATGCAAAAATAACACTCTAAATGAGAGATGATAAGGATTAGAGAGATACTTGGACCGAAAATCCCCCCTCCAGAACTTTCTTGCATTTGCAAACTGCAGCTGCTTAACTTTTGAATCATCTGAAATTTGCATTACCTTTCAGTGGTTCTTCTTTTCCGACTCTGTAACCCAAGCTCCAACTGTCAAATGATTGGGCTCGTCCTCAAATTGATTTGTCTGCAGGCCAAGGCTTGCCTTTTTTTTCTCTTTAAACCAAACTCACTTGGACTTCCGGATTTATTTTGGGCTTTGCAGAAGTTATAACCTTTGTTTCCATTTTTTTCGTGCTTTCGGGAGCACTGTGTAGTCATTATTCAGCCATTTCTAATGGATTTTCATGTTTAGGTCACAAAAAACAAGTCTTCTACATAAACATCTATAATTATGTATTATAAACTAATTAAACAATATTGCTTCATTAATGTTCAAAGATTTAATCTTAAGGAGTTTAATTTTTTTTATGAAATGAAATTTATATGATAATACATTTGAAAGTCAATCTTAACATATTTTTATCGATGTGAGATTACTGAAGACTAAATATAATAGTGACACCAATTGATTTGCTAAGCATTATTCAATAAAATAAAATCTACATATAAGACTAAGATATTGACTACAAAGTTATAAAAAATAATTTATTTTAATAAATTTTTAAAGATATTTTCTTAAATTTTTCTATAATTTATGTAAATTTAATATTTTTTTAAATTTATAATTACTTTTTATAAATTTTATAACATGTATTTAATTAAGCATACGACATAAAAAATAAATTAAACCCTTAATATAAAAAATAATCAATTAAGTCATAATGAATACTATGTGTCACAATTACAAAGGTTTTTTTTAATAGAAACTGCTAGTATTATTTAAAAAATAAAAATATCAGAAATTACAATAAGAGTTTACAACTATCATCGTAAACTAAATACATAATTTGGATTTTTCTTATAACATTAAAACTAGTCACTTTAGATCATATAAGAATCATACATGGAAAATGTTAAAAACCCAACCAAGAGACTTTAACAAAAATAGATACGAATAAATATGATTGCATCGGTAAATAAACCACAAAAGAGAATTAAGCTATTGAAAGACCACTGAAAACTGCAGATCAGAGCCGAGCGTCGTGAGAATTGCATCGGCAAACAAACGCAAAATCACACATCCAAATTCAATCTATAGGTCCATAGCAGGGAAGATCAACAGGATTTCATGACTGTCATCAAATCCAACCCTGAGAAAACTATAAGTTTAGTACATAAACTTTCATTTGTTTCAAAATCAAACCTAATGTTTACTTTTTGTTTCGTTTTGATAATTTGTCATTAAAAAATTAACGAAACTGTTACAACATGACACATTTTTATGGGTAAATTATATTATTCATCACTCAACTATTATACGGTACAAATGTAGGGCATAAAATTATTATCTCGCACAGGGCATTAAAACTCATTAGACCGACCCTGGTTTTATCTTACGTACCATAGATAAATTATTAACTTGCCCCATTATAGACATGTTCTTATAATATTTTATAATTTATATTATAATTAATATATTTTTATTAAATAGTGAAAATAATTTCTATCACATATTAATCTAAATATTATTCTAACATATTTTCCTTAATTTTCTTTTCAATAAGAAGACAACAAGTGTTGCTATCGTATTGAGAGAATTAAACTATTATGAAAAATGATTCATGAGGATGCCACTATAATCGGATAGACATGGACCCGGATCCACCGAATTTAGCCTCGACCCTATAGAGTCAAATTTTTGTTCTAAAATTCGGTTTGATCGAGTTTTAAGAAAGGGGGTCATTGAGTTCAAGTCAGATTTGAATTAGACATTAAAATATTCGATCCAATTTGATCTAATATAAATATAAATATAAATATATATATATATATATATATTAGGATTTCTTTTTTTTTTCCTATTTCCATTTCTCTTTGTATTGTTGTCGTTTCTACAATCTTCTCTAATATTTTTTTCTCAATTCTTACTTTCTTTTGTTCTGTGTGCTTCTTCTCCTTTGTTTCATCTTCTATTTTTCATCTTCCTTTATTCTTTTTTTTTTTTTAATTATTTTTTACTAAATTTGAAATTCTAAAACTTAGAAAATAAAGTTTTGAATTCTAAATTTATAGACTGATTCAATAGAAAATGGTAGCTGCAAAATTAAATATGTTTCTTTCGTTGTAAAGTCAACATAAGGTACTTTTTTAAAACCATTTTTTGTTATATTTTCATTTAATATTTTATAAATTTATTTGGAATATAAAATACTTATATTTTAATCAAAATTGATAAATATATAGGAATGAATTTTGAATCCTAAATTTATTTTGACTTGAATCTATTGATTTTTTGGTTTATTCTTATGATTTTGAATGAAACTTTTTTTTTTGGTTTTGCATGATTTAGGGGTGGTTCTTGAATGTCGGATCGAGTCATATTTCTACTTTAAAGAATTGGGTCAGGTTCAGGTAAAACGGAACTTTCTCAAAGCTGGGTTAGGTTTCAGGTGAAGAAGTATAATAATCGTATCAGAGTTAGGGTGGCCAAAAATTTGACTCGACTCATACCTATCCAAGCACATCAATGACTAAAAAGAAAGAAAATTAAAAATTCAATGACCAAAATATAAGTATCTTGAAAGTTTAATGAGCCCCACTTTATTTAAAAATAGTGTATTGAAAGTTTAGGGACTACCAATGTAGTTTACCCAAAAAATAAATATTGAATGGATTAAGGGTTAAAATTGCCCATGTAGTAGACCAAATTTTTTAATTTCGCACCTATCATATTTTTAAATTAATTTTACCCTCAAAGTTGTTTAATTGCATCAATTTATACATTTGAACGTGTTTATAAAACAAAACCGTTAGTTTCTGCTGGTGTGGATGCCAACTGTTTCCACCTCAAATAATTTTGTTGACGTGTCAACCTGATGATGTGGCAATAACAAAAAAATATTATTTTTTAAAGGGTAAATTACACCGTTCTTACTTAACTTTACTCTCTATCATATTTTACTCACTGAACTTTTAATTTTTCTTATTTGCCCACTGAACTTTACACATTAATTGTTTTGATCTCCCATCTGTTTTTCGACTAACTACCTAATGATGTGGCTTATTTTATTAATATATAGTGATGACATTAGAGAAAGGGAAAAGAGTAGGGTTGTAAATGAGATGAGACAGATCGCGAGCTATTCGAGATCGACTCGGTTAAGGCTCGGTAAATACTCGGATTGAATGGACTCGACTCAAACTCGAGCTCAACTCAAATTCTTAACGAGCCGAAACGAGCTACTTGATACTCAACTCGAAAAGCTCGTGATCAGCTCGAAAATATAATATATTAAGATTTTAATTTTTTAAAAAATAAATTATTAATAATATTAACATTTATGTGTTGATTTTTTTTTTAAAAATACAATAAGGCTTTCATGTATTTAAGGTTCGAGTTTGAGTTTGAGGATTCAATCTTATTAAGTTTAAGAATTTTTTTTTCATTTCGAACCTTTTCGAGCTGCTCACGAGCTTCAGTTCAGGATTTCGAGTTCGAGTCGAGCTTAAAAATTTTAAGCTCGCGAGTTTTCGAGTCGAGCTCCATTTCAAAGTTTTCGAGTCGAGTCGAGCTCAACAATACTCGAATTTGACTCGGCTCGTTTACACCCATAAAAAAGAGAGAGAAAGGGAAAGGGAAAAAGAAAGGCTAAAGGAGGGAAATGGGAGCAGAAATAGAAAGAAAGTCTACGGAGAGGAAGAAGCAGGAGTATGACAATGGTGATGATACTAAGAAGGAGAAAAAAAAGAAAAGAAAAAAGAATTTTTTTTATTTATATCAAAATTATGTTGTTTAAATTTAATTTTTATATAAATTTAAAACTATTTTGTTTTAATATTGATTGTCATGATATAACATCTTTAATTATTTAACCATAAAATGACAAAAATAGTAAATTAAAAATTAAAAATTCAATAATAAAATAAGATAAATAATAAAATTTAATTAAGAAC
Source organism: Hibiscus syriacus (assembly GCF_006381635.1). Classification (NCBI taxonomy): domain Eukaryota; kingdom Viridiplantae; phylum Streptophyta; class Magnoliopsida; order Malvales; family Malvaceae; genus Hibiscus; species Hibiscus syriacus. The sequence continues at coordinate 1,083,048 of NW_024061878.1, read as the reverse complement.
GATGTAATTTATACTTTACTAAAATGACACACTCTTGTTGATTGGCTCTGTTAGAGAAAAATCATGTAGTTATTAAATTGACATTATTATTCAATTATTTTTTAATCTAATAAAGTACAAGCATTTGTTAAAAAAGATAAATAAAAGCCACAGTTTGATGCATTCCACCTGGAACGCACTAATCAAAAGTAGACAGAACAATAAAGTCATTTAAAATAAAATCCAAACCAAAGTAAAAAGAAAAAGAAGAGATGTCGGTCTTTCTTGTTCCTCGTGGAAAGATAAAACACTGAAACGCCCAACACAAGAAAGATTCAAAGAAACAAAATAGATCCTAAACTGAACAACGATCTGGAGCCCCGGGGCAGAGGCTACGGTGGATCCAACCATCGTCTATCGTTTGAGGCTCAATAATAAATTGGTAGCCAAACATGATAATTTGATGACAATATCTTATTCCATTTGATGACGTGATGAAAAAAATCCTTTTTTTTAATTGATTTAGAGTAAGTTACAAGATAATTAATTTGGAGAAATTGATTTGAAATAAATTACAAGATAATTAATTTAGAGTAAGTACAATATAATATTTGTTTAAAAATAATTCATAATTATTTGACATTGAACACGTATATCCCTAATATTCCTGATACTCGAACCCATAACCTTAATGAATAACGAAAATCCCTTGCCATGGAGGTCACTCATTTCGAACACAAAATAAAGATGGCATTTCAGTCCCCCAAAAAATAAAGCTCAGAATTACTCATTCCATAAAACGAACACAAGATAGCTAACTACGTGCATTAAAATAAGATCTACAATTTTCAAAGCCTTTTGCTGTCAAATAGAAAATATAATTTCACATCATCCTCAAAAAATTAAACAAAATTACTGCCATAAATAATCCCAAGTCCCAAGATTATTAGTCTTCCGGTCAGGACAAGCTGTAACTGGAAACTGCTCCAAAATTAAATTTTGATATTGAAGTAATCTGGATCAAAATGATGCAATCGTACGTATCCATCCTCACCGCCGCTTGAGAAACTACAAGTTAAAAAACACACAGATGGTTGTATACAGTCACTGATCCGAAAGTTATGTAGGCAATACAAAAAAGAAACTCCCTAAGTAACCATGGTGGCGAAAACGGAGATAGGTACTAAATGATATGGTCAACATTCGAAAACATGGTGAGATAACTTATTAATGATGCAATAGATCTAGTAGGTGATATCATTCATAAAATGAAAATAATATGAACTTATGCATCAGACAATTATATAAGCAAAAGAAGATTTAGAAGTATTATTTGCTTTGTACCTCTTCCCATCAGGATTGAAAGCTAAAGCATTTATAGGCCCAAAATGCCCTTTCACACCTCCAATTTCCTCTTGAAGTATCTACAAGGCAGACAAACATTACGATAAAACGGTAAATTGCAATATAACAACTCTTCACTTTCTGCAAAAACCTTATCTAACAAGTTTACCTTATCATAGAATTTAGCTTCAAACTTCCCGGCACGATGATCTGTAGTCGTGACAGCTGATGCATCCTGGCCACCTCCAAGCACAACCTAGAACACAAGGCAAACAGAAGAAAGGTCAAAATAAGATGTACCCCATAATGGAACAAGAAAGATGACAGCACGTTGAATTCTGTTTATGAAATCAGTTCTCCCACATCTGAGCATTGCCAAATAAAACTAGTATCATGCAAATATATGTACTCATTGATATATAATAACAGATAGCTCAACGTTAGCACCAGACCATCTAAACAGTTAATTTTGCAAGGCTTGAGATGCATTAAAGACTTCTTTAGGCCTTGTCTTATGAGTACTAGGAGTTTGCATAAAATGTTTAAAGATCCTGAAGTTACCAGTTAAATAATAAATAAATTAGAAAAGAGATCATCAGATTTCTACTCACTAACGCAGAAAATTAAGAACAGTGCAAGTAGGGACAATTAAAATTAGAGCGTATGTTAAGCAGCTCTTATTGGATACTTATATGGTCAAGAAGTGGAGACATTGTAACAGCATTGACAGGGCGCTCAGTACCATATGTCTTGATAAGAGTCAATGTTCTTGTGTCCCATAGCTAAACATTCACATAAAAAACATAAGAATGACAAAGAAAGCCAACCAAAAACAACCTGGGGTTCCCAGAAAACAGTCACAAATAGTCACCTTAGCAGATTTATCAAGGGAACCAGTAAGGAAGTGTGAACCGTCTGCAGCTTTTGCAAGTGATGTTATTGTCTTTTTGTGGCCAGATTCCTTGTCAGACTCCCTAAGCAGTTTTCCAGTCTGCAAAATAGATGGGAAAAATCAATCCAAAAGATCGAACTCTTTCCAATGAATCAACAAAACTTACAACGAAGGAAAGAAACATGACTGAGGATAGTTAAGAAGGATAATTCAAATAATAAGAATAGATGTAACTTGAAGTTTATTCAGGAAGAAGCAAAACCAGCTATTACATGAGAACTATTTCAATGTTGAAGCCAAAAAGATAAATGGAGAAAGATTGTAAAGCAGGACCTCTCCAAAAAACGACCCAAACACACACACACACACACACACACATCTTCACATACACAGCAAGTTACCTCAGAATCCCATATACGAATTACAGTATCTTCTCCAGCACTAATGATAGTACTATTGAGAGGTCCCCAAACAGCTCTATTTATTCTTCCTTGAGGGCCCTTGATGACAAGCACAGATTCCTCAGTCTCTGCATGATTATGTGACAATGTAATGAATCAAAGTTTAGACATCAAACAAATCAACAGACTTGAAGCAAATGATTCTGTAAGACAGCAGAATTAAACTACAATGCCAAACAGTTACATATAAATTCTACATCATGGTACTACTTCAACAAAGTAATCTTATTCATTACTGAATATCACTCTAGGGGAGAAATTTAAGCTTACGTTCAGTTGGGTCTTTAGCAATGCGTTTAACATGAATCGCAGAAGTCAGTTCCATGAACGGATCCGTAGTAATGATAGCGAGTTTATCGCCTACAGCAAACTCCACCGACCGCGCGGGTGAACCAAAATTAAACGTATATAATTGAGTTCCCGTCTGAACATTCCACAACTTCACCGTTTGATCAGCACTTCCGGTTAAAAGCCTCATTGAATCCCCTAAAAATTTGAAAGAAAAAAATGAAATCACTATTTTAACTGCAGTTCCAAGAATTTCAATTTCGATAAAAAGAACAAAAAAGAGAATTACTTGAGACATCGCAAGTCCAAACGGCGCCATTATGGCCACGGTAAGTGCCAAGACGCTCGCCGTTGTCGGCGAACCAAACGGTTGGAGTGTGATCCTTGGCACATGAAAACAAAAGATCGCCATCTCTGTTGTACTTGAGAAAGGTCAATGGCCTTTCATGGCCTTTCATCAGAATCGGCCTCATCTTTTTCTCTTCTGCTTCGTTTTCCGGAGTTTCTCTAACTAAAGAATTAGGGTTCCTTGCTTTTGCTGTAGATTTGATATTTGCTTGTGATTTCTTTAGGCGTGGTCTTGGCGGCGTCACATCTTTTAGATAATGAATAGTGGGCCCATTGTTCACTGTTGCTCATTTAACTGTCCACTCCAGATCTTAGCCCAATAGTATTTGCTGCCGGTTCATTTAACTAAATAAAGTTTATTACATTATCTCAAATATTCTAAGAAAATATTAATAATTTTGTTAAAATAATCTGTTTTCAATTAAATTAAATTTATTATATTTAAAAATAAAAATATATTAAAAATATTTAAACATTCTAGATGTGATACTATAATTGTATTTATCTTGTTTTCAATTTTAAATAAAACTCACATCACTCTGTCACTCTGACTTAAAAATTATATTAAAATAAAAAATAAATAATTAGTTTCGATGTGAATGAATATTTTTAGAATTTAATTTTTTAACAAGCTAAAATATGTAAATATTTTATTATATGATATATTTTATAGAGTTTTCTCGATTATGAAAAGTTACAAAATGATTATTTGAAATAAGTGGGCATTTTCCCCTTATAAATGTAAGGATAAAACATGTGACAATAAAAATTTGAATAAACTATAATAATGGTCATTTTTGTTTCAATTTTATTCATTTTTATCACTAATTTATATGGTTTTTTTCACTAGAAGCAAATAACAGACTCACATTGATAACTTTACAGATACGTTAAACCGTAATGATTTTGTCGATATAAGGCCATCGAAAGAGTGGTTCACATGGTTGTATGAGGCTCAAGATGGCACTCACATTGCTGAACGTTTGGCCAGATTTGTCGCCACTAAAAGCTAGTTACGACGTTATCTACAGGTTAGGGTGGTTTCAAAATTTACTGATCGGTAAGACCATTGTTTTCTCTCACTAGATACAAACTGAAACCAACAGAATCATGATTCCTATGCTCTGTGACTCTTTTCAATTCGAAAATAGTTGGGCTTCTGAAAAGGCTTGTATATCTAAGGTACAAGATGCATGGGTGACAACGAATGGTAGTGCTTTGAACAAAATTGATGTTGTAGGTGAGTCTTTACACATGTGGAAATAGGAGCATGCCAAGAACAATAAAGCTCAGATCAAAGCATTGCGGAAACAAGTTAATTCAGGCTTGAATGTGCGGTCAAGTGATCGTCAAATGGTTAAGCTACGTGCTGCAAAGACTTAACTTAAGCATCTATTTGATAAATAGGAGCAATTTTGGGCTCAACGTTCGTGAGTTCAATGGCTTGCCTAATATGAGCTTTTTCCATACGCGTTCTACCCAACGACAGAAAAAGAATCATATCAATGGCCTATTTAATGATACTGGTATATGGATAACTAGAATGCACGATTTGAAGACGATCATTGTTGAGTATTTCCAAAAACTATTCACCCCATCCAATCTTGTATACAATGATCGTATTCTGGATGCAATTGAGGAAATTATAACACCGGACATAAATTCAAGTTTATACAAACAACTTACCCTGGAAGAGGTTATAGCTACGTTTATAACACCCCAATCCAGTCCGACCTGAAGATCCATGGATTATAATGTTACACGGGACTATCGAAATAGTAACCCAAAATTTTTATTTAAAACAAATTTAAAACCACTTTATAAATCCATCCATAATAAGTAAGATAAACCATACTAATAATCTGAGTTACAAAATATGGGGAGCTGCAAAGTATATTCAAAATAATACAATACTGAGTACAAATCAAAAGTTACGACTAAATACACACAAGGGTCCATAAATGATACGTGCCCTCTAAGAATGACTAAAAACATACTCTGAAAGTCTCTGCTGGTATGATCTGCTGCATTGGAATGCCTGGTAACAATAACTCCCCATGAACGACCTCCTAAGAACCTGCGCACGGAAACACATTCCGAAGCTAAGCTTACGAGCTCAATGCCTCACTAATAATTGTACTACACTACATGCATTCACTAAATGAACTGACTAATGGCACAAGTTTGAAACATGATAAATACTGATCTACTGAGATGTGTCTGACATCATGGTGTGGCTGAGGGTTTTGCATTCACTACATGCATTCACTAATAATTATACTACACTACATGCATTCACCATCGATTATACTAGGGTGAGATCCAAAATATGCATCGAAAATGTACACCCGATCAACTTACTCCGTCGAGTCTTGGGGCATCTGTGCCCAGCCGGCTGCTGAAGTGCCTTTGTACTTACTTGGATATCCATTGACTATCGTATTCTTCTAAAGGGAAACTCGGGTGTCCTAATTGTTTCCCAAGTGTCAAAAAAGGCTAGTTTTATGTAAATCTAATTATTATATTTTTATTGTTATGTTATTAATTACTTTTTTCGCTTGAAGTCTTATTTGTTGTTACTCTGATGTATTTGGGTGCCTCAAGTATGATCCTTTAATCCTTGGATTATTTATCCAAAACTGTTCGTAGGTACTGATACTGTACCCTTCAGTATCGATACTAACCCTTTGGTATCGATACCCCTTACCTGATATAGGCTGATTGGGTAAGGTAGTATTGATAGTTTATAAAGAGTATCGATACTCTGGTGCTAGGGTATCGATACTTGCTTGAGTATCGATAACAAAATTAGGTTTGATGTTTTGAAAAATTTCCTAGTATCCATACCCCTACTAGGAGTATCGATACCCCTACCTTGGTATTGATACTCTATATGAGTACTGATACCAAAATTATATTATGGATTATTGATCTCGATACCAACCCGGTCGGTATCGAAACTGGGGCCCTAGTATCGAAACTCCTTAGATGAGTATCAATACATCCCTTTAAAAATTGCCTTATTTTTAGATGATTGAAGAACAATATCGATATTGTTCCTACAATATTGATACCCCTTTAGAAACTGTTGAAAACACTTTGATATTTTGATATACCAAAAATTGTTAAATTGTTTTTACAAATTTTAAGATTATATTTGATCCAATCATTCAAATATATAAATTATTCTTTAAAATTAAAAGGTTAATTTTACTCACTCTATTGAAAAATTGAGTCCTATACTGGAAATATTTTTTTCTATGGGTTTCGAACTTTAATCGAGTCAAAAATGATTTTTAAGCATAGTAGTATCGATACTACTAGAACAATACCGATACTCTTCAAGAAGTATCGAAACATATATCGATGTTGAAGCCCAAAATGATGAAGTACTATCAAAACATAATACTAAAATGGTACCGATACTATATACATTATCGATACTACTTACTATATTAGTGCTGATACCCTTATTGGTGGTACCGATACTATCTTTTTGGTTTTGAATTTGTCCAAATTCCAGTATACTAAAATGGTACCGATACTATATAAAGTATCGATACTATAGAATATGTAGTACCGATACCCTTGTGACAGTATCGATATTATAGTTTTCTAACGGTCAAATTTTTATATTTAATGCAGGGAGTATCGATACTGAAAGACGAGTACTGATACGACAAGCTTCTGGACAACATTTAATGCGGAAAATTACCCCCAACGACTCTATTCACTCCCCCAACGACTCTATTCACTCCCAAAACAACTCAAACGGTTGGAATTGATTCAGAGAGTATTAAAGGAAGATCCCAAGTCATTTGTGAAGACAAGAGACAAAAGAGAAAGCCATAAACAACAAATTTGAGCCAAATCAAGTCAACATTTTTCAATATTCTTTTTAATTTCAAAGAACACTTCTTATACTCATTTGTATTCATTTCTCAAGTGTTCTTATTTGTTATTGAATTGTGCAAAAATATTCCTAATGAGGATTTTATAAGTTTGCAATTTGTAATTTTCTCGTTGAGAACGTTTCTTAAGAATTTGGGGTATAATTCTTGAGGGAGTTGTAAGGTTACACCTTATCCTCAAAGGTAGATACAAATTAGTGAATTTGTAGTGTAGATAACTAAGGTAGTGGATGTAGACTTTGGTTGATAAAGTCAAACCACTTTAAATTATGTGTTCATTTGTTTACTTTTTCTCTCAAGCTTCTGCCAAATTTTTTAATTGCCAATTCACCCCCTCTTGGCTATGTCATCCTTTTGATTGACTCAACACAAACTACTAACCTGGGTTTTGGGGTGTTACAACTCTCTCTTCCTAATTATAAATTACATCCTCAAAATTTTCCTAGATAGAAGAGGTGATGATACTGAAGTTGCATGTCATCATCGATTTTCCAAGTCGTTTCCTTAACACTATGGTTCCTCCATAGCACCTTCACTAAAGGGATCTTCTTGTTCCTTAATTCTCTCTTATCCCTTGCTAGGATTATGACTGGTTCTTCTATAAAGGTTATGTCTGGCTGACCTCAATCTGCTCTAAGGGTATGAAATGAGAAGGATCAAAATGATATCTCTTGAGCATAGATACATGGAATACATTGATTATACGCTCCAAATTTGGTGGTAAGGCTTACCTGTAAGTCACTGGTCTGACTTTTTCGAGTACCTCATAAGGTCTTATAAAGCAAGGAGTCAACTTTCCCTTGTGCCCGAAGCGAAGTACTTTGTTCAAAGGAAAAATTTTGAGGAACATTTTGTCCTTTACTACGAACTCAATGTATTTACGCTTCAAGTGTATGTAAGACCTCTGCCTATCTAAAGCTTCCCTTAATCGGTTATGGATTAATCAAACTTTCTCCTATGTCTCTCTGATCAAGTCTAGACCTACTATCTTACCCTCTCTGAGCTTTGTCCAACATAGCGGGGTCATGCACTTGCGCCTATACAAGGCCTCATACGGAGGCCATCTGAATCCTTGACTGAAAACTATTGTTGTAGGTGAACTCCACTATAGGAAAGTGGTCATCCCAACTGCCCTCTAGATTGATAATAGTACACCTGAGCATGTCCTCTAGAATCTGGATAACTCGCTTTGACTGACCATCTGTATGAGGATGGAATGTTGTGATGAAGTATAGTTTGGTGCCTAGGGACTCATGAATATCTTTCCAAAAGTGGGAAGTGAACTGAGGGTCTCTTTCTAAAATGATGAAAGTCGATACACCATCTAACCTCACTATCTCACAGATGTACAACTAAGCTAACCTCTCTAAGGTATAGTCCATCCTAACTGGGAAGAAATGAGCTGATTTGGATAGGCATTCTACTATGACCTAAATTATCTCGTGTCTCTATCTGGTTGTTAGTAACCCAATCACAAAGTCCATGATTACCCTATATCATTTCCAATTAGGAATATGAATGGGCTAAAGCAAACCTGAGGGAACCTAGTGTTCCGCTTTAATTTACCGCCACATTAGAAATCTAGCGACAAAATCTGACACTTCCCTTTTCATGCCCAACCACTAAAACATCTGATGAAGCTATTGGAACAACTTATTACTATCTTTTGTACTAGAGTTTACTACAAATTGCCTCATGGAGGATCTTACTATGCAACTGATCATCTACAGGTACACACAACCGACTCTTCATATACAACACATCCCCATCGCATAACTGAAAACCCAGGGCTTCGTCTTGACAAACTTGCTCAATCTGAGTTCTCAACCGATCATCTAAACCCTGCAGCCTCTTGGCTTCACCTATAAACTCTAGCTTAACTCTTAACTAGACTAACAATCCACAATCACTGGATAAACTCAGTCGTGCTAGAAGGGCTCATAACTCTGTCATAGACTTCCTGCTCAAGGTGTTTGCTACTACGTTAGCCTTTCCTAGGTGGTAATCAATCACACAGTCGTAGTCTTTAAGAAACTCAACCCATCTACGTTGTCTAAGGTTTAACTTCTTCTGAGTGAAGAGATATTTAATGCTTTTGTGATCATTGAAGATGTGACGATTCTCACCAAAAAGGTAGTGTCACCAGATCTTTAAGGCGAACACCACTGTTGTTAGTTCAAGGTCACAGGCAGGGTAATTACACTCATGTAGTTTAAGTTGTTGGATACATAAGCTACAACATTTCCCTCCTGCATAAGGACGCATCCAAGATCATTCAACGAAATGTCGCTGAAAAATGTGAAATCCTTACCCGACTCTGTTTGGGTCAACACTAGGGCTTGGGTCAAGATGACCTTCAACTATTCGAAGCTCTCCTATTATTTCTCATTGTAAACGAAGGGGACTCCTTTCTGAAGTAGTTTGGTTAGCGAGGTAACCACCATCGAGAAGCCCTAAAAGAATCAATTATAGTACCTAACAAACCCAAGAAAACTGCGTACCTATGATGCATTTTTAAGTGGATCCCACTCAACTATGTCCTGAATCTTCTAGGTGTCAACTCTGATGTCATCTGCTGACACAACATGTCCAAAAAACGATACTGCTGAAAGCCAAAATTTACACTCTCCTAACTTGGTATACAATTGTCTGTCTCTAAGGATCTATAGGATGATACAAAGATGTTGGTCATGCTCCTCTTCTGATTAGGAGTACACTTGAATTTAATCTCTAAACACCACCACAAACTGATCTAAGTATGGGTAGAAAACTCAATTCATTAGGTTCATGAATACTTTCAGAGCTTTCTTGAGTCCAAACGGCATTACCAAGAACTTGTAATGATCGTACCTTGTCCTAAAAGTTATCTTCTCCACATCCATGTCCTTGAATTTTAACTAACTGTAGCATGACCGTAGATCGATCTGTGAGAAAATGCATGCTCCTCTAAGCTTGTTGATCGCTTGTAAATGTATATACTAAGGCAAGCAAATCTGTACAAGTATACATAATCGATGCAAGTAATATAGTAGTAAGTAGAGTTATCGTCTCCTTAGGGATTGGTGGGAATTATTGATGTTTTGCTATAGATAGAGCTAGGTATCATGAGCTAGTCTTGAAATTCTTGTCGAAACATAAAACAATTAGTATCAAAGGAAATAAACGAATAGAAAAGTATTGTCTAGGTAAGAAATATTGTGAAGTATAGTGTGCAGAAAAGTATTATCGAGGCAAGGATTGTAAAAGTAAACAAATAAAAATTATTAAGGCAAATAAAAGTGATGGGTTCAATATATTCAGAAAAACCTCACACAATAAGACTTCTTACAGAGCACTTAGGTTTTTTTCTATGGTGAGAAGTTATTCTATGTCTATAATAACTTAGTGTGCTATGCTTAAGTTGCCTGACAGGATTACTGGAGTATTCAAGAACGGTTTCTACATCAATACTACTCACGTGAACTACAACCCTTGGTTTGTCAAACTGTTGTTGTGGCAATGCCCCTCAGCGTAAACTGCAGTAGTTGCCTATCCTACTTAAGTAGTTACCCCTTTTAGTCGAAAAAAACCTTCTCCTTATCTCTAAGGAAGATTAGAACCTCACCATCCCAGATTAGTCCCATTTTTCACGTAGATTTTTCCTAACTCTCTCGATATTAGGCATATATTCCTAGAAGAATGGTAATCTCTAGAAAGCTTTTACAAAGTCTAGGAATGTTTTGCCTAGGAACCAGACAATCTCTCAAAAGCTCTTACAGTGTCAAGAAAAAATATTAAAACAATGAACAAAACAATATTAAGCATAAACAAACTTCTTCATTTAATAACATCCAAATAACATTTCATCAAAACAATAACTAATACCAAATAAAGCAGTTCATGGTGTGACAAATATCATCCAAGAGTTTAAACATTTAGTACAAGCCCTTTAAGCGAATTGGAAATTAAGAACTAAGGAAGAAATACTCCCAAAAAGAGTTCTTTCGTGACATTCTGACCACCACCGCGCCTGCTCCAGCAGCTAGCCTCTCTCGATGGCTTAGCCGTTGCTCCGGGAAGTCCGGCTATTGAGGGCACTAAGGACGGTTGAGTGGGGGAATGGTAGAAAATAAAGTGCTACAGATGCTTACTCCAAGCCTATGGTAAATCCTCTCATTGATTTTGTACTCTGGGTGACTATAATGAGGTACTTATAGTGAGAATTTCTAGGGTTTTGTGTCATTAAAAATTCCCTAAATACCCTTATTTACTTACCCATGTTACAAATGAAAAGGTGGTTGGAAGTGGTCAATTTTCTTGAAGGGAGTGATTGCACGTGAGGATGAAGCTGGGTAAATGACGTCGGCAGTTATTGAGTCACGTTAGATTTGTAAGATAAATCTTGCCTCAGCAAGAAAAATTTGTTCCTCACTGTCGTCTTCTTATGTTCCTCTAGCCCTGGGAAATAGTTTTTGTCTCGGAAAATAAATTATTCCTTAGTTATTTCTTGCATCAACAGAGCCAACAAAGAACCTTCCTCCTCAACAGCATCGGTTAAGCCAAATAAATCTTGCCTAGGTAAAACTTATCTACCACATGCAAATGTGACCTAAATGCAACTAAAATGCTATGACAATGGCTTTTAGACACACAATAACTCAAGTAAAAAGATAGAAAACATTGTATTTTTACGGAGTTATCACTTTTTGAAGAGGTCGTCTATCATGGGAAATACGAAACGTTTCTTAATGGTTAACTTGTTCAACTATCTGTAGTTGATGCACAACCTCATCGACCCATCTTTCTCAATCAACTTCAAAATCTGAGCCTTTAACTCGTTTACTTTTGTCGATGCCATGCGATATGAAGCAATGTACACCGGAGCTAAACTTCACATTACCTCAATGCCAAACTTTAACTCACACTCGCGTGTCAAACCCAACAATTCTTCTGAGAATACGTCAGGAAATTCTCGTACTTCTCGGAGGTCCTCAATTGTCGAAACTAAAACTCGGGTGTCGACCACATGAGCTGTGAAGGCTTCACACCTACGGTCGATCATCCTCAGGATTTTCATGGCTGACATTATCCTCAACTGGTTGGGTTTTTCGATGGTCATTACTAACTTGGTTCCATCAGTTATTTTAAGGTTAAGCCGTCTGACTTTACACCTCAAAATTACATCGTACTCTGTTAACCGATCCATCCCCAAGATCATATCAAACTCCCTGAAGGGTAACTCTATCAAATCTACTAGGAAATTATGATCCTGAATCTCTACTAGGCATCGCCCGTGGATATTGACCACAAGAACATATAAGCCTAAGGGGCTTGATACATGAACACCTATTTCTAGGTCATTTGCTGGAATTTTTATCTCCTAAACTAGGTCGTAGTAGATGTAGGAATGGGTGGAACCATGATCTATCAAAGCTATAACTGGAATGGAAAAGAGTATGAATGTACATGATTTCATATTCGCTATGATACACTCATCCCAGGATCTCACCACATATTATCTGGATGACACTCTTAGCTCTGCACCGGTCATTGATCTAGTTGTCCCTTAGCTCTACTACTAAGACACTGAACTGTCACCCATTGTTGGCCCTCAACCCCTCTAAACCAATGTCACTGACCTTTATGTCACTACAGGTTCTTCTCCCTAAACCTCAGATAGTCATAGACAAAGTGATATCAGAAGTCGTAACTATAGCAAACCCTGAATCCCTACTAACATATCCCTAGATACCTCATCCCACACAGAGCACAAGCAGGATGGATGAAATATCTTATCAACTCGCTGGTACTAGCTCTGAAGATAAAGGTCAGTGGTATCCTCCTGGAATTGGATCTACCTCCTCGATCTGAAATCTACCCAGTCTTCATTAATTGTGTTGCTGGGGGTCTCGATGAACCTAGACTGTCTTTGACCTCTTAGCCAGAGTCTGAGATTGTTTCGCTGGCTTAGGGGCTCTCTTGGTTTGTTCTGAAGTCTTGTTAGACTGCCTAGCTTGTCTATACAAAACCCTTTCGATTTCTTTCACCTGATGGGTCAGCTGTGTGAAGACCCTAAGAGGAACGTCCACAAGGTGCGACAAAATATCAAAGCAAAGACCCTCTTTGAATCTATGGTAGTGATATCGCTTTATCGGGATCAACTCTGTAGCTTAATCGCTAAGCCTAAGAAACTCTTGCTTGTACTTCATCACTGAGTGATCCTCCTAAGTCAAGTGTAGGAACTCCATCAAGTTACCGGTGTGAGTCTTTTTGATGTATTTCTTTTTAAACTCATCTAAAAACTGCTCATACATCGGCCTCTCTAACTCCATAGCTATCTCAATTGTCTCTCATCAATCTATCATGTCACCATGTTGCTATGAGATCGTCATCCCCTAACCCAAAGAACTCGGTGGTTTTATACTTATGGAGTCGCTCTACTGGAGACTCATGAGAAATTGTCACTGGCTGAGCTGGGAGCTACTAGTGGGGGAGGTGGTGTAACTGAAGAACTAGGTTGGGACCTTACAATCTATATAACTATGGAGGTGGTGTCCCTAAAAAAGGTCACCTCCTCAACACCCTCTTCAACTGGAACCTCCTATTGAGATGTATATGAGATGAACTTGTCACCAATATTTGTTGCTAATGAGACATGACTCTCGTCTCTTCCATCCTAACTATAGGCTAGATCGTCTTCCATGGTTTCGATATAAAATTAGAAAGAAAAGGGAGGTCATTATCGTCATTTCAATATTTATAGTACTCTTAACTCCTTAGAGACATGTACAAGTATAAATGCTGACTGAATTTAACCCACTGGTCCTAGGAACGACAAAACATGGACATTATGATACCACTAAATTTAACACCGTAATCCAATCTGACCCAAATATCCATGAATTACAATGTTACACGGGACTATTAAAATAATAACCCATAAATTTTGTTTAAAACATATTTAAAACCATTTTATAAATCCATCCATAATAAGTAAGATAAAACATACTAATAATAAGATAAAACATACTAATAATGTGAGTTTGCAAAATATGGGGAGCTCCCAAAGTATATCCAAAATAATACAATACTGAGTACAAATCAAAAGTTACGACTGAATACACACAAGGGTCCATAAATAGTATGTTCTCTCTAAGAATGACTCAAGATGTACTATGAAAGTCTATGCTAGTATGATATGATGCATTGGAATGTCTGGTGACGATAACTCCCTAAAACGGCCACCTAAGAATCTGCACACGGAAACACATTTCGAATGTTGAGCTTACGAGCTCAGTGCCTTACTAGTGACTATACTATACTACACTACATGCATTCACTAAATGAAATGACTAATTGTACATGTCTGAAACATGATAAATATTGATCTACTGAGTTGTGGTTGGTATCATTGTGTGGTTGAGGGTTTTGTATCTCGAAGCTCACGCACCCCTCTAGCCTACCGGTATACCCCTAGGTACATTGGGTGAGATCCGAAATATGCATTGAAAATGTACACCCCACCAACTTACTCCATTAAGCCTTAGGGCATCTGCGCCCAGTTGGCTGCTGAAGTGCCTTGGCACTGACTTGGATATCCACTAACTATCGTATTATGCTAAAGATGAACTCGCGTGTCTTGAATGTTTCCCGAGTGTTAAATAAGGCTAGGTTTATGTAAACCTATCGTTAATTTTTCTACTATTATGTTATTAACTAATTTTTCTCTTGAAGTCTTATTTGTTGTTACTCTAGTATGTTGCGGTACCTCGAGTCTGATCTTTTAATTCTTGGATTATTTATCCAAAACTATTTGTGGGTACCAATACTGACCCTTCAGTATCGATACCTACCTATTGGTATTGATACTCCCTGACTAATATAGGTCAATTGAGTAAGGTAGTATCGATACTCTATATTGAGTGCCGATACTCTGGTGTTGGGATATTGATATTTGCCTGAGTATCGATACTAAAATTAGGTTTGATGTTTTGAAAATTTCCTAGTATCGATACCTGTACTAGGGGTATCGAAACCCTGCCTTAGTATCGATACTCTATGTGAGTGCCGATACTAAGATTGTATTCTACAATGTTGGTCTCAATACCAACCCGACCAACATCGAAACTGGGGCACCAGTATGATACTCCTTGAATGAGTATCGATACTGTACTTTAGAAATTACCTAATATTTTCCTGATTAAAGAACAATATCAATATTGTTCCTACAATATCGATACCCTGCTACGCGGTGCCTTGTTTTGATATAAAAAAATCTTATCTTTCTATCCCAAAAACCTAGTGAGGTTTCAATTGATGGTTAAGTGTTTTATATGCTAATATGGGTTATAAAGAGTCTATAAACATGCTGAAAACACCCAAACATTGCAATCTACTATGAACATGCTTAAAGCTTATGAAACCTACCAAATCTCACCTAATGAGCTACATATGGTAGATTTGAGCTAGAAGTGAGTTACGTAGTGATTCTAAGCTGCTAAGAGTGTCCAAAGATCAACCCAAGGCGAGCTTCTCCTTCCCCTTGCTTTAAAGCTTTCTCCATCTTCCCCCACTAAGCTAAAATCAAACATACAAGTAACTATCATTGTTGGGAAGCTTATAGGTGAATTTAAACTTTGCTAGTGGTTTGAATCTTCTCAAAATTGACTGAAATCATTTGGGTTTCTAAAACCACCACTAAACCCATATTTTGAAAACTAAGGTAGAAAGAAGAGACTGTGTGCTTAATTTGAGGCTATGAAGACGAGGATTGAGAATCTTACCTTTGGATTGCTGAATGAGATATGAATGTGCTAAAGTTCATACGCTTCTTATGTTGCAAAGGAAACCAAAGAAGAAGAAGAATGGAAAAAGAAGACAAGGTAACAAAGAAAAAGAAAAGGCATTGCTTCAGACGTGATATCATCACTTTTTAATGACAATCAACTTTTGAATCATTCAATGGTATAATTACTTCCTTGGTCATTCATATTTCATCCTAGGATTAAAAACGACACCTTTAGCTAAAATTGGGCCTCAACCAATCCTAACTCAAATACCAAATGGACCAAGCTCTAAATCAAAGCTAATAGGTTTGCCTAAACACTTTCGGGTTGGCCCAAACTACTAACCCGGGTTTTGAGGTAATACAGTGTTTAAATACATTAATCCTCGAAAGACACCAGAACCTGACAATCTTCTGGTTAGCTTTTTTTGGTTACATTAGAACTTTATTGGAAAGTGTGTGGATGATCTATGCCTACAACTTTTCCGAGGTATGGTAGATATGTCCCTATTGAATCAAACAATACTCGTGCTAATTCATAAGGTTGAAGAACCCAAACATTTGAAAAAGATGTGACCCATCAGCCTATGCAATATGATTTATAAGATTATATCCAAGGTACTGGTTAATCGCTTAAAGAAATCTAAGCAACTATGCATAAGTGATAATCAGATAGTTTTCCTTCTGGTACGACAGATCTATGATAATATTCTAGTAACCCATGATTTGTTACATCATATGAATTTGGTAAAGAGTGGGATAAACGCAGGAGTCGCGTTGAAACTAGATATTGAAAAGGCATATGATAGGGTAGAATAGAGTTTTCTACTAAGGGTGATGACTAAACTAGGGTTTGATCCTGGTTTCATTAATTTGATAATGCAGTATGTCACAACGGTCTCATTCTCAGTTTGGGTCAATGGCCCATACACACATGAATTCACCCCTTCATGGGGTTTAAGATAAGGGAACCCATGATAATATTTTCATTTTTTGTTTTTCACTCAAGCTCTGTCTGCTCTATTTCATAAAGCACAAATGAATGGTTCAATCAAATGGATTAGAGCCTCTCTACGAGTTCCTCGAGTATCACATCTCTTGTTTGTTGATGATAGCTGGCCTTCCTAAAAAATTCCATGAGTAAAGCTAATCAAATTAAAGAGATTCTAAATATGTATGCTATCATGTAACACCCCAAATTCTCGACTAGTAGTTTCAGGTTTACCCGAGAGGTAAGTGAACCACATGCTATTTGTAAATTAAATTATTGGGCTTAATTAGGTGAGTTTTGGGGGCCATTTAGCCATAAAAATAGATTTTTAAATAAGGGACAAAATGCAAATGACCAAAAGTGCAATTACACTATTGATGGAAATTGAAGTTAAAATTTGGGGTTTTATACCATTTCGGATGTGGGTTTTTCTCATTTCCTCCCATATCTTCTTCTTTTCTTTCTTTATTCAATCCCTCTCCAAGTTCCATAGCAAGGTAAGATCTTGAGATCTTTTATACTTCATTTTTGTCTTAATAAACCTCCCAACAACCTTATTTTTGAATATTCAAGCTTTGGGCTTTATTTTGCAAGAAAAAGAGGGGTTTTTATCATCTAAGCCTTAAGGAGGGTGGTTGCTAGCTAAAGGAGCTCTATTTTATGATTAAATCATTAAGGTATTGTATTTCTAATCTTTTGGATTAAGAAGTTTTCATAAATCACAAAAAATTACTAATACTTGTGTAGTTGAGCATTTAGGGTTTCACTTTTGATCCATGCCATAAATAACGAATTAGTTGTCTAATATGTGTTTTATGACACATTATGACTTTAAATAACTACCCATAACATTGGTGCATAATTAAGAATCAAACTATGACCTTTAGGATGAATTTTTAGTGATTCTCGAGCCTATAATAAGCCATACAGTGTTTGAGTATTAATACTGGGATGGACAGTATCAATATTGGATGAATTGGGGTAAAAATTAGGGATTTGTACTGGAGTATCGATACTGCCACTGCCAGGGAAATATCGATATCAGGGTGATAGTATCGATACTGAGGCCCCAATTTCACAATAGAAGGTATTTTGGGTACCAAAATTCATAGGGATATCGTTACTTGCCATAGGGTATCAATACTACAAGTAGAATATCGATACTACTCACTTTGGATGGTCATATTTGACCCGTTTAAGGTCCATAAAAGCTAAGGACTATTCGTAATAGTAAGACTTAGTCCGTGAGGGCCACAAATTACCAAGCATGCCTAAAAACACTCGTAAGAGCGAGTTACATCAGGTGTAACCATATTAAGCGTAATACACTGAATTATCTTTAATCGAGGATGTTTACAAATAATTGGGACTGAAGATCGTTAAAGGAGTCATCTGATAAGCAGGTACGATAAATATGTCAAATTTAGTGGTAGAGAAATGTATGAGGTTTGAGAATGTCAATGAACCCAAAAAAAGTTAGTCGTCATTTTCAGTTCAAGAAACTTTAAAGGAAAGTAGGATAAGATGAACCCAAGCCAGATATTGGGTTAGCCAGTTCCTTATATAATAAGTAATCATTCATATAATGTTCTAGGTGAGAGAACGAGTGAGATAATAGCTAGTGTGACGTTGACCTCACTTTAGTGAGTCCAATTATGTTAAGGTATACCTAGGTTACCTTAGTTTTCCTAGTGAGGCATTATCTGTGAGCGAGGCATTTCAGGAACTAACTAGGGTGTGAGGCCTGAACACTCGCGAGGAGTGGTTTAGCGATGTTAGTGTTATGTGGCCTATGGGCCTTATATATGCATGGGTAGTTATGTTAATTTAGTACAGTCAATTAAGCTTCCAATGCACGTAAATTTTGGTTCTTACCTCTAGGCTATTCCGTACTCAAGGTAGGTTGGGGTGTCGTTCTGAGATGCACATAAATTCCTCCACCACACCACCAAACCTATCTCATGTCTGTTTGTGTTAGTCATGCATTTATAGTCACATCAGTTCAATATGTCAGATATATTAAAGCTTGGTTTGAAGGCTACGTGAGACTGAGCCAATGCTTCAGTTTGTGCGGGAATTACTATGTGACATCGGGTTCCCCTTAGTAATCTACCTAATAGCTATGTGAGGTCTAGGAGATCATTCAATATGTTTTGTGGGAATTACGATGATGTTATGTGACATTGGGTTCCCTCAGTAACTAGTGTCTGATAACTATGTGAGACTAGATGTCACACTCCAAATTTGGACACCAAAGTAAAATTTTGATTAAATTCAGATCCAAATTTAGAAAGTATAAAAAACTAGAGGACTTATGGTATAATTTTATCATTGTCCTTTTTAGGGAATATATAACCCCAAAACTAAGAAATTTTCCTTTTTTGGGAAATCTTATTCTCTCTCTTCAAGGTTTTTTTCTTTAAGTAAAAATCTTTAATCGACGTTTTGTTGCCGATCGTTGTTATGTTCTCAACACCTCCTGCACCATCATGTTCCTTGCATTGTTCTGAGTCCACCAGTGTCCATCTTGTCTCCGTTGCCGCCAGAATGTGAGGGGTGAGGAAGTTCAAGTTTCCAACGCTGCAAAATTGAGCTCTCTACCATTCACCACTATGAAATAAGATTGGTAAGTGTCTCAAAACTCCCTACAATGCATATAGGAATTTTCTGCAATATTTTCTACCCCAAAGGCCTCGCACGTTCCACCGCTGCACATGGGGAAGTCTCACTGCCTGGTGGGTTTCTATAAAGTGGGCTGACCCGATCCGACCCGTTTGCCCAACCCGACTTGCCTGCCCAACTCGATTTGACCTGACCCGACCCGGTAAAACTTGAATCGAACGGGTCACTGTTGGACGTTGACTGGGTTTGACTTTTTTTAAAAACCTTCATCTTAACATTTTGTGATGTTCTGATTCTAACTTTGTGATCCGTTTTGCCAAATTCTGACTTGAAATCCCTGAATCAATCCCGTTAATCCAAAAATGCTTAGTTTTTTTTTAGCATTTTTGCTTATTTATTTGAGATTTGGTTATGGAATTGATTCAAGAAAATATCATTATGAAGGTACTAATGTTTCACCCAAATGAGGTTTAGTTAGATCTGGTGCTTCTCGTCTGTCAGATCCGATCAATTCACGTTCTTTGAGAGTTACTAGTAGGTTTATGTAAATTGTTTAAATAGAGGTTATTATTATTCAAATTAGGATTATGATATAGATTTTTCGATTTATAGGATCTAACACTGCCACTGATTATGATCGGCACACACAGTAGTATGCTTTCCTATCAGACTACTCATACCGGTACAAGTGTGTTTCCTGATGGTGTTACATTACTATTTTAAACTATTCATCTGAACTGTTTTAGATTTCTGATGATACTGAATATTTTTACGATACGATACCTAATTTTTTGAATACTATTTATATAATATATAATTTATTGTATATTTATGATATGATCTCTGATTATTATATTTGTGTACCTGATTTCTAAGTATGGAACATTTTTATGTTAATGGATTAAACTACCATTTTCACTCGATTACATACATGTTTATTACTGTCATTGGGGGTATTATTATATGTAGTATATCAGGCTTAGTCTATAACTTGTAAGACTTTACCGCATGCTCCTCTAATTTATATACAAGGTAAGTCCTTACTGTAGGTCCTTATGCTATAAGTATAAGGCCCTTACCAGTGTACAGGTGGGTGTAAGGTTCTGGGGAACCTAAACATTCTGGTGATTGGATGAGGTAGTGGTCATATTTTTAAAACATGTTTGATAAACTGACTTTTACTGAAGTATTTTATTTGTATATTTTTATACACCGTAAGGAGTACACTGGCTTTTTAGCTCATTCTGTAGATTTTAACTTTTTAAGATAGTAGCAGACCGTAGGCTAGCAGACTTGGCATCAGGAGGATCGACTACTTATATTTTTGTACTACTGTATATCTCTATATGTCTTTTTGTTATACTTTGGTGCCACATGTTTTTGCTACCGTCTTGATAAATCAGTATAACTGGTATTTTGTTATGTATATTTTTATACAGTTTTTTGATATATGTATATATATATATTTGTGTGTGTGTGTGTATATATATATATATGTTTATCGTATGAACTTTTCTTATGACTAATTTCATATTATACTATTATATGGATTTTAACGTTGTTTTAAATATGAAAAGAATTTTTTGAATACGATATGTAATCGCCTAGATTTGGGCATAATGTCCATGCCGGGTCTAGGGGGTTACACCAGATACTAGTCAAGTTTGCATTTAAATAATGCACAATATTTTAGGTTTGCATTCAGATAATGCACATGAGTATCAATGTCACATTTAGATAATATGTAGCATTTTCAGTCATTAGGGTTAGAGACCCTTAGAGTGTACTCATGGTGAAGCCCTTAGGAGATGATTAAGGGAAGCATGAGACCATACTTGATCTAGGTCATGTATACACCTAATGCTTAGTACCATGTCTTCAGCATGCTTTTGTTTATAAAATTCTTATGCTGCTTTAGATTAGCAATTATACAGTTTAGTTTTGTAAGCTTAGGCTTTGGATGTTTTTCGTTGGCATATTAGTAGCTTGGGCAGTTTGTGGGGCACCAGTGCAGTAAGACTTCTAGTATCTCCTACAAAGTACTGTACTGTAGCTTTAGCGGCCATATGTATTCATAGGACCTTACTTATGTATTCAGTTTATTAAACTCAATGTTTGTATTATTTTAGTTTAAATTATGTGTCACAGAGCTTCGGTTTTATAAAATGTTTATATATAAGTTATTTATGATTTATCATGATACCATTCACCATGTGTTAAAAGAAAATGAATAGGTTTTTAAAATCAGGGGTTGCCTCGGTAGCCTAGTGTAGCACTTTATGCCCAATCGAATTTTAGGTGTTACATTTAGTAGTATCAAAGCGTCAGCTTGAGTCGGTCTTAGGACCTAGTGGTACGTTTTAGTAAGATGTCAATGAATACATGCCCCTAGGTACTTAAAGTACTTGTATAAGTTTGGAATCTTGATGGTGCTCCTTTCTTATTCTATGTTGTAGAACATTACAATGGTCGATAGTTTCGAGCATGGTTTTGAAGAAAGGATGGAGAGCTGAGCCTCTCATCCAGTCAGTGTCAGTGAGAAGTTCCTACATAGGGCAGAGGATCTGGGATTCCGTTAGGCGCAGGTGTTACAGAGGCGACTTTCTTCATTGGTTTGACCTCTACTCTTAGAGAGATAGTGGATGTCATTCCGAGAGCACAGATTGTGCAACCGACCACCCAGAGTACATTAGTGTCAACCGAGACCCCAACAGAGAGACTGATAAGGTATAGGATTGTTGACTTCTACGGTTTAGGCGATAATGTTTCAATTTTGACTGATTAGTGGTTGAGAGAGACCATGAGGACTCTAAGGTAGCTTCATCTTACCCTAGAGGGTAAATTAGAGTGCGTCATCGCTTTGTGCAAGGGTGATGTTATTGATTAGCAGGAGACTGTAGAGATGACTTTACAGCCAAATGTGCCTACGTGGGATCGATTCTTAGATAAGTTCAGAGGCAAGTATATCGGTGAGGTGTACATAGATGATTTGAGGATGCAATTCTCTCAGTTGGTTCAGGGGATCGTTCAGTGTTCGAGTATGAGAGAGATTTTCTCTGATTGAGCCGTTATGCCCAGAGTTAGTTGTGATTTAGTCCTTGAGGTGCAAGAGGTTCCTTGAGGGACTACATGTAGACATCCATGAGTAGTTGGCACTAGACCTGCCTAAGGTATTTTCAAAGTTGACACGACAGGCTAAGGTCGTGGATAGGGTGCAAGCTAAAAAAAAGTTTTTGTTGGGCGAATCAGGTAGCCCAAATATGAGGACTTATGTGCTAGTAGATCGATCTAAGTCAGTAGCCTAGAGGACTAAAGTTCCGCATGAACAAAGGAGAGTGACATCAACTTTTTCACTCCAGCTGAGTCATAGGTCAGATGTAGGGTATCGTAGGAGACCACCAACTTCCCTATTTGTAGTGAGCTCTAGAGGCTCTAATAGAATTTTGAGGTATCCAGAGTGTAAGCAATATAGCAAAAATCATCAAGAAATGTGCTTCAAGCTTTCTAGAAAGTGCTATGGATATGGATCATTGGCACATATAGTAAAAGATTATCCTAGTCGGTTGGCAATGGTTCTATGCTCGGACATGAGAGTAGAGGAGTGATTCGATCTATTTATGGTTTGACGATGTTCGATACCACTTGTCAGATAGCAGAGAAGCAGGGTCAGGATGTCGATGGCATAAATAAAATATCAGGGATGTATTCAGATGTCTAAGTTTTTCATGTTGGTTTAGTAGGCACGAGTGCATGTATTCTTTTGTGGTGTTAAGTGAACTAGATAAGAAGAACCATCGTGTGAGGATCTAAGTGTCGAGTTATTAAAGACTAGAAGAATAAGCAAAGTTATTTTAGATTTTCTTCGATGGTTCGTGTGAATGACTTGTAGAAAATTTTGAAATCCCAAGTTTATTGTTGGAAATAAAGATCTCCACGAGAGTTAGGAATACCAAGTCGCTTTAACCAATATGTCAATCACTTTGTTTGCCAGAAATGTCAGGATGTAACTCAGTCAGTGGCACGACACTTTAATTGCTAACTGGGTGTAGATGCCCCAAGTACTCTTAATGAATAGGTTAACAGGATATATGTTCTAATATAACAATTCTGAAATCCCACCATATGTACTAAGAAAACTAAAGGTCAAGTAGTGAGTTACGACACTTGAAGTGTAGAGATTCCTCTGATTTTGTCGGTATTTATTCGTGCGCGATCAGTAAGTAAATCAACTAAGTGAGCTAAGCCTTGTTAGATTGTGTCTTCGTGTTGGTATGTGAGCGTGAGCTATATACAACACATAGCAGTATGCAGTGATGCATAGTATTGCATACTTTGAGTCTTCAGATTAAAGGAAATCAAGTTTGATAAGCATCGTATGATTAGCTATAGCTGTCATCAAATAGCTTAATGATGGTAAGCTTTAGCGAGTGCAAGATGTAGAGTCTCAAAACCCCTAAGTTAGAGTTCAATTATGTAAGATCTCCGTTTTGTGTTGTGTACTATCTAGGAGAGTCAAATGTTACAAGTTTCGCTAGATGAGTGGTCGATTTTCAGTTGTGAGTACCTTATATGCTCAATTAGGTGAGCAAAGTTTATGTAGGCCGCAAGGTATATGAGAAACAGTAAGGTTTTGTGGATGAGTATTGAATCAGAGTTATGCAGCAGAAGCATAGAGATCAACATTAGTCGAGAATTACCGTAACCTGTTTAGTAATCGGCATCGAGACAATGTTGACAAATGTCCTAAGATCTCAGGGTGTGGTATGATGAGTTGTCTATGTTTAACTAGTAAAAGAGGTTATCAGGTTATGAATTGAGTTAACTCGATTGAGTAAGGTTAACTAGAAAAGGGATTTAGTGATATCAATAAATATTAGAGTAGACTCATCCTTGTGGAATGTTTTGAGTGTACAAAGTTAGATAAAAAGAATCTGATTTCTTTAGCTTCGTGCTTCTCGAAGGTTTCTGCTTGAAGTTCGGTGTTGGTATTGCCCTCATAAAATCGTAGATAAATTTTGTGAATTCCGATTCACATGTCAATTTGTAAGACTTTTTCATTCAGAATCCATTTTTATATAAGTTTAGGTACTTCAAGGTTCCTAAATGTTTGACTTAAGGATAAGTCATTGTTTAGACCGAGTAAATTTCGAGAACGAAATTTCTTTTAAGGAGAGGAGAGTTGTAACACCCCAAATTATAGGCTAGAAGTTTCGAGTTTACCTGAGAGGTAAGTAGACCTCGTGAAATTTATAATTTAAGTTATTGGGCTTAATTGGGTTGGGCTTGGGGCCCAATTAGCCATAAAATAGGGAATTTTGAAATAAGGGACAAAATGCAAATGACCAAAAGAGAAATTAGACCACTAATGGGAATTGAAGTTAAAATTGGGGGCTTTATACCATTTTAGACGTCGATTTCTCTCATTTCCTCCCATCTTCTTCTTCCTCTTATTTTCTCTTCTTTTTTCCTTCCCTCTCTAAGTTTCATATCAAGGTAAGACCTTGAGCTCTTTTATACTTCATTTTTGTCCTAATAAACCTCCCAACAACCTCATTTTTGAATATTCAAGCTTTAAGTTTTATTTTACAAGAAAAATAGGGGTTCTCATCATCCAAATCTTGAGGAGGGTGATTGCTAGATAAAAGAGCTCTATTTTAGGATTAAATTATCAAGGTAGTGTGTTTTAATCCTTTGGGGTATAAAGTTTTCATAGAGCATAAGAAATTGCTAATACTTGTAAAGTTGAGCATTTAGGGTTTTACTTTTAATTCATGCCATAAATCACGAATTTGTTATTTAATATGTGTTTTATGACACCTTAAGACCATAAATAACTACCCATAATATTTTTGACCTTTAAGATGAATTTTGAGTGTTTTTCGAGCCTAAAATAAGCCATATATGGTTCGAGTATCGATACTAGGATGAAAAGTATTGATACTGGAAGAATTGGGGGGAAATTAGGTATTTTGACAAGGAGTATGGATACTGCCAAGGGCCAATATTGATACTCAGGGTGAAAGTATCAATATTGAGGCCCCAATTTCGCAACAGAAGGCATTTTGGGTACTAAAACTCATAGGGGTATCAATACTTGACTCGATGGTATCCATACTACAAGTAGAATATCGATATTACTCATTTTCGATGGTCATATTTGACCCGTTTAAAGTCCATAAGAGCTAAGGATGATCTGTAATAGTAAGAGTTATCCCGTGAGGGACACAAATGACCAAGCATGCTTAAAAACACTCGTAAGAGCGTGTTACATCAGGTGTAACCATATTAAGCGTAATACACTAATTATCTTTAATCGAGGACATATAAGGATGGTTGGGACCAAACATCATTAAAAGAGACATCCGATAACCAGTACGATGAATATGTCAGATTCAGTGGTAACTAAAGGTATGAGCTTTGAGAATGTCAGTGAACCCAGAAAAATGAGCTATCATTTTTAGTTCAAGTGGCTTTGAAGGAAAGTACAATAAGATCGAATAGAGTACCGCTACTCAGAAATAAACCCGAGCCATATATCGTGCTAGCCAGTTCCTCAGATAATAAGTAAGCCTTCACATAATGTTCTAGATGAGAGAACGAGCAAGGTAACAACTAGTGTGACATTGACCTCACTTTAGTGAGTCCAGCTATGTTAAGGTATACCTAGGTTACCTTATTTGCTCCAGTGGGGCATTTTCAGTACGTGAGGCACTTCAGGAGCTAACTAGGGTGTGAGTATCGAACATTCATGATGAATGGTTAGCGATGTCAGTGTTATGTGGCCCGTGGGCCTTAGATATGCATGGGTAGTTATGTCAGTTTAGTAAAGTCAAGTAAGCTTCGGATGCACGTAAATTTCGGTTTTTACCTCTAAGTTATTTCTTACTCAAGGTAGGTTGGGGTGTCATTTTGAGATGCACGTAAATTCCTCCAACCACATCACCAGACCTATCTTATATTTATTTGTGTCAGTGATGCATGTATAGTCCCATCAATTTACTATATTAGATATGTTAAAGCTTGGCTTGGAGGCTATGTGAAACCCAGACAATGCTTCAGTTTGTGCGGGAATTGTACCGATGTTATGTGACCCCGGGTTTCCCTTAGTGGTCTATCTCATGGCTATGTGAGGACCATGATATCATTCAATATGTTTTTTTGGGAATTATGATGATGCTATGTGACACTGGGGTTCTCCTAGTAACTAGTGTCTGATAGCTATGTGAGACTAGATATTGTTCAGGTTTGCATTCAGATAATGCACAATATGCCATGTTTACATTCAGATAATACACCAGAGTATCAGTGTCACATTAAATAAATAATGTATAGTATGTTTAGTCGTTAGGATTTGAGACCCTTAAAGGTATACTCAAGGCGAGGCTCTTAGTAGAGGATTAAGGGAAGCGTGAGACCCCTACTTCAGTGATAGAGTAGTAAGCCTTAAGTAGGTAGCACTTGATCTAGGCCATGTATACACCTAATGCTTAGTATCATGTGTTCAGTATGCTTTTGTTTATAAAATTCTTATGCTGCTTTAGATTAGCGATTATACTATTAGGCTTTGTAAACTCAGGCTTCAGATATTTTCCGTTGATAGACCAGTAGCTTAGGTAGTTCGTGGGGCACCATCGCAGCAGGACTTCTAGCATCTCATACAGAGTACTCTATTGTAGCTTTAGTGGGCATATGTATTTATAGGACCTTACTTATGTATTTAGTTTATTAAACTCAATGTCTGTATTATTTTGGTTTAAATTATTTGTCATGGAGCTCCGGTTTTTTAAAATGTTTTATATAAGTTATTTATGATTTATCATGATACCATTCACTATGTGTTCAAAGAAAATGAACATATTTTTAAAATTAGGGGTTGTCTCAGTAGCCAGTGTGGAACTTTAGGCCCAATCGATTAAGAGTGTTATAGGCTGCCTTTGGCCAACATGTGAATTTGGATAAATTAGTCCTATATTTTAGTCCACAGATGATTAGAGAGCATCATAATCAAATAGTGAATGTACTAGGTACTCAGGCAGTCGACTGCTTGGGTTATTATTTGGGACTTCTGCTTAACATAGGCAAAAATAAAACTCATACGTTTGGACATCTAAAGTATGAGGTTCATGCACAAATTATTGGATGGATAAAGCGTTTGTTATCTTACGGGGGTAGGGAAGTTTTCTTTAAATCTGTTGCTCAGGCTTTACTACAATATGTGATGTATTGCTATCTGCTCCCTGAACACCAGCTCAATGAGATTTCTGGAATTATGAGATGCTTTTGGTAAACTAGGAAACTTTCTGAGCATGGTTGGCTGTTAGTGGCGTAATCTACAATATGTACTCTAAAAAGTCAAGGGGACTTGGTTTTCATTATTTACGGTCCTTTAACTTGGCAATGCTTGGAAAACAAGTGTGGTGGTTAATCCAACACAAGGATTGCTTGTTTACATGAGTATGGAAAGCAAAGTATTATCCAAATAGTGATATACTTAACGTTTCTGTTGGTAACAATATCTCATATGCGTGGAAAGGTATTAACAAAACCATCCAGGCTTTTTCAGGTGCATTGTATTAGAGAATTGGATAGGATAGCTTCGTCCATATGACCAAGTATAAATGGGGTGGGTCGAAGTTAGTTTCCCTTACCAGAGATTACTAATCTATTCTCGCGCAACAGTTACATGCGTGGCATTTCATGCACGATGGAACATCTCGTTGGAATGAGTCAAAGGTATGTCACATTTTTAACATCATTGACTCCATATTAATTTTGTCAATATCCATTGCTCCAATCCAACGGAATGTGATCATATATGGCAATCATGATTCTAGGATATACTCTATCCGTTTAGGTTACTGATGGCTTCAACATCCCACTCATTCTCCGACATCTACTTCCAGCGTTTGAAAGATAGATGCTAAACTTCAGATCTTAACTAAGATTAAGATCTTTACTTGGAGAGTGGAGTATGGTGGGTTGCCAGTTGGTAAGCGTTTACGTGACACTGGCTTAAGTGATTGTCTCTATCCAATGTGCGACTTGGAAGAAGAAACAATAGTTCATATTTACGGGATTGATTTTATACCCAATAAACTTTTATTTGTACAGGTATGTAGGGACGTTCTTGTCTAGCCAGCTTGTTTCTCCATTAGATTTGGTGATTACTAATGTGGATCGGGTTGGCCTTGCTTGCTTTCTTGTATTGCTTTGGAACCTAGAATGGGAAGAATTCCAAAGTGCATGATAATAAGATTCAACCCACATGGATACTGCCATCAATGCTACCTCCCTTCAGCATGGCTACCTATTGGTCGGGAAGTATGCACCGTGGAGAATAAGGGCTTTGTGGTATTCTCCAGGAGCATCTTCGTATATTGCTTGGGTGAAGTGGCAACATCCTCCTCCAGGTTATGTGAAGATTAATCTGGATGGTGTTTTTGAGTCTATTGGGCGTATATCAGTTGTGGGGTTATTGTCCGAGATGTCGTTGGCTAGGTACTTGGCGGCATGGATGTATCGTCACTAGCTTGTGTCGAAGCTAGGCTTTCAGAGATTTATGCCTTGAATGCAACACTTTTTTTTGGCAAGTTATAATCGGTGGACGCATGTAATCTTTGAATCAAATTCAACACTTATAGTCAACAAGATGTCTAGATCGAATGAGGACTTTTCCACGTTTGGTTATCATCTTCGGGAAGCTCGTAGGATTTTGGATGATGCTAATTTAAATTACAAAAATGTGTTTTGTTCCTAGAGTTTGTAATATTGTGGCACATACTTCGGCTAAGTGGACTCTTCGTTCTAGAAATGCCTTGTATTTTGACTCGATTTATCCCGAGATTATTACGTCTGTTGTATTCAATGATTTTCTTCTGGTAATACAAAGTTCTAGATGACTTTTTTACCCTTATATGCCTTAAAAGGAGTTTTTAATGAGGCATGTTTTCTTTAAAAAATATGTTTTTGTCACTTATGTTATCAATTTGTTACATTTGATAATTGAATTGTTAACCATGTTTACAACATCCCAAATTTTTGAGTCAACACGTGAAGGTAGACCAGATAGGTTTATGGACCGATGTGAGTATGTGATCAGAATTGTTGGACCAAATATGGGTCTAATCAGATGCAATTTGGGTTCAATTGGTCATAAAAAGGGGTTTTTGAATTCATATCAATGGTGAATGGCCAAAAGGAAAATTATACCATTGATGAAAATAAGGTTGATTTCTTAAGATTTTGCTTAAATCATGCATGGGATTATTTGAAAAAAATGGTCCTAAAAGCAATTTAAAACTTACCATTTTAGATCAATTTAGGAGATTACCAAATAGAGTCATTAATCTTTTTATCTTAGGCTTTCTAACTCTGAATGAAACTTGTATTTTGATCATTACAAATTCTGATAAACATAAAAATACTTGTAAACATGCTAGTTAGATCATTTAGAGCTAATGCCATACAAATCTTACATCAAACAATTACAATTCACATACACAACCCTATAATCATGATATTGACTCAACAAACATAAAAAATACTTAGAAACATAATATGGTAATCTAAAATACATTACAAACATAAACCAATACCCCGAATAGCTTCATTTACATTCTTCCATACTAAAAGTTTGGAAACAAAGAAATTTACACGGAAAGAAGCTAACAATTGATTTATGAACCCTAAAATAAAATACAAAATAATCTAACTAACATGATCCAACTCCTACAAAAGCATTTAGACAAACGAAATAAACCTTGGGAAGCTTAGTAAGGTAGTCGACACAAAAACAAAGCAAATCATAGAAATCTTAGCAGAACAAAATGATTTTAAACAAATTATAAACACTTGGCATGTAATTTTATTGATTTTAACCCGGTGATTTATTAGTAGCCTATGGTTAATCGGATGTCAGGCCTCCTCGCCAAGAATAGATCGATACAAATTCATTAGCCATTCCTCCGTAATTTTGGGACACACAATCTTAATATCAACATCTCTTTGTCTCGTCAAGACCAAAGTTTTTAAAACTTGTACGCAAACACTATAGACACTATAGTATGTCAATTGTACATGAAACTAAATTAATAACTAAAGGCTCACTAAATCATATTACCAAAGTATCAAAAATTGTCATTTAAAGTATCAGATTAGCACATGATTCATTATCAACATCAACAAAAGCATTTAGCTCATTTTAACTTTTCAAACATGAAAATTTACATGTGTTTGTTAAAAATACTTTTAAAATGAATGAATACTTAGATATCTTTGCAAACGATGTGTTCAAACTCGATACCTCTAGAAATAACAATCATCCCTTTAATTATTGAAATTGTTTGATCCGTGTCAATGAATAATTGATTTTGAATACCAATTTTGTAAATAATCTTAATGAAGGTTATATTCGGGCAAATAAGCCACCTGTTGAGGACTCTTCTAGAGGCATGCTACAAAACTTGTTGTCCGACCCTTGGAAGCTCACGATCCAACCTATCTATACTTGTATAGAACAATTAACTCTTGGTTTAAGGCAAGTCGGTGTGACAAAGAAATGAAGGGTCCCGTTGTTTGACATGTCAAGGAGCTTGAAAATAATGCAAAAGTAAACACACTAATGGAAATAGATGAGCTCAAGAGGATAATTAAGATGCAACTTTATCTCCATAATGAGTTGTTAGACTTGCGTGGAAGATGGACATGGATACTTTATACGTACCACCATATTTTTAATTACATTATGTTTATCACGATTGCAGATATAATAAATACTATTACGATTATATAATAACGATTTTAGACGATATTATTATTGTTATATAATGGTTGTTATCCCAATAACGGACCGTTATTTATGTCCCTGATACGTTAGTCTTGCTTTGCTTGTTGAGACTTGGGCTGCCTTTTCCCATTTCTTCCTCGGTTGCCTAATTCAGGGACCGACTGGTTTGTGTTAAGTTTATACATGTTATCACATAAGTAAACAATGATTCTTTCCACTGATGATTTGAGGTCCACACTGGCCAAGTTTTTCACTGATGGTTCATATTCTTCTTTCAAACTCAGCTCCTGCCAGACTGCCAGCTACATTCTTTTTGGTACCAAAAAAGAAACATGGAATGTTATTCAAAAACACAAGTGAAATACTGACAATTCTGATGTTTTTAATGGTCATTTTTGGACAAATATGAACGATTGGTGTTATAGAATTTGCTAGTGGGAAAGCTTCTTATCAACTTCGTCAGTCTCCACTTCCACCCCTTTGGGGTCCCTCCATTGCTACCCCATGGTTTTTTATACACACTTTGACTGCAGTCTTCAGTCTTCCACTTTGTATTTTTATATCAAACATCAACATAATATAATAAAAATATAGTAAAGTGGCATATTAAAAGTTATTTAATTATGTTTAGTTTATTTTATTATTATTAAATTTATAAAAATTATTAAATAATTATTAAAATTTTTAATGATTATAAAATGGTAATCAGAATGATCTAATCGGGAAGAATACATAAGTTTATATTTGGGGACGAACTTAAAATTTTAGGAGATAATGAACTTATAAAATTTTAGGAGGACTAAATTATATTGTCAATAGAAAATACATATAAAAATTTAAAATATATGATAATTTAAATTTTTAAATAAAATGATTGCATCCTCCCGTCCATCTCGATCTATCCCTGAACGAAATATTAATTGTGATTGAAGAAATAATATAGCGTGTTAAATTAATAATAAATTTCTCTTTGAACTCTCAGTTGTAATTTATTTTTATTTTAATATTTTTAAAAAGTAATAACAAAAAATAAAAAAAATCTAAAAAATTCTGACTTTTTTAATTATATATGAAAATTTATATTTTTCTTTTTAAAATTATAATTTCATGACATTTTTTAAAATCTGACAACTAATAATATTACAATAATAACTTTACATCCCTTCAAAAAATTTAATGATCATTTTATAATTTTAAAAATTTAATATTAAGAAATAGTTTAAATATAATTTAATAATATTTGATATTTTTTATCAATAAAAATATTTATAATAAATGAAATCCAGCTTATAAAATCGAAGATAAATTATTGAAAATTTGTAGTTGGAATGGATTTAGATAAACAATGCTTTCCTTTGATGAATATATTAAGGATTTAAAAGTTAAAGGATGAATTGGCTGTCAAAATTGAATTTTAAATGCACATTATGACATAAAAAGTAGGACAATAATAGTGATAAAAATGGAAGTGTAAAGAGGAGGTGTATTTGAATAAAATAAGCGCCATAAAACACAAGTAAAAAAAACGAGAAGAAAAGCAGCCTATGACCACGTCGTCCATTCTTTATTTATTTGAAAATAAAGCAAAGAAAATCCAACAAATGAAAAGCATACCAATGTATTTTCAGACCACTTTACAAAGCTTTCCGATTTCGATACATGTTTTTACTTCTTACCACAATCTTTTTTGTTTCAATCTAGGTTTTGTAAGAGAATAAAATCTAAATTATACACGTTTAAACATCATTATTTCACTAATATTTTTTTAGTAATCTTCGATTTATGCATTAAGCTAACCATTTGTTTCTTTAGCTCCATAGTACCCGAGAATCTAATCTTTTCTGAAAAAAAAAATCAATGTGATTCATGAAATTAATTTATACTTAATGTGATCTTTAAATTAAAAAAATAATCTAAACTTTTTATTAATAAAAAGTAATGTTAATTATTAAGATGTTGGCACAGTGATTTATAATATTGATCTGACATTTCACATTAGATGATGATGTGATAGATGAATTTAATTTAGTTTTTAGGATGTTTGTAACTTAATTATTTTTTATAAAAAATATGAGGATTTATTTAATTCAAAATATGATAAATAAAAAAAGAAAATATTTAAATTTAATACCTTCACTGTTAATTTTTCTATAACAAGATAGCACAACTTGTTATAGCACAACTTGTTGTAGCAAACTCTCAAGTTTTTACCGTTGTAGACATAACATCTTAACTCAAATTTTCTCCCAGATAACATGTATCATTCATACAAAATTTGTGACAAATTCAGTATCTTACAAAAAATTCATATTCTATTTGGGAATTTGTAAATAATTTTGTCCCACCAAATTAAATCAAATCTGAAAATTAAGGCTATCATCATTATTATAGGCTAGAAATTCTTATTTGGTGTTGAAGTATAGCTGTATGTATACATGTTGTGTGCATGGTTGGTTTCTGCAGCTAATGTATGAGTTAGTTTGTGATTAGTCAGGATTAGTTGAGGCTGTTAGAGGTAGTTATGAGTTTGTTAAGTGAGATAGTTGTGTCTTGTATACAAGCTATTGTGTATAAAAGGCTGGTGTAATTTCTTGATGAATAAAAAGTTTGGTTGCTTTCTTTAGTATGTTATTACATTTCAGTATAAACTACAACAAGTTAGTGGTGTTGTCAGCAGCTCTAACTGCTTGGGATTTGCTTTGAAAGGATTCACCAACAAACGGTTGAGCGTTGGGCTAGACGATCGGAATTTTTTACTGTGGAAACAACAAGTGCTGTTAACAGTCAGAAGTCATCGTCTTGAGAAGTTATTGTCTGGTTCGATTGCTCCTCCGCCTGTGACGGTTGCGCTGAATGATGGCACGACTGCTGAGAATGAAGATTATGAGGTCTTTGTCGCCAGAGACAGTGCCTTGGCCTCGTGGCTGTTATCTACTGTTAACCCTTCCTTTCTGCTGTATCTAATGGGGGCAAAAACGGCTACGCAGGTATGGAACACTATAAACAATCTTTTTGCCTGCAAATCAACCACGGCAATGATGAATTTACACTATCAACTTAAACCAGTTCATCAGGATGACTTAGGGATGCGAGTATGCATATCTCAAGTTAAAGTGATATGAGATGCGTTAGCGTCATGTAGCAGCCCGGTGTCTGATCTTGAGTATATCGCCATAATTTTGAATGGCTTGTCAGTAGAATACAGGCCAGTTGTAACAGTTCTGTCAGCCAATCGTGATGCCCTGACATTGGAAGGCATAGTCTCGGTGCTTATTGATGCTGAGACTCAACAGAAGAATTTCACTCGCTTTGACAGTGTGGCTGTTGATGCTAATGTAGAACAGGTGAAGAACGTTGTGGGCAATAGGTATGATCGGTACACTCGTCAAGATCAAGTCAAGACAGACAGGCACACAACTTATAATAATCAGGCTGGCCGTGGTCGAGGGCGTGCCAAGGTTCAATGCCAGTTGTGTAGGAAAAATGGTCACCTTGTTAATCGATGTTGGTACAGATTTGACAAGTCATTTTCTGGTGTAGATGAATCAGATGTGAGAAGCGAGTACAAGGAGCGAGTACCTACATCTAATGTGTGTCACTACAATTCCAGTTTTTGTCCCTACACAAACAAACCGAGTGTGAATGCAACAGGCTTGGATAGTCAAGATCGACTCAGACCACATGCAAATATAGCTGCAATAAGCTCTTCTCTTACTTCGTGGTTTGTATATTCAGGAGTTACTCACCACATTACCTCTAATGATGCTGAAGTTGTAGGTGGTTAAGATTACACAAACGCTAGTAAGCTGGTTATAGGCATGCTACTGGTCTTTCAATTGCTAAGATTGGTCGAACTTCGGTTCATATTGTATCTCGATCTTTAATACTAAGTGATTTACTGCATGTACCTTCTATAACTAAGAAGTTGATATCGGTGTCCAAGCTTGTTAGGGATATTAAAGTGTTTTTGGAATTTCATGCTGATCATTATGTGGTTCGAGATGAAACATCTGGAGTTGTACTGCTACGAGGAAGAGAAGCTGGTGGCCTGTACGAGTTTGGCAATTGTCTGGTTGATTGTGATCGAGGTGCTGAAGCAAATTTGGCTCATAAGTCTAGTAGTAGTTGCTATGTACTATGGCATGATCGTTTAGGTCATCCATCCTATAAGGTATTGTTGCAAGTCTGTAAACAATGTAATGTTTCTCTGCCAAGTGATATGAATAAAGAATTGCTTCCAATGTGTGTTCCATGCCATATGGGTAAAAGCCACAGGCTTCCGTTTAGTGTGCCTAAAACTCAGTATGAACATCCATTTCAGATAATCTTTACTAATCTATGGGTTTCGGGGCATATTGTGTCGAGCGGATTCATATACTATGTATCGTTTGTAGACACGTGTTCGAGACACACTTGGGTGTACTTGCTAAAAGAGAAAGGGCAGGCAGTTCGAGCGTTTCAATTATTCCAGCAATTAGTGCGTACACAGTTTGGCCATGAGGTTAAGGATGTACAGAGTGACTGGGGAGGGGAGTTTTGTTCTCTCTCAGCTGTGCTTGCATTATGTGGGATTTAACATCGGGTGACGTGTCCACATACGTCCCAGTAAAATGGGTTGTGGAAATAAAACATAAACACGTGTTTGAGATGGCGTTGACACTACTAGCTCGAGCCTCTCTACCCTTTAAGTTATGGTCGTTTGCAGTTGTAACAGCAGCTTATCTAATTAATAGGCCGCCAACTAAGGTTCTTCAAGGGCATACTCCTTTTGAGAAGTTGTTTGGGAAACCTCCAACATATGATCACCTAAGGGTGTTTGGTTGTAGGTGCTTCCCTCATTTACGAGTATTTCAACCTTACAAGCTTTCATACAGGTCACAACCATGTGTTTTCTTGGGTTACAGTGTTAATCATTATGGATATCAGTGTTTAGCACCTGATGGACGAGTCTATATGTCTCGTCATGTAATCTTTGATGATCAGGTGTTCCCGTTTGCTAAACTTGTGGATAAGAAAGTGTTGGAGATTTCACCAAACTCGGTGCTAGGGTGTCACTGATGATGGTTCCCGGAGCTCAATGTGTTTGTGGTAATTCCTCATAGGTGCATACAGATCGTAATCAGACTGCTCGATGAGAAAATGAGTGTACACCAGTATGTAGTGGGGTAGTGCCTGAGATTGTTGAGGTTAGAGCTTCTAGTAGCAGTGTTGATCATTCTACTGAAAGTGTCAGTACTGATGCAGGTGAGAGTGTGGAAAATATGGTGCCATAACCAGAAGAGTAGTCTGCTGAGTTACTGGTGGATGAGTCAGTTCAGGCTGGTGAGCTAAGGCAGTGTGACGATAATGGAACATCATGTTCGTTGGCTAATAATGGGCATCCAATGGTCACCCGCAGTAAACGGGGTATTTTTAAACCAAAAGTGTTTACTACACAAGTTAAAGACAGTACTAGCCAGCCATGCACGATTGGCCAGGCTCTTTGAGAACCAAAATGGAAAGAGGTTGTGCTTGCTGAGTACGATGCACTGGTGAGGAATGGTACATGGGTGCTCGAACCGGTTCCAGAAGAAAGAGCAGTGGTTGGATGTAAGTGCTTGTTCAAAGTCAAGTACAATGCTGATGGGTCTGTACTAAAGTACAATGCTGATAGGTATGTGCTAAGGCACAAAGTTCTGCTAGTGGCACGAGGGTATTCGCAGGTGACTGGTCATGACTTCAATGACAATTTCAGCCCGGTGGTGAAAGCGACCAGAGTAATGTTATGTTGTCACTGGCAGTGACTCATGGATGGAATTTAAGATAGGTGGACGTTAATATCGCGTTGTGCAGCCACCAGGATTTAAACAAGTGGCGAGTGATGGCACTCGGCTAGTTTGTAGGCTAAAAAAGGCGTTGTATAGGCTGCGTCAAGCACCACACATGTGGTATGCCAAGCTATGCCATTTTTTATTGGAGTTGGGGTTCTGTGGTACAGCAACTGATGCTACGTTGTTTGTAAGACAGGTTGGTGGAGTTCGTATATTGGTTCTGGTGTATGTAGACGATATTATAATTACAGGAGAATCGAGTAGTGATGTTGATGAGGTTGTTCGGCTGCTTGGTAAAAAGTTCTCCTTGAAGGACTTGGGTGAACTCGGTTACTTCCAGGGTGTTGAGGTCAGAAGATCTTCTGATCAACTGGCATTAAGTCAGCGAAAGTTTATTTGTGGGTTGCTGGAGAAGACATATATGCTTAATGCTAAGCCAGCACCGACGCCAATGGTGGTGTCACCCAAGTTGACATGTGATGCTGGGAAGTTGCTTACAGATGCATGCATGTATAGAAGCACTGTTGGCTCCTTGCTGGATTTGAGTCATACGAGGCCAGATATAGCCTTCAGCGTTAATCGAGTGGCCCAGTATATGCATCGGCCTTGTGATGGTCATTGGCTTGCTGCTAAGAGAATCTTACGCTATTTGAGTGGGACAATTGACTATGGCTTGGTTTTTAGGCCGGCCCCTATGCCTGAGTCTTGCTGCTTGATTACGTTTGCTGATGCTGATTGGGCCACTGACATTGATGATCGTAGGTCGGTCTCGGGTTCGTGTGTGTTACTCGGATGTAACTTGGTTTCGTGGAGTGCTAGGAGGCAGAAGAGTGTGGTTCGCTCGACAACAGAGGCCGAGTATCGTAGCATTTGCTGATACAGTGGTTGAAGTAGTCTGGATTC
Source organism: Hibiscus syriacus (assembly GCF_006381635.1). NCBI lineage: Eukaryota > Viridiplantae > Streptophyta > Magnoliopsida > Malvales > Malvaceae > Hibiscus > Hibiscus syriacus. Next base: position 1,044,950 of record NW_024061878.1, on the reverse strand, counting down.
GTTCGTTATTGTCTGATGTGGGTGAAGTGGTTGTTGCAGTGCCTGTCGTCTGGAGTGACAATACAAATGTTGTTTCCATGAGTGCTAATCAGGTGTTCCACGCTAGGTCGAAGCATATATAGTTGGATATACATTTTGTGCATGAAAAGGCGACTTGTGGAGTAGTTCAAGTGAACTATGTACCTGCAGAGCACCAGGTTGCTGATGGGTTAACAAAACCCTTGGCAAAATATGCTCATCTGCTGTTTTGAAAGCAAGTGTAGATGGTAGAGAAGGAGAGAGCTGAGAAGGACAGGGAGAATGTTGAAGTATAGATGCATGTTTACATGTTGTGTGCATGGTTGGTTGCTGCATTTAATGTATGTGTGAGTTGTGTGAGTTAGTTTGTGATTAGTTAGGATTAGTTAGGCTGTTAGAGGTAGTTATGAGTCTGTTAAGTGAGTTAGTTAAGTCTGGTATACAAGCTATTGTGTATAAAAGGCTGGTGTAATTTCTTGATGAATAACAAGTTTAGTTGCTTTCTTTAGTATGCTGTTACATTTCAGCAACATTTGGAAATTTCTAAATAATTTTGTTGGACTGATTTCATCTTTAGATATAGGCTGTAAGTTCTTTTGTTTTGTTGTCTGGAATTCTTTATTGTGTTTGGGGCTTGGGTTATCAATAATGCTTTAAGGCTATCATCATTATTATTTTCCTTTTTTTTAAAATAAATATCGGTCAACTTTATTTTCAAAAAGGACATGATTTTGTCTCTTAATCTTTAAGGGAGCTCTAAAAACATCTAAAAAATATAGAAAGCACGATTTTTACATCGTTCCACTAATTGTAGTATGGTTCATGTTTATTGGTTAAGGTTTATAATACAAGATCGGAAATAGAGGTAGGAATTTATATTAAAAATTTAGGAGATGTAAAATTATAAAATTTAAGAGTAAAAAATTAAGTAATTCATATAAATATTTAAAATATAAAATAAATTAAAATTTTTATGGGATATGATCGCATCCTTCAATATCCCTGGGTCTATTCCTAAATGAGATCGAGATGAATTATACTATGATGAGTCGAAGGATCTGATGATTGCGTTCTCCAAGTTCAAAGCGTTTCTAGATATTATTTCAAGGGTTTAGAGATAAAATTATTGATATTACACATAAAAAATAAGGGTAAATTATAAATTTCATCACTGAATTTTATTATCTCTTCTATTTTACTTACTAAACTTTAAAAGTTTTTAATTTTCTCACTAAACTTAATAAATTGAATTTTTGGGTCATTGAACTTTATTCTATTTCCTATTTTGGCCACTCCGTTGTTAAATATTTAAAATCATTAAAAATGATTCCATTAAAAAAATAATTTTTCACCAAAACGATATCGATTTGCATCCATAAAATTGTTTATTTTAACGTTATTAACTATTTAACGGTCGAGTGATAAAAAAATCAAATGTACTAAGTTCTATAAGTAAATAAAAAAAATTTAAAATACAATGAATAAAAAAAAATTTAGTTATCAAATTTGTAATCTACTCAAAAAATAATACATTTTTAATTTTCACATTTATGACCTTATTGGTCAACCAACTTCATTTGTGCTGTTAAAAGACGGAGAATCTAGCCTTTTTCTCTATGGAAGCCAGAAAATCTTTTTAACTTTCATTTCAAAACAATTCTTCAAATAGATATATATTAAAATAAAGTAATTAATGTCATTTAAAAAATAATTAATGCCTTATCTTACTACCAAAGTTGGAGGTTCAATAAATTCATTGTTCAGCCAAAAATTATTAATTTTATAGAAAAAACGAGTCAAATGATTTCAATAAGAGAAAATAACATTAGTGACCGAAAATGCCTTATAATATACGATTTTGACCAATTTTTTTTCGATTTACCAAAATGACCAACAAAATCGCAACGCGATCTTCAGTATCGCAAATCAGATTTCCAGATATCGCAACAAATTCTGAATCGCAACACGATTCTGACTAACGCAACGCGATTCTGACTATCGCAACGCGATAATACAAAATCGCAACGCGATTCTGACTATCGCAATGCGATTTTCCAAATTTACGTTAGTCCAAATTCGCGTTGCGATTTTCCAAAATCGCAACGACTGGTGGTATTGCATTTGTTTCTTAAGAATTTTCTCTAAAAAGATAGTATCCGCGCGGACGTGTTGAAGACACGTATTACCACGACCACGACCACGACCCGAGACGAGACGGCGACGGCGGCGGTGGTGCATGAGAATCCCCCTTGTTCTCTTCCACTCAACAAGGAAGTGGGAAATCCAAGCCTTAAATACCCATTCCCAATAGTGTTTCCAATACTATGTGGGATTGAGCATTGCAAACACTTGGGAATCTTTTACACTATCGCAACACATTCTTTATTGTTTCAAACTAAGATCTTACAAATGGCTTGGGAGTCTTTTACACTATCGCAACATATTCTTTATTGTTTCAAACTCCACGTGAATTTGGAATAGTTAAAATGTAAACTTATTTTGGATTTTTCACTATCGCAACACTTTTTCACTATCGCAACAACACGTTTTTCAAACTTTCGCAACACATTTTAACTATCGCAACACATTTTTCAAAATCGCGTTGCGAATCTTACAATCGCGTTGCGAATCTGGATATTCGCGTTGCGAATTTAGAAACTGAGTTGAAAAATTAGAGTTCGCGTTGCGAATTTAAGATCGAGTTGCGATTTTGTTGGTCATTTTGGCAAATCCAAAAAAAGTTGATTAAAATCGTATATTATAAGGTATTTTCGGTCACTGAGGTTATTTTCTCTTTCAATAATTAATAAATTATTGTTATTTTTAAATTCTTAAATTCAATTATTGTGTAGGTAAGATATATAAATATTCTTTATCAATGATTAAATTTTTAAATAAATATTATTTTATATTCATCACATATTAATAAAAAATTAAATTAAAAGTAACAATTTTAGTTTAACGCATTTAACCTTATTTAAAAATATTTTTATTAATTCATTTAATAGGATGAGCTTGAGCGATTGAAGTGAAAACCTCCAAAAAGCCATGAACAAAACGTAACAGTGAACAAAAGAAAATGGAAAAATAATTGAAAGTATAACCATATTTTCTTTTCCTTTCGTTTTCATTTCCATTGATATCATGAACAAGGAGAACAAAGGGTTTGTGGTTTGCAAGCATTCATGGCGGTTAAATTAGACAAAGTAATTGAAGTGAAAGTTGAAATCTGGTGTTTTGTGTCTTGCATTTAACGGTGGTGCCTACAAGGGTTTCAAATAGTGGAGCACAAACTTAATAGCGGCCGCTATTTCACGATAGTGCCATCGTCCGATACTGCTATTGTCCAAAATACCGGTGTTAAGTAGAATCATATCAATAGCGGTCGATTGTGGCCACAACTTAAAGTGTAACGGCCGATCACGGTGATAGCGGGCCATTATTCCTGTTATTTCTCGTTACACCAAATCAAATACTGAAACCCATACAAATTTTCTGAATTTTCAAAAGAAAAAATAGAGCTTAGAAGAAAGAAAAAAGATGGAAAATGACCATACCTATACCTTTTTTTTGGACAACAAAGAGAAGAAAACATGAAATATGATGTTCCAATTGATGATTTTTCAACAAAGAAAGTGCAAGGGAAGCTTTCAACAATACATCTACAAGAACATAAATGAAACTTTTTGATGAAAAGCACAAACGAAAAATAAACATGGAAGTTTAATTTTCTCTGCTTTTCCTGCATCTCTGCCTCCCTTCTCTCACACGCACAAGATAAAAGAATAAGAGGCTTGGGTATTTAGTAATTTTTATTTTATTTATGTTTTAGATTTTAAATATTTTTTTATTTTTAATTGTTTGGGTTTGGATCAAAAGAAATCTCAATAAATTAATAAGATTTGGGTTACCATGTTATGGGTTTTTGTGTTGGGTTTGTTTTAGTTTTGTGAGTTTTAAATTTTAATATTTTTTTGGTAAGTGAATAATAAAAGATAATTTTATGGATTAATTTTTTAAATGATTATGATTTATTTTAAGAGATTAAATGTTAAATTTAAATTTTATACACTTAAATTATTTTTATTATTTATTAATTTATGCGATAAACTTATTTTTCTTCACTGTTAGTAAATGTTTATTATATTTTGTATTATATTATTGATAATAGAATTAATGAATTGTTTTATATTTATAAATTCTAATTTTAATTTTATGTTCCTTGTATAATATTTTTAAGAAATTTATAAATAAATATAAGAATAATTAATGATTGTAAAAATTATAATAATGTATTAATAAAAGTTTTTATAAGTTCACAAGTGTTAGAAAATACTCTAAATATCATTAAAATTGATTTTTTATAATTATAATTATAATTTATTATATTATGTAATAAGTTGTGCGAATTAAAAAATTTACGTCCGTGATACCCGTATTGATCATGATAGCATCTATTACGTTCGCAATCGTGATAAATGTAACGCGACCGCAATTTAAATTCCTGATACCTACTAGTGCGAGAGAGAGAGAGAGAGAGAGAGAGAGGGAGGGGGAGAGAAGTGTCAGTAGGCCATGTTTTCCACCATCACTTGCCTTAAATGAGAAAATATTGTTGAGCTCCACACTTTTCAAGAGTAACCCACTTTATTTCATTTTATCTAATCTTTTTTCCACTCTTCATCTCTTTCAAGACTGTTACTTTGGTGGGATTCTCTTTGATTTTATTGATGAAAGAAATGGAGAACGAAGAAAATACAGTGACAAAGGAAGATGCTGCTTCAAGACAAGGAAGTGTTGCTGTTCCTATTCAACAGGTATGGTTTTTTTTGGCGATCAAATGATTGTTCTTAGTTCTTGTGTGTTTTGGAAAAGTTTTGAATTTGTTTTGCATGTTTTGGCTCTGTCTCTTTGCCAAACCATTAGCTTCTGGTTAATGTTTAATTTGTGTTTTTTAACTGAATTTTATTCAATCTTTATTTGATAACATTTTCCGCTAGAGAATCCTTCGATGGAAATTTGCAGTAATGCAAATCAACTGGTTTAATTCATCGAAGATGCAGATCATGCATGTTCACTTGATGTAAAGATTATGATCCATGCTGTTTTTCGTGGCACCTTATTCTCATGAGCAAAATTAAGCACAAATTAATTAGCTTCACTCTGGGGGATTTGATGTTTAAGGCAACTTAGAAGTCCACAATTAATTCCAGAACCGGTTCGTCTTCATTTCGAACAGGATTTAAATTGCGGTTGAGTTATGTTTATCGCGGACATAGTGATGCTATCTTGATCATGAAATAACGGTTTCGGACAGCGCCATTATCATTATATAACGGCTGCTCTTCCTATAATGGACCTCTATTTAAATCCCATTCAGTAGGACTGCCTTAGTCATTGTGAAGTATTTATCAGCTAATCTTTACAGTAATATGCTAAGAGCGGCTCTCAAGTTATGTTTATCATTGTATATTTGCTTGCATAATGATGAACTGTTCTTGTTTAAGGTCGAAGATTCGGCGGGAATAACCGAGGAAACGATGGATGCTCGTAACTCGAAGCGAAGCAGCCTCTTTCTCGAGATACCCTCAAGAACTATGGATGATTCCTCTCAAGAGTCTGTCACAATTAAGATGCCTCAAACACCTAGTTTGACTCCCAGGAAAGTGAATTTTCTCTTGACACCGAGTCCATCTGATGCACGGGTTAATGGATCCTCAGGTCCCCCATCATCGAAAGGCAAATCGTTGAAGAGTCTCTTACGGAAACTAAGCTTCAAGCATCGAACTATAAGTTCAGATATTGAAAAGGCTGTGAACGTTGCTCCTGAATCTTCTTCGTATACTTCTATACGAGAGAAGCCTCCCATCTCAAGGACACTGTCACTTACAAAGATATTTACTCCTAGGATAAATAGGACATCATCATTGCCTGTAACGCAAATTGCACATTCAAACCCGGAGTCCGTAAGCGGTGGAAGCCTAGGTGGCTCCGTAAGTTTCTTAATGTTTCTTCTTGACATCGTATAACTTCGGATTAACCTAGTTGGTTTTTTGGTTATGACTTAAATGGATGGGGTTAGTTTGTTGCTCGAATTATTTCACAAGTAACATATCTGCAATCTAATGACATGGCCAAGTTATGTTTTAGTGTTAATTGAACATCTGAAACTGTCTGTAGGATATTCTGGGTTTCTCCTTTCTGAAGTTAGTCGTTTCTGTAAAAGGATTTCGAGTGCTGGTATCAAGTTGTTAGTTTCTTTGCAGAGTAAGGGAAGCATGCTGCAGATAGCTCGCTCGTTTTCAGTTCCTGCAAACGAAAAAGAAGGAAAATTAAGGAGGATGGATTCGTTCTTCCGAGTGGTCCCTTCAACTCCGCGAGTAAAGGAAGGAAATATCAGTTCAAATGCTTCAAACGGACCTGATGCTGGTATGTATTCATCTATGTTTAGACTAAGATCTTTGTCTGAACAGATTTGACACGAAATTAAACCTGAATCTTTTGTCTGCAATGTCTTATGAAAATCTTGCTGTTCAGAAAACTGTGCCCCTGATGGCGAGGACATACCGGAAGAAGAGGCTGTTTGTCGAATTTGTATGGTTGAACTATGTGAAGGCGGAGAAACATTTAAGATGGAATGCAGCTGCAAAGGCGAGCTTGCATTGGCCCACAAAGACTGTGCTGTTAAATGGTTTACCATCAAAGGCAACAAGACATGTGATGTGTGCAAGCAAGAGGTTCAGAACCTACCAGTCACCCTTTTACGAATCCAGAGTGTTCGAGCTCGAAATGGTGGAAGAGCTCTTCAGGCTGATGTTCATGGATACAGGTAAATAACTATTTCTTACTGACTACGTTACTTGGATAAGAATCAGGTCTAGATATCTATCAGTCACTAATATGTTCAATTTTGCATGCTATATATCTCTTTGGGTTCCATAGGCTATAACAGCAAGCTCTAGTTCATCCTAAAACTATACATTCTCTCAGCTAAATATTAAGTAAAATCCGAAAAACTGGACTGCTTCTGCGTGTTCTACTTATTGTTCTATATTCCCGAGCACTTATTGGTTTGATGATTGCAGGGTTTGGCAGGAGGTCCCGGTTCTTGTAATCATTAGCATGCTTGCGTACTTCTGTTTTCTCGAGCAGCTTCTGGTATAAAGCAGTTTTCTTTCCGAAATGTCTCCTTTATGCTATTTTATATGCATATCCTTGACATACTGTTAAACCTGCAGGTTGGAAAAATGGGTACCGGAGCCATCGCTATATCGCTTCCGTTTTCTTGCGTGCTAGGCCTCCTTGCATCCATGACTTCATCAACAATGGGTCAGCTTGGCAAACATCTTTGAGCTATATGATTATATTTTCGATATCTGTTCAACATGTTTTTATCAATGATATATATTTTTGACAAACATTTTGAATGTTTGGTGTTCAGTGAAGCGAAGATTCATCTGGGTTTACGCATCAATTCAATTTGCTTTGGTGGTTTTCTTTGCTCACATATTTTATTCATTGGTAAGTGGTTCTCGCTACCTTCTTTAGCCGGCTCAAAAATCGAGTTTTTCCCCAAAATTTATGGGATTTTATTCATTTTTATACTTCAACTGGTAATTTAGATTAAGAACTCTCTACATGTTAGCGTCATCTTGCTTTGATTTGTGCATTCTCAATCAGTACTAGCACTCGCCGAAGTAATCCGGACTCTTCATACACCTTTGTCCGGTGCATAGTCAAATAAAAAAGAAAAATATCAGTGCAATGGGTCATTAAAGTACACATTTTTCTGGATTTCTAAGCATAAATTTTGTGTAAAACATGGTTTTTGTGCTGCAGGTGAAAGTACAAGCAGTTCTATCGGTTCTCCTCGCAACATTTTCTGGTTTTGGTGTTGCAATGAGTGGGAGTTCGATCATTATCGAGATCCAACGATGGAGAAGAAGATGGCAGGCTTGGTCTGACGAGCAGCAGCATGGTTCCCAAGTTCTGATGCCACCGCTGGTCCAACCCACTCGAGCAGTTAATTCACTTCGGAGAGTTCCCGATATGAACCAGCAAAATGCCGAGACTTTCAGCGGGAGCTGAACCGATCTGGTCCTCATGGTTGATCTTCATGTGATTTATCTGCAGATGAAAGCATGGTTTTCTTCTGTAATATGAAATAGAATAGGATGTCATACATTCCTCCACCATTTAGGCCAAATGAAAGAGGACAAAAAATGCATTGCAAAATTGTGGTAGTGTTTTGAGGTTTACATTGTCTCAAAAAAGTCCCCCATCGATTATTTTGTAATGCGCTTGCAAATTTAAGGGGGGAAAAATGTTGTGATCAGATTATATAAATGTTTTATGGTAACACAGACGTTTATGTTAGAGTGGACAAGCTTATAAGGGAGATAAATTTGTAAAATTTTAGGGGCGTGAAAATAGACTTTTAATAAAAAATAAAAAAATATTTAAATTATATAAAGTTTTAAAATTTTTAGGTAGCAACCGTCCCCACTTTCCCTCTCTAGGTCTATCCATGTATTTAGGAATAGTCACGAGACTTATACTCGACGGGTTTCAATATAATCTTATTTGATAAGGAAATTTTTAAAAAATTGAATTCAAATCGGTTAGGTTTTTTAGATTATAAGTTTAGGTTATGTTCAAGTTTAAGATGAAAAATATTCGATTTGATCTAACCAAAATAATAATATGATTATACTTTATAGCTTTCCTCCTCTCTTTTCCATTTTTTATTCTTTACAACTTGTGTCAATGTTATTGATCAATCTAATTTTTTTCTTTTTCAATTTTGTTTAACCGGCGGCGAAACCGATTTTAATGATGGTTGTCGCCTGCCGGATATCTTTTTTCTTTGTTTTTTTAATTTTTTTAATAAAAATAATTATGTCTTTTTGAAATGTTCTTTGTTTTTATGGCACATTTATCTCTGTTTTTGTGACACGTTTATCTTTGTCTTTGTGATATGTTTTTCTCTATCTTTTGGTTGTTTACGACTTTTTGCCATTGTTTACAGTTTTTTGCCGTTGTTTTTGTTTTTTTTTTCTTAGGGTGGGATTTGACATCGTCACGATTGATCAAGATGACGCTTATTTGTTATCATGATGATCTTCCCTACTTTGGACCCTCGGATTGATTTGGATACGGGTTTTGCGTTCGTGAATAGTTTTCTCACGTCGTTTGACTCTGATTTGCGATTTGTCAGTAGTCAGTAGCTTCATCCACTTTTGTGGTTCGTTTACCGATACAGTCAGATTTGTTCATATCTTTATTTTATTCAATTTTTTTGGTTAGGTTTTTTAATTTTTTTTCCTTCTTTGGTCTTTATGTGATATATGTGACTAGTTTTTTCTCAATGGTAATAGAAAAATATCATAATTATATTTTAGGTTTACGGTTATGCTTGTAAAGTTTTATTATAATTTTGGATATTTTATATTTTTAATAAAACTAGCGACTTTCTATAAAAAAAATTATACTATATATATCTAGGATAATTATAATAATATCATTCTCTATATTGTTTTCCAATTAAATATATATTTTATCAAATAAAATTAAGAAGTATTATATATTATATATTTATGTCGGATCAAATGTAAATTTTATCTCAAAAGACAAGTAAGTGAAAACCTATTTTTATCGAGTTTAAATCGAAAACTTGACCTAACCAGATTCATGCTTATTCCTGATCATATTTGAAAATTTTGCCGTTCAATTAACGATGTCTATTTAAACGAGATAAATTTTTTCCCTCCCATAAATACGCTTAATTATACTTCAAGTCAAGTTCTTTATATGTTATAACGAAAGGTTTTTTTTATGTTATAATAAGGCTTAATGTCAAAATAAGTGCCTAAACTATATCCATTTTTCTAAATAGGTGCCTAAACTAATTTTTGTCTCATCCAAGTGTCTAACGTTACAAACGTTACCTGTTTAGGTGACTGGGCCGTCAACGACATTAATTTCTCCCGTTAAGTGACACGTGTCACAATCAAGTATTTTGAAATTTATTTTTACAATAAAATATTACAAATATTATGATATTTATAAAAAACACTAATTTTTCTTATATTATAAAACAACACCAAAATCTCAAATCCTAACTTTAATACACCACCATCTTTTTTGGCCACGATCACTGCCACCGACGTAGCCCCTGCCGTCGAGACATTCCTTTTAAAATCTGAAGTTGATTAAAAATATCAGGATTTTGTAAAAAAACGTTTGCCTCGAATAATTTGGGACTCGAGTTTAAAAAACCATAAAATCGGTTCGTGGAGTCGCCACCAATATTTTATTAGGGTATGATTGGACACCAAAAAATATATTTGTCATTTTAATAAAAATATTAATTTTGATTAAAACAACAATTTTATGGTATGCATTACCAAAAATTTGAATTTAGGAGTCAGTTACGCATAGGAAAAGATTAACACCCCACAACGCCCTAAATCGGTACCTAATTAATTAATTAGTTATCTTTGCAATAAAACTCATAAATTCAAATGTAATTTAATTTAGGCCCCTTTTAAACACATACAAATTAAAACACATTTCTAATGCATAGAACGGAATAAATGCAATAAAATAATTATATTACCAACCTTTAATAAGAATAAGGATGTTCAATTACTTAAAGATATCGAGACTAGACCTTACATCTATTCTAGCAGTATTTTCTCGATAAATGTAATTAAAAAAACATGATCTTTTTCTCAATCTTAAGTTTTAAATGAAATCAATTTTTATTGTTTTGAGTGACATGATACCTTTTATTTTAAAACTATTGAAAGTGACCTCTTATTCCTTAAGACAACCACTTCTCTCAATCTCAAAATAAACGGATATTCCCTTATTCAAATTATTTTGATAGAGTCAAGAAATGCATAGGAAGGTATCGTATAAATTAATTCAAATTAAACCCTAGACCTATATGCACCAAAGTTTTTTTTTCTAAATATATTAAAATAAATAGACATAAAATAACCATCACATTTAATACAAAACACAAACATAAAAGTCAACATGTATTCAAAAGTTATTTACATAAATACATGTTTATAGCCACACACTACGACATAAATGCATTTACTATATATATTATAATAAAACAAATACGCGTAACTAAGGAAAGAAACATATTTAATAATAAATCAATATACAATAACAAGATTAATACAAATACATGGAAAGAAAAATTATAAATTTAAAAGGCATGGAAAATGAGTCAAATTATTAAATAAAAAAATTAAAATGAAATTGGAAATGAAATTAAAGGGTATATTATTAAAAGTAGACATCATACTATATAGAACATATACGCCTACTATATATTGACAGTATTATGTGTAAATGCTTAAATCTTTTACCTATTATTTAACCTCTACACTTAGGATAATTTACATATATTTAATTAATAGAACCGAATATAAAGCATTTTAAATCAAAGCTAGCTAAATTAAAGGGATTCGTAACTTATGGAGGTTAAAAGTTGAAGTTACTTAAATTAGGATTTAAATAAAGGCTAAATTAAGGGTCTAACAAATTAAGGAAATCATCTAAACATTAAAAAGAAATTAACACTACAAACCCATTTAGGACTAAAATAAATGTAATAAATTACACAATCACAATGCAAATGATAAAAAACATAAGATATACTCATAAACAACACATGTATTCAAGGACCAACAATAAGTGGCTTTAAAATTTAGGAGCCAAATTGAAATTTAACAATGAATATATCAAATCAATCAAAAAATAAAAATAAAAATAACGGCTGAAAATAAAATTTGGGAGAAAAGATTTATAAACATTGAAAAGGGGATTGAAATGGAAGCATGACGAAATTGGGGTGCTAAAACACAAAGAAAGAAACTATTTTAGTGACCAAATGAAATGTTACAAAGTACAAGATCCTCCATGCGTGATTAGACCATGCACTGATTTCAGGAAAACCCTAGTTCCTAAAACGATGTAGTTTTAGATGAGATTTAAATACCCCATTATAAACTTCATGAAAACCCTAGCCCTCATTTTCTTTTCTCCCTTTTTTCCATGCGTCGTTTTCTCCTCTCTTTTTCCTTCTCACTTATTTTTTTTATTGAACCGAGAGAAGAAAAGCCTTTCCGGTCATCCTTGAACGATCTCGATGAGGGTCTGATAAACCCCTAAACACCTCTATTTTAAATCCTTAAACAAACCAAACTCAAATCTAACCTAACCCCCACAATCCCTAAAAAATAAAACCAAAAAAAGCTACCTATGATGTTATGGAGGTCCTCTGGTCACAAGTGAAATAAAGACCTTTGAAACCGATGTAAAATCTCTCTCTTTTTTTTCCAAAAGATTTTCTTTTTTTCCTTTCTCTATTTTTTTCTTCCCTAAAGTTTTTTTTCTTTCTGAAACTGGGCTTATGCCTTTTTTTCTGAATCCCCCATTTTTTCTGATATGGTTCGAACTCCCTTTCCCTTATTCTTCCTCCCTTTTCTCCTCTTTTTTTATTCTTATTTTTTTATTTTTTCTCTCTATTTTTTCTCAAAATTGGGTCCTTGCTCTCTCTTCCCCTTCTCTTTTTTTTTACTGGTTCTGATTTCTCTTCCTTTTATTGTGGTTGCTTCTTTTTTTCTTCATGGTGGTTGGAGTTTGGCGAAGACAGAGGAGGCATGATGGCTGAGACTAGGGTTGGTTGGTATAGGAATGGGGATCCTGTATTTTTCGACATTAATTGTTTGTTGCTTTTTATTATACATTTTTACTATTTTTATTGGTTTAATTTTGTTGGGATTTTTTAGGTAGGATCGTCGGTGGTGGTTGAAATCTCAGTTTTGCTCTTCGGCAGTGGGCATGTGAGCGGTGGTGGAGGCGACGACGGGTGGCAGATGGCTAAGGGTGGCTAGGGTTTCCAACCTTTATTTTTTTAGACACTTGGGCTTCAGTTCATTGAGCCTACTGATTCCTTTGTAATTGGACCCAGTTTGGGCTTGTATATTTTTGTTGGCCTACAATAAAAGAAAAAATAAATATAATAATAATAATAATAATAAATTAAAAACTCAGACAAAACGGGTGTCTACAACTGTCTCTCTTTGTTAATTATTGTGTTAACAAGAATAGGGCAAAGATAAAAAGATAACGCGTTTTTGTCTGGTTCCATCTTGATGTTATTCAAGTGGGACTGAAAACGATAATCATCTCAAGTGAGATTTTTGAAGATCAAATTTGAAAAAAAAGTATATGCTCAGTTACTTTTCAGGGTATATCATATATGGAAACTTCAATTCACTTTATTGTTCTTTAGGGAATATTAAATTGAGGTAGATTTGTTCCACAACTCTTCAGGTAAGATCAAATCTGAAAAAAGGGATATGCTCTGCTATTTTTTGGGGTATATCAGATCTAGAAACGTTGATTCAATTCAATGCTCTTCAGGGAAGATTTAATCGAGGTATATTTGCTTCACTGTTCTTTAGAGAATATCAAATCTGGAAAAAGGGATATGCTCCACTGCTTTCAGGGTAGATCAAATATGGAAACATTAATTCACTTCACCACTCTTTAGGGAAGATTGAATAAAGGTTGGTTTGCTTCACTGCTCTTCAGAGAAGATCAAATTTGAAAAAATGGATCTACTCCGCTACTCTTCAGAAAGGAAAATGATTTCTAAAAATAGATTTTAAAGACATTCTCATGAGAGGAGAAACTCTTATTGCTTTGATGAAATGATGAATGATGCCAGATGCATCTTCATGTAAAATGCATGAACCATTGGTTTGAAGACACAAATAGGGCAAAGCCAACAAGGTAACAATTTTCATTTGGTCGTATGGAAATTTAATGTCGGAAACAACACTGCTCATCCACTTTGAAGACATTTGGCTACTTTTTGGTGAGTTCCTGACTTCTCTACATGAAAAAGTTAGGTTGGACAATGATACTACTGAAAATTTGAGTCATCTCCGCGAGAAAGTTAAGTTGAAAATATCATTACTAAAAGGTTGACTTCTTTTCCCCAGAAAGTCAAGAATGACATCACTAAAAGGTTGACTCCTCTTCGCGAGAAAGTCAAGAATAACATCACTAAAAGTTTGACTCCTCTTCATGAGAAATTCAAGAAAGACAACACTAAAAGATTGACTCCTTTTCACGAGAAAGTCAAGAATGACAACACTGAAAGATTGACTCCTCGTCATGAAAAATTCAAGAAGGACAACACTAAAAGATTGACTCATCTTCATGAGAAAGTCAAGAATGACATCACTAAAGAATTAACTCTTCTTCGTGATAAAATAAAGAATGACAACACTAAAAGATTGACTCCTCTCCACAAGAAAATCAAGAATGACAACATTGAAAGATTGACTCCCCTTCACGAGAAAGTCAAGAATGGAAACTCTAAAAGATTGAATCCTCTTCACGAGAAAGTCAAGAATGAAAACACTTAAAGGTTAACTCCTCTTCACAAGAAAGTCAATAATGACAACACTAAAAGATTGACTCCCCTTCACGAGAAAGTCAAGGACGACAACACTAAAAGATTAGCTCATCTTCATGAGAAAGTTAAGTTGAGGTTTCTAGGAAAACAATCCTAAGAAGGACTAAAACAAATTTTTAGAGAAATGATCCTAAGAAAGACTCTAACAATTTTTTAGAGAAACGACCCTAAGAAGGGAAAAAGTGAATTTCTAGAGAAACCGTCCTAGGAAGGAAAAAATGAATTTCTAGAAAAACCATCCTAAGAAGAACTAGAGCGAGGTTTCTAAGAAAAAAGTCTTAAGAAAAACAAAATGGTTTCTCAAAATAGATTTTACAAGCATCCTCATGAGAGAGAAATCCAAATTTATCATGTATGTACAAATGATAAATGATATGATGCAAAATTTATGTAACATGTATAAATGCATGTTTTTTTTATTTGTGGTGGGAATGGTTGCAAGAGCAATCTTCATTCTCTTCTTGGTTTGATTATCTTTATTATTTTTCTGCACTGGAGTGTACCCTTGTAATTCTTGACTTGTGATAACTTGTTTTACTTACCTTAACTCATTTTGCCCCAAAAATTGTCATTTTCCCCAATTTTAATAACGAGTTTCTATGTTTGAGAGACACTTACCATTTTCCAAGATCTAGTCTAGAGAGATTGTCTTGTTTGAAAATGTTATTTCTTCCTCTTTTAATTTTTAAAATGTGAAAACATTTGATGAAGAATTTTTAAAAAATGGTGCCCCGTACAATGGGCTTGCAATTGAAGCAAATTATAAAACAAGGGTTCATTGGGTATCAAAAAATCAATTACTCTTTTGATTCTTCAAGAATTATATCCCTTTGACAAGTCTCATCATTAATGACCAATTTGAGGTATAGATTGATTGAAAGGTAAGGTCTCTCAAGTTGTACCTTTGGTCTAGAACTAGTGTAACATCCCAAACAACGGGCTAGTGATTAAAGTGTAAGATTTTAAAATTTTGTGATTTTTTGATAAATTGAAAAGTTCTAGGACTTAATTGGAAATTATTGGTGTAGGTTTGATTAGCAAAGATTGACAGATGAAAGGGTATAATGGTCTTTATACAAGGAAATGAATTTAAAATTCATTAATGGTGTATTATAAACACGTGGAGAAGAAGAGAAGAGAAAATCTAGAATTCTCTCTTTTTCATCCTTCTTAGTCCTCTCCTCTGTGAGTTCTGGGTTAAGGTATAAAATCTTTAACTTAATTTTTTCTTGTAATTTTTGATTGGTTTTGAATCTTGAGGTATTAGGGAAGCTTGAAAACGTTTAAAGAGAAGTAGAAATTAAAGGATGGATAAGTTATTGGTGAATTTGTAAAGAGGGTTTTTTAGAGAACTTATAAGAAATGATTAGTAAATGGATTTTAAAACTATATTTGACTTGTCATAAGCTAGAATAAGAAGTTTAAGGTGTTGGAAATGGATTTGGGATATATTGATTAATTGGGATGGGTTTTTGGTTTCAAGTGATTATGTGGGATTTTTGATGTTTTGGTGTGTTAAAGTGACATAAGTTGGTTTTAATATGAGTAGTTGAGTTTAGAGGCCTGAAAAAAGTTAAAAGTGTGGGATTTAGGTTAGTTTTGGTAAATGTTCGAGTTGAAATGGGTAATTTCTGGGCAAAGGTATCGATATTGGATGAACAATACCGACACTTGAAAGAAAAAAATAGGTGAATTATGAGTTTGAGTATCGATATTGGAAGAACAATATCAATACTATAAGATGAAATTGTATGAATCCTTAGAACAATATCGATACTGTAGGTATCGATACTAATGTATAATTATCAGTACCATTTTTAGAAGACAAATTCCAGAATATAGATTGGGTATCGATACTGAAGGATAGTATCAATACCATAGTGAGGAAGTATCGATACTAGGCCTAGGTACCGATACTATTCAGATTGAAATTGTGAATTAGGTGTTTTGTTTAGCTTAAGTTTTGAGGATTGATTAATAGTAATACAAACTCCGATATTCATTTCGATCATATTATTGTGTAGATATTGAACGAAGGTGTAATACCCATCTCTCGTATACCTTTCCGTACACGAGATACATATGTCATATCACTTTTTAAAATATTCCCTCATTTAAAAACCCATAAAATTTTGTTTCCAGATTTCTTAAAACATAACTTTGATTTATTATAACAAAACATTAATTTGAATCTGTTACGAGGTTTTACTTAAATACAATTCAAAGTATTTTTCGTACTTTAATTACATGCTAACTAAGTTTTTCAAAATAACCTGGATTGTCCTATTGTTACTAACGAGTCAACCATAATTAATGATAGCTGCTGCTACTGCTGCACTCTTTATTATTCTAACCTCTGCCTTCACCTACGCGTGAAATCAACACACGTTAAATATTTACTTAGTGAGACATAATATTGTAAAGAAACATTAATGTATACATAAGTATATCATGATTTCTTAGTTTCGAACTAATTCATATATCCATAAGGATTAGATACGTCCTTATTAACTAAACCAAATTTCTTTCATACTATCATCATAAACATTCTTAGTATGTCCAGCATACCTTTCTTTATGTACATTTTCCCATTATTCTTTAGTAATTATTCATTATTTTCAGTTTGGCATCCTTTCATGCCTTTAATGCACCGTTATACATTTCATTTAGAATTTTCTTCATCTCAAATAAATACAATGAATGTACTCACCTTATAATCCTCGCTAATAAGATGAAATGATGTCGGCTACTCAGCAACTTTATCTTTGCCCTTTTTTTTATCTAGATTCAGAAGCTTGGTTATGATCTACACAAGCATCCATTAAAGACATATACCATAACAAATGTTAGTATATTCCCTAACATTAATACTTTAGTAATACTCAAAAGTACTATTATTTCAATTTCTATAACAATTTCAACATATCTTATAGTTCCAGGCTCAATAGTATCGGTACCTCTACCATGGTATCGATACTTCTATACTATGGTATCGATACTTCTATACTATGGTATTGATACCCCCTTTCAGTATCAATACCATTTCTACATTCTTTAATTCATGGTATCGATACCTTTCTCTCAGTATCGATACTACTATACTATGGCATTGATACTCCCTTTCAGTATCGATACCATTTTGGAATCCATGGTATCGATACTTTTTTTAGTATCGATACCCTATCAGTATCGATACTAATTGCATCAGTACCAATATTATTCATCACATTTCTACCCATTTAAACCTATAGTATCGATACTGTGCTATCAATACCGATACCCTTACCCAGATTCACCATTTTCATCCCGATTTTTACTAACTTTTCCTTTAAATCTCTTACTTTTACCTCCAACAATACTATTAAACTCTTCTTTACTTAACCCAACTAACTTTCCTTCATTTAGCCTCTTATAACTTCTAAAATCTCCAAAGAACATCTCAACTCGAGAATCGTACCACTTTTTCTAACATGTTTTTAATCATATCCAATTCTTCTAATCTCTTTTTCGCTCATTTGACAAGTCAAATATACTAATAATCCTTAATAAAAACTAATATATCAACATATCATTCAAAAACCCATTTCCCTAAATCTCAAATAAAACTTCCACCTCTTAGTATTAATATTCTTTAACCCTTCCTTAGGCTCACACATCACTTAATGTTATAAGAGCAAACTAGAATCGAAAGGAAGAAATAGCTAAATGAAGTTTACATTTTTCTATGGAGGAGAGCACAATCCACGGAAGGAAGAAGAAGAGGAGTAAGTAACTTAACTAAACTTTAACTTTCCCCTTTTTCTTAAATCCCTAATCTTTAAAAATGAGTTTTAATTTCATTTCATTCCAAAGGACCAAAATGCCCTTTTAATCATCATTTTCTTACTAATTGGTCTTACTCAAATCATTTCTTATACGTTAACATTTATTAAATTAAATCCTCAACTTTTTAAATTCTTTCAAAATAGTCACTGACCTACCTTTTGGGGTATTACAATTCTCTCTCTTAAGAAGTACCTGAAATAAAGATGTGTGGAAATTGCTTTCTCAAGTCCTCATCTCTTTCCCAAGTAACATCTTCTACCTTATGATTATGCTATATCACTTTAACTAACATATTCTTTTTTGTGCATTTAATTGTTTTCCTTAGCCATGATCCGTACTGGTTTTCCTCATAAGTTTAATCTGGTCGGATTTCTATCTCTTTCGACGTGATGATATGGGATAGATTTGATCTATACCTTCTAAGCATCGATACGTGGAAAACATTGTGGATCTTGTCCATATCCGAAGGCGATTCTAATTGATAAGCTACGAGTTCAACCCTTTCCAAGATCTCATAAGGTCCAATAAACCTTAGACTCAACTTTCCTTTGTGAATCTCAAAACTTTCTTCCAGGGCGACACTTTTAGAAATATCTTATCTCCCACTTGAAATTCAATTTATTTTATTTTCAAATCTGCATAAGACTTCTGGCGGTCGGAGGCTATCTTTAGATTACCTTGGATAATTTTCACTTTATCCTCCATTTTGTTAATCAACTCCGAGTCAACTAGGTCTCAGTCTTTTAGTTCAAACCAATTTAATGGTGTTCGACACTTTCTCTAATACAAAGCTTCATACGAGGCCATTTTAATACTTGATTGGTAACTGTTGTTATACACAAATTCCGCTAAAGGAAAATACCTTTCCCATGATCCTTTAAACTCAATCACACATGCCCTTAGCATATCATCTAGTATTGGATAGCTCGTTCTGACTGCCCATCTGTCTGCGGATGAAAAGCTGTGCTGAAGTTTAATCGAGTACTCAATGCCTCATGTAACGACTTCCAAAATATTGAACTAAACCTTAGGTCTCGATCGGACACTATTGATATAGGAACTCCATGCAGTCTGAATATCTCTTTTATATACAACTCCGCATACTTATCCATCAAGTAATCTACTAGAACTGGAATAAAATGAGCTATCTTGGTCAGTCGATCTACAATTACCCATATGGAGTCCTTTTTACCTGGTGACAAAGGTAGCCCTGAAACAAAATCCATTGTAACTCGTTCCCATTTCAATTCAGGAATAAATATCGGTTGTAACAAACCAGATGGCACTTGATGTTCAGATTTCACTTGCTGGCATGTCAAACATTTTGCCACAAACTCCGATACAACTATTTTTATTCCAAGCCACCAATAATGACTTTTTAAATCCTGATATATCTTATTCCCACCTGGGTGCATCATTAAAGGACTAAAATGTGCCTCAATAAGAATATCTTTCTTCAATTCCTCATTATCAGGAATGTAAAGTTATCCCCGATAATATAAACATCAATTAGCCCTCATTTCGAAGTCTGTGGTTTCTTTTTTTTTCTATTTGTGCCATCCTTGCCAAACAGTTCTCATCTTGACCTTACAGCTCTTTTACCCGATCCAAAAGCATCGACTTTAACTTAAGTTCAGCAAACAAGGCACCTTCTTCCTTTAAAGACATATGCACATCCAAAGCCCGTAGAGCATAAAAAATCTTTTGGCTAAGTGCATCCGCTACGACATTCGCCTTTCTGGGATGATAATCAATAATTAAATTGTAATATTTTAAAATCTCGATCCATCTTCTTTGACTCAAGTTCATTTCTTTTTGAGTCAACAGGTACTTTAGACTTTTTTGATCTGTACAAATATGGCACCGCTCACCATACATATAATGACGCCAGGATTTTAAGGCAAACACAACTGTTGTCAATTCCAAATTGTGTGTCGGTAATTTTTCTCGTGATTCTTCAACTGTCTTGAGGCATAAGCCATAACTTTTCCATCTTTCATCAGTACACACCCCAATCATTATGGGATGCATCACTAAAACTACATAATATTTACCTGACTTAGGTTGTAAGAGCACAGGGGCCTCTGTTATTATTCTCTTGAGCCTTTCAAAACTTTCTTGGCATTTCTCTGTCCAAACAAAAGGTACATCCTTTCGTAACAACTTAGTTAGCGACAACACTAACATTGAAAAGTTCTTCATGAACCTTCTATAATAACCATCAAGCCCCAAGAAACTCTAAACTTTAAAACATTCTTTAGGGGTTTCCAATCCACTATAGCTTGGATCTATTGAGGATCTACTCTTATACCCTCTATGGAGATTATATGAACATGGAAAACAATCTCTTCTAACCAAAATTCGTACTTGGATAATTTGGCATACAACTTCTTCTCGCGAAGTATATGAAGAACCACTCGAAGATGAGCATTATGTTCTTCTCTTGACTTGGAATACACCAAAATATCATCTATAAATACCACCACGAATTGATCCAAGTAAGGTTGGAATACTCGTTCATCAAGTCCATAAATGTGTAGGAGCATTAGTCAATCCAAATGGCATCACTACAAATTCATAGTGCCCATATCGAGTCCAAAAAGTTTCTTTGAAATATTATCCTCTTTGATCTTTAATTGATGATACCCCGACCTTAGATCTATATTATAAAACACCGTTACTCATTTCAGTTGATCAAACATATCATCTATCCTTCGAAGAGGATACTTGTTCTTTATCGTTACTTTATTTAACTGATGGTAATCGATGCATAATCGTATATATCCGTTATTCTTTTTCACAAACAGCACAGGTGCTCCCCAAGGAGAAACACTGGGTCTTATAAATCCCTTATCGAGTAACTCTTGTAGTTGGGCTTTTATTTCTCTTAATTCAGTCGGAGCCATAGAAACAGGTTTGGTGCCCGGGTAAACCTCAATCCTGAATTCTACTTCACGATGGAGAGGTAATCCCGGTAACTCCTTGGGAAAAACATCCAGAAATTCCCTAATTGTGAGGATATCATTTACTCTAACTTCCAATATTCAAGTGTTATCACATTGACTAGAAAAACTATTCGCCAATCACTACGATTTCTGAGCCTTCTGCATCTTTTAGAAAAAATTATTTCATGAGAAAATCGATCCATCCATAATGTGGAGACAACCAATCCATTCCAAAAATAATTTCAAATTCATCAAAGGGCAACTATATCAAGTTTACCGATAATACAATCCCTTGGATCTTTATAGAGCATTTTCTACATACCCGAGTTACTCTCACACTGTGAGCCATAGGGTTTACTGCTCTCATCTCACTAACAATTGGTTCTAAAGGAATTCCTCTAGATCTAACCAACTTTGTACTAATGTATGAGTTTGTAGAACCAGGGTCAACTAACACAAATACAAGCTCATAAAAATATATGGAAATTACCTGTTATGATTTTGGGGTCATCCCTATCCTTATTAGTCTCAATGTTGTAAATTATAGCGACTCCTTGAGTCTCTTGTATCTGGATTAAATCAGATTGTCCCCTGGATCTACCCTTTCCTCTGCTTTTGTTAGAGGGTGCCATCGATCTTTCAGATTGCACCGAATTCTCCCCAGATTCTTTAGTACATTTTCGGGCAAAATGACCCGTCTTGCCACATTGGAAACAAGCTCTACTAAGAAGTCTGCATGCTCTATGGTGAAATTTACCACATGTTTGACATGGTGTCCTTTCCGCCAATGCTCTACCTGAGCTAGCAGCAAAAGACATGGATTGTTTATTTTTTGTGAAGCTGCCGTAGAACTCTCTCTATCAGTATATCTGGAACTCGAGCCTTTTCCTCTTTTAATATGATGGGGAGTTGAAGGCATTCCCACTCTTTTCCCAGTATGAAAACTCTGTTCCGCCGCTGAGGTCTCTTCTTGAGTTCTTTCAATAGCCTTGGCTCGGTTTATGACTTCTTGCAAACTTGGCAAGTTCAAGGCTAACATCATCTCTTTCAAATTTGGCCATAAACCCTCTATAAACCAATCATGTCATGCTTTATCATTTGGAACCACTTCAGTAGCAAAATGGCTCAACTTGTTATACTCAGCCTCGAAATCATGCACGGCTCGATCACCTTGTTTCAAATTAAGGAACTTTAACAACATTGCCGGTTTGAACTGCTCACCCACATACTTGTCCTTGAATTCTTCCAGGAAGAATTGTCCGGTCAATTGCTCTGGTGGTGCATACATCGTAGTATTTGACCACCATACTCGAGCTGATCCTCTAAGCAAAGATAAACTCCACCTAACTTTTTTGGATACAAGCAATGAAGACTTTCGAGCATTATTATAACATCATTTAGCCATAAGTCAACCTCCATAAAACCCTCACCTATTTTTCCCAGAACTCTGGAGCTCCCAAGCTCTTCAACTTTTTGGAATCAACATCCACGGTGCTGGAGGAGTAGGGGGAGGTTAAAATTGAGTTAGTATGGCGTTAAGAGCTTGCATAAATTTTCAAACTCATGCACATGTATCCCCTGATACACAGGCGCACTAGCATTTTTAGATGGGATCGTTGTTCACTATTAGCTTCATAACTTTCACTACCAGTTCCTTCTCTCATCTCTTGTTCCCCCACTCTTCACGAGTTCAAAGATTCTGACATCTATTAAGACATACATAATAATAACGCTAAAATTAGTAAGGAGTGTCATCAATCATACTCTAATGACACCATATCAGTAACATTGACAATCTAAATAGCATGTAATCCCTTTTCTATTTTCAAATAAAATCAGTTTCAGATGAGAATAGGCTAATCTGTAGCTCTGATACCAATAAATGTAACACCCATCTCTCGTATACCTTTTCGTACACGAGATACATATGTCACATCACTTTTTAAAATATTCCCTCATTTAAAAACCGTAAAATTTTGTTTCCATATTTCTTAA
The DNA here is from genome assembly GCF_006381635.1 of Hibiscus syriacus. NCBI lineage: Eukaryota > Viridiplantae > Streptophyta > Magnoliopsida > Malvales > Malvaceae > Hibiscus > Hibiscus syriacus. Next base: position 1,021,655 of record NW_024061878.1, on the reverse strand, counting down.
AACATAACATTTGTTTTATGTACAAAAAAACATTAATTTGAATATGTTACGAGGTTTTACTTAAATATAATTCAAAGCATTTTTTGTACTTTAAGTACATGCCAACTAAGTTTTTCAAAATAACCCAGATTATCCTATTGTTACTGACGAGTTAACCTTAATCAATGATAGCTGTTGCTACTGCTGCACTCCTTACTCGTCTAAACTCTACCTTCACCTACGCGTGAAATCAACACACATTAAATATTTACTTAGTGAAACATAATATTATAAAGAAACATTAATGTATACATAAGTATATCATGATTTCTTGGTTCCGAACTAATTCATATCATCCATAAAGATTAGATAAGTCCCTATTATCTAAACCAAATTTCTTTCATACTATCATCATAAACATTCTTAGAATGTCCAACATACCTTTCTTTCTGTACATTTTCCCATTATTATTTAGTAATTATTCATTATTTTCATTTATGACACCCTTTCATGCCTCTAATGCACCGTTATGCATTTCATTTATGGCATACTTTCATGCATTTAATGCACCGTTATCCATTTCATTTAGAATCTTCTTCATCTCAAATAAATACAATAAATGTACTCACCTTATAATCCTCGCTAATAAGATGAGATGATGTCGGCTACTCAGCAACATTATATTTTCTCTTTTTCTTACTAGATTCAGAAGATTGATTATGATCTACACCAACATCCATTAAAGACATATACCATAACAAATGTTAGCATATTCCCTAACATTTATACTTTAGTAATACTCAAAAGTACTATTATTTCAATTTCTATAAGAATTTCAACCTATCTTATAGTTTCAGGCTCAATAGTATTGGTACCTCTACCATGGTAGCGATACTTCTATACTATGGTACGATACCCCCTTTCAGTATCGATACCATTTCTACATTTTATAATTCATAGAATCAATACATTTCTCTCAATATGGATACTACTATACTATGGTACCGATACTCCCTTTCAGTATCGATACCATTTTGGTATTCTAGAATCCATGGTGTCGATACTTGTTTTTAGTATCGATACCTTATCAGTACCGATACTGTTCATCTTATTTCTACTCATTTAAACCTATAGTATCGATATTGTTCTATCAGTACCGATACCCTTACCCAGATTCACCATATTTCAGCCCGATTTTTACTAACTTCCCTTAAATCTCTACTTTTACCTCAACAATACTATTAAACTCTTCTTTACTTAACCTAACTAACTTTCCTTCATTTAGCCTCTTATAACTTCTAAAATCTCCAAAGAATATCTTAACTCAAGAATCGTACCACTTTTTCTAACATGTTTTTCATCATATCCAATGCTTCTAATCTCTTATTCACTCATTTGACAAGTCAAATATACTAATAATACTTAATAAAAACTAATATATCAACATATCATTCAAAAACCCATTTCCCTAAATCTCAAATAAAACTTCCACCTCTTAGCTTTAATCTTATTTAACCCTTCCTTAGGCTTACATATCACTTAATGTTGCAAGAGCAAACCATATTCGGAAGGAAGAAATAGCTAAATGAAGTTTACCTTTTTCTATGGAGGAGAACACAACCCACAGAAGGAAGAAAAAGAGGGGTAAGTAACTTAGCTAAACTTTAACTTCCCCTTTTTCTTAAATCCCTAATCTTTAAAAATAAGTTTTAATTTCATTTCATTCCAAAGGACCAAAATGCAATTTCAATCATTATTTTCTTACTAATTGGTCTTACTCAAATCATTTCTTATACTTTAACATTTATTAAATAGTCATTGACCTACCTTTTCGGGGTATTACAGAAGACAAGTTCCGGATGATTTAAAGTTATAAGATCAACCAAGAGTTATAAAGGGCTTTGCTTTAACTGAGTGAGACCAAGGTGAGTGCATACTATTATATTTATTGTTTTATGGAAAGAAGACTTGCGATGAGTCTATTTCCAATATTTTGATTAAAACAATGTTTTGAGAGTTTATTAAATGTTATGAATACATGTTTATATGAATATAAGCATTGTTGTGAATCGGTTATTACGTGAACATGCACTGTTTATATTTCATACTATGTGATATTGATCTATGTGATTATATGAATATGTGATATAAGCTATGTGAAATGTATAAATGGTAAAGTCCAAAAGTTGTGATATAAGAGATAAAGGTATAATTGACATGCCAAGAGTCGAGGGTTTCACTCGGTTATTCGGGATAATTCTACGTGGTCCTTCAGGACATAATCTACGCGGTCTTTCGGGACATTTCTATGTGGTCCTTCAGGACATTTCTACGTGGCACTTCGGTGCATATTCTACGCGGCACTTCGATGCAATTCTATGTGGCAGTTTCGACTGCAACCCAGTGCACAACCTCAACGCACTCACATACCTCGAGTTCTTAGTTATATACCATGGGCTATTAAAAGAGATGACATGAATGAACAGTGCATGATGTTATATGTTTTTGTTTTGTGAAATGTATTATGGTTTCTTTATTCTTTGGTGTTTTATAAAAGCTAAGTATAAGATTAAATGTTTTAATGTTTTATTACGCACTTTATTGCCTCACTAAGTTAAAGACTTAGCGTGTGAGTGTTTTACACGTAGGTTCAAAAAAGTCAGAAGAACAAAACTAGGACAAGTTAAGATATCATATCTCTACTAAAGATCAGATCAGAAATGATTTAAATAGTATGTCATTTTGTTGTACTAAATGTTATTGGCATGTAATTAAATTTTTAAATCGCATATGCTCTGATCAGATTTTGTAAACATACTTGATTGTATTTATGTAAATTATTAAGTTTTTATTTTAAATTTTAGTTTGAATTTTTGTAATTATTTTCATTTAAGGGTTCCACCATTTTGATACAAATAAATTTTAAATTTTCAACTACTTTTTAAAAGTAAATGATTTGAAAAGTCAATGTGACACCTGGGATTCGTATCCGGGTCGGATAGGTGTTGGGGTGTTACATTTAATGGTATCAGAGCTATGATTTAGCCGATTCTAGGCTTAAACTGAAGTCATTTGTGTTTTCAAAAGTATACATGCCAACGAATAAGTGAAAAATTAAGTAATGAGTATGTTGTCATTGCTAATAGAGTTAAATGATTATATCTTATTAGATGTCTAACTACGAGGGCTCCCGAAGTGAAGAGGGAGATGAAGGATATGAGAGTAGTAGTAATTCACCTACCCTGGCCAAGCAAGGTGAATAACAGGCACCTCAAAGAGTGCTTGTACAAGATCAGAGAGTGCTTTTCAGGAAGTTGGACGCTATTCTAACGCGTTTCCAACTCCATGCTCCCTCAACTCCTAAAGTGAATATAGAAAAAAAGTTGAAAGGGTTAGGAGCACCCGAGTTCAAAGGTGAAGTTGAGGAAGGTCCTATACTGCAGACCTTTGGTTTAATGACGTTAAGATCATGTTAAAGGGTCTTCAGTGCTCTGAAGTAGAGAAGTTAGAAGGAGCAGTCTCGTTGCTATGAGGGTAAGCTCAGGTTGGTGGACTAATGTTACTATGAGAATATCAAGTGACCAAGTAACGTAGTCATTATTTCTAGAAGAGTTTAAGAAGAAGTACATTGGTGATAGTTTATTAGGCAAATGAAGCAAGAATTTATGAGTTTGAAGAAAGGGAATCGTACCGTGTATGAGTATGAGTGCGAGTTTAACAAGTTGAGTATATTTGTTACCGAGCTAGTTCAGACTGAAAATGATGCATGTGATTGGTTTGTAGAGGAATTACACTCCAGACTGAAAGAGTTATTGATAGTTTTAAATCTGTCCTAGTTTCAAGAAGGGTTTAATCATGCTAAAGCTCTTGAGAGAGTTCAAAATGAGAGGTTTGGAGGGAAAAAAGTTCAGATGACTAAGAGAGCTGGTGCTTCATCGAGCTCAACACCATCAAAGAGAGGTAGAGATTTCATTTTTCGATCTCAGACTAGATCTGAATCAACTGCATCCTCTTACAGAGGATCAAATCCGATGAGAGCAAGACCGACTCAATCAATAAGGTCTTAAGCTGGAAGATCAAATTAATGTCAATTGAGGTAGTTCAGCATTGTGGGAAGAATCATACCAGAGTATGTCAAATGGTCTTCGGAACATGCTTTAGATGTGGGGACACCGAACATTTTATCTGGGACTACCCTTGATAAATGGAGAGGTTGCACAAACTGAGCGATTTGCTACGGTGCCTCAGAGAATTAGAGGAAGAGGTAGAGGAAGAAGTCAGTCTGAGTCATCCACTCAACATGAGATGCGTTCAATAGCTCGGGTCTACAATATTAAGACTAATGAAGATCACGATTATCCAGAGATTATTGCAGGTACTTTTCAGTTATTTAATAAGTTTGTTTTAGTTTTGATAGATATGGGATCAACCTATTCTTATATTAGTAGCAAATTGGTGAGAGAATTGAAAATCCAATTAGAAGCTATAAGTAACGATGTGATAATGACTAACCCTTTAGGGTATAGTGCTCAGGTTAATCAGTTGTGTCGAGGGTATCCTATAAGGATTCAGAGAATTGAATTCCCTGCAAATCTGATGGAATTACCCTTTGACGAGTTTGAGGTTATCTTGGGAATGAATTGGTTGTATCTCTATCATGCTAATGTAGACTGTAGATTGAAGAGGGTAACTTTGATAAGTCCTGATGGATTAGAAGTTATTGTGATCAGTGAAAGATTTAATCCATTAGCTAATGTAATATTTGTGATGTCGGCTAAAAAGTTATTGTTACAAGAATGTCAAGCTTTCACTGCCAATGTGATTGACACTCGAGTCAATGAGAGAGGACTAAAGGATATCCCAATGATTAGAGAATTTCCAGATGTTTTTCCCACTGAGTTGACAGGATTACCTCCTGATAGGGGAGGTTGAGTTTCAAATTGAGGTAATGCCTGGAACAACATCAATTGCAATGGCTCCTTACCGACCGAAGGAACTGGGTGAGTTAAAGACTCAGTTGAAAGAGTTATTGGATAAAGGATTCATCAGACTGAGTGTGTCACCTTGGGGAGCTCCAGTTTTATTTGTAAAAAAGAAAGATGGTTCGATGCGTCTCTGTATTGATTATCGACAACTCAATAAGGTGACCATAAAGAAAAAGTATCATCTCCCTAGAATCGATGATTTGTTTGATCAGTTAAAAGGAGATTCGATATTCTCTAAGATTGATTTGCGTTCTGGTTATCGTCAATTGAATAATCAATAAATAGACATTCCAAAGATATCTTTTAGGATGAGATATGGTTATTATGAATTTGTAGTTATGTCGTTTGGGTTGACTAATGCACATCTTGCGTTTATGGACCTCATGAATATAGTATTCCAACCCTATCTCGATCAATTCATGGTTGTCTTTATTGATGATATCTTAGTGTATTCAAAGTCCAATGAAAAGTATGATGCATACCTTAGAGTAGTTCTTCAAATTCTATGAGACAAGAAGTTTTATGATAAATTGTCTAAGTGTGAATTTTGGCTAACTGAAGTGACATTCCTTGGACATGTAGTATCGGCAGAGGGGATTCGGGTAGATCCTTAGAAGATAAAAGATGTATTAGATTAGGAAATTCCAAAGAATGTGTCAGAAGTTTGGAGTTTTCTAGGTCTTGTAGGTTATTATCGAAGGTTCGTTAAGAACTTTTCGATGATATCTTTGCCTTTGACCAAATTGTTAAGGAAATATGCATATTTTTCTTGGACCACTAATGTCAAAAGAGTTTTGAATTGAAGCAAATTTTAACGGAAGCTCTGGTTTTAGTATAATCAGAATCTGGAAAGAATTATATGGTTTACAATGACGTCCCATAGTGGATCGGGATGTGTATTGATGCAAGAAGGTAAAGTGGTGGCATATGCATTGAGACAACTGAAACCGCACGAGAAAAACTATCCGATACATGATTTGGAGTTAGCTGCAGTGGTGTTCACTTTAAAGATATGGTGTTGCTACGTATATGGTGAGCGTTGCTACATTTACACGGATCACAAGAGTTTGAAGTATCTGATGACTCAAAAAGAGCTAAACTTGAGACAACGAAGATGGATTGAGCTTCTCAAGGACTATGATGTAGTAATTGATTTTCACTTTAGAAAAACAAATGTGGTAGCTGAAGCTTGAGTCGGAAGACATTCTCAGCTTTACGAGCTTTAGATGTGAGATTGTCATTAAATGGAGATGATGCATTACTTGCAGATTTAAAGTTTAAGCCGACGTTATTAGATCGAGTTAAAGATTTACAACGTAACGATGATAAGTGTTTGAATAGAAAAGAGAAAGTGAAAATGAAGGAATAAATATTTTGAAGTTAAGCTCGATGGCAATTTGTATTATCGTGGGAGGCTTGTGATTACAGATGATGAAGAGTTGAAGAATGACTTGTTGTCAGAAACTCATTATAGTCCGTTGACTATGCACCCAGGTGGAAACAAGATGTATATGGATCTTAAAAGTCGTTATTGGTGGCCTAGAATGAAAAGAAGTATCATAGAATTTGTGTCCAAGTGTTTGACGTGTTAGCAAGTAAAAGCTGAACATCAGGTTCCTTCAGGATTGCTGCAACCAATATCCATTCCTTAGTGGAAATAGGAGAATGTTATGATGGATTTCGTAACGGGGTTACCCTTGACTCTAAACAAAAGAGACTGAATTTGGGTGATAGTTAATCGATTGACCAAGTTAGCACATTTTATTCTCGTCCGAGTTGATTTCTCTATGGACAAGTATGCTAATTTGTACATCAAAGAGATTGTTCGACTACATGGTGTGCCTGTTTCGATAGTGTCTGATCGAGATCCACAATTTACTTCAAGATTTTGGAAGACTTTCTATGGGGCTTTAGGGACTCGATTGAACTTTAGTATGACTTTTCACCCTCAGACAGATGGGCAGTCAGAGTGGATTATCCAAGTCTTGGAAGATATGCTAAGAGCTTATTTTATCGACTGCAAAGGATCTTGGGAGAAGTATTTACCTCTTGCAAAATTTGCTTACAATAATAGCTACCAGTCGAGCATTAAGATGGCTCTCTATGAAGCTTTATAAGGGAGAAAGTATCGTAGACCATTGAATTGGTACGAGCTCAAGGATCGGGATGTTCTTGGTCCTGACTTGATCAAGGAGGTAGAAGAGAAAGTTCAGGTGATTCAACATAATCTTAAAGTGGCAGCCGATAGACAGAAGTCATATGCGGATTTAAAGAGAAAGGATATTGAGCTTGATGTTGAGAAAAAGTATTTCTGAAAGCCTCTCCTTGGAAGAAAGTATTACGTTTTGGCCGAAAAGGAAAACTTAGCCCCATATTTATTGGCCCGTACGAGATTGTTAAGAGAGCAGGACCAGTGGCATATCAGTTAGCTTTGCCACCGGAAATGGAGATGATTCATGGTGTTTTCCATGTTTCCATGCTTAGAATATATCGATCCGATCCTTCTCATATCATTACACCGGAAGAGATTGAAATTCAACCAGATTTGACTTATAAAGAAGAACCGGTGAAAATTTTAAGTCATGGAGTTAAGGAACTTAGGAACAAGAAAATTCTGTTAGTCAAAGTTTTATGGAGAACACAAAGTAATAGAAGTAACAAGGGAATGTGAGGATGATATGCATAGACAATTTCCCCATCTCTTTGTGCAGTGAAAATTCAAGGACAAATTTTCTTAAGGGGATTTGTAACATCACAAACAACGAGCTAGCGATTAAAGTGTAAGATTTTAAAATTTCATGATTTATTTTGATAAATTGAAAAGTTCATGGATTTAATTAGAAATTATTGGTGTAGGTTTGATTAGTAAAGATTGAAATATAGAAGGGTATAATGGTCTTTAGACAAGGAAATGAATTTAAAATTCATTAATGGTGTTTTATAAACACGTGGAGAAGAAGAAAAGAGGAAATATAAAATTATCTCTTCTTCATCCTTTCTTCCTCCTCTCCACCGTGAGTTCTTGGTTAAGGTAAGAAATCTTTAGCTTAATTATTTTTGTAATTTTTTATTGGTTTTGAATCTTGCGGGTGTTAGGGAAGCTTGAAAAAGTTTAAAGAGAAGTAAAAATTAAAGGATGGATAAGTTATTGGTGAATTTGTAAAAAGGGTTTTTGAGAGAACTTATGAGAAATGATTAGTAAATGGAGTTTGAAACTATATTTGACTTGTCATAAGCTAGAATAAGAAATTTAAGTTGTTGGAAATGGATTTGGGATATGTTGATTAATTGGGATGATTTTTGGTTTCAAGTGATTATGTGGGATTTTTTTAGGTTTACGTGTGTTAAAGTGATATAAGTTGGTTTTAACATGAGTAGTTGAGTTTAAAGACCTGAAATGAGTTAAAAGTGTGTGGTTTAGGTAAGTTTTGGTAAATTTTTTAGTTGAAATGGGTAATTTTTGGGTAAGGGTATCAGTACTAGATGAACAATACCGATACTTCAAATCAAAAATAGGTGAATTATGGGTTTGAGTATCGATATTGGACGAACAATATCGATACTATAAGATGAAATTGTATGAATCCTTAGAACAATATCGATGCCGAAGGAGTAGCATCGATACTGAAGGTGTCGATACTATTGGATAAGTATCGATTCCATTTCTAGAAGACAAATTCCAAAATTTAGATTGGGTATCGATACTGAAGGATATTATCAATACCATAGTGAGGTAGTATCGGTACTGGGCCTAGGGTACCGATACTATTTAGATTGAAATTATGAATTAGGTGTTTCATTTAGCTTAAGTTTTGAGGATTGATTAATATTAATATGAACTTCGATATTCATTTCGATCATATTATTGTGTAGATATTGAACGAAGGCAATTTCCGGACAATTCTAAGTTATAAGATCGACCAAGAGTGATAAGGGTTTTGCTTTGACTGAGTGAGGCCAAGGTGAATGCATACTATTGTATATATATATATATATATTGTTTTATAAAAAGAAGACTTGCGATGAGACTATTTTCAATGTTTTGATTAAAATAATGTTTTGAAAGTTTATTAAATTTTATGAATACATGTTTATATGAATATCAACATAGTTGTGATTATATTAGTATGTGAACATGCACTATTTATATTTCATACTATGTGATATTGATCTATGTGATTATATGAATATGTGATATAAGCTATGTGAAATGTATAAATGATTAAGCCCAAAAGTATGTGATATGAGATCTAAAAGTATAATTGGCATGCCAAGAGTCGAGGGTTCTACGCGGTCCTTCGGGACAATTCTACTTGGTCCTTTAGGACATATTCTACGTGATCCTTCATGATATTTCTATGTGGTCCTTTGGGAAATTTCTACGTGGCACTTCAGTGCGTATTCTACGTGGCACTTCGGTGCAATTCTATGTGGCAGTTTCAACTGCAACCCAGTGCACAACCTCAATGCACTCACATACCTTGAGTTCTCAGTTATATACCATAGGCTATTAAAAGATACGACATGAATGAATAGTGAATGATGTTATATGGTTTTTAATGTATTATAGTTTCTTTATTCTATGATGTTTTATAAAAGATAAGTATAAGATTAAATGATGATTTATTACACACTTTATTGCCTTACTAAGTCATAGACTTAGCGTGTGAGTGTTTCACATTTAGGTTCAAAGAAGCCGAAAGAACAAAGCTAGGACAAGTTAGATACAGGTTAGGGTATTACATCTAGCATCTTCACTTCTCTAATGTTCACTGATATAATGAAGTAGCTTTTATGCTCATCTTCTGGAAGTGCTCTCCAATTCTCAGCTCTAGTGAATGCCTTTGGGTTGCATGGTGCCATATCAAGAGATTTAAGATCACTTCATATTTATTAACTACACAATCTTCATATCCGAGCCTTTTTTTAGGTTTCTAACTCAAATCCTCCTTTGGTTTCAAAATTTTACGTCTTGAACCCCCTCTTTGTCCATTTTTCTATCATGCTTTAAAGATTTTAGAAAACCTTTTGCAAAAAAAAATTATTCCTGAGAGGTGGAATGAAATATGAAGATAGTATGTTCTGTTTAGAACTCAAGTATGATTAGAAAGAACTTTTTAGGCACGTAATGTAGGCTATGGTTCATGGCTACGAAAGAAATGGATAAATAGGCCCAAACAAGTGTTTAAGGGTGATCGAACCAAGGATCAATTCATTCTGATGCTTTTAATCTTGCTTATCATATTTGAATCTGGTTGCCACTTGTCTTTTATTTTCATTCTTTTTTGGATACCTCTAGACTGCCCATTTTTGGGTTTTCACCTTAGAGTTCATCTCTATTTTCTATATCTTCGACATTTCTCACTCTTCTTGTTAAATCTAGATCTTTGAACCATTTATACTTGATCAACCTTGTGGCTTGAGGCTCAATGTGTCATTTATCTTGAAGTACTTGATATATTCTCTTTATTTTTATCCTTTTTTTTCCTCTTTTTTCGCTATCTTTTTTCGTTATCTTTTTTCTCTTTTTCTTTATTTTTTATTTTTATTTTTCTATCTTCTTTTCTTTTTTTTTTGTCTTGAATATGAATTTATTGGATGAGTTTAGGACTTCAATTGCTTTGAACACCTTCTTGTCCTCTTTATTTCTTGCATTTGGAACTTCTTTCATTGTTCTCGACTGTATTTGATCTCCGAGCACTTTGTATTTGATATACCTTGTGGTTCCTTGTTATTCCTCTTTATTTCACAGAGACTTGCCCCTGTAATAAAACATGGATTGACGGTCTTTACTCATGCGAGCATATATCTTTCACATTTTCCCCCAGTGTAGACTTGTGACGCTATCCTGTGACATTATTAGCAATTCATCAGGAAAGATTATCACTTATCTCATGCTGAGGGCGATAAGCATCACCAGACAAATTATTTTCCCCATCCACTAATCCATGTTCTCTAGAAGATTACATCACAGAGCTATAAGTCCCATTAAGGTGTATTATGGGAATGAACAAGTCCACCACCTGCACTCTGGTTATACCATGATACTGGCTCAAGTCTTGATACATCATTGCTACTTCTTCCATGTCGATCATTTTCCTTGTCAGGATTATATCCTTCAGAAGATTACTGAACATGAAATTGAGAACTTATAGGCACAAAATAAGACATTGGAAGAAATTCTACATTTGTAAGCCTTTCATATGTGGTAACATTGGTTACAGGATTCCAAAAATAGAGATAACCAGTTTTACTATCAACCAAACCTTTCCATGGTTCGGGAAGAGTGGGATACAACAGTGCGTATCTTGGAGCAGCAGAAGAGACAATTGTTGTACAAGTCATTGTAAGAAAATGCACCAACAAAAATCCTTGAGTCCATCCCGATGATGTTTATTTCTTCCAGTAAAGTTGTTACACGGGATGTCATCGACAACAAGGTCGAATATGCCAAATCTACTCATCAATTGCTCTCACCGATCACTATTTAGTTCTTGCGCATCTGTTTTCAAAGGTATGCCAAGACAGTAGAAGTCAACCTCTGCACTACTGATCCCAGAGAAAAGATACAGGACATTGATACCACCGGTGAACATGTCTCTAGCATATCCTCCTCCTCATGTATGGTTTTTGGGGAAACCTAGAAGCATTTTCACCTTATCAGGTTCAAGTGGAATACTTTATTCCTTCCAACCCATACCAGATTCCATTTTCGGCACTTATCAAGAACATACTTCTGGATACTCGAAGGTGGCTCATCGTCATAAGCTTCAAGAGCCTTACGGATCCTTTCTGTTAATTTGGCACTTCCTGTACATATTTGTAAATAGTTCAATTTTGTTCTTAGATCCCAGGAAGGCCACCATTTTTTTGTTAATGGAAAAGCATCATGTATGGTGCGTGGAGGAAGCGAAATAAGAGGAAATATGTTCCCAATTGGCAGATTATGAATGTAGCCCCTTTTTCGTGTAGCATCATAAAAATACTTCGAATCTATAAATTCTGGCTTTACATCGTATAAGTGCCGTAACATTCCGGTCCAAACATCAACTAGAGCAAGTGCCATGTTCTTGTAGTAGAAATAAGGAGGCCCAATAGCATCTTTTGGAAGTGTTCTTTGAGTTATCTGATTTGATTTGATAGGAACCCCAAAACCAATCATTAGATTTGGAAGATGAACGACATGATCATCTTCATTAAGAAGCTTCTTTTCAAGCTTCCTCTGCTTCTTCCTTTTCCAAAAATCATAGCCCAAGTTTCGTCTTTTCTTGTAATTAGGGTCATTGCATAATGGCTTCCCATCTTCTACCGGAAGAAGTGCGTCAGCAGCCTTAGCCATTTGAGCAGCACATATAAAATCTGTCAACTCTGCAATTGATGAATCCATATCACATCTCTCCATGGCTATTGAAGTCTCAACCTCTGAGTACCCCATTTTCATCAAGTATAACAGTTTATTCTCCTTATCATAATCAGAATTCAGGATTTCCTTGGTATTAGAAAAACTATCAATATCTGTGAAATCATCCTGAAAGACCGCTTCATAATCAGAGAAAAGTATATTCCAGAAATAACCTTCACTGAAAACAAGGTTCACTGTGTCAGCCTAGAATGAATTACCAAGCGATTTATACCACTCTGTCTGACTAAATCCCTCTAGATCCAAAAAAATGGGCACCTCATTCAGAATAGGCACATATCTCAAACATTTTCATCAAAATGATTGATTACTTCTTAAGTTTGTGATAACATGAAGAGAATTCCTCAAGTTACTTGACAACTGCTGTTTAGTGACATCAGAATGAGAGTATTCAAGATAAACATATTTGGGGCATTAATAAAGCCACAAGTACCCACAACAGTGCATTGTCAAAATTGGACCTCGTGGGGATCATGATATTCAATTTAAACAGACGTTAAGAGTGAACCAGAAATAGAATATTGGGGCATCTCAAAAGCCATTTCAGACAGAAATGATCCATGTGGGGCATTGTGAAGGCCCATGTCAGTATGAATATGGGCATTTTGAAAGCTCACATCAACAAGAAGTAAATGTTGGGGCATGCTGAAAGCCTATTTCAATCAGAAGTTGGAATATTAACATATTTTGAACGTTTGTATTAGCCAATGCTGGGGCATGCTGAAAACCCCTTTCAATAAGAATCAAGAATGTTGACGCATTTTGAACGCTTGTATCAGTAAATGTTAGAGCATGCTGAAGATCCATATAATCTTATGGAAAATTCATTGCTTTGAACAAATATTTCCAATAAGACAGAAAGGAATGAAGAATGAAAATGGTGAAACAGTGACAATCGAGCTGATTATACATAATTGCTTCGTTCATCAAACAGTTGCATTAGGGTCCTGATGTTGAACAAATATTTACTCAACAAGTATGGTTTCCAATACCCAATCTCCTTAACCATATGTCACATGACAACGTGTTCTTTGTTAAGATACATCATGGTTGCATGAATAAAGATGATTCCCATGTAGACCATTTGATCCAAGGTTAAGTTCCTCAAGATCTCAGCTTCGAGTTTAGTATTTTGTATGTCGGTGATGATTGGAAATTTTTATTTGAGATTCCTGGCAGTTAGTTTCAACCATATTGTTGGGGTTATGAAGCTGTTTTGCACATCAGTTTTTGTTTATTTGATGACATTGAATAAAGAGGCTCAACTTATGTTATTCTTATTCACGTTGTTACTGATGTTATTATTGCCAGTCAGACTGAACTGAGTTTTCATCGATTTGTTTTATCATGTGCATTTCATCTCCAACAAAAAAAATTCCATGAACCTCCTTCTATACATGGATCTTATAGCTGATGTGTTTCTACTTCCTACAATGCTCATTATGGAAGAAAACGTGATCGGTATCACACTTGCCTTGCTCAAGATGATATCCAGATTAGTTGGTATCTCTTATTCAATTTAGCATTAACATATTTTGTGAATTTGACCAACTCTTTGGTTATGAAACACGCCAACATCTCACTTGTATTTCTATTGAGTTTTGTTCTCAAGTGGTCTTGTGACATCATACAAAAGTTCTGAACACTATGAAGGAGCTTCCCTGACTAGAAATCTGTGCAGAAAACACAAGAAAGGATGAATGTTTGTCAAGTTCTTTATGAACATTTTGGAAAAAGCCACAGGAAAGGATGAATGTGTTGTCAAATGTTTTACGAACATTTGATCAGAAACCACATGAGGTGAAGAATGTGTTGTCAAATGTTTTACAAACCAGTTATTCTGATGCTGAACCAATGTTGTAGATCATATGGTGTTTCTATTTATTGATTCAAGATAAGGTTTTTCTTCTTCAATCCCAAGGCCAGAAGTGAGATATGATGAAGATTTCTTTCCCCAGAAGAGAAGCAGAAATTTTAAACAACAAGAAACTAGTAGAGCCAACTAAGATTGAACGACGAGCATATCTACATCTACATTCTTCAAAGATGGTAGATTATCTTCAAAAATATAGATTCTCTTTTCAAAGATGAAAGCTTTATTGGATTTCTACATAATTCCAAGCAAAGAAAGTTGGTTTTATCCAAGACGAAATGGGGCATCAAGGTCATAATTCTGATTACGACAAGAGTTATACAAATGAAACATTTTCTTCTGAGACTTTAATGCAAATGAAGCAAAGAAGACACAAAGATTGCCCTTCCAAATCAGAAATGCTAGCTTGAAATGACATTTTAACCAAGTGAAGGAATAGCAAGTTTGCCACTTTGAAATAAAAAATACATTCAACATTCATGCATCATATTTAGGCATTTGCAAAAATAGGGGCATTTTCATTCATTTTATCAATTTGAATATTTGACAGAATTTCAAAATTTTAGCAAAGATTCAAATCCATACACTCAATGGATCGACATTTCCAAAAGAATTCATAATGAGAAGAACTCATCTAAAGAAGGAAGAAGAAATTCATAATGAGAAGAACTTGTTCAACCTTTTTCTCGAATTCATCACTTGATGGATCAACATTGCCAGGTAGAGTTCATAATGAGAAGAACTCATCTGAAGAAGGAGAAGAAATTCATAATGAGAATAATTTGTTCAACCTTTTGCTTGAATTCATCACTCGATGGATCAAATTTTCCAGAGGAAGTTCATAATGAGAAGAACTCATTTGAAGAGGAAGAAGAAGTTCATAATGAGAAGAACTTGTTCAACCTTTTGCTTTACTCTATCATAGAAAGAGATAGATCAGCACCAACATTTCCAGATAAAGTTCATAATGAGAATAACTTATTTGAAGAGGAAGAAGAAGTTCATAATGAGAAGAACTTGTTCGACCTTAGCTTGATTCATCACCGATGGAGTTGAATGAAAGAAGAACCTCATTTGAGGGTCAACATTTTCATAGGAAGTTCATAATAAGAATAACTCATCTAAATAGGAAAAAGAAGTTCATAATGAGAAGAACTTGTTCAACCTTGCCTTAATTCATCACATATGAAGCTGAATCAACAACCCCTCTTTTGAAGATCATCATTTCCAGAAGCAGTTCATAATGAGAAGAATTCATCTGAAGAAGGAGAAGAAATCCATAATGAGAAGAATTTGTTCAACTTTTTGCTAGATTAAATCACAAAAAGAGATAAATTGCCATCCCCGTTGGAAAAGTTCATAATGAGAAGAACTAATCCCAAAAGAAGAACTTGTTCAATATTTCCATCTTAATTAAGAGAAGTCAACTGAACAAAAATTTATTGTCTTTTCGTCTTTTCCCTATTCTTGTTAACACAAGAATGTACAAAGAGGGGTAGCTATAGACACTAAATTTTTGGCCCGTTTTATTTTTATTATTATTATAATTATTATAATTGTTATAATTATTATAAAAATAATAATATTATTATTATATTTTTATTATTATTAATAAATATTATTATTACATATTATAGTCCCAAAATCATAGCCTGATTATAACTAGAACCAGTACACCAAAACCTAAAATCAAATTAAGGTTTCCCTCAGCTCCTAGCCGCCATTGCTTGCTGCTGTTGGATCTAATCTTGATCCAACGGCCCAAATGCTTCTATCCTGAAACCCTAGTGTATCATAACCCTAGGGACCACGCGACGCCGCCTCTACCAGATGCCACCTCCAGCCGTTGCCGACACTCTGACGCCACCTCGAAGAAACCTCTAGAACCACCAGCTGCCCCCCAAGTCACAGTTATGGGTGAGTCACCACATAGTTCGGTGACTCACCAAACTTCACTCGTATAACCGGTCCGACGAGAGCCTCATCGAGCTTATAAAATCGAACCTTCAAAGAACGGAAAAAGAACACAGCAACGAAGAACCCGAGAACAAAGAAAAGAGATACGGACAACCATAGACCAACAACAACCCACAGCCGCAAATAAAAGAAAAAAGAAGAGGAGGAGCTTACCATCAGAGATCTCAAACGACGACAGAAATCGTAGGAAACTGAAGGTAAAACTCTCGGTTTATTGTAGATCTAGAGTTATCGAGGGATGTTTAGGGGAAATAGAGGCCATATTCGGCCTTAGGATAAGAAAAAGGTGATTCGGGGATATTTTCACGAATTTCAACCACCATCCATGGTGGCCGGCGGCGGCGATCGGTGCCGGAACAAGGTGGCTAACAGTGGCCGGTTTCCCTCCGGTGAGGGAACTTAGAGAGAGGGGAGAGCGTTTTGAATCTCTCTCTTTTAGAGAAAGATTGAAAAAAAGAAAATGAAGGAAGATGGCCCTAGGGCCGGCCATTAAGGGGTTTATATACCCTTTCCCAAACGACGATGTTTTGGGAAGGTGTTTCTGTAATTTTTATTATGGGTAAATCCTTTCGCCATACCTGAAGTTTTGCAACTTTACAAATTGGTCACTAAATTCAATTTCTAATTATTCCAATTCAGCCTCTTAATTTATTTATTTTATAATTTAGTCACTGACTTACTTATATATAATTTTAGGTCAAATAACCGAAATAACCATTATAATTTTGTTAAATAATATTTTAGTCTTTAACAACATGTTTTAATTTGTTTTAATTTGATGTCCGAATTTTATATTATGTTTATTTTAATCATTAAATTAACAATAAGGTAAAATAGCATGTTCAGTCCCTGAAATTTTAAATAATTAATTATAAATTACGTAATAATTAATTTTTAAATAATTAATTAGGTAATAATATGTTATAAATTAATCATTAAGTTTAATACTTTCATTTATTGTTAGATATAAGTTTTATCATTTTTTTACTATAGTTTTAATTTATTTATTTTAATCATTGTTTAGTTATATTTTAATTTTATATGTTTATTTTGAATATATTTATTACTATTATTATTATTTAATCATATATATATATATAATAAATAATATTTATTTATTTTATTTATTTTCTATTAAAATCCTATTTATAAATTTATTTTTATAAATTACTTTTACATTAGTTTACTTATGTTTTAATATTTATTTTTTAATATTAAGAAATGGCAGTCTTAAAGCAACTAGATGTCCATTTTCTGATATATTTAAATAAATAAATATTTTACTTTTATAAATTATATATATTTTAATTATTTTTAGATAAATATTTTATTAATATTTATTTTTTTTAAATATTAAAAAAGAGCTGTCTTAAAGCACCTAGAAGTCATTTTCTATATTTCTAAGTAAATAAATATATATATATATATATATATATATATATATATATTCTTAAAATTATATTAATAAAATTGAAATAACATGATTATGAATTAAATATATTTTAAAATTTTTAAAATTTTCAAATAATAGAGACAATTTATAATTAATGAATACCAATTTTGGGCGTTGTGGGGGTGTTAATCCTTCCCCAAACGTAATCGATCACGAATCCCTTTTTGTTATTAAAAAGAACGAATTTTTGGTTAAAACGCAAACCATTTTATCTTTTAATTGATGTTTTCTTAAAAACTCTTTTAAAAGATAAGTTTTAGGTATTCGACCTACCTGACCCAAAAGGTCGATGGCGACTCCCAAAACATTTTTAAAAAAACCATTTATTCACATAAAAATTTTGTACCCAGGCGAAAACCGGTTACGACAATAGCCACACACTAAGGAAAGAAACATAGTTAATAATAAACCAATATACAATAACGAGATTAAAGCAAATACATGGAAAGAAAAATTATAAATTTAAAAGGTATGGAAAATGAGTCAAATTATTAAAAAAAATTAAAATGAAATTGGAAATGAAATTAAAGGGTATATTATTAAAAGTAGACATCGTACTATATGAGACATATACGCCTACTATATATAAAATACATTTAAACTATACACTTAGGATAATTTACATATATTTAATTAATAGAACCGAATATAAAGCATTTTAAATCAAAGCTTGCTAAAATAAAGGAATTTGTAACTTATGGAGGTTAAAAGTTAAAGTTACTTAAATTAGGATTTAAATAAATTAAGGGTCTAACAAATTAAGGACAACATCTAAATATTAAAAAGGAAATTAACACTAAAAAACCATTTAGGACTATAATAAATGTAATAAATTACAAAATCACAATGCAAATGCTCAAAAACATAAGATCTACTCATAAATAGCACATGTATTCAAGGACCAACAATAAGTGACTTTAAAATGTTGGAGCAAAATTGAAATTTAACAATGAAGATATCAAATTAATAAAAAATAAAATAAAAAAACGGTTTAAAATAAAATTTGGGAGAAAAATATTTATAAACATTGAAAAGTAGACTGAAATGGAAGCAGGAAGAAATTGGGGTGCTAAAATGAAAATAAAGAAATTATTTTAGTGACCAAAATGAAATGTTACAAAGTACAAGACCCTACCTGCGTGATTAGACCATGCACTGATTTTGAGGAAAACCCTAGTTCCTAAAATGATATAGTTTAGGATGGGATTTAAATACCCCATTATAAACCTTATGAAAACCCTAGCCCTCATTTTATTCTCTCCCCTTTCCATGCATCATTTTCTCCTCTATTCTCCCCTCACTTATTTTTTTCATCGAAGTGAAAGAAGAAAAAGCTTCTCTGGTCATCCTTGAATGACTCTGATAAGGGTTCGATGAACCCCTAAACACCTCTCTTTTAAATCCATAAACAAACCTAACCCAAATCCAACCTAACCCCTCACAATCTCTCAAAAATAAAACAAAAAAAGGTCACATTTGATGTTATGGAGGTCTCTCACCACAAGTGAAATGAAGACCTTTGAAACCAATGTAAAGCATCTCTCTTTTTCTTTTTATCGAAAGCCTTTCTTTTTTTCTCTGTTTTTTCTTCCCTAAAGCTCTCCTTTTTTCTTTTTAAAATCGGGTTCCTGCCTTTTTTTCAAATCTTTTTTTTGGTTTTTTTGGATCTCTCTTTTCTCCTTTTTCTGATCTAGTTCGAACTCCTTCCCCCGATTCTTCCTCCCTTTTTCTCATATTCTTTTTCTTTTTTTTTTCTCAAAATTGAGTCCCTACTTGTCCTCCCCTTCTCTTCTTTTTATGGTTCTGATGTCTCGTCCTTTTATTGTGGTTGCTTCATTTTTTTCTTCATGGTGGTTGGAGTTTGTTGAAGACAGAGGAGACATGATGGCTGAGGCTAGGATTGATCGATAGAAGAATGGGGATCCCAGATTTTTTGGGATCAATTGTTTTTTTATATTATATTTTTTACAATTTTTATTGGATTAATTTGTTGGAATTTGGTGTAGGTGGGCTCGTCGATGGCGGTTGGAGTCTCGTCTTGGCTCTTCGACAGTGGTCAATGTGAGCGGTGGCAACGGGTGGCAGATGGCTAAAGGTGGCTAGGGTTTCCAACCCTAATTTTTTTGGACACGTGGTCTTCAGGTCATTGGACTTAAAAACTCAGACAAAACGAGTGCCTACACTTGTCATCCTTCTATTCATACACCATCAAATTTTGGGAAATGTTAATTAAGTTAAAACTCAATCAAGATAAACAACTCATCCACTTTTACTATATATTAGATATATCCTTGTTTCATTTAGAGAAATTATATTACAATTTAAAATATTTTTTTAAAATTTATAATAAGATTTAATAACAACAAACTATATGAAATAAGAAAAATAATATTAATATAACATAAATATCTATTATTATTCTATGTATTGGTCGTGGAAAACAACTCTAAGAGTGAAGTTTAAATATCGTCGCGTGATAATTTTAAGGTTTAAGAATTAAAGTTTTAACTTTATTTAATAATTAAAGTTTATAATTTATCATTGGCTTCATGTAAAAATAAGTGCTTAAATTATGTCTCGAAAAACGTTTTAGTACTTAAAGAATTTTTCGTTAAAAATAGATGTCTAAAGTTTTCTCTATTACACTTTTAGGTGTATACTGTTAAGAAACCGTTAAGTACATGCGTCACGTCCATATTTTTTAAAAATATATATTTTTAAATAATATTTTATTTAAAAAAAATTAATACGTGACACGTGTCACTTAACAGTTTTTTATGCACCTAAAAGTGTAACGGAAAAAATTTTAGACACATATTTTTAGCGAAATATTCTTTAGGCACAAAAAATTTAATTTTTAGTATAATTTAGGCACATGTTTTATATTAAGCCTTTATCATTTAAGGGCAAGAGTTGATTATTTAAGGTTTAGAGTTTCTAAAAAGATACATGATAATATTTAAATGTCGCTTGTAATTTTTTTTACCACTTGTACATATAATAATAACCCCAAATACATAAATATTTAAAAGATAAAAAAACTAAATTATTATTTCGTAAAAAGATTCATCTTAAAAAAATTAACGCGAATCAAGCGATAATTTTTTTTTCTAAATGAAATAACTACAGAAAACTATGTAAAATGAGATAATTAAGATAAAAACATATATGAAACAAATAAACAAATAGTTTTGTAAATTAAATCAACATAGTATATCATATAAAACATGTCACAAAAATAACATCAACATAACACATAAGTAAATATTCCAAAATGTATTTATAATAAAATATTAACTTAAATATGCTGTATAAATTTAAATATTTTAAAACATAAAATATCTTAATACAATACAAAAAACAATAGCACAAAAAAATTACATGAACACATTAAAAATTAGGATAAACTACACATTATTATCTCAATAATCTTTTTTGTTTCGTTTTGGTCACTTAGTTATTTTTTTCTTTCAAAATCATACATAACGTTTAGTTTTAGTTTTATTTTGGTTATCCACCCTTAAAAATTAATGTTGATATCGACTTGTCACCATAAAGTAATGTTACATCATCATTGAAAAAATAAAAATATTGCCATGTCAGCATTTTTATTAATATTTTAACTGTGTGTGACCAAAATGAAATCAAATGTAACGTTGGGTATGGTTTTGAAGAAAATAGTTGGGTGACAAAACCAAAATAAAAATAATAGTTGAGATATTAAATTGGTAGTTTAGCTAAAAAAAATATCCAAGCCTACAATAACCTAATATATATTACAAACTTAAAACAGTGATATCCAATTACCTAAGATGCCCCCTTTAATTTGTCTACAAATTGTTTATCCAATTTTCTTAATCAAGCGATCGAATGAATTAGGAGACAGCTTAAGGTAAATATAATCAAATATTTTTTTATAGACGAATATAGTTAGAAAATTTAGATTATAATACTAGAATTAAGAAGATTAATATATTTTATAAGTGAACAAAGATAAATTATAAGTTTCAATTTTCTTTAAAAAATTAATTAATTTTAAAGTTGTGTTAATATTTTTAAAATAGTATATTTTTTAATAGTCTGAAATGATTATAAGATAATATTTGTTCAAATTATTTTTTAGGATGCTTTACATCTTATTCTTCCCAAATAGTTCAAAACCTCACAACGAAATTAAGTATCAAGCAAATAGAGTTGAATACATCATTTGATGAATTATTTGTAAATCATTCATATTTATTAAATTAAATAAATAATATTTAATACAAAATATTTATTTAATAAATGAATAAAGATAAAGGTTATTTAATTTAATTATTATCATAAATAAATTAATTTATTTATTCATTTTTTAAAATAATATTTTTCAAAAAATATTTATGATTATTTTATTTGTTTATAATAAATTAATAATATTTATATTTGATTACGTTACATTTTAAAAAAACAAGATATATATATTTATTTATACTTTTATTTATTATTCATAAAGAGATTTTCAATTGTTAGTATACGCAGACATAAATATAAAAATTCTTAACAAAAAATAAAAGATGAGTTAATTCTATTAGATGTCCTCAAAGTATAACCTTTATTCTAAATTAATCTTTAAACTCTAAATATTTCATTTTCATCTCTAAACTATGACTATTATTCTAAATTAGTCTTTAAACTTTTGAATATTTCAATTTCATCCCTAAATTTTTGCTCATTCTAATTTTATCCCAAACTATACGTATATACTAATCAAATCCTTGTTAATAAAACCATTAGGCCAAGTTATATTATTATATGTTTGAAAATAAACAAAATTTAGGTTAAACTATGGTTGAAACTAATTACATATTTGGATGAAATTGGGGTGAATTTAGAAGATTCAAAAGTTTAGGGACTAATTTAGAAAAGGTAATAGTTTAATGATAAAATTGGAATATTCAAAAGTTTAAGGTCTAATTTAGATGAGAGTTATAATTTAGGGATAAAATTAGAATATTAAAGTTTAAAGTCTAATTTAGAAAGAGAATTATAGTTTAGAGACATATGATACAATTAACTCATAAAAGATAAATAAAGATTTTTTTATTCAAGCAAGCATGAAGGGAGGGGAAAAGGTAAACGTCTTCAACCCCACTACGAGAAAAAGATGGAAAACATGTTTTTATGAATACTTAACCAAAATGATATACAATCATTTTTATATTCAAACAAACAAAGTCACGCTAAAGTTCACATTGATATCAATTGGATTGTTCGTGGTAAGTAGCTTAATATTAGTTAAAGTATTTCTTAAATTTGATTTTTTGTGTATGTAAAAAAAATTTATTAAGAGATTTACCCAATAAATTAGGTGTACAATACTTATTGATTTGAATAGGTCAAGACAAACCCTCAAAGATTACGAGGACAACAAAAAATAAATGAAGTTCACATCGATAACTTTATGGGCATAATAACAAAATGAACCTTAACATTTGTACAAATGATCATTTTTATTCTCTTTTTTTAGTATGTTAGCTCCTAGCATTTTAATTTTTCGTCAAAATACTCCATATTGAAATAAAAAAGTTAGTTGACTAACAATCAACATATGTTGTTGGTGTGATATTTTCACATATACTTAATTACTGACGTGACATGTGTCACTTCATCATATGATGACGTAACATATATTACATCATCTAAAGTGATGAATTGATATGTGTCGTATTAACAATTAAACACATGTGAAAATACCACATCTACAACATGTATTGATTGTTAATCAACTAACAATTTTCTTTCTAACAATAAGTATTTTGACCAAAAATTAAAACATTAAAGACTAAAACACTTAAAAACATATGAACCATATCAACTATTTATACAAATATTGAAAAGTAATTTTATCATTTTACCAATTTAAATTCAAAACTTTATAATAAAGATAACCCACAAATAAATATTTCTAAAACCTCATCCAAACTTTAAAAAGAACGTTATATAGTTTTTAAACTAAAAATTAAAGGTGAAATTACCAAGATGATATTGTTGAATTTTTTAATTTTCAAATACCCTTTCGATTTTTTCTTCTTCATTTTATTGCATTTGCTTTAGTAAAAGTGAAGTCAGACGAATTACGTCTTTACTGTTCATTTTATTATTTTCTAATTAAAAATCTAAAATTGATATATTTACACACTGACTTCCTATTTAAATTTAGCATCATGTCGCGCAAATCAACTTATCTTAATAGTTAAATGAGTTGTTGTTCTTAGAAATTTTGGGTTCGAGCATCAACGATTATTGCAGGATAATTGAGCGATTATTGTCAAATGGTTGAAACAAATGATTAAAAGTATTTAGAACATATAATACTTTATAATCACTCTAACTTAATAATAAAAAAGTCTAGCACCAACGTCATGCATGAGCTCTGCTGTCCTAGTTTGTCTCTGTCACCCGTCACTTGAATTTTTTAAATAATTAAATCAGTATGTAATTCGGTCGATTTGCTGTAGTAAATACAATAGATTAAAAAATAAAAATGGATGTGTAATGTTTTCAAAATTAAAAAATCTAAATATAATGAGTAATTAAATTAAAGGTGATTTCAAATTATTTGAATCATAACTTTTAAAACTTCCACCGAATTAAAAGACAATAGCACTCAGCATTGGATGGAAGGGTCAACAACTTAAGATTCACGTGTTTGGGGAAAACATTGGATCGTGAATTGCGTGGGAACCTAACTGTCCCCCCCAACCCCAGCCTATTGGGGCTTTAGTTCGGACAATTCATTCAATTATTTGTGGAAAATGATATTTTTTTTTGGGAAATCTACACTTTAACTATCACATTTTGATCACTTAATTATTTTTTAAAATCATATCTAACGTTATAGTTTGATAATTCACTGTTAAAATTTTAACAAATCTACTGACATGACATTATCTTTATGACACATCAACACTACCATTAATTTTTAACGGCGGATGACCAAAGTGAAATCAAAACTAAACATTAAGTATGATTTTGAAAAAAAATTTAATTAGATGACCAAAACGGAACACGGTTATAACTGGATTATTAAACTTGTAATTTACACCTTTTTGTAGTGACCCTAATATACAAGATAAAGGTACATGATGCAAGTTACGGTTTTAAAGTTACGTATTTATCTTTTGTATCACCCTGGTTAATAAAATAATTTTTTATTCATTTAAAATAGAGATGAATATAAAATTTTATATTAGTGTGTAAATTTTTAGGAAGTTGTATTAAAATTTTAGAGTATAAAATTACAAAAAAAATTAAGAATATGAAATTAGATCATCAACAACAAAATCAACATCAAAATATAAGAAAATCTAAACAATAAAAGAATTTAGGGTAAACTACACATTTAGTATCTAAACTATTAGTTTTGGTCGTTTTAGTACTTAAACTTTTAAAAAAAAATCAAAATCATATTTAACGTTTAGTTTTTGTTTCATTTTAGTATCTCGCCGTTAAAACTTAATGCGTTTAGTACTTAAACTATCAGCTTTGATCCGTTTTAGTACCTAAACTTTTATTTTCTTTCCAAAATGTTGAATTTTGTAAAGGAGTACTAAATGAAGCAAAAACAAAGATTTAGTTATGGTTTTGAAAAAAAATGAAAGTTTAAGTATTAAAATAGACTAAAACTGATAGTTTATGTATTAAATTCATAATTTACCCAAGAATTTAAAATTTTTAGGGATGTGATTGCTTCTCTCAACACCCTCGTTCATCCTTTAATTTGGAAGGTGAGCATGACAAAATGTGTATACCAGTTTTTTTAAAATAAATAAATATATTTAGGTGTTTTAGGATTTGTGGGTTTTATATTTTATGGTTTGTAAAGTTTTGTTCATATCACAATTTAATATATATCATATAAATCATTAAAAATCTCATGATTTCATTATATATAATTAGATATGTTCAAAATGTTTTAATTTTAATGGTTTAGTTTCTCTAGTTTCTTTTATTTGTGGTGTGTAATTTATATTTTTCTTTTCATCTATGTTGATCAGTGACAACATCAATCTTGATATTGGTTGTCGACCGCCATATTTTTAATTGTCATTTTATTTTTTTGTATCGCATCTCTATTTTTCTCTTTTTTAATTTTTAATAAGTCCGCCTTTATGACACGCTTTCCTCTGTCTTTTGGAATGTTTTCGGTCATTTGACCATTGTTTTTTATTTATCTTTTCAGATGATTGATTTGACATCATCATGATTGATCAAGATGACGCTTATAATGTTACAATGTTGATATTCCCTGCTTTGGACCCTCATATTGGATTTGGATACTCGATTAGCTTTCGTGAATAATATTTTTACGTCGCTTGACTATGATTTGAGGTTTTGTTGGTGGTTTTCAGTAACTTGATCCCCTTTTGTTGTTCGTTTGTCAATGCGATCATATATGTTTATATCTATCATTGTTCGAATGTTGGTTTTAGGTTTTTTAATCTTTCCTTGTATAGTCCTTATGTGATCTTAAGTTGCTAGTTTTGTGTTAATTATTTAGGAAAATGTCCTGATTGTGCGCTTAATTTACAATTTTGATTGTAAATCTTCATTGTAATTCGAGATCTTTTCCCTTTTTAATAAAATTAGTGGATTCTATAAAAAAGAATGGTTTGATTTTAATAGTGTGTGTAAGAAAATAAATCATTTAAATATAAATGAATTGTGTGCATACTATTATTGAAAGGTGAGTGATGCTAACAAAGTTTGATATTTCTTTTACGTTTCTATAATAAGTTTGACATGAGTTTCTATAATATTTATCTCGTTTTAGATGTTTATACTTTTCTATGATACTATATCGCCACAAATCTTACTCGATGTTAGACAATATTTTTATCACTACACTACAAAGGATCTGTTAGCACGATAGACCCAGTGCGACCCTCATTTCATTATCTTTTATTCCTGATCCAAGGGAACTCATGTGCATAAACACTGACGATCATCCACACCTGTGTAATCAACTTGGACATATAAACATGTCACTATGGTGTGGGGTATGGATATTTAATTAATTGAAAGAATGTAACACTCATAACCTGACTCATTAATAAATCGGACCTAACAATCACATTGATCTAGACGAAAGGCACAATCGAAATTATGATTAAAATAATCATTCAATCAAGAAAGCATGCAAAAAACATCATTCGAGGGACTAATTTTCCATACATATTAATAATAAGGACGAAAAATCAATTCAATACACAAGAGGGGTGTCAACACCATTTTTCGTCCGGTGGGAGAAAACCAAGTACGAACTTAGGGGTTTTCTTTGAAAAGATTTTGAAATGTGAGGAGTCACCACCAATCATTTTAAGGTGCGATCAGGACACCATAAAAACCAAGTGATTTTAATAAAATATTTTATTTTTTTTATCAAAATACCAAGTTTAGGGTTTACGAAAACCAAAAAATATGTTTGGAAGTCAATTACGCGTGGGGAAGGATTAGCACTCTAACACCCATCTCTCGTATATCCTTCCGTACACGAGATACAAATGTCACATTATTTTTAAAATAGTTCTTCCTTAAAAGATTTCTATTTTTTTTTTCTTTTTCTCTTCTAAAACCAACTTTTTAATATAAAACAAATATTGATTTAAACCGATATAAGTTCTACTTAATTAAAATTGAAAGCATTTTAATATTGTGATTACATGCCAACTAAGTTTTTACAAAAATATCTAGGTTGTCTTGTGCCACGGATTAGTCCACCTTAGTTGATGATCACCACAACAACAGAGACACTCCTTACTCAGCTAATCTTTTCTTTTACCTACGCGTGAGAAACAACACACATTAAGCATTTACTTAGTGAGATATAATATAGTAAATAATATTAAAGAATACATAAGTATCTCATAGTTATTTAACTTCGAAAGAAGTTATATCATCCACATGAATTTGTTAAGTCATTCGTATTATATCCAAACCTTGGTCATATTATCCTTAATATCATCTTTAGTATGTCCAACATACTTCTCTTTAGCTCATTAACCTCAATTATTTATATTTTCACGTATTAACACATTCATCTATGCATTTTAATATATATGGCATCCTTTCATTTCTTAATGCATCCTTTCATGCATTTTCAATTATGGCATCCTTTCATGCCTTAATGCATCCTTTCATGCATTTTCAATTATGGCATCCTTTCATGCATTTTCAATTATGGCATCATTTCATGCCTTAATGCATCCTTTCATGCATTTTCAATTATGTCATCCTTTCATGTCTTAATGCATCCTTTCATGTATTTTCAATTATGGCATCCTTTCATGCCTTAATGCATCATTTCATGCATTTTCAATTATGAATTCGATTTAGAGCAGTTCATACTCTAAAACTTATTCATAATATTATTTCCATACTTATAAAATATCATAATCAATATTATAAAACACATATAAAACTTAAGCAATCTAAATTGAATATTCCTCATCTCTCATACTTATAATAAAATACCACATGGCTTGCCTTGCTTTGAAATTCAAAACTCACAAATTGCTACTCCGGAACTTGGCCTTTGCCTTTTGCTTTACTTGATTTAAGAGCTTGATTTCGATCTACACAATTATCCATTAAGTACACATAGCATACAAATGTTAGTATACTTCCTTAACCTTATACTTTAAACATATTCAAAATATCATTATCTCAATTTCTATAAAAAATTTAACCTAATTGGTCGTTCCAGGCTCAATAGTATCGATACTACTACCCTGGTACCGATACTTCTATACTATGGTACCGATACCCCCTTCCAATATCGATACCAAAATTAGCTTCGATGTTGCCTGGTATTGATACCCTTACCATTGTATCGATACTACTATACTATGGTACCAATACCCCTTTCTGGTATCGATACCAAAATTATATTCAATGTTTACTAGTATCGATACCCTTACCATGGTATCGATACTACCTCGTCGGTATCGATAATGATTTAATCAATATTGATACTACACAGCTAATTCGTCCCAATTTAGCCTATAGTATCGGTACTGTTCTATCAACCCGATTATTACATAAATGGGGGTAACTTTTAATCAGAATTACACCATACAATACTATTAAACTCTTTTTAACTATCCATACTAACATTTCTTCATTTTAATACTTAAAGCATCTAGTACCCCTCAAGATCATTAGATTCTAAGAACCACACTAAAATTTATAACTTGTTTTTAAACTCATCCAATGCTTCTAATATCTTATTTACTACTTTGACAAGTCAAAACTACTGATAATCATCAATAAACACCAATATACTAACATTTCATTTACAAACCCATTTTCTAACATCCCATTATTTCCTCCATTTCATAGTTTTAATCTCATTTAATCATTCCTTAAGCTTCTAAGATATTGCTTTTCCCCTTTTTCCTTACTTCTCTACTTAATATACCATAAAAAATGAATTCTAAATTTATTTTATTCCAAATACCCAAAAATGCCCTTTTTAATCCTTCATCACTACAATTTATTCT
This sequence comes from Hibiscus syriacus, assembly GCF_006381635.1. Taxonomy (NCBI): domain Eukaryota; kingdom Viridiplantae; phylum Streptophyta; class Magnoliopsida; order Malvales; family Malvaceae; genus Hibiscus; species Hibiscus syriacus. The sequence goes on along the minus strand of NW_024061878.1, from coordinate 992,428 downwards.
AAACTACTATTCCCAACTCAATCTCATCTTCATCAATTAATCAATTCAGTCCTCCAAAATTTTAATTTCTTTCATTTTAATCACTGACCTATTATTTGGGGTATTACAAGTACCCCCACAACGCCCAAATATTGGTATCTAGTTGATTACCCTATATTCAAAATTGAAAATTTTGAGTTCAAACTTCATCTAATTTAAAAATTATTACGAATGCAAAGTTGAAAAGTGTATTCGTTTATTAAAGCCAATAACATTCGTCCCTAACATGAATGTAAGAGATCAACTATTGTGCCTAATAAGTGAACATTACCTCGAGATTTTAGAAATCATGATACGGTCTTGAAACGAATTCGACCTATTTAGGGAATTACCAGCAGTCACCCTTAAGCATACTTGCGGGAGATATACTATTGACTCCCTAATAAGTGAACATTGCCTTAGGTTTTAAAACATGATGCAATCAAACAGTTTATTATTAACCCTAATTAAACTAAGGGTATATTAAGGCTTTCTCTATCTTAAAGTGTGAAATTATGAAAATTAAAGAACCTAGAGTCTTAAACCTAAAAATGTAGGATCTAATATTAATCCTACTTGATTTTAACCCGTTATTTAATCGAATAATCAATATGGTCCCTTGAGCATTTTGGCGAGGGCGAACTAAGATTACTCCTTAAATTAAAGAGACTAAATTGAAATCTAATCTAAAGCGGAAGCTCTAATTAATAACCTATTTTATTATGTTAACTTAAAATTCTAATTAAAAGTTTAGGGACTAAAATGCAAGGAAACTAAAGTCCAGAGACATAAATGTAAATAAACTAAAGTAAAAGGACTAAATCTATAACACCTAAAGTTTAAGGACTAACCAATAAATCAAGGCTCTAAAATTTTCCTAATTAACTATTTAAAAATTAAGGGGTTGGATTAAATAAGTTTTAAGATTCATAAATAATTAATAGTTTGGGGATTCGAACAATCGACTCGAGTAATCGAACATTTTGTGCGAAAACTCGAATCAAATTTCTCCCTAATTAAAACTAAGGTATAACCCTAATTACTAAATCAAATTTTAACTTTACAGATATGATCTAAAGAAAAATTCTAAAAAGCCAATTAAATTAATTAAATATAAGGAGACATACGTTTTAAATATCAAACAAACAATTATATAAATTAAATGAAAGAAATAAACAAACAAAAGTATTTTAATTGAAATATAAAAAATTACATATAAAGGGACTGAATCGAATTGACATTAAATTAAGAGGATTCAAAAACTTTGAACATGTAATAAAAAGACCAAATTAAAATAAATTAAAAATTGAGTAACTGAGTCAAAACAAAATAAAATCATGTTAGTGACCAAAATATAAAAACACGATGAAAATGAAGGGATTAAAGAATAAGTATTTCTTTTTTCAAGCCTAAAATGCACTATTAAATAAAATATGAAAATTATAAATTCAGTCCAACAAAATTAAAATAAAATTAAAAAATCACTGCAGGTGACCAGAATGTAAAAACATACCAAAACTAAGGGGACATGAACACAATTATACCAATCAATATATAATATAAAAGGGGGGAAATAACATAACGGGTGCAGATTAAAAGGGAAAATAATAGTTTTGGTCATTGCAGGTGATCAAAATATAAAAACACGGGTATCTTAGGGGGGCTTAAACGCTATTTTACCCCAAACTTCCCCTATAAAACACATTTTTTTTCATTTTAAACACAAAACCCAAAAAAATTAAACTCTCTCAACTCTCTCTTATCTCTCTCAACTGACCCCTTGCAGGCCTCTCACGTCACCGTCCTGACCTCCGTTCCAACCACCACACACGCTGGTCGACGCTCCTAAACCGACTCCAAACGATGCTATTCTATTTGATCTACACTCCTAAGCCCTGATTTAGGGGTTAAAATCACCAAATACTACTCCTAGCAACCCAAAAGACCCTCTAAACGCTTCAGATTCCCTACCTTCGGCCACTGCGAAGACTACCTAAAATCTAGATCTAAAACGAACCCCTATACTAACCCTCCCTACTCTGGAAAAACCCACAAAATAGGTAAAGATATATAATTTTCTTTTTTTAATGTACTTCAAAATATGCTGGGAAAAAATAAAAAATTGCTTTCTATTGCTTTTTAGAAAAACAAAAGGGGTCCCTTTTTCAACTGTCGTTCGAGTTTTATACCCATCTTTTACAGAGACAAAATTAAAAAAATAAAACCTAATCTCTACTGCATTATGACATTTTGTGCATGCCTGTTAATGATGGGTATGGTAGGTGTCGAAATGATTTTTTTCCTTATGTGAGATTTTAAAAACCACACTTTTTAATTATATCTCTTTCTTGATTAATTTTTAATTAAAAGGTTATTTGATTAAAAAAATCTATTGTTTCAAAAAATTTGGGATTCCTTTTAAAAATACAAACGTATGGTTTGAGGAGTCGCCACCAATCTTTGATTAGGGAAGGATTAGTACCCCACAACGCTCTAAATTGGTACCTAGTCGATTAATTAATGTCTTTGCAATGAAATTTACGAATTCGAATTTAATTCTATTTATGATCCCACAAAACAACAAAATATGAATTTTAAAACGAAACATAATAATATTTAATTATTTCCTATAGAGAAGAAACAAACCCCTCATGCCTTGAGGCAATCAATTCTTACTCCAACCGAAATAAAGAAATATTATAGTTTCATTAAAATATTCAAATGCACCCAAAACATATTAAATTAAAATTAACAAGTTTTTTTTAGAAAGAAGAATAATATTTGATTATTTAAAAATATTGAGATTAGACCTTATATAAGTTCTAACAATCGTTTCTCTAAACATTTAAATAATCGGATATTTTTTCTTTTGTTACCAAATTTTAAGTGAGGATTCATTTTTTAGGTTTCACTGTCAAGATACACTCTCAATTTAAAATCGTCGAAAGCGGCTCTCTAATAAGTTAAGACAAACCCCTCAAAACAATTTTAAATTAAAAGAGTATTACCCTTAATCAAATTATGTAATTATAGATAAAGTTATGCACGTGAGGATATCATACATATCGAATAAATATATGACTAAACTTATATGCAAACAAACATACAAAAGAAATGAATTTGTACGTATACTGAGTTATAACAAAAAAACATTATTAATATATACATATATATTACGTTAACATGAAAGGAAAGAAATGGGAAACATTATGATGGCACACATGCCAAAATTAAATCCTTTAATAAAGGGTTACTGAATGCATGCATGCCATATCTCATCAAAAAAACGAATATGTACATATATTTTTAACATGGAAAGAAAAACAGTGAGCAACATTACGGGGTTAACACATATATACATATATTTAATTCCTTAATAAGGCTATGCAAAGCATTCATACCATATTTCGTTGGCAAAAGGATATGTATATATTTCATACAGAAAAACACGAAAACCTGACATATATTCATGCCTATATATACGTCTTATAAGGACTAAAATATAAAATATCATAATTATATGAACAAAACACAAAACAACCAATAAATGAAATAATAATACGAGGGGCTAAAATATAAATTAATTATATTTTAGGATAAATGTAAAAAGAGCAAAACATTTGAAATAACTTAGCTAAGGACTAAAATACAACACACATAAAACATAGAGGGAAAATCAAAAGTTTAAAAGTCACAACTAAAAGTCACAACATAGGGGCCAAAATAGAAGGAAAAGAAAATAGGAGGCCTTACATCAATAAACCCTTATGTAGAAACACACTACCCCATACCTAGATGGAATGGCCACCCACGCGGGTTTGATTAACCCACCAATTTTAGCCCTAGAATAGTAAACAACTATTATCATATTACTAACCCAATTTTATAAAGGCGGGATGGCTAAAGTGGAGGGCTGCTACTGGAGTTTTGTGTGACAAGAAGGTGCCTCTAAAACTTAAGGGAAAATTTTATAGAATGACAATAAGACCAGCACTGTTGTATGGATGAGAATGTTGGGCAATCAAGAAGGATCACGTAAGGAGGATGGAGGCCGCAGAAATGAGAATGCTTCGATGGGCATGTGGTAGGACTCTGTGGGACATGACACCAAACTCTGTTATTAGGACGTCCTTGGGGGTGGTGCCTGTATCCGAAAAAATGAGGGAGGGAAGACTACGGTGGTTTAAGCATGTCCTTAGGCGACAACCGTCGGATACGGTCAGGAGGGTAGAGTTGATTACAGTCAACGGTGCCATAAGGAGAGGACGACCAAGGCGGAAGTGGGAAGACTGCTTGAGATATGATTTGAAGGATTTAGCCCTTACCGAGGACATGACCTCTGATAGGAAAGTATGGAGACTTAAGACCAGGGTAGCCGAGTAGTGTGGGTCACAGTAATAGGTTATAACATCTATGTCCTCTTTTTAATGCATTTGTAGTAATTTCCCTAACTTCTACTTTCTTCACGTTTTTATCATTGGAATTTATGAAGGCTTAGATCTAGGGTAGCGGATTAGTGTTGCCTTAGTTTAGGTTTTAACACATTTGACTTTACTCCTTCTCATAGCTTGTTATCGTTGACTTCTGTGTGTCATTCTCTTCATGTTTCCTCTTTTTAAATTTAGTCGGATCTTACGTTTCTGTCTATATTGCAGAGATTTTTATACAGGGATTTATTTGCAGGGATTACTTCCCATTACAGACGCGCATAAGAGACTGCTTATAAAAATAAAAAAATGGTCAACTATTTATTTATTTATTTATACATGCATTGCATTTTATCTTTATTTGTAATTTTTATGATTGCCGGAGGTCTTCCACGGAAGCTGCTCTCAACCAGGCGTTGGGGGCAGCCTACTACCCTACCTATCCCTTATCCTATTGCATATAGGAATAGGGTTTCGTTGTTGTTGTTGTTGTTGTTGTCTTTTTGTGCTTGCGTCGTTCCCTTCTCTGTTTCTCTCACCCCCTCTTTTTCTTGTACTTTATTTCTTTCACTCTTTCTTTCTCCAAGCCAGCCACCATGGTCGAGGGCTCTGACGAGGAGCCCTAGTGCTATTAAAATAAACTCTCCATAAAATTCGACTAAAAAAAGATCCTAAGGCTCTCTTCTAAACCTGAATCACATAAAAATAAAGGAGAACTTAAGGGCTACCTTCAACCGACGAGAGCCTCTCCTTGCTCCAGCGAAAGTAATGATGGAGCGTTCAAACATGGTAAGGTTTTTTGTTTCTCCACTTTTTTGGTTTCGAAATCTTGCTAACAAAAAGAACAAATATGCTCCTTTTTTTACGCTGAAAATGCTATGCTTTCTGTTGTTGGATCGTTAGTCAAAAGAAATAGGAATGGTGTGTTGCTTGTAAGAAACGGGGAATCCAATAACAAATGGAGAGACCCTGTTTACTACTGCTTTAAAATGAAGAGGGTTGGAACCCCTTTTTACAAACTACTTTTTTGATCTGTTGCTCTTTTGTAAAAAAATGCTCTCTTTTTTCATTGCCTTTGAAAAATGGGAAATCCCCCTTTTTACAATGGTCCTCAATTCATATAGCTGATTTTTACAAGAATAAAATAATACAAAAAACTTTTCATTTCTTCCATCTTAGAGGGGACCATGAGGCACATCGTGACCGTTGGAGGCTTGTTGGAGTTGCAAAGGGGGACCATGTACAGTTTGGTGACTTGTCGGTGAGGTTGCCGTAGAGAACGGGTCATGGGACCAATGTTGTGCCGCTGTTGTGGCCACTGATACAACGTATATTAGAGATACAAAGGGGAACCACAAGCTGTTGGCTTGCTGTAGTGCTAATTTTCTGCCAGGGTTGTTAACCTGAGAAAAATTATGGTATTACAATAGGGAATGACATCCCAATCGGGTAGGCAAGGCTAATTAATGGCTTAACCCTCCCTTGATTTTTGTTGGATTTTCCATTGTTGAGCCTGATTTTGGGTGAGAAATAACGACTTTGGGTTGTTGGTGTAACATCCACAGACCGATACGGGTGACCCGATCCAATCTGAAGTGTCATATTAGAGCCACCGGAGCCACCCACCAAAAAATCTCAGGAAATTAATTTTTTGTTAAAACATGTAAAATCATAAAACAATTTATAAACATAACAGTAAAATTTAACAATATTCATAAATAAAATAGATTCTAGACTCGGATATAAAATCATAAGACAAGCTACATGCCCCCTACTCCGCAAGCAACACCGATGGAACTCCCACACTGATGTCGATAGTTGCATTGGTTTAATCCTTTTAACCTGAAAAGGTGAATAACAGAGTGAGCTTTGGAAAGCTCAATAATACAGTACTACCAAATGATGTTGAAATGCATGCAATAACAAATAAACATATATTTCCTTATTGATTCAGACATCTACAAAATTTTATGTTGAGCTAAGATCCTACTGATATCTCAGATAGTAAAAGACAGTAAGCTTTAAGTTCAGAGGAAATGTTTCAGATGACTGAGTTTAGGAGATCAAAATAGGGTGTCTAGTGTGTTCCCACAAAACCAGTGAAAAGATACAGATCTTTTTAAAACATAGCAGTTTAAAATGTATTTTTCAAGAACCATAGTAATCCCTCCAACCGAATGCCATATGCAGTTCCCCATAATGCCATAACCTAAGGGAGCACCTTGGGGCCTGAGAGCCTACCCAAGAAAGATTCTCGGTGCCACGGGGCCTACCTAAGAAAAATCTCGGGGCTGAAAGGCCTACCCAAGAAAGATCTCGGGACTGCAAAGCCTACCAAAGGATCACTTAGGTCTATAAGGAATTATCAGTCGGTGCTAAACCTATACAAGGAATTACTAGCAGCGACTAAACTTGCCAAAGTCTTCATACCATATCCCATAGTACCACATATAAAATGATTTCAGTCAGTTAACAGAGATCAGAAATCAGAATAGAAATCAGAGAAAACATCCATGTGATCAGGGAACATACTAGAGGTTCCAGATATTATTCGGAGGTGATTGGTATTTATCAGATAGGAAGTTATGAACTTTTTTAAACTGACTTAATTCAGAAATTAGATTTCTATAATAGGGTTTGATAGCTGACAAATTCATCAATTATTCAGAAATGTGATTTATCAGGATCATTAACTATTCGTATATTTTTCGGAGGCACTATGCAATCCGAAACGTATTCAGAATCCTATGCATCGGAGTTACTTGTGTTTTCATGTATAACAGGAGTGATTCCATTATTCAGAAAATCAAAGGCATTTAAGATTTATGTTGATCTAACGGGATATCGTGTTAACTTGAATTAAACAAAACCCAACATTGATATCTGTCAACCGATCAAATCATTTCACTTCAAGGGTATTAACTTTTTAATACAGATAGTTCTTGTAAAATTTATCATCTTCAAAATCATCGCGAAATGGATCTTTGGAAGACGAACATGTATTCCAATAGTCTTTAATTCATTTTTACATTTCAACAATATCAGGAAATGTTGGCGTGCTTGATTCATGGTTCATAACCCTTAGGGACGATACATCATGTAAGTTCATCAGCGTTTCCAGACTTATCAAAGTCACTCACTTAGTCCTAAGTCATTGAAGTTAGTTAGGCCATTTAGTAGTCAAGTCTACCCTAGTCATTTCAGAGTTTCAGAGTAGTTCTATCGTTTTCGAAATTCAAATACATACTATACTTCCATTTCGTTTAACTTTGTCATACAATATAGTCATATTGGTATTCGAGGTTAATTTGTTCATTTCAGAGATGAGGGTATTTAGATATTCCAGGGCTTGGATGTGTGTCAAATCATATTACACTTCAAGGGCATTCCACCTAAATCAGGAATTTAATCGGTGATTCCAAGATTCAAGTGGATCATAATTTAAGTTCTCAAGTCGTCTCCATTATCATATTCATTCATAGTCCTTTTTACTCTTTAAAGGTATTATCGTCATTTCATTCAATTCTGTCAGTGGCATTACTTCAGATAAAGTAGGCTCGAAAGTATTCTAGTTCCTTTGATAAATGGAGATTATTATAGTTATCACAAAGTTCGAGGACATTTCAGTAATTCCTTTCAAGTCGTTAGAGTCCTATACATTATTCCGCCTTTAATCCAATTTCCCTCTAAGTCCAAAGATAGTTAACTACCTAATGGACCAATTATTTACATTCATGCATTTACCATTTATCAGTGAGTCCCGGAAAGCATATAAAAGGTAGTAAAGTATTATCTCAATTTCTATGCCATATCGATCAACCATTTAAAATCCATTCGATCATCCTCGAACACTAATTCAATGTCCAATAATTCATCGGATACATAGAAAACAAATTTATGTCAGAAACTAAACTTAAATGAGAAACCACATTGAATTCAAACTAAACTTAGCTGTCATGGTGACCGAAGTAATTATCCGTGGCGGCAGTGGAGATCCTCATTGGCGGCTGAAGATATTAGGGTTAGGGTTAATTTAGATTTTTAGGTATTGGGCTAGGGTTTTTTTTATCTTGGGCCTGAGAATGGGTTTGTAATTTGGCTTGGTTTTGGGTGTTGAGTATTTTGGGTTTGTAATTGATAATATATATATATATATATATATAAATAATAATAATATAACATAAGTTAATGGATAAAAAATGGTGACTACAACTGCCCCTCTTTGCACATTACAATGGAACTGGAATAGAGTAAAGACACAAGGGACCCTTTTTCAACATGATCACTTCTTGTCGAGCTGTAAGCTCTTCGCTAGGGATGTCAATCCACCTCATTATATGATGGATAAGACCTGATTGAACAAGTTCTTTTAATTATGAACTTCTTCTCCCGAAAAAGTTGACCCAACTCCTTTGCGATGGTTGACCCAAGGTAATACTGATCCAACTTTTTATGTGATGGACGAGAAAAATGATGATGCTAATCCAACTCCTTCTGTGATGGATGAAACAAAATGATGATGTTGATCCAACTCCTTATGCGATGGATGAGCCAAGGTTGGTACTGTTTCAACTCCTTATGTGATGGAAACGAGCTAAGGTTGAACAAGTTCTTCTCATTATGAACTTCTTCTCCCTCATCGGATGAGTTATTCTCATTATGAGCTCTCCCATTGAAATGTTGATCCACCTCCATCTTTGATGGAATCGAACAAAGTGATGATGTTGATCCAACTCCATATGTGATGGATAAGCCAAGTATTGGTGATGTTCCAACTTCTTATGTGATGGAAACGAACTAAGGTTGAACAAGTTATTCTCATTATGAAGTTATTCTCCCTTATCAGATGAGTTCTTCTCATTATGAACTCTCCACTAGAAATGTTGATCCATCTCATTCGGTGATGGAATTGAACAAAGTGATGATGCTGATCCAACTTCATATATGATGGATAAGCCAAGTATTTTAACGAGTTCTTCTCATTATGAACTTCTTTATTGGAAATATTGATCCACCTCTTTTGTTATGGATTTGAACAAAGGTTGAACAAGTTATTATCATTATGGATTTTTCTCCCTCATCATACGAGTTCTCTCATTATGAACTCTCCCATTGGAAATGGTGATCCACCTCCTTCTGTAATGGAATCAAACAAAGTGATGCTGATCCAACCCCTATACGATGGATGAGCAAAGTATTTGAACAAGTTCTTCTCATTATGAACTTCTTCATTGGAAATGTTGATCCGCTCATTTTGTAATAGATTCGAACAAAGGTTGAACAAGTTCTTTACATTATGAACTTCTTCTCCCTAATTGGACGAGTTCTTCTCATTATGAACTCTCCCATTGGAAATGTTGATCCACCTCATTCTGTGATGAAATCAAACAAAGTGATGATACTTATCCAACTCCATATGTGATGGATGAGCAAAGTGTTTGAACAAGTTCTTCTCATTATGGACTTCTTCATTGAAAATGTTGATCCACCTCCTTCTGTGATGGATTCGAACAAAGGTTGAACAAGTTCGTCTCATTATGAACTTCTTCTCCCTCTTCAGACGAGTTCTTCTCATTATGAACTCTCCCATTTGAAATGTGGACTAGTTTATCCTCTCTTTGAAAAGTTTTAAACCTGCAAAAAGATTATCATATATCAGTGATTTGTATTTAAAGTACCCGAAGGTAATGACCCGATGGTCCTCAATTTTTGCTAAGATCTATTTTTTTCAATGGTAAAAAATATGGACTAGTTCCTTGCTGAAATCATATTCTTCCTCTTGAAGTCGTGAAATGAAATCTTTGTGGACTCTTTGAATTTCTGTCAGATGTTCAAAACTTGATGAAAAATGAATGTGTATGCTCCTATTTTGCAAATGCCTAAATATGCATGCATGATGTCATTTTAATGTTGTCTAGTGAATATTTACTTCTTTATTTTGTGAGTTTCCCTCTTCAGTTCTTCAAGCTTGATCTCACACCAGGGTTCTTCCTTGATCCTCCACCGATTCATTCTCTCATCTTACAATCTAATGGATTTCCTCTATGAGTATTTGAAAATCTCCTCATTTGGCTTGGTCCAACCTCACAAATAACGAGCATGAGAAGACTACATCTACCATTAATTATCACATCTAGGAATTTATTCTTATTTTTCTTTTTCTTTTTGACTTCTTTCATTTTTTGTATTTCGTTTTTTTAGCATTTTTTTCTTTTTTTATATATTTCTTTTTTATTTTTTTAACACCATATGAAAACATCCTGCTCGAAGGTCTTACAAATGGACTGAAGGACTTATCATCTTGCTCGAAAGGCCTATAGATGACCCCAACAATTTAGGCATCATGCTCGAAAGACTTAGTGATGACTCAAAGGAGTTACTAAGTAAGAAAATTTGAAATCGTTTTCTTACTTAAAAAAAAATCAATTTTCAAAAAAATTTAAATGAGAAGCTTTGGAAATTGCTTTCTCATTTTTCGAAAATCACGTGAAAACATCCTGCCCGAAGGTATTATGAATGGCCGGAAGGACTTATCATCTTGCTCGAAAGGCTAATAGATGACCCGAAGGATTTAGGCATCATGTTCGAAAGGCTTACTAATGACCCAAAGGACTTACTAAGTAAGAAAATTTGGAAATATTTTTCTTACTTTTAAAAAAAAATCAAATTTCAGAAAAGATTTAAATGAGAAGCTTTGGAAATTACATTTTCATTTTTTGAAAATAATGTGAAAACATCATGCCCAAAGGTCTTATGTATGGCCCGAAGGACTTATCATCTTGCTCAAAGGTTACTGATGACCCAAAGGACTTATTAAGTAAGAAACTTTCAAAATCGTTTTTTTACTTTTAAAAAAAATCAAATTTCAGAAAAGATTTAAATGAGAAGCTTTGGAAACGACTTTCTCATTTTTCAAAAATATGTGAAAACATTATGTCCGAAGGTCTTATGGATGGCCCGAATGACTTATCATCTTGCTTGAAAGGCTTATAGATGACCTGAAGGATTTAAGCATCATGCTTGAAAGACTTACTAATGGACCGAGGGACTTACTTATCAAGAAACCCTTAAAATCAAGCTTATTTTCTTAAAAACTTTTGAAAACATCATATTGTTTGAGTAATCGTCAAGAAACCTCTAAAAATTAGACTTAGCTTCTTTAAAAACTCATGTGGAGAAATCATCAAGAAACTTCTGAAAACGGACTTAGCTTCTTTAAAATTCATTTGAAAACATCATATCAAGAAACCTCTGAAAATCAGACCTAGTTTCTTTAAAAATTAATTTGAAAACACCATGTTAAGAAACCTCTGAAAATTAGATTTAATTTCTTTAAAATTCATTTCAATTGGATAAAATGCCTCACTTTAAAATAATGATCATTCTGTGGATTGGGTTCTTCAATTCTCAAGGTTTTGCCACTATTAATGTAATTCTCTCCATTCAAGGCTTGAATTCTGACTTTTCTTTCTATTATTTTCTTGGAAAATCTATAATAATTATGTACATATGTATGACAATATGAATGCACTTAAATGTCTCTAAATGTAATGCATGACTTTCTTGTATGCAAAAATGTTGATCATCATTCTTCTTGCATCAAAGTGGAGATCTCAGTCTTCCTTCACTTGATCATCTTTGAATGTAACTGCCTCAATATCGATGTAGCAACTTGCCAGTTCAGGTTTGCAATCTTCTCAGGATCAATCTGATCTTCTTGTGGTCTTTATTTTCTGTCTTCATTTTAGAGGAAATATTTTCTCTCTTAAATTCTTATTATGATCAGGTATATGGCCTTGATGCCATTTCTTTCCTTGACTCGGCCACTCAATCAAATTTGTTTCTAAAAACCCATCTTTCAACTGAAGCATGAATGGTTTGTTTCTGAAGGTAAGCTCTTTTTGTTTTCATCTTTTGACGCTGGCACTTCAAGTGGTGATGCTCATTCACCATGTCTGTTTAATTTGAATCTTGTTATCTCATCGAAATCTGGTTTTGGGTAATGCACCAATGTGGTCATTCATGGTTCTCTTCGTGCCAAAATCTTATAATTTAAGGGATTCTCTTCATGATGCCACATTCAAAAATGTTATCTTGAATTTTTGCTATGAGCTGAGATATATGCCCTTTTGACTAAGGTGATCATCTGTTTTTGACAGATTATCGACAACGTCACAAGGAAGTGTTAGAAATTTTATCCTCCAATCATTCTGATCTCTCAAACTATTTGTTTTCAAGATTGTGAAATAATTCATTACTCTTCCATCATTTGTTCTTTTTCTCCAATTGAGGCAGAATGAACCTCACTAGCTGCAAGGATCCTTTTAACTTGAGATTGTCATGTTTGAAAACATTTTTCTTTCTCTTTCAATTTTAGAAATGTAAAAAAAATTGATGAATAAATTTAAAAAATAAGGCCATTTTCTTCAGGCTCACAATCAAAACAAATTGTAACATAAGAGTTCATTGAATATCAAATAAATAAAATACTCTTTTAATTATTTGAAAATTATATACATTTGAAAAGTATAAATATTAATGTTGATATAAGGCTTATGCTGCCTTGGGAAAGTAGAGTGTTTCAAGTTAATTTGGGGAGAAAATGTGTTTCAGGTTGATTTGTTTGGATAAGGTCTAGCTTTCTTTATTCAGATGTTTACTGATCTGATGAAGTAGCCGTTATGCTTATTTTCTGGAAATGTTCACTAGTTCCCAGCCTTAGTGAGCATGTTTGGTTGTGCAGTGCTTTATCAAGAGATGTATAAGATTGTCTTCTATGCAATAGTTGACAATCTTCATATTCTCGCTACCTTTCAGGTTTTCAACTCGAATTATCCTTTGGTTTCAAGGCGTTATCTAAAATTTTATGTCTTGAACCCTCATTTTGTTATTTTTCCCTATCATGCATTAAAGATTTTAGGAAACTATTTTTTGTAAATAAAATCATCTCTGAGAGGCGGAATTAAATATGAAGATAGACTTTCTACTTATAAATCCATGTATGATAAGAAGGGACTTTTCGGGCACTTAATGTAGGCTAGGGCTTACGTTTTTAAAGAAAGAGACAAATATGCCCAAACAAGTGTTTAAGGGTTATCAAACCAATGATCAATTCTTCCTGCTATCTTCAATCTTTCTCTGCTTGATTTGAATATGCTTACAATCATTTCATTTTCTTCATTTTCCTAGATCCCTCTAGACTACACATTTTTGGGTTTCACCCTAGAGTTAATCTCCATCTTGTTATACCATCATATTCTTGATTTTATTATTGAATCTAGACTTTGAACTAGTCTTACTTGATCAACCTCGTGGTTTGAGGATTATTGTGTCAATTGTCTAAAAGTATTTTTTTTCCTTTTTTCTCTCTTTTTTCTTTATATTCTCTTTTTTATGCTTTTCATATCTTTTCTTTTTTTCTCTCTATGTTATCAACTCGATTTGATCTTTGAACGTTTCATATTTGGTCCACCTTGTAGTATCTTTTTATTTCTTACTTTATTTCACCATGACTTGCCTCTGTAAGTAGATTTCCTTCACCTTGGCCCCTAGTGTGGAGGGTGATCCTTGGTTAGGGTTGAATCAGAAGAAAAATACTATAGGCTCAAATGGGGATAACAAGAGATATTTTTTTCTTTTTTTGAAAGGATAAATGAAACAAAATCATTCATTATCTCATACACAGAAGTCCTTGTAAAAGAGGTATCACAGGGGGACGAGTATTTAGGATTAACCTCTATTCACATAAAAATAATGTAATTAATGCATGATGAAATTATTTTCTATAATTCCTTTTATTTCTACTTCACTTTGCACCTAGTATGGCCCCAATTATTCTAATTCTCTTGCAAAAACTTGATCCGTAACACTCCACCTTGTCTTTCTTACGGGAATGGTTCTCGTACACATGGGTATCTTGTACTTTATGCCTCCAGGTATTATTGAGGTTGGGAAATGAATGCTAGTTATGTGTCTAAAAGGGAAATGTATGACTTTAAAGTCATAATTCTAAAAAGGGTAAAGATATGGAAAGTTATTTTTGTTGGGAAGGTAAAAGTACAGTTTTGGTGCCTCAGAGAGATAAAGGGATGACTTTATTATTTCAGAGGGAAGTGATGTTAAGGTTCGATCTTTTGATAGTAAACATATGTTATTTTAGGTAAGAAACCAAGTAATTGTTTTTTTGGCTTTGGATGGGGTATGGAAGGTCTAATCTTGCCACTTGTCAAAAGAATATAATTAATGAAGTAGTAAATGAACCTTTAATTCATTTAATGTTCAAAGAATTACAAGATTAAAATTTGATTTATCGCTCATAACCTTGGAAAGCAACATAAGTTTAAGCATCAAAAGAAAGAACAAAAACACGTTCAAACAGGACAATGCCAGTGCAATAAGATTTCACGGTGGATGGAAGAACTTCTTTTTAACTCGTATCAAAATGTCTCATTACTAAAGGTTCATGCTCCTAGGTCAATTGGATTATGAACCTTGCTATTCGGTGCCCCACAGATCTAAATGATATGCCTCGAACTTCAAACAACACTAATATCACGTCCTTAGCTCTCAATCTTTTTCAAAGTATGAATGGGGTGACTTCAATTTACCTCAAAACTTCTATCAAAATATTCTTTACGAGATACTCCCAAGATACGTGATTAATACAGGTTAAGATGCAATGTATATTATACAATGTATGATGTATAGATGTGAATGAAAAGATGCAAATATTCACATACAAATGCAAAAATACAGAAATGATAATGCAAAAGATGCAAATGCAAAAAAATAATTTCTCCCAAAATTAACCATTCCTTGAACAATTCTTAAGAAACCGACAATGTCTCGGTACACTGGGGAAGTCAAAATCTGGTCCATCTTCAAGTTGTCCAGCTCCTGCGAGCATTTGTGTATTGCATCTTCTTTCATCATATTTAGGCATATTAAAAATATTTAAAGCTTCTACTTTGTCTTTTACTTTCAAAATTTTTTTGAGCTGGTTCGTGACCTTCAATTGTTAGCTTCAGCGTCGAATCTTCTTGAGTCTGACTTGTTAGCTCAGTAGGAAGACATCTGGCTTGTCTCTTACAAGGTAGACTATCTCTTGACACTAATCGATCTATAGAAAATATTCAAAATTCCATCTAACCCAATGAAAGACATTGTTGTGGGCATTGCTTTCCAAGAACCATTTAAAAGATTAGTTATTTCAGGGATCAATACCTTTGAAGGATATGTCATGTTCATGCAAAAATACAATAAAGCACAAGAGAAGACAAAATGAAATCAAGTTAGTAGAGATTAGAGAAAAAATCAAGTCAGTTAAAATAATTATTCAAAAAATATAAACTTATAAAAAAATAATTAAATACAACTTAAAGCTGAGACTGAAAAATAAAGCATACAAAGGTAATTAGGATTCATATCTTTATGCGTTCTAGTTCTCTTAGGTTTTCCACATGGCTCTAACGGGGTAGATTTACTAAATTCTCTACATGAGACTAGGTTCTAGCAAAGCATTCCTAAGCCATCTTTACAACCTGTTAAGGTTGACTCCGATTCTGGCCCACTATAGACTTGCGAATCAGATTCTTCTTAGGAGATCACACCGCTAAAAGCGTGCCTCAGAACTGATATTCGGACAAGCATCTTAGAATGCTTTCCAAAGGTAATTTTTCATACCCACATAAGGAATCCCAATGCTCCCCATGAGGTGTGACGTTTCCCCTACTTAAAAATTTGAGATTGACCTCGAGTTTAGAGCTATGATATGCAAAATCCTAAATATTCACAGAAGTGTAAGCATTAACCAGAGAGAAAATCTTTTTTCTTTTTTTTCCTTTGTCCCCTTGAAATAACATAATAAACGGCAAATTAAATAAGACCGAGCTCATAATTTCCATAATCTTTAATATAGGGTAACCAACTCGTGGCTCGACTCTCAAGTTGTTTTAAAAAACAAAATATCCCCAGCAGAGTCGCCAAGTTGTCGACATCGTTTTTCACTTGGGTGGGGAAAAACAAGTACGGACTTGGGGGTTTTTCTTTGAAAAGATTTTGAACTGTGAGGAGTAACCACCAATCATTTTAAGGTGTGATCGAGACACCATAAAAATTGGGTTATTTTAATAAAACATTTTATTTTTTTATCAAAATATCAAGTTTAGGGTC
This sequence comes from Hibiscus syriacus, assembly GCF_006381635.1. Classification (NCBI taxonomy): domain Eukaryota; kingdom Viridiplantae; phylum Streptophyta; class Magnoliopsida; order Malvales; family Malvaceae; genus Hibiscus; species Hibiscus syriacus. The sequence continues at coordinate 975,812 of NW_024061878.1, read as the reverse complement.
CATAAAAACCAAAAAATTGGTACTTATTTAATTATTCTATATTTAAAATTGAAACTTCTGGGTTCGAACTTCATCTATAGAAAATATTACGGATACAAAATTAAAAAGGGTATTCGTTTATTAAATCCAATATGTTGAAAACATTTTGATATTTCGATATAACAAATTAAGATAAATGAATTTTAAGATTTTCTAAGTATATTTGATATAATTATTCGAATATCAAAATATTAATCCAAATCTTTCAAAATTCATTTTTAATCCTTACTCAAGTGTAAAATTAAGTTTTAATCTTAAAATTATTTCAAAATAATTTTACAAAGTATTTCGAACCGTTTCAAAGCCAAAAATTCCAGAATGTCCAGAGGGAACCGATTCCCCCCTTAATGGTTTGGCTCCGAGAAAAACAGCATGCTCGGAGGGAACCGATTCCCCCCAAGGGGTACCGATTCCCCTTGTTTAACGGTCGAAATATTTGAATTTTACACTTAGGGAACCGATTCCCTATAAGGGGGAATCGATTCCCCTACGCTTCAAGCAGAAATATTAATTGTTTTCACTCTTAAACGACTCCAATAACTTTATTAATGATCCCCAACGTTCAGAAGTGATTCAAGGTGTATTTAAACAATCTTAGAAGCCATTGATCAATAACAAGAAACATCAAGCAACTAGAATCAAGAGAGAATAAAAGAGAAAGCATCAAACCTCAAGTTTGAGCATTTCAAGCCTATTTTTCATTCAACATTCATTTTGCTTTCAAGAACACTACTTGTACTCAATTGTATTCATTCTTGAGTGTTCTTTTCTTTGTTCTAGAATTGTGCAAACAATCTACCTTGTGAGGATTTCCTTGTAAGTTTGCAAATTTGTATTGTTCTCTTTGGGAGAGAGTGTTCTCAAGAATTTGGGGTATAATTCTTGAGGGTTTGTAAGGTTACTCTTTGTCCTCAAAAGAAAGACAAATTAGTGAATTTGTGGAAAATCCTTAGTGTGGATAGCTAAGGTAGTGGACGTAGACTTTGGTTGAGAAAGTCGAACCACTCTAAATTGCTGAGCAATTACTTTCAATTTCCTGCAAAAGCTTCCACCAAATTTTTAATTGCCAATTCACCCCCCTCTTGGTTGATTCCGCCAATCGATTAACTCAACAATTGGCATCAGAGCCTAACTCATTTGAAGGTTTAATCGCCTCTTAAGTCGATTCGGGAAGAGTTACATCGATAATCAAAGTCATCAATGACCTCCACTTCAAACTTCGACTCCAGTCTCGATTCGATGCCTGTCAACAAGCCTCCTTTATTCAATGGGGCTAACTATGCCTATTGGAAAAATAGGATGATGTAATTCATTCAAGCAAGTGACATGGGAGCATGGAATGTTGTAGAAGATGGATATATCAAGCCTCTTACTCATCCAAGAATGTGGAGTGAAGGAGAGACAAGATTGTTCCAGCTCAACTCTAAAGCCATTCATATCATATTTTATGCTCTTGGACCAGATGAACACGGAAGAGTTTCATCTTGTACAACCGCCAAAGAAATATGGGACAAGCTTCAAGTCACTCATGAAGGTACCGATGAGGTAAAAAAATATAAAATTAGTATTCTAACGCATAGCTATGAAAATTTTAGGATGAAACCAAATGAAGATATCAAAGCTATGACGGATAGATTCTCAACGATTGTCAATGGTCTCAAATCATATGGAGAGATCATTTCAAATGAAAAACTTGTGAGGAAGTTAGTTTACTCCCTTCCAAAATCATGACAATTAAAGAAGACGACAATCATCGAGTCTAAGAACCTAACATCCTTAACTCTTGAAGAATTAATCGGTTCCCTCCTCACTCATGAAATGATGCTTGAACATGAGGTGGACCTCGATAATATTAACGAGACACCAAAGAAGAAGGAGAAGAAGAAAAACATTGGAGTTGCTCTCAAATCCACAAAAATAAGAGTGATTCGAATGACGATGACGAGGAAATGACATTGTTTGCCAAACGGTTCAAAAAAATGAGGAGACCTTATCGAGGAAGAAAATTCAAACGAAATGAAGGCCTCAAAAATGAACCAAAAGAGAAGGACCCGATCATTTTCTATGAATGCAAAAAACTGGGGCATGTCAAATATGATTGCCCACAATTGAAGAGAAAGGGTCAATCAAAGAATAAGCACAAGACTCATGTGGCTACATGGAGTGATGAAGAAGGTTCCGATGAAGAGGAACAAGAAGTAGCAAACTTGTGCTTGATGGCATTCGGGGAAGATTCTAAGGTAACCTCTAACTTATATGATTTTGATGATTTATCCTATGATGCGCTATTAGAGGAATATAATGGGTTGGCTTTGATTATGAGAAATTGTTTTTAAAATATAAAAATGATGTTTCAAAGTTGAAAAATGAAAATAAACTCATATCCAAAGCCAACAACGATCTTGAAAGTAAAATCAAAGATTTGCAAATCAAACTAGAAGAGTTTGAAAAGAAAAATTTGGATTTGCAAAATTTACTTATAAAGGTTAATGATGATCATCAAAAGAAAATTGATGATCTTAAAACTTCTTTTGATAAAGTTGGAACAAAACGTTTTGAAAAATGAGAAAATTCAAAATCCAGCTTTGTTAGAAAAGGTTTTAAAAACTACAATCATAGAGGTCCCCAAAAAACCTCTAATGGAAAAATCATTAGAAGTATGTGGGTTCCTAAAGAACTCATTACTACTAAAGATAAAGATATCCTACGCAAATAGATACCTAAGGGGGCTAGGATTTTGAAAACTAATGAATATGGACCCAAAAGAATTTGGGTACCAAAAATCAAAAATCAGTCTATGTTTGTAGGGAAAGGAGCATTGCTAAAAGGAACGGGAAACAAATTCAAATTCATGGTACCTTGATAGTGGATGCTCGAGACACATGACCGGGGACAAAAACCGGTTCATAGAGCTTAACGCCAAAAATGGAGAAGAAGTGACTTTTGGTGATAATTCAAAAGGTCACATTGAAGGTAAAGGTACAATAGGTAATACCTCTTCCATTCAAATTAAAAATGTTTTATATGTGAATGGATTAAAGCATAATCTTTTGAGTATTAGTCAATTTTGTGATAAAGGATTCAATGTCATGTTTGAAACTAATGGTTATAAAGTTATGGACATTGCATCTAATCTGATTATGCTTGTTGGTCATAGAATAGGAAACATTTACATGGTGCATTTAGATTCTATTAATGTGACTAATTTATGCCTAGTTGCAAAAGATGAGCATGATAGTTGGTTATGGTATAGGAGACTAGGACATGCTAGCATGAGTGTTTTGCAATGGTTAATTCAAGGAGACTTAGTAAGAGGGCTGTCTAAACTGAAATTTGATAATGATAAAATCTGTGATGCTTGTGCTAAAGGAAAACAAAAGCGAGTTTCTTTTAAATCCATTAATGATGTGTCAACTAGTAGAGTATTACAATTGATCCACTTAGATCTTTTTGGGCCATCTAGAACTACTAGCTTGGGTGGAAAACAATATGCATTTGTCTTGGTAGGTGGCTATTCTAGATATACTTGGGTTCTATTCTTAAGTACTAAAGATGAAGCATTAGAAAAATTCATCACATTTTCAAAAGTAATCCAAAACGAAAAAGGTTACTCTATAACTAGTGTTAGGAGTGATCATGGAACTGAGTTTGAAAATCTTGGATTTACTGAGTTTTGTAATTCTAATAATATTAGCCATAATTTTTCAGCACATATAACCCCTCAACAAAATAGAGTTGTTGAGAGGAAAAATCAAACTTTAGAAGAAATGGCTAGAACCATGCTTTGTGAAAACAATTTGCCAAAGTATTTTTGGGCGGAAGCCACAAATACCTCTTGTTATGTTATTAATCGAGTAATGATTAGGCCTATTTTAAAGAAAAATCCATATGAACTTTTCAAAAATAAAAAGCCTAACATTAGTTATTTTCATCCTTTTGGATGTAAGTGTTTTGTTTTAAACAACGATAAAGACAATCTTGGCAAATTTGATGCTAAAACTGATGAAGGAATTTTTATGGGTTATTCCTTAAATTCTAAAGCTTATCGAGTATTTAATAAAAGAACTTTGGTTGTAGAAGAGTCTATACATGTTGTTTTCGATGATAATCTCCTTCCGAGGAAGGATTCTTGTTTGAATGATGATATAGGTATTATGAATACAAATGACGTTAGACATGACGTTGGAGAACCATCATCAAAGGAAGAACCGAAAGATGAGGAAACTCATGATCCTCTCGAGAATCCAACCATTGAAGAAAGGGAAGTATCTTATCCAAAGAGTACAACTATGTCAAGGATGGTGAGATTATAGGTGATCCATCCAAAGGGGTAACAACTCGATCTTCTCTTAGAAATATATGTAATTATGTTACATTTATCTCATGCATTGAGCCTAAGAATATTAAAAAAGCATTAAATGATGAACATTGGATTATGGCTATGCAAGAAGAGTTAAATCAATTTGAGAGAAGTAAAGTATGGACATTAGTTGAAAGGCCTAGTAATAAATCTTCTCTAGGTACTAGATGGGTTTTTAGGAATAAGCTTGATGAAAGTGGTAATATAGTGAGAAACAAGGCTAGACTTGTTGCTCAAGGCTATACTCAAGAAGAGGGCATAGATTATGATGAAACATATGCTCCCGTAGCTAGGATGGAAGCAATTAGAATGTTATTAGCATTTGCATGTTTTCATGAATTTAAATTATATCAAATGGATGTTAAAAGTGCATTTTTAAATGGTTTTAAAAAAGAAGTGTATGTGGAACAACCTCCAGGTTTTGAAGATTCAAAATTTCGGATCATGTTCTTAAATTGACAAAAGTACTTTATGGTTTAAAACAAGCTCCTAGAGCTTGGTATGAAAGATTGTCAAACTTTTTAATTGAAAAAGGTTTTTCAAAAGGGAAGGTTGACACTACATTTTTTTAAAGCATAAAGGTAAAGATTTATTAATAGTTCAAATTTATGTTGATGATATAATATTTGGTTCTACTAATGATGTTCTTTGCCAAGAATTTTCTAAGCTAATGCAAAGCGAATTCAAAATGAGCATGATGGGGGAGCTCTCATTTTTCTTGGGACTCCAAATCAAGCAAAGAAAAGATGGCATCTTCATCAATCAAGCTAAGTACGTTAAAGATATGCTCAAGAAGTTTGGACTGGAAAATGGCAAGCCTCATGACACTCCAATGAGCTCTTCAACAAAGCTTGGCTTAGATGAAGGAGGTAAATGTGTAGATGTTAAATTATATAGGTCAATGATTGGATCTTTACCTTATCTAACTACAAGTAGATCGGACATTATGTTTAGTGTTTGCTTATGTGCTAGATTTCAATCATGCCCTAAGGAATCACATTTACTAGTTGTTAAGAGAATCTTTAGATACCTTAAGGACACTCCTAGTTTAGGACTTTGGTATCCTAGAGACTCTAGCTTTAGCTTGCATGCCTTTTCCGATGCGGATTATGGAGGATGCAAATTAGATAGGAAAAGCACCTCCGATACTTGCCAATTCCTTGGAAATATGCTGATTTCTTGGTTTTCAAAGAAACAAAATTGTGTTGCATTATCTAACACTGAAGCCAAATACATTTCAGCTGGTAGTTGTTGTGCACAAGTTTTATGGATGAAACAAAACTTTTTGATTATGGAATTGAAGTAGGTACCATTCCTATCAAGTGTGACAATACTAGTTCTATTTGTCTCACTAAAAATCCCATCCAACACTGAAGAACTAAACATATTGAAATAAGACATCATTTCATTAGAGACCATGTCACTAAGGAAGATGTAGTTCTAGAATTTGTTGATACTTTGCATCAATTAGCGGATATCTTTACAAAACCTTTAGACAAGGAACGTTTTTGGACACATAGGAGAGAATTAGGTTTAACTGATCTATCTTCACTTAGTGTTTAAAATAAATTTAGCACTTTTAAGAATAAATGAAAAATGCATATAATAGTAATTTTTTATTGCATTCATTGCTTTTAGTTAGGGGGAGTTTATGATTCTTGGTGAAAATTAACTTTATGTTCAAATAATTTTTAATGATAAATTTGATTGATTGAACATAATTAATTTTCAATATATGAGTTGCCAATACCACTAGAGAAAATTAATTTAGCATTTTGAGTGTTTAAAAATCAGATTTTACATTTTAGTACAGAGGGAATCGATACCCCCCTTGAAGAGGAACCGATTCCCCTTTGAAGGGGAACCGATTCCCCCTGGGGTTCTGGTTTTTAACACGGGCAGAACACCAAAAAACTCAAACCCTCTTCTTCTCTTCACGCCATTTCTCCACTCTACACTCACCCTATCTCCATATTTCATCAAAACATCATTTTTAATCAGAATTCTCTTCAAATATCATCTCTTAAGAATCATAAAAAACGTGCAAACTTCATCTAATATCACTCAAATTCGAAATTCTTCAAGGTATTTTTCTAAAACCTCTATTTCATCAATTTTTGATTTTAGAACTAGTTTTAATTAGTTCTAGGTTGAACTTTATATAGGGCATTGATTGTTTAGTGATTAGAAATTATATTTTACAACTAATTTAATCAAAAACACGAGAATTTTCCAAAATTCTTTGAAATTCTCAAAATAAAAAAAATGTTTTTCAAATTATTGTGTTTTGATTGAATTATGTTGTTATGAAACTATACATACATTGACTTTCAAAATCTTATTTTTCAATAGTTTTTCAAAACATTGCCCATTAGGATTGGTTTAGAGAACCTTGAAATATTGAGGACTTAATTGAGTTTTGGGATTGATTATTTTGCGTACATATGTTTTTTAAAATGTAGGTTATCTTTCCAATCCGATTATCTTAAACCATTTCTCATAAACATTCTAGGGCCTCCTCTAGTCGTTCTAGCCAACCTCCAAATCCTCCACCTATCCCATAAATTCCTATTCCTAATCCCAATGATCCAAACATGACCATTCGCAATTCTTGTTTCAATGAACCCGGTCGTAAACAAAATTTCTACTATAGGTTTTGTCAATACTTTGAGTCCTACAAAATCCGGGAAGAATGTATCCCATCTCTTCAAGCCATGCTAGACATCAATTTTCGTCATCTTCCTACTCTTCATGAGTGGAAATTTGACAAACTCTTCGAGCTTGAACCAATTGTCTACCATCAACTTGTTCGTATCTTTTACTCTAATGCCATTTGCATTAAAAACCGAGAGGAAACCATAACCATAGGGATCCGATCCTATCTTCTAGGACGATTCTTTTATCTTGACTCGGAATCCAATGCCAGAGCATTAGGATTAGATAATGAAGGGTTAGACAATGAAAAACTTACGGTAGGATCTCTGTATAAGCGAATGGATAGTGCAAGTGTTCTAGACCTTCATGACCATTTTCTTTACCTAATGATCTCTTGGTGGTTTCGACCATCCGGGGGCCGTTACTCTACTCTTCGCGCCTTAGATCTATTTTGGCTTCATTGTGTCCAAAATAATCTTAAAATTAACCTTCCATATATTATTTTTGCTGAACTTGTCGAAACCGTAAATCTTGTTCCCAATAAGAAATTGTGTTCTTCTTTAGTTTACAGTTGTATTCTTAGTAATCTGTTTAAGAAGGTTGGGCTTAGAGTTGGTCTTGATGCTTCCTTTCCCCTAAAAAACCAAATCAATCTATTCTCTTTAACTAAATCGGGATGGAAGATCAATGAAGAAACTGGTCTTTGGGTTCGTACCGGTGAGCAACCGCCTGAAGTTAATGACTCCGACGATGAACTAGAAATCACGAGCAGAGGAACAAGGACAGTTAGAGGATCAAATGCCTCCATACTTTCAATCCTTTATGAGACATTCGATTTCTGATATGCTTCCATGGATTCTTGCTTCACTTCCATAGAATCTCATTTATCCACAATGGGAGCTCAATAATTGGAAATTCTTCAGGAGATGCGCACAAACAACGCTTCTATGAATGAACGCATTGATGCACTCTCACATGAGATGACCGCTATGCGAGCTCATTTTCCTCCTCCCGATCCTCCTACAGATGCTTGATTCTGTGTTATGCTTTAGTACTTTGAACTTAAAGCTTACTATTTCAACATTTTGAATGTTTTTGGATTTTTTTTTACTTTGGTTTTATATTTGAACTAATTTGATGAATTATGGATGTTTGAACTTATATTTTATATATTTGGTTTGGTTAAATTTATTATTGCATCATTTAGATATATGACCAATTTTGCCATGTCACATTGTTTATGAATATTGATTATGAAGCTAATGGCTAACGTTTCTCTTGATTGTGTTCTTAGCAGCTTAAGTTATATCTATCATAATCAATTGGCTAAGTACTTTTCAAAACCTTGTTTAAAATTCTTTTAAATAGTCTTTTTGATTTAACAAAAAAGGGGGAGAAATGTTAAGAGTAATAAGTGTTAGAGTAAGGGGGAGTAATTTCAAAACTTGATTTCAAAATCTTAAATTACTAAAATGTTTTGTTATATAAAAAAGGGGGAGATTGTTGAAAACATTTTGATATTTCGATATAACAAATTAAGATAAATGAATTTTAAGATTTTCCAAAAAGATTTTCTAAGTATATTTGATATAATTATTCGAATATCAAAATATTACTCCAAATCTTTCAAAAGTCATTTTTAATCCTTACTCAAGTGTAAAATTAAGTTTTAATCTTAAAATTATTTGAAAATAATTTTACAAAGTATTTCTAACCGTTTCAAAGCCAAAAATTCTAGAATGTTCAGAGGGAATCGATTCCTCCCCCAAGAGGGTACCGATTCCCCCCCCCCAAGGGGGTACCGATTCCCCCCAAGGGGTACCGATTCTCCCCTAAATGGTTTGGCTCTGAGAAAAATAGAATGCTCAGAGGGGGTACCGATTCCCCCCTGTTTAACGGTCAAAATATTTGAATTTTACACTTATGAAACCGATTCCCTATGAGGTGAAACCGATTCCCCCACGCTCCAAGCAGAAATATTAATTATTTTCACTCTTAAACAGATCCAATAACTTCATTAATGATCCCCAACGTTCAGAAGTGATTCAAGGTGTATTTAAACAAGCTTAGAAGCCATTGATCAATAATAAGAAACATCAAGCAACTAGAATTAAGAGAGAATCAAAGAGAAAGCATCAAACCTCAAGTTTGAGCATTTCAAGCCTATTTTTCATTCAATAATCATTTTGCTTTCAAGAACACTACTTGTACTCAATTGTATTCATTCTTGAGTGTTCTTTTCTTTATTCTAGAATTGTGCAAACAATCTACCTTGTGAGGATTTCCTTGTAAGTTTGCAAATTTGTATTGTTCTCTTTGGGAGAGAGTCTTCTCAAGAATTTGGGGTATAATTCTTGAGGGTTTATAAGGTTACTCTTTGTCCTCAAAAGAAATACAAATTAGTGAATTTGTGAAAAATCCTTAGTGTGGATAGCTAAGGTTTTGGACGTAGACTTTGGTTGAGAAAGTCGAACCACTCTAAATCACTGTGCAATTACTTTCAATTTTCTGCAAAATCTTCCACCAAATTTTTAATTGCCAATTCACCCCCTCTTGGCCGATTCCGTCAATCGATTAACTCAACACAATAGCATTCACCCTTACCATGAATGCGAGAGATCAGTTATTGTGCCTAATAAGTGAACATTGCCTTGATATTTTAGAAATCATGATGCGATCTTGAAAAGGATGTCGACCTATTTTGAGAATCACTAGTAGTCACCCTATGAGCATACTTGCGAGAGATATACTATTGACTCCCTAATAATTGAACATTGCTTTAGGTTTTAAAACATGATGCAATCAAACAATTTATTATTAACACTAATTAAACTAAGGGCAGATTAAGGCTTTCTCTATCTTAAAGTGTCATATTATGAAAAATAAGAACCTATAGACCCAAAACCTAAAAATGTAGATTGTAATATTAATCATACTTGATTTTAACCCGTTATTGAATAGAATAATAAATAGGGTCCCTTGAGCATTTTGGCAAGGGCCAACTCAGATTACTCCTTAAATTAAAGGGACTAAATTGAAATCTAATCTAAAGCGAAAGCTCTAATTAATAACCTATTGAATTATGTTAGCTTAAAATTCTAATTAAAATTTTAGGGACTAAAATGCAAGGAAACTAAAGTCCAGAGACATAAATGTAAATAAACTAAAGTAAAAGGACTAAGTCTATAACACCTAAAGTTTAAGGACTAACCAATAAATCAAGGCTCTAATAATTGTCCTAATTAACTATTTAAAAAAGGGGTTGGATTAAGTAAATTGTAAGATTAGTAAATAATTAACAATTTGGGGATTCGAACAACCGACTCGAGTAATCAAGCATTTTATGCAAAAACTTGAATGGAAATGCTCCTTAATTAAAACTAAGGTAAAACCCTAATTACTAAATCAAAATTTAAGTTTACATATCTAATCTAAAGATAAATTCTGAAAAGCTAATAAATTAAATAAATATAAGGAGACATACTTTTAAATATCAAACAAAAAATTGTATAACTTAAATGCAAGAAATAAACAAACAAACATATTTTACTTGAAATATAATAAATTACATATAAAGGGACTAAATTGAATTGACATTAAATTAATAGGATTAAAAAAATTTGAAATTGTAATAAAAGGACCAAATTAAAATAAATTAAAAATTGAGTAGTTGAATAAAAAAATAAAGAACAAGATAGTGAGCAAAATATAAAAACACGCTGAAACTAAAGGGACTAAAGAATAATTATTCTTTTTTAAGCCTAAATGCACTCTTAAATAAAATGCAAAAATTATAAAATCAGTCCAACAAAATTAAAATAAAATTAAATAATCACTACACGTGACCAGAATGTAGAAACACACTAAAACTGAGGGGACATGAACACAATTATACGAATCAATATATAGTGTAAAAAAGGTGAAAATAATGAAACAAGTACAAATTAAAAGGGAAAATAATAGTTTTGGTTCTCCCAGCTGACCAAAATACAAAAACATGAGAATCTTAAAGGTGCTTAAACGTGATTTTACCCAAAACTTCCCCTATAAAACACATTTCTTTCTTTCATTTTTTCAATATAAACCCAAAAACCCAAAAAATAAACTCTCTCAACCCTCTATTCTCTCTCGGCCTACCCCCTGCCGCCTCCCACGCACCATCCCGCCGTTCGACCACCACACAGTGGTCGACACTCCTAAATCGACCCCAAACGATGCTATTCTATTCAGTATATACTCCTAAGCCCGATATGGGGTTAAAATCACCAAATACTACTCCTAAGCACCCCAAAAGACCATTTAAACGCTTCAGCTTCCCTACCTCTGACCACCGCGACGACTACCTAAAATCTAGAATTAAAAACGAACCCTTATACTCACCCTCCCTACTCCGAAAAAACCCACAAAACATGTAAATATCTCTACTTTTCTTTTCTTTTTCTATTTTTTATGTACTTCAAAATATGCTGGGAAAAAAATTTACCTTAAAAAAATTACTTTCTATTGCTTTTCTAAAAAATAAAAGGGGTCCACTTTTTGCAACTTTCATTTGGGTTTTATACCCATCTTTTACAGAGATAAAAGTAAAAAAATAAAACTTAATCTCTACTGCACTCTGACATTCTGTACATGGTTGTTGATGATTGGTATCGTAGGGAATAACCTCCCAATCGAGTAGGTAAGGCCATTTAATGCCTTAAGCTTCCCTTGATTTTTTTTGGATTTGCCACTATTGAGATTGATTATTGGTGAGAAACGATGACTTGGTGTTGATGGTTTCTTGGCAGGGACTGTCACGGTGGCCAGAGAAGCTGTCTGTGACGGTAGTGGAGATCCTCGTTGGTGGTAGGGATTGAAGATATTAGGGTTAGGGTTAGTTTAGATTGTTAGGTATTGGGCTAGGGTTTTTTTAGTTTGTGTCCGGGATTGGGTTTGTAATTGGGCCTGGTTTTGGGTGTTGGGTATTTTGGGTTTGTCATAAATAATATATATATATATATATATATATATATATATATATATTATAATAATAATAATAATAATAATAACAATAATAATAATAATAGTACAATAAGGTAATGGATGAAAAATGGTGATTACAGGGGGTTTGACGCCAAGTTTTTAAGATTTCGAACAATAGGATCTCTAATACATGCATCATTTACACACTTTCTAAACATCAAGAATCATGGAACATGCATCATTTACCCAAAAAACAAACTCATTTGAGAGGGATCTCTAATACATGTCGTCTTGTTTAAGTGTGAAAAGAGAAAACATATTCATCTCCTCTAAATGCACCAAACTCCATTGCTAAGAGTTTTGTGAAATTGTAAAAGAGAACCCAAAATTAATTCTAATTTAAGGGTAAAAACTATAAATTAATCATAAAAATGAAAATTTATCATATATATTGGTATAATTTATTTCACTATCCAACAAGTTTAAGCGACACACTAAACTTAATCCCATTTAGGAATTCATGAGAATTTAACGATTCATGTTATTCATAGAGGTGTCAGGTTTGAGCACTATAAACTATAATGTATTTGAACACTTATTGTCAAATGGTTGAAAGACTTTAAAACATATATTATTACTTGTAAGCACCCTGAATTAATAAAAAAAATAGTCATGTTGAACATTGATCTAGGTGATGAATATCCCTTTGAATGTGTGTGTTGGTTCTTTTAGAGAAAAAGGGTTTGATGGAAATAATTAAATATAAAGAAAAAACTAAAATATTTTATTAATCCATTGATATGAGGCATTTCAAAATATCAAGTAAAGTGAGAATATTCATAATGAGTCCTAATGTTTGTGAATATGTATTTTAATTTTGATTGTTAGGTTGTTATTTTAGTTCAATAAATAATTGAGGTTTTTTATCGGCTTTTGGATCCCCTCCTCCATTCCTTTGTGTGGTACATATTTTTATTTTGGTCAGTTTTCTAGTTCTTATAGTCTTTATTTTTCTATTTTTATCATTTTTTTCATTAAACGAGTTATAGGGGATCTCACACGTTAGTTAAAAGATTATAATTTGGGAGAGGAGGAGGATGAGGTGTTAGTTTTATTGTAGACATCGTCTCTCATAATTTTCTTTTGATAATTATTTTGTTGGATGTTTCTTTACAATATATATGGTTAATTTCAAGGCCATGTGAATTACCTTGGTGAACGTATAACATCCAATTGGTGGAATTTCTATTACAAAGTTGAGAGAATGGTGTTAATTGTTCAAGCTTTTCCTTTAGGTTGATGTTGATAGGATCGAACAAGAGGGACCTTGGTACTCTAGTTCCCACCTTTGAGTAATGCATCTATTGAAAATAGGAGATTACCGTTGGTGGTGGATCTGGAAATAATATCTTCTTTTCCGAGCATTAAACAAATTTGTGAACTTTAAGGTTTCCAAGAATCCTTTGAAACAATCAAAGTGAGGGTTATAATCTACACCTCATACGCTTCAAACCAAGCCCTCATTTGCAAAATTTGACTACTACTCCAAAATAGAGTTTTAGTGGGGGTTTAGGAAACCAATTATTTCTAGCTTGTTTTAGGTAGAATCAATCTCATAAAAATGTTTTTAAGTTTGTTATAAGCATTTCAATGAGTTAGTAACTCATTTCTTATGTCTTGATTAGCGAAAGAGTAAGGGGAGAGTTCCAATGCAAGAGGCAAAGAGAAGTTGGTCCTTGGTTGAGTTGAGGACATTTTTTAGTAGTTTGGAATCAAGGTAACAATATTCTAACTTGTCCATGCCACATGTAGGTCATTAAATATGGATGAATGGTATGTTTTTTTCATGAAAGTATGCTAGAGTAAATCCATGGTAAAATTCATATTTGATTTTTGTAAGCATGAAAAATGATACATTTTGACCTATAAGACCCAAAATAAGACTTTAATAACCTTTGCTAGTATTAGGGGAGTGAATGGGTGAGTTTAATATGTAGTTTTATGCCCAAAACATGGCACTTTAGGTTGTTAGTATCGAAACTGGAATATCAGTACTAATATTGTTCTTCATGAAAGGCAAAAAACAAGCAAAAACAAAGGCTTGTTATAAGGCTAGTATCAATACTACCCCAAAGAGTATCAATACTCCCTCAAAGACTATAAATACTTGAGGTTTGGTTTCGATACTCAAAGGGTGGTATCGATTCCAGCGATAAAAATTGGATTTCATAATGCTATTTTGGTACCGATACTCAAAAGAGTATCGATACCAAGGGTCGAGTATCGATACTCCCCTTAGGAATATCGATACCAGGGTATTTTTCATATCATCGAAGTTATTTTTTGTATTGATACTCAGGGTGAGTAGCGATACCCAAGGGTCAGTATCGATACTACAAGCACAATATCGATATCATCGTATTTTCTTGGTAGTTTTGGTTTATTTGTTTTGGGGGTTTGTGCATGAGTGTTTTGAGATTGTATAAGCTTCAAGTATTCAATACAAGTGAAACACTAAAGTTAACTGGAATCACACTTAGAATTCAAACAAATTAGGATGACATAAGATTGGCATTTGTATGACGCTTAAGAAATGATTAGGACACCCGAGTTACTCTAGCATTATGACGATCGTCCTCTGTATGTGAAATATTTGGATATTGTCTGATTAGGTACACATCCGATGCACGTAAAATTCCAGATCGTACCCCATGCTCGAATAGGTTCGACATGTGAGTTTTTTGCCTATAAAATTCAAATCCTCACTTCGACTTCATAGACTAGGGCTCTAAGTTTCGATGCATGTAAAAATTTTGATTTTACCCCAATGCTATCATATTCTAGATAGGCTGGTATATTATCCAAGATGCACATAAAATTCCACTGACCACACCATTAACCCTACCTCATGTTTGCCTGATTTTTTTGCATGTTTATGACTTTACGCACTGACATTTTCATGTAATGAATGCACATAGTATTGTATAGTTGTTTCAAGGCACTTAGCTTGGAGCTCATTGTATGGAATGTGTTTCCATACGCAGGTTAGTATATGATTGATGAGGAGCCTATCGTACCAGTATATTCCAGATCAGTCATTTCAAAGTATGTATTAAGTCTGTTAGAGGGCATGTATTTATATGGACCTTGTATTTATTCGATTCATAACTTTATTTTGAATTAAAACTAATTGGTTGTATTTATACGTTTTTAGGAGACTCTCGTATTTTGTAAACTTGATTTATGAATTCATTTATGCCATGATGTATGATTTTGATTTTTATAAACATTTTGAAAATAAATTTTTGGGTTGACTATTTCGATGGTTCTGTGCGACATCATAATCTATAGATCTTCCAGTCAAACTGGATTAGGGTATTATATTTAGTGGTATCAGAACGTCTAGGTTTAGTCGTTCTTAGGACCTGGGGGTCAGAGTCAGTAAGTGTCTGTATGAGTATATGCCCTTAGAGTGTCAAGGATACTTAATTTTTTGGAATGGAGAGAATGACCTCTCTTTCCTTTCTGATTGCAAACTTAGATCATGGCCAATGACATTGTTCCTAGTCACGTGAGCTAGAAACACATTTGTGCCTCCTGGCTAGAGATTTTGGTGATGATTTTCCCCCAAAATCTGAGTACGAGATACCTATAGATGTTGGTGTCGATGAGGCGACCTTCTTCTGTGACCAGACTTCGACCCTTAGGCAGATCGTCTGAGTCATTTTAAATTTGTTCGCTATGCCACCTCCCCCACCCGTGCCTCCAGTCCAACATATTACCGTAACTCATTAGTCCCCGATTTAAGGCTCCTGTAGATATATGACGATTGACTTCTATGGATTTGGGGACGATGACACTATCTCTGTAGATTAGTGGCTTAGAAAGACACTTCACACTTTGCATCAGTTGTACCTCACTCCCAAAGGCAAGCTAGAGTGTGTCACCGCCCTTCTGAAAGGTGATGCGATCGACTAGTGGGAGACCATAGAGTTGGTGATGGAGCCAGAAAGACTCACTTGGGAGTACTTATTGTTAGAGGTCAGGGAGAAGTACATTGAAGAGTCTCATAGTGATGATTTGAGGGACCAATTCTTACATCTGACCTAGGGTGACAAGACCGTACTAGAGTACGAGAAGGAGTTTCTCAAATTGAGTAGATGTGCGCCAGAGCTCATTTCGACCAAGGCTCACCATTGTAGGAGGTTTAGATATGGCCTCTATTTATATATTGTCACATATTTGGCAGCTGACCCAACTCGTGTCTTTGTCGAGCTGAGTCGCTATGCAAACGCAATTGAGATAATTTTGTGCAAGAAGGCTTAGGTAAGGAGCGGCTTAGTGGGTTAGATTTGAAGAGCTCTAGAGATAGCTAGGCCGTAGCAATCTTCGATGAAGTAGTTCAGGGCCCTCAGAGTTTAGGAGACTGACATAAGGGTCGTATAGGGGAGAATGTCAAAGTTCAGACTGTGGAGGTAGGTCTGGCTCTCATAGGAGACCCTTATCGTTAGCTTCTAGATTGAGCGCTAGTAAATCAAAGCATGTACCAACTCACCTACTGTGCAAGACTTGTGGGCAGAGACACCCTAGAGAGTGTTATCGAGCGACATGAGGTTGCATTAGTTGTGGGTCATTGGACCATTGTTTCAGAGACTGCTCTCGAGCTCAGAGTTTAACCCCACATTATCATAGAGATCTATGATATTTATTCAGCAAGGTCGAGGAGGGTGGTGGAGCTATTTCAAGGCAGTACAGTAGGGGTACCACCAAATTTGATATAGTCGTAGAGTCTAGAGTAGCGTTGCGTCAGTTTGTCATGTGAGCCTAGGAGGAGTGTGATGTTGTTGATGTGATATCAGTTATATTTACAGTCTTCTCAATTCTTGTTACTGTATTAGTAGATCTAGGTTCCACCTACTTTTATGTTTGCTAGACCTTGTTCGAAAGAGGAATATTCCAACTAAAGATTTAGAGATAAGGGTCAGAGTTTCTAGTCCCCTAAGATTAGACATTTTGGTTAACAAGGTCCACCGTCATTGCCCCGTAGAGCTTCATGGTGAGGTATTCTTAGGCAAATTGATGGAACTACCATTTTGAGAGTTTGATGTGATCATAGGCATGGATTGGCTTACAGAGCATGGTGCTAGTTTGATGTGTAAGGTGAGACACTTAAACTTCGAAGGATGATGAAACCAAAGTAGTGATGACCAGTGAGAGATCGAGTTGTACTACCAAGGTTGTTTCCGCAGTTAGGGCTTAGAGATTTATGAATTAAGGATGTGAAGCCTTCTTGGCTTATGTGCTAGACACACGAGCTTCTTTATGATGCTTGAAGATATTTGCACCATAAGAGAGTTCTTTGATATATTCCTGGAGGAATTAGCGAGGTTACCACATGACTGTGAGATTGAATTTAGCATAGAGGTTTTGCTATTCTGCTCCAGTGTCCATTGCACCATATCGATGGCACCAACGAGTTGAATGAGTTAAAGAATCAAATTTAATAGTTGTTAAAAAAGGGGTTTCATTTGACTGAGCATTTCACCTTGGGGAGCGTCGGTCCTTCTTTAATAAGAAAGATGGGCAATGAGGCTGTGCGTCGACTATCGACAACTACATAAGTTGAATATCAAGAACCATATTTCCATAGGATAGATGATTTGTTCGACTAACTCAAGGCATAATGTGTGTTTTCCAAGATAGACTTGAGGTTAGGGTATTATCAATTAGAAGTCAAGGATGCTGACATAGCCAAAACAAACTTCAGGACAAGATACAACCATTATGAGTTTCTCATAACGTTTTAGACTTACCAATACATCGGTGGCATTCATGGATTTGATGGACGTAATCTTCATCCCTATCTAGATCTGTTCATGATGGTTTTCATCGATGACATCCTTGTATACTTTCGGTTAGAGGAAGAGGATGATCAACACCTCCACATTGTTTTTCATACACTTTAAGAACATCAGTTATATGCCAAGTTTGGGAAGTACAAATTTTTGTTGACCGAAGTTGTATTTTTGGGTCATTAGTAGCAGGTGATGGCAGCTAAGTAGACCCTTAGAAGATTAAGGTAGTGTTAGAGTGGGAACCGCTTATGATACCATTAATCAAGTTGTTTTAAAGGGGAGTTCCTTTCATATGGAAAGATTAGCGCCAAAAAAGTTTTGATCGGTTGAAAGAAATCTTCACTCAAGCCCATATTTTGACTTAACGTGAATCATGTAAAGACTTCACTGTATTTAATGTTGCGTCACTAAATGATTTAAGGAAAGTTGTGTCCTATGCATCTCATCAACTAAAGCCTCATGAGTATAACTATCTTACCACGATTTGGAGCTTGCCACTATGATTTTTACGTTAAAGATTTATAGGCACTACTTGTTCAGGGAGAAGTGTCACATTTTCATAGATCACAAGAGCATTAAATATCTTCTTAATCAGAAGAAGTTGAACTTGAGGCAGTGAAGATGGGTAGAGCTATTGAAGGACTATAATTGTGTGATCGATTATTATCTGGGTAAAGCGAATGTTGTTGCAGATGCTTTGAGCAGGAAGACCGTGGAAGAGTTGTGAGCTTTACTACCACGACTGATTTTGATGACTTGGGTAGTTTGTTAGCTGAGTTGCAGGTTGAACCTGAGTTAGTGGGTGAAGTTAAGAGATTGCAAAGTTTAGACAATCGATTAAAGACTCGAGTAGAGCAAGTCCTTTAAGGTGAGGCCCTAGGTTTTGAGTTATACGTTGAAATCATATTGCACTTCTGAGTGTGTTTGTGTGTTCCATTCAAGAAGAAGCTTTGCGATAAGATCCTTCATGAAGTGCATTGTAACCCCCCCTTTTCGTCCATCCGGGTAGTAAAAAAATGTATCAAGACCTTCAATCATTGTATTGGTGGTTGGGCATGAAGAGGGAAGTATCTAAATTTGTTACTAAGTGATTAGTATGCCAGCAAGTCAAGGCAGAAGATCAGGTTCCCTCAGGATTATTGCAATTGATTTAGATACCGTAGTGGAAGTGGGAATGTGTGACCATGGACTTTGTGGTTGATCTAATGATGATGAGATTTTGATATGACATAGTGTAGGTGGCAGTAGATCGTATGACCGGATTCACTCACTTTCTTCCAGTTCAGATGGACTTTACGTTAGAGAGATTGGCATAGTTGTACATCTACGAGATTGTGAGGATATATAGGGTTCCTATTTCGATCATATCCGATAAAGATCCACTTTTCACTTCTCGATTCTAGAAAGTACTAGATGGAGCTTTGGGTACCAAGCTACAATTTATCATCGCATTCCATCCTCAGACAAACGGACAATCTGAGCGCGGTATTCAAATCTTTGAAGATATGCTTGAGTGCACCGTTTTAGGCCTTGAAGGCAGCTGGGAAGACTACTTGCCTTCAGTGGAATTCGCATACAACAACAATTATCAGGTAAGTATTTAGATAGATCCTTATGAAGTCTTGTACGGGCATAAGTATAAAACTTCGTTGTGTTGGATGGAGCTCAGTAAGGGTAAGATCATAGGCCCTGACTTAATTGAGAAATCCAAGAGAAATCACAGTTGATTTAGAGTCAGTTGAAATAAGCTTTTGACATATAGAGGTCGTACTCTAATCTGATGCGCAAGGATATAGAGTTCGTAGTGGGAGACAAGGTTTTTCTCAAGGTTTCCCCATGGAAAATGGTACTTCAGTTTGGATGCAAGGTAAATTGACTACATGATTCATCAGACCATACAAGATATTAGAGAGAGTTGGACCAATGTCTTATCGATTGGATTTGCCTCCAGAGCTTGATCGTATCCACAATGTGTTTCACGTATCCATGCTTAGAAGATATCAATCCGATTCTTCTCACGTTATAACCCTTAAGCAAGTTGAAGTGAGGTAAGACTTGACTTACGAGGAAAAAATGATCAGAATCATTACCAGATATCAAGGAACTGAGGAACAAAAAGATACCATTAGTGAAAGTTTTGGGAGGAATCACAGAGCGCGAGGAGGCGACATGGGAATCTGATGAGGATATGCAACTTTAGAGTCCGCCTCTTCTATTCAGGTAAATCTCGAGAACAAAATTTCTTCTTAGGAGGAGAGAGTTGTAACGCCTCGAAATACGGGTTAAGAGTTTTGGGTTTATTTGAATGGGCTTTAGAATAAATTTATCTTATCTTGTGAAGCTTTGGACCCAAGTGGATTTGATTTGGGCCTTAGATGAGCCCAATCGGTGTTAAATAGGGTGATTTCAATCTTGAACAAAATGTGGAGGACTAAGGGAGTAATTAACCCATCAATTCAAAATAAAGCTAAATCCCATTTATGTGGGATGATCTCACGTCTGCTGGCACTACTCTTTTTAACCCCATACTTTTTCTTCTTTATCTCTTATTCATTATCTTCATTTCTCTCCAAGCATCAAACAAAGTTGTGAACTTTAATCTTTCCAAACATCATTTGAAACAACCAAGGAAAAGGCTATAATCTATACGTCTTAAGCTTCAAAACAAGCCCTCATTTGGAATATTTGCCTAACTCTCCAAAAATGAGTTTTAGTGGGGTTTAGGAAACCAAGAATTTCCAGCTTGTTTTAGGGAGATTCAAGTTTATAGAAACGTTTTTAACTTTGTTCCAAGCATTTCAACTATTTAGTAACTCATTTCTTATGTTTTGATTAGTGAAAGAGCACAGGGAGAGTTCCAAAGAAAGAAAAAAAGAGAAATTGGTCCATACCACATATAGGTTATTAAATATGTATGAATGGTTGTTTTTCCATGAAAGCATGCTAGAGTAAATATATGGTAAAATTCGTATTTAATGTTTGTAAGCATGAACAATGACACCTTTTGGCCTCTAAGACCTTAAATAAGACATTAATAACCTTTTCTAGTATTAGAGGAGTGAATGGGCGAGTTTATGATGTAATTTCTTTCCCAAAACAAATCACTTTAGGTCGTCAATATCGAATTGGCGTTGGGACCGGTGGCGCACCCCACGGCACAGCGGAAACAAAACTCGACGGTTCACCAGCGATCCAAGTACGTAAAACCGAAATCGGGAGGAAAGGATGCGAATACTTACAATGGGTTCCTTGAAAACAACAAAGACAACAATGAGAATTTGTGATCACAAACGGTTCGAATCGAAAGCCTCCACGAAAACACGTCTCGTCCACTACTTAGTTCACCCAATCGAAAGCAAAATTTTCTTTTTCCCAAAACTATTTTTGAGAAAATGGTTGAAGTATATGTGTGTTGAAAATGGCTGCTAGACCTAACACACTCTTTTATATCCATTACCCTAACATCTTAGGGTTTTTAAAGTTATTTTGAATTAATAAATAAAATATTATTTAATTAATTCAATTAAATATACATTAAAGACTTATAATCTGAATTACAATCTTTAATGTTTATTTAAAAACTTATTTAATTATTTAGAATTATATATACCAATTAAAAGACTTGTAATCTAAATTACATTCTTTTAATGCTTACTTACTATATTCGGGATAATTAAAATCATATGTATATCAATTATACATATCTTAACTCTAGATATATTTTAGTAACATACAAGAATTGTACATTTTTGCTCATTTCAATCCTAGAGTGTGATCCTGTAGGTTCTTCTAACGTTAGTTGTAATTATAGAAAATTCTAATATTACATACAATGAGTGACATCTAGCAATATATCATTGTCACCTAAGTTACAAGAAATTATGATTCAACATATCATCTACATGGTTAACTCTTTTATGTATTACATCCTTTTGTCCTTAATATCTAGAATAGGCACAAGTCTTAGAATAGTCACACTTGTATAGCCCATCTATTGTTTCTTGATATCTAGAGTAGACTATAAGTAACGAATAATTTATGATATCACATATCAACTTATTCAATCATGGCCATGCATTTCTAGTCTCACTCAATCAAGTGGCCCGTGATATATTTCGTATTATATAGGAAGGACAAATCCTATCTTAACCATATACACCCCACTACATATATCGAGATATATTCAATAAAATTTTTTATAGTGCAACCAGTTACGGAGCATGTTTAACTGTATCAAAACAGGCAATAATATATGTTAGGATGACATTGATCTCAAGTCTGAGGATCATACATATAGTCATCACCATGAGCAATATTATGACTGTTACATAATAATCCAAGACATATGCTCATGATGGGTCAATCCAATACATTATTCTCTAACAATATAATCATGTATCAATTATGACATCTCTATGTAATTGACAACTCCTTATCATCAATCAATAACACGTTAGTCTTAAGCGTATTATTATTGTCCATGCCCATAATAATACTTGACTATGGATCTTTTAATAATGTTATTATATAGAATTTATTATTTTCAGTTTATGTTAAACAAAGTGTTGTCATCCGTGTGTACTCTGCATATTTCCACATCTCCTCGATCTATGATCTCTCAAATGAGATAAAAGCTCCTAAGAATATGTTTGGATCGTTGATGACATATGGGTTCCTTTCCTTGTGCAATGGCTCCATTATTATCACAATAGAGTTCTACAACATCTGATATGTTGGGAACAACCCCTAATTCCAATATGAACTTCTTGATCCAAACAACCTCTTTTGTTGCTTCACTGGCTGCAATGTATTCAGCCTCTGTTGTAGAATCAGTTATTCTGTCTTGCTTCGAACTTTTCCAGCTCACAGCACATCCATTAAGACAAAACACAAAACCTGATTGCGATCGGGAGCATCCTTGTCAGTTTAGAAGCTGGCATCAGTATAACCTTTTATAATAAGCTCTTCCTCCCCTCCATAGACAAGAAATTTATCCTTAGTTCTTCCTAAGTACTTAAGGATATTTTTAACCGTAACCCAATGATTTTCACCAGGGTTCCCTTGATACCGAATCATCATACTTAAAGTATATGATACATCTGGTCGAGTACCTATCATGGCATAAAAGATATAACCAATAGTCGAAGCATATGGAATCTTATTTAGGCGTTCTCTTTCTTGTGGAGTTGAATGACACATTTCCTTCGAAAGAGAAATGCCATGTCTCATAGGAAAAAATCCTTTCTTGGATTATTCCATACTGAACCTTTTCATCACTTTGTCTATATATGCAATTTGACTCAGACCTAGAAGTCATCTTAATCTATCTCTATAGATCTTAACTCCTAATATATATGCTGCTTCACCCAAATATTTCATAGAAAAACAACTACCTAACCAAGTCTTAACAGACTGTAAAGTAGGTATATCATTTCCTATGATGATTATGTCATCTATATACAATACTAGGAAAGAAACAATGCTCCCACTAACTTCTTATAAACACAAGGCTCATCTTCATTTCTAATAAAACCAAACTCTTTGATTGCATCATTGAAATGAATATTCCAGCTTCCAGAAGCTTGCTTTAGTCCATAAATAGACCTCTGTAGCTTACAAACCATTCCAGTATTTCTTGGAATGACAAAACCTTTTGGTTGTGTCATATATACATCCTCTTCAAGTTTTCCATTAAGGAAAGCGGTTTTGACGTCCATTTGCCAAATTTCATAATCATGGAATGCAACTATTGCTAGCAAGATTCGAATGGACTTAAACATAACTACAGTGGAGAATGTTTCGTCATAGTCTACACTATGAACTTGTCGAAAACCTTTAGCGACTAATCTCCCCTTGTATGTTTGTACATTACCATCCATGTCAGTTTTCTTCTTGAAAACCCATTTACACCCTATAGGTTTGACCCCTTCAGTGGTTCAACCAAAGTCCATACTTGGTTTACTGACATGGAATCCATCTCAGATCTCATGGCTTCAAGCCATTTCTCAGAGTATGGGCTAGACACTAGCTCTTGATAAGTTCTGGGCTCATCTTAATCCATAAGAAGAACATCTTCATGTATCGTAACTTGAAATCCAAATCTCTCAGGTGCACGACGTTCTCTTGTGGATCTGTGCAGTGGTTGTGTTTCTAAATCTGTTGAATGCCCCTCAACAACTTGTGAAACATGATTAACTTCAGGTTCATTGATCTATTGTTCTTGAACTTCTCGAAGTTCAATATTTCTACCCTTCCTTTTCTTTGAGAGAAATTCTCTTTCGAGAAAAAAACATGTTCGAGCAATAAACACTTTGTTTCGTTAGGTTGAAGAAATATTATCCCTTAGTTTCTTTAGGATATCCAATAAATATACACTTATGAGATTTAGGTTCGTGCTTTGTAGACATCTGATGTTTTATATAAGCTTCATAACCTAAATCTTCATAAAAGACATACAATGATGTTTCCCAATCCATATCTCGTATTATGTGTTTTGAACTGATTTAGATGGAACACGATTTAGTGTGAAAGTAGCTATTTCAAGTGCATGTCCCCAAAAAGAAGTCAAAAGAGCACTATGAATCATCATCGATTGAACCATGTCTAACAGTGTTCGATTCTTTCTTTTAGAAACTCCATTCCACTATGGTGTACCAGGTAGTGTAAGCTGTGAGACAATCCCACATTCTTTCAGGAGTTCATCAAACTCTATACTTAAGTATTCTTCATCTAGATCTGATCGAAGTGCCTTAATACTCTTGCCTAATTGATTTCGTACTTCATTTTTAAATTCCTTAAACTTTTCAAGGGTTTTAGATTTATGGCGTAAGATAAATATACCCATACCGAGTGAATTCATCGGTGAATGTAATAAAGTAATGGAATCCACTTCTGGCTTGTGTATTCATTGGTCCACATACATCACTATGTATTAACCCCAATAAATCACTTGCTCGCTCACCTTTACTATTAAAAGGAGCTTTAGTCATTTTCCCAACAAGCAAGATTCACATACATCATATTGTTCGAAAACAAAGGAACTAAGAATCATCTTTATTGAGTTTTGATATGTGTTTCTCACTTATATGGCCTAAATGACAATGCCAAAGATAAGTTTGATTCGAGTCATTTGTTTTTGATCTCTTAGTATTTATGTTATAAATGTTGTTTTCTTGATCCAAAATATAGAGACCATTAACCAATTGTGTCGAACTATAAAAAACACTATCGAGATAAAAAGAACAACAATTATTCTTGATAATAATCTCAAAACCAATCTTGTCCAAACAAGAAATAGAAATAATGTTCTTAGTCAAACAAGGCACAAAATAACAATCCTCTAAATTTAAATCAAGTCCACTAGGCAAAGATAAAACATATGTCCCTAGAGCTAATGCAACAAACTCTTGCTCCATTTACCACTCGTAGGTTTACGTCTCCTTTAGCCAAATTCCTTCTCTTTTGCAGTCTCTATACATAAGTAAAAATATGAGAACCACAACCTGTATCTAATACCCAAGAAGTAGATGTTGACAAATTAACATCAATGACATAAATACCTAAAACAAACATTCCGTTTGCTTTTTCCTTTCTGACCTCTTTTAGGTAAACAGGGCAGTTTCTCTTCCAGTGTCCGGTCTTATCGCAATGGAAACATTTTCCTTCCTTGCTAACTCCCCCTTTGGGTTTCAATGCATTTTTCCCTTTTGATTTGGCCTTACCATTGCCCTTAGACTTTGCCACTATCTTTTTCTTTCCCTTTCCTTTCTCCTTGTGGACCATCAGAATGGGCTTAGGTCCAACCTTTTTCATGTTAATTTCAACAGTTTATAACATGCCAAGTAACTGTGGCAAAGTCTTGTTAATTTCATTCATATTGAAATTAAGGACAAATTGGCTAAAGCTATATGGAAACGATTGCTGGATAACATTGGTAACCAATTCATCTTTGAGAGGAAATCCCAGTTTTTCCAACGTTTGGATATAGCCCATCATCTTGATGACATGAGCTCCTACACGAGTTCCTTCTGCCATTTTGTATTGAAATAGAGCTTTAGATGTCTCATATCTCTATTGACGTGCTTGCCCTTTATATATTTCTTTGAGATTTTGAATCATCTCATATGCAACCATATCCTCATGTTGCTTCAGAAGCTTAGGATCATGGTGGAAATCATTAGACATCCAATATCTAACATATAATCCATATGTTTCTTGAATTTGTCTTTGTCAGCTCTTGAAGCATTAGATATTGGTTCATCAGGAACAAGTTCCTCAATGACATATTCCTTCTTTTCCTGTTTGAGAACAATTCTCAAATTACGAAACCGGTCAAGGAAGTTTATGCCATTAAGTTTATCCTTCTTAAGGAGTGATCGCAGTGATCGCAGTGTTGTTTGCCATTAAATCTACAACAATGGAAATATTAAAGTAAGTAAATTTACCGAATTAAAATTTATAAATAGGACTTTATTTACAAATTACTCCGACTATTTTATTCAAAATTAAAAACCCTCTCTGTTTTAATTACGTAAAAATTCAATGAAATTTTTTTCTAGTGGGTGAGGATTTATAATACATCAATTTCCTAAATCAGCTTTGCTTTTCTTTTAGGATAATGATTATTTAGGTAAGTAACACTTTACTAGTTATATCTCATGTAACTCCTCATTTCGGTGAACAACTTTTGTTCAAGTCATCTCATGACTTATCCAAATATTTAACCTCTAGGTTTCTAATCCTATTAGAATAACCTAGCTAAGTTATTACAAATATCTCAACCGGTGAATATCACTTGCTTATTCTTTGCATTTAACCAAGGTAGACTTATGTGCCAATGCTTTGGCAAAGCCACACAAAATTGATCGAAGCCTTAACGAGGGTAAATATTATATGGTTAAGTTAACTTAGATAATAAAGAGGGATTTGCGTAATTATCTCATCATTGTTCATTTTAATATTAGGCCCTTATTGATCTCATCAATATTCATTCTTATTTTATCATTTGATGCATTGCATACGTAACAAATATAGCAATAAATAATATGCAATGGTTATAGCCCAAAATAATGACTAAGGTGGCCCATCCCAATCCAATATGAGAACCAAAAACCCTAAAGCCTAAGTCTCTCTATAGATATCTTCTTGCCATTCTTCTGCTCCTTGTGAATCTTCATAGGTTTATAATTTTAAAAGAAACTTGTTTTACATACGAGGGAGTAAGATGAAAAAAGAAATACAACTGAGATATAGAAAGGCATGGCTCGCAGACTATATTTCAAATAAAACCATTGTAAATTGACAAGGGGCTATAACCATGCATGTCAAACACCGTGCAAAACAAACATATAATATATATATACACGTTGTTACGCCTTTGTTAAAAATTTAATATGGGCCTTCAATTTGTACTGCTGATGAGGGATCAAGGGGCTTTTGGGATTTTCAATCCCGAAGGTTTTCTGCATAGAAACAACCTTTGTTCCACTACCAAGCGCGATCTTCTATCGCACTCCCGGATCATCATGTCAATAATTGACATATGGATTTCGTAAAATCCTTGCAATGACAAATAGCTTGAAAAACATATTAATAAAATTAACATATTAATCGTCGCAGTTATCGATTCGAACAATGATATCATGCATATTTGCCGAAAAAGATAAACTAGAACATGCATCTCATACATATTGCATCAACCAAGAATTTAACCAGAATTCGAATCGTACAAGTGGCTCTGATACCACTGTTGAGAGCGTCGGTGTACCCTACGGCGCAGTGTAAAGAAAACTCAACGACATCACCAACGATCCAAGTACGTAAAACCAAAATCAGGAAGAAAGGATGCGAATACTTACAATGGGTTCCTTGAAAAACAACAAAGACATCAATGAGAAGTGGTTATCACGAACTGTTCGAATCGAAAGCCTCCACGAAAACACGTCTCGACCTCTACTTAGTTCACCCGATTGAGAGCAAAATTTTCTTTTTCCAAAAACTGTTTTTCAGAAACGGTTGAAGTATATGTGTGTGTTAAAAATGGCTGCTAGACCTAACACACCCTTTTATATCCATTACCCTAACATCTTAGGGTTTTTAAAGTTATTTCGAATTAATAAATAAAATATTATTTAATTAATTCAATTAAATATATTAAAGACTTATAATCTCAATTTAATATTTAATGTTTATTTAAAAACTTATTTAATTATTTTGAATTATATATACCAATTAAAAGACTTGTAATCTAAATTACATTCTTTTAATGCTTACTTACTATATTCGGGATAATTAAAATCATAGTATATCAATTATACATATCTTAACTCTAGATATATTTTAGTAATATACAACAATTGTACATTTTTGCTCATTTTAATCCTAGAATGTGACTCTATAGGTTCTTGTAACGTTAGTAGTAATTATTAGAACAATTCTAATATTACATACAATGAGTGATATCTAGCAATATATCATTGTCACCTAAGTTATAAGAAATTATGATTCGACATATCATCTTCGTGATTAACTCTTTTATGTATTACATCATTTTGTCCTTTATATCTAGAATACTCACAAGTCTTACAATAGTCAGACTTTTATAGCCCATCTATTGTTTCTTGATATATAGAGTTGACTATAAGTAATGAATAATTTATGATATCACATATCAACTTATTCGAGCATGGCCATGCATTTCTAGTCTCACTCAATCAAGTGACCTGTGATATATTTCCTATTATGTATAAAGGACATATCCTATCTTAACCATATACACCCTACTACATATATTGAGATATATTCAATAACAGTTTTTATAGTGCAACCAGTTACAGAGCATGTTTAACTGTATGAAAACATACAACAATATATGTTGGGATGACATTGATCTCAAGTCTGAGGATCATACATATAGTCATCACCATGAGCAATGTTATGACTGTTACATAATAATCCAAGACATATGCTCATGATGGGTAAACCCAATTCATTGTTCTCTAACAATATAATCATTTATCAATTCTGAAATCTTTATGTCAATGACAACTCCTTGTCATCAATCAATAACATGTTAGTCTTAAGCATATTTATTATTGTTCATGCCCCTAATAATACTTGACTATGGATCTTTTAATAATGTTATTATATGGACTTTATTATCTTTTAGTTTATGTTAAACACATCCATATAACTGAAAATAATAGTGGCAATGCCTTTATTCAATAAAATCGGTAAATAAATGTATTATTACAATCATCATATGATTGATCTTTGGGCATACTCTAACAACTGGAAGATCAGTACCTACACTATTCTTCATGAAAGGTAAAAAGAAGGGAAAATTGTGAGGGTAGTATCGATACTTCCTCAAGGAGTATTGATACTCGGGGTCTAGTTTTGATACTTAAAGGGTGGTATCGATACCAGTGACAAAGTTTGGTTTTCATAATGTTATTTTGGTGCCAATACTAAAGGGAGTATCGATACTCCCTATAGGAATATTGATACCATGGTATTTTTCAAAACATGAAAGTTGTTTTTGGTATTAATACAAAGGGTGAATATCGAAACCCAAGGGTCAGTATCGATACCATCCTCTTTTCTTGATAAGTTTTGGTTCATTTGGTTAAGGGTCCAGACTTGTTTATTTTGAGATTGTATCAGCTTCAAGTATTTGATACAATTTAAAATGACAAAGTTAACTGGAATTACACTTAGAATACAACAAATTAGGAGGACATAAGATTGGCCTTTATACGACGCTCAGGAAATGGATAGGACACCTGAGATAGACTAGGGATCTAAGTTTCGATTCACGTAAAAATTCTGGTTCTACCCTGAAGCTATCACGTTCTAGATAGGCTTGTTTGCTATCAGATACACGTAAAATTCCTTCGACCACACCACTAAGCTTATCTTATTTTTGTCTGATTTCTTTACATTTTATGACTTTAGGTACTGGCATGTTCACGTAATGAATGCATGTAGTATTGCATAGTTATTTACGTGGCACTGAGCTTGTGAGCACATCATGTGGAATGTGTTTCCATGCGTATGACAGTAGAGGATCGACGAGGAGCCTATTATACTAGTATATTCCATATAAGTCGTTTTAGTATGTCTTGAGTCTGTTAGAGGGCTTGTATTTATGTGAACTTGTAGTTATTCTAGTCATAATTTTGTTTTGATTTAAAACTTATTGGTCGTATTTGTATGTATTTAGGAGACTCTCGTATTTTGTAAACTTGATTTATGATTTTGTTTATGCCATGATGCTTGATTTTGATGTTATATAAACATTTTGAAAAGAAATTTTCAGGTTGACCATTTCAGTGGTTCTGTGTGACATCGTAATCCATGAATCTTTGGGTTGGACTAGATTAGGGTGTTACACTTGCTTTGTCAAATGTTGTGTTTACCTACGTTAATTTTCACTATGAAAAACTCTAATTTTTCTACTTTCTCTACGACAAATTGGGGCATAGGGAAAACTTTTGTCCACTAAGGGTATGAATGAGAAGAAAGACTTGTTTCTACAATAGGATGTTTCATTATGAGATCCTTAAAAAAGAAGAGGGGTGTTGTTGAATCTATGGCTACGAGATGAAACGAGGGGTACTGAAACATATTCTATGAATTTTGAGAGTATGGACACATCATTACCTGTTGCGCATAATATGAAATGTTAGGCGAAAACGTAGGTTGAAAGTGTTTTAAAGGTACATTATTTAGATAGAAATCAACAAGGAGGGTCTGACGTGGTGATGATTGGAGTAGAGGATGATGATCCCATAGAGAGAAGCAAGAGAGTGTTAAGAGACAAAGGAGCAGTCCAATAATTTTGATTGTTTTTGAAGAAATATTGTTGAAAATTCAAAAATATTTGAATTGGATTGAGTACCCAGGTCCTTCAGTCGCAATGAAACTACTTAGCTGGAATTTTTGAGGATTAAGGATGCCTCAGACAATTCAAAGTCTCCGACATTTGCTGAGAGAGGTTAATCCCTTTATAGTTTTTTCATTGAGACAAAACTACAAAATTCGAGAATAATGAAGGTAAGAATGTCACACACCAAAACTATTGATGTTTAGTTAATATATTAAAGTAAATTAATTTAAGGACTAAATTACAAGTTTTTGAAATAATTGGTCAATTTTCAAGTTTTCAAGAAAGTTTAGGGACTTAAACCTCAATTTACCCATTTTTTTTCTTTAGCTTTTAAAAATAAAAATCAAATTGTGTGGATAAAGGGTTTTGAACTTGTGACCTCTAAACCCTTTTCCCAAAACTTTAGCCATCTAGGATAGGTCACTATAACTATCAAGATATGGAAAATATATATGGTAAATGGTTTTAGACAGGTTTTGGGTAACTTTACCTTCCCAAAAATATTTCTTTACCCAAAAAGCTTCCAGAGAACTCTTTTTTTCCCTAAACTATGTCATCGTCGACCACCCGACTTTGGTAAACGGTGGCATTCACCGCCATCACCATTGTTTATGTCATTGACTTGTGACCAAAACTCAGTCAACCATGCTCTGAAACATCCCGCTATTCATTGTAAATATCATCGTGTAGCTTCACCAGAAATGAAACACCATAAATTCTAAGTTAATAGTTTCGTGTTTACCTGAAAGGAAAGTGGACACCATGAATTTCATGTTTTAAGTCGTTGGGTTTAATTAGGTTGGTTTGGGGCCCAATTAGCCATAAAAAATGGGATTTTAAATTGTAGAAAAATAAGGAAGACTAATTGTGCAATTTTCCTATTTTTGCAAAGATGATCTTTTTTATTTTACCCATCTTCTTCTCCTCCCCATTTCATCATTCTTAATTATTCTTCTCTTCAAAGGAAAAATCTAAGATGATTATTTTTATCTATTCCATACTTCTTTTAAACTCCATTTTCATCCTAAATTCATCCAACAACTTCAGTTTAATAAATCAAAGTCTTGTTTTAATCCTAGCTAAAGAAAATTAAGGGTTTTCATCCAAATCACCAAGGAAAGCAGTGTAGCTAAGAAATGATATTCATTTCGAGATTCAAACATCAAGGTAGTATATTTCTAATCCTTTGGAGTATTAAGCTTTCATAAATTTCAAGTCTTTTCTAAGCTTTGTGTAGTTGAGCATATTAGGATTTAAACTTGATTTCAAGATTTAAAGAAATTTTAGGTATTAAGGAAGTGTTTCTATGATATCCTAAGACCTTAGTTAACTCTCTAAAACTTCATTACATGATTTAGAATCAAACTATGGCCTTTATAGTGATTTTTGGGTTTTTTAGACAAAAATAACCTTTTCAGCGTTCGAGTATTGATACTAGATGAATTATGGCATAAATTAGGGACTTAAAGTAGGGAGTATTGATATTGCCAGGACATTATCGATATTTCCCCCACATTATCGTTACTCAGGGTGACAGTGTCGATATTGAGCCCATTTTTAGCAACAAAATGTGTTTTTGGTGCCGATACTCATTAGGGTATTGATACTTGACCCTAGGGTATCGATAGTGCAAGTATAATATCGATACTACTCACTTGGGAGGGCTAGATTTGACCCGAAGGGCTAAGGATGATCCATAAAAGTAAGACTTAGTCTGTGATGGACGTAATTGGTTAAATGGGCCTAGCTATACTCATAGGAGTGTGTTACAACCAGAGTAACCATAGTACGTGTAATGCGTCCAAGTATATTTAGTTGAGCTCGTAGCGGGTATCTTGGATAGAGGATCATTGCGTAGGGTGTATCGGTAAGCGATATGATGAATAAGCATATTACGAAAAAACATAGTCGTCTATCGCAAAAATGACCGAGAGTGTTGAATATTTAGTCATCCCTTGAATTCAAGGGATAATTATGGGAAAACGTAGTAATAAAGAATAGAGTATCGCTACTCAGAAATGAACTCGAGTCTCGAGTGAGCAAGTATTACAATCAGCAAGCAGTAAACTCAATAATCATTAGTGAATCACAAAACGCGTAGAGACTCCTATTGAGATAAATTGACTAAAATGCCCTTAAGTAACGAACAACCAAAATAAAGCATCTTAATAAATAACAAGCAGTAATATATTTATAAGCATTTGTGTAACGTTCTAGATGAGAGAACAAGAGAGATAGTGGTTAGTGAAATGATGACAACACTTTAGTGAGTCCAGCTATTCTAGGGTATACCTAAGTTACCTTAGTTGCCCTAGTGGGGTATTGTCAGTGCGCGAGGCACTTCAGGGGCTAACTAGTGCTCTAGGCCCAAACACTCACTAGGAGTGGGTTACCGATGTCAGTGTTATGTGGCCTTCGGGTGTTAGATATGCATTTGTAATTATGATAGTTCAGTACAATAAATATGTTAAAGATTGACTTAAGGGATATGTGAAGCCGAGCCAATGCTTCAGTTAACGGGAATTGCACCTATGTTATGTGACACTAGGTTCCCCTTCAATAATCTACTTGATGGCTATATGAGGACCAGAAGATCATTCAATAGTTTATGGGAAATCCACCGATGCTATGTGACATCGGGTTTCCTCCGTTAACTAGTGTTTGACAGCTAGGTAAGAAAAGATACTAGTCAGGGTGCATTTAGATAATGCACATTATGGTTAGGGTGCATTCAGATAATGCATAATATGCTCATGTTTTTAATTAGATAATGCACAATATGGTCAGGTTTGCATTCAAATAATGCACAAGAGTGTCAATATCGCTTTTAGATAATTCATAGCAGTTACAGTCATTAGGGCTACAGACCTTTTAGTGGCATACTTATGGTAAGGCCATTAGCTTAGGACTAAGGGAAGCATGAGACTCATACTTCAGTGATAAACAATGAAGCCTTAAGTAGGTAGAACTTGATCTAGATCATGCATGTACCTATTTCTTAGTATCATGCCTTCAACATACTTATGTTTATGAAATTCTTATGTTGCTCTAGATTAGCGATTATACTGTTGGGCTTTTTAAGCTCAGCCTTCGGATGTTTCCGTTGGCAGGTCAGTATCTTGGACAACTCATGGGTCATCATTGGAATGACTTCCCAGCATCTCCAATAGAGTAGTACTATAGGTTTAGGGGGCATATGTATTCATAGAACCTTACTCATGTATTCAGTTTATTAAACTCAAATTTTGTATTATTTCGGTTTTAAAATTATGTATCACAGAGCTCGGTTTTGTAAAATATTTTATAGCAGTTAGTTATGGTTTATTCATGATACCATTCAGTATGTTTGGAAAAAAAAATAACAAGTTTTAAAAAATTGGGGTTGCCTTGGTAGCCCAATATGGCACTTTAGGCATAGTTAGGTTTAGGGTGTTACAAGAAACCCAAAATTCACTTTTTATTTTTGTTAATGTAACACCAGCCGATCATTCGTGGTATTCACCAAGCCACGATTAACTTCCCTGGTCCATTCTATATCAAAACCTAACTGATCGGACCTCTCTTGTCGTCTCCTTCATGAGGGGTAGAACAAAAAATGCTCTGGTTGTTCTAAAAAATAATTTTTTTACATCATCCTTTGTCATAAAAAAGACTAGCATAGGGATTAGAATCAAAAGATATTGGAATATGGAAAATTTAGAGCAATTTCGACAACCATCACCATCGTATGCATCCCACACACCAATCTCTGTGCGTGAGGGTTGTTCTTTGTCTACGACCTTCTAGAAACTGGTCTGAAATAGTTTAGATCAGTCTTGAACAATTCAAGCCAAGCTGAACCACCTGAGTTTAGCTGTTTGGATGTAACACTCCCAACCCATATCCAACCCGGATTCGAGTCTTAGGTGTCACATTAACTTTTCATACATTTTTTACGCAAAATGACTAAAAGTCAAATTCACAATTCAAGAAAATTGTTATTTTTCATTTATTTAAAATCAATTGGTTTACAAAAAATATCAGCGCTTATGAAATTACATTTTTAGATTACATGCCAACTACACTCTATATAAGAAAATACATATACTCAACTATAATTCTGATCTGATCTATGGAAAGGAGAATCTGATTGTCTTGCTCCTCTTCGCTTCTCTTCTCGTTTTCCAAAACCTAGGTGTGAAACACTCACACGCTAAGTTGATGACTTAGTTAGGCATAAAACACGTATAATGAACTCTCTATACTCAATAATGCATGAACATTTCACAATTCATATAAAAATAATAGAAACATCATATATTAATTCATACAACCAATTTATACATGCACACATATCATCGTATCATATAGCATGGTATACTGTTTCATGTTTATATAATCATTTATTTTACCTTATTCAACTTATATCGCATTCTACTATTATCCTTTGAATCATTCCTTTTACATAATTCTTAATCATATAATCTCTATACTATAGTCATCTATCTTATCTCTTATTTCCATATGCTTCTATTTATCATATAATCCATAGACTCTTGTTACATATTATATCTCATATTCTTTTGTACTAATTGTTTATATTCTATTAATTCAATTTCACATAATTTGTCACATAAACACATTATCATAACTTATCATAACTTAATTCCTATGATATTCTCATATGACTTCATTTTCTATATCTTTGTATTGTGTTTTATATCACTTAAGAATTAAACAAGTTTTAGATCACCATTTCATTGAAACATATAGAATTTCCTATACAACTTATTTCTATACATATTTCCTATTTGATGTACTATTTATTTATCTCAATTATTTTATCTAAATTCTCATTTCCTGATATAATTCTATTATACTAGTTCACCTACAAAGTATATTCTCACCATACGATCATAATTATTCTATTCATATAATCCTATAGTCTATCACTTTATTACATATACATGTACTTATGGAGTTAATAACATTTCTCAAGTAATCACTTGAAACATATATAAGTTCATTATAGTCTCTTATATTCTAACATATTAAACAAACATAATTTTTAAGATAGATAATATAACATATGCAATACATGCAACAAATACACTCATATCCAAGTACACAATTACCTAACAATCATATCAAGTTTATTTATATTATCTCTTTATTAGCCCATGTACACATTTGAGAATATGAGGTACACAAGTACACTGAGGTTGTGCACAAATGTTGTCACCACAACTTGAATAAATTCCCACTAGTGGCACTTAAAATTTGTCCCGAAGGACCACTATGTCCCGAAGGACCATTGATAATCCCTCGACTCTTGGCATGCCAATTATACCTACAACTCTCAGTTCACATAACATGGGCATTATCTTTTATGATAGTTCATTTCACATATTTCACATAACATTTTCACATGCACATGTAATCACTTAGCTTATTTTGCATAACTCATGTCACATATTTATATCACATAAGCACATAATTCATTTCCATTTAATTCACATTTCTCATATGATCACATAACTCAATTCACATAATCTCTTATGTTCATATCATATAACTTATATAATCACATGAATTATTTATATTGATTCACATGATTTATTACACTAACATGTATTCACAGATCTCATATAACATAGGCCATAACCAAATACACACATATATCAAGTAAAACCCATGCTCATATTAATGCATTCATGCATTCTACTATAGGAAATATACTTGTCACAAGTCTTATTTCCATTAAAAATCATATACTAACTAGTATGCACTCACCTGGCCTCACTAGTCAATATCGTTCTCTTATCTTTTCTTCAATGCCCAATACTTGTCGATTAATCTGGACTTGCTTTTGATTATTATCTATATCATACATTATATATATCAGTATTCCACTTGGCATACTCTAATCTTTCATTTCTTAAACTAAAAGAAAAATATATTTCTATTTTCCCTTTAAAGTGTATTGATACACACTATAGGGTATCGATACATCCCTTCACTTGTGTATTGGTACATGACCTATGTATCGGTACACAAATTACATCCGAAACTTTTCTTTTCAAGGGGGTATCGATACACTCCTTAATGTATCAATACACCATGAAGATGTTCTTCAAAATTGGTCATTGTGTATCGGTACCCATTCATAGTGTACCGATATGCCCTACACAGAACATACTTGTTCACCCAAAAATTTAACAATTCTTCATTAAATTTCATCATATAAATTCCTTTTTACACTACCAAACTCAACTATAAACACTTTAACTAACTTCTATCATTTCAACATCTTATTATCTCTCATATCTCATCCAAATTCTTAAAACCAAGATTCTTACTAAATTTTCCATGTAATCCAAACTCAGTTTCAACACTTGTTATTTCTTATTCACCCTTATGGCAAGTCAAATTCAGGTCCTAAACTCATTTGAACCTTCTTATTCAACTTTTTTACTTCTGCATTTCTTACATTCAATCCTCCCTAACTTACAATTCTTTGAGTTTTAACATCTTAAGCTTTCCTTAATCTTTTCTATCACTCCAAGAATCAAAACCAACTTTAAAACGAAAGAATTAACCAACTTGGGACCAACTTACCTTAGCCATGGAGACACGGGAGAAGAAGAAGAAGCTGAAGAAGAAAACTCTGGATGTTTTCTTACATTTCTCACGTTTTTATATTACTCAAAAAGGGAAGATAAAATCTTTCCTATGGAAAGACCATTTTACCCATTTAATTCATCCATATTTTCTTTTTAATCCAACATTAAAATTCTTTACCTAAGTCCCTTAGCTTTTCACTTATTTTAAAATTGAGTACAAAGTTTCTAAAATTTACATATTAGTCACTAGCTTTATTTTGGGATATTACACTGGACCAAACCGAGCAGCACCTGGGTGAGCAGTTGACTGACCATTAACCAACGTTGACTGGTCGTTGATTGGGAATTGACTTTTTTCAAGACCACTTACCTTATGTTTTTATGTATTTTGTCTATTTTTATGGTTCGTTTCTCCAAATTCAAACCCGGTAAGTTTTTTTTACATATTATTTTTTTGGATATGATTTTCACGTTTAAGACTCGTTTTTGATGCAATTCATTTTTCCATGTTTCCATGATATTTTTGGATGATGAATTCAAGTTTAAGGGCAGTCGAATGGAGTTGAAATGATCGATCGATATAGCTCGAATACTAAGGTAATACATTACTACCTTTTACATACTTTATGGACCAAGTTAGTATTGGTTGATGCATGAATGATTATGAACGGTTATATATGTAGAGTTAATTATTTCAAAACTTGATATGAATGTGGTAAAAAGGAACTAAATGGAATAAGACTCGATGAATCGTACAAGGGACTAGAAGACTGATAAAAAATAATTCTAAGTTTAGTGATAAAATGCTAAAGCAATTAACTCCAAAATTCTTAGATTTTGATAATTCTGGTTAAAAGTTTTAACGCCAGAAACACCATATAAGAAATTATGAAATTAACATTGATATATAAAAATGATCCAAATTGACCCTAAAGTGGAATTGACTTGAGGACCCGTATTTAACCCGATAAAGTTACTGACCTATTACATTCCTGACATGTTTATAAAAAATTTAGTAATCGATTTTTCACCTCCAAGAGAGTTAAAGACTTAAAATTTATAATTTCTGGATCAAAGAAAATAACCAAAATACCTTTGAGCTCCGAAATGACCAAGATAACATCGAGTATTGAAATAACCTAAATACCCTCATGACCTGGATTAACAGAATGCTTGTGGATGAGTTCTAAAAGTACCAGTGAGGCTCTAAATGTTTTATTTCCCTAAAGGTTTTAGAGAACGACCTAAGTATGTCGATTATTCTTGATACTGATGCAATACAAAACTAAAATAAATACCACAATAATTCATATTCGTCTCCTCAAGATTCATTCATTGATGATTCTGAAGGTGACCAGTTCAACTATTGTAATCGATAATAAGAAGTGAATATTCATGAAGTATCTCGGTTTGAATAATTGCCAAGTATCGAAGTATTGGGATTTGTATAGTTCGATTTGACTCGAAATCTTACTAATTTGTTATAAATCCTGAATATTACAAATCATCGTTTTTAACCTTATTGGGTTAATTTACTAAGAATTCTTTAGGGAATCAAAATGTATAAAATACACCTGATAACCTAAATAAAGGAATCACTCATATTATATTCGAATATTAATTCATGATTACCTTCCCGGTGTATACGAATCCTAAATGTTCCTAAAACGAAAATTTTTAAAAGTCTGATTAAATCACTTAACAATCAACCCCTTTTAATAGGGATATTGTTGAGTTAATCGATTGACGTAATAGGCTAAGAGGAAGTGAATTGGCAATAAAAATTGTGGTGGAAGCTTTTGCAGAAAATTGAAAATATTTGCACAGCGATTTAGAGTGGTTCGACTTTCTCAACCAAAGTCTACGTCCACTACCTTAGCTATCCACATTAAGGATTTTCCAAAAATTCACTAATTTGTCTTTCTTTTGAGGACAAAGAGTAACCTTACAAATCCCTCAAGAATTATAACCCAAATTCTTGAGAACACTCTCTCCCAAAGAGAACAATACAAATTTAGCAAACTTACAAGAAAATCCTCACAAGGAAAGATGTTTGCACAATTCTAGAACAAAGAAATAACACTCAAGAATAATACAATTGAGCACAATAAGTGTTCTTGAAAGCAAAAATGAATATTGAATAGAATAGGCTTGAAAATACTCAAACTTGAAGTTTTATGCTTTCTCTTTGATTTTCTCTTGATTCTTGTTGATTGTTGTTAATCAATGGCTTCTAAGCTTGTTTAAATACTCCTTGGATCACTTCGGAATGTTGGGGGATCATTAGTGGAGTCAATAGAGCCGTTATTGTGTGAAAACAATTAATACAACAGCTTGGAGCGTTGGGGGTATCGATACCCTTACATAGGGTATCAGTACCTTCCGTGTAAAATTCAAATATTTCGACCGTTATGAGACAGGGGTATCGATACCTCTTGGGGGTATCGGTACCCTCTGAGCGCTCTGTTATTTCTAGGAGCCAAATCTTATATAGGGGTATCAGTACCCTCTGAGCAATCTATTTTTTTGTTTAAGATTTATTAAGAAAATAATTTGGCTCGATTAAGGCTCGAAATACTTTGTAAAATTGTTTAAAAGATTAAAACACACTTTTACACTTGAGTAAGGATTGAAATTGACATTTGAAAAACTTGGAGTAATATTTTGATATTCAAATAGTTTGATCGAATATATATTTGAAAATGATTAGAAAATCTTGGAATCCAATAACATTTAATTTGTTATATCGAAACATCAAAATGTTTTCAACAATCTCCCCTTTTTGATATAACAAAACATTTTAGTAATTTTATGATTTTCTAATTGAAAATCATTTTTGAAATCAAGTTTTGAAAATTACTCCCCCTTACTCTAATACTTCTCCCCCTTTTTGTTAAATCAAAAAAGATACTAAAACAGTGTTAAACAAGATTTTTTAAATTTAAGCCAATTTATAGATTAAGATAAAGCGTAAGCTGCTAAGATCACAATCGAGAGAAATGTTAGCCATTAGTTCCATACTTCAATAATCATAAACAATGTGAAATGATAAATTGGTCATATTATAACTATAATGTAATTGATGGAAAACATTAAACCAAACCAAATAAATATAAACATTGAAAGTTAAATATTCAACATTCATAACAAATTCAAACATTCAATCCAGAAACATTAAAATGTTTAACAAGTCAAAGTTCTAAATCCGAAGTTCAATCTTAAGAAAAATCGAAACCAGGCAAGGTCTACTCCATTGGAGGATTGGGAGGAGATAGATGTGTCCATATATTAGCCACATCTCATGTAATCGCATTGAGTCTATCGTATATAGAATTGAATCGATTATTCATTGCTTCACGGTTAGCTCGAATCTCTTGTTGAGCCCCCATAGCAGATAAATGGGACTCTATGGATGTAAACTCAGAATCCATGGATGCATACCGGAAGTCAAATGTCTCCATAAAAGATTAAAATATGGAGGCATTTGATCCTCTTGTTGTGGTTTTCCTCGTGCTGCTTCGGCTCGTCATCGGGGACTTCGTCAATGTCTTGCATTAGCTGTTGAAGTTCAGGATCATCGTCTGCAGCCGGTACCGGTGGAGCTCTTGAAGAACTAGCTTCCGGTGTTTGCTCAGCAGATCAAACCCATTGCTTGGTGTTCTTGTCCTTTGTCCATCCTGATTTTGTTAAGGAAATAAGATTAATTTGGTTTTTGAGAGGAAAATCTACATCAAGTTGTACCCTAAGCTCAGTTTTGACAAACATATTACTTAGAAGACAACCGTAAACTAGAGATGCACAAACTTTCTTATTAGGAACTAGGTTTACGGTTTCTACGAGTTCAGAGAAGATAATCTGAGGAAGGTTAATTTTATTATTGTTTTGGATACAATGTATCCATCAAAGATCTAAAGCTATAAGAGTTGAGTATTTTCCTTCGGATGGTCGAAACCACCAAGAGATCATCAAATGAAGGAAACAGTCATGGAGATCTAATACACTCGCACTCTCCTTTGTTTTATAAGGAGTACCTACCGTTTATTTTTCATTGTCTAAGCCGACATTATCTAATCCAAATGCTCGGGCTATGTATTTGGGTCAATATAGATGAATTATCCTAGAAGGTAAGATCTAATTCCTATGGTTTCGATTTTATCCCGCTTTTTGTCATAGATGGCATTAGAATAGAAGATTCGAACAAGTTGATGATAAACTATTGGTTCGAGTTCAAAAAGTTTATCAAATTTCCACTCTCGTAGGGTAGGAAGATATCTAAAATCTATTTCTAACATAGCTTGAAGAGATGGGATTTGTTCTTCTCGAATTTTATACGACTCAAAATATTGAGAATACCTGAAGAAGAGATTTTGTCTACGACCAGGTTCATTGAAGCATGAATTGCGAATAGTCATATTAGGATCAACGGGATCAGGAATTTGTTGGAAAGGAGGTGGGTTTGGTCGACTAGTGGACGTACTAGGGCGTTTGTGAGACATGACTTAGGAAATCAGAATAGAAAAGATTAACCTGCATTTTTAAAACAAATGTATGCAATAATATCAATCCCAAAACTTAAATGAGTCCTCATTATTTGAAGGTTCTCTAAAATAATCCTAATGGGCAATTTTGAAAGACTATTTTTGAAAACAATGTTTGAAAAAAAATCAATATACGTATAGTTTTCAGGAGAACAACATAATTAAATCAAAAACAATAATTAAAATCAATTTTTTTTAAATTTCAAAACATTTTGAAAAATCTTGTATTTTTGATGAAATTAGTTGTAGATTATAGTTCTAAACCAAAATATAAAGAATGGCCAACATACATTTCAACCTAGAACTGATTAAAACTAGTTCTATGTTCAAAATCAATGAAATAATGGGTTTAGAAAAATTACCTTAAAAAATCGGATTTGAGTGGGGTTTGTTGTTGATTGCACGTTTTTAATTATTCCAGCAGGATTATAAGTTGAAAATTGAAGTAATTCCGACTTGTATTTGATGATTTTGGCAAAAGTGGAGATTTAGAGAGAAAGAGAGGAGGAACGGCGTGTAAGAGAGAAGAGTTTGAGAGATAGGGTTCTTCTGGGCGTTTAATAACCAGAACCCATGGAGGGTATCGGTGCCATAGGGGAGGGTATCGGTGCTCTAGTTGTATTGGCAACTCATATTACGAAAATTAACAATGTTCAATCAATGTAAATCTATCCTTAAACATTATTTGAACAAATAATTAATTCTCACTAAGAATCATAAACTCCCCCTAACTAATAGCAAAGGATGCAATCAAAAGTGTTATTTTTGTAAGCATTTTCTAAAATTAATTAAAAGAGCTAAACTTATTTTAAACACTAAGTCAGGGTAGGTTGGTCAAACCTAATTCTCTCCTAAGTATCCAAAATCTTTCTTTATCTAAAGGTTTTGTAAAGATATACGCTAATTGGTGCAAAGTATCAACATATTCTAGAACTATATCTTCTTTAGCAACATGATCTCTAATGAAATGATGTCTAATTTCAACGTGCTTAGTTCTAGAGTGTTGGATGGGATTTTTAGTGAGACAAATATCACTAGTATTGTCACACTTGATAGCATGGTACCTACTTCAATTCCATAATCAAAAAGTTGTTGTTTCATCCATAAAACTTGTGCACAACAACTACCATTGAAATGTATTCCGCTTCAGTGGTAGATAATGCAACACAATTTTGTTTCTTTGAAACTGAGAAATCAACATATTTCATAGGAATTGGCAAGTACCAGAGGTGTTTTCCTATCTATTTTGCATCCTCAATAATCTGCATCAGAGAAGGCATGCAAGCTAAAGCTATAGTCTCTAGGATACCAAAGTCCTAAACTAGGAGTGTCCTTAAGGTATCTAAAGATTCTCTTAACAGCTAGTAAATGTGATTCCTTAGGGCATGATTGAAATCTAGCATATAAGCAAACACTAAACATAATGTCTGGTCTACTTACGGTTAGATAAAGCAAAGAGCCAATCATTGACCTATACAATTAACATCCACACATTTACCTCATTCATATTTGTCAAGCTTTGTTGATGAGCTCATTGGAGTGGCATGAGGTTTCCCATTTTCCAGTCCAAACTTCTTGAGCATATCCTTGACGTACTTAGCTTGATTAATGAATATGACATCCTTTTTTTGCTTGATTTGGAGTCCCAAGAAAAATG
Source organism: Hibiscus syriacus (assembly GCF_006381635.1). Classification (NCBI taxonomy): domain Eukaryota; kingdom Viridiplantae; phylum Streptophyta; class Magnoliopsida; order Malvales; family Malvaceae; genus Hibiscus; species Hibiscus syriacus. The sequence goes on along the minus strand of NW_024061878.1, from coordinate 932,255 downwards.
AGAGCTCCCCCATAATGCTCATCTCAAATTCACTCTGCATTGGCTTAGAAAATTCTTGGCAAAGAACATCATTAGTAGAACCAAATATTATATCATCAACATAAATTTGAACTACTAATAAATCATTACCTTTATGCTTTAAAAATAATGTAGTGTCAACCTTCCCTTTTGAAAAACATTTTTCAATTAAAATGTTTGACAATCTTTCATACTAAGCTCTAGGAGCTTGTTTTAAACCATAAAGTGCTTTTGTCAATTTAAAAACATGATTTGGAAAGTTTGAGTCTTCAAAACCAGGAGGTTGTTCCACATAAACTTCTTTTATAAAACCCTTTAAAAATGCACTTTTAACACCCATTTGATATAATTTAAATTCATTGAAACTTGGAAATGCTAGTAACATTCTAATTGCTTCCATTCTAGCTAGAGGAGCGTATGTTTCATCATATTCTATGCCCTCTTCTTGAGTATACCATTGAGCAACAAGTCTAGCCTTGTTTCTCACTATATTACCACTTTCATCAAGCTTATTCCTAAATACCCATCTAGTACCTACAGTAGATTTATTACTAGGCCTTTCAACTAATGTCCATACTTTACTTCTCTTAAATTGATTTAAATCTTCTTGCATAGCCATAATCCAATGTTCATTATTTAATGCTTCTTTAATATTCTTAGGCTCTATGCATGAGATAGATGCAATATAATTACAAATATTTCTAAGAGAAGATCGAGTTGTTACCCCTTTGGATGGATCACCTATTTTTCACCATCCTTAACATAGTTGTACTCTCTTGGGTAAGAGACTTCCCTTTCTTCAATGGTTGGATTCTCGAGAACATCATGAGTTTCCTCATCTTTCATTTCTTCCTTCGATGATGGTTCCCCAACATCGTGTTTAGCATCATTTGCTTTTATAATACCTACATCATCATTTACACAAGAATCATTCCTCGGAAGGGGATTATCATCAAAAACAACATGTATAGATTCTTCTACAACTAAAGTTCTTTTTTATTAAATACTCCATAAGCCTTAGAATTTAAGGAATAACCCAAAAAATTCCTTCATCACTTTTAGCATCAAATTTGCCAAGATTTTTTTACCGTTGTTTAAAACAAAACATTTACATCTGAAAGGATGAAAATAGCTAATGTTAAGCTTTTTATTTTTGAAAATTTTATATGGAGTTTTCTTCAAAATAGGCCTAATCATTACTCGATTAATAACATAACATCCGTTATTTATGGCTTCGCCCAAAAATATTTTGACAAATTGTTTTCACAAAGCATGGTTCTAGCCATTTCTTCTAAAGTTCGATTTTTCCTCTCAACAACTCCATTTTGTTGAGGGGTTCTAGGTGCTGAAAAATTATGGCTAATACAATTAGAATTACAAAACTCAGTAAATCCAAGATTTTCAAATTCAGTACCATGATCACTCCTGATACTAGTTATAGAGTAACCTTTTTCGTTTTGGATTACTTTTGAAAATGTGATGAATTTTTCTAATGCTTCATCTTTAGTACTTAAAAATAGAACCCAAGATATCTAGAATAGTATCTACCAAGACAATGCATATGTTTTCACCCAAGCTAGTAGTCCTATATGGCCCAAAAAGATCTATATGGATCAATTGTAATAGTCTACTAGTGGATACGTCATTAATGGATTTAAAAGAAATTCGCTTTTTTTCCTTTAACACAAGCATCACATATTTTATCATTTTCAAATTTTAGTTTAGGCAACCCTCGAACTAAATCTCCTTGAATTAACCGTTGTAAAACACTCATACTAGCGTATCCTAGTCTCCTATGCCATAACCAACTATCATGATCATCCTTAGAAACTACGCATAAATTAGTCATATCTATAGAATCTAAATGCACAGTATATGTTTCCTATTCTATGACCAACACATAATCGATTAGATGCAATGTCAATGACTTTCAACCATTAGTTTCAAACATGACATTGAATCCCTTATCGCATAATTGACTAATACTCGATAGATATTCTTTAATCATTCACATATAAACATTCTAATTTGTATGGAAGGTATTACCTATAGTACCTATACCTTCAATGTGACCTTTTGAATTATTACCAAAAGTCACCTCTCCTCCATTTTTGGCGTTAAGCTCTATGAACCAGCTTTTGTCTCGGGTCATGTGTCTTGAGCATTCATTATCAAGGTACCATGATTTGAATTTGTTTCCCTTGCCTTGTAGCAATGCTCATTTTCCTACAAACATAGATTAATTTATGATTTTGGTACCAAATTCTTTTGGTCCATATTCATTAGTATTCAAAATCCTAGTCCCCTTAGGTATCCATTTATGTAGGATATCCTTATATTTAGTAGTAATGAGTCCTTTAGGAACCCATATTCTTCTAATGATTTTTCCATTTCAGGTTTTTTGGAGACTTCTATGATTGTAGTTTTTAAAGCTCTTTTTAACATAGTTGGATTTTGAATTTTCACTTTTTTCAAAACTTTTTGTTCCAACTTTTATTAAAAGAGACTTTAAGATCATCAATTTCCTTTTGATGATCATCATGAACTTTTGAAAGTAAGTTATGCAAATCAGTATTTTTCTTTTCAAAATCATTAATTTTGATTTGCAATTCTTTAATCTTACTTTCAAGCTCATTGTTGGTCTTGGACATAAGACTATTTTCATTTTTTTATTTTGAAACATCATTTTTGTATTTTGAAAATAAAGTCTTATAATCTGAAACCAATCCATTGTAATACTCTAATAACTCATCATAAGATAAATCATCTAAGTCGAATGAGTTAGAGGTTACCTGAGAGTTTTCCCCGATAGCCATCAAGCACAAGTTTGCTACTTCTTGTTCCTCTTCATCGGAACCTTCTTCATAAACTCCATGTAACCACGTGAGCCTTGTGCTTATTCTTTGATTAACCCTTTTTCTTAAATTATGGGCAATCATATTTGACATGTCCCGACTTTTTGCATTCATAGCAAATGATCGGGTCCTTTTCTTTTGGTTCATTCTTGAAGCCTTCATTTCGTTTGAATTTTCTTCATTGGTTTGGCCTCATAAATTTTTTAAACCGTTTGGCAAACAATGCCATTTCCTCCTCATCATCATCTTCATCCGAATCAGTCTCATCTTTTGTTGATTTGAGAGCAACTCTAATTTTTTTCTTCTTTTCCGTCTCCTTCTTTGGCTCGTCTCTTTTCTCGAGGTCTTCCTCTTCTTTAAGCATCATTTCATGCGTGAGAAGAGAGACAATAAGCTCATCAATTGTCAAGGATTTTAAGTTCTTAGCCTCGATGATCGCCGTCTTCTTTGATTGCCAAGCTTTTGGAAGAGAGTAAACTAACTTCCTCACAAGCTTGTCATTTGAAATAATTTCTCCATATGATTTGAGACTATTGACAATCATGGAGAATCTATATCCGTCATAGCTTTGATATCTTCATCCGGTTTCATCCTGAAATTTTCATAGCTATGAGTTAGAAGACTAATTTTAGATTTTTTTTACATCGTTTGTGCCTTCGTGAGGGACTTGTAGTTTATCCCATATCTCCTTGGCGATTGTACAAGATGAAACTCTCATGTATTCATCCGGTCTAAGAGCACAAAAAATAATATGGATAGCTTTGGAGTTGAGTTGGAACATTCTTGTCTCTCCTACACTCCACAATCTTGGATGAGTGGAAGGTGTGATGTATCCATATTCTATAATATTCCATGCTCCCATGTCACTTGCTTGAATGAAATACATCATCCTATTATTCCAATAAGCAATTAGCTCCATTGAATCCTTGTTGACGGCAATGAATCAAGACCGAAGTCAGAGTTTGAAGTGGAAGCCATTGATGACTTGATTATCGATGTAACTCTTCCCGAATCGACTCAAAGGCGATTAAACCTTCAAATGAGTGAGACTCTAATACCAATTGTTGAGTTAATCGATCGATGGAATAGGCCAAGAGGGGGTGAATTGGAAATAAAAATTTCGGTGGAAGCTTTTGCAGAAATTTGAAAATATTTGCACACGATTTAGAGTGGTTCGACTTTCTCAACCAAAGTCTACGCTACTACCTTAGCTATACACACTAAGGATTTTCCAAAATTCACTATTTGTCTTTCTTTTGAGGACAAAGAGTAACCTTACAAATCCCTCAAGAATTATACCCCAAATTCTTGAGAACACTATCTCCTAAAGAGAACAATACAAATTTAGCAAACTTACAAGAAAATCCTCACAAGGAAAGATGTTTGCAAAATTCTATAACAAAGAAAGAACACTCAAGAATAATACAATTGAGCACAATAAGTGTTCTTGAAAGTAAAAATGAATATTGAATAAAATAGGCTTGAAAATGCTCAAACTTGAGGTTTGATGCTTTCTCTTTGATTCTTGTTGATTGTTGTTGATCAATGGCTTCCAAGCTTGTTTAAATACTCCTTGGATCACTTCTAAACGTTGGGGATCATTAGTGGAGTCAATAGAGTCGTTATTGTGTGAAAACAATTAATAAAACAACTTGGAGCGTTGGGGGGTATTGGTACCTCTACATAGGGTATTGGTACCTTCCGTGTAAAATTTAAATATTTCGACCGTTATGAGACAGGGGGTATCAGTACCTCTTGGGGGTGTCGGTACCCTCCGAGCAATCTGTTATTTCTCATATCCAAATCTTACATAGGGGTATCGGTACCCTCTAGGGGATATCGATACCTTCTGAGCAATCTGGTTTTTTTTGTTTAAGATTTATTAAGAAAATATTTTTGGCTCGATTAAGGCTCGAAATACTTTGTAAAATTGTTTAAAAGATTAAAACACACTTTTACACTTGAATAAGGATTGAAATTGACATTTGAAAAACTTGGAGTAATATTTTGATATTCGAATAGTTTGATCGGATATATATTTGAAAATGATTAGAAAATCTTGGAATCCAATAACATTTAATTTGTTATATCGAAACATCAAAATGTTTTCAATAAATATCATTTTTAAAATTCGATGAACTTGCAGAATTTCGTGTTTCCCTTCTTGATAATTAATGTGTGCTTCTGAAAAATATCTCAATCCTCTAGTGTGTTCCCTATGCATTTAGATATTTTCTTTGATTTTAAAAAGTATGAATGTTATATGAAATAAAATACGATCTTTGATCTTTATTTTTTGATACAAAATATATCTGGCTCTGGATTTTCGATATTACTAGTTACTATTATTCTGATTTATATTGGGGTACTATCCAGGATCTATACTGGAGTCTTTGTAGGTTCAGCTCTGATCAAGCTGGTAATTTCTTATGGACATAAGACGACCCTTAGGTGGGTTCCTTGGCCTAAAGGGCGTAGGTGGTAAGACATTATGGACCTTAAGGCACTCCCTTAGGGTAGCTATTTTTCTTTGTGTATTGGGTAAGTCCTTATGGACCTAAGGGCACTCCCCTCAGGTGGCTCCTACGCCTTAAGCTAGGGTAAGTCCAACTAGACCCAAGGTGTTCCCTTAGGTTAGCTCCTAAGCCCAATAGTTATAGGGTAAGTCCTTATGGATGCAGTTATGAGGAACTATATATCGATATTCAAGTGGAGAGTATTACTGTGATTTTCAAAATTTGTTTTACTGAAATTGACTACTACAGTTTTTAAACTATATGTACACTTGTTTCTGGTCTTGTTGGGACACACTAGACTCCCAACTCAATCTCTTGAATCTATCTCTCTTAATGTTTCATCTAAACTGTATGTTTCATGAAGGTTACCTGAAGAATTAATTAGTGAAATCTCAACTCATCAATAGGACCAGTATATGCCAGGATAACTAAAGAAACTCTCATTCTTCACTATATATCTGCTTGGCCTTTAGCATACTTCGGTAATTTTGTATTACTAAGATTTCTCAAAGCTACTCTGTTACTCACCTTTCAGGTTAAAAAATTGATCTTGTGTGGTATCGACATGAGTAGTGGGAGTTCCTTTAGTGTTGCCCGCAGAGTTCGACACTCGTATAATTATGAGACATGTAGGTCACATTTTGTGTGTATATTAGAGTCTAAAATTTGTTTTGATATTGGATATTATTGAATTTTGTTTTTATTATATGAATGATTTATGAATATGTGTTTTTATTTATAAATTATTTTATGATTCTAAAATGGTTAACAAAAAATTTATTTCTGTCCTATTTTTACTATGCGTCTTTCTAGTGGCCCTAGTGTGACATCTTGGATCGGATTGGGCCACCCATGTCCGTATGAGGGTTTTAAAAAGGTCTTGTGGTTCCTTGTATGATATTGTAGTTGAACCCCAAAAAAGGGCTTGGAAGTTTTTGAATCAGGTCATGCTACTGTCAGTTTCAAGTTCACATATTGACGTGTTAATAACCGATAATACTGGTTTTAGGTGGAGGTGTACGAAATTCTATGGTGCATCAAAAGAACAACGTCGCGTAGAGTCATGGAATCTGTTACGAAGCTTAAATGAAACGTCATATTTTCCCTGTTTAGTGATAGTGGGTTTTAATAAGATACTTTACTCTTATGAAAAATCTGGTAGTTTAGTCCGTCGATAGAGGAAAATGAACGATTTTTGTGAAGTGATGAACGATTATGTGTTTTATCGAATATTGGTTTTTCAGGTGCCTAATTCACATGGGATCGAGGTCATCATTGTACTAAGACTAATATAAGAGAAAGATTGGACAGAGGGTTAGCCTCGGACTCGTGGAGACAAAAGTTTACAGATTATTCTTCGAGCCATCTGATTCATGCTTTTTCTTACCACTGTCCATTGCTTTTGAGTACTGACTCGGGAAGCTAAACAGTAAGAAGGTGGCACTTCGAGTTTGAAGCCTCGTGGATGGTGGAGGAGTCTTGTGAAGAATAGGTCGTTTAGTTATAAAACGAAGCTATGAGTTTGGTTTCAGAGAAGCTAAGTTATATCTATCATGGAATGGATAGATGGTTCAAGGATATTTGTACAAAGAACCAAATAACAACTAACGATAAAAAACGAAGGCTTTTGGAGTGAGTAGCGTAGAACAAAGTGATGAAATCCTGGGGGATATAGTTGATACGAAATTCCAATTAAACTTAGAAGCTGATAAAAAAATCATACTGGGAGCAGAAGACATGTGCAAACTGGTTAAAATTTGAGGATAACAATACGACTTTTTTCATAAGTTTACTTCATAACGTAAAACTCAAAATCGAATAAAGGCTCTTTTAGCAGACAATGGTAGAGAGTGGGGGAGGTATTGAAGAGATGGCTCATGCTTATATTTAACAATACAACCTTTTTTCACAAGTTTACTTCATAACGTAAAACTCAAAATCGATAACAGAAGAAATAAATGCCTCTATTCTTCGTGAGTTTACCTTTGATAATGTTATATTTGCAGTTAAATCCCCAAGTCTAATGCAAGCATTGGGGAGGACGATTTGGGTGCATATTTTTATTAATGTTTCTGGCATGTGGTGGGTCTTGAGATTTCATAATTTTGTATTGGCCTACTCATGGGGAATTATGATATGCTAGCAATTAATAGTACGAATATTGTCCTAATACCAAAAATATAGGCTCGTAGTAAACTTTGTTACTTCCTACCGATAAGTTTATTAATGTTTTATTTAAGGTAGTTTTGAAGATATTGGTTAATCAGATGCAGAACTATTTGATCGATGTATTGATGAGGCTCAGAGCGCTTTTGATCCCGGTAAACTGATTACATACAATGTCATTATCGCTTATGAAGTGTTATATTTCTTTTTAAAAAAAGAAGGATAGGCGAAAGGTTATTTCACGCTCAAGCTTGATATGTGGAAAGCCTATGATAGAGTAGAATGACATTTCCTTTGGACTGTTATGGAAAGGATCAGATACTCCCGAACTTGGATTGGTTTTTTGAAGTTATGTGTGTGTACAATCTCATACTTGATTTGTATAAACGGTGTGTTGGGAGAGACTTTTGATCCTCAACGACGCCTTAGACAGAGCGACCCCTAAGCCCTTATTCTTACTTTACAGTGAGGGGTTGATAATTTTGTTTGGAAACTCTGTCTCTTTAGGTGAATTCCAAGTAGTCTGACTCAATAGATATGCTCCCATAATATCTCACTCATGTTTATTGATGACCGTCTAATTTTTTGAGGCTTCCGCTCGAGTGGCAGCACAAATTAGGGAGATTCTATGCATTTATGTAGATAGCTCAAGGCAAGCTATGAATTTTAGTTGGGGTTATTTTTAGTACGAATGTTATCGATGAGAATAGAAGTGATATACGTTGTATTTTTGATGTCTCAAATGTTTCTTATCCAGAAAAGTACCTTGGTCTCGGGGACACTGGGTGAAATAAGAGAGGCGCATTCATGCACTTAAAGATAAATTAACGGAATGATTCAAAATTGGTGTGTTCGTACTCAATCTAAGGGAAAGAGGTTTTTTAAAATAGGTACTCTAATCCATTCTTCTATATGATTTCATACTTCTCTTGCCAAAAATATCTGTTCTGATTTAGAAAGTATTATGGCTCGTTTCTGGTGGCGAAAATCGGAGAATAAGCAGCAATTCACTGGTGTGCATGGTCTTTTTTATGCCGCTTAAAGGAATCGGGTGGCCTGAGATTCCGAGATTTGGTAAAGTTTAATGTGGCACTACTAACTAAGCAAGGTTGAAGATTGTTTACCAATCCGACGTCATTGGTTGGTAGCTGTTTCGAGTGAAAATTATTCGAGTGACAATTTCTATCGGCAAGCTTAGGTTCATACTCGTATATTTGGAGTAGCGTGTTGAGTGCAAAAGGACTTTTTGTAGTGATCTGATGGAAAATGGGGATGAGAAATTTCATCTCAATTTGTAATGATAACAGGGTGCATCTGGAAAGTATTGTTAAGTTCAAAGTTTGACAACCAACTTTGAAAAAATGATTTTCAAAGTTTGGTAAATGTTTTTTTGAAAATGGTTTTCAAAGTTTGGTAAATGTTTCTTTAAAAAATAATTTTCAAGTTTGGTAGATGTTTGTTGAAAAATGTAATGGGATAATCACAATTAATCCCTAGACTTTATGGTATTTACAAGATTAAGTCCTTAAGCTTCAACTATAAATACCCTAGCTCATTAGCTTCAAACCATCCCAAATCATTTTCTTCTCCCATACTAGAGTTTTCTGTGAGTAGTGAGTGTTTTGTAAACACTGTAAATTTTCTCTCTTAGTAAAAGATCTGCAACAGTCTGGAGACGTAAGCAAAATTGGCTAAACTCCGGATATTATTTTTCTCCTTTTATTTCGCATTCTCACTAATCTGATTATAGGGAAATTACTCGTTACTAAGTTTATCAACCAACAACTGGTATCATAGCTTTTGGTTGTAAATTTTGTCAATTTTTGTGAGGTTACTATTCATTATTATTCACATGAATAGTGAATTTCGTGAATAGTGAAACTTTGTCGGCAATACGAATTGTCGACGGAGGAAAATTGAAAAGTTCGATGGTGCGAACTTTAGCTTTTGGAAGATACAGATTGAAGATTTTCTGTACCAGAAAAATCTATATCAACCTCTCTCAGGAAAGCAACCAGAGGGCATGAAGAATGAAGACTGGGCTCTTCTCGACAGACAAGCCCTCGGAGTTATCCGAATGACGTTATCCTGTAATGTTGCTTTCAACATAGCAAAGGAAAAGACCACGGCGGGTCTTATGGCGGCTCTCTCCAGTATGTATGAGAAGCCATCGGCCTCAAACAAAGTTCATTTGATGAGGCGATTGTTCAATTTCCGGATGGCGGAAGGGGCATCAGTGGCTCAACACCTAAATGAACTCAACATAATCACAACCCAGTTGAGTTTAGTAGAAATTGAATTCGATGATGAAGTTCGAGCTTTAATTCTCTTATCATCTCTACCAAACAGTTGGAATGCTACTGTTACAGCAGTCAACAGCTCGTCGGGAAACAACAAATTAAAATTCGACGATGTACGGGATCTGGTATTGAGTAAAGAAATTTGACGGAGAGAATCAGGTGAAGCATCAACCTCCTCAGCCTTGCACACGGAGTCTAAAGGGTGAACTTTAGAAAGAAATTCAAATCGTGGTAGATCAAAATCCAGACGGGGAAAATCCAGAATGGGAAAGAAAGATTTTACCTGTTATAATTGTGGCAAGAATGGTCACTTTAAAAGAGATTGTCGAGCACTGAAGAAAGATACCGGCACACAGGATTCTGCCAACATGACAGAGGAGATAGGTGATGCCATGATTCTAAGCGTCAACATTCTAATTGAATCATGGATCTTGGATATAGGGACATCTTTCCACTCCACCCTATGCCGAGAAATCATGGAGAACTATGTCAGTGGTGATTTTGGGAAGGTTCATCTAGCTGATGATGAAACCTTGAAGATCATCAGAAAAGGAGACATCTGATTAAAGCTGCCAAACCAAACCACCTAGAAGCTGACAAGAGTGAGACATATTCATGGTCTCAAAAGAAATTTGATTTCTGTTGGACAGCTTGATGGAGAAGGATATAGCACAACCTTTTCAGGCAGTGAATGGAAAATTACCAAAGGAGCATTCGTCATTGCTCGTGGTAAGAAGACTGATACTCTCTATGTAACCTCAAATTTAGAGAATATCATTGCAGCCGCATATGCTGACGGAAAATCAAACCTATGGCACCAAAGGCTTGGCCATATGAGCGAGAAGGGATAAAGACACTTTTGTCAAAAGGAAAGCTGTCGGATCTAAAGAGTGTAGATGTCGGACTATGAGAGGATTGCATCTTTGGCAAACAAAAGAAAGTCAGTTTTGCAAAGATTGGCAAGACACCCAAGGCAGAAAAATTAGAGTTGGTTCATACTGACGTATGGGGACCATCTCCAGTTCCATCTCTTGCAGACTCATTATATTATGTCACCTTCATCGATGATTCTACAAGGAAGGTATGGGTTTATTTTCTGAAGAAGAAATCAGAAGCCTTTGATACCTTCAGAAAATGGAAGGTCATGGTGGAAAATGAAAACAGTTCCCATGATATCGTAGCAGAATGGCGTAGCAGAGCGCATGAATAGAACTCTGGATGAACGTGCCAGAAGCATGAGGATACATGCCGGATTACCCAAATTTCTATGGGCTGAAGCTATCAACACTATAGCTTATCTAATCAACCGTGGGCCCTCAAATCCTTTGGATGGAAAAATACCAGAGGAAGTTTGGAGCAAGAAAGAAATAAATCTTTCACACTTAAGAGTGTTTGGTTGTATTTCTTATGTACACATAGATTCTGCTGAAAGAAGTAATCTTGATGCTAAGTCCAACAAATGTGCATTTTTTGTTATGGCGGTGATGAGTTCGGTTACCGATTTTGGGACTATGCAAATCGGAAGATCATCAGAAGCAGAGATGCCATTTTCAATGAGAATGTGATGTACAAAGACAGGTCAACTGTAGAATCAAGTAGCTCAAATATCGAAGCTGAAACAAAGGAATTTGTTGAATTCGAGGAGATTTCTAGAAATGATGTTCAAATCAGTCCTGAAGCAGTTCAAGAATAACCAGGCACAACAGAACTAAGACGCTCCTCCAGAATTCCTAAACTAACCTATCGTTATTCGCATTCTTTGCACTACTTGTTGCTGAAAGCAGAGATGCCATTTCAATGAGAATGTGATGTACAAAGAGGTCAACTGTAGAATCAAGTAGCTCAAATATCGAAGCTGAAACAAAGGAATTTGTGAATTCGAGGAGATTTCTAGAAATGATGTTCAAATCAGTCCTGAAGCAGTTCAAGATAACCAGGCAACAAACTAAGACGCTCCTCCAGAATTCCTAAACTAACCTATCGTTATTCGCATTCTTTGCACTACTTGTTGCTGACTGACAATGGTGAACCAGAGTGCTATGATGAAGCAATGCAGGTGGAGGATTCAGTCAAGTGGGAGTCTTCCATGAAAGATGAGATGGACTCACTTATGTCAAATCAGACGTGGGAATTAGTTGAATTACCACCAGGCAAGAAAGCGCTCCATAACAAGTGGATTATATATCAAAAAAGAGAACGATGGGAGAAACGCTACAAAGCAAGATTGGTTGTCAAAGGCTTTAGCAAAAAGAAGGTATTGACTACAATGAATTTTCTCTCCAGTCGTAAAATTGTCTACAATCATACTAGTGTTGAAAATTGTAGCTGCAGAGAATTTACATCTTGAGCAGTTAGATGTAAAGACAGCTTTCCTTCATGGTGATTTGGAGAAAGAAATCTATATGAGGCAGCCAGAAGGCTTCATAGAGGTAGGCAAGAAAACTTGTATGCAGGTGAAGAAGAGCTTGTATGGCTTAAAACAAGTCCTAGACAGGTACAAGAAGTTCGATAGTTCATGAGTAGTAGTTTTACCAGATGTAAAGCAGATCATTGTTGCTACATCAAGAGGTTCGACAAAGCTTCATTATTTTATTGTGTATGTTGATGACATGCTCTTTGCAGGCTCATACATACAAGAGATTATAAACTTGAAGCAAGAATTGTCGAAGCAGTTTGCTATGAAGGATCTGGGTACTGCAAAGCAAATTCTTGGGATAAGGATCAAGAGACACAAAGTCGGGGACATTGATGTTATCACAGCTGAGTACATCAACAAAGTACTCTCCAGTTCAACATGCAAGATACTAAACCAGTAAGTACACCTTTAGGTGTTCATTTTAGACTCTCCAAAGAACAATCACCAAAGACGGAGGAAGAACGTGCACACATGGTGAAGGTGCCATATGCCTCAGCAATTGGAAGTCTGTTTGTACCAGACCAGATATTGCTCAAGCAGTGGGAGCTGTTAGCAGGTACATGAATAATCTGGGCAAAGTACATTGGGAAGCTGTCAAATGGATCCTCAGATATATACGAGGTTCCACAAACAAAGAACTTTGTTTCAAAGGTGGAGATATGATACTGATAGGCTAGTAGATGCTGACTTAGCCATAATATTGACATCAGAAGGAGCACTACGGGTATGTCTATACTCTAGGAGTACTGCAGTGAGTTGGGTTCTCAACTACAGAAGATTGTGCTCTCCACACAACTGAAGCAGAATATGTCGCTGTTACGGAAGCCAGCAAGGAGATGGTATGGCTCCAAAGTTTCTTGGAAGAGTTAGGCAAGAAACAAGAAAACAATGTCTTGTATTGTGACAGTCAAAGTGTTATTCATCTAGCAAAGAATCCGTCTTTTCATTCCAGGACAAAGCACATACAATTGAAATATTATTTTATCCGGTCTCTTCTGGAAGATGGGATTTGAAGCTTGAAAGATTAGTGGAGCTCAAAATCCGGCAGACATGTGACAAGACGGTGACCACTGACAAATTGAAGTTGTGTTCAACTTTAGTTGGCATGCTAGATTAACAGGACCAGAAATGTTGCTGCATTGATCGAGGTGTGAAGACAGATTAAAATCAGTCTTAAAGTGGGAGATTGTTGAAAGTATTGTTAAGTTCAAAGTTTGGCAACCAACTTTGAAAATCATATTTTCAAAGTTTGGTAAATATTTTTTGAAAATGGTTTTCAAAGTTTGGTAAATGTTTCTTTGAAAAATAGTTTTTCAAAGTTTGTTGAAAAATGATAATGGGATAATCAAAATTAATCCATAGACTTTAGGGTATTTACAAGATTAAGTCCTTAAGCTTCAACTATAAATACCCTAGCTCATTTAGCTTCAAAACTATTCCAAAATCATTTTCTTTCTCCCAATACTAGAGAGTTTTCTTGTGAGTAGTGAGTGTTTTGTAAATACCTGTAAATTTTCTCTCTTAGTAAAAGATCTGCAACAGTCCGGAGACGTAAGCAAAATTGGCTGAACTCCGTTATCAATTTTGGGTATTATTTTTCCGCTTTTATTTCACATTCTCACTAATCTGGTTATAGGAAAATTACCCGTACTTTATCAACCAACAGTGCCTACCCGTATGAATCTCCGCTGAGTTATAAATAAGAGTTCGCGGACTTGGAAGGTTATGATCAACGAACTGTTTAGTAATGCAGAGACTAAAGCTATTCTGAGTATACCACTTCTTCATTTGCTCAGGTGGATGTAGTTTTTGGTGCATTGAAAAATCAGGGATTATAGTTGTACGGAGTGAATATCGTTACTAAATCAGGAGACAAAAGTCCTACGGACAAAGCAGTATATCGTATTGAGCTGTTCTTGTCAACGAAAGATAAATTGTAGGTATGAAAATTCTCTCACAATTTTTTCCAACTTGAAAGAACCTCTACAATAAGGTATTCTGCAAAACCAAATTTTTGTTCATTGCTCGAATCTCATAGAAACTGGAATTCACATTTTACGTGACTGCCAATTGGCTAATTTAGTATGGCTTTCCATGGGTTAACATTGGCCTCAACATGTGGTAGATGTGTCGTTATTCGAATAGATGAAATGGATGTTTTAGAATTATACAGATACAAAGCATAAAGAGATAATAGTAATTCTATGGGCATTCCATGGGTTACCATTGGCCTCAACATGTGGTAGATGTGTCGTTATTCGAATAGATGAAATGGATGTTTTAGAATTATACAGATACAAAGCATACAGAGATAATAGTAATTCTATGGGTATTACGGTATGCAAGCAACCGACTTCTTCATGAGGGACAAATTGTGAGGCTTGAAGAGATAATTACCTTGGTTAGAGTACAGTATTTAGATTTTCACTCGGCCAATACCAACCTTCGTGGACCTCTTTTGCTGTCGGTGGTCTTTTGGAAGCCTCTCCTATCTCAAGCAACGAAGGTTAACTTTGATTTAAATTTTTTGCAAGGACAACAAAGATCATGGTCAAGTGTTGTAATTCGAAACAAAGGTTTTGTTATGGGTGCATTACGGTATGCAAGCAACCGACTTCTTCATGAGGGACAAATTGTGAGGCTTGAAGAGATAATTACCTTGGTTAGAGTACAGTATTTAGATTTTCACTCGGCCAATACCAACCTTCGTGGACCTCTTTTTCTGTCGGTGGTCTTTTGGAAGCCTCTCCTATCTCAAGCAACGAAGGTTAACTTTGATTTAAATTTTTTGCAAGGACAACAAAGATCATGGTCAAGTGTTGTAATTCGAAACAAAGGTTTTGTTATGGGTGCATGTCGTAAAGGAGTGCATATTACCTCTGCGTTTCAAACGAAAGCCTTGGTTGCTGTTCACGCCATTTAATTTGCAAAAGACATCAGGCTACGAGATGTGGTCATTGAATGGGACGCACGGGTTGTGATAGAGAAAATATCCTTAGTGGAACCAGATCTGTTAGAGATCAGTGCTTTGACCTGGGAAGTGCGCAAGAGAGCACAGTCATTCCATGCGTGTGCCTTCCGTTTTGCTCTACGTTCAACTAATATCATCGCTCACATGTTAATGTGAGTTGTGGGTTTGAAGATAACTACTGGATTGATGAAGGTTCCTACTGTCAACAGTGTAAAATATGTTGCTATACGGTGCTGAAATTTTTTTTCTTATTCTTCAGGCTTCGATGATCCAGGACTTTTTTTTTAAAGACAACGTTGTTAGTAGTCATAATCATTTTTTTAGGTAACGATTATTCAAAAAATTATTATTTTAAAAAAATTTACAAAAATATTAAAATAATAAATTTTTGGTTTGTGAAATCATAGGTTTGAGATTTACACATGTGTGAGAAAGGGTTAGTATTATTATAACATTTAGAATCAATATCTGATTGACTATTTGTTGTCTTGTAATAGAAATTTACAAATTAAAATTGAATTTTGAAGTGTGATTTTTAATGCATGAATGAACATAAATTATCTTATTTTTTTATTAAGATCTTAAAAACATGTATCAAAAATATATTTTAAAAACATGTTCAATTATAACTAATGATTGAGAATTTTTCGAAAAAAAAATAATCATTGAGAAAAAAAAATTTAGCAGATTTTTTTTAAAAGCATTTACATAATCGAAAATTTAATGTTGCTATAAGAAATTATGGATGGACGCGATTAGTATGAGAAAAAAAGCACACGTGCACAGATAAATCAAATTACTTCAGTAATTAAAGTAATGATTATTATCTTAGATGTTTCGAGTTGAGTACACCGCTGTGGCATGGGAGATTAAGCATTCATTCTCAAATGGTGATAGTATTTAGAACATATAATATTTAAAAAATAGAAAATAAAAATGTTCACTTTTTCAATTAAGAAAATACTTCTAGTACATTTAGATAATTATTTTTTTTTGATAAATTTAAATAAAAAAAATATTATTAATTTTTATTTCTTTTAATAATTAAAAACTATAATATATTCATCCATCACCTGAAGGTCTGGCTCTTTCCATAGCTCCCCCCCCGAGTCATTTAGTGGGACAAACAACCCCCGGTTGGGTCTCCGTTAATACGACGGTGCCGTCTCGAGTGATAATCTGCACAGAACCGCTGGAGGAATCATCCGAGATAGTTCTGTGAGTGATTCTCGGCTACACTAATTTACGGGCTATTGCTCCTGCTTCAGTTGGAGCTGTGGGGTATATATGCAGGTCTCTTCCCCGCTTGGAACCGCCGCTTTGATAAAGTCATTGTTCAAACGGACTGCCTCAAAGCTGTGAAGCTCATCACTCGGGCAAACTTAAATATGGATGTTGCTCTTTCCCTAGTTCGTGCCATCTCTAATCTTTGTTGACGAGAATGGGAAGTTCAATGCTCTCATTCACTCGGGCAATCTTTATCCACGTGAAGCAAACATGGCTGTAGACGCTCTCATTAAACCTGATGACTCTTCCCATCCAGGTATCACTTATTTCAATGCCGCTCCCAGGTCCATCTACAATGTTTTACAAACAGACATTCATGATGTTGAAAATTGGTGGCACCGAAATTCAACAATTGGTGGCACCGAAATTAGTGGCACCGAAAGTTGAAAAAAATAATTCCACCTAAATTGTTGAAAAAGTGGATGAAAAAATTGCATATTTAGTCCATATACTTTAGGGTATTATAAGATTGTCCTTAAGCTTCAACTATAAATGTCCTAACACATTTAGCTTCAAAATCATCCCAAATCATTCTAGCTTTCTCCCAATACTAGAGAAATTAGAGAGTTTTCTTGAGAGTTGTTTTCTCCTTTTTATCAAGAGAGAATTGTTATTGTTTTCTCCTTGTTAGATAGATTAAAGTTGTAATTCTTATTTTCTCATAGTAAAATTCTTCTACGTTGCCCTGATTTTTACCCTATATTATTTAGGGGTTTTTCACGTAAAGTTTGTGTCTTCTTTATCTTCATTTTTATTTTCTCAAATTATCAGTGTTGATTTTTCTCTATTCTCTATCCGATAGTCGTATTCTACAACAATTGGTATCAGAGCCAAATTTGAATGTGTAATATCTACTTATTGTCTTTGTGGATGCCACCAAAAGGTGGATCCTCGAACATAAGAAAGTAAGAAGTTATTACCCATTCTTTGAAGGTTTCAGAGAACTATTCACGATAGTGAAAGTGGGAGCTATTCGTAATAGGAGCCATTCGTAATAGGAGCTATTCGTAATAGAAGCTATGACAATGAAATTTGATATTGAAAAGTTCAATGGGAGAAATTTCTCATTGTGGAAATTGAAGATGAAGGTCATTCTGAGGAAAGACGGTTATCTAGCAGCTATCAGTGAAAAACCGGTAGATTTCACAGATGACAACAAATGAATCGAAATGGACGGGAATGCTATGGAAAACTTTCATCTAGCATAGTAAGAAGATGATTGTCAAGCATCGAGGAGAAGAAGACAGCTAAGGAGATATGATCATCTCACCAAACTGTACGAGGCCACATCGTTGCATAATATAATTTTCCTTAAGAGGAAATTGTACACTCTCCGTATGCCAGAATCTACTTCAATGATGGAGCACTTAAACACGCTGAACACTTTATTTTCTCAGCTTACATCCTTAAGATTACAATAGGAGAACAAGAACGTGTTGAACTCTACTTCAAAGTCTACCTAATCTATGATCCACTCATCATCAACTTGACAAACATAATGTCACCAGTTGTCTTCGATGATGTTGCATTTGCTACTCTACAAGAAGAAAATCAACGCAAGAACAAGGAAGATAGACAAGTAAATCTGCAACAAGCAGAAGCGTTGACAACAATGGGGGGGAGATCAACTGAACGTGGCTAAAACATCAGTCACAAACATGGTAGATCAAACTCGAGAAGCAAGAATTTAAAGTGCTATAATGTGGAAGAAGGGGTCACTTGAAGAAGGATTGTGGAGTCTAAATATAAACTCCAATCCACAAGGCAAATACCGCAAACACTTCAGATGATGGAGATGCTCTATGTTGTGGAGCGTCAACCACCGTGGAAGGTAAAAAAAGATTTATAGATATATGGCTCATTGATTCAGGAACAAAATATCACATGGCCTCAAGAAGAGAATGGTTCCAACATTATGAACCTGTTCACGAGGATCTATATATAGTTACAATGACCATGCCTTAGATTGTTGGCGTGGAAACCGTCAAATTGAAGATGTATGATGGAACAATTAAGTTTTCGAGATGTGCGGCACGTGAAAGGCCTGAAGAAAAATTATTATCCTACGGATTGCTGGATAATAATGCAAGCAAGATAGAAACACGGAAAGGAATCATGAAGGTGTTCCGTAGAGCGCTTGTGGTGATGAAAGGAGAAAAGATAGCAGTAAACTTGTACATGTTGAAGGAGAGACTTTGCTAGAAGGAGAAGCCTATGTTGCCTCATGTAGTTCAGATTCTGCAATGTTATGGCATCAGAAGCTTGGAAAATGTCAGAACAAGGAATGAAGTCCTTGTGGAGCAAAAGCTACTTCCAGGCTTAACAAAGGTATCACTTACTTTGTGTGAGCATTGCATAACAAGTACGCAGCACGATTGAAATTCAACGCGTCAAATTCTAGAGGAAAAAGTGTTCTAGATTGGTTTATTATGACGTATGGCAAGCACCAGTTACATCCCTAGGCGGAGCAAAATACTTTGTCTCATTATTATGACTACTCCAGGAGATGTTGGTGTACCCTATTAAAAAGAAGTCAAATGTGTTTTCAACTTTCAAAAACTTCAAATCGTGGGTGGAACTTGATTCTAGAAATAAGATCAATTGTTTCAAAACAGATAATGGGGGAGAATACACAAGTGAAGAATTTGATGACTTTTGCAGGAAATAAGGCATCAAAACAGTTCACAGTGGCGAACACTCCTCAACAAAATGGAGTGGGCGGTGAACAGAACCTTGTTAGAAAGAATAAGCAATGTTGAGGGCTGTAGGCCTAGAAAAAAATCATTTGGGCATAAGCAGTCAATATCACTTGTTATTTGGTGAATCGAGCTCCATCAACTGCAATAGAGCTAAAGACACCAATGGAGATGTGGACTGGTAAACTAGCTGATTATTCAAACCTCCCTGTATTTGGAAGTATTGTGTACGTGATGTAAAACTCCCAAGAAATTTCAAAGTTGGATCCAAAATCTAGGAAATGCAAATTCTTGGTATATACTAATGGTGTAAAGGGGTATCGCTTGTGGGATCCCACTGCCCGCAAAGTGATTATCAGCAGGGATGATATCTTTGTAGAAGATAAATTACAAAGAAAATAACACGATGATAGCGCTGAAAAGTCAGAGACTATATAGATACATATGGAAAATGAGTTTGAACAAGGAGATTCTTCTGAAGCAGAACCAGCACATGATGAACAAGAACTAGAGAGTTCTGAAACTCCAACAACTCGTCAATCAGATCATGTGAGAATACGTCCCAATTGGAACTCAGATTATGTTATAGAAGGAAATATTGCATATTGTCTTTTAACAGAGGACGGTGAGCCATCAACATACTAGGAGGCAATAAACAGCTTAGATGCTTCATTGTGGATGATATCGATGCAAGAAGAAATTGAAGCCCTTCATAAAAATAATACATGGGACCTTGTGCCACTACCACAAGGAAGGAAGCCAATTGGTAACAAATGGGTCTTCAAAATCAAGCGAAATGGTGACGATCAAGTTGAGAGGTATCGTGCAAGACTAGTTGTCAAACGATATGCTCAAAAAGAAGGTTTTGATTTCAATGAAATTTTTCTCCTGTGTTAGATTAACAGTTAGAGTAGTCTTGGCAATGTGTGCTACATTGAATTTACATCTAGAGCATCTAGATGTTAAAAACTTTTCTTCATGGAAATCTTGAAGAAGAGATTTATATGCTCCAGCCTAAAGGTTTTGAAGAAAAAGAAAAAAAAACTTGGTTTGCAGGTTGAACAAATCTCTTTACGGTCTAAAGCATGCGCCAAGATGTTGGTATAAGAGATTTGATTCCTTTATTATGTGCCTTGTATACCACAGACTTGATACAAACCCTTGTGCTTATTTCAAGAGGTTTGGTGATAACGATTTTGTTATATTGCTGTTGCATGTGGATGACATGTTGGTTGTAGGACCCAATAAAGATCATATTGAAGAATTGAAGGCACAACTAGCTAGGGAATTTGAAATGAAGAACTTGGGATCGACAAATAATATTTTAGGGTTGCAAATTCATCGAGACATAAGTAATATAAAGATCTACAAATTATCCTCCAGTGAGTCCTAGCAGTGAATGAGAAGAGGATGAAGATGTCTCTAGTGTCGTATGCATCGGTAGTGGGAAGTTTAATGTTTGCTATGATATGCACAAGACCAGACATTGCACAAGCAGTGGGAGGTTAGTCGGTACATGGCGAATCCAGGCAAAGAGCATTGGAATACAGTAAAGAGGATCTTGAGATACATCAAAGGGACCTCAAATGTTGCATTATGTTACGGATGATCAAACTTACTAATCAATGGGTATGTAGATTCTGACTATAGAGGGGATTTGGATAAAAGTAAATCTAATACATGATATGTGTTCAAAGTTACTGGTGGAGTAGTAAGCTGGGTTTCAAAATTGGAGTTAGTTGTGACTACATCCACAATAGAGGCAAAATATGTAGCAACTACACAAGCCAGTAAAGAAGCAATTTGGTTGAAGATGCTATTGGAGGAGCTTGGGCACAATCAAGAGTATGTATCTCTATTTTGTGACAGTCAAAGCGCCTTTCATCTAGCAATGAATCCAATATTTTATTCAAGGACAAAGCACATACGAGTTCAATACCATTTCATTCGTGAAAAGGTGGAAGAAATGATGGTAGATATGCAAAAAATTCATACCAAAGACAACATAGCAGATTTTATGACGAAGACAATCAATGCTGATAAATTTACTTGGTGTCGATCCTCTTGTGGCATGTCAGAAACGTAAGCAACATAAGGTACAAGGTATAAAGAATAGTGTGAAGATATGGTTCTTCCAATCAAATCTTCAAGTAGGAGATTGTTGAAAATTGGTGGCACCGAAATTCAACAATTGGTGGCACCGAAATTAGTGGCACCGAAAGTGAAAAAAAAACAATTCCACCTAAATTTGAAAAGTGGATGGTAAAATTGTACATTTAATCCCCTATATTTTAGTGTATTTACAAGATTAATCCTTAGCTTCAACTATAAATATCTAACCCATTTAGCTTCAAAATCATCTCAAATCATTCTAGCATTCTCACAATACTAGAATTAGAGAGTTTCTTGAGAGTTGTTTTCTCCTTTTTATCAAGAGAGAATTGTTTGTTTTCTCTTTGTTAGATCGAGAGAAGTTGTAATTTCTATTTTTTTCATAGTAAAATTCTTCTACCATTGCCATTGGTTTTTACCCTATATTATTTAGGGGGTTTTCACTTAAAATTGTGTCTTCTTTATCTTCATTTTATTTTCTCAAATTATCAGTTGCGATTTGCTCTGATAGTCATATTCCGCAAAACATCATAGTGTATTTTTTACACTCTTTAATAAAATAAAAAACGATAATATATTTTTTATGATTCTCTTAATAGAATGTTTTTTTTTATTTCAAGTTATCGAAAAAAATCTCTAATACATTTAGATAA
Organism: Hibiscus syriacus; assembly: GCF_006381635.1. Lineage (NCBI taxonomy): Eukaryota > Viridiplantae > Streptophyta > Magnoliopsida > Malvales > Malvaceae > Hibiscus > Hibiscus syriacus. The sequence goes on along the minus strand of NW_024061878.1, from coordinate 910,265 downwards.
TCATTTCTCAAAAATTTAAAATAAAATAGGGTAAAGTACATAAATAATCTTTAAACTTTTAAGGTGTTTGTATTTTGGTCACCCAACTTTTAAAACTAGAATCATCGAACCTTTAGTTCGTTTTATGTACAATCCCTAACGTTACCTCTCCTTAGTTTTACCTACATAACAAATTACCTATTGTTAACTACTTTTTCTTCCTGAACCTGAATGGTTTTCCTGATTTTGGCTGGGCATTCACGTACTTCGCCGAAATTGCAGATTTGGCTCCAGATGAGTCCAGAAAATTCAAGCTGGTGCTACCAGGCCAACCTGATATGAACAAACCTGTTGTTAATATCCAAGAAAATGTCCAAGGACCATACCGTGTTATGAACCAGTATATCTTAATATATCCCTCCCCTTTGTATCATCATTTAGATTTGGAAAGACATCTGATTCTTCCAAAGGGGCACTGTTGAACGCTATTGGATATACATGTATCTGGAGAAAAACAATGGTTCCGTAGATGGTAAGGTTAAGTTGCATTCAGTATATACAGATTATTGGAATACACTCTTTGCATAGTCTTGGTCATAATGTCTCTGAAAATAGATTTTTTTTTTAGTTGCAGAAGCGCTTGTTGCTAATGTGGTCTCGCTCCACCCATCAGCTGACTGGGGATAGAAAGGCGGTGACCCGTGCTTGCCTATTCCATGGTCATGGTTGCGGCGTAATTCCGATAGACAGTCAAAGATAGTATCAATGTAAAGATTTACGCCACCTAAAATTATTTCCATTCTATTAAAGCAGTTCTTCACTAATATTGGATCGAATATGAGTACCTTTTAACTTGTTTTATTTGTGGTGCTTGGCAGCCTTTTATCCAAAAAGAATTTGACCGAGAACATACCTTCAGATTTTACGAAATTAAGCGGTTTGGTTGACTGTGAGCTCCGAACTGCATTATTGCCTTTGCTATCCGTTAATTCAATTAATTATGCATCCATTTTACCCCCTAAACAAACTAATTTCTTATATTTTCCTACAGAAGGCTTGATGGGAATTCCTTGACTGGTCCAATACCAGATTTTATAGGATGTGTGGACCCAAAGATCATGTAAACACCAAGTCTTCTTGTCCTTAACTGTGATTCTTTTGTAGATAATTTATTAGGATTTTGTCTTACATAGTAATCTTGAGAACAATCGCTTGATGGTTATCTGCCTTCATCTTCAATAGTTTAATAGTAAAATTTTATTTCTTAGTGCATTAGTTGCTGCGCGTATTGGAAGAAGGATAAGAAGTTAATGGAAGAAGAAGAAGAAGTTAATGGTTGGTAACGTGCCACGTCATAAGTAAGGTTATAGCTAGTACTAAAAATGAATGAAAAATTAAATAATTGTATTTAAAGTTTTAAAAGTTGACTAAAATGCAGGTGCCCTAAAAATAAAAACATATTCATATAAACAGTTGTAAAATATATCTTAAAATAAGTTAACTTTTAATTTACAAAATATATATTTGCACATCAAAATATACTATAATATATAAACATATACATATATTTACATATAAAAATTAATATATATATATTTTAATAGATATTTAGTAAATAAAAATTTTATACTTATAAAATATAATATATAATATATAAATATATAATATAAAAACTATATTATATAATATTAGTATTAAGTGTGAAAACTATAATATAAAGTACACATAATATGTAAAAAGAAAGTACATGAGTATAAAGCTATACACATATAATATTACATATTAGGTAGAAAATAAAGTAAGGACCAAAACAAAAAAATAAAAATAAAAAATGAAATTCAAAAAGGAAAATGATGCATAAAATAAAGCTACTGAAATGCAAAAACATAAATTAGAGACGTAAAGATAAATTGTGAAAAAGTAAAGGAGGAGAATGTAAATAACATAAATTAAAGAGCAAGAAATAAAATAAGTCTATTTAAAAAAAATAAAGTTAAAGGAAAAAAGTTACGGAAACATAAATTAAAAATCCAAATCATAAATAACATAACTTAAAAGATTGAAATTAAATAAACAAAAATAAACGACTTAATTATAAAATAAGTGCCTAAACTATACCACTTTTTCCAAATAGGTGCCCAACTTTTTTATTCATCCATGTACCTGACAAACATTACCACTTTAGGTGTCTGAGTCATAAACAACCATATATTCCACCGTTAAGCGACTTATGTCATATTCTAATTTTAAAAATTTATTTAAAATAAAAAAAATTAAATTATATATTTGAAAAAAACCCAAAAGTTTTGAAAAGCTAAAAAAACCTTAAAACTTTGAAAACTCTAATTTCAATACTAAAACCCACGTCGATTGTCGTCGTTTGACGTTGATTGGACCTCTACCAGAAACTCCACTCTACGACAAGACAAACCTGACGACAACGTCACATCTCTGACAAAGGAAACAACAAAATCATTTGCATTCTCACGGATCTGAAGTGTATGCTAAAAGGTGACATGATATAAAGTTAATAAACTAAAAAATTTTGAATTCTCACGGATCTGAAGTGTATGCTAAGAGGTTTGACATTTGCATTATTGCTATAAGTGTATGCTATAAGTGTTTTAAGCGATATAGTTTTGGCATTTGCATTATTGCATTTTACACAACATTCATTTAAGCATTTTTACATGCATTAATCATACCTTGTGGGAAACTCTGCGGAAGTGGTTATAACTGTCATACTGCATTCACACAGTACTGAGAATGGATGCAAAATTTGAGCA